>NC_073253.2:148995000-150258500 GCF_029289425.2 Pan paniscus | reverse complement strand
GCAAGAGACTGAAATCACAATCTGGATGCTGGCAGTCAATTGGAAGGTCAAAAAGACTCTGAAAGGTATCAACCTTCTAGAATCTAGGATGAAGAAACATCAGTGTCCACATTCAGTGATGAGATCATCAGCAAAGGTTTTAGACAGAGGCTACCTTTTAGGTATTTGGATTTAATTCACCTTTGTGGGGGTGTCCTAGAACAGCCTGCTCTATCCTGGCCACCATCCAAGTCCTCCCCTCCTTCAGGGCCCAGTTTAACTCCTGCTTCTACTAGGAAGCCCTCCCTGCCTACCCTAGCCTATGATATGTATTATGTGCTCTGACTTTACAATTCTTTTGGCACTTGTCACATTCTCCCTTGATATACATTCTTTATGTTTGCACATCTAGAATCTATACATCAGGTTTCTGTAGCAATAGGTTTCATCTCATGAGCTGACTCTGATCAATTAGTAGTGGCTTCCTAGAGTGCTATCACAAGAATTCTACAGCTGTAGGCTGGATGTAGTGGTTCATGCCCATAATCCCAGCAATTTGGGAGGCCAAGGGGGGAGGATTGCTTGAGTCCAGGAGTTTGAGACCAGCCTGGGCAACATAATGAGACCCGGTTTCTACAAAGTACAAATAAAAAAATTAGCCAGGGCCGGGCATGGTGGCTCATGCCTGTAATCCTAGCACTTTGGGAGGCTGAGGCGGGTGGATTATCTGAGGTCAGGATTATCAGATTATCTGAGCCTGGCCAACATGGCGAAACCCCGTCTCTACTAAATATACAAAAATTAGCCAGGAGTGATGGCAGGTACCTATAATCCCAGCTATTCAGGAGGCTGAGGCAGCAGAATCGCTTGAAGCCAGGGGGGCAGAGGTTGCAGTGAGCCAAGATCGCACCACTTCACTCCAGCCTGGGCGAAAGAGCAAACCTCTGTCTCAAAAAAAAAAAAAAAAAAAAAAAAAATTAGCCAGGCATGGTGGTGCATGACTATAGTCGCAGCTACTCAGGAGGCTGATGTAGGAGGATTGCTCGAGCCCAGAAGGTCAAGGCTGCAGTGAGAGGTTGGGCGACAGAATTAGACCTATCTCAAAAATAAAAATAAAAATAAAAAATTCTGCAGCTCTGCAGCTATATCTGAGTTCAACAGTTAAAAGTGCAGTGACTGACCAGCAAGTTCTGAGATGGGCATGCGAGGTAAAAAAAGGACGTGTATGGCATGTGTTTGCCTTCTATATGCTGTAAGCACTAAGTTATTTGAAAATAGGGTCCATCACTTACACTTACTTTTATTCCTATGAACATTTACATAAGCATTCTCAAAAAGTATTTGAATGCTCAAAATTTATTTGATAAGTAAACATCTCCCTTTGCAAAAATGACCTAACTCTAATGCATTATGTGTTCTAATTATGATTCTTTCAAACAGTCCTTAACACACCTACGTGTAGAGCTGACTCCCATCAGAAATTTTTCAAAGCTAGTTTTATGTGAGAAATGGCTTTTGACACATTTGGCACTTTAACGTTTCTGAATCTTAAAACATCCATGCTTAATAACTCCTTGTCTGCAGTTAGCAGTGATTTTCAGAATTTTTGTATCTATTACCTCATTTGACTACTATGTGACCTTCATGAGGTAAAATGTTATCCCTGTTGTACAGATTTGAAACCACTTGTTCAGAGTAGCAGAATAATAGGTCAGGACCAAAGGAGGTAACCCCACAAACATTTACCAGTTCTACATAAAGTAAAATAAGCTGTTAAGGTTTAGGCCGGTGTTTCCCGAAGTTTTTTTCCACAGAACATTAGGATGTCAATAGGGCCACTGCGTGTGTTTTTGTGGTCAAATAAGTTTGGAAAACATTAACAGGTTTCCCTACAGTAGGATGTCTCAGAGCTCTTACGACACTAACGTACTTGGTGAACTCTACAGAGGCCCCACAACGTGGGCCCATATAAATATTCCCACAAAGGTTCTGTAGAACACAGGTAATTTTTTTCTAAAGTTACCAGCAGGGGTACCAGAAGAATGGCAGAGTGGTTAAGAGCCTAGGCTCTAAAATTCAACTGGTATCGAGCTCTGGCCCCAACACTTACTGGTTTTGTGGCTATGAATAAGTCACAGAATCCCCAGCCTCGCTCCCTCCCCTGTAACATGCAGATTCAAACAGGGCCACTCCTGGGGTTGTCGTGAGGATTAAGTGAGACAAGGCAAGTAGAGTGTCTAGCTGATCATAAGCACTCAATAAATGTTAGCTGGTATTTCTGCCAATGAGGAAGAAAGTCAGAGTGGGATCTAAAAATAAAATAAAATGCACAGGTTGGGCTGAGAAGCCCATTCTGAGTTTATCACATAGGAGATTTACTGATGAGTGCTCTTGGGTCAACACCTGTGGAAGGGAGGGGACAGAAGAGACAGAAAATGAAGCTGTGATCCAGCTCAATGACAGCCAACCCCACAAAGAGATGTAGAGCTAGATTAGCCCTTCAGAATTGTCCTTGGTTGGGCTGAGAAGGCCAGCTCTTTACAACCCCACATGGATGAGTCGATGGATATTGGACACCCCAGGAAAGGCTGACCTTGGGCGAGACAGCTCTCTGCAACTTAGGCAATTCCTCAAGGGGCTACCACCATTCTCAGAAGCCAGGACAATAAGTCTCTTACCCAAGGAGAGTCTGAACAGTGCAGACGTACAATGTCCTGCACTGCAGCAGTGCATACTGCTTCCACCACACCAAAAAAAAAAAAAAGCAAAAGCTTCCTCCGACCCTCTGGGAAGGAAACAGGGCAGTCTGCAGACAGCAACCAAATCTAGTCATTTATTCATTCATCATTTATTAATGCCTACCATATGCCAGGCCCTGAGGCTTGGGGCTTATGAATCAGGTACTGATTCTATAGCAATCGCAATAGAAATGTTTTCTCTTTACTCTTTAAGGCATGAAAATACAGATAGGGAAACAGAGAAGGAAGAGATATCAAATCACTAGAAGACAGGATATATTCTCAGGTGATCAGTCACCTGTCATCCCAGTATGAAAAGGTGCTAATTTGAATGACGAAAGGAACACAGCATTTTTTTTCCCCACAGCAATACATCAAGTTGTTCTCTCAATGACTTAGTGTGCTTGGCAAACTGTGTACGCTGCACAAAATTGAATTCCCAGGTTTAGGGAAGCCTGAGCAGGCTCGAGGTACATGAGGATTTATTGCTTTAAGTACTTAAAATGCCTCCCACTAAATTTGCTGTGACCTTCTCCCCCTGCCTATGGCCCCAAGTTAACCACAGCCTAGGACTGAGCAAAGGTTAACAACACACCAAATAAAACAAATCAGCCCCAAGGAGACAGGTCCCTGCTTCACAGAGGCAATAGAGCCAAGTCCTTCTTGTCCCTGGAAGGGTTGACTGCATTCCTCTCTCTTCCACGTCATTCCTCAGTGCCTGCCCGCCCTCCATCCTCTTCTCCTCTTGTCACTTAACATATTCTTCAGAGTGGCCCCTCAAGCACTGTTTTCCTGTAGCAGAACTCTTGTTTTTCCCACTGATCTTCTCATTTGTTTGTGTTGTTGGGGATCAGGACACAGCACCCCAAAACATGACCAGAATATATCAACCCAAAATATGCCTGTGTAACATAAGGATTATTTTGAACTGATTATTTGTGGGGAAAGCAGGCATAGGAGAAATTCTGCAAACAAGAGAAGTTGTCCTTTTTCAAGAGAAATTTGCATCTATAAAGGAGATCTCTATTTTAAGGGTATCTCCCTCTCTGCCCCAGGAAGAGAGAGATTACTAAATCACTAGATTCTCTTATCAATGGGGAAGGTGTCACTTAAGTCTGTATAACAAACCTTGCCCTTGTTAACAGTGCTTTTCCTGCCCTTTCCCATACCTTTCTTTTTTTGTTGGGGGGCCAGCAGGTGAGTGGGGAGGTATGATGGTATTTAAGCCTGAACCCTCAGACAATTCTTTGAGATCTACTCTTGAGATTTTGCTCTGAGATGTCCCTGAATATCTCCCCTGTAGAGAGGAGGTATACATGTTATTAGACTTCTCTTCATTTTTCTCTTGTTTATCTGTCTTTTGTTACAGGGAATCCCAACTAAGAACAATGGAAAGTAGAAAGAAAATTATTTTTCCTCCCCTACAAGATCTTGTCAAGACGCCAACAAACTACTCTGCTTCTAATGTTTCACATTTGCATAGCACACTACAATTTACGACCTGCTTCTGGGCCTCACAACTGGCCAAGAGGCAGGCACTGCAGAAATGACTATCTCCACTCTGGAAGTGAGGGCCCTGAGAGGCAAAGTGACTTGCCCAAAGTCACAGAGCAAAAAGGCAGGACTTAAGCCAGGCCCTCTGTGCCACAAACTAGACCCACGCACTGCCTCTCAGCCAAAGAGACTAAGTCACATATTGGCAGTGTACCTTACACTTAGTAGGACAATTGATCAAGGTCACAGACTTGGAAAGAAATTGCCTGGGGATCCACAGTGTGGATATCCAGCTTCCCAGAGGGGATGCTTATCTACATTTATGTGCAAATATCCAACTTGAGCACATCTGCAGAATCCAAAGTTTCTTCTTCCTCTTTGTATTACTACCAAGCCAAATAAACAAATTAAAATTTGGAAAAAAACAACAGACATTTTTAGCTTCACTGTCCCAAGTACTAATGGAAAAACAAGACTCTCTTAAAAAAAAATCAATTAAAAAAAAAAATCTTTGAGACAAGGTCTTGCTGTGTCACCCAGGCTGGAGTACAATGGCACGATCATGACTGTGCAACCTCAACCTCCTGGCACGAGCAATCCTCCTGCCTCAGCCTCCCGAGTAGCAGGATTACAGGCATGCACCACCACACCCAGCTACATTTTGTATTTTTTGTAGAGATGGGGTTTCACCATGTTGCCCAGGGTGGTATTGAGCTCCTGAGCTCAAGCGATCCACCCACCTCAGCAACCCAAGGTGCTAGGATTACAGGCGTGAGCCATCATGCCCAGCCTCTGTAAAATATGTCAAAGAGGTTTATTCTGAACCAATATGAGTGACATGGCCCAGGGAACACACTCTCAAGAGGTCCTGAGAAAGCGTGCCCATAGCAATTGGATTACGGTTTGGTTTTATACACTTTAGATAGGCAGAAGTTATAGGTAAAGACATAAATCAATAAATGAAAGGTATACCTTGGTTCAGCCTGGAAAAGTGGGATATCCTGAAGGGGAGGCAGGGTTATAGGTTGTATGTGGATTCAGAGATTCTTTAATTTGCAATTGGTTAAAGGAGTAAAACTTTGTCTAAAAATTTGAAGTCGACAAAAAGGAATGTTTTAGGTTATAATAAGGAAGTCTACTAACCAACATACTGAGTCAGAGAGACCTGTAGGAGTGTGTGACTTAACCATTGTCTGGATGGCCTTAGATCCTGATTATAATTTGGTATCTTATTGTCACAAAGAGTCCATTTTATTAGCCTTAGGATTAATGCTGGCTGGGCGCGGTGGCTCACACCTATAATCCGAGCACTTTGGGAGGCCAAGTTGGGCAGATCACCTGAGGTCGGGAGTTCGAGACCAGCCTGACCAACATGAAGAAACCCATCTCTACTAAAAATACAAAATTAGCCGGGCGTGATGGCACATGCCTGTAATCCCAGCTACTTGGGAGGCTGAGGCAGGAGAATCACTTGAACCCGGGAGGTGGAGGTTGCAGTGAGCCAAGATCCCGCCATTGCACTCCAGCCTGGGCAACAAGAGCAAAACTCCATCTCAAAAAAAAAAAAAAAAAGAAAAAGAAAAAAAAATTAATTCTGGTCAGTTGTGCCTAAACTCCAAAAGGGAGGGGCTATAACAAGGTATGTCTGACCTACCTATCACGACTGGGAATTTCATGTTTAAAGTTTTTCTGGGGTCCCCTTAGCCAGATGGGGGTCTGTTCAGTCGGTGGAAGACTTAGGATTTTATTTTTAGTCTACGAAAGTGAGTTTAGAAAATTATGGTCCTCCAAGCTTAATTTTTTGTGTGTGAATTGGAAGTTCTTGTTTTAAAATTTTCCCAGGCAACCTTCTAAGAAGAAGCCTTTGGCGAGTGTTCACTCTGCGCCTTTTGTTTCACTCGACAAATACTTACAGAGAACCTGTGGTGGGCCAGGCACTGTGCTAAATGCTGAGGACACAGCAGAGGAAAGGCAGGCAGATTCCTACCCTCAGGGAATCTTACAGTCTGGCAGGATAATGTGGTCATTAAAAAGGGAGGTACAATGCAGAATTCATAAACATTGCTGTTTGTAACTCTGTTGGTGGGAGTTAAAAATAATACAGTCTTTTTGAAAGGCAATTTGGCAGCAGCTATCAAAATTGTAAATGTATATAACTTAGGAGCCAGCAGATGCAAAAGTAAAACAAAGCAATCTAAAAAAAAGTAGATATTAAAACAAGGCATAAAGTTATGGGTAAAAAAAAATTCATTGCAACATCATTTATAATAGCAACAAGAAAAATAGCAGGAAGGAAGGGAAGGAAGGAAGGAAGGAAGGAAGGAAGGAAGGAAGGAAGGAAGGAAGGAAGGAAGGAAGGAAAAAGAGGTATTAAAAGACGCAGTTTATTTGAGCATTTAACCATTCATAAACTGGGCAGCACCAGACCATAAGCAGTTCATGCCTCCACCAAGGGGGTGGGAGAGAAAATTTTTATTAGGTGTTTGAGGAAATAAGACAAAGATAATATTTGATTGGTCAAAGTGGAAAGTCTCTAGTTAGAGGTTAGCTCCATGCAGTTTCTCTTTAAAGGGTCTTAATCCTGCTAATAAGGGAGCAGCTCTCATGGCCCAGTCACCTCTTACAGGCCCCACCTCTTAATACAATCACATTGGCAACACCTACATTTTAGAGGGGACACATTCAGACCATAACAGCCTTTCCACTCAACACTTTCAGGCCCAGCAACCAGTCTTGCTTCTGAGACAAGAACTCCCTGCAAAGCCATCTCTGTCTTCCTCCAATAAAACTGGCTGAGCCACATTTTTCTCTTGCTGCTCGCCAGGGGGCAGGATGTAGGACCTCACTCTGCAGATCCACAAACTTCACTGCTCTCATCCTCTCCACCTGTGCTCTCCTCCCTATATCATGGGGAATCTTTCTAACCTGGATGGGGCTGTGGGGAGTTGTAAATCCCTCTGTTTCCTCCAAACTCCACCAAAGTCAATCAATGAAAGGACAAAAAGCCTAGAAGTCCCAGCCTCCCTGTGGTGAGGAAGTGCAGTGCAGGACAGACTAGGGTGCAATGCTGAGATGGAAAGAAGGAAAAACATAAGGAAAAAAAGAGGATCCTAATGCACCACAGGTAACACTGTAGCCTGGTGGCTACAGGTTTGGTTCTTGGTATATGATTGTCTGGGCCTGAATCTCCACTCTACCACTCACTAAAATTGGTCAAACTATTTCACTTTTCTTTAAGGATAATTGTATCTACCTCAGGGGGCCATTGTGGAAATTAATACAAAGGAACAGCAGATTCTGAATCAATCATCCTTCCTTTCTTCCACTTACAACTTAAGACTGCAATTTGACATTGGTCCATTGTAATTCAATTCAGGGTGCTTTGCCACCCACCCTCCATCTTAAGGTGGGAAATGTCAATTGTCCAAGAAAGAGCCTCATGCTGACATCACTTATCCTCTAAAGGATGAAAGACAGAGAGCAGTGTCACCCTCTATAGCTCAGCTTCTGTAAGGAATGTTTAAGTTAACATCCTTAAGGTATTATAACTTTTCCCAAGGCTGAAAGAAGCGATGGTTGGAGCTTATGGCAGTATCACTCAAAGCCTCCTTAGGGTTTAATCTCAAAGACCTTGCTCAGAGAAGTCTTCACAGGCATGTATCCTTTGAACCCTTGAACCAAGGGGCAAGCCTCTCCTAAAAACAGAAGAAGGCAGTGGTTTTCCCAGCGTTAAAGTGCATCAAAATCACTGGGAGGGCTTTTTGAAATAACCTGCTGGGCCCCACCCCACAGAGCATCTGATTCTGTACATCTCGGGTAGGCCCCATGAATTTGCAGTTCTAACAAGTTCCCAGGTAACGGTGTTGACAGTGTTGATGGAAGACCAATCTGAGAACCTCTAGGCTGGGTAGACATACAGCTCAACAGAGAGGACCAGCGGGAACTCTTGACTAAGACAAGGGATTTGCATATGCAACTCGTTCCCCCTGGGGTAAGCTTACAAATCTCTTACATGAAAGAGTGCAATGATACCTTGCTCAAGATACAAGATATAGGGGTCTTACATTTATTATTAACACTCATTATTCCCATTAGAATGGAAAACGTTACATGACTGATGGAAACTTTCAGGCCTCATTGGAAAGAATTTTCTAAAAATCCCTCAAATCCTACTCCAATATTACCCATGTGGACAGGACCAGGGAATCCATCAGTTCTGTAATTTCTACATACACATTTCTTCCCACCCACCCCTTCTGCAGATCCCACCCATCCCTTCTTCCACAGACTCAGCTGGGCAAGGCAGCCACTGAAATGCACGTATGGCAGCTCAAAAGCCCTTTCTGTAGAAACCCACACCCCCTCATCCACGGGAGAGACAGAGAGCCACTATGTGACCCTACTCCCTACCATTTCTGATTAGACAAGGAATGGATACCTGACGCAAGCTCAACCCATCAGATTTACTCCTGGAAATTTGAAATTGAGATTCAGAGATATCCACTCAGTATTTGAAATTGGCTGGACTAATAATTGTGAGGTGGACAGAATTCACCAGATAGTCTGAAGAACAGAGGAAACTACAGAGAAAAAAGAACAAAGTAACTGTGAATCGGTGGAGAGAGAAGGTAAGTGTGTCCTCATGGCATTCCAGACGCTGATTATATTTCTTCCTGAGGCCTTTCTGGAGCCTTCCTTCTCCCCACCCTTGGGTTCTGATAGGATTTGGCTCTGTGTCCCTACCCAACCTCATCTCGAAGTGTAATCTCCACGTGTCAAGGGAGGGACCTGATGGGAGATGATTGGATCACGGGGGCGGAATTCCCCCTTGCTGTTCTCATGACAATGAATGAATTCTCAGAAGATCTGGTTGTTTGCTAAGTGTCTGGGCTTCCCTGCTCTCTCTCTCTCCTGCCACCACATAGGAAACGCCTTGCTTCCCTTTTGCCTTCCGCCATGATTGTAAGTTTCCTGAGGCCTCCCCAGCCATGTAGAACTGTCAGTTAAACCTCTTTTGTTTATAAATTACCCAATCTCAGGTAGTATCTTTATAGTAGTGTGAGAATAGACTAATACAGGTTTTATGTGACATTTTATGTCTTTATTATTATTTTCCGTTTTCTATTTAAGCTAGTGGTTTCACTCACTTTTTCAGTCATCAGCTGTTTATTGAGCATGCTCTCTGAGCCAGGTGCTGCCCCTGGTGCTGGAGAAACCATAGAGTTTACCTGCGACCACTTGTGTTACCTGCAACTAGGACAACTAGTATAGCCACTTACACCTACCATAATGTAAAGAAATGCACACACAGAAAGAAAAGTTGTAGAAAAACATATATAATTTACTGAACACCTACTATGTGCCAGGCACCCTGCTAAGTGCTTTACATGCATCTTCTCTCACAACAACCCTATAAGGCAGGTACTATTATCTGCATTTCCTTAAGAACACACAGGATTCAAACATATGTAACCTAATCCCTCAGAACCACTAAAAGGCAAGAGAGTGGAAAAGATCTAGAATCATGGTAACAGTGAGGGAAAATACAGACACACACTCACACTCATGCTCACACTCACACAGAATTCAGGCCTGGCTATATCAGCACACACTCAGGCATCCTGTTGTTCTCTGTCAGGCACTGTCTTTTCAGCTCCTCTCCATTCCTAAAAGTAGGGGGGAAAAATCAACATCTCCTTCTTTAGAAATCATCTTGAGAAGTAATTGGTCTTGATAATACTTTAATTGGACAAGAGTCTTCAAATTTGGCCTCCTGAGCACAGCAGGAATGCATTTCTATCTGCCTTTGAGAAAATGTGCCCACCTTGGATTGCCTAAGAATGCTCTTAAGGTAATGCCAGAGAATCCCCTTAAATGTTCCTCACCAGCAGGTCAGCACTTACCCACCGGATGCCTCTTCAGGATCCCCATTGAGGTTCCCTTTCAGTTTTGTCCCAGCCTGCTCCCTGCCAGGTGCAGGAGAGCAGGGAGCAGCTCTGGCTCAGGTGGACAGAGCTGTGAATGGTTCCTGCCAGCAACCCCCTACCTCCTCAGGGCAAACAAAGCACTCAGAAGCCTGCCAGGGCTTCAAGGCTGTAGAGCCTGGGGAGGAACAGGATTCTAAAAGGCGAAGGCATTCCAGCAAGAGAGAACTGGGGAAGCAGGGTTCCCAGACCCATTCAAACCACATGCAGCTCAGCTTCCTCATCTGTAAAGTTAGGATTCCCAAATATGCCCTGCCTAGAAACAGACACCACTTACTGAGCATTTTTTATGTGCCAGGCACTACACTACACATGTTTGCACATGATTTTTAAAGAACCCCATTTGGCAGGAATAACTGTCTCCATTTTATAAAAGGCAAAACTGAGGTTCCAAAAGGTAAAGCTGGTTCAAGAGCCAGTCCTGGTTCACATGGTTAGCAAATGGCTGAAATGTTACTTCCTAAATCCCATGCTCTTAGCTACCAGATGGCTTCCTTTGGCTTCTGTTTAGGAAGATAGAACTGGTAGTGAGGGGAAAAAAATGGCAGAGCCACCAGAATGTCTTCATAATTTGCCAGCATCAAGCCCTATCTAGCTGGAACTCCACTTCCTCACCTCCCCCACCCCACCTGCGAATTATCTCCCAACCCAGCTGAAGACTTTCTGGACCATTTTCAGGATCTTAAGACAAGAGGTTTAGTCCCTGAAGGCCTCGGCTGCCACCCAGCCCAGCAATGACACTGGGCTCTGAAAAAAAATGTACCAACAAACACATATCCCATCATCATGGCTAGAGATTTTTAAAAACAGAAATCTGAGATGTGCTGAGGGAATTGGGGAGTGGGAAGTGGTATCAGAATTTAGGCTTCAAATGCTTCTCTAAAGAGCAATAGGAAATGTTTGTCTTAAAGGCCTAGAGAATGGAACTGTATGATACATTTGGGGTCATGATAAATTTGGGATCACAACTTTGAAACCTTTCCTGTCTCCTCATCCTTTCTACTGGAAAGAGTCGTTCACATTCTTCCTTGTTTCTTGCTTTGCCCTCACACAAGTTGCAGGGTGAGCTCCTTCTTTTCTCTTGTCCTTCCTGAATTCTCAAAATTCTCAGCAGAAGAAAACAAGAAAAGCACACAGCCAAACATCCAGTCCTCTGTGAGAAAAGAAATCCTCACACATCTCAGAAATTGAAAGATATTCTTTTATCCCACATCAGATCAGATATGTTTCCAGTTGCAGAAGAGAACAACCAATAACTTAGGACCTATCAACAAAGAGAGTCAAACTCCGGAAAATACGTAAAGAGATTTATTCTTAGCCAAATGTGAGGATCATGACCTGTAACATAGCCCCAGGAGGTCCTGAGAACCCAGGGTGATTGGGTTACAACTTGATTTTATACATCTTAGGGGGGACAGAAGTTACAGACAGACATCAATCACTATGTGTAAGGTGCACATTGGTTTGGTCCAGAAAGGTGGGACAATGCAAAGTAGCGGGGAGGGAGCAGTGTTCAGGTCATATTTAGATTCTAAAGTTTTCTGATTGGCAACTGATTGAAAGGGTTAACTTATTATCTAAAGATGTGGAATCAATAGAAAGGAGTGTCTGGGTTAAGATAAGGGGTTGTGGAGACCAAGATTCTTATTATGTAGATGAAGCCTCCAGGTAGCCAGCTTTAGAGCTCTTATCAGACCTAAAAAGGTGCCAGGCTCCTAGTTAATTCTCTCCTGGATCAGAGAGAAGACCTGGAAAGGGAAGAGGATTCACTACAGAATGTTGATTTCCCCACAAGAGACAGCTTTGCAGGGCCATTTCAAAATATGTCAAAGAAATACATTTTGGGGTAAAACACTTCATTTCCTTTCAGTGCCTGCTATTTGTCATGTGATGCTATACTAGAGTCAGGTTGGAATTTGGTACCTTATTGCTACAAAGAGTCTGTTTTGTCAGTCCTAAGATTTCTCTTTCAATGTTAATGCTGGTCACTTGTGCCTAAATTCCAAAGGGAAGAGGGTATAATGAGGCATGCTCTACCCCCACTTCCCAACATGGCCTGAACTAGTTTTTCAAGTTTACTTTGGAATGCCCTTGGTGGAGAGTGGGGGTCCATTCAGTCAGCTGGGGATTTAGAATTTTATTTTTTATTTACAAACCAATTGTAACTCAGCTGTCAGCTGGAGCCTCTCTGTCCTTGTCATACAGAGAAAATAGAATGTAAGCTCTTTTAGAGCAGGCATTTTTGTCTGTTTTTCCCTCTGCTCTATCCCCAGTGCCTAGAATAGTGCTGATATGGTTTGGCTGTGTCCCCACCCAAATCTCATCTTGAACTGTAGCTCCCATAATTCCCATGTGTCATGGAAGGGACCCAGTGAGAGGTAATCGAATCATAGGGGTGGGTCTTTCCTGTGCTGTTCTTGTGATAGTGAATAAGTCTCATGAGATCTGATGGTTTTATAAAGAGAAGTTCCCTACATAAGCTCTCTTGCCTGCTGCCATGTAAGATGTAACTTTGCTCCTCATCTGCCTTCTGCCATGATTACGAGGCCTCCCCAGCCATGTGGAACTGTGAGTCAATTAACCCTCTTTCCTTTATAAATTACCCAGTCTCAGGTATGTTTTTATTCACGGCATGAGAACAGATTAATACAAGTGCGTAACACATTGTAGGTGTTCAATACTCATGCATGCACGTACACATATCATATCCTCTGTGGTAGGCAGACTTATAAGATGGCCCCCAGTGTTTCCCATTTTCTAGTGTGGAAGTTCAAAAATTATTGACATGAGACAGATTAGTGGGAAAAAAAGGCATACAAATTTATGTAATATGTATATATGGGAGCCTTTGAAATGAAGACCCAACCCCTCAATGAGGTACAGAAGCTTGTATACCATCTTGAGGCCACAGAAAGAATGCAGGTTCAGATGACAGCCAAAAATAAGTTATGTTGATGAATCAGGTTTTAGTGGGAAGATAGATTATGGAATGGGGAGAAGAGGAGGCTTTGCTAACAAAAGTGGTCTTGTTATGTAGGTGAAACCTCAGACAGAATAGGTGGTAAATATTTATTTTCACACTTCTAAAGGTATGAGACTCTCAGTTAATCTTTCCTAGATCTGGACCAAGGTAGGGCAGACTGCCTTAATACAGAGTCTCCACAGATCTACAGATGCAAATTCCCTCCACAAAAGACAGCTTTTCAGGTCCACTTCAGAATAAGTCAAAAAAAAATTTGGTGGTAAAATATTTTTATTTCCTCCACTAGCATTTACAGTTTTGTGTAATTATCCCTTCCCTTGAGTGTGGACTTTGCCTAGTGACATACTTCTGACTAAAAGAATATGGCAAAGATGATGGGATGTCACTTCCATTATTGATTAGATCACAAAAGATGGTGATTTCTGTCTTGCTAGCAAACTCTCTTGTTGGCTTTGATGAAGAAAGATGCCACATGCCCGAGAAGCCCACACGGCAAGAGACTGAGGCAGTCTTCAACTAACAGTCAGTGAGGAAATGGGGTTTTCAGTCCAACAGCCCTCGGTCACCTGAATTTTGCCAACAACCATGTAAATGAGCTTGGAATCAAACCCTTCCAGGAGAAAGGGAATGGAGCTATGCAAAAGCAAAGTTTTGTACGTTATTTAATTTAAGTTTGTATTAATCCAAGCTAGACTGTTATAAATTAAGATGTTAATTGTAATCTCCAGAGACACCACCAAAAAAATTCAAAAATATAATCAAAGAAACAACATGATAATTTAAAAGGTATTGAAAAAAATCTATATATAACACTAAAGAGGGCAGTAACTGAGGGACAGAAGAACGAAAATATATAGATTTATAGAAAACAAATAGTAAAATTGCAGATACGAATCTACCTTCTCAGTAATTAAATTTAATGGAAATGGATCAAGCACTCCAATTAAAAAGCAGAGCCAGGAAGAGTAGGGTGCACCTGCAATCCCAGCTACTCGGGAGGCTGAGGCAGGAGGATCGCTTGAGCCCAGGGATTCAGCAATATAGTGCATAGTGATTGTACCCTGGAATAGCCACTGCACTCCAGCCTGGCAATATAGCAAGACCTCACCTCTAAAAATAAAAGCAGAGATTGGCAGAATAGATTTTTTAAATGATCCAACCATATGCTGCCTATAGGAGACGCATTTGAGATTCAAAAACACAAATAGGTTGAAAGTAAAAAGACTGGAAAAGATATATATATACTATGCAAACAGTAATTGAAAGAGAGCTGGAATGGTTATACTATATTATACAAACTAGATCAGTGGAAAACAATTGTTACTAGAGACAAAGAAAGATATTTTATAATTTTTAGGTCACCCATCTAGAATATGTAACAATTATAGAAATATATACACCTAACAACAAAGCCCCAAAATGCATTAATAAAAAACTGACAGAATTGAAGGGAGAAAAAAGCAATGCAAAAGAGACTTAAGAGACATATCAAACAAATGCAATTCAATGCATGTACCTTATTTGAGTCCTGATTCAGATAAACAAAATGTGAACACTGACTGGATATTTAATGATACTAAGAAATTACTGGGTTTTTTAGGTATGATAGAGGCATTGTGGATATGTCTAGAAAGAACGCCTCCTTTCTTTTGGAAGTACACTCGAAGATTTTTAGATAATTTTATGTTATATCTGCAATTTTCTTCAAAAAATCTGAGAGAAGGAGATGGAGTGTGAGGAAATAAATAAAACAAGATTAGTCATAAATTGGTAATTAATGTTGCAGAATGATGGGTGCATGGCAGTACATTTTATTATTCTTCTTTTATATATATACATCTTGAAATTTTTTCATAATAAACGGCTATTTATTTATTTATTTTGAGACAAGATCTTCTTCTGTTGCTCAGGCTGGAGTGTGGTGGTATGATTTTGGCTCACTACAACCTCCACCTCCCAGGCTCAAGCCGTCCTCCCACCTTAGCCTCCCAAGTAGCTGGACTACAGGTGCCCACCACCACACCTGGCTAATTTTTTGTATTTTTAGTAGAGATGGGGTTTCACCATGTTACCCAGGCTGGTCTTGAACTCCTGGCTCAAGTGATCCACCCACCTCAGCCTCCCAAAGTGCTGATATTACAGGCGTGAGCCACCACACCTGGCCCTAAAAGGCTTTTAAAAGGCACAACACAGTTACTCACTCTGAGCTGCATGGCACCAGAATATTAACAATTATCCATCCACTCAACATTTATTTATTGAGCATTTACTATGAACAAGTCTCTGAGATAAACATGCCCTCAAGTGGGTACCGATGAAAATAATTATAATCAGAGCAGGAGACATCACAAGAGAGGCCCAAATGCAGGGTGCTAGTGAGTCAGTGAGGGAGGGGTTATTACTGATGGGGTACAAGGCAAGACTGAATCATAGACTATTCAAGCAGGAAGAGTCTTTATTACAACTATTTTATTTACATTTGATAAATCTAAGCTCCAGAGAGGGGAAGTCACTTTCCCCATTTATCACAGCAACATTTTTTTCTGTAGTTAACATTCATTGAAAATGTATTATGTCCTATCACCTTGCCAAGAACTTCGCCTATACTATTTCATTTAATTCTCATAATGTATTCCATTATTATCCCATTTTCCAGAGAAGGAAACAGCACCTCAGAGAGTGTAAGTGACTCATCCAAGTTAGCACAGCCAGGAAGTGGCAGAGCTGTGTCTCAAACCTAAGTAGTTTGTCTCTAAAAACTTTCTTCTTCCCACTATTCTTGGGTTTAATCAGAATTCCTTCCACTACTCCATGCTGGGTTATGCTGTAATAAGATGTACAGAGAAAGACAGAGAGAGAGAGAGAGTAACAAATATTTTAGGTAGAGGAAATGGAGAAGATGAAACTAACATGATTACTTTGTCCTGCAGGGCTTTCTAGGACTGACAAATAAACACAGAGAGAAAAAGCCTATGATATTAATAATTTTGTCACTAGACAATGATTGCATTCATACAAATGCACGAAATTTGCCTACTGTAGCCATTTTCCAGACAGGGCTTTCTGCTCCCTTGCTGTGGGCTTTTACATTTGACAGTATGAAGCCCAGTTGTAGTCTTCAGTCCTGCTGAGGGTCTCTGAGCCTCCTCTGGCAGTTTTCCCCACTCCCGCTCACACTGAGCTGCAGTGTGGAAGGCTACAGGGGCCAAGGCTCTCACATGAGACCCAGCTCTTTTCTCCTCCCAGAGGGGCTCTGTGGCATCATGGAAAACTGGGCTCTCATTCCCAGCTTTGGCACTAACTCACCAAGTGACCTTAAGTGAGGCATTCAACCTCTCTGGGCCTCAGTTTTCCCATCTGTCACAGAAGAAGTGTTAGACCACATGAGATTTAGAAAAGCACATTATTCTCTGACAAGGCATAATTACGTGAAATCCAGAAAGATCTTCTCTTTGTGTTCTATCAATCAGTGAAGTCAGAGAAGGAGAAAGACATTGTAAAAAAAAATTAACAGAAACAAGAAACTTCTATAAACCAAATATAAAACTTGTTAGAGACTGAACGTTTGTGTTTCCCCAAAACTCGTATGTTGAAATTCTTCTAATCTCCAATGTGATAGTATTAGGAGGTGATTAGGTGATGAGGCTGGAGCCCTTATGAATGGGATTAGTACTGTTATAAGAGGAGACACAAGAACTAACTGTCTGTCTCCTTTCTGGCCTGTGAGGACACAATGAGAAAATAGCCATCTGCAAACCAGAAAGCAAGCCCTTACCAAATACCGCATCTGCTGGCACCTTGATATTGGATTCCCAGTCCCCAGAACTGTGAGAAATAAATTTCTGTTGGTTAAGCTACCCAGGCTATGCTACTTTTCTTATAGCAGCCCCAAAATTAAATAATGTGTGTGTGTGTATATACATATATATTTATTTATTTCACTATAGAGTGTTTGAGTGCCACATTATTTTTTGTTACTATTGGACTCAGAATATCAGATAGATTAGGGTTTGTACCTCAGCTTTGCAAAGCACTAGCTACAGACCTCATTGGTTATAATAATAATAATTAATATTCCTTGAATACTGTATATATGTTACAGACATAACACTCTCATGTGTCCCTCTGGGGCAAGTCACATGACTTCAGCTCATCTATCATGACAAGTGGGCGTACATGTAATACAGTGGCTGTAACATTACAGATTCTTGGCAAACACTTTTTGAAATCATGTCACATTATTTTGAACAATGTGTAAACTTATTCATGACTATTACTCTATAAACATCCAGGCTTATACAAAGTTTGCAGCCACCTACTGTGGAAAAAAATATATTCAGATACGCTTGTCTTTACATCCTTGAAAACTAATGTTTTTAAATGTCACCTTATATCTTCTGGGTTGTTCATTCCAACAATAATAATAGTGATAAATGTGTTATTTCCATGTTTTCTATTATAATTCCAAAATAATTTCTCACAAACTCAGGTAGCTCATTATAAGATGCCACAAAGATCAATAAGAAAAATATATAAAACATCTATGGGAGGGATATACTCCATTGAAAAGTTAAAGCCAAAAATCAAGGATTTTAAAATGATGCGTATCACAACTAGATGGTCCATTGCTCTTACCAGGCACTCAAGTGTTAATGACAATATTTTGTCACCATCATGAGCATGTTCTTTTGATTGGATTTTAATTACAAGCACACCTCATTTTATTGCATTTCACTTTATTGTGGTTTGCAGATACCGCATTTTACAAATTGAAAGTTTATGGCAACCCCCCATTAAGCAAGTCTATTGGCACTGCTTTTCTAATAGCATGTGCTCATTTCATGTCTCTGTGTTGCACTTTAGTAATTCTCACAATATTTCAAGCTTTCATTATTTATCATATCCATCATGGTGATCTGTGATCAGTGACCTTGGATGTTACTATTGTAATGGTTTTTGGGTGCCATTAACCACACCCATATAAGACGGTGAACTTAATCGGTAAATGTTGTGTGTGTTCCGACTGCTCCACCAACCAGCCATTCCTGTCTCCCTCCCTCTCCGTGGGCCTCCCTATTCCCTGAGACACAATAATATTAAAATAGGCTAATTAATAACCCTACAATGGCCTTCAAGTGTTCAAGTGAAAGGAAGAGTTGCATGGCTCTCACTTTAAGTCAAAAGCTAGAATTGATTATGCTTAGTGAGGAAGGCATATCGAAAGCCAAGACGGGCAGAAAGCTAGGCCTCTTGCACCAGAAAGCCAAGTTGTGAATGCAAAGGAAAAGTCCTTGAAGGAAATTAAACATAATACTACAGCGAACACACAAATGATAAGAAAGTGAAACAGCCTTATTGCTGATACAGAGAAAGTTTGAGTGGTCTAGATAGATGATTAAAGCAGCCACAACATTTCTTAAAACCAAACCTAAAAACCTAATCCAGATCAAGGCCCTAACTCTCTTCAATTCTATGAAGGCTGAGAAAGGTGAAAAAAGCTGCAGAAGAAAAGTTGGCAACTAGCAGAGGTTTGTTCATGAGGTTTAAGGAAAGAAGCCATCTCCACGACATAAAAGTGCAAGGTAAAGCAGAAAGTGTTGATGTAGAAGCTGCAGCAAATTATCCAGAAGTTCTGGCTAAGAAAATTAATGAAGGGCTATACTAAACAACAAATTTTCAATGCAGAAAGGAAGCCTTCTATCAGAAGAAGATGCCTTCTAGGACTTTTATAGCTAGAGAAGTAAAGTCATATAGACCAATGAAACAGAATAGAGAACCCAGATACAAATCCACACACTTATAACCAATTCATCTTTGACAAAGATGCCAAGAACTTACAATGGGGAAAGGATAGTCTTTTCAATAAATGGTGCTGGGAAAACATATTTGGGGGAATAATCAAGGAAAACCTCCCTGGCCTTGCTAGAGCCCTAGACATCCAAATAGAAGCACAAATCCAATAGAAGCACAAAGAACACCTGGGAAATTCATTGCAAAAAGATCATCACCTAGCCACACTGTGATCAGGTTATCTAAAGATAAGATGAAGGAAAGAATCTCAAGGCCAGTGAGACAAAAGCACCAGTAACCTAGCAAGAAAAACCTACCAGATTAACAGCAGATTTCTCAGCAGAAACCCTACAAATCTAGAAGAGATTGGGGCCCCATCTTCAGCCTCCTCAAACAAAACAATTATCAGCCAAGAATTTTGTATCTAATGAAACTAAGCTTCATATGTGAAGGAAAGATACAGACTTTTTCAGAAAAACAAATGCTGAGAGAACTCACCACTACCAAGCCAGCACTACAAGAACTGCAAAAAGGAGCTCTAAATCTTGAAACAAATCCTGGAAACCAATAAAAAGAGAACCTCTTTAAAGCATATATCTCAGAGGACCTATAAAACAAAAATACAATTTAAAAAAAAAAAAAAAACCAAGGTACACAGGCAACAAATAGCACAATAAATGGAATGGTACCTCACATCTCAAAAGGCCTAAATGCTCCTCTTAAAATATACAGAATTGCAGAATGGATGAGAATTCACCAAGCAACTATCTTCTGCTTTCAAGAGACTCACCTAACACAGAAGGACTTCCACACACTTAAGGTAAAGCGTTGGAAAAAGACATTTCATGCAAATGGACACCAAAAGCAAGCAGGAGTAACTATTCTTATATCAGACAAAACAAATGTTAAAGCAACAGCCGTTTAAAAAGACAAAGAGGGAGATTATATAATGATAAAAGACCTTGTCCATCAGGAAAATATCACAATCCTAAACAAATATACACCTAACACTGGAGCTCCCAAATTTATAAAACAATTACTAATAGTCCTAAGATATGAGACAGACAGCAACACAATAATAGTGGGGGACTTCAGTACTACACCAACAGCACTAGACAGGTCATCAAGACAGAAAGTCAACAAAGAAACAATGGATTTAACTATACCCTGGAACAAATTGACTTAACAGATATATACAGAACATTCTACCCAATAACCGCAGAATATATATTCAATTCAATGGCACAGGGAACTTTCTCCAAGATAGACCATATGATAGGCCACACAACGAGCCTCAACAAATTAAGAAAATTGAAATTGTATCAAGCACTCTCTCAGACCACAGTAGAATAAAACCAGAAATCAACTCCAAAAGGAACCTTCAAAACCATGCAAATACACAAAAATTAAATAACCTGCTCCTGAATGATCGCTGGGTCAAAAATCAAATTCAAGATGAAAATTTAAAAATTATTTGAACACAACAGTGACACAACCTATCAAAACCTCTAGGACACAGCAAAGGCAGTGCTAAGAGAAAAGTCTATAGCACTAAATGCCTACATCAAAAAGTCTGAAAGAGCACAGAGAATCTAAGGTCACACCTCAAGAAACTAGAGAACCAAGAACAAACCAAACCCAAACCCAGCAGAAGAAAGAAAATAACCAAGATCAAAGCAGAGCTCAATGAAATTTAAAGAAAAAAAAATACAAAAGATAAATGAAACAAAAAGCTGGTTCTTTGAAAAGATAAATAAAATTGATAGACCATTAGCAAGATTAACCAAGAAGAGAAGAGAGAAAATCTAAATAAGCTCAATAAGAAACAAAACAGGAGCTACTACAACTGACACCACAGAAATACAAAAGGTCATTCAAGGCTACTATGAACACATGTACATGCATAAACCAGAAAACCTAGAAGAGATGGATACATTCCTGGAAAGATACAACCCTCCTAGCTTAAATCAGGAAGAATTAGATACCCTGAACAGACCCATAACAAGCAGCGAGACTCATGGGATAATTTAAAAATAACCAACAAAAAAAAGTCCAGGACCAGACAAATTCACAGCAGAATTCTACCAGACATTCAAGGAAGAATTGGTACCAATCCTATTGACACTATTCCACAAGATAGAGAAAGAGGGAATCCTCCCTAAATCATTCTATGAAGCCAGTATCACCCTAATACCAAAAACAAGAAAGGACATAACCAAAATAGAAAACTACAGATAAATATCCCTGATAAACGTGGATGCTAAAATCCTTAACAAAACACTAGCGAACCAAATCCACAACATATCAAAAAGATAATCCACCATGATTAAGTGAGTTTCATATCAGAGATGCAGGGATGGTTTAACATACCCAAGTCAATAAATGTGATACACAACATAAACAGAATTAAAAAGAAAAATTACATGATCATCCCACTACATGCAGAAAAAGCATTTGACAAAATCCAGCATCCCTTTATGATTAAAACTCTCAGCAAAATCAGCATATAAGGAACATACCTCAACATAATAAAAGTCACCTATGACAGACCCACAGCCAACATAATACTGAATGGGAAAAAGTTGAAAGCATTCCCTCTGACAACTGGAACAAGACAAGGATGCCCACTGTCACCACTCCTCTTCAACATAGTACTGGAAGTCCTAGCCAGAGCAATCAGACAAAAGAAAGAAAAAAAGGGCATCCAAATTGATAAAGAGGAAGTTAAACTGTGACTGTTTGCTGATGATATGATCGTTTACCTAGAAAACCCTAAAGACTCCTCCAGGAAGCTCCTATAACTGATAAAAAAGAACTCAACAACTGGATCCTCATCTCTCACCTTATAAAAAAATCAACTCAAGATGGATTAAGGACTTAAATCTGAGACCTGAAACTATAAAAATTCTACAAGATAACATTGGAAAAACCCTTCTAGACACTGGCTTAGGCAAGAATTTCATGACCCAGAACCCAAAAGCAAATACAATAAAACAAAGATAAATTGTTGGGACTTAATTAAACTAAAGAGCTTTTGCATAGCAAAAGGAACAGTCAGCAGAGTAAACAGACAACCCACAGAGTGGGAAAAAATTCTTCACAATCTATTCATCTGACAAAAGACTAATATCCAGAATCTACAATTAACTAAACAAATCAACAAGAAAAAAATCCCATCAAAAATGGGGCTAAGGACATGAATAGACAGTTCTCAAAAGAAGATACGCAAATGGCCAACAAACATGAAAAAATGCTCAACATCACTAATAAACAGGGAAATGTAAATCAAAACCACAATGCGATACCGCCTTACTCCTGCAAGAATGGCCGTAAGCAAAAAATCAAAAAATAGTAGATGTTGGCATGGATTCGGTGAACAGGGAGCACTTCTACACTGCTGGTGGGAATGTAAAGTAGTACAGCCACTATGGAAAACAGTGTGGATATTTCTTAAAGAACTAAAAATAGAACTACCATTTGATCCAGCAATCCCACTACTGGGTGTCTACCCAGAGGAAAAGATGTCATATGAAAAAGATACTTGCACACGTATGTTTACAGCAGCACAATTTGCAATTGCAAAAACATGGAACCAACACAAATGCCCATCAATCAACGAGTGGATAAAGAAACTGTGGTATATAGACTGGGTAAGGTGGCTCACGCCTGTAATCCCAGCACTTTGGGAGGCCAAGGCAGGTAGATCACCTGAGGGCAGGAGTTCAAGACCAGCCTGGCCAATATGGCAAAACCCCCAACTCTACTAAAAATACAAAAATTTTCCAGGTGTGGTGGTGGTGCATGCCTGTAATCCCAGCTACTTGGTAGGCTGAGGCAGGAGAATCACTTGAAACCAGGAGGCAGAGGTTGCGGTGAGTCTAGATCATGCCATTGTGCTCCAGCCTGGGCGACAAAGTGAGATTCCATCTCAAAAAAAAAAAAAGAAAGAAAAGAAAAGAAACTGTGGTATATATATATAAAATATATATTTTATATATATATAGTGTGTGTATGTGTATATACATATATATATATATATATACACTACTCAGTCATAAAAAGAAATGAATTAATGGCACTCACAGTGACCTGGATGAGATTGGAGACTATTATTCTAAGTAAAGTAACTCAGGAATGGAAAATCAAACATTGTATGTTCTCACTCACAAGTGGGAGCTAAGCTATGAGGATGCAAAGGCATAAGAATGACACAACGGACTTTGAAAACTCAGGGGGAAAGGATGGAAATGGGGTGAGGGATAAATGACTACAAATTCACAAATCACCACTAAAGAACTTACTCATGTAACCAAACATCACCTGTTCCCCATTAACCTGTGGATATAAAATTTTTTTGAATCTTTGTAAACAATATCAGTATAATAAATTTACATTGTCTAATAAAAAAAAGTCTGAACAAACCTATCACTAACGAAGGGATTGAATCAGTAATTTAAAAAAAAAAAACAAAACAACAGCAAAAAAAAACTCCAAACAAAGAAAAGCCCAGGACCAAATTACCTCCCTGGTGAATCCCACCAAACATTTAAGGAAGCATTAATACAAATACTTCTCAAATTCTCCCGAAAATTTGAAGAGGAGGGAATACTTATAACCTCATTTAATAAGAAGAGCATCACTCTGTTATTATAGCTAGACAAAGACACACCACGTGAAAAGAAACTCCAAGTCAATATCCCTGATGAATATAGAGGTAAAAATCCTTAATAAAAGGATAGCAGACCAAATTCAACAGCACATTAAAAGGATCATACACCATGACCAAGGGGAATTTGTCCCTGGGATGCAAGAATGATTAAACATATAAAAATCAATTAATGTGATACACCACATTAACAGAATAAAGGATAAAAATCACATGATCATCTCAATAAATGCAGGAAAAGTATTTGACAAAATTCAATATCCTTTCACGAAAAAAAAAACTCTCAACAAACTAGGAATAGAAGGAAATTGCCTCAATATAATAAAGGCCATATACCAGGCTCAGTGGCTCACGCCTGTAATCCCACATTTTGGGAGACCCAGGCGGGTGGATCACCTAAGGTCAGGAGTTCAAGACCAGCCTGGACAACATGGGGAAACCCCATCTCTAGTAAAAATACAAAAGTTAGCCGAGGGTGATGGCGGGTGCCTGTAATCCCAGCTACTCGGGAAGCTGAGACAGGAGAATTGCTTGAACCCGGGAGGCAGAGGTTGCAGTGAGCCAAGATCACCCTACTGCCCTCCAGCCTGGGCGACAGAGAGAGGCTCTGTCTCAAAAAAAAAAAAACAAAATAAAAATAAAGGCCATAGGCCGGGAGCAGTGGCTCACGCCTGTAATCCCAGCACTTTGGGAGGCCGAGGCAGATGGATCATGAGGTCAGCAGATCGAGACCATCCTGGCTAACACGGTGAAACCCCGTCTCTACTAAAAATACAAAAAATTAGCTGGGCGTGGTGGCGGGTGCCTGTAGTCCCAGCTACTCAGGAGGCTGAGGCAGGAGAATGGCGTGAGCCCGGGAGGCGGAGATTGCAGTGAGCCGAGATCGCGCCACTGCACTCCGGCCTGGGGGACAGAGCAAGACTCCTTCTCAAAAAAATAAAAAATAAAAATAAAAATAAATAAAGCCTATATATGTAAAAACTACAGCTAACATTCTACTCAATTGCAAAAACAGAAGGTTTTCTCCGTAAGAACAGGAACAAGGCAAGGATGCCTACTCTCACCACTTCTATTCATCATTTGGTTTTCAGTTGTGTGGAATCTCTTTTTCTATCCCTTCACTTTCAGTCTATATGTGTTTTTATAAGTGAAGTGGGTTTCTTGTATGCAGGATATAGTTGGGTCCTGTTTCTTTATTCATTCAGCCATTTTATGCCCTTTAATTGGAGAATTGAGTTCATTTACATTCAGTGTTATTATTGATATGTACGGACTTAGTACTGCCATTCTGTTGCTTGTTTTCTGGTTGTTTTGTAACTCCTCTCTTCCTTTCTTACTGTCTTCCTTTTTGGTTCAGTGATTTTCTCTGGTAGTATGTTTTAATTTGTATTTTTTTATTTTTAGAGAATCTGTTATAGATTTTTACATTATGGTTACCATAAGGCTTACAAAAAACATATCATACATATAATCAGATATTTTAAAGAGATGACAACTTGGTCGGGCATGGTAGCTCACATGTGACATCCCAGCACTTTGGGAGGCTGAGGTGGGTAGACTGCTTGAGTTCAGGAGTTCGAGACCAGCCTGGGCAACACAGTGAAACCCTGTCTCTACTAAAAGTTAAAAAATTAGCCAGCCGTGGTGGCGCGTGCCTGTAATCCCAGCTACTGAGGAGGCTGAGGCAGGAGAATCGCTTGAACCCTGGAGGCAGAGGTTGCAGTGAGCCAAGATGGCACCGCTGCACACCAGCCTGGGTGACAGAGCAAGATTCCATATCAAAAAAAAAAAAAAAAAAAGAGATGACAACTTATCTTAGATCACAAAGAAAATAATAGAGACAAGAAAAAAACAGAAAAATAAAACCTTCTACAGCTTAACTTCATTCCTCCACATTTTAATTGTCTCGATTTGCATATTTTTATGCTGCCCAACTCTTAGCAGGTTGCTATAGCTATTATCGTTTTTGGTAAATTTGTCTTTTGAGCTTCATACTGGAGTTATGAGTAGGAAATAATATTACAGTATTACAGTACTCTGGGTTTGTGCAGTCAATTTTACCAGTGGGTTTTATACTTTCAATTTTTTTGGCACAGTAGTGTTGTTTTCTTTCAGATTTGAAAACCCTCTTTAGCATTTCTTGTTAGATAGATCTGGTAGTGGTAAATTCTCTTAGCTTTTGTTTGTCTGGGAAAAAAACTTTATCTCCCCTTCAGATTTGAAAGATAATTTTGCTAGATATAGTATTCTTG
This sequence comes from Pan paniscus, assembly GCF_029289425.2. Lineage (NCBI taxonomy): Eukaryota > Metazoa > Chordata > Mammalia > Primates > Hominidae > Pan > Pan paniscus. The sequence goes on along the minus strand of NC_073253.2, from coordinate 150,232,614 downwards.
AATGTCAGTTTTTTTCTTTTGGCACTTTGAAAATGTCATTCCATTCCCTCCTGGCCTGTATGGCTTCCACTGAAACGTCTGTTGCCAGATGAATTGGAGCTCCTTTATAAATTATTTGCTTCTTTTCTCTTGCTGCTTTTAGGATTCTCTCTTTGTTCTTGACCTTTGAGAATTTTATTATTACATGCCTTGAGGTAGTCTTATTTGGGTCAAAGCTATTTGGTGTTCTCTGACCTTCCTGTGCCTGGTTATTTATAACTTCACCAAGTTTTTTAAGGTTTTCTGTTATTATTTCTTTGAATAAGCTTTCTACCCCGTACTGTTGCTCAGCTGCCTCTTGAACATCCATAAGTCTTAGATTTGGTCTTTTAAGGTAATATTTTTGTATCTTGTAGGCAATCTTGCTGTTCATCCTTTTTGTTTCTCCTCTGTTTGTGTGTTTTCAAATAGTCATCTTCTAGCTCATCGATTCTTTTCTCCACTCTATCAATTCTGTTGTTGAGACTCTCTAATAAATTTTTCAGTGTAGCACATATATTTTTCAGTTTCATGATTTCTGTTTGATTTTTTAAAATTATTTCAATCTCTGTTAAACTTTTCTGATAAATTTCTGAATTGCTTTTTTGTGTTATCTTGGAGATCCCCTAAAACTACTGTTTTAAATTCTTCCTCAGAGAGCTCACATATCACCATCTCATTAGGGTCAGTTACTAGTTCCTTGCTTTGTCTGTTTGGGGAGATCATGGTTCCCTGTTTGCTGTTACTTCTTATGGATGTATGTCTATGTATTTGTATTGCTTTAATTATTTATTCCAGTCTTCTCTAACTGGCTTGTTTAGGTTTTTATTAGATGTGTTTGCTTGGATGTTCTTTACTATTTGGTCACTGCCTCCCCTTTGGCTCTAGGTGGCACCTTAAGCCCAGGTTCTCCTCAGCTCTAGTAAATAATTGAAGCACTGTCCTTCCTGAATGCAGAAGCTCCTAAAGGGGATATCCCAGCATTGTGGGAAGGCTGGCTAGGGGTTTGTGCCCAGGGGACCTGTGGAATGAACCACCTTCAGCGTGGTGCGCTACTGTGATTTGGCATCTCCTTTGGCCAAGTTACAGAGCAGAGTTCCCAGGGCTGGAAATGGTAATCATAACTCCCACTTTGTCTCTGCCTGTCTTCAGGGATATTTCTCTCTTCAGACACTCTCGATGCTACCCGTGGCTTAACGAAGGGACAAATCTCCTGCCAGGGCATCCAAGATGGTTGTCCACCTTAGTCTCACTGTTTCCAGTGTAGAGACAGTGAATTGGGGGAAAATATTTCTGCATGCTTGGTGCTGGGCAGAATGGAGGGAGGAGCATCACAGATGTGGAAGTCCTATTCTCTGCTCAGAATTTTTTTCACTTCTCTGAGGCCCTGGGAGCTATCTCATCTTCATATTTGAGTTCTGGCGTATTTTTTAGGATAATCTCAGTACTCAATGTTTGTTTTTGGTTTTCTGTGAAGGGGAGTAAATCCAGCTTGCTTCTGCACCACCATTTTGGAACTGGAAGTCCTCTCAGTAAGCATCTTTATGATGGGTATTTCTGGACATTTATCTTGTTCCTTTTTGTTTGGAACATATTTCCCTATTTATTCATTCACCTTGAATATTTATTTATTAATTTACCTTGACTGTGTTGGTGTTTGCTCATTAGAAAAAAAAAGTCCACCTCTCCTAGTCTTCATGGACTGGCCTCATATAGGAGAATATCTTCATCAGCCAGCCCAGCCAGAAATTCTGGGGCCTCAAACTTTTATTGCTAGTCCAACCTGCTTTCTTTATTTTCAGTGACTCCCAGGTATGTTTGGTCCAGTTGGTGCTCTGAGACAAGTGAAAAATGAAGCCAATTCCTTGGGAAGCCCCCCAAAAACTTAGATCATTAGAAACTGTCCAACTCTTTTCCTCCCCCAAGGAGCAGCTGGAATTTGAGTGTTGTTTTTTTTTTCTACCTGCTCACTGTGCACCAAGCTGGGCGGCGGGGAGTGATGACTATGTGCTAGGTAAAGATTCTATCTTTCTTTCACTAGCCCCCAGGTGACTAGAATGCTAGGTTCTATTAATGCTCTGAGACAGGCAAGAAAGAAGCCAGTTCTTTAGGCAGCATCCAGAAAAGTTAGAGCATTGGATGTGTGGTCTCTTTCCCTCCCCACAGAGAAGCTGGGAGCTAGGGTTTTTCATTCACTAATTCTGTGCTGAGTGAGGAAATGGGGCTACGGAGACTGTCAGCCTAAACCTCTGTCTGTCCGCGGGGCACGGTGGCTCACGCCTGTAATCCCAGCACTTTGGGAGGCAGAGGCGGGCAGATCACCTGAGGTCAGGAGTTTGAGACCAGCTTGGCCAACATGTTGAAACTTCATCTCTACTAAAAATACAAAACTTAGCCGGGCATGGTGGCGCGCCGCCTATAGTCCCAGCCACTCGGGAGGCTGAGGCAAGAGAATTTCTTGAATCCGGGAGGTGGAGGTTGCAGTGAGCCGAGATCATGCCACTCCAGCCTGGGTGACAGAGCAAGACTCCTTCTCAACAAGCAAAAAAACAAAAAATAAAATAAAATAAACCTCTGTCTCTGTTTACCCTAGACCTCAGGCAGCTAGATTATGCTGGGTTCTATCAGCACTCCAAGACAAACTCCAGTCATTTGGACAGTGCCTGCAAAAGGTGGGGCATTGGGCATGCAGACCAACTCTTGCTGTTCCTTGGGAGAAGCTGGGAGCTAGGGTTTTTCATATGCTCACTCTGTGCTAAGCTGGGGTAGGAGCTATGGCAACTGTCAGCTCAAACCACTATCTTTACTCTCTTCTAGGTGATTAGGGTATGCTGGGTCCTATCAGTGTTCCAAGACTGGCAAGACAGAAGACAGTCCTCAGGAACCTCTGAAAAAGCTGGGGCATTGTACATGCAATTCAATTCTTTCCCTATTCAGGGAGAGGCTGGAAGCTAGAGGCGTGGTTCTTCTCAATCTTATGGCACTGTGCCAGGGGTAAGGGTTGAGGTGAGAGGGCGTCAAATTTTCCTACTGGCTTTGATGTGTCAAGTTTTGCACTCACCCAGGGTGAAAGAGCCTCTCAACTAGTTTCTGTATTTCTCACAGAGGGAATTTGTCCATGAATTGTTGTTGAATCAGTGTATTTGTTGGGGGAAAGGAGAGTCTAGGGCCTCTTATTCCACCATCCTGCTGCCCCAGTACTTTTTAAAAACTTTTTTCAACCAGCAAATATTTACCGGACATCCATCCACTCTGCGTCTGGCACTAAGTAGGTCTTGGGACACAGTAGAATGTAAAACAGAAATTGCCCCTGCCCTCAGAAAAAGTATATTCTAGTAGCATAGGCAGACAGAAGCAAGCAAAGAAACAAATAAAATAATTACAAATTGCTTAAGTTCTACCAAAAAACAATGAGGAGATGACACGCAGAATAACAGTGAAGTTTAAGGAAAGAGGAGGTAACATTTCAGCTGAGATGCAAAGAATAAGGCAAGAAGGCCATTAAAAGAGGTGTGCCTTTGTATAATTCCATTTCTAGAAAACATCCAGAAAAACAAATATATAGACATAGAAAGTAGATTAGTGGTTGCCTGGAGCTGGGGGTGATATGGAGAGTGACTGTAAATGAGTATGGGGTTTCTTTTGGGGATGATAGAATTGGATTGTGATGGTGGTTGTATAACTCTGTAAATACACGAAAAAGATTATTGAATAGTACATTGAAAACAGTTAAATTTTATGATGTAAAATTATCTCAGTAAAGCAAGAGAGGGGGGAAAGAAAGAGAGAATAATGACTGGGAAACAATATTTTCTGAAGGCCCCCTGACCAGCTCTCATGAAACTCACAATGCTTCTCCTGGGTTGCTCAAGATTCTGATTCGTGAATTAAAGGGACTCTATAGGAGAAGACAAAGGGTTTTTTTTTTTTCCTTACTTATCTTTTGGGTTGCTCTGACTCAAAATAGAGAACATACATTAATTACTAAGAGTGCTACTTCACATGATCCTATTTGCATTATAAGTATACTGTTCCTGAATTGTGGTTCACATAAACAGAGAGAGAGAGAGAGGTGGGAATATTATCACAGGTGGAGGGAACTGCAGGTACAAACGTTCTCATGTGGGAAGGCATGTGGCATGTGTGAGGAACAGAGAGGACACCCCTGATCTGGACACAGAGAGAGGTAGGAAAGTAAGAGAACTGAGCAGCCAGATCACGTAAGGTCTCCTAGGTCATGGTAAAAATCAAGTTGCTTTCAACTTTATAAAATAGACCCATGCCATTATTTCCTAAAGTTATTAATGTCTTATTAGGTTGCTGCAAAAGTGATTGTGGTTTTTGTCATTACTTTTAATGGCAAAAACCACAATCACTTTTGTACCAACCTTAATAATAAAGAATGGACAGAGTATAGAGAAATGATGCCAACCTGCTGTTTTATAACGTGCTGCCCATACTTTCTCCCATTTGCTCTGCCCAATAACCCACCCCAAAGAATCTACTTTGTTAACTTCAGTTATCAGATGAAGAAATTGAAACAACTTGCCCAAGTTGATACAGCTGTTAACATCAAACCTAGAAATTATTTTTATTTATGAATGAATTATCCTTACTTTTCTAATATCTGGCTTACCAAAATCCAGATTGTCAATCTCCCTGTATCAGTTATCTGTCACAGCATAACAAATTACTCTAAGATGTAGTAACTCAACCTTTAATATTGCTCAGGAGTCTATGGGTCAGCTAGGTGGCTGTGTTGATCTGGACCTGACTCAGCTGATCTTCACTGGGCTTGCTCATGTGTTTGCAGTCACCTGGTTGGTCTAGGGTGACCTCACTAACATGTTGGTCAATTGGCTGACTGGTCACTGGGGCAAAGGAAGTAATTGGGTCACATCCCTTTAATCATGCAACAGGCTGAGGTTTTTTACACGACAACAGCGAGGTTCCAAGAGAAGAAGTGAAAGCACGCAATGCTTAAAGATGTAGGCTTAGAAGACCAGGCGGGGTGGCTCACGCCTGTAATCTCAGCACTTTGGGAGTCTGAGGCTGGCAGATTGCTTGAGCTCAGGAGTTTGAGACCAGCCTGGGCAACATGGCAAAACCGCATCTCTACAACAAGTATAAAAATTAACTGGGCTTGGTGGCACACTCCTGTAGTCTCAGCTGCTTGGGAAGCTGAGGTGGGAGGGGGCGACAGAGCCAGACCCTGTCAAAAAAAAAAAAAAGACTTAGGTTTAGAACAGATACCTATCTCTTTTGCATTCTATTGGTCAAAGAAAGTGCAAAGCCATCAGAATCCAAAGAAAGTGGCAAGGCCATCAGAATCAGGTATCTTTGCAATGTACCAAAATCCCATTTCACAAATAGCAAGAGGTAAGTTGTTCCTAAAGTACTAATGATTAGGAACTATATCTAGGGTCCTGCTGTTCCCTCTGATCACTGCTAGGTACCCACAGACACCTCTGGTTATAAGGAAGCACAAAAAAGATTATTATATCTGTTCATCAATTTGCCTGCTCCTTCTACATCCCCTTCTTAGAGATTCTTCTGCACAGTGTCTGGCTCGACCCCTCCACCCTGGCCATAGCTAAACCAGATGAATGCACAAGGTGGACATTGGACCCAGTTGGGCCAAAGAAACTCTCTCTGTTTCCCAGGGCTGCCGTAACAAATGACAACGACTGGGTGGCTTGAAACAACAGAAATTTATTCTCTTACAGTTCCAGAGGACAAAAATCTGAAATCAAGGTGTTGGCAGGGTTGGTTTCTATGGCAAGCCCAAAGGAAAATTTGTTCCACTCTTCTCTCCTAGCTTCTGGTAGTTCCTGGTAATCCTTGGCATCCTTTGACTTGTGGCAGGGTAACTCCAATCTTTTCCTCTATCTTCACACAGCATTCTCTCCTATGCCTGTCGTCCTATAAAGACCTCAGTCATTGGCTTAGGGCCCACACTAATCCAGTATGACCTCATCTTAATAAATTACATCTGTGAAGACCCTATTTCCAAATAAGGTCACATTCTGAGGTTCCAAGTAGACCATACATTTTGGGGATACACTATTCAACCCAGTACAGGCATTCTCTGTCCCAGGCATTTGGAGTCAAGACTTGGAAATGTCCATTTGCCTTTGTTGGCTCTTGAACAGAAAGGACGTGTAAGGACTGAATGAAGTAGCCATTTTCTGCCATATATGTAAAAGCAGAGGACATCAGTCTGTACAGAGGAAAAGAATGAAGCAGATGTTTAGAGAGAAGCAGAGATGACAAATCATGCAAAAGATGCTGGGACAGACAGACAGACAGACATATAGAGACAGACACACTTTCCATTAGTTTCTGAGGGTTTTCAGAGTCCTGGCTTAGTCCCTCATGGGGCCAGGTTGAAATTCCTACCCTTGCATTCCAGGAGATAGCTCTGTATCCTTATAATAAATGTCCTTTTTTAGGGTAAGTTAGCTTGAATGGATTCTGTTTATTGAAACCTGAAGAGATCCTTAATGCCAGTGATGACCTTTTATCCTGCCAAGATAGCTTCCAGTCAGCATGACTAGGGCTTTAGCAGAAAGTATCAATCACAAAGTGGAAAGTCTTGTCCAGGATGTTGCTGCTGTCTCTGTTCCTGGCACAATGTTACAAGTAGTGATGGTTCCCAGGCCGATCACAAAAGCTTCTTTAATACTACAGTGCTATTAGCATGCTAGCTTAGCTACAGAACAGGAAGATGAATAGGTAGATGTTTAAAACTTCATACAAATAACTCAAGTAAATTCATACAATCTCTTTTAGGGCCTGCCAAAATTAGGGATATTTCTCCTCCCTTTCTAAACATTTTTTGTTTTGTTTTGTTTTTAATTTTACAAGAAAGAAAGAGACAGTGCCTGATCAACGTGTTTTCACTCTCCTTTTAATTGCAGATAGCTGCTATGTGAGATGAGTAATGTCATAATATGTTATAGACATTTTAACCATCTAATATCTTGTGAACATGTTATAAGTCGATCTTCTCCAAGAAAGAAGCCAGAACTCACTTTCCCAGGCTCCCTTGCTGCTCAGATTTAAGCACGTGATCTAGCTCTACCAGTCAGACATATGTGAGACTTCAGTTTGGAAATGAATCACATGAGAAGGCAGACACTATGCCAAATCCATATTTTAATGACTGAAGTAATGAAAGTATTGAGATTTAGGAGGCCGTAGTAGCACAGCTTCTGTGGTCCAGTCCCTCACATGATCAGTGATAGCACCATATGTATGCTGAGCAATAGTGTTGTCCTCATTGTAGTGACCCCACAGTGTGATTTGGGCTTGGTTTCTAAATGAATAGCCTCAGACTTCATCTCTGGCCTTCCCTGAGATTCTGTAAGCCTCTTATATCCTTTAATGAATTTCTTCTTTGAATAAACCAGCAAAAGTGGATTCTGTTGTTTGCATCTGAGAACCCTAACTGATATAAGATATTTCTAGCATTACTCCTACCTTCTGCTGAAGGTGTAATTCTTTAACCTTCTACACTGTCCTCAATCCCTGAGCTGGCTTGTTATATGCAGGCAATGCAGCTGTTTCCTTTGAATGTTTTCCTCATGAAAGCAACTCAGAACCTATGATAGAGTCCCCCATCAAAATTGAAAGACATGTTTTTTATATGTTATGAAGACATAAAAGCAAATAAGCATAATTTCTAAATACTGAGGTTTAAAACAATAAAATTTTAATTCTGTAAACTGCCTCCATTGCAAAAATACAGACTTTTTTGAGGAGCACCAAGACCTTAGCATGCCTTGCTAGACAATATTAGTCAGTCTTTTAAACATATCTGTTATCCCATGCCAGTGACAAGTGTCTCAGGCTCCAGAAAGCGTATCTTTTCAAGGGTCTTCCATGACTCAATCCATTGGTATATATAAAGTAGGTATATTTTTTCTGCAAATTTTTAACATGTATCTAATTATGCCACTCTACTGAGTAAAACTCAAGTCATTCCATACCATCTTTAGAAGAGTTCAAATGCCTTAGCATGGTATATAAAGCCAACAATGCCTGTCTCTCCAGCTCCATGTCTCACTATGCTTTAAAACTCTAGTTCCTGCTGTCCACATCCCATTCTCCGCCACACTCCACTACTTATGATTCATTCATTGAACAAAGTATTCTGTTCCTTACTTCTGTAGCTTTGCCCACTCTGCTCCCTCTGCTAGAGTCACCTTCTATATTTTGATAAACACCCATTTATCTATACTCAACACCAGTGTCAGTTACTTTAGGCTATCGGCACATGTAGATTTTGTCTTGATGACAACTCTTTTATTTCCAAGTAACAAGTCATTCAAACTGGTTTTAAATGGGCAAAAGGTTTAAACAGATATCTTATGAAAGAAATTTTCCAACTGGCCAAATAAGCACATGAAACTATGCTCAATAAAACTAGTCATAAGAGAAATGCAAATTTAAACCACAATGAGATACCATTTTACATACATTAGAATGTCTAAAATTACAAAAACTGACCATACCAAGTGTTCACTAGTATGTGGAAAAACGAACTCTCTTACATTGCTGGTGGGAGTATAAAAATGGTACAGGTACTTTGAAGAACTGTTTGTCGGTTTCTTCTCAAGTTAAACATACATCTACTTATGACCCAACATCTCGATTCCTGAATATTAATCCGTGAAAAATGAAAACATATGTCCACAAAATGACTCATAAAGGAATATTTATTACAGCCTTATTCATAATAGCATAAAATGGAAATAATCCAAATACCCACCAATAGGAGAATGGTAATCAAATTGTTATATATTCATAATATTGACTACTACTTAGCCATATAAAGGAACCAACTACTGATGGCAGTGGCTGCTGCCATCATGCCGGCTGCAGCAGGGAAGAGGGACTGGGGCTGCACATTCCATGGAGTCTGTGGGAGCCCTGCCCCTTCTGAGTTGAGATGGGGGCTCTCCGTGGAGCTGCAGCCACCCAAACTGCAGCTGCAGACCCAGGCCTCCTGCTCTACAAAGCAGGCAGGAGCCCCGCCCTCCTGGAGATACAGCCGCCCAAACGTCAGCTGTGGATCCGAGCCTCACTGTGCTCTTGGGGAAGCCAGGGACAGGCAGGATCTGCACCCCCGGGTGCAGAAGCATCTGCCACACCAGCAGCTGCAGACCTGGGCCTCCCACTCCAGGAAGCAGGCATGAGCTGGGCTGAGTTGGCGGGGCGGAAGCTCCCGGGAGCAGCTGCGGCCGCCCTCCCAGGCGCAGGACCCAGGCATCTCTGCAGCCTGCACCCTCCGGGGCCCCAGGAAGTCTCCCACCCCACCCCCACCCCACTCCCAGTCCCTGCAGGCTCGGGAGGTGTCTGCTTCCACTGTCTGGCCCCTCTTTGCCCTGCTCTGGTCTCAGAGCAAGGGTTGGGGCCGAGCCCCGGGGCCATGAATGACAGCAGGAGGCAGATTGATTCCTTGGCAGAAGGGGACAGGGTCCCCAGTAAGGCCCCACCCTCAGGCCAGAGAGGGCCTGAAGGCTGGGGGCTGGGCTGCCAGGCCCGCAGACTGGAGTGGGAACTCGTAGTGCCTCTTCCGGCTCCCCATGGCCGCTCATGGACCAATCAGCACATACTTTCTCCCCTTTGAGGTCCATAAAAGCCCTAGGCGCTCAGCCAGAGCAGGCCGGAGGACAGCCAGAGGAGGGAGAGGGCAGAGAGACGACGAGGGGACAACCAGCTGCAGAGCAGAGCACTCGCTCTGCTGATAGCTGGAGGTGATGGGACGACCGGTGCAGAGAGTAGTACTCTCTCCACTGAGAGCTACAGAAACGACCTGCCGGCAGAGAGGAGCGACCCTCTCAGATGAGAGCTTCAGAGACCTGCAGAGACATCCGAATGACTTGTCTGCGGAGAGAAGCCACCCTCTCCAGGGTCTCCTCTCTGCCGAGAGCTGAACAGTTGATGGAACAACCTGCTTACAGAGGGAGCTACCCACTCTGAGCTGTTCTAATACTAGATAAAACTCTTCACCCTTCACTTGTCTGTGTACCTCATTCTTCCTGGACGCTGGACAAGAACCCAGGCAAAGGTGCTGTGGCCACAGAGGTTTCTGGCCAGAAAAATCTACACCCCAGAGATCCCGTAACACTACTAATATACACAACAGCATGAATGAATCTCAGAAAACATGATGTGATTATATTATCAAAACCAAAGACATCATAAGAAAATGAAATGAAGAATTATATACCATAACCTAGTAGAATGCATCCCAGGTATGTAAGTCTGGTTCAACATTCAAAAATCAATGTAATCTATCACCTCAGCAGGCTAAAAAAGAAAAATTAACACGATCGTATCGATAGATGCAAAAAAAGCATTTGACACATCCAATACCCATTTATGATGAAAACTCTCAGTAAACTAGGAACAAAGTTGAACTTATCTTGATAAAGAATATCTACAAGAAACCTACAGCTAACGTCATATTTAATGGTGAGAAATTGGAAGTTTTCCCACTAGGATACAGAACAAGTCAAGGATGTCCTCTCTCTCCACTTTTTTTCAACATTGTACTGAAAATATTAGCTCACGTCGTAAGACAAGAAAAGGAAATAAGTATACACATTGGGAAGGAAGAAATCAAACCGTCTTTGTTAATGGCCAGGTGCAGTGGCTCACGCCTGTAGTCCCAGCACTTTGGGAGGCTGAGGCGAGCAGATCAGTTGGGGTCAGGAGTTCAAGACCAGCCTGGCCAATATGGCAAAACCTCGTCTCTACTAAAAATACAAAAAATTAGCCAGGCATGGTGGCATGAGTGTGTAATCCCAACTACTTGGGAGGTCAAGGCACAAGAATCACTTGAACCATGGAGGCAGAAGTTGCAGTGAGCTAAGATCACACTACTGCACTCCAGCCTGGGCAACAGAGTGAGACTCTGTCTCAAAAACAAAACGAAACAAAACTTATCTTTGTTCACAGATGGCATGATAGTCTATGAGGCTTTTTTTTTTTAACAGTAGATGGGCTAAGGTTTATTTACTTAACATTTAAAAATAATTCATTTACTTCAACAACATGGCATACAATCAAGAGTACTATTGAAACACTTACAATTCAGAGGGGGTCAGGACAGGAAAGATCACAACCCCATTCCCGAGGTGGAGTGAAAGATCTGAGCCAGACCGCCATCCTAGGCCAGGCTCCTCCATTAAGCAGAGACAACCAAAAGATAAGAAAGCCTTGGCCTCATCCCCATCAGGAGATAGCCTGAACTGCTCACAAATAAGAATGAACTTGATCATACTGAGGACTGGTTCCTGATGAGTCATTAGGAAAGTCAGTTTGTTCTCTCTTCAGCAGGTGGTTTAGCAGCCTTCTAGAGAGCAGAGAGCAGTAGTCTGGGGATGGAGGCTGAGGGACAACATCCAACAAAGGTCACCTTCTTTTTAGTAATGCTTTGTTCCTTTTTTCAACGGCAAGAAACCTGAAATCCAGAGAAGTCATTTAAAAAACCCCTTCTGGCTGCAACCTGAAAGCATCTCCCAAGCCAGATTGGGGGTAGAGATGATGACTCCAACTTCAGTGGGCCTCTTCTTCGATAGGGGAGCAGCCAGAGAAGAAGCTGGTGTTGCTAGCCAGAGCTCGTTTCTTTTTCTTCCCTGGAGGCTTATTTTGTTGGTATTCTGTTGCTCCATGTTTTGACTCTGGGAGGTCAAAAGGGGAGGGAGCTGGAGCAGTCTTCTTTGACAGCACCTGCTCCATGTCACACATCTCTTTCAGGATCTTGCTATTGGGGGTGGCACAGACAGGGTTAAAGAAGCTCAATCCTGGGGTCACCTCAGTAGGATCCTCCAGTTTGAAGGAGCCTTCGGAATCCTGGGTCTGTTCAACAGTGCCCAAGCTATCCTTGCCTTGTTGGCGGTTCCGACACTTTGTGGGGTCACAGCTACAGTCCACACCACAGTCTGACTTTTGCTTCCTGCACCCACACTGCTTGTTCCCACACCAGCCCTTGCAGGAACACCCTTGGATGTTCTTCCTGGACACCTTGACTAATTTTGTTGGCTTCCATTCCTCATCATCCCCCTCATCACTGTCGCCATCACCATCACCATCTTCATGCTCATTCACAGAATGCTCTGAACAATATTTTAGATCCTCAATGTCCATGCTTTGCTCCAGAAACTTTTCTTTAACACGAGAAGGTTTTGGCTTAGGTGGGATATATTCAAAAGAAGAGTCTGGAGATAGAAGGGTATCATTAGGAAGATGTTTCTGTCTGCTGGCTACCTGGAGGAGGATCAGTTTCTGCTTGATGATTTCATTCTCTTGGAGAAGCTGCTGATTTTGCTCACACACTTCTCGCATCTTCTCAAGTTCTTCATCCTGACACTGCAGTGTGCTCACCAGCTGTTGTTCCTTTTCACTGGCTGATTTCTCTAACTGCTTCTCTGCCATTTGGCTTTGCTGCAGCTGGCTGACAAGGTATAGCACCTTCTCTTGGTGCTGTTGCTCCATTCTGACCATCTCAGCTTGTAACTCTGTCTCTATCTCAGAAAAATGATTTTGTTCCTCAAATAGCATCTTCTGCATGTCAGCACAGCTGGCCTTGCTCTGTCTCAGGCTGTTTTCAAGTTTGGTGACATGTATTTTGGAGGAGACCAGCTCTCCAATCAAATATTTCAGGGCACACTTGGCTTCCAGAATGGTGGCAATATTCTCCCAGCATTGTTTTGGCCTGTCTTCACTTTCTGCATCCAGCAGCTTCTGCTGTAGGTCAGCAATCTGAGCACTCCTGAGTTCCATTTCAGTCTCTAGGCTTTCAATCTGTTTTGTAATACAATCTTCTGACTCCAAAACTTGACCATGCACCTCAGAAGGGGAGAATGTACACTTCCGGAGTTTAGGAGGTGGATTCTCCCGAGATTCCTTTTTTTCTTTGAGTTGAACCACATCCTGAGCCAGGATCTTTCTGTCTTCAAGGAGGTCATTCAGATGGCGTTTGGCTTCCTCAGTACTGACCATAACCTCAATTTCATTTCTAAGCCAATTCCTCACTCGAGCTGCAATACCTTCCTTTCCATGGCTCTGAGTCTCTTTCCGCTTATCTGTGACCTCTCGTTGTTTCTGGAGAGCATCCTTGAGACGCTTGTTGGCAGCTGCTGCCTCTTCCGTTTTACGTCTGAGCACACTGGATTGTTTCTGGAAGTTTCTTTCGAGTTTGAGCAGCTCATATTGCCTCTTACGGTCTCGTTCTTTTAACTGTATTACTTCTTTGTCTTTTTTCTGCTTCCACTGTCTAAACTTCTCAGCATCCTCTTTCATTTGACGCATTAACTGTACCCGCTGGTTTTTCATCATCCATATCTCTTGGTTCAGCTTGGAGACAGTACGCTCTGTGGATTCCTTTAGTTTCAGAAGTTTGGACTGCTCATTCAGTTTCTTCTTCAGATCAGCTATTTGACCCTCCAGCTCCTGGAGAAGTTTGTGGCGGTGCTCACTTAGCTTGGCTTGGTTGACATCCTTCTTTGCTGTCTGAAGTTCAAGAACCAATTCTTCCTTTTCCTTTTGCAGATTGATGACTTCTAATTCTAGATTTTTTATGTTATCCTGGTATTGAAACTGAATGGGCTGTAGTTGGTTGTCGTTCTGAGTCATCTTCCTAACTAGGGCCTCTTTCAGTGCAAGGGCATTATTCAACTCAACCACCTTCTTAGACATCTGAGCTTGATGGAGAGCATGCTGAGTGGTAAAAGCGTCAGAAGACCTGCTTGTCTCTGGACTGGTTTCCACTTGAGCTTCTTGTCCTACCGCAGTATCAATGGCTGCAGCCGTGCAAGCAACAGTTTCATCTGATAACTGGGTAATCAGTTGCTGCAGGTTACAAATTATCTCTACATTTTCTTTCAATTCCTGGTCTTCCAAAGTCTCCACTAGCTTTTGAAGATCCAGCTTGCAGGCCACATGCTGCCTGAGCTCTTCTAGCTTGGCGTTCAGTTTTTCATTCACTTGCTCTGTCAAAATGATCCTCTCCAACATCTGGGCTGTCTGACCAGCTGCCTCGCTCAGACAACGACTTAATTTTTCATTCTCCTCTACCAGGGACTGATTCTTCTCCATCAGGGATTGTAGATTCTCTGATGGTTCCGCATTTATAGATCCAGGCAGGGTACCTCCATGGGCTTGTAGCAACAAGACTTGTAGCTGTTGTACCTGTTGCTTTAGATGATTAAGTTCAGCTGTGTGGGGATCAATATTAACAATAGGTTTGTTCTTGATTTTTCTTGCTCTGTCAGCATAGCGAAGGGTACTTAATGTTTCCTCTAGATTGGAGTCAGCAGGACTCACACAGGCTATCATAAGAGTGTGGCTGTTACCTCCTAGAGAATCTTGCAGCAGTCGAGTTAACTTGGAATCTCTGTAGGGCACAAAGCTACCCTTTTTGTCATCTCCAAGAGCACTGATTACATTTCCCAAGCATAGGAGGCCTCGGTTAATATTAATACCCTCTTTTAGACGATCCCCTTCAGCCTTGGTTTTCTTCTGTCTTTCTGATCCAGCGAGATCTACAAGATGCAGCTTGGAGCGAAAGCTGCTATTCTTGTCACTTTTCTTTCTTTGCTCTATGGAGATTGTAAAGATGGCATGAGATCGGGACGACTGGGAGTTCATAGCTGTGGAGGCCACAGTCCTAGAGTTGTTGCCCTGCTCCAAACAGGAAACAGTATCCAAGGCAACTAAAACAGTCTTCTCAGTGAGTCCCACAATCTTTATGCCTTCCTTAGGATCCTCCCGTATATTTATTTGAGCTTTCTCACGAGATGGGCATAGAAGATCCAAAATTTCTTCATTGTAAATCTCTAAGTAAGACACTTTCAGAGTAAATTCAAAGTCACTCTTTTTATCAATTTCTTTGAAGAGCAGTTGTATTACCCTAGGAATAATGCCAACTGTTGGTTCATTCTCCTGCTCCGCAGTGTATGCACCTCCCATTGAATAGGTTTTTCCAGAGCCAGTCTGCCCATAGGCCAGGACCGTTGCATTATATCCTTTAAATACGCCTTTTATGAGCGGCGCTACTGCTTTATTGAAGACTTCTTCCTGCTCAGTACAGGGGTCAAACACAAAATCGTAGGTGAAGGATTTATCAGTACCAACCACCACCTGAGTCTCCCCGGGCACGAAGGAAAGGCACATCTGGCAGCCCTCGCTAATCTCTTTGCGGGACAGAGGGCGACAACGCAATGCCACTCTTACAGGAATTCCCTTCACCTCTTCCTTCATGATCCTATCTCAGCACCGTCTCAAACTAAATGTCCCTTCCCCGTTCACCGGGGGTCTCCCGCCGCCCTGTCCCAGCCGGAGCTTTAACCGCCAAGTTTCAAATCCCTCCCAGAGACACCAACCAATTGCAGTGCAGGCGGCCCGAGGGCGGAGCGCGCTCGTCCGCGCGCTCAGGCCAGCACGGTGGGAAGGGGAGGGTAAATCGAGAAATTTCTTTTTAACCAACAACAGAAAAATGTCCTGGAACTAATAAGTGAGTATAGTATAAACTTAAAGGATACAAGGTTAATACACAAAAGTAAATTGGTTTCCTATATACCAACAGTGAATAAGTGATATTCAGAATTGAAAGCACAATACCACTTACATTAGCACTTAAAAAATGAAATAGGTATAAACCTAACAAAATATGTGTGAGATCTACGTGATGAAAACTACAAAACTCTGATGAACAAGATCAAAGGGGAACTAAATAAATGGAGAGATATTTTATGTTCATGGATAAGAAGACTGAATATTGTAAAGATGTCAGTTCTTCCCAAATTGATCTATCCATTCAATGCAATTCAAATCAGAATCCCAGCAAGTTGTTTTATAGATATTGACAAACTGACTCTAAAGTTTATATAGAGAGGAAAAAAAAATACAATGGCAAACATAATATTGAAGGAGAAGAACAAAGTCATAAGACTGACACTACCCAACTTCAAGACTTACTATAAAACTACAGTAATCAAGACAATGTGGTATTGGCAAAAGAATAGACAAATAGACCAATGTATTAGAGTAGAGAGACCATTTAGATACAGTGAATAGACCCACATAATATAGTTTAATGATCTTTGACAAAGAAGCAAAGGCAATACAATGAAACAAAGATAGTTTTTTCAACAAATGGAACAAATGGTGCTGGAACAACTGGACTTCTGCATGTTAAAAAAAAAAAAAATCAGACCTTACAGCCTTCACAAAAATTCACTCAAAATGGATCATAGTCCTAACTGTAAAATGCAAAACTATTAAACTCCTAGAAAATAACATAGGAGAAAACCTAGATGAACTTAGGTGTGAGATGACTTTTTAGATATAACACCAAAGGCACAATCCATGAAATAAATCATTAAGTTTCATTAAAATCGAAAACTTCTGCTCTTCAAACAAAACTGTCAAGAGAATAAGAAGAGAAGCCATAGACTGAGAGAAAATATTTGCAAAAGACACATCTGATAAAGGAATATTATCCAAAATATACAAATAACTCTTAAAATGCAACAATAAGTGAACGAACGACCTGATTTTAAAATGGGCCAAAGGCTTTAACAGACACCTCACAAAAGAAAATATAAACATGGCAAAAAGCACATGAAAAGATGCTCCACATCATATTTGGTCAGGAAAATGTAAATTAAAACAATAAGATACTACTACACACCTACTAGAATGGCCAAAATCTGGAACACTGACAACATCAAATGCTGACAAGGATGTACAACGCTAAGAGTGAACCCTAATGTAAACTATTGGCTTTGAATGATAATGATGTGTCAGTGTATGTTCATTAATTATAACAAATGTACCGTTCTGGTGCTGGATGTTGATAACATGTCTGGGGGAAGGAGGCATGTGGGAAATCTCTGTACTTTCCTCTTAATTTTGCTGTAAATCTAAAACTGATCTAAAAAATGTTGTCTTTTTACAAAAAAAAAAGTTGAGCAAAAGATACAAGACAAAAAAGCAAAAACTGTACAGTTCCATTCACATGAAATTCTGAAACAAGAAAAAAATAAACTGTGGTCATATGAAATAGAAGTCAGAAAGTGATTGCTGGGGGAATGGGGGGCAGGGGAGGATTGACTAGAAAGTGACATAAGGGGTGCCCTTTGGGTGTGATGAAAATGTTTTAGGTCCTGTTTTGGATGATGGATGCTCAAGTTATATATTCGTGGAAACTTACAAATTGAATATTTAATGTGTACATTTTAAGATCTTAATTGTATCTCTGTTAAAAATAAGCTGGCTTTAAAAATTGATCTCCTCTACCGATTCAAAAATGTACATACACACATTCTTCCTCTAATTTCAGTGTGTTCCCAGACCTCAGAGGTTCACAGAATCCAGATTAAGAACTGCTGGACTAAATGACTTCTAAGGGCTTTCCAATATCTCACATTCTCTAAAGGAAAAAGAGTTCTGGAATCACAATGCAATCACAGAGTCAGCAGGGAAAAATGATTACCCCAAATTCCATTTACTCATATTTCACCTACAGCCTAAAGCAAGAAACACACACATCTTTCTTGGAAGTTAACTGCAAAGGTCAGTGTCTTCATTCTGGCCTGGTGGAGTGGAGGTGGAAGCCAGGGAACTCATCAAAAAGAACAGCATGGACTGGAGAAGGCTGCTAGCTGGAGGAGATATGTCATGAGGAAGAAGCCCTAGTTTGGAGCCTTGGCTTTACCACCAACAAACGAAGAACCTAGAGGGAATCTGGGAATCAGTCAGTCCAAACTGTGTCTTTTTTTTTTTTTTACTTTTTTTTGTTTTTTGAAACAGGGTCTGACTTTGTCACTCAGGCTGGAGTGCGGTGGCATGAACATGGCTCACTGCAGGCTCTACCTCCTGGGCTCAAGTGATCATCCATCCCATCTCAGCCTCCCAAGTACCTGGGACTACAGGTGCATGTCACCACGCCTGGCTAATTTTTGTTCAATTGTTTGTTTGTTTTTGGCAGAGATGGGCTTGCACCATGTTGCCCAGGCTGGTCCCAAACTCCTGAACTTAAGGGATCCTCCCACCTCAACCTCCCAAAGTACTGGGATTACATGTATGCACCACCACACCTAGCCAACTGTGTCATTCCAAAGAGGAGCACATTGAGTCCTAGCGAAGGAGACTGAGTGGCTCAGCAAGTTTCTAGCAGACCATAGATTAGAACCCTCCCTTATCAAACCCAATTGTTTTGGACCCTGTTGCCTTGTTTGCCCAGTCACTATTTTCTAAGAATTTCTTCTTCTTCTCATTATGCATAGGGTTATAGAAGTTGCTATATTTCTTCAGTGTAACCCACCTTATCTGGCCTATGGTTTACGGATCCAGATGTGAGTATCTGACTCAGGTTATGCCAATCTGTCTTTTCCAGAGAGAGAGCGAGAAAGATGACAGAGAGCGAGAGAGAGAGAGAGAGAGAGGAAGAAGAGAGAAGGGAGGAGGAGGATAGAAGTAGGCCAAGAGAAAAAAGATTCCATCTCCTATTAGATGCTTACACTACCCATACAAACTATGGAGCCATCAGCAATGGCCAGTATCTGCCCCATGTCTAGGAAATCTGTAAATCAGACGTGCCCAGAAACTAGAGCTGCTGGTCAGCTTCCAGATTATTTCTATAAAGCTACTGAGAGTTCAGAGATAATTCAAGAGGTGCTTAGTCCAGAGGCCATAAAAAAGCTGTGGGAGAAATTAAACCTAATGGTGGCAACTAAGATAGAGAGTTGGCATATGAACTAAAAAGGAGTATCTCTGAAGCTGAGATTCCTTATTCTAAGGAAAGGATGTGTGAAAAGATGTGACTATTTATCATACAGTTACTTATATTAGCAAAAAATTGAAAATTGCCTAAATGTCCAAAATAAAAGTGTTAAATGTTGATTTAGCCCTGTGATAAAACATTATATAAACATTAAATATCCTGTCCTAGAAGAATACTTAATGATTTGGCCATTGCTTTCCATATAATGTTACGTATAAATAGAATACAAACTATATAAAACATAATAATTCCAATTTTGTAAAAGTATAGCAACTTATTTATATTTACATGCATAGAAAAAAAGCCCGGAAGAAGAAAACATGCTAACAGATGTTATCTTTGGTAAATCAGATTTGGTTTTGTTCCAACTGGTCCCTGGTTACCTAACAGAATTAAGGACAGGGAAAAGCAACTTATTCTACTTCTACCCAATCCACCCAATTAAATTAAATACCCTAAATGCCACATTTCTTAAAGGGGAAAAGGGACGTATCTATTGGAGTTGTAGACGAAGAGGAAAAATGGCACCAACTCCATGTCTTTCTAAATGATGTACTCTTGGCCCCAGGCAGGGTGTTTTCAGAATCCTAAGCATCACTCTTGAGATAATGTGGCAAGCAGCAGTTGCAAGGTAATCACCCCTCATGACTCCAGTTTGTTTTGCCGCTGGGTTCCTGCCAAAGATGCTTGTTCCAGAGAAACCAAAGTGGTCAAGGTGGCTCTCAGTGTGCCACCTGATGAAATGGATGAGACCTATAGCATCCCAGCTTGTCACCTGGGCTTTGTTTTCTCATAGTACCCATCTTGTTTTTATCATCGGTGGTCTCTGACACAAAATTGTCTTTAGAGAAACAAGGGCATGGTATTCACTGAATATTTACTCATAAGTAGGGGTAATAATAAAAATATGTAACAACCTGATCAGCACATCCTCCATCCCTTCTGTGCCAACAGAAATAGGCACAGCAACACCTCTGGAGCCATGTTCTAGAGGCCCTTTGCTGTTCTCGGCATTAACCTTTCAGTTGCTGGATCATGAGGAGGGCAGGGGAGGTGGTTTCTGGGGAGGGCCAGGGTAGGGGGAGTCACGGGGAGAGATCATTTGGGATGCAAAGCAGCATCTATTACCAACTGTATGAACAGAATTCAATATCTTAACAACCAGTGCGGTCATGCCAGTGTAGAGTCCCACCCATAGACCTGGGCAGGAGGGGC
Source organism: Pan paniscus (assembly GCF_029289425.2). Taxonomy (NCBI): domain Eukaryota; kingdom Metazoa; phylum Chordata; class Mammalia; order Primates; family Hominidae; genus Pan; species Pan paniscus. Next base: position 150,212,582 of record NC_073253.2, on the reverse strand, counting down.
CCCGCTCTGAGCTCCCCATTTTAGAAGATCCCACATGTCATAAAAAATCTGTTTATTAAAAAATATATTGGCCCCTTTGTCCATCAGTGCTCAACTCTAGTAAGCATGGCCCATTCCCTGAACACTTGCTCTCAAGACCAGCACCATCTAGGCCCCAGGGAAGCAGCCCTGCTCTGGCTCTGTGTCCTTGAACACAATGAGTCCAAATGCCATGAAGGTTTGCGGATTGTGTCACTGCTGACATCAAAGACAGGCAGCGATTCAGAGTGCACAGAGCATTTGTGTGATGGGAGTGGTCAGTTTAGAGAAAAGGCAAATTAATTCATTTGTCACATCCTTCCACAAAGATAACGCAAATGTGATAAATTCTAAATAATCAAGTATCATTTCCCAGTAGTGCCGAGTGTCCTTTTTTCTTGTCTTTGTTGCTTCAATATGTATTCCAGAGATATTCACAAATTAACATGGTATTCATAATTCATGATATTCACAAATTAACATGGTACTCATAACATGGCACTCAATGACTAAGGTATATTTGCCATATTCACAATTTATCCATATGTGCTGTCATGGAAAGGTATTTGGAATTTATTAAGTAGAATAATAAGGTGCTGGGATCACACCTGTAATCCCAGCACTTTGGGAGGCCAAGGCGGGCAGATCACCTGAGGTTGGGAGTTCGAGACCAGCCTGACCAACATGGAGAAACCCCATGTCTACCAAAAATACAATAATAACATTATGCTCCCATTTGTGGTTTTCTTTTAAGATCATATGCATAGAGACATACATTTGTGCAGGTAGAGTAAATTTCTGGAATTTTTTGTCTCAAGGGAAGGGGACTTGGGGGTCCAGCAACAGAGGATCTCACTCCTTATTTCATGCCCTTCTGAAGCGTTTGAGTATTTGGTTTTCATTCATAGATTTCTTTTCTCATATTTTTAAACTGGTATTTAATTTAAAAATTCCTTATACACTCAGTGATTTTCATTTGCTTTTTTGTTTACCTATATTTTCTAATTTTTCTGTGTTGAACATGTATTATTCAGTAACTTTTTGAATTCATAAAATTTATAGTCATCAATTTCCCTCACTAATTGGCCCAATGTGCTTCCATGGGTTGTCCTCCTTGTCTCTATAGCTGAGAATGTGTGGGTTTCTAGGTGTGTTGGGAAGTGAAGCTACTGCAGCAGGTGGTGGGGGGTTGTCTGAGAGAGAGAGAGGATGAAACAGAAAGACAGAGACAGAGACAGATATAAATATAGACAGAGAGCGAACAGAGACAGACATGGAGAGAATAATCACAACAGCTGCCACAATCCCCCTGGATGAGCAAACCCAGGAAAGCAGCAAGGATAACTCTTCCTCCTAGGGGGTGTCCAGGGAAGCTTCCCAGCAGCACTCTCATCTCTGAAAATCACAAGGTCCAGGCCACATAGATGGCATAGAAATTGCAACAGGGGCTGAGGCAGAGAAAGCAAGCAGTCCCGCTGCTGATGTTAAGTCAGTATCACTCTTTAGACTGCAGTGGCCTGCAACCACCAGCCTGCTAACCTTCCCAGCACCTAGGCGTCCTGGTCATTCCAGCTGCCGGCCCTCCAGTTTATGCACAAGCTGTCCAAGACTCTGAAACCAAAGCAAGAAGTCTCCTTGATCCTGAGCTTCATACCTCCAGCTCCAAATTCCTTAGCCTTCTTTTTAAAAATACCTTTTAGCTCCATTTCATTTCATCTCATTCTAAAATCTACTACATCGTTTGGGGAAATGGGACTCTTTTGATCTGCGATTGCCTGATCATTCATAATTGATAAACTGCCTTGGGAAAAAAAAAAGTCACCATTAGCTGTTCCATTTGATATGCCCCAAGCCTCAATTATGGAAGCCCCACTAGTTGAATGGATCTTGATTCCAATGAGGCAAATCCATAAGTGAAGGGGGCAGGGAAGAACATGGGAAAGAGACAAAGAGAAACTGACAGACAGACAGAGACCAAGAGTCCAACCAATAGAAACAGATACCCACTTGAGAGCATGTTTGTTTATCTCAGCGACTTGCTCATAGTAAATGCTCAATAAATATCTGTTGAGTGGATGGATAATTGTTAATCTAGAACCAGAAATACCATTTGACCCAGCAATCCCATTAATGGGTATGTACCCAAAGGATTATAAATCATTCTACTGTAAAGACACATGCACATGTATGTTTATTGCAGCAATATCCACGATAGCAAAGATTTGGAACCAACCCAAAGTGCCCATCAATGATAGACTAGATAAAGAAAATAAGGCACACTGGCCAGGCACGGTGGCTCACACCTGTGATCCCAGCACTTTGGGAGGCCGAGGTGGGCAGATCACCTGAGGTCAGGAGTTCGAGACCAGCCTGACCGACATGGAGAAATCCCATCTCTACTAAAAACACAAAAAATTAGCAAGGTGTGGTGGCACATGCCTGTAATCCCAGCTACTCAGGAGGCTGAGGAAGGAGAATCGCTTGAACCTGGGAGGCAGAGGTTGCAGTGAGCCAAGATCATGCATTACACCACAGCCTGGGCAACAAGAGCAAAATTCCATCTCAAAAAAAAAAAAAAAAAAGAAAAAGAAAAGAAAAGAAAATGTAGCACATATACACCATGGAATACTATGCAGCCATGAAAAAGGATGAGTTCATGTCCTTTGCAGGGACATGGATGAAGCTGGAAACCACCATTCTCAGAAAACTAACACAGGAACAGAAAACCAAACACTACATGTTCTCACAATGAGAACACATGGACACAGGGAGGGGAACATCATATACCAGGACCTGTCGGGGGGTGGGGGCTAGGGGAGGGATAGCATTAGGGGAAATACCTAATGTAGATGATGGGTTGATAGGTACAGCAAACCACCATGGCACGTGTATACCTATGTAACAAACCTGCACATCCTGCACATGTATCCCAGAACTTAAAGTATAATTAAAAAAAAAAAAAAAGAATTTTCATCAAGAAAGGATGTTGAAAAAAAAAAAAAGAATGCTCTGTTACTGTAATTTATATGTGCCTGGGTGCAATTTCACTATTCAAGATGTATGTGTATAATGTTCAATCACATCAGTTCTGGGGGCAGTGGCATGCTTAAAATATCTGAGCAGATGGCTCTTTTCTGGAATATTCTATTGCAATGTAAAATCTCACACACACAGACACACACAGTGACCTGACCCCAAGATAGTTTTAATAGGCATCCAAGCACCCAAACAGGGGGGTTACTCACACCAAATCATGTGTGTAGAGTCTCAGTAGGCAAGAAAGTTAGAATTCAACCCCCACAAAACACAGCTTTCACATCACTGCAGCTACCTCTACTTAATTCTTATCAATTTGCTTTGAAAAGCCTGAGACAGGCATTTTTGAGCTCTGAGCTGGGGTGACTGCAGCTCTCCTCAGAAAATTTGATCAGCAAGCTACTTGCAGAATTCAAAGTCCAAATCCCTAATCGCAGGTAACTTGTTTTCAAATAATGATACCACCTGGAAAACATACAGTGCTTCATATTTTCAAAGTGCCTTTACCCATGTGGCCACATTTGACCCCCTCCTAACACTGGCAGCCAGGCAGGGCAGGGAAGGAGAAACCATGAGAGGCAAGGTGATATGCCCAAGCCTGCATACGTGGGAAGTGATGCCCCAGCTGTACACCACGGATGAGTCAGAAATAAAACCCCAACCCTAGGGTCTTTCTGTGATGGGTGGGAAGCCTTGCATTTGACTGAGCTGCAAATTTTACATGTCATTACCCTACTAGCTTACTTGAATATTCACACTCATTCTCTCCTACCTTGGGGCCTTTTGTCCTCCCTCTGCCTAGAATACTCATCCCTCCTACCTCTCACTCCCCAGAATAGCCACTTCTTTCTCATTCTTCACATCTCAGCTCAAATGCCTCCTCAGAGAGGTCTTTCCTAACCACCCTTTCTAGGAGGTAAGCCCCCACTATCACATACGTTGCTTTATAGTCTGCATTGAAATTAGCACTTTCTGAAATTGTTTTGGGTACTCAACAGTAATAATTTCTTGTTAATCACCTATTTCACCACAAGATCAAGAATGAGGACAGTGATAGTGGCAGGAGGCAACCAAATGTCCAGGTAGATAGGGGAAGACCACCAGTGAAACCCCACCTTCCAGCCAAAAAACAGCCTGAAGTCTGAAAGATCAGACTGCTGGTCCCAGATGAAACCCACAAGCCAGAGTGAGAACTTCTGTTCTTGTTTGTCCACCATTTCCCTATTGAGTCTTTCTGAATAATGCCTCTTAACCAATCAAATGTTGCCTTTTCCAATACCACCTATGGCCTGCCCCTGCTATTCTGAGGCTATAAAAGCCCCGGACTCAGTCACACTGGGGGGGACTTTCCCGCATTCGGTTAGGGGAACGTCCTGTCTCCACAGAAAGCTGTTTCATCACTCAATAAAACTCCCTGCCTTGCTCACTCTTTGATTGTCAGCATATCCTCATTCTTCTTGGATGCTGGACAAGAGCTTGGGACCCACTGAGAACGGGTACCCAAAAAGGCTATGACACTGGCCTTTTGCCCCTGCCAGCAGAGGGCAGCCATTCCACATGATGGGGCGAGGGGCTAACTGAGCTGGTAACATGCCACCATCCATCAGGCTGTGTATGGCAAAACTAAAAGAGCTAATTAGCACCCTAACACTCCCTCTGGGGCTTCTCTGTCATGGGCACCCTTGAACCTGGTCTGGCCATGGGCCCCACACAGAGCTTGCTCCTGTGTCATGCTCAGAGTGGCCGGCCAGATCCCACACTGGCTTGCTCATGTGCTCCCTCCCGGAAGGGGCTGAGTGCGGCAGGCCAAGTAGACAGGGCACCACTGCTGTGAGTCCAGCAAAGGGGCCAAGAGAAAAATCCTCTGTCAACAGGAACCTGGCCCAGCTTGTTCACTATTATATCTCAAGTGCCCAGAACAATGCCTGGTATATAGTAGTTGCCCCCAAATATTTTGAGGGTTACTAAACTATTTTATTAATATTCATTAATGACTTGTAAAGCAAACAGGACAGTGTTATTATTCCCACTTTACAGATGAGGAAATGGAGTCCCAGAGAGATTAGGTGACTTATTCAAGTGCACACAACTGGAAAGTGACAGAGTTGGGAAAAGAACCCAGGTCTTTGACATCAAGCCCAATGCTATCTCCACTATATAGTTTTTTAATATAAAATTTGGGAAATGAGAAATTATTATTAATCAAGAATTATTTTATATACCATTCATTCACTCAACAAAAAATTTTGAGCATTTACTAAGTCCAAGAAAGTCCATTAAACACTGTGGGAGATAAAAGGATAGAGATAAGATATACTTCCTGCCTTCAAGGAGCTTACCATCTTCTAAGGGAGTTAAAATAAGTACACAAATATCCATAAAATAAAATAAGAAGTTTTAAGTGCTGTTATGGATTGAATTGCGTCCTCCCATCAAAATTTATATGTCAAAGTCCCAACATGCAGTTCCTCAGACAGTAACCTTATTTGGAGACAGGGTCTTTAAAGAGGTATTCAGGGATACACGAGGTCATATGGGTGGGCCTTAATCCATGCACCTGTATTTGGTATAGGATTTCAAATAGTAAATTAAAATGAGGCATCTAGGATGGGACCGTAATGCAGTATGACTGGAATCTCTATAAGAGGAAGAAAGACCAGTTGCAGTGGCTCATGCCTGTAATCCCAGAATTCTGAGAGGCCAAGGCAAGAGGATTACTTGAGCCCAGGTGTTCAAGACCAGCAACACCACAGAGAGATTCCCATCTCTCTTTTTTTTTTTTTTTTTTTTTTTTTTTGAGATGGAGTCTCACTCTGTCACCTAGGCTGAAGTACAGTGGCACGATCTCGGCTCACTGCAACCTCTGCCTTCTGGGTTCAAGTGATTCTCCTGCCTCAGTCTCCCGAGTAGCTGGGATTACAGGTGCCCACCACCATGCCCAGCTAATTTTTGTATTTTTAGTAGAGGTGGGGTTTCACCATGTTGGTCAGGCTGGTCTCGAACTCCTGACCTCAAATGACCCACCCACCTCGGCCTCCCAAAGTGCTGGGATTACAGGCATGAGCCACTGTTCCCGTCCCCATCTCTTTAAAAAAAGAAAAAAAAAAAAAAAGCCAGTCATAGTGGCATGCACCTGTAGCCCCAGCTACTTGGGAAGCTGAGGTGGGAGCATTCCTTGAGCCCAGGAAATTGAGCCTGCAGTGAGTCATGATTGTGTCACTCCAGCCTGGGCCACAGAGTGAGACTCTGTCTCAAAAAAAAAAAAAAAAAATAGGCCATGAGAGGACCTGGTAAGCAGGTAGCTGTCTATAAATCAAGGAGAGATGCCTCAGGAAAACTAAGCCTGTCGATGCCTTGATCTTGCACTTCTAGCCTCCAGAACTGTGAAAAAATTAATTTATATTGTTTAAGCAACCCAGTTTATGGTATTTTGTTATGAAAGCCCTGGCAAACTAATACAAGTACCTTAATGAAAATGGAGAAAAAGTCCAGAGGCCAGTAAAAACTTCCAGCTAAGAAAACATCTGGGAAGCTTCTTGGAGGAGACAGTATTTGATGTAGGCTTTAGAGGGCAAGTCAGATTTCTACATATGGAGATGGTGGGTGCTGGAAGCCAGCCTGAAAGTGCCTGTCAAGGTCAGTTTAAAGAGCGGGATTTTTCTTCTGTTGGTTTGGGGAAGCTTCGAAGGATTTTGCACAGGAGAGTGGTAAGAGCACAACCAAAACTGAGGAATAATAACCTGGCATCTTGTATAAAATAGGATGGAAAGAGAAGAGGAGGAAAACTTGAAGGAAAGTTGGGCGATTCCATCAGGAACTCAGGCAAGAAGTGCTGAGGACCTGAAATAGAGAATTAAATGTTTGTTTGTTTCTTTGTTTTTGAGATGGAATCTCGCTCTGTTGCCCAGGCTAGAGTGCAGTGGCGCAATCTCGACTCACTGCAACCTCCACCTCCCAGGTTCACACCATTCTCCCGCCTCAGCCACCTGAGTACTGGGACTACAGGCGTCCGCCACCACGCCTGGCTAATTTTGTTTTTGTATTTTTAGTAGAGACGGGGTTTCACTGTGTTAGCCAGGATGGTCTCGATCTCCTGACCTCCTGATCCGCCCACCTCGGACTCTCAAAGTGCTGGGATTACAGGCGCGAGCCACCGCGCCTGGCCGAAATAGGGCATTAAATGTTATAGTGGACACTTCCAGTTCTTGCCTATGCAAGGTTCCATTTCTCCTATTTTTGACACTGCTCCTCGATTTTCCTTTAGAGGACCAGCTTTCCCTCTCTCACAGCTCTGGTTATTTGAGTGGGCATGACACATAGGGTGACCATGTGCCCTGGGCCTCGCCAATTGCCTTCCTCCATTCTCCTGGCAACAGCGGTGTGTCAGTCTGCTCAGGCTGCCTGCTGTAACAGAGAATCGCAGAGTGGGTGGCTTAACACAGCAGAGATTTCTGTTCTCACAGTTCCAGAGACTGAAAGTGTCATCAGGGCCATGCTCCCTCACAAGCCTCAAGGGAGGATCCTTCCTTGCCTCTTCCAGCTTCTGGTAGCCCCAGGTGTTCTGTGGCTGTTGGCAGCATCATTCCAATCTCTGCCTCTGTCTTCACACAGCCATCTTCTCTGTGTGTCTCTATGTCTTCATGTGGCATTCTCCCCTCTGTGCCTCTCTTCTTTCTAATAAAGACACTACTCATAGTGGATTAAGGTGCCATCCTGGCCAGGCGTGGTGGCTCACATCTACAACCCCAGCCAGCACTCTGGAAGGCCAAGCAGGGCAGATCACTTGAACCCAGGAGTTTGAGACCAACCTGACCAACGTGGTGAAACTCTATCTCTATAAAAAAATACAAAAATTAGGCTGGGCACAGTGGCTCACGCCTGTAATCCCAGCACTTTGGGAGGCCGAAACGGACGGATCACAGGTCAGGAGATTGAGACCATCCTGGCTAGCACGGTGAAACCCCGTCTCTACTAAAAATACAAAAAATTAGCCGGGCGTGGTGGCGGGCACCTGTAGTCCCCCCTACTCCGGAGGCTGAGGCAGGAGAATGGCGTGAACCCGGGAGGCAGAGCTTGCAGTGAGCCGAGATTGCGCCACTGCACTCCAGCCTGGGCAACAGAGCAAGACTCTGTCTCAAAACAAACAAACAAACAAAAAATCAGCCGAGCATGATGGCACGTGCCTCGCGCTACTCAGGAGACTGAGGTGGGAGGATTGGCTGAGCTCAGAGAGGTCAAGGCTGCAGTGAGCCGTGATTGCACTATTGTGCTCCAGCCGGGGTGACAGAATGAGACATCACCTAAAAAATAAAAAATAGCCAGGCACGGTGGCTCACACCTGTAATCCCAGCACTTTGGGAGACTGAGGCAGGTGGATCACCTGAGGTCAGGAGTTCAAGACCAGCCTGGCCACCATGGGGAAACTCCATCTCTACTAAAAGTGCAACAAATTGCCAGGTGTGGTGGTGGGGGCCTGTAATCACAGCTACTCGGGAGGCTGAGGCAGGAGAATCGCTTGAACCTGGGAGGCAGAGGTTGCAGTGAGCCGAGATTGCGCCATTGCACTCCAGCCTAGGCGACAGAGCGAGACTCTGTCTCTAAAAAAATAAAAATAAAAATAAAAAATATGTGAGGGGATACCTAGAGAGCTGATTGCCTTAGCTAGATCACCTGTTCTGCTTTGAAGCTGATATGGAATTCATGCCCCTAGGGACCACATTATTTCCTAAATAGAAACTGGGGGGCAGTCGTGGTGGTTCACACCTGTAATCCCAGCATTTTGGGAGGCCGAGACGGGCAGATCACTTGAGGCCAAGAGTTCGAGACCAGCCTGGCCAACATGGTGAAACCCTGTCTCTACTAAAAATACAAAAAAAATCAGCCAGGCGTGGTGGCACATGCCTGTAATCCCAGTTACTTGGGTGGCTGAGTCACGAGAATCACTGGAACCTGGGAGGCGGAGGTTGCAGTGAGCCAAGGTTGCACCACCACACTCTAGCCTGGCTGACAGAGCAAGACTTTGACTCAAAACAAGAAAAAGAAACTGGGGATATGAATGTTGACACACCCAACTTACTATGTATAACTGAGCCTTACTCTTAAACTCTCTGAAGCCTGCCCATGTTCCCCAGGTTAAGAATTTCTGGTCTAATTCAATCACTTTATTTTAAAAATAGAGCTCTGGAGACCAGAAAGTGTCATGAATGCCCAAAGGCACACAGTCCACTGACTGTCATTGTGCTGCTTTTTCCCCCAAAACTCTTCCACTCACATGCAAAAGTAATCAGACTGCCCAAAGTAATTTATAGATTCAATGCTATGCCCATCAAGCTATCATTGACTTTCTTCACATAATTAGAAAAAACTATTTTAAATATCATATGGAACCAAAAAAGAGCCATATAGCCAAAACAATCCTAAGCAAAAAGAACAAAGCTGAAGGCATCACGCTACCTGACTTCAAACTACACTACAAGTCTACAGTAACAAAAACAGCACTGTACTGGTACCAAAACAGATATATAGACCAATGGAACAGAACAGAGGCCTCAGAAATAACACCACACATCTACAACCATCTAATCTTTGACAAACCTGACAAAAACAAGCAATGGGGAAAGGATTCCCTATTTAACAAATGGTGCTGGGAAAACTGGCTAGCCATATGCAGAAAACTATAACTGGACCCCTTCCTTACACCTTATACAAAAATTAACTCAAGATGGATTAAAGACTTAAACATAAGACCTAAAACCATAAAATCCCTAGAAGAAAACCTAGGCAATACCAGTCAGGACATAGGCATGGGCAAAGACTTCATGACTAAAACACCAAAAGCAATGGCAACAAAAGCCAAAATTGACAAAAGGGATCTAATTAAACTAAAGAGCTTCTGCACAGCAAAAGAAACTATCATCAGAGTGAACAGGCAACCTACAGAATGGGAGAAAAGTTTTGCAATCTATCTATCTGACAAAGGGATAATATCCAGAATCTACAAGGAACTTAAACAAATTTACAAGAAAAAACAACCCCATCAAAAAGTGGGCGAAGGATGTGAACAGACACTTCTCAAAAGAAGACATGTATGTGGCCAACAAACATGAAAAAAAGCTCATCATCACTAGTCATCAGAGAAATGCACATCAAAACCACAATGAGATACCATCTCACACCAATTAGAATGGCAATCATTAAAAAGTCAGGAAACAACAGACTGGAGAGGATGTGGAGAAACAGGAATGCTTTTACACAGTTGGTGGGAGTGTAAATTAGTTCAACCATTGTGGAAGACAGTGTGGTGATTCCTCAAGGATCTAGAACCAGAAATACCATTTGACCCTGCAATCCGATTACTGGGTATATACCCCAAGGTTATAAATCATTCTACTATAAAGACACATGAACACACGTTTATTGCAGCACTGTTCACAATAGCAAAGACTTGGAACCAACCCAAATGCCCATTAATAATAGACTGGATAAAGAAAATGTGGCACATATACACCATGGAATACTAGGCAGCCATAAAAAAGGATGAGTTCATGTCCTTTGCAGGGACATGGATGAACCTGGAAACCATCATTCTCAGCAAACTAACACAGGAACAGAAAACCAAACACCACATGTTCTCACTCATAAGTAGGAGTTGAACAATGAGAACACGTGGACACAGGGAGGGGAACATCATACACTGAGGCCTGTCAGGGGGTTGGAGGGCTAGGGGAGGGATAGCATTAGGAGAAATACCTAATGTAGATGACAGGTTGATAGGTGCAGCAAACCACCATGCTGCAAACCACATGTATACCTATGTAACAAACCTGCACATCCTGCACATGTATCCCAGAACTTAAAGTATAATAATAAAAACAGTAAATCAGAGATGAATAAATAATAAGTGGGACGCTTAACAAATCCCTAAGCTCCCTAAGGACCCAGGACAGATGGGTTCTAATGAAGAGACAGGGAGGAACTATGTCCAGGAGCTGAAAGGGCCCCGGGTGGGAGAGGTGCTGCCTTGAGTCGCTGCCGGCTAGAGACCTCCCATCTGAGACAGCATGAAAGGAAACGATAAAAACAAGGAGGGAGGAGGAATGATTATATTATTCATGCCTGTATCTTGAAGATAATCATTGTAATTTCCTTTCTAAAAACCCTGCTTACTCAGAGGAAGCGACCATATTCTAATAAGCCCTTGTTTATGAAACTCACAGTAATTGGATTGGAATGTGAATTATTAAACTGTATGTGGGGTGGCACTTCTTGCCAGGTGTTTAATGATTATGTTCAAATGTGTAGGGCTGGCCTGTCGACTGGGAAGATAATACTCCCAGGAAGAAAATTGTTTAACTCTGGGTCAGAGCTAGGGTGTCTTTCACAAATTTCTGAAATAGCTGGACTGAAGAGGCCCTTACAAATCACATAATTGAACGGCCTCATTTTAGAGATGAGGAAATGGAGATCCAGAGTAGAAAAGGGCTTGTTGAAGGCCATACAGTGACCACACTGATGACCAATTGCTCCTCTATCTGTTTTCTCATAGTATTCGTGCATCCATCATGGCAGAATCCGTGGCTTGGCTTTCTTAACTGCCATTTCGTCTTCTTTCCACCTGGAGAGATTGGAAACCTAATCCATTTTTCTCAAAGTTAAGATTCCAGCTGCAAGATAAGTTCCACCAATTGCATGAGATTTTTCTGCAGCTGTAGCTGTTGAGAGACAAGGTGGTGGAGATGTAACTGTTAAGAGGCAGAGGTGGCTCAAGTTTTTAGCTACATGAGCCAATGAATTTTCTTCATTGTTTAAGCAGCTTTGAGCAGGGCTTTCTGTAGCTTGAAACTAAAAGCAACTTAAATGATGTTGTTTAAATGTGTTAAGTTCTTAGGAACAGGGCAGGCACAGTGGCTCACGCCTGTAATCCCAGCACTTTGGGAGGCCAAGCCAGGTGGATCATCTGAGGTCAGGAGTTCGAGACCAGCCTGGACAACATGGTAAAACCCTGTCTCTACTAAAAATGCAAAAAAATTAGCTGGAACTGGTGGTGTGTCCCTGTAATTCCAACTACTTGGGAGGCTGAGGCAGGAGAATTGCTTGAACCCGGGAGGCGGAGGTTGCAGTGAGCTGAGATGGCGCTGCTGCCCTCTAGTCTGGGTGACAGTGAGACTCCACCCCAGAAAAAAAAAAGTTATCAGGAAGTAAGCCATAGTTCCTAGGAGATCCTTAAAGGGGATCCGTCACCCTCCCTCACCAAAAAAAATATATATATATTAATTAATTTGTTTTGTTTGGTTTGGTTTGGTTTGTTTGTTTTGAGACAGAGTCTCGTCCTGTCAGCAGGGTGGAGTGCAGTGGTGCAATCTCAGCTCACTGCAATCTCCGCCTCCCAGGTAGAAGCGATGCTCCTGCCTCAGCCTCCTGAGTAGCTGGAACTACAGCCACATGCCACCACGCCCAGCTAATTTTTGTATTTTTAGTAGAGACGGGATTTCTCCATGTTGGCCAGGATGGTCTCGATCTCCTGACATCTCGATCCGCCCACCTCGGCCTCCCAAAGTGCTGGGATTATCAGCGTGAGCTACCGCGCCCAGTCTTAATTCTTAAACTAGGACAATCTCTAAGGTCCCTTGCAGCATTAGCATTCTGTAATCTTATGAATCTATAAAGTTCTAAATTGTTGATTTGACGGATAATGAGTAACCTCTGCCATTATAAAAAAGTTTTATTTTTTTAATAAAGCTGGGTTTTTCCATTGCAAAAGAAATACATGCTTATTATAGAAAATTTGTAAGCTATAGGAAAAAACTAACCAAAAAGGCAACCACTGTGAATATTTTGGAAACTTCCTCCCAAATTGTTCATTTTTCTATGTATGATCTTAGCGAGGTTTTAACATAGCCAAGTTCATACTATATGTGCAATTCTGTATCATACTTTTTTCATTTGATGTTATAACATAATGCCACATAACTCCCACATTATTATAAGCCCTTTGTAAACAGCTTTTTTAAATGGCTTACCATTCCATTGAATGGATATTCTATAATTTACTTTATTCCCCTAATGTTGGGCAAAATTAGGCTGTTTCCAGGTTTTGTGTTTATTTGTTTGCTATTCTATTTCCTTTGTAACAAAGGACTTCTTACTGAATGTAAAAGGAAGGGTCCCCAGCAGTAGAGTGGCGTTCCCCCATGTCAGACCACATGGGGGCAGAAGTAGGACAGCTATCTCATTGTCTAGGAAGCCCCTCCCTTGTCATGGAGACCACTCGGATGAGCCTATAGCTAAACAATGTGAAGAGGCATCTCTCTCTCTCATGACTTTCCTTCTATTTGGAAGATGGTCCCCTAGGGCCATTCCTGGCTTCGCTCCTAGAGGCAGAGTCCCTGACCTGTTTGGTGGGCTTAGGAACGTGCCCTATTGCAAGGGGCTAGCATGGCCTCTGTTCCCTCATACTGTAAGTGTATCAAGGACAGACCCCAATCTGGGCAGCTGTCCAGTGATCCAGCCTTGTCTATGGTGGGGTGAGAAGTCTCATTCGGGGGTTCAGCAATATGAAATCCCTTTAATCTCCAAAATCAGTTATATCTCCCCAGGCTTCTGTCTTATTTTTTTTTTTCATTCGTGTATTTATTCCACAGTCAAAATAAGTCATAATTTAAAGCCATAATATTTTAAAAAGATAACGGAGAATTGGTGGCACAGCTGCATTAGCAAAGAAGACACCAGTCTAAAGTGCAACACTAAACAGGTGTTCTCTGTTCCCATCATGGAATAAATACACACCATTACACACACAATTTCACTAAAGATCAGAGATGAGGCCAGCAGCCCTTTGAAATGAACTGCCCAATGAATAGAGGCAGACTACAGATAATTTCTCTTAAGATTTTACTGCAAGATAGAAAAATCCCCAAGGTGACTACTAACTTGAGCCCCTCATTTTATGCTCCTGGCCTTGGCTTCCGTCTTCTTTCCTCAGCTGTATCCAAATCCAAAAAGGCTTCTCTACCCCATGCTCAAAAATGCAACCTCAAGTAAGTCCCTAAGGTCCTCAGCACAGACTGACGTGAATAAGCCTGTGGGCAACCAGAACCGCCAGGGAAATCAGGAACACAAGCATAGAGCACGGCATCACTTCTTTAAATGATAGTTTTAACCATCAAATGAGCTCTGAAGCCACATGCTTTTCCTAAACAAACCGAAACACTGTCTTCATATCTTTCTATTCTTCTTGCAATAATGTTAAGTAAGCCATCCAAGTAAAAAAAAAAAAAAAATTAACAGAAACAATCAAAAATGAAAAATCAGGCTGGGCAAGGTGGCTCATGCCTGTAATCCCAGCAGTCTGGGAGGCCGAAGCAGGAGGATCACCTGAGGTAAGGAGTTTGAGACCAGCCTGCCCAACATGGCGAAATCCTGTCTTTACTAAAAAATACAAAAATTAGCTGGGTGTGGTAGCGGGCTCCTGTACTCCCAGCTACTTGGGAGCCTGAGGCAGGAGAATCGCTTGAACCCAGGAGGCGGAGGTTGCAGTGAGCCAAGATGGCGCCACTGCACTCCCGCCTGGGCAACAGAGTGAGACTCCATCTCAAAAAAAAAGGAAAAAGGAAAATTCAAAGGGTTTACACCAAAAAGTAAACCAGTCCTCTGCAACCTAACTAACTCCTTAGTTTTGGGGCTGTGAAGCCATGTAGAGGGCGATCAGGTAGTAGATGGTCCCTCCCACAGTTCAGCACCATGGCTGTCCCATAATGCATTTGGTCAGGCAGGCCTTGTTTCAGGTGGATGGTCACACTGTCAGATTTCTCGAAAAACTTCTGCAGTTCTGGAACTTTGTTTTTCCCAGCAGATTCACATGCAGTGGAATTGGAGGTCAGTTTAGTTGGCATGGCAAACACGATATAGGTGATGCTTCTGTGAAAACCACAGGCTTGGCTGGGCGCAGTGGCTCACACCTGTAATCCCAGCACTTTGGGAGGCCGAGGCAGGTGGATCACCTGAGGTCAGGAGTTCGAGGCCAGCCTGGCCAACATGGTGAAACCCTGTCTCTACTAAAAATACAAAAAATTAGCCAGGCATGGGGGCTGGTGCCTGTAATCTCAGCTACTCGGGAGGCTGAGGCAGGAGAATTGCTTGAACCTGGGAGGCGGAGGTTGCAGTGACCCAAGTTTGCGCCACTGCACTGCAGCCTGGGCAACAGAGTGAAACTCCATGAAGAAGGAAGGAAGGAAGGAAGGAAAGAAGGAAGGAAGGAAGGAAGGAAGGAAGGAAGGAAGGAAGGAAGGAAGGGAAGGGAAGGGAAGGGAAGGGAGGGAGGGGAGGAGAGGGGAAGGGAGAGGGGAGGGGAGAGGGGAGAGGAGGGGGCAGGGAGGGGAGGGAGGGAAGTGGGGAGGGAGGGGAGGAGAGAGTAGAGGAGGGGAAAGGAGGGGAAGGGAAACCACAGGCTTTAATCCCTGTGGGCTTTAGGCCTCGAAGCCCATGCTCCCACCAACTTCTGCTTGAAGCCACTAAATTTGTAGTGCATGATGCCCAGGGCCTGGCTTCCAGCATCTGCTGCCTGAGCAGCTGCCCTTTGTCTTATTTTTCAATTGGTTTAAGACTCACTCAGACAGGGAAGAAGAACGCTATTTATTAGATCTTTTCAAAACAAAAAAACTAAGACAATAATAATATCTTCGATTGTTGCCAAGTCTCTACTCCTCCCACCCCGCAATAGGCTGTTGGGGTTTGGGATTGTTTTTAAAGGATTTAGCTGAAGACAAAACTTCTTGCTACCTCTGGATCTTGGCAATCAATACTATGCTCAGGCAGATACAACAGATAACAGAATTATTATTTATAATAGCCACTACCATTTATTGAATGGTAGTAATACTCCCTGCATTGTGTTAAATGCTTTACATACTTAGTTCACGCTAACAAAAGCATGATATTCTCATCCCCATTTAACAAGTGAGGAAATTGAGGCTCAGAGAGGTTCTGTAACATCCAGATTCACAACATCAACAGTGGCCTGGTCAGGATTCACAATTAGGGTAAGATCCCCAGAAAACCCATACTCTTAACCACTTGGCATTGGTGCACGCAGCCCTGCAGGTTCTTCTGTGAGGGGTAAGAAGAGGAACAGGTCAGAGAGAGTGAGGACTACCCCCATCCCCACAACACTTAGCCATGGGCATTGCACTGGGGTCAGAGCCCAGCCACTATCTTTATCTTTCCAGAGGCTGCCTTGACAGCATCAATGTGGTTGAAAGGGATCTGAGAGAGGGTTTTGTTTATTTTTAGTTTCTATTTTTTGAGATAAAATTCACATAACATAAATTTCACCATTTTAAATGGTACAACTTAGTGGCATTTAGTTCACTCACAGTGCTGTGCAACCACCACCTCTATCTAGTTCCAAAACCTTTTCATCACCCTTAAAGGGAGCCCCATCAGGTCATCACTCCCCATTGCCCCTTCTCCCCAGCTTCTCGAAACCACTAAGCTGCTTTCTGTCTCTACGGATTTACCTCTTCTGGATATTACATATAAATGGAGGCTCCTCCAGGAGATTTCTCATAGGCACATAAGTGATAGCTACTCATTTTATAGATAGGGGACCAATTCCCAAAGCACAGGCTGGAGATAATTCACCTTTTGATGCCTACCCTGACTTCCCTCTTTGCTATTGTGCTGCCTCTTGGCTATTCTCTCCTTGACAGGCCAATTTTCTGCCTATACCCACCTCACATCCACTCTAAACAAAACCTACCCAATCAATGAGCTAGGGAGTATGTCTTCTCCTGAGCAGATGATGAGGAAACCTCAGTGATTCAATGTTTATCCTCTTGGCTTGACAGAGTCAAGAGGGTCAAAAATGTGACTGATTTTGATTGGAGGTCAGCAGTCCAAAAAGCAACTTTTACCTGAGCACAGGGTCCTCAGTGGACAGGCGCATAATTGAACTATCTCCCCCATTGGCCTTCACCCTCAGCATCGGAGCTCTGAAATGTATACACCTTTATAATAAATTATCTCTTTTTTTGAAACTGATTCCAGTACTTTATGTAGTAGCCATGGCAATGAGTATTGAACCTGATTTATCATATTCCTATCTATGAATTTTTTCCCTTATGCTTGGAGAAGGTAGGGGAAAATTTCAGAGCTGCTCAAAATGATATTGCAGGTGCAGAGTGGAAGAGGCAGCCGCTTGACCACGGCTGCCTTGTTTGTGCAGAAGAAAGGGAAATGAATCGCACTTATTGGAGGCTTCTAGATTCAAGCACGTTTTCGCTTTTATTTTATTTATTTATTTATTTATTTTGAGACGGAGTTTCGCTCTGTCGCCCAGGCTGGAGTGCAGTGGCATGATCTCGGCTCACTTCAAGCTCTGCCTCCCAGGTTCACGCCATTCTCCTGCCTCAGCCTCTGGAGTAGCTAGGACTACAGGTGCCCACCACCACGCCCGGCTAATTTTTTGTATTTTTAGTAGAGACGGGGTTTCACCATGTTAGCCAGGATGGTCTCGATCTCCTGACCTCATGATCCACCCACCTCGGCCTCCCAAAGTGCTGGGATTACAGGCGTGAGCCACCGCGCCCAGCCTACATTTTCGCTTTTAATGCTTTCAGCAATTATGTGGAGCAGCTGTGCTATGGTCCCACTTTGCAGCTACAAAAAAACAAGGCTCAGCTGGTAAATAGATTCAGAACCAGGTATGAATCCCTCATGATTCCAAAGCCTGTTTCCTTTACAACCCAGGGCCTGAGGATCACAAAGAGTAAAAGTCACTTTCCTCTTCCTAGAGTTTACACTTCTTTTTTTTTTTTTTCTTAGACAGTCTCCCTCTGTCACCCAGGCTGCAGTGCAATGGTGCAATCTCGGCTCACTGCAACCTCTGTCTCCCGGATTCAAGCGATTATTCTGCCTCAGCCTCCCAAGTAGCTGGGATTACAGGTGTGTGCCACCATGCCCGGCTAAATTTTTGTATTTTTAGTAGAGATGGGGGTTTTGCCATGTTGGCCAGGCTGGTCTCCAACTCCTGACCTCAAGTGATCTGCCCATCTTGGCCTCCCAAAGTACTGGGATTACAGGCGTGAGCCACTGTGGCTAGCCATAGAGTTTACACTTCTATTGGTATCACAGCTACCAACTTCCATAAGCATGTACTCCTTTTATTTTTTTCATGGTGGAAGAGATAAGATTTTATTCTACTGAAGCCAATAACAAATAAGACTATCTTAGATCTAAAGTCTCAGACAGAATTGAGTGCTTAGGAAGAGTGCAGGAGGAAGTGGAGAAAGTGGTCCTCTTCAGCCTCGGTTCTTCTTCCTCTTGCTCCTGCCACAATGTCAGAATCAAGGGCTGGCTGAGTAATTCCCGCCATCTCTCAAAGCTGCCTTCCTCGCCACCTCCTGGCAGAGCAGTGAAGTGACACAGACCTAGATTCCAGTCCGGACTCTGTCTCCCTCATCTGCAAGATGAGGATGATGCTAGTACCTACTTATATCCATCCTTAATCCCACCACATCCCCCATATCCATTCTCCCCTGCTGCCTTTCAGTAATTAAAAACCCCCAAGCTGTAGTTGGACACATTGCCACCCAGCTAAAGACAACATTTCCCAAGCTTTCTTGCAGCTGGGTGTGTCCATGTGACCAGGTTCTGGCCAATTAGCATTACCAAATAAAATACAGGATGCAGGGTTAAATTTGAATTTCAGATAAACAACTAATAATCTTTTAGTACGAGTATGTCCCAAATTAAAAGTCCAATACTCTGTGTGTGTGTGTGTGTGTGTGTGTGTGTGTGACTGAGTCTTGCTCTGTCACCCAGGCTGGAGTGCAGTAGCATGATCTCGGCTCACTGCAAGCTCCGCCTCCTGGGTTCATGCCATTCTCCTGCCTCAGCCTCCCGAGTAGCTGGGATTACAGGCCCGTGCCACCACACCCAGCCCATTTTTGTATTTTTAGTAGAGATGGGGTTTCACCATGTCGGCCAGGCTAGTCTCGAACTCCTGACCTCAAGTGATCCACCCACCTCGGCCTCCCAAAGTGCTGGGAGCCACCGTGCCTGGTCCAATAATTTTTTAGTATAAATATGCCCCATTTGGACAAAAAAGCATAGTTATTGAAATTCAAATTTAACTGGGCGTACTGCATTTTTATATGCCAAATCTGACAACCCTATGGCTAATGAAATATAAGAGAAAATAATGTCTGTAACTCTGAGGCCACACCCTTAAGACTAGGGGGCATGCCCTCACTTCCCGTTGCTCTTCCTGCTGGCTGCAACACAATTATCAGGGTGGTGTGCATCATTTTTGACCCTATCCACTGCAGCAGCACTCTGGGACATACACAGTACAGCAGCTGAATACAAGGAGCCCAGGCTCTAGAATAACCTTGGGAAATATTGCTGCTCTGCTCTACAGAACCACCCACTAGCCCAAACTTGTATATCTGAGAGAAAAATTAACTTCTGCCTCATTAAAGCCTCTATTATTTTGTTCTATATTAAAGCAGCTAGACCAATATCCAAATGAATGCAAAATTATACATGAATTATGGTAATTTGGGTGCCTGGTACACGAGAAAGCCTCAAGAAATGTTTATCTCCTCTTCTTTTTAACAGGGTTGTCCCCTCTTTACCAAATTTCACAGCCCTGTTTTAAAAGAATTCGACATCTTTTTTTTTTTTTTTTTTTTTTTTTTTGAGACAGGGTCTCACTCTGTCGCCCAGGCTGGAGTACAATGGCACAATCGTAGCTGATTGCAGCCTCCACCTCCTGGGTTCAAACAATCCTCCCACTTCAGCCTCCTGAGTAGCTGGGACTACAAACGTGCACCACCACACCCAGCTAATTTTTTTAATTTTTTGTAAAGAAGGGGTCTTACTATGTTGTCCAGGCTGGTCCCCAACTTCTAGCCTCAAGCAATCCTCCCGCCTCAGCCTCCCAGCCAGCATCCCCATCCTTTATCAGCAGCTCCTGAAAGCTCCATTTGTTTCAAAGCACCAGAGTGAGGCTAAAGGATTTCAGTTGCAAGCTGAACTTCCTACTTGATATTTTATATCTACTTTGTTGCCTGCCTTCCCCAAGGAAAGGTAAGCTCCATGAGGGCAGGGAGTTTGTCTCTTTTGTTCAAGGCTGTGCTCCCAGGACCTCAAACAGGACCTAGCAATTAGAAGGGACTGGATAAATATTTTTGAATAAATAAATAGATATGGCTATGGAGATACACCAGGATCACCAACAAGCCAGAAAGACTTTACCAATGGCTTCCTCCATAGGGTGACAAGAAAAGTAACCAAACTACTATGTGTATGATTATGCTGATTCCCTAGAGAAAACTCCAGGCTTTTGGTGTAAAGCCTGACTCCTTATTGAGATGGAAATCTCTACCAGGTAAGAAGTAACATTTCCACAGAATCTTAGAACTGAAGGGATCTGAAGTCCAAGCCCCAGAGGGGGAAACAGAAAGAGGATGGGGTCATGCCCACCATAGCAACTGATATCTGCAAAGGACATTTTATCTTACAAAGCATTTTCACATCCTTCTCAGTTGACCCTCACCATGATTCTGCCAGGCTAGCGGGGGTAATATTGGTACAGTTAAAATTATACTTAAATACAATTGTTAGCCTACTGAACTGTGAACTTAAAATTGGTGAAGATGACACATTTTAGCTTATAAGTATTTTACCACAATTAAAAATACAAATTACAAAAAAAAAAAATATATATATATATATAATTATTAGCCACAACTTTGTTTTGCAGATAAACCAAGTAAAGCTCAGAGAGGCTTTGACTTTTAAATATCACACAGCTAGGGATTGGGAAAGCTAGCCTCAACATTGGGACTTTTTTTTTTTTTTTTTTTTTTTGAGACAGAGTCTGGGTCTGTCACCCAGGCTGGAGTGCTGTGGTGTGATCACAGCTCACTGCAGCCTCAACCTTCCAGACTCAATTGATCCTTCCACCTCGGCCTCCAGGTAGCTGGGACTACAGGCACACACAACCACGCCCAGCTAATTTTTGTATTTTTTGTAGAGCGGCATTTCACCATGTTGGCCAGGCTTACACTGGGACTTCTGAGTCACGCCTTGCACATCCTCCCCAAGGGAGAGGGAACCTTCACTGCACAAACAACTTTCACTCCACAACATGCCAAGAACCAACCTGAACCTAGAGGATCAGGACCCCAGGTTTTCCAAGGAGCCTTCCAATGTGCTTAATGCAGCACAGCTGCTCATCAAACTTGGGTACAGAGGTCAGCTTCTTCCATGAGACCATGCGGAGGGGTGGCTAATCCAACAGACAACAGTTCAATACAGACTGTGTGCTATTTATTATCATTTTGTAGCAATTAATTTGCTTGGGGACCAAGTGTGCTCAATGGTTACATTAACATCAAAAGTAAAATTAAACATTTATGCATCTTTTATCTCATTTCCAAAAGGATAAATCCTGCCAGTGTCTGCAGAAGATATTTTCATTGACGTTGTTTATCTGTTCCACTTGATTCAAGATTACACTTGAGAAACAAGAACTAACATAATAGTGTTTTTATATGGGAGTGGTGACTAAAGGGGGCCAGATATTAAAAAACATCTAGCCTCGGGCTGGGCACGGTGGCTCATGCCTGTGATCCCAGCACTTTGGGAGGCCAAGGCAGGCGGATCACCTAGGGTCGGGAGTTCAAGACCAGCCTGACCAACATGGAGAAACCCTATCTCTACTAAAAATACAAAATTAGCTGGGCATGCTGGTGCATGCCTGTAATCCCAACTACTCAGGAAGCTGAGGCAGGAGAATCGCTTGAACCTGGGAGACAGAAGTTGTGGTGAGACGAGATCATGCCACTGCACTCCAGCGTAGGCAACAAGAGCAAAACTCTGTCTCAAAAAAAAAAAAAAAAAAAATCTAGCCTCAAGATTCTGATGCCACATAAATGCAGTGTAATATGACATGAAGAATCAGACCTGGTCATTAGGAACTCCATAAAGGTTTTTCAGAAGAATCCCTCTGAGTTTCTTAAGTCTGTATTTAATACAAAGCTTGTGCTAGGAATGGCAGAAGGGTTTCATCTCATGTGCCAACTTTGTTCAAATGTCCAAATCACTGTGTTAAGAAAGTGTCTGAGGCCTAATTATAACAGTCACAGTTATAGCATGGAGCAAATGTATTACAATTGTCTGATTTTTTGTCCTCTGCCGGCTCTCCCACCTCACTTAGGTCATGTTTGTCTCATTCACCTGGGCTGCCTCATCTTAACTTAGTATCAGGCTTCTAGGGATGTGCATAAAGGTTAACTCTGGAATCAAAGAGACCTGTGTTTGAATCTTAGCTCCATCATTTACCACCTGTATGACCTTGGAGAAGTTACCAAGCCTCTCTGGTCCTGTTTTCTCATCTCAAAAATAGGGGATAATAATATGCCTACCTCGTAGGATTGTTGTGTGAATTAAATAAGACAATATGTGCAAAGCACTGAGCACAGTGCCTGATATCACTAAGAGTTCAATCAGTGGGCTATTAATATATATGTCCCACAATGCCTAGCACTCTGTCACTCACATAGTATGGTCTCAATAACTGTTTCTTAGCAGTTATCTCAAGATCCTGAGAATGAGTGATCTCTTGTTTTTTGTTGTATTTTGTTCAATGCTAGTTAGTATTTATTGAGCACATGCTATGTTCTAGGCACTGTTCTAAGTGTTGTATGTGTATTTATTTATTCCTCTACAATCCAATCGTTCCATTGGTGGGGAGAAAAGAAATGCTTATTCAGGCAGTCTGGCTCCCACACATCTGCCCTCTTGACCACTGTTTTCACTGTCTCTGCCAAGAAGCAGCTGTCACTTCTTTTGTAATAAGAAAGACAAAATGAAACAATTTTTTAAAATTAGCTGTGCATGTTGACATGCACTTTTAGTCCCAGCTGCTTGAGAGACTGAGACCGGAGGATCCCTTGAGCCCGAGAAGTCAAGATGAGGCCCTGCACTCCAGCCTGGGTGATAAAGTGAGACCCTGTCTCTTAAAATTTTATTTAAAAATCAGATTTTAAATACGTATTTGTTGAACAATTGTCAACTCCTATGTGAATCTCTAAGAACCTCAAGATTGAGAGATTGACATTCGCTTTCATTCAAAAATTTTTATGGTGAGCAGAAGTGTAAGGCATTGGGCAAGATGCTATCGGAAATATAAGAAACAGAGGAAATACTGTCTTCTCCTCAAGAGCCTATAGATGTGGAAGGTGAATTATTATTGTGAATAGCTGACAGTCATTTAGGGCTTATATGTTCCCAGTCACTGTGCTAAAAGCTTTACCTACATTATCTCATTTAATCCTCATAGCGAATGGATTAGAACAGTGCAGTCGATATCCCCATTGTGTGAATGAGGAAACCAAAGCCTTCAAACGTTCATGACTTGCTTGGGATTCCAAGAAGGAACATTTGTATAGGCTAAATGGCACGTGGCTGCCACAGGCAACAATTCCATCCATCTTTCTTTTCCCCACTGTGTCTTGAAGAGCAGGGAACTTGAGAGGTATCTGAAATCCTCCTGGTGAAATGAATACTGACTTTGTAATATAATCCCCTCACTAAATATCAGTGCATTTATCAGACACTAAATTTTAAATGCAGGCACCTGCAGAGCTAGTGAGTTCTAAAGAATCCCACTCCCTAAGTTTCTGGGCGTCTTCTTACCTCTCTTCCACTAGCACCTCTTTTTCCACCTTCAGCACTTGGACATACGGCAACATAGAGAGGAATCTGTCTCCCTGCTTTTGCTTGCTAGTTCCCAATTTCAAGATGTTGTATTACACCTGATTTATGGCCTGACAGGGCTCATTCTAGTCCACAACCCTGAGCTTGTAAAATGCACAGGGGAAAATTTACTAACGATTTCGTTCATCTTAATGCACTGTAGGGAATTTTTTAAGTGAAAAAGGCTCAATAAGCAGGGACATTTTAAACAGCCAATTATGAATAACAATCGCTTGTTGACTGAGTGCAGTAGATCTTCCAGCTCATTCGGTTTTCATCTAATTAAATCTTTCATTTCCACGGGCAGCCTGCCATACAAGCTTGTGTTTGCCTTTGTCAGCAGGAGATAATCAATAGGAGAAATGTAGATGCATTTCAGCATTTATTAGCAGCTCAATTGGAAATTGTTTTATTTTAATAATATCCTTCTCTTCGTTCTGTTCAGGGTAAATCGACAGCTTTGATGAATAATAGACAACAGAAAATTGGTTTATATTATACCATTGAGAAGCAAAGAAATCAGAGAATGAAAGAAAGCTCAGAGAGAAATTGAAAAACACTTTAAAA
Organism: Pan paniscus; assembly: GCF_029289425.2. Classification (NCBI taxonomy): domain Eukaryota; kingdom Metazoa; phylum Chordata; class Mammalia; order Primates; family Hominidae; genus Pan; species Pan paniscus. The sequence goes on along the minus strand of NC_073253.2, from coordinate 150,188,198 downwards.
CTGAATTTTCTTTGTTACAAAAAAAGGAAAAACAAACAAAAATGCTTTCCATTCACTCTAAAAGATTATTAAAACTACTTGAATTCAGCTAGCTATACCTACCAAGAAAAAGACAATAAACTCTTACTTTCTGAAGCTTTTCACCACTTTTACTTGCATCTGACATTTAATTATTCTTCATTAATTTCCACAGGAGTGAGAACAACATGGATTAGAAAGACAAGAACCTGGTGCAAAATGCTATTTGTTCGCCAGAAATGAACTCAAATACCCAAATGTTCACATCCTCAAATAGTGGACACACTGGTAGGAGTAGGAGGTCTTAAGAACAAACATGGGAGGTCCACTATGATGAGTTAGGTATTTATTTTTATTTTATTTTAGAGACAGGGTCTCACTCTGTCACCCAGGCTGGACTGCAGTGGTGCCATCTCAGCTCACTGCAGCCTCAACCTTCTGGACTCAAGCAATCCTCCCACCTCAGCCTCTTGAGTAGCTAGGACTACAGGCATATGCCACCATGCCTGGCTAATTTTTATATTTTTTGTAGAGATGACGATTTGCCATGCTGCCCAGGCTATCCTCAAACTCCTGGGCTCAAGTGATCTGTCAGCCTTAGCCTCCCAAAGTGTTGGGATTACAGGCGTGAGCTGGCCATGATGAGTTATTCATAAGAGTTCTCTGCACACCTTCACTGATGGAATTCAAACTGACTAGAAGACTTTTCTTCTTAAATCCTGGCTGAAATATCCAACTGTGACTATCAGGCATCTCTAATTTAATATCTAAAAATGTTAATGTTTTATCACAATGAGGTACCACTTTACATGCGTTAGGATGATGATTAAAGAAAAACAAAATTCTAAGTGTTGGCAAGAAGGTGGAGAAAATAGAACACTTGTGCACTGCTAGTGGGAATATAAAATGGTACAACACTGTGGAAAATGGTGTGGTGATTCCTCAAAAAATTAAATGTAGAGGCATAGATGGTCAAAGGGTACAAAGTTTCAGCTTGACAGAAAGAATAAGTTTTTGAGATCTATTGCACACCATGGTGACTATAGTCAATAATAATGCAATGCATATTTTTAAATTGCTAAGTGAGTGGGTTTTAAATGTTTATACCACACATACACACAAAAATAAGTATGTGAGATGATGGATGTGTAAATTAGCTTGATTTAATCATCCCATAAGGTACACATATAAGAAAACATCACATTGTGCTGCATAAGTATATACAATTATTATCTGTCAATTTTTTTTTCTGAGACGCAGTCTTGCTCTGTCACCAGGCTGGAGTGCAGTGGCACAATCTCGACTCACTGCAACCTCCGCCTCTGAGGTTCAAGCGATTCTTATGCCTCAGCCTCCCGAGTAGCTGGGACTACAGGCGTGTGCCACCACGCCCAGCTAACTTTTGTGTTTTTAGTACAGACGGGGTTTCACCATGTTGGCCACGATGGCCTGGATCTCTTGAACTTGTGATCTGCCCGCCATGGCCTCCCAAAGTGCTGGGATTACAGGCGTGAGCCACCATGCCCAGCCTATTTGTCAATTTTTTTAAATTAAATTTTAAAATTAAGCATAGAATTACATATAATTCAGCAATCCTACTTCTGGGTAAATACCCAAAAGAAGTGGAAGCAGGGGATGGAACAGATGTTCACACACCCGTATTCATAGCAGCATTATTCACAATAGCCACGTGGTGGCAGCAATCGAAAGTCCATTTATGGATGAATAAATAAGAAAACTGTGATATGTACATGCAATGAAACATTACACAGCCTTTAAAAGGAAGGAAATCCTGTAATATACTACAACCAGGAATAACCTTGAGAACATTATGCTAAGTGAAATAAGCCAGTCATAAAATGACAAATAATGTATGATTCCACTTATAGGGAGCATCTAAAGCATCCAAGTTCATAGAAACAGGAAGTAGAATGTGGTTGCCAGGGGATAGGGAGAGAAGAGGAATAAGGAGTTATTTAATGGGTACAGAGTTTCAGTTGGGAAAGATGGTAAAGTTCTGGAGATGGACAGTTAATGATGGATGCACAACAAATGCAGTAGAACTGTACACTTACAGATGGTTAAAATGGCAAGGCTCTTTTTTTCCTTTCCTTTTTTTTTTTTTTGGTAGATATGGGGGGGTCTCACTATGTTACTCAGGCTGGTCTTGAACTCCTGGCTTAAGTGATCCTCCTGCCTCAGCCTCCCAAAGTGCTGGGATTACAGATGTAAGCCACTGCATCTGGCCTAAAATGGTAAATTTTGTGTTATGTTCATTTTACCACAGTAAATGAATCTGGGTATTTTAATATCCAGATCTAGTCATCCTCTGATGCTTCCCACCTCAGCATACTGCACATCCATTCACCCTGTGCTCAAGCCAGAGACCTGGGAACCTGCCCTGGAACCGCCACACTCCTGACCACCCCCAGTCAGTGCTGCTGCCTAAATGAATTTCCAGTCAGTCTACTTCCTGTCATTCCCTACCATCTCCCTGGTCCAAGGGACAGTCGTTTCTTACCTGAATTCTTTTTTTTTTTTTTTGAGACGGAGTTTCGCTCTTGTTGCCCAGGCTGGAGTGCAATAGTGCGATCTCAGCTCACCACAATCTCCACCTCCCAGGTTCAAGTGATTCTCCTGCCTAGCCTCCCGAGTAGCTGGGATTACAGGCGCCCGCCACCACACCGAGCTAATTTTTTGTATTTTTAGTAGAGACGGGGTTTCACTACGCTGACCAGGCTGGGCTGGTCTCGAACGCCTGACCTCGTGATCCACCCACATCCACCCGCCTTGGCCTCCCAAAGTGCTGGGATTACAGGCATGAGCCACCGCGCCCGGCCAACCTGAATTCTTAAATGACCTCCTACCTGGTTTCTGGCATCAGCTCAGGCCCCACTACCCACAGGCCATTGTCTACCAGAGACCAGACTGAACTTTTACAGACATCAACCAGGCACTGCCACTCCCCAGCTTCAAAGATTCCCTTTATACTTACAGTGAAATCTGGACTCCTCTCCAAGACCACCTGTCCCGGAAGTCGGTTGACCTATTCGTACCTTGTGCCGCACCCTCCCCCACTCTGTGTTTCTGTGCTTCTCCATACACTCTGCTTTAGTTTCTCCAGTGAACTAGGTTCATCTTCATTTGGGGCCTTTGCCCATGGCACTGCCTTTGCCTGGAACATTCTCCCCTACTCGATTTCCTGGCTAATCTCTCCTCTGACTTCAGGCCTCAGCAAAAATGGCACTTCCTCAAAAAGCCCATCACAGATGCCACATTGCTGAAAGGGTCCCCCTGCTATCCTCCCAAGCACTCTCTTCTTTTCCTCCATGGTACTTTTTACATGTCTATATTTGTATATTCCTCCCTAGCCAGTGGACTCTCAGATTCCTGAGGTCGGCAACCATGTCTATGTTAATATTCCCAGCACCTAGAACAATATCTGGTGCATAGTAGCACTCAAACATTTGTTGGGTGAATGAATATGTAAAGAAATGCATGTTATTTTAGGTCACCCAAACAATAAAAACTGAAAGTCTTCCTTTAACCAGGTAGCCTCCACCTTTTACTTTCTTAGATACACAGACAGGCCTCTGGACAGTTATCTGAAACTGGCTCCATGTACAGTATTCCATATGTCCTGTCATAACCACTTAGTGTTGGTCATATACACTCAAAGGCCCTCTTGCAAAAGGGCCTCACTTTTCCTGAGATGGGGATAAGAGTGATGCTTGTCAAAGACAAGGTAATTGCTTGAGTTGTTTCCTGCAATGATATAAATCTGTTGGCGAGTGCCACACAGCTGTTCCTGTTCCTTGGTTTTTAATGGCATGCTGCCTTCTGTATTAGTGAACAAATTCCTTGAAACAACATGAGATTGGCAATATAGATGGAATATCAAATTAGGACTATGGTTGCCAAGCACTCTGGAGCGGTCCTGATTCCCTACCTAGCAGTAATAATAAACCCCAGCTCCTTCCACAGTTCTTCCACCCTTCTGCAAGCGATGTTCCCCTAGGTAACACTCCTACAAACAATACTTCGGTAATGACCAATGCTACAGTGATTATTATTGTTATTATGGACTCTATTTTATTTTCATTTAATTAGTAATTATTTTAAATTACAAGGCTGAAGAGCTGCTACAATGGGTGTTTCCTGGCAGTCAGTAGCTAATTCTCCATCAATGCAGAAATATGGGCTATTTTGAGTTCAGCCATTAGAGGCTATAGTGATGAACACCTCTCAGGGCCATATGGTGTAGTCTAAACCCAGTGTCTTTTCACAACAGTAGTTTTGCTTCTATTACCATTAAAGAGAAATATGTAAAAACTGTTTTCTCTCTAGACAGAGCTCCTATGCTGGCAGCCTCTTGAGTATCTGAGAGGAGGAAAACAAACAATTCTGCAACATAGATCAGTGTTCATTCCTTTCTGTGTTCCCCCTCATGAATGTTAAGTTCACAGTTAATATTTAATTGCCTATAAAAATGCACACCTCTTCTGTTGGGGTTGATACCTAACAAATCTGGCAGCAATGCAGGGGTGAAATATCAAATCTGGGTGACTTGGTGGTAGCGTATGAACATGAAGCAGACTGGATAACACACTCTGTTTTTGCATTTTAAACATTTAGGCGTAGTCCTATTTCTACAAATAAATCTGCTCTCTTCAAATCATTGACTCCAGAGAATGAGTAAGATGAGCCTGGAACATCTTTTTAAGTCATAAAGTAAGGTGGTGCTCAATGATGGAGAAACATAAAAAGGACACAGGAACTAATTTGAAGTGGTGCCCACTGGCCAAATATGGGAAATTCTGAGCATTAAAATAAATAATGACAGTAACAGATTACAATCCATTGAATAAAGCACCCATGAATCCATACTGATAAGAATAAATGAATAAATACGTGAGAGGAGAAAGCTTTTCTTCATAGTAGAAAGACAACTAATAGATGAAGAAGGAATGATAACAGAAAATCAACATTTGGCAACATCATAGTAATAATTCAGTCAAGAAAAATCAGTGGATGCTAAAACTCCAGTCAGTGAAAGGTTGATGAGGAAACAGATATCTACAGAGTCTCAAAGTCTCTCCTCACAAGATCCTTATTAATTACAAAGAGAGTAAAGAATAATTTTACAGTAGAGACACCTGGGAGATGCCAGCCTAATAAGTAATCGAGTGAAAAAACCAGCAACCAAATACACATCATGTGCTACCCAGTGGGTTGCAATGAAAAAAATACAGCTCTGTGACTTTCTTGCCAAAATGCACACCCTAGGTCTAACTAGGAGGAAACAGGACAAGACCAAATAGAGGAAGATTCTACAAAATGACTGGTCTATAATCTTCACCCATGTCTAGGCCATGAAAGCCAGGAAAAGGCTGAGGAACAATGCCAGGTTGGAAGAAACTACAGAAAAGGACAACTGGTTGCATTGCTGATGAAACTTTGGATAGGATCCTTTGCCATCAGGAGTGTTACTGGGACTATTAGCAAAACTTTAATGGCATCTCTAGATGAAGGGTATGCCAAAGTTCTATATACTGTTCCTACAACTTGCATATGAGTTTGAAATTGTTTCAAAAGAAATCTTTTTTTTTTTTTTTTCAGATGGAGTCTCTCTCTGTCACCCAGGCTAGAGTGCAGTGGCACGGTCTCGGCTCACTGCAACCTCCGCCCCCCCGGGTTCAAGCAATTCTCCCGCCTCTGCCTCCCAAGTAGCTGGGACTACAGGGGTGCGCCACCACACCCAGCTAATTTTTGTATTTTTAGTAAAGACAGGGTTTTGCCATGTTGGCCAGTCTGATCTCCAACTCCTGACCTCACATGATCCACCTGCCTTGGCCTCCCAAAGTGCTTGGATTACAGGCGTGAGCCACTGCACCCAGCCTCAAAAGAAATCATTTTTATTTAAATGCACTTTTTCAATTTCCTTGAAACAGGCAACTTTTTATTTTTCTCTTTGATAGTGGTATGGCTGTAGGAAATAGCTGTTTTCCATTATTATAAGAAAAGCTGCATAAGTATAATAAAGAATGGCACCTGACACATGACCTCAGTCTTACGGACACCAGGTGCTAGTGTGGGGTGGGAAATGGGTGCTACTACTTTTCTCTATCAATATGTTAGTAGTATCTGATTTTGTTAACTACGTGTATTAGTCCATTTTCACACAGCTGACAAAGACATACCCAAGACTGGGGAAAAAAAAGAGGTTTAATTGGACTTACAGTTCTACATGGCTGGGGAGGCCTCAGAATCATTGCAGGAGGTGAAAGGCACTTCTTACATGGCAGTGGCAAGAGAAAAATGAGGAAGATGCAAAGGTGGAAACCCCTGATAAGACCATCAGATCTCATAAGACTTATTCACTACCACAAGAACAGTATGGGGGAAACCACCCCCATGATTCAATTATCCCCCACTAGGTCCCTCCCACAACACGTGGGAATTAAGGGAGTACAATTCCAGATGAGATTTGGGTGGCGACACAGAGCCAAACCATATCACTAAGTACATTTATTACTTTGGTAAAAATTAAATTTCATTAATTTCCAAATAAACAGAGGTTAGGAATTTAGGCTTTTTTTTTTTTTTTTTTGATACAGAGTCTTGCTCTGTCACCAGGCTCGAGTGCAGTGGTGCAGTCTCGGCTCACTGCAACCTCCACCTCCCGAACTCAAGCGATTCCCGTGCCTCAGCCTTCTGAGTAGCTGGGACTACAGGCGCCTGCCACCACGCCCAGCTAATTTTTTTTATTTTAGTAGAGACGGGGTTTCACCATGTTGGCCAGGATGGCCTCAATCTCCTGACCTCGTGATCCACCCCCCTTGGCCTCCTGAAGTGCTAGGATTACAGGCGTGAGCAACCATGCCCGGCCTAGGAATTTAGGCTTTCATGTGAAAAGATGCTCAACATCACTAATCACTAGGGAAACGCAAGTCAAAGCCACAGTGAAATACCACTTCACACCCTTTAGGATGGCTAGTATTAAAATATAAATAAATACAAAGCATTGTCAAGATTGTGGAGGAAATGGAACCTTAGTGCATTGCTAGTGGGAATATTAAATGGTGCAGCCACCATGAGAACAGTATGGAGTTTCCTCAAAAAAATTAAACACAGAATTATCACATGACTCAGCAATTCCACTACTGAGTAAATACTAAAAAGAAGTGAAAGCAGTGACTCAAAGAGGTATTTGCACACCCATGTTCATAGCAGCAATATGCACAACAGCCAAAAGGGAGAAGCAGCCCAGGTGTCCATTGGCAGATGAATTGATAATGTGGTATATAAATATAATGGAATATTATTCAGCTTTAAAAAAGAAATTCTGGGCTGGGTGCAGTAGCTCACACCTATAATCCCAGGACTTTGGGAGGCTGAGGCAGGCGCATCACTTGAGGTCAGGAGTTCAAAACCTGCCTGGCCAACATGGTGAAACCCCGTCTCTACTAAAAATACAAAAATTAGCTGGGCGTGGTGTTGGGTACTTGTAATCCCAGCTACTCGCGAGGCTGAGGCAGGAGAATCGCTTGAACCCGGGAGGCGGAGGTTGCAGTGAGCCGAGATCATGCCACTGCACTCCAGCCTGGGTAACAGAGGGAGACTGCCTCAAAGAAAAGAAATTCTGACACATGCCACAATATGGATGAATCTTGAAGACATTACACCAAATGAAATAAGCCAGTCACAAAAGGACAAATATTATACAATTCCATTTATAACAGGTGCCTACAGTAGTCAAATACACAGAGACAGAAGTAGAATGGTGGTGGCCAGGGGTTCTTGGGAGGGGATATGAGGAGTTATTGTTTGATGGATACAGAGTTTCAGATGGGGAAGATTTAAAAGTTCTGGAGATGGATGGTGGTGACAGCTGCAAAACAATGTAAATGTACTTACTGCCATAGAATTATACACTTTAAAGTGGCTGACATGGTATATTTTATGTGATGTGTAGTTTACCATAATCTTTGAAAAAGAATTCAGACTTTGGAGTCAAACCTGGGTTTAAATTCTGGCTCTGCTGCTTACTAGCTGTGTGACCTTAGACAAATTATTTAATTTCTTTGAACATTAGGTTTCTCATTTGTTAAATGGAAACAATATTCAAGTATTCAAGCCAACAAGAAAGAATTGTTATGAGGAGGAAGAGCATACGTTTAGCAGAGTGCTGGGCACATAGTGAGAGGTGAAGCCAGCTGGACTTCCTGGGTCGAGTGGGGACTTGGAGAACTTTTTTGTCTAGCTAAAGGTTTGTAAACACACCAATCAGCACTCTGTATCTAGCTAAAGGTTTGTAAATGCATCAATCAGCACTCTGTAAAAATGCACCAATCAGTGCTCTGTGTCTAGCTAAAGGTTTGTAAACGCACCAGTCAGCACTCTGTAAAAACGCACCAATCAGCACTCTGTAAAAACGCACCAATCAGCACTCTGTGTCTAGCTACAAGGTTTGTAAACGCACCAGTCAGCACTCTGTAAAAACACACCAATCAGCACTCTGTGTCTAGCTAAAGGTTTGTAAACGCACCAATCAGCACTCTGCAAAATGGACCAATCAGCGCTCTGTAAAATAGACCAATCAGCAGGATGTGGGCGGGGCCAAATAAGAGAATAAAAGCAGACCACCCGAGCCAGCCGCGACAACCCACTTGGGTCCCCTTCCACGGTGTGGAAGGTTTGTTCTTCTGTTCTTCATAATAAATCTTGCTGCTGCTCTGTCTTTGGGTCCACACCACCTTTATGAGCTGTAACACTCACCGCTAAGGTTTGTGGCATCACTCCTGAAGTCAGCGAGACCATGAACCCACCAGGAGGAGCGAGCAACTCTGGTTGCGCCACCTTTAAGAGCTGTAACACTTGCTGCAAAGGTCGTCTGCTTCATTCCTGAAGTCAGCAAGACCAAGGAAGAAACTCTGGACACATCTGAAGGAACAAACTCCGGACACACCATCTTTAAGAATGGTAACACTCACCGCTAGGGTCCACGGCTTCATTCTTGAAGTCAGCGAGACCAAGAATCCACCGGAAGGAACCAATTCCGGACACAATAGTAGGCATTTGGTAATATCAGCAAGACTGTAACTGCCCAGAGACATGAAATAAGAGGCCATAGGTATTCATAGGTCATTTGGTATGGTTGAAGTATGTGGTAATGAGCATTGATGCTATAATGAAAAGCAGGTCTCTGTAAGACAAGAAGTTTAAACTTTATCCTGACACCTGTGGAAAGCCACTGGAGGGTTCTAACAGTGCAGAAAAATACGAGAAAAGAGGGCAGAGAGGGGAGTAAAAATCAAGCTAAGGTGTTAGGGATGTAGAGGTCTGTATTTTTCACTTAGTTGTGGGCTTGCAAATCCTCTCCATTAACACAGACAATCAACACTGTTGGCTTATGAGAAAACAAGTCATTAAGAGAAAACCCACATTTAACACTCTCACTTTGCACCATCTTATCAGAGCAGGGAACTTCGATATAAAGAAATAACTAGACCAAGAGCAGTGGTTCATGCCTGTAATCCCAGCACTTTGGGAGGCTGAGGCGGGTGGATCACCTGAGGTCAGGAGTTTGAGACCAGCCTGGCCAAAAATTAGATGGGTGTGGTGGTGCGCTCCTGTAGTCCCAGCTACTTGGGAGGCTGAGGCAGGAGAATCACTTGAACCCGGGAGACGGAGGTTGCAGTGAGCCGAGATCACGCCACTGCACTCCAGCCTGGGTAACAGAGCGAGGCAGAGAGAGAAAGAGAAAAGAAGGGAAAGAAAAGAAACCAGCCACATAGCAAAGTAATAAAGTCAGGTGAGGCTTAAGCATAAACTCCAAGAGACTTCTCTTTCTTTCTCTCCCACTTGAAATCACTGGGTGGAGGGTATAAGGGCTTCTCTTGCTTCTGTGACTTTACCAAGACTTCCTATTGTGTTCTCTACATCCTGCCTGTGCCAAGCTTTCTTCAGACTCTTAATATCTGTGATGAGCAGGGATGGGTCAGAAGACAGTTCTGCTCAGGTCACAATCTGCACATCCAAGGATGGCCTGTGCCACAATTTCATCATATTTCAACATTCTAATGTGGTCACATTTTCACCAGCATCCACTTAATGCCACTTAATCAGGGGCTTTCCCCTGGTTTTTCTCTCCACCTATAAAACTTAAGGTTTTATGTGAAAACTCAAGGTAATGATAGCTGCCAAAAACACATATTTCTCCTGAGTTAGCTGCATTCTTCCATTCCTGCTTCTGCTCACAGTACTCAAAGTGATATTTATTTTTAATTTTACTATTTTTTCTAATTGCCTAGTTAATATATATTTCACTTAGAAAACATCAAAAATATAGAAAAACACACAAAGTAAAATTAAAGGTTGCCTGTAATCTTATCATTCAGATATATGTCTTAATACTCCTAAGATGTTCATCTTTTTCTTTATGGCTTCTGCCTTTGCTTTATAAAAAGCTTTCTCCATCCCAAGTCAGATAAATTTCACCCATATGTGTTCATTTTTTATTAAACATCTCATATCTGCAACTTAAGTTCTTTTAAACTGGCCTTGATTTTAAAAGTTCAGAGTCTATTAACTTATGCTAAATCATGTGGCTGCTTTAGCTGGCAGAGCATTGGATAGGGAATGGAAAATTGAACTGGGAAATGGGAGTAATTGATCTTCACCAATGGACCCAGCCTCTCTGTGGCTAAATTCCCCTGTGTGTAAAAATGCAGGAAATTACATTTGGACCCCAAATTTACTTTTTCCCTACTTTAAAATACATCATATACATAGAAGGCAGCACAGTGTCATGAACAATAATAAAACAAATGCCCACTAATCCACACATGGATTTTGACAGCATGTAACAATTTCCCTGATTTCTAATCCACTTAAAAAGTGGTGGCCCCTCTTTTTGTGCTCTGACAGTTAAGACAGTTTGCATAGCTCATCTCTCCTTGGAGGAACTTGTCTCTCTTTTGAATTAGCTTACTTGGTTGCCTCAGAAGCTATTCTTTCTTACGGGCTCAACAAAAATAATGATTTTGTCATTTACCTGTCATTTTCATTGTTAGGGTGAGAGTGATGAGCTTTGCAGCTATATCCTAAGCAGAAGTGTAAGTATATTTCAATTCCACCTTTATCCTATATCAAATCTATATACTTGAGCCTGTCTGGGAGGCTACATAAGAATCATGCTGCTTTAATAATAAACCTTTCTTTCTAGCAGTGTAAGTCACCCCTCAATCTTCCAAAATTTCTTCATCCCTTTATTAAGCTTCCCAGGTGACTTTAGAATTATATTCTCTAGTTTAAAAAATGCTTTTGACATTTTTATTAGAATTGAAGTGGTTGAATTCTTGAGTTATGCCATTCAAGAATGGGTATGCCCTATCATTTATTCCAGTCTTCTTTCAAATCCCTCAATAAAGTTTTACAGTTCTATTTCTATGGGTCCTGCCTACTTATGTAAGTTTGTTCCTAGATATTTTATATTTTAGTTTCTATTTTTAATACTTTTTAAAAATTATCTTTTCTTTTGATTTGTTGATTTTGAAAGATAAGCTTTAGCTGGGCACAGTGGCATGTGCCTGTAGTCCTAGCTACTTGGGAAGCTGAGGTGAAGGGTTTGAGCCCCAGAGCTTGAGCCTGGGCAACAGAAACAGTGAGACCCCTGTCTCTTAAATGTGTGTGTGTGTGTGTGTGTGTGTGTGTGTGTGTGTGTGTGTGTATTGAACTCTACTTACTTCAAATATTTTTTCTGTTTACTTCATTAGATTGTTAGATAGGCAATTATATGTAAATAATAATTTGCCTCCTCCTTTCCAAAGATTTTTCTCTTATTTCATTTGTTTTACTGTTTTGGCTAAACTTTCAGAAAATATTAAATGACCATGGATAGTCGGCATACTTGTCTTGTACCTGAACTTAGCGGGAAACACCAGAGCTTCACTTTAAGTATGGTGATACCTGTGGCAAAAACAATAAATCAGCTTATTCAACAATTCCCTTCTCTTGCATTTGAGAAAGAAAAGAAAAGAGCAGCCCTTGACATTCAGAAGCTGGCCAGGCACTCACAGCTAGGCCATGCTGCCCTCTGTTGGACATAAACCATGTCACAGAATATCAAAGCCAGACAAAGTTACTCTGGGATCATGATTCAATGAAATAAGGCGAGTCCACACCATCATTTTGCTGAAGCTCAGAAAAAAATAAGCTCACTGTGCCCCTCACAAAATAGCAAACATTCCTCTCTTGTGGCCAAAATTAGTAACTGTTAACTCTTTACCACTTACCCCCTTTTTTTTTCACTCGTTTGCCCTCCTTGATAAAACTTGAGATAATCATAGAATTGCACCTGCTTTCTAACAGCATCCAATTTAGAAAAAAATACCTGCCTTCTTAGCCCCTCCACAAATCACCCAACCAATGCCCAAATCCTATAATAGGTTCTAACACCTCTTATTGAGACACCCCATAGCTCCCCATGGTGTGTTTTCCCTCGCTGCAACAAGTAATAAACCCAACTTGTTCAACTAGAGTTGTATTTGTGGTGGTCTCTGACTGGAGGACATTGGCATGCTTTAGAAACCAGAAAACTAAAAAGCACATTTCTGTACTTACAACTAAGGTTCATTCATATGATATATGCCAGTCATTTATGCCCATGCTGATTCAGAGATGGAAGAGAACAATGTGAGGAGGTGGTCACAGAGTAGGAGATTACAGATTCTATTATACCCAGACAGTACACAGGTATCTGGCCCTTTAGGAGCAGCTATGATGGAATCCTAGTCTTTCCACTAGAACCGTCCTATTGTGAGGAGGTATGGTTTTCTTCCTGTGTCATCTGATTGCATTGTTCCTGGCTATGTAGCTTTAAAATCTAGTTCTTGGGCCACTTAGAAATTATTTGAGTGATCCAATACTCTTTTAATAATTCATTTTTACTTACATTAGTCTTACAAGATGATGGAATGGGATGCTTGCTGCTTTAGCATGGTGCCTTCGACTGAGTTACCACTACAATAGGTGTCAGGATGCCAAAATGATTGTGAGAGCATCACTTCCAACTCCCAGATCTTACTCATCTTTCAGCCAATTCTAACCCACAACCCTACAGAGAAGAGGATTCTAAGAAATGTACTTCCAGGTTGGCTACGATACAGCACATTCCTCAAAGGATTCTTTTTTTTTTTTTTTAACTACATAGGATTCTTAATCTTCTCTGTATGATGCCCTTTTCCCACATCGAATTTTTTCATTTGTATTTGATTGAATTCATAGGTCATGTCCACTTTAATGATCCTTTTTCCCCCAAAGAACCAAGAGTTAGGAGTGTTCAATTATCAAGTAGCTTGAATTATATTTAAACTTTTTTTAAAAAGGAACAAATTTCTAGTTTTAAGGCAGTATGATTTTAAAAAGTTATTTATATAGTTTCTATTTGAAAGAATCTATTAAGGTTCCTTTATGATAACCCTAGAAGCAATTTCATAAATTTTTACAGCCATTTAAAAAGAATAGGTATTTTCTGTAGGGTACAAAGTTTGAAATATTTATCACACCTATTACTGTGTAACAAACTACCTCAAATCTCAATGGCTTAAACAATAAGCAGTTATTATTGTTCATGACTCTGTACGTCAGTTTATAGTGGGTTTTCTCATCTCAACTAGGCTCATTCATGCTTCTATAGTCAGTTTTTCATGGGGTAGGCAGCTCTGTTGATGTGGGCTGGGCTCACTCACATGTTTAGGAGTTGGCTGGCTGGCTCTCAGTGGGTGATTCATTGCTCTCTTCCATGTGGTCTCTAGTCCTCCAGCAGGTTAGCTTGGGTTTGTTGACATGGCAGAAGCAAATGTCCAGGAAAAAAAGAGGAAGCAAACAAGACCTCTGAGGCCTAGACTGAAAACTGGAAAACTGTCACTTCTGCTACTTTCTGTTGGCCAAAGAAGTCACAAAGCCAGCCCAGATTCAAAGACTCCACCTCTTAATAAGAGGAGATACAAAGTCACATTGCAAAGAGCATCAATATATGAAAAGAGTAAAGAACTGTGACCATTTAGATAAACAGTCAAATAGATAAACCATTTAAATCAGTATTTCTTATATTGGGGTCCACCGTGGACACATGCAATTTACAAATGCTCTTCAGAAGACTTGTACATTTTCTCAAATTGACTGCATGTGTAAACAACCTTTTTAGGGTCATTTAACTTTTTCCTTAAATTGCACTTTGAAATTAATATTGCCATTCCTTCCTTTCCAAAGTAGAATTTGTATGAGCCTCCTCGGGCCATATGTGAAAATAATCATTCAAGTCCCTATTGGATATTTTTAAAAATTTTATTTTAGTGCACAAGTATAATTCACCTACCAATATTTCCTTGCTTTCATTCAAAGTATTTGTAATAGGCTGGGTGCAGTGGCTCACACCTATAATCCCAGCACTTTGGGAGGCCGAGGTGGGAGGATCACTTGAGCCCAGTAGTTTGAGACCAGCCAGGGCAACATGGCAAAACCCCATCTCTACAAAAAATACAAAAACTAGCCATGTGTGGTGGTGCACACCTATTCTCCCAGCTACTTGGGAGACTGAGGTGGGAGGATCACCTGAGCCTGGGAGGCTGAGGCTAAAATGAGCCATGATCGTGTCACTGCACTCCAGCCTGGGCAACAGATCAAGACCCTGTCTCTAAAATAGTAAGAATAAAATAAAATCCCTTAAGTTGACATTTGATATCATAGCTTTTTACTGAACCATGTATTTGTTTTTACCCTTTCTCCTGATTGTATCTCTTTAAGTAAACTCCCAAAGAAGCAGTAACTATTTTTCAGAGCCCCCTGTCCCTCTGAATCCACAATAAACACTTTCAATGACTGATGTACAGTTGTCTTTCCCATCAGTGAGTTCCTCAGGCAGGGGTCATATTTACTATGTTCACTGCCTGTATCTTCAGTACCACGTATATAATAGTTGCCCAATAAATTACATAGAGTTGAAAAAACAAAAGCTGACCTTTTTTTTTTTAATCTATCAGGATTACTTTTTGAGAAGAGAGATGGGGTAGTGACCGGGGGTGCAGGTAGGGGCTTCAGGGTTGCTATTTATGTTCTATTTCTTGTCTTAATGGGGGTTATTTGTACATGTTCATCAGCTGATCATAATTTGTGCTGTATACTTGCAATTGGTGTACTTTCTGAATGTGCTACACTCAAATGATGAAAATTTGGGTCTACAGTAATTCTTTGGAAAAGAAGGAAAGTACAAGCATTCAGAGATTGCCATTAAAGAATAACAGATAATGGCTTCTGAATGTATTAGTCCATTTTCACACCACTATAAAGAAATACCCAAGATTGGGTAATTTATAAAGAAAAGACATTTAATTGAGTCAAAGTTCTGCATGGCTGGGGAGGCCTCAGGAAACTTACAATCATGGCAGAGGGTGAAGTAGGCACATTTTACATGGCAGCAGGTAAGACAGCGAGTGAAGAGGGAACTTTCAAACACTTATAAAACCATCAGATCTCATGAGAACCCACTCACTATCACGAGAACAGCATGGGGTACACCACACCCATCATCAATCACCTCCCTCCGTCACTAGGTGGGGATTACAGGTCCCTCCCTGGACACATGGGGATTACAATTTGAGATAAGATTGGGTGGGAACACAGAGCCAAACCATATCACTGAACATGCAAAGTGAAACTTCAAGTGGGGACCACAATGTTCATGGATGTTAGAAAGTACACTCTTAGCCACAAAAACTAGCCGGATGTCACAATGGGAAAGATTCATTGAGATAATGTATATAAAGTGCTTAAAATAGTATCAGGTACAGTCAGTGACACAGGTTAGCTATTATTACTTTTTGTAACGTACTGGAAGCAGTTCCAAATGAAGGCTTAACCTGGGAAGGAAATTTTCTTCATTACAATCCTACTTTTTCCTTACCACTTTCAAAATAGCTTTTACAGCCTGACTGAAGCAGTGCCTTCACTTACATAATTTATATTCATGATGTCCATGGCACCACCTGGCTTTAGTCACACCCAAGGAAGTCACAACTCCAAGAGCAATAGTGGAGCATCCCCACCACATGAGAGCACAGTGACCTGGTGTGGTGATTCTCCAACATGCAAATCACTGGGGCATTTATTAAAACTGCAGGTTCCATGGTCTCCCACACCAAAGCTTCTGATTCACTTAGTCTGAGAGTAGAGCCCAGGAATTTGCATTTTTAAACAAATTCTTCAAGTGATTCTAAAAAAGGTTTTCTACAGAGAACATTGAGTCTCTTGTTTCATAAATGAATGAAATGGAGGCCAGCAAGGGAAGAGACCTATCCAGTCTTCTTTCTGGCTAATGAGAATGCACAGACTAGAATGAAGGTCACCTTTTAATATTCCAGTGTTATTTCCATGACTCCATGCTACAACAGCTTAGGACCCAGAATGAATCTGTCCTACACCTTGGTTTATTCCACTGACCCCTGATGTCTTTTTACTCATGCATTAGGTTAACTGGAGAGACACAAAAACCCAGCTGTATACTCATTAGGTATGCAGAACCAGGTACTTTAGAAACCTTTAAATCATAGCCCCAATATTTACATGCTGTGTGACTTGTGATAGTTATTTGAATTCTGTCTGCTTCGGTTTCTTCCTTTGTAAAGTGGCAAAACAAAAGCTACATTTGCAGGATGTTGTGAAGAATTATGTAAAATACTAGCGCAGAGCTTGCAATTAACAAGTTCCCAGTAAACAGTAACTATTATTAATGCCATCTTAAAACATGGCAATAAAACTACATTTTTCATTCTCCTAAAGCCGTATTCTCAAAGTGTAGTCCCCTACAACAGAATTACCTGGAAGTGTTTGTTTAAAACATAGATTTCTGAAACCAGCCCCCCATAAGACCTAGTGAATTGAATCATTGGGGTGGGGCCCAGAAGTCTGCATTAACAAGCAAGCATCCTCGATTCTTCTTTTGCATGCAAAAGTTGGACTAGGGCTGTAGACAAAGAGTACTTCTTCTTAATGAAGACGTGTATGAATGAGAGGGAAGCAGTGTTGAACACTCTAATTTGAAACTAACAATTTTCTGCTAATAAAAGGTTGAGTGCCACCTACTGCCTCATTTTAGAATGCAATGCTGAGATTGGTTCAATTCCTCTCTCAGTAATTGAATTTACCCTGAAAAATAAATCAATCCTAAACAAGATATCCAAACAATATAAAGCACTGTTGGAAGAAGAAATAAAAACAGGCTTTGCTTAACCAAAAGAAAATTTTCAAAGTTAAAGGTTTTTGGAGTTTTAGATTCGTATATCTAATAAACTCCTGTAGTTTCGAGTTACTGCTAAAACAGTAAAGGAAAATATAATTCTTGACTCACTGGCCTGTGCCAACAGTGAAAGGAAAAACAGTACCACTGAACACCCTAAAATACTGTAATGAAACAACATGCAGCCACTCTAACTTCCCATGGTCCCAAGAGAAAATTAAGTGAAATAAAAGCAATTTTCTTACCTCATAACACTCTATTCAAGTCCAGTATCAAAACAGCCACCTGCAGGACACTAGTTGGAAAGTTAACATTCCCTTTCAAAGTTACTCCAAAAGCCTTTTGAAATATAGTCTGCTACTATGTTTAAAGCTGATTTCCCCTTCCAAGTAGCAAATGCATACAAATATGCCTAGAGGCTCAAAAGAAATGGGCAAAGCCTTATAAATATTCATTTACAACTAGCAGTTATACACTGTTTCAATAATTCAATGAGAAATCATAAAAAGCATTTGCCTTCAATTTTTGTTTATTTTTGGAAAATAAATGGCAAAATATATACACTGTGGAGTCTGAATCTCCTCATCATAGAGTGTGAACGATGGTCCGGCTGCGAAGCTGCTGAATATACTCTTTGGCATGGGCAACTGCCGTCTTTGGTGGCTCAGGTGGAGGTGGGGGCCCTTCCACCAACTTCACAAAATAATGGCAATAAACCTTCTCCATGATCCCAAAGCGACCTCTGCCATGGTAGCGGATGCGTTTCAGGCACTGGCCTCGTCCTGAGGTGGACTCAGCTAAACAGGAAGAAAAAGAGAATTACAGGAAATGAGTGTTATTCACAAGACTGATCAGCTGAGCAATTTCTGTCCTTTCCTTGACTGGATTCTGAGATTACATGGGCTCACTGGTTGGCTAGAGCAGGCTTGTCTCAAAACAACTATCTCCTGAATGCTAACTAAGGACCAGGCACTATTCTAGTGTTGGAGAAGTAAGAGTGCACAAGACTGGCAAGGCCCCTGCCTCCAAGCAGTTTACATTCTGGAGAAGAAAGATGCAAAATAAAATGATAATTTCTGCTAGTGACAAGTGCTGTGAATAAATCAGAATGAGATGACAGACAATGATGGGGTGTAGGGGACTTCAGACTGTGAGTGTCAAGAGGCATGCCTGAGAAAGAGACATTTGATCTAAGAGCAGAATGAATCATCTATGTGAATATCTAGGGACAGGGTATTCCAGGCAGAGGAAACAGCAAGTGCAAAGGCCCAATGGTGGGAATGCACTTGGCTTGTTTTAGGAAAAGAAAGAAGACTACCATGCTGAAGCATAGTAAGCAAGGGGAAGAGAACCACAAACAAGGAAAAGAGATTAGAGATAAAGCTAGGGCAAGATTACACAGGGTCCTGTAGGCTCAGGCAAGGAGTTTTTTATTTTATTCTAATTGTGATGAGAAGCCACTGGAGTCAATGGCTCCCAAATGCTGGTTCTCTGACAAGCTACATCAGACTAACCTAGGGAATGTAACTAAAATGCAGATGCTGAAACCTCACCTCTGTGGATTCTAATTCAGTATATCTGGGGTGGGCCTTGGAAATTACATCCTGGGCAAACACCCATACCCAACTCTCCCCAGAAATTCTGACTGACAGCCAGTTTTAGGAACTCTGGCACAACAGCCCCCTCAGCTCCCCTCCCCCATTCTGTATATCAAAATTTGACCTTGAAAGTTTAAAGAAATCTTTTAAATAGTATGTAAGGGCCGGGCGCGGTGGCTCACACCTGTAATCTCAGCACTTTGGGAGGCCAAGGTGGGCGGATCACCACAAGGTCAGGAGTTTAACCTTGGCCAACATAGTGAAACCCCGTCTCCATTAAAAATACAAAAAATTAGCCAGTTGTGGTGGCGGGCACCTGTAATCCTAGCTACTTGGGAGGCTGAGGCAAGAGAATCGCTTGAACCCGAGAGGCAGAGGTTGCAGCAAGCCAACATCCACCACTGCACACCAGCCCAGGTGACAGTGCAAGACTCCATCTCAAAAAAAAAAAAAAAAAGTACATAAGAAGAACTGTTCACCTGTTCACCCACAATAAGTCAGAGTAGTAGCCAGCTACCTTCTGCTATTTTCTGAATGTATTTAGTCAGCTACTTGTTTAGTTAATAAGCCTTTTAAAAAGGTAAAGTCTACAGAATACATATCAAATTATCCATTTCAACACTCATCATTCTTATACACTTACTGTGACATACTTTATAAATATAGGGACTATACCAAAGTATGCACTTGACAACTCTCTAACTACGATATCCTTTAGTGAAGTAGGTTTCAGCAGAAGCTTCCTAGCTTTGCGAAAGAGAAAGCCAAGAATGAAAGTGAAAACTGCCTAGGGTCTAAGTGAGAGAGGGAAAGACCTACTGCCCTTTTATTAACTTCATTTAGTGGGCACTGAAAAAATGAGTTTACAAATTTCCAGAGAAAGCAGCATTACACAAATCACTTTATAAGGAAACCCCATCACGGCACGTCCCCTGGACCAACCTGTCTAGAGGAAACCTACAAATAAGAACAGTGAGACCAGAAAACTTCTAAAAAGCATTTTACAAATGTGATAGCTGCTTCTATCCAAAATCATTTATCTATCCAACTTGAGCACCAATTTCCAAATACTCAATGGATCACTAGATCACAATGATCAACCCCATCAGGGTCTACGTCGGCTCCCATTTCCCTTCTATCTCCCCCAAAACACAAATTTACAGAGATCTGCACAAAAGCAGAAGCTCAATGCCTGCTGTCAGTCATGATTTCATCTTAAAGCCATCGGCATATCTTAAAGCCATGATGCCATCATTTCTTTATGTCAAAACAAAAACATTAATTTTTCTGAAACATCCTAAGATTCTTTAATACACCGTAATGGGAATACCCAACACAGCCACCCTGAGGTGTAAATGAAATCAGGACTTAGAACATAGTTGCCAAACTGTTTCCTGGTTCCTCTCCTCCAATCTCTCCTCCACTAAGTCCATATTTAGGGGTTTCAAACTGCTTTTGTATATGGAATCATTTCAAGTAAAATGAAACAATATGTAGAAGCCTGATATATAAAACACTGTAACGCTGATCTGCTCCTATTGAAACGTGGGTCAAGGAAGACCCAAAACTGTGCCATTCATTCACTCAACAAACATTTTTGAGTTCCTCCTGGGTACCAGACTCTGTCCTGGGCTCCAAGGATATAGTGGTGACCAAGATATCAAGGGTCCCACTGCTAAACACCCCACAGAGCACAATTTCAAAACTACCGCTTATTGTTAGTACTTTTAAAACACTATCTTAATAACATAAATCTCTTACCCAAACCTCTTTGATATAGTTTGAACCAAATACACGGCCTGCCATGTTCAGTTCTCTGGAATATAGGCCCAATCTACCCTTCCCATTTTATCTACTAGAGGTCAAACTTCTACTTCTTTCACACTGTTCTCCTCATTGTACTACACTATTACTGCTTATTCCAACCTATGTGCCTCTGCATGTATGGCCACCCCACTTTAAAAATCTGCTCTTCTCCTGGAAGAGCATTCCTCTAGACTCCCAAAAGCCTATCTTCACATGCCAATTTTTTCTAGAAAGTCTCCACGACTATTCTAACCCATATTGACCTTTTCTTCTCTACTCCAACAATACCATTTGTCTGTATTACTCTTTTTGGTCCCAAATCATATGCTGTCTTTATAAGCATCTGTGTTTCATCTGTAAAAGTCACCTCCTCAACCAAACTTACACCCTTTTTGTATTGCCCCAAAAGTTCATGATCCATAGAAACAGAAATAATTTTGAAACACATCATCTGCTACTGAATATCATTTTTTCAATACAGAGGTCTCTGGTAAATCTGCTCAAATTCTGAAATAAGTTTCAAAGTTTTTCAAGTACATATAATACTAATGGTATAGACGGTATTATTATACTTCAGAAGAACAATGTATGCATTCTTCCAAAGAAATACTACTGTCAAAGAACTACAAGTGTTAAATGTTTTAAAATGACACAAAAGATATAACATCACCTATTTAATGTGGATAGTATGCACACAGAAAGTACTCAAATACTTTTTGAATGAAAGAATACATTAAGATATCTCAAAAATGAAGACAACCTGTGTTTTTCTATAGATAATACCCAATAGGTGTAATGAATTTAAAATATTGCCAATATTTTCAGGGCAGGCACAGTGGCTCACGCCTGTAATCCCAAAATCTTGGGAGGCCGAGGCAGGTGGATCACCTGAGGTCAGGAGTTCGAGACCAGCCTGGCCAACATAGTGAAACCTCGTCTCTACTAAAAATACAAAAATTAGCTGGGTGTGGTGATGCATGCCTGTAGTCCCAGCTACTCAGGAGGCTGAGGCACAAGAATTGCTTCAACCCTGGAGGCAGAGGTTGCAGTGAGCTGAGATCACACCACTACACTCTAGCCTGGGTGCAGAGTGAGACTCCGTCTCAAAATAAATAAATAAGTAAGTAAATATATATACACACAGCGAATATTTCCTATTAGTAGTATTTAGGTAAATACAAATCTTGAAATTGTAACATTAGAAGCCCTCCCCTCCCACCTTCATCACTCTCAGCCAATAAGATTGATGTACAAGGTCAGTTGATCACTTTCCCTAAAGTGATTCACTTTAGATGCCATGAATCACTAAGCAGAGACATTTTATTAGTCCATATCCACTTGTTAAGGCCTATTCACAGTATCATTAGTCATCATTATAAGTTTGAAAGGGAAATGAACTTTCTAAATCTGTGGTCATGCAACACCAGGTATTAGCTTTACACCAATGACAGGCATTTGAAAGAATTACCATATAATGAGAACATATGCTATCAAAAAAGCACTTCCTTTAAAATGCCTATACTTATTTCAGGGTACTGAAAGAACCATTGCTGAACCAAAATAGTAGCCAATAAGTAACTAGTTTTTCAAAACTCTAACAGAAGTCTATGGAATGAAATGTCTAGGCCTTTTCCAAGAACACAGTAAGATAAATCAGTTTCCCATATTTTATGGTTAAGAATCAATAGTTTATTAAACTACTGAATATTATTAACTCGTTTATTAAATAAACAGCTTCCTAGGCCTCTCCACTGGGGTTTCAAGTCCAGTGGGTCTGTGCCGAGGCCTGGGAATCTATATTTTAAATAACAACTTCAAGATGATTCTTAAGAAGAAGCTTGGCAAATACAGGGATAAAATGTCTGACACATCATACTCTTCCTGAGGGAACTCATCTCTTTTGATTATGGAATTAGGCATCAAAATACTTAGTGAATGAAAAATTTTAAAAATCATAATATAAATCCAAATTTATTAGCCTTACTTAAGTCATCAACACAGAAGTAGATGAAAAGACAGTACAGGTAAGGCAGAGATTTTTCAGCAGAAATGTGCAAAAGAACTCTGGATTAAAGGGTCAGACAATGTGGCTTATGCCCGTAATCCTAACACTTTGGGAGGCTGAGGCAGTAGGACTGCTTGAAGCCAGGAGTTCAAGACCAGCATAGGCATCTAAGCGAGACCTCTGTCTCTACAAAAAATTTTAAAATTAGCTAGGTGTGCTGGCACGTGCCTCTAGTCCCAGCTACTCAGGAGGCTGGGGCAGGAAGATGACTTGAGACCAGGAGTTCAAAGCTGCAGTGAGCTGTGATCACACCACTGCACTCCAGCCTGAGTGACAGAGCAAGTCCTCATCTCCAAAAATAAAAAAAGATAAAATAAAGGGTCATTTATGTAGGATTGGTTAAGCATGTTTTTGCTTAATGGCAACAGTGGACCCTGCTCCTTCATTTGGAGCAACAGGATTAAGCTCTTTATCCTATCTCTCTTTACTACAATTATTGAAAAGGATTTAAAGACAGTTATTGAAAAAGGCTTAAAGACAAATCATATTTCATTTGTATCTGAAGTCCATTAGAAAGTCTATCAGCTATGAATCTCACATCCCTGTGAAACTGCATAAAATTAATTAAATTTGATTTGATATTCAGAGTCACAGAGCAGGAAGAATCACCAAGAGGTTTTAAGCAAATGGTCTTGCTCCTCATCCCTTCCAATGATTCCAAGCCCTCTCCAACATTATTTATTCATAATGCTCCCAGAAGAAAATGCTTATGATTAACTACCATGGCCCTGCATCTTGAGTTGCCATTTTGATTTCCCTTTGCATCTTTGCATGTATCAGAATAAAATTATACAAGATTCAGCTTTAAAATAAAGCATTTCAACTGAAAATCAACTAATTTGAATTTCAGGAGGTGTGGTGGCCAACATCAATGCCAGGTGAGTTGAACTGAGATTTTAACCTAACCAGCACAGAGGCTATGTGAAAAAGTAGAATTTAGATAATTTTTTTTTACTCTAATTGTTGAAAAATTATAAAATACAACTAATTCCCCCTGTATTGGTTCAGCCCTTTCTCCTCCATCTGGAGAGTAGCTGTTCCCCATATCTTGAATTTAAAATAGCTTTAAGTAAAATAATCTTTATATGTTGGTATGGCAGATTGAGAAAACTTTGCTTCAACATCAACATCTTTGTTTGAATATAAAACTGCTGAGGTTAGGAGTAATTGCTGTAGTGAGAAAAAAATAATAACTCCAACCACTGCTCCACTTTCCCATGGTGTTGGGAGGAGGCAAGAGAGCTTTGTAATAAACATTAATCTCCTTCTCGGAAAAGAACTGTGTGACGGTCTGCAGCAAAAAGATTCCTTACATTTGTACAGCACATCATGCTTCCCAAAGCATTTTAACTTATATTAATTTAATTTGATGTGGAACAAGCATGTAAAAGCAGAGCTAATGCTTCAGGATGTAGTAACAAAGTGGAACAAACACATCTGGGTCATCTGAGCCTTCCAAGGCCCCTTGGCTTTTACAATTCAACAGACCTTCCATTTTGATAATTGTAAGGTTAAATTACAGGACACCTTTATGGATTAGGCACCTGGCTTGGCACATTATAAATAAAAATTTTTTAAATGCACCTGTGATTATTTACCTCCTTCTGGTTGACAAACAACTTTAAAAATGTGTTAATACTAACTGTTATAATATTACAATTAAAGTACCACTCTATGTACCCCAGTCTTGGTATCTATTATTTAATAATCATTAGCAATTGGCTTTATGATCTCAGTCTCACTACAGAACAGGTAAAACAGTACAGTTGTCATTTACACTAAATTAAAATTGGCATGCATACAGCTGAAGAATAAGCCATTACTAGCAATTTTCACTGACAAACCAAGTCCTGAGGAGTTAGATATTAAAGACTGTTGTTAGATAAAAAACATGGCATTACTACTGAAGACATTTTCTAATGCAAAGAATATTAAAAATCTTACCTATATATAAATTGGACCTGAATTCCACGTTATGGTCTCTCACTGCCATATCTTGTGCTTCTAAGAGAACCTTAAATAAGAAAAAGAAAAGCATTTATACGGCTAACCCTGAAGTAAAATGGAATTAAGTTTCTCATCTCTCATTATCTCTGTACTATGACTGCTAATCACATGCTTCCATAGTCAATTTTAAAAAGAGAATATCAAATGATAAGAGTACAAAGGAGAAGGGAGTTTTCCTGCCTTAGACCAAGAAGTGTAAATGCATAGAACACAGCCCATCCTACTAAGTTTTAAATGACATGTGTAAGCTATAAAGGAGATAGCGGTGCTTGTAAGCAGTACCCTTGGGAAGGAACATTATGTCTTTGAGTCAGAAACTTGTCAAAAGTTCCCAAGGCCAGATGCAGTGGCTCACATGTCCATGGTCCCAGTACTTCGGGAGGCCAAGATGGGATGGGCAGATCACATGAGGCCAGGAGTTTGAGACCAGCCTGGTCAACATGTCAAAACCCCGCCTCTACTAAAAACACAAAAATCAGCAGGTGTGGTAACACATACCTCTAATCCTAGCTATGTGGAAGGCTGAGGCTGGAGGATCACTTGAACCCAGGAGGTAGAGGCTGCAGTGAGCCAAGATTGTACCACTGCACTCCAGCCTGGGCAACAGAGACCCTATCTTAAAAAACAAACACAAAGTTCATGAAACTCAATAGCTTAATCTTACTGAAAAGTCTTAGCTGGGATGGTGGCTCATGCTTATAATCCCAGCACTTTGGGAGGCTGAGGCAGGAGGATCCCTTGAGGCCAGGAGTTCGAGACCAGCCCATCTCTACAAAAGTAAAAAATCTGCTGGACGTGGTGGCACACACCTGCAGTTCCAGCTATTTGGGAAGCTGAAGGACGAAAATCCCTTGAGCTCAGGAAGTTAAAGCTGCAGTGAGCTGTGATCATGCCACTATACTCCAGCCCTGGGCAATGGAGTGACACCCTGCCTCTAAAAAAACAAAAATCTAATTAAAAACTAGAATAAAATAAAAATTCTTAAACTTTGGATGCAAATAACCATTAATATCAGACAAGTAGAGAAAATCACACTTGATATAATAATCTCCTTGAAGAGGTTAATTATCAAATTTACTCTCCATAGATATTTTGAATTAACTTCCTCCAGAACACATTTTTGTAAAAATATGACAATTGGGCCAGGCGTAGTGGCTCTCGCCTGTAATCCCAGCACTTTGGGAGGCCGAGGTGGGCAGATCATGAGGTCAAGAGATTGAGACCATCCTGGCCAACATGGTGAAATCCTATCTCTACTAAAAATACAAAAATATTAGCTGGACGTGGTGGCACACATCTGTAGTCTCAGCTACTCGGTAGGCTGAGGTAGTAGAATCGCTTGAATCCAGGAGGTGGAGGTTACAGTGAGCAGAGATGGCGCCACTGTACTCCAGCCTGGGCGACAGGGCGAGGCTCCGTCTCAAAAAAAAAAAAAAAAAAAAAAAAAAAAGACAATTGTCAGAAATAACAGAAACCAAATCTTTCACGCCTTAAAAGATAAAGAATGTAGTACAAGGCTGGGTACACAACAAACACTTGTAAATGCATTCTGAATTGAATATAGCAAAATCAAAGCATTACAAAGGAACCCTTTAGAAGTCTGAATCTATCAATCTCAACTATTTACCTATTACTACTAAACTGAAAGGTATGAACTGACTTTTGGTGAGAATTAACTGAATATATAGAAAACAATGCTGATAGCCCCAGATGGTAACGGACAATAATCAATACAACTTTTTGAAAAAAGAATATTAAAAAAGAAAAATAGGCCAGGCGCAGTGGCTCACGCCTGTAATCCCAGCACTTTGGGAGGCTGAGGTGGGCGGATCGCCTGAGGTCAGGAGTTCAAGACCAGCCTGGCCAATATGGTGAAATCCCATCTCTACTAAAAATACAAAAATATTAGCCGCGTATGGTGGCGCGCATCTGTAGTCCCAGCTACTCGGGAGGCTGAGGCAAAAGAATCGCTTGAACCCAGGAGGCGGAGACTGCAGTGAGCCAAGATGGCGCCACTGCACTCCAGCCTGTGCAACAGAGCTGGACTCCGTCTCAAAAAAAAAAAAAGAAAAATATATGTAATAAAAAAAGAATATTCATGTTCCTAGAAAGAGTCACCACAGTTACCGTCAGCATATTTGTATCTAGTGAATTAGCTACATTTAGAGTTGGAAGGATCTTTAGGGGTCATCTAATCCAATTCCACATAGTTTAGGTGAGAAAAATAGAAACTGACTGGTTAAGTGTCTTGCCCATGGTCACAAGAAAAAGATCAGAGAAAGGACTAGAGTCCAAGTCTCTTGAGTTCCAGTCCAGGGCTCTTTCCATTTAGTTACAAAATTACTTAGTTATAAAAACTCTCCTTTATAGGAAAAAAAAAAATCTTCAAAAAAATATACCTTGAAGTTCAGCCTTGCTCCAAGAAATAAATAATATATATACACAAACACACATACATACACACAAATACACACATATACGTACCAAGCCCCAAATCATTAAAAATAAGATTCATCACATCATAAGCAGTAAAAAACAGATAAATATTTGGTGGAAATAAAAGCACCTCAGGAAATAAA
This sequence comes from Pan paniscus, assembly GCF_029289425.2. NCBI lineage: Eukaryota > Metazoa > Chordata > Mammalia > Primates > Hominidae > Pan > Pan paniscus. The sequence goes on along the minus strand of NC_073253.2, from coordinate 150,160,829 downwards.
CCCTAAAGCACACAACATTCCTAAAGTATACACATATTTAATAAACTGAGCACCCTAAATCTGTATTATATAAAGTATGCATTTACAACAGAAAATTTAGGGAATTCATGATTTAGGCTAAGCTTACTAATAATTGCAAGACAGCTGCATTCCCCAGTTCCCCATTCCCTACCACACCCAAACTTGTAAGTTTACCTCTTTAATTATTTTGGCCCCTTTTTTGTCATTGAATTCCAACTGAGCCAAAGCCTGGTCAATAGACATTCCTCGTATCTAGAATTAAAGGGTGAGAGACAAAAGAAAATAAATTAGTTTACAAAGTCAATGTTTCCTTTTCAATGAAAGTCTTACATAATTTGAGTAACTTCTAAAAACAGTGAATTGAACCCAAATAAAAGAGAAGAAAACAAGTTTGAGAGGAGATACTATTCTCTTTCAGTCAAAATGAAACAAACATTTTAACCATAAAACTGAGATTGTAATAGTTTCAATAACATTAAAAGACAGCAAACATGACAGAGAGACCACAGGTTGGTAACAACTACACTAGGCATTCAAGGCATCTCCTTCTCCTATAGGATAAATGTATTACATGTATATTTGCTGCTTCAGTCTCCCCTCATCTATAAATTTCATTTCCTAGGGAAAAAAACTTAAAAGCAACACTTTTAAAACAGGTTGAATCAAGTTTACAGATAAATAGGTGGGTTTCCTGGATTCTCTGGTTATAGCCAAACTCCTGATGCCTTTTAGTACCTATCTATCCAATGTGATTTAGTTTCTCAGAAAAAGGTGAAAATTAAGGAAAATCATACATCTCTGAACAATCATTCTTTTGACTACCTACCAATTATATCATATTCCTCACAAATCTTTTTTATTTTTCAAATCCTGGGGTGAGGGGTGGGGAGGGGAACTCATAGCTTCTTTCCTAAATTATTAATTATATGGTAATAGTCATTGCAGCTTACCAATTTTGCCAAATACCACATCTTGTCTTTGCTGTATTTTATTTGTCTTCGACAGTGGTAGATTTCCTTACAAATTGGAAAACAAAGGACGAAAGAAAATGTTAGCAGGTTTACCACAAAATGACAATAACATATACTGTTATTTAAGTTTTTACTTTCTAGGCCTAAAGAAAATGCTGCCATAAGAAATAGAAACATTACTAAGAATTTAAAGATTATTTTCCCCTACACAAAGTTGTATTTTTCCAAAGTTTCACTATGTTAAAAGATTACTACGGGAGAAATAGAAACTATACAATGGCTGGTTTGTGTCAACACTTGCAACATTTCTATCCAAAGAAATCCTAAAAGATTTAAATGAAAGTATCTTTAAAACATTTAGCTGATTAAAAGAACAAAAGAAAAAGTACAAGAAGAAAACGTTCATTATTAATGAGGAGAAAAATGGCAAAATGGACAAAAGTGTTTTCATGTGAAAAGCCAATATTCTAGGTGTTTGATCAACAGCATAGGTTCTAGAATCAGACTGCCTGCCTGGATTTGAATCCTAACTCTGCCATTTACTAGCTACATAATCTTGAGCAAGCTACTTAACCTCTCTCTAATTTTCCTCTTCTGTAAAATAAATAAAATGATAATTAGAGGGAAATAAAATAACCTATTTCAAGAAACCATTTTATAGTGCTTGGCACATGGTAACTTCTCAGTAAATGTTAGCTTTTATTATCTTCTATTTAAAGTTGTAGGTATGTCCTGTTTAATTACAATGTATAGTTCAAAAAGCACTTTTCACTCATTATTTCATTTAGTCTAACTCTATGAGTTGAGAGAGGAAACATTTTACATATAAACTGAAAATCAAAGAAATCAAGTGACTTGTCTAAGACCAGAGGTTTGCAAGAGACAAAGTTGGAACTCAAAGAACAGAGAAGTATGATACACCTGATACAATGTCTAGCACATCTACTTTCAAAAGTTCCTCTATTGACTCTAAAACCCACTTTCTTTCCACTACTATACCAAACTGCCACTTTAAAAAAAAATTAGAAAACATGTCTTATGGAAAACTATAGCAAGGAGGTCTCAAAACTTTCTAACATTCTGACTCCTGCTGGAAATTTTCAAATGCCTTAGAAAGAGCAGTTTTCTCAAGTGGCCATCTTTTAATATGTGGCAGATTTCAGTTGCAATAGAAGCAGACAGCCTGAAACTACAGCAATAGCCTAATTACATTTTCAGCAATAAAGTTTCTTGGGGAGACAGGGAGAGGAAAGAACTATCATGACTGATAATAATAATCTGCAAAAATTAATCCACTCAATGAAATCTTTCATATAGAAGAGACCCTTGGCCGGGAGCAGTGGCTCAGCCTGTAATCCCAGCACTTTGGGAGGCCGAGGCGGCCGGATCACAAGGTCAGGAGATCGAGACCATCCTGTGAATGGTGAAACCCCGTCTCTACTAAAAATACAAAAAAAAAAAAAAAAATTAGCCAGGCATGGTGGCCGGCGCCTGTGGTCCCAGCTACCCGGGAGGCTGAGGCGGGAGAATGCCGTGAACCCGGCAGGCGGAGCTTGTAGTGAGCTGAGATTGCGCCACTGCACTCCAGCCTGGGTGACAGAGCGAGACTCCGTCTCAAAAAAATAAAAATAAAAATAAAAAAGAAGAGACCCTTTAATTTGTGCATTCTTGTGGTGGGATAATTTTAAACCTTAATTTTGTATGATTACCCTCAAATTTTACACATATAAACAATTGTAATCCTGACCAGAGGATGGCAAAAAGAAGAAGTGTTTACAAGAAAGGCAAAAGTTAATCATCCTCTTCCAAAACTGAAAAAAAAACCTCAGCATTTACTGTGGGCAGGTGAAATGTCTAAGGGCACTTTCTGAAGATAAACGAGACAAAGTCTCAGTACATAAGTATCAAGCAAATAAAGTAACAAAGGTGGAGGTCAGAAGACCTAGTTATATATCTCTGCCATTAACTGACCTATACAGCAAATTAGATAAAGTGAGGATAGGATACGTAAAACAGTTATTCAAATGAAATAAATGTATGTCTAAATTATAAAATGTCTAAATCAATAATTTTTAAATAAATCAATTTATTTTTAAATGCATATAATAATTCAAATGAGGAAAAAGTGTTACCTAATAAAAGTTCTGGCCAGGCGGTGTGGCTCATGCCTGTAATCCCAGCACTTTGGGAGGCCGAGGCAGGAAGATCGCTTGAGCCCCGGAGTTTGAGACCAGCCTGGGCAACATGACAAAAACTCGTCTCTACTAAAAATACAAAAATTAGCTGGGAGTGGTGGCACATACCTGTGGTCCCAGCTACTCAGGAGGCTGAGGTGGGAAGATCTCTTAAGCCCAGGAGGTCAAGGCTATAGTGAGCCATGACTGCACAACTGCGCTCTAGCCTGGGCAACAGAGTGAGACCCTGTCTCAAAAAAAAAAAAAAAAGTTTTAGGCCAGGTGCGGTGGCTCACATCTGTAATCCCAACACTTTGGGAGGCCAAGGTGGGTGGATCACTTGATGCCAGGAGTTGGAGACCAGCCCGGACCACATAGAGAAACCCCATCTCTACTAAAAATACAAAATTAGCCGGGCGTGGTGGCACACACCTGTAATCCCAGCTACTTGGGAGGCTGAGGCACAAGAATAGCTTGAGTCCAGGAGGTGGAGGCTGCAGTGAGCCAAGATCATGCTACTGCACTCCAGCCTGGGCAACAGAGCTAGACCCTGTCTCAAAAAAAAAAAAAAAAAAAAAAAAAAAAGTTCTTATTAGAGCTTTATGAGATTCAGATTCACATTAATGTATTATTATCAGTATGCTGACTAATCCATAAATTAAAAATATGTCTCATATAGAAACGGTTGTTGGGGGAGTGAAGAAAAAGAGGAAAAATAAGAAATGGTAGCTCAAAGAGTTTTGACACAGTCTCATTACACTTTTCATTTATTTAACATAGCTTTTTTCAAAGATACTGCAAAAGGAAACTGAAGCCCAAATTAACAAGGTGTGACTATCATAAAGAAAGCCATTTAATTTCTCTCTGGCTCATTTTCTTTTTTTTTTTTTTTTCCCCTGAGACGGAGTCTCGCTCTGTCACCCAGGCTGAAGTAGTGCAGTGGTGCGATCTCAGCTCACTGCAACCTCCGCCTCCCAGGTTCAAGTGATTCTCCTGCCTCAGCCTCCCAGTAGCTGGGACTACAGGTGTGCACCACCACACCCGGCTAATTTTTGTATTTTTAGTAGAAATGTGATTTCACCATACTGGCCAGCTGGGCTTGAACTCCTGACCTTGTGATCTGCCCACCTCAGCCTCCCAAAGTGCTGGGATTACAGGCATGAACCACCACACCCAGCCTTCATTTTCTTCATATGAAGCCCCATATAAGATAAAATCTACATAAGAATCTATATTCTTTGGAAATTGGTGCTAGCTAAACTACGAAGTTAGTCTTAAAAATATGAGGAGTAGCCTAGAACAACTCTACATTGGTAACATTCATTTTTATTTACTGCTACGGGGTTTGCTCACTATCCCATCCACTATTATTTATTGACTATATATTCTAATGCAGAAGATCAGAATTAGGTAGAATGGTAGATATTATCTGGCCCTCTTTTCAGCTAGAGATAAAACTAATTTTAATAATGGCTGCAGCTGGCAGATTGGAAATTCTAAGGGACATTGTATATTATAGCACAGTATTATGAACTATATGGCCAGTGAATAAATTATTTCTGGTAAGTTAGGTATTTATGAAGAGTATCGGTATTCCCAGTCATAACAGGTACAACTGATGTACCAATATTAAATTACTAAATACTATTTAAAGTCAGAAAATGTTCATATTTCCCAGATGTCATAATTTGTCCCCCAAAGGATTGCTGAAACAAAATCTGTGCAAAATAGAGAAATTAAGGTTTTCCAAAGTACCTATATCAAATCAAATTAAATGTCTTCCCACAGGCACTTGTATAAGAAGGATAAATGATACAAAAAAGTTAATCAAAATAGTTTCATTAAATATAACACACAACAAATTACTGGATTGATAGTGTTCATCATTTGCTAGAGTTAAGCAGATGACATACTACTAACTATTTGAATTTTGCCACTTGGGATATATCCTAAAGTACATTTTTTTAGTATCTAAAGATACTAAACAAAACAAACACACAACAAAATTGTGCTGTTATAGATTCTGGACTTGACAAATACTGTTATAATTTATTTCCAATTAATACCTGATTTCAGGCCGGGCGCGGTGGCTCACGCCTGTAATCCCAGCACTTTGGGAGGCCGGGGCAGGCGGATCATGAGGTCAGGAGATCGAGACCATCCTGGCTAACACGATGAAACCCCGTCTCTACTAAAAATACCAAAAATTAGCCGGGATGGTGGCAGGCGCCTGTAGTCCCAGCTACTCGGGAGGCTGAGACAGGAGAATGGCGTGAACCCGGGAGGCAGAGTTTGCAGTAAGCCAAGATCGCACCACTGCACTCCAGCCTGGGCGACAGAGGGAGACTCCATCTCAAAAAAAAAAAAAAAAAAAAATACGTGATTTCAAAGAGCTCAGGTAAGAAGCAAAAAAAGTTCATTAGTTACAGAAAAATTTTTATTTATGATATTTGTGCAATTGTGTAACGTTTCATTTAGTCAATTTTGGTTAATTACAAAATGGAGACCAGCCTGGCCAACATGGTGAAACCCCATCTCTACTAAAAATACAAAAATTAGCTGGGCATCGTGGCGGGCACCTGTAATCCCAGCTACTCCGGAGGCTGAGGCAGAAGAATCCCTTGAACCCGGGAGGCGAAGGTTGCAGTGAGTCAAGATCATGCCATTGCACTCCAGCTGGGTGACAGAGCAAGACTCTGTCTCAAAAATAATAATAATAATAAAATAAAATAAACAAAATGGAGTCAATACTTAATAGCCTAGACTGACAAATCTTTCAAGTTGTGATGTCATGACAAAATATGAAAGTTGAAAAGTTATTTGTTTATTCTGTGCAGATAACGATAAGATAAATCTCCAGTAGGAACCCAATGATTAAGTTCAAACTTTAGGTTCAAATTGCAAAACAAACAAACAAACAAACAAACAAAAAACAGTGTGTCTATATTCAAATATATAACACTGGAAAATCATATACATAATTTAAACATTGGCCAATAGTTTAAGTCATTCTTGCCAACTCCACATGCTCCATCATTAAGAGCTCATCAGCAAGCCTCTCAGAGTCAAAAATCAGTATGTCTTAAACTATTAGCTTAGTTTTAGAGTTAAGGTCCCTATCCAGGAGGTTAAGTAAAGGCAAACAAATAAGTAAAGAATAACAATCTTTTTCAACTATTGAAGAGATAAATCTAGTACATCTTCTCTGTCAATTAGAGCGAATGGTTGTATAATTTTTTTTAACACAGAATAATAAATCATTACTAATCACTTAAGAGTAAGAGCACTACCAGAATTAAGAGATTAGTTCTACCCACGAACTTACTGCTGGTCTCCGAGGTTCTCCAGGCAGTTGTGGAGGATAAACAATTTTATTCTTCTTCTCCCATTTTCGAGAAATGTCAAGAGAAGCACTTGTGTGGATATATGATTGAGGTAAAACACTGTGAAATGAAAGAAGCCTATAAAACAACAGACACTTAGGGGACCTTTTTGTAGAGTTTACATATCTTTTGAACCACTTCAGCTCCATTTTGATGAAAACAATTTAAGGATCACAACTGGAAATATTCTAGAGGTATTCATTAATAGAGACTACTTTTAAACACAACAAAGAGACAGTTTATTAGAGGCTAACAGGAGAGAAAGTAAACACATATAAGTCAAACCGTTAATAGATATTAACCCAAGATTTCTTGCCCTGACTGGCCAATAACACTGTCTTCTATAAGTCACCCACTCCTAAGAAAGATTTAGAGAAGACATAATAATGAGCTCTCTGATCTGACCTGTAAGATTGCCCAACTTTGTTGAGTAACTAAGACAAAAACACAAAACAATTAGAAGACAGTATAAAACCACGTAACTAAAATATGGGAAACAGCAGAGGATTTCAGAGGTGACTTCAGGTGAATCTTGAACATCCTAATTGATATGGCTTGGCTCTGTGTCCCACCCAAATCTCACCTTCAATTGTAATCCATACATGTTGAGGGAGGGACCTGGTGGGAGGTGATTAGATCACTGGGCAGTTTCCCCCATGCTGTTCTCGTGATAGTGAGGGAGTTCTCATGAGATCTGATGGTTTAAAAGTGGCAGTTTCCCTGCACTGTCTCTCTCTCCTGCTGCCTTGTGAAAAAGTTGCCTGCTTCCCCTTCACCTTCCCCTATGATTCTAAGTCTCCTGAGGCATCCCCAGCCACGCAGAACTGTGAGTCAATCAAACCTCGTTGGTTTATGAGTTACCCAGTCTCAGGTAGTATCTTTATAGCAGTGTGAAATGGACTAATATACTAATTATCAGAGGAATGGGGCAACGACATATATCATCTATGCAGAGGTACAGAGTTGAGAAATAAGTGGAGGTCTGACTGAGTCAGAGAATTTGTTAAGTATTGGAAAGGTCATTGAGGCTAGAGTGGTTGTCTTTGAATGCTAAACTAATAGGCTGAGACTTGATGATGAAGATCCCAAATTCACTATTCCTTGACCTCTTCCCCCACACTTTAACTGCTTTAATAATATACAACTAGTCATTCTCCCTCTCCCATTTTCCCCAGCATCCACTACTCCCCTATATCACTAAATAAAATCACTCTTGAATGGTGTTCTAGAGTTTATCTTCAACTTCCCAATGATTTTCATCCTGCCAGAGCTAGTCACCAAATCTTACAGATAAAATAAAGATTCCCCTGAAATCGTTCTCAAATGCTTTACCTCTTCCCCATTCTAATTGCCACCATCCTATATAGCAATAGCCTCTAGATTGATTTCTCTTCCATCAACTTGCCCAATTCCAATCCATCTTTCTCTGCTTGAGTACCAAATGAGCTACCCTTCCATAATTCAGAGCTACTCATGTCATCCTCCAGCTTAAAAACGTCTGTTGAAATAAGCAAATGAATAGTTATGTAATATTCTAATGCTATCCTTTTTTTTCAGTGTCACTGACTACTGGGATTCTTGGTATGGAAATAAGCAGAAAAGGTTCCGCCAAAATCCAATAAGTACTAGATCTCTCCACTGAAGAGGTGTAGAAGCAATGAACAATCTAGTAGCAATTAGTGCCCCTACTTCCCAGATTACGGTCTTGAAATACCATTTCCTATTGAAGAGAACCAAAACTTCTGAGAGAAATGGCTGATTGCAGATCTCAAGCAGATAACATACAAAATGAGCCTAGAACATCTTGTCATATCAGAAAGCAAAGAAGCCATCAAAGATTACCAAGGTCATGTCAAAGGCACTCAGGAGCCAACTTGTGGATGCCCAACAAGCCAAAGATGGGACAAGCCAAGCATTAATGAGGACAATAATTGTAGTGGGTTGAAACACATCAAATATGTTTAAAGCCATAAGTTCATAATAAAACCAGGAAAAATACAAATTAGTTACCATTAGAAGATGCCAGTGAGCCAACTTGTTATTTTGAAAACTGGTGAATGAAGAGAAAGAATGAAGAAAAAGACAAGACTTATCCTGTCTTTCCTATACAAACTGTACCATTAAGTTTCCAAGTAGTAGATGAGGGAAAATTTGACTTGTATAAAGTTAGTAATGAAGGAATAGCAAATTATAATAGCATCATCTTGTAATCCTTAATAAACTAATGGATAAAGGAGGCGTTATGTGCCTCCTTATGGAAGAACACACCACCCACCATCCACAAAGTAGTCTTTCCTGCCCAAAATGAAACTGGGGGCTCAAGCCCCTAGATTCAAAATAGGAAACACAGAGAAAAGACAACATGTTACGTAATATCATGGGGATGCACTCGGTAAAATTCAAGGTATAGAAAACGCTACAAAACAACCAATTGTCTCCAACAAATAAATTACAAGAAAAAAAGAGGGTTGAATAAAAAACCTACAGAGTAAGAGATTTAACAGAAATACCAATTAGTTTCAATATGTGAACTATTATAATTTAAAAAGTATGACAGTTATGAAGCCATTAGAAGTTTAAATATCAAATGGATATTTAATGCTTTTTAATGAGATAATAGTAAAATATTTATGAAAATGATACAGTGGGGGGAGTGTTTCAAAATATGATGAGGGAGAGTACAGGTTATAAATAAGATTGGCCATAAGTAGTAAGTGTTGAAGTTGGGTGACGGATACATGGAGGTTCATCAAACTGTCTACTTTTGTATATGTCTGGGCATATCCAAATAAAAAGTTAACACAGCAAACTTTGGTATTTCCCTACTGCCCACAATACAAAGTCCAGACTCTTTAGCGAGACATAGAAGGCCTTTCATAATCTAGACCCAATCTGCCCTTATAGCCTAGCCACATAGATGTTCATTGTTCCCTGAACAAGCCTTTATTCAAATTGTTTTCTCGTCTTATTATCTCCTGAATGAAATGCTTATCCTGTTTTAAGTTCTAGCTCAAATGTCACCTCAGTGTGAAACATCACCTAATCCCTTATCTGATCACGATTCTCGCGTTAATACTTTGTTCTTGCCAGCCATACAGCAATGACTTAGACCACTGTACTATCATAAGTGGCTATAATAGAATGAGTTATTGTACTAAGTGTACAGATGTTGAGCATTTAAAGGGCAAGTCCGACTTTCTTTGTATTCTAGCACCAAGAACAATGTCTGGTACGTGGATACTGCATAAACATTTAACTCAGACTTACATACTCAAAGTGGTTGTATATTGGCATATTCTCATACAAATATGCAACTTGGATGATTTACTTGGCAAACAAAACCTTTGTTTTTAGTCTTCAAGCCATTTAGACCAAAGACTCAAACAAATCTATTCTTCTAGTGTATCATTTTTACCCCAAGTTCACTATCTCCTATCCTAATATCAAAATTAGTGCCATCAAAATACCTAACAAAATCAATACCTTTGCCATCCACATTTAGGTTCCAATGTCTTAACTGAAAAGCACAAAATTAGGATACATGATGTATGAAGGCCTATTTTGCTAAAATAAGCCGAGTGGTGACAGCTGAGGCTACAGAGTCAAGCAGACCTGGGTCTAAATCCTAACTCTAATTTACTAGGTGAATGGCCTTGGGGAAGTCATGTAACTTTCTGGGTCTCAGTTTTCCCATCAGTAAATAGACTAATAATAATTACCTCATAGCCTTCTTAAGAAGCTCAAATGCAAGTAAAATACTTAAACTGACACTTAAAAGGGCTCAATAAATTTTAGATATTATTACTTGTAGAATGAGGAAAATAATACTTACTTAATACTGTTGATGGATTAATAATTAATATAGTGCATCCTACAATGTCTAGCCCATGACAAACACTGATGGCTAGTGTTATTTTTAAATTAGGCCCTTTGGCCAAGTATGGTGGCTCACGCCTGCAATACCAGCACTTTGGGAGGCCATGATAGGAGGACTGTTTGAGGCCAGGAGTTCAAGACCAGCCTGGGCAACATAGCAAGGCCTTGCCTCTGTTTTGTTTATTTTATTTTGAGACAGAGTTTCACTCTTGTCACCCAGGCTGGGGTGCTATAGTGCGATCTCAGCTCACTGCAACCTCCGCCTCCTGGATTCAAACGATTCTCCTGCCTCAGCCTCCCAAGTAGCTGGGATTACAGGGATGCACCACCACACCCCACACCTGGCTAATTTTTGTATTTTTAGTAGAGACGGGGTTTCACCATGTTGGCCAGGCTGGTCTTGAACTCCTGACCTCAAGTGATCCACCCATCGCAGCCTCCCAAAGTGCTAGGATTACAGGTGTGAGCCACCACACCCGTGTTTCTTTTTTTAAGGGCATAAAAAAAAAAACAAAGTTAGGCCCTTTGAACAGTTAATCTCTCCTGTCCCCACCCCCCAAATAAGTCCTGTGAACTGTAAGCTTTAAATACACAATTTCAAAGTTTCTTCTCAAGTTTATAATCATAAACGTTTATGGTTCTATGTAGTTGTCACCTCTTTGGACCTTGGTTTCTTTGTTTGTGAAAACAGGAATTAGACTACATCATCTATAAGGCCTCTCCTAACCTTAATTCTATCTCTAATCTCATCACCAACAGCATGACAGAAACATGAACCCCTTTGCTACAAACCAATCTGAAAGATTTCTTGAGTCAGGCCCATACCTGCTGTACCCGCCTAGCACAGTACCTTGCGCTCTTCAAATCTTCAATACATATTTGGTGAATTAAATCTGTTGCTTCATAAATTAAACATACTATGAATTAATAATGTCAAAGCTTTCTGAATTCTTATAATACTTTCAGGACTCAAATAATTCATAAACTGAATTATCAAGCAAAGACCAAACTACTATAATCAAATTAAATTAAAATATTATTCCAAATGGGGTGCTTAATTTAGAAGTACAGAATATCAAATCAAAAGTTCCTATGTGCCCTCTCCTGGCCAATTGCTGGAATAACACTCAATTAAAACAAAATGAAGCAACCTTAAAACAGAAAATACAGACAAATTCTAATTCTAATTATCAGTCCTCATCTGAGAGTGACCTAAGTATCTCTGGTCACTCGCTCTTCCTTGAGACACTTTCTTTAATCGGGTTCCAGGACACTTGGGGTTTTCTTCTCCCCTCTCTGGCCACTCCCCCACAGTCTCCTTTGTTGTTTCCTTGTCTCCCTCCCTGGTCTGTAATGTTGGCTGCCTTAGGCAGGAATCAATCCTCGGACTCTTTCTATCTACACTCACTCCCTTGATGAAGTCAACCAGCTTTGCAGCTTTAAACATTATCCATGCATTGATGACTCCCAAATGTACATCCATTCCCTGAACTCTATAAACTCATATACCCAATTGCCTACTCATATCTCTACTTGGATGCTTACAACAGCTCAGATTTAACAAACCCAAAACTGAGCTACTAATATTCTCCCCAAACCTGCTCCTCTGGAAGTTTTCCTAGCTCAGTAAATGGTTAACTCTACCCTTCCAGTTGCTCAGGTCATAAACTTTGGTGTCACCCTTCTTTCTCACACCTCACATCCAATGCATCAACAAGATCTGTCAGGTGTGGTTAATGTACTGCCAGAATCCAACCATTCACTTACCTTCACGGCCACCCTAATCCAAGCCACCATGATCTCATACCTGAAATAGCCAACGGTCTCTGCTTCCATCCTTGCTCCCCATCCCCACCCCAGTCTATTCTCAACACAGCAGCCAGAAAGAACCACTCATAAACATAAGTCAGATCATATTACTCCATGCTCAAAACCTTACAACAGTTTCCCATCTTGCTCAGAATAAAAGCCAAAGTATTTACAAAAAATAATAAGGCTCTATATGATTTATGACTCCCCCTTCCTCTCTGACCTCATCTCCTGTCACTATCCCTCTCCTTTTTGTCATTGTTCCTGACACCAGATATGGTTCCTTGGAGCTGTTGCACTTACTATTCTATTTGCACAGAATGCTGTTTGTTCAGATGTTAGCACAGCATGCTTCCTCATTTCCTTCAAATCTTTACTCAAATATTATCTTTTAGTGAGGCCTTCCCTATTTAAAACTACAAGTTCCTCTCTCAAACACACATACTTCTTATTCCCAATCTCTGCTTTATTTTCTCGTAAGCAGATGTCACTATCTAATATACTCTATATTTTACTTATTTTGCTTATTTGCCCCCCTTACTATATTGTACACCCCATAATGGCAAGGGATTATTGTCTGTTCCTGTTCCCTGCAAAATCCTCAGTGCTAGAACAGTTCCCAGCTCAGAGCAGGCACTAAATACATATTTGTAGAATCAATGAAAGAATACAGAGACAGGTAAGGTAAGAGGACTGAGTGTAAATAACTATGCCAAAATTTTACACATGGTTGGAAACTGAGGAAAGCTTAAGAGGATATGCCCCCATCTAAAGGGTGGTACAGACAGGCTTGGTGGCTCACGTCTGTAATCCCAGAGACTCGGGAGCCTGAGGTGGGAAGATCACTTGAGCCCAAGAGTGCGAGACCAGCCTGTACAACATAGTGAGACTCTGTCTCCTAAAAAAAAATATTTTTTTGGCTGGGCGTGGTGGCTCATGCCTGTAATCCCAGCACTTTGGGAGGCCAAAGCGGGCGGATCGTTTGAGCCTAGGAGTTTGAGACCAGCTTGGCCAACATGGTGAAACCCCATCTCTACTAAAAATACAAAACTTAGCCAGGTATGGCGGCCTGCACCTGTAGTCCCAGAAAATATTTTGTTTAGATCCTCACTTTGACATTTAACTGTGTAACCTTCAGTAAGTCACAAAACTTCTCAAATGTATGCATCAGTAAAATAGGAGACTTGGAATTCAAAAACTGAAAACTGTCAGTCAGCTAACAAATATAGCCTACAGAGTAATCCTAGCACTTTGGGAGACTGAGGTGGGAGATTACTTAAGCCCAGGAGTTTCAGACCAGCCGGGCAATTATAACAGGACTTCGTCTCTACTAAAACTCAAAAAAAAAAGTCAGGTGTAGTAGTGTACGCCTGTGATCCCAGCTGCTTGGGAGGCTGAGGTGGGAAGATGGCTTGAATCGAGGCTGCAGTGAGCTATGATCATGATACCGCACTCCAGCCTGGGTGACACAGCAAAACGCTGTCTTTAAAAAAAAAAATTTTTTAATATCTATATATGTATATATGTGTGTATATATATGTACATATGTGTATATATGTATATATATGTGTATATATGTATATATGTGCATATGTGTGTGTGTGTATATATATATATATATATAAAAATATATATCCTGCAGAAATGTTTTATTTGGTCAGCAGCAGTTTTCTTAACCTAATTCAATGTTTTTAGACGAGGAATACACTCTACTGACCACCACAGGCCCTCCTACTCTCTCATTTTACACAGACAACTTCCCTTAGTTTATTTATTTCTAGTCTGGGGCCTATATGCAATTAAGTTTCCTGGCGGCTCATGCCTGTAATCCCTCCAGGCCAAGGCAGGAGGATCACTTGAGCCCAGGAGTTAGAGACCAGCCTGAGCAACACAGCAAGACCCTAAAAATTAGCCAGGTGTGGTGGCATGCACCTGTAGTTCTAGCTACTTAGGAAGCTGAGGTGGGAGCCCGGGAGTTTGAGGCTGCAGTGAGCTATGACCACAGCACTGCACTTCAGCCTGGGCACAGAGCGAGACCGTGTCTCCAAAAAAAAAGGAAAAAAAAGTTTCTAATCACTGAATCAGATTATATGCTAAAATTTTACATGGTTATCATGAACATTATTTATACCTTTCTACTTAGTTTTCTTATGGTCATTTTCCCCACTAGAAAATCCAAAATAAGGATTCACAAAATTATGTAATAACTTCAGAATTGCAAATAGCCTTAGAGATTATCTAGCAAAATTAAACACTCTTGTATCATGACATAGAGGAAAAGACTAAAGGCAAACTGCTTAAGTTTCTTGCTCAGAGCTTCTTAATACAAGTTGGTGCAAGCCAATTCAAATCAATATCAAAATATTTACCTGTGTAAGACCTTATGCTGGAGGTACAACAATAAATAAATGTCCCTACTTCTCCAAGATACACAAGATACACAAGCTAGTAAAGGGCACAGACACATATACATGAAGTCATCATAGAAGGCACACATGCTAAAAGGAAGGAAAAACTAATTTCTTTCCATTTTAGAGAGACCAGTGAAAACTTCCTGAAGGGAAAACATCTGAACAGAGGTTTGAATAATGGGTAGGACTGCTGTTATAGACAAGATGTGAGGGCATAGTAGGAAAAGCCAAGAAGCAAGTAAGTGCAAAGTATATTCAGAAAAAGTAAGTAAATCAGCATGGTTGGGGGAAGAGTGATAGAAGATTATCTAAGAAGAGTATAGACAAATCCTAAGAGCTACTACTTCCTATTTTCTTCTTTAGCCCACCTCTTTATCCCCCTCGGACCCAAAAACTTAGAAAAGGGTTAAATATAATTGGGAACTCAGTAATAATTTATAATAATAAAAACATTAATGGCAACTAGAATTCAGAGTGGGATTATCACATGCCATAAACATACTAAATACTTCATATGCCTTATCTTGTTTGAATTTCCTTTTTAAAATCTACTAGAGCTACATACATGGCATGTGCCTGTAATCCCAGTACCTCAGGAGGCTGAGGCAAGAGAATTGTTTCAGCCCTTAAGTTTGAGACCAGCATGGGCAACATAGAAACACTTCATCTAAAAAAATAAATAAATAAAAATTAAAAAATTTTTAAAAACCTAAGAGATAGGTACTAACATAACGCTCATATCATAAAAGTGATAACTGAAGCTTATTAACAATAAGTAACTTTTCCAAGATCACAGTTAAAAAATGGATTCATATACAACTCATCTGTCTGCAAAGCCTATGAACTAAACCAAAATCAATGCTAACAAATGGACAGACCAGAAAATTTACAGATTATCAATTTTCAAATACCGATTTTTTATTTTGGGGAGAAATACAGCGACTACTTACCCTAACCTTTAATGAATGCTTTTGTCCTAAGGCTACAGAATGCTCTGGTATAAAGCTTCAAAATTTCCTACAACTGAGTGGCCTTAGGCAAGTTATTTTACGTTTGGGGACTTCAATTTCCTTGTCTGAAAAACGGGTATAGCAGAACCTACTCGTAGAATGTTATGAGAGTGAGTTAAGGTATATAAACCGCTAAACACAATGTCAGGTACGACGTAAAGCAGAGTTGTCCACAGCACGGTCCCTGCCCATGTAAGCAAGTAATCAGAGAGGTAACTTGAAAAGTTGAACGCTTCCACATGGAGATGGAATAGTCTAACCTTGTCCAGAAAGATCACAGTAGACGTTCGGAAATCGCATTTACAATCGCCCTTGGGTTATGGGTAATCCTGATCCCTGTACAGTTTATGCAATAAGGTGGAGAAAAAATAGAGTGACAAAGCAGAGACTCGGGCTGTCTCATTCGCCTCAGTAACCCCAGAGCCTAAAACACAGGCACGGAGGCGCTCAGTTACCAACTGGCAGAGTACTAAAGATGCCTTGGGCCCTTCCGAAACTCCGAAGCGAGAGACTCACCCCAAGGCCAGCTTCCCCCGGCTCCTCAGGTTATGTATCCATAACGCACCTACAACATCAACACAAGCCGTCAACTCAGATTCCATCTCGACTCCCTTCTGTCGCTTAACCACTAAGAAATCCTTACCCAACTGTTCCAGTACTGCCGCCGCCATCTTTCGCCCTCCCGCTACGGAAGCCTCCGAGTTCAAGCGCCTTCTGGACAGCACGCATGCGCAATACTCTGGATTTCCTGTGGTGCTCTCCCACAAGCAGCACTTACACCCGAGGTGCCGTCACGAAGATCGCGAGCACTGGGCCGGCGCTCGAGGTGTGGTCAGGCGAACCTGGCTTGGGAATGAATTAATTAATAAAGGCCGAAAGCACGTGGGCTTCCGAAAATTCACCTGGATTCAGAAAAACTAATGCCCCAACTCACAAACTAGAAAGGAGTAGGGGAACAGAATCCGTGAACAAGCCACCTAATCCGGTGGTCCTCAGTTTTCTTATCAGAAATGACTAACCTTAGGGCACAAGCTCGTTGTAAAGATCAGTTGAAATAGTGTGAAAGCTATTTTATTTCATTTTATTGAAACAGGGTCTCTCTGTCTCTCAGGCTGGAGTGTGGTAGCAACGACCTAGTCTCACTGCAGCCTCGACCCCGGGCTCAAGCCACCCTCTTACCTCAGCCTCCCAAGTAGCTGGGACTACAGGCGCATATCACCACGCCCGGCTAATTTTTGTATTTTTTATAGATAAGGAGTTTCCCCAAATTGCCCAGGCTGATCTCGAATTCCTGGGCTCAAGCAATCTGCCCTCTTCGGCCTCCCAAAGTGCTAGGATTAGAGGTATGAGCCACGAAACCTAGCCTAAAATCTCTTTTAAAGAGCAAATAGTTCAAATGTGATGTATGCTGTCCTAATCCCTACTAATCTGGTTGACCTTCAAGAATGAGTTTATATTCATCTGGCATTTACTGCCTTATGTCAGGCAGGTATTTCACTAAATCTCATTTATTCCTCACAGCAATCCAACAAGGCATGGATTATCATTTTCCTTCTTCAAATGAGGAAACATATTTAGGATAGGTTAAAGTCTCTCAACTAACAACTGGCAAACCAGTGATCAATCTACGACTAGGTGCCTCCAAATTTGTGCCCCTAGACGCCTTCAAATGTATGTATTTGACCCCTCTGTATTAGAATAACAGGTAGTTCAGATTGCAGTTTGCTACCTATGCAGGAGTGTCAGATACCCAATGCAAACAAGCAACACACGAGTAGTGCAGAATCTGAGCATTTTAGCATTTTTGAGTTGAAAGGAAACTTTCTTCCACACCATTTACCACATACAGCTTCCTTCACACAGCTGGCCCTCAATCAAGCAAATCAAGAGTCACTCCATTTGCTTCTCCTTCATCTTTGAGTACCCAGAACCCAGAGCCAGAATTTCCACCCAGTTGCAGAAACTGTTCTTTCCCTTTTTAATTCCAGATTTGTACTTTCAAATTTTTGTTTGTTTTATTTTTTTGAGACAGGGTCTCACTCTATTGCCCAGGCTTGAGTGCAGTGGCTCAATCACAGCTCACACCAGCCTGTCTCCCGGGCTCCATATTGTAATGCCCAACCTTGTTTTTACTAACCCTGTTTTTAGACTCTCCCTTTTTCCTCTGATCACCTAGCCTTGTTTCCACTTGAATTGACTCTTGCTTAGCTAAGAGAGCCAGACAGACTCCATCTTGGCTCTTTCACTGGCAGCCCCTTCCTCAAGGACTTAACTTGTGCAAGCTGACTCCCAGCACATCCAAGAATGCAATTAACTGATAAGATAATGTGGACAGCAATATCCGCAATTCCCAGGAATTCGTCTGATTGATAGCACCCAAAGCCCCCAGTCTATCATCTTGTAATAAATAGTCTTAAAGCCCCTGCACCTGGAACTGTTTACTTTCCTGTAACCATTTATCCTTTTAACTTTTTGCCTACTTTATTTCTGTAAAATTGTTTTAACTAGACCCCCCTCCCCTTTCTAAACCAAAGTATAAAAGAAAATCTAGTCTCTTCTTCCGGCCGAGAGAACTTTGAGCGTTAGCCATCTCTTGGCCGCCTGCTAAACAAATGGACTCTTAATTCGTCTCAAAGTGTGGTGTTTTCTCTAACTCGCTCAGGTACAACAATATTTTTGTTAAGTGGCCTCTTGTGCATATCTTTTTTTGTTTTGTTTTGTTTTTGAGATGGAGTCTCGCAATGTCGCCCAGGCTGGAGTGCAGTGGCGCCATCTCTGCTCACTGCAACTTCCGCCTCCCAGGTTCAAGCGATTCTCCTGCCTCAGCCTCCCTAGTATTGGTTGTCTAGGGATTGTTGCATTTTACTTTTTTTTTTTTTTTTTTGAGATGGAGTCTCGCTGTGTGGCCAAGCCAGAGAGCAGTGGCGTGATCTCTGCTCACAGCAACTTCCGCCTCCCGGGTTCAAGCGATTCTCCTGCCTCAGCCTCCCGAGCAGCTGGGATTACAGGCGCCTGCCACCACACCCGGCTTATTTTATTATTTTATTTTATTTTTGTATTTTTAGTAGAGACGAGGTTTCACTATGCTGACCAGGCCGGTCTTTTAACTCCTGACCTCGTGATCCTCCCGCCTCGGCCTCCCAAAGTGCTGGGATTACAGGCGTGAGCCACCGCACCCGGCCTCTTGTGCATATCTTTAAAACACCTCCACAACTAGCAAAGTGCCCTGGCACATAGCGCTCAAAAAACGTTGGACGGGATAGTGGTTGAACAGCTCCAAATAATAAACCGGTAGCGTGGGGCGGTGGTTCGACTAGTCTAATCCTCTAATTTTGTGCCTTTCTGTGGGAAGTGAGAATGCTTAACCTCGGGGCTGTGCTCAGGCAGCACCTGACCCTAGCCAGGGTTGGGGCGGACCTCCTACCGCGGGCTAGGTACTGAGGGCCAGTGCAGCACGCGTGGTCCCGCCCTTCCCAGCCCGGCGGTAGCGGGAACGCAACGCGCGGTGCTGGCTGGGCCTCGACGCGCACCGTAGCGACTGCCCGAGAAGGCGGAGCTCGGAGTTCACCCCGCCCCGCTCCCTACCTAAGGCGTGAGGCTACGAGCGGTCGGCTGTGGCAGCTTCTCTTGGCTCTGACGACTTGTAGTTATGGGGCAGGAGCCGCGAACGCTGCCGCCCTCCCCCAACTGGTACTGCGCCCGCTGCAGCGATGCCGTGCCCGGGGGCCTCTTTGGCTTCGCCGCGCGGACCTCCGTCTTCCTTGTCCGCGTGGGCCCGGGCGCAGGCGAGAGTCCAGGGACACCCCCGTTTCGAGGTAACTCACCACCCTTGGGCCCGAGACTTACTGCCCTTTGTACGCTCCCCAGGGGCGCCGAGTGGACGTCTCCACCCCGTTTTCTACAGCTAGGGAAACTGAGGCCCAGGCTGGGAGGAGAGGCAGCCCACAGTCACTAAGCTGAGTTGCTTCTGGTCTCCTAATGAGCTACACCATGCTGTGGCCGAGCGGTCGCGCCTCCTGGAGCTTCCGCGTGGGGCCGCTTGCTTACTGAAAAGTTAGCCTTGTATAGTCCCGGCCATTTATATGGCTCCCCCGCCCAGCCTGGTGCGCGCCAGCCCCCCAGGAGCCTTCCTGGGGTTGGGGGCTGACCACAGCTGCAGGCCCTAAGCAAGATCCTGCAACGTGTGGCATTCCTTACTGTAAGATGAATGGGTTGAACCAGATGCTTTCAGGCTCCAAACTAGGCTTTGATTGTGCCTTAGGATATGACATGCCGGGTAATTTATTCTGGCCACATCTAAATAAGAGTCACTTTCACATTATTTGAGCTGCTTTCCAGTCTGTGAACTAAGCAGAGCAAGGTATATCAACATTCATTTCACAGTTGAGAAGCTGAGGCTCAGAGACTTGTTCGAAGTCACGTGGCACAGCCAATATCAGCACTTGGGAATTCTGATTGTAAGTCCGTCGGTGTTTCAGTTATACCATGGGTTAAGTAACTCCAAAGCATCTGCTCACTTGTCATCCAACAACAGTATGATTCTGCCAGGAACCTTGGATAGCACTTCGATTAACCTAGCGTCTGGTTTTGCTTAAAGTCATAGGAGAGTTGGTGGGACACACCGAAAGGGTCTCTGGCTTCACATTTTCTCATCACCCTGGTCAGTACAACCTCTGTGCCACCAGCTCCGACGATGGGACTGTGAAAATATGGGATGTAGAGACAAAAACAGTTGTGACAGAACATGCACTCCATCAGGTACCATGGCTTACTGGTTTCTCAAACCGTTTTTATCTATCTGTGCTGAGGGTTCTTCTGTTGCAAGCTAGTTTTGCTAGCTCATCTGTGCAAAGTAACTTGTAATTGTGTTCATTAATTAGATAAGAAACTATATTGTAAGATGTCTCACCTGTTTTTGAAAGGAGATACATACAAACCAGAGGTTGGCAAACTGCTCTGTGCCTGTTTTTGCAAATAGGTTTTATTAGAATACAACCACACTAATTCATTTAAGTATTGTCTATGACTGCTTTCATGCTACAAGAGTTGAGTAGTTGCAACAGGCATGGTATGGCCCACAAGGTCTAAAACAATTACCCTCTGGTTATTGATACAAATGGACTCCTGATATAGACTGTAAATGCGTGAATGAAACTCATTTCTAAGCTAGATAGTTACTTGATGTATCTGCCTTTTGAGAGAACGAAGGAAAAGACCTACTTAATAAGAACTTTGCATTAAGCTATTTAAAAAATTTTTAATGATTATTTGATCCCCAGTAGTCTAAATCTTCCCACCATTTTGTTAATATCGTGTTGCTATACAAGTACTACTAATAAGTATTAATTACTTTTTTTTTTTTTTTTTTTTTGTGATGGAGTCTGGCTCTGTCGCCCAGGCTGGAGTGCAATGGCGGGATCTCGGCTCACCGCAAGCTCTGCCTCCTGGGTTGATGCCATTCTCCTGCCTCAGCCTCTCGAGTAGCTGGGACTACAGGAGCCCACCACCACGCCCGGCTAATTTTTTTATGTTTTTAGCAGAGATGGGGTTTCACCATGTTAGCCAGGATGGTCTCGATCTCCTGACCTGGTGATCCACCCACCTCGGCCTCCCAAAGTGCTGGGATTACAGGCGTGAGCCACCGCGCCCGGCCGTATTAATTACTTTTAGTGTGTATATGTAGCATTATGCTGGTTTGTGATACAAGTTAAAAATTAAGTAGAACTTCAGCATTGACAATAACAAATTTTTGTTTTGTTTTAAAGCATACGATATCAACATTACATTGGTCTCCTCGAATAAAGGACTTAATAGTATCTGGGGATGAAAAAGGAGTAGTTTTCTGTTACTGGTTTAACAGAAATGACAGCCAGCACCTCTTTATAGAACCCAGGACAATTTTCTGTCTTACTTGTTCACCTCATCATGAAGATTTAGTAGCCATTGGGTAAGTACTGTGCCATCTGTATTGATGATTTTTGTTTGTTTATGATCGTGTTTTGCATTTTCTTTACCTTCTCTGTCCTTTTATTCCTCAAAGGAAACCATCTACAGATGTTAACCACTCCCCCTGAGCCCTTGGCATCATTTATTCCTCCAGGTCTTTACTGTCTCTGCCACTCCGTTTTTGTTTCCTTGGTTTCCATGGTACTGTACTTTCTTCGTTCTTCGGATCTAACTCCTCCAGTCAACCTTTACGTGTAGGAAATGTCCTCTTTCACCTTTTTCGCTTTCTCTACTGCCCGTTGATATAACATGAACTCCCAGGTGTCAGATGACTTTACTGGGTCTCTCTAGTTCTGAGCGCTCCCTTTAGATTGGGAAAGTGATACGGCATTGGGATCTGTTTCCTTGTTGATCACCAAGGTTGTTTCACATGAGCTGCCTGAATATACATCCCCGTTTCTTTCACCATTTCATGTACTTCTCACTGAAAGATGTCTATTTTCTCTAATTTGAAGACTTAAGCAATTTCCCTAGAATGTTGAAGGAGAAATTCTGATTGGAGTGGATTTGAAAGACTAGGGGCTAAGGCAATAGAGATACACAAAGAGACAACAACTCTTTCACAAAGTTTGTTGTAAAAATGTGCATATACATGAAGCCAGAGGGGATAGATGGGGTCAAGGGAGTATTAAATGGAAAATACCAGGGACCTGTTTTTATGCTGATGAAAGTAAGGCTTGAAAAGAGGAAGAGCTTGTTGCAGGAGTAAACTATGATAAATGAAGGGGTATTGCTGAAAAGTCAAGAGGGGATTGGATTCAGATGACAAGAAGAAAGAACAGCTGGGAATATAGAAGTAGGTGCAGGTAGATTTGTAGATGTGTTTGGAAGAAAAAGGTGTTCTATTCTGGGATTTCTGATTTTCTCATTGAGGCATAAGTCAGAGTGGTAGAGTCAAGTTCATCATGGGGTTGAAACTGGATATGCAAAGAAGGTATGAAAATGGTCAAAGAGAATAGGAAAATGAATGTACTAAGGAAAATTATAGGCCCAATGTTCACTGTTGAGTGGCAAACAAAGAATCGTGGCCATAAATTTAAAGTAAACCCAAACTGTTTCAGAAAGGAGATGGTTGGATTCAGCCAGGTTTGGGGCTTTGTGGAGTAAGTACTCTTGAGGGAGAAGGAGACGGGGCGTACGGGTATTTTTAAAAGTTGATGATAAGGCTGGGCGCAGTGGCTCACACCTGTAATCCCAACACTTTGGGAGGCCGAGGCGGGTGGATCACCTGAGGTCAGGAGTTCAAGACCAGCCCGGCCAACATGGTAAAGCCCCATCTCTACTAAAAATAAAAAATCAGGCCAGGTGCAGTGGTGCACGCCTGTAATCCCAGCCCTTTGAGAGGCCGAGGTGGGCAAATCACCTGTGGTTGTGAGTTCAAGACCAGCCTGACCAACATGGAGAAACCCCGTCTCTATTAAAAACACAAAATTAGCCAGGCATGGTGGCGCATGCCTGTAATCCCAGCTACTAGGGAGGCTGAGGCAGGAGAATCAGTTGAACCCAGGAGGTAGAGGTTGTGGTGAGCCAGGATTGAGCCATTGCACCCCAGCCTGGGCAACAAGAGCGAAACTCTGTCTCAAAAAAACAAACAAACAAAAATTAGCCAGACGTGGTGGCGCACACCTGTAAGCCCAGCTACTCAGGAGGGTGAGGCAGGAGAATCGCTTGAACCTGGGCAGTGGAGGTTGCAGTGAGATGAGATTGCACCACTGCACTCCAGCCTGAGGGACAGAGCAAGACTCTATCTCAAAAAAAAAAGTCAACGATAGTGATGGATCATGAAATCTGTGCTGCATTGGGTGGGGGGAAGTATAGAAAGACAGGTGTGGGTGAGTGATAGTGAAAATGGAAGGGGACTGGATCGGCAGTCTCTTGAAGTGGGAGCAGTGTTGTAGTAGGGTTGATAGAGAGGATGAACAGAAAGGTGGTAGGCAGGAGTCAGGGGAGGATCTTCAAAATAGTATTATTCCCAGAAAGCTTGATTCAGATTTCTAAATAGCTTGATCTGTTGGCGATTAGGTTGCATAACTTGGCAGTTTTCAAAGTCCGGGTCTTCAAAGGTTGACATACTCTAGTGTTTCTTTTTTTTAAAAAAAATAAACAAATAAAGCTGTGCTGGTGTTCTTCCCTGTCGAATGCTGTAATGTGTAGGAAGTGTGAATAGGTACAGCCAGTTTGTATAATGCAGTTTTGTACTTTCTAATAAAAATGCATATATCTTAACATCCTGGCAGTTCCATTACTAGTCATCAAACCTGAAATTGTCTTAGATGTGTACATGAACATTAATAGCATTTTTTTGTCGTAAAAAAGTGGAAGCCCTTCAAAAGGAAAATGAATAAACTTTGAAATATTCACACAGTGCAGTACTAATACAATAGTGTAATGACTGGCCAGGAACTAGAGTTACGTGTATCAACATGGATGAATTACAAACAGAATGAGTGAAAAAAACAAGCTGCAGGAAAATAGATGATAGCATTTATGTGCAGTTTTAAAATATGCAAAATCTATATCTTATTTAGGAATATATACAAAGAAAGGCTAGGAATGATGTAACACAATTCACAAATAGAGTTTGACCTCTGGGTAAAGGAAGAAAAGGAGAAGAGATCTGGCAAGGAGAGAGGTTTGATTGAAGTGGAATGTACAGAGGACTTCAGTTCTATTGGTAATTATTTTTCTTAGGCAGGGTAGTAGATTACTTTTTTTATGTATCTGAAGTAATTCATTTTTAAAAAGCTATTAGAATTTCTCAGTTTCTTTTGAATTCATAAAATGACAGCCTTGGAATATGCAGGTCTAGAGTGTAGAATTCTGCAACTTTTGTTAAGTTCAC
This sequence comes from Pan paniscus, assembly GCF_029289425.2. Classification (NCBI taxonomy): domain Eukaryota; kingdom Metazoa; phylum Chordata; class Mammalia; order Primates; family Hominidae; genus Pan; species Pan paniscus. Next base: position 150,136,326 of record NC_073253.2, on the reverse strand, counting down.
AGTTTAAAAAGTAGTATCACTTATAAGGAAAGAGATTATTTTCCAGTGCACCAGGACAAAATTATCTCTAGTTAGAAGAGTTGGCCGGGTGTAGTGGCTAACGCCTATAATCCCATCACTTTAGGAGGCCAACGCAGGTAGATTGCTTGAGCCCAGGAGTTCGAGACCAGCCATGAGCAACATGGTGAAACCTCATCTCTACAAAAAAATACAAAAATTAGCTGGGCATGGCATGTACCTTTAGTCCCAGCTACTCTGGGAGGCTGAGGTGGGAGGATTGCTTGAGCCTGGGAAGTCAAGGCTGCAGTAAGTGGTGATTGTGCCACTGCACTCCAGCCTGGGCAACAGAGAAGGAAAAAAGAAGAGTTGCTGGACCCTTGCAAAAACTATGAAAATTCCCTTAGAACAAAATCATGGTCCACTGTGAGTTTTGTACCAGGCAACATACATAGTATTACCTAGTGCCAAGAGTTTGATCATAGAGAGAAGGGTTTTAACAAAACCAGGAGGCATAAGGTGAGCACTTTAAAAAAAGGAAAAAGCAAAATTATTTTTTGTCCTCTTCCCTCCTCCGCCACCCCAAATGCACCTAACTTTAAGGAATGCGCCAATGGTAACTCTAAGCCAAAATGTTTACTAGAGACTCTGTTCTGTCTTCATTTTTTTAGTAATATTTCTAACTCTTGTTTTTTAGCTACAAGGATGGCATAGTGGTGATAATTGACATCAGTAAGAAAGGAGAAGTTATTCACAGGCTTCGAGGCCATGATGATGAAATCCACTCCATAGCCTGGTGTCCCCTGCCTGGTGAAGATTGTTTATCTATAAACCAAGAGGAAACTTCAGGTAGAGATGGTTTAAGGGAAAGTTAAGTACACTTGAGACCTGAAGAACAGAACGGGTACAATTATATCATTTTTTATTTATTATTTATTTTTGGAGATGGAGTTTTGCTTTTGTTGCCTAGGCTGGAGCGCGATCTCGGCTCACCGCAACCTCCGCCTCCCGGGTTCAAGTGATTCTCCTGCCTCAGCCTCCCGAGTAGCTGGGATTACAGGCATGCGCCACCACGCCCAGCTAATTTTGTATTTTTAGTAGAGACAGGTTTCTCCATGTTGGTCAGGCTGGTCTTGAACTCCCGACCTCAGGTGATCCACCTGCCTCAGCCTCCCAAAATGCTGGGATTACAGGCGTGAGCCACTGCACCAGGCCAAATTATATCATTTTAATTATACCTAAAACTTCAAATTTTATAATTCAGACCTATGAAAGAGATAGCTAAGTTTTGGAAACTCTTGCAAACTAATTTTTTTATATTAGTGTGTGTTTAATGCAAATTAAAAACAAAATTGCCACCTATCTCATAGAAGAAGCTGAAATTACCAACGGGAATGCTGTAGCACAAGCTCCAGTAACAAAAGGTTGCTACTTAGCCACTGGAAGCAAAGATCAAACCATTCGAATCTGGAGCTGTTCTAGAGGCCGAGGTAAGATTGATCTTTCTTTTGTGATGTAACCTATGTTGATCTGGTAGAAGTAGAGGGTTTTCTGTTCTGTCTTATTGTCCTGAGGGTGTGTCATCTATTTGAGAGCAGTTCTTCACTTTTTGGTCTAGAATTCTGCTTCCTCATTTGAGCCTGGCCTAGACTCTCTATTCTCTCAACATCTGGCCTTAGAGATTAGTATTTCCCATGCATTCCAGGAGAAGACAAGGATCTCTTGCTTTATAGAAGGGTCACTGTTTGGCATGGAGAGCAGAATATTTGTAATAAAAACAGGAATATTAGAACATGATATGGCCTAAGCCAGGAGAATGGAAAATATCTTAAGAGTTAGAGCTTTTAATGCACAAATGCAGAATAAATTACATACACCCAGCATAGAATTATGTGTAAAAGCTCATTTTATCCAAATTATAGAGCCCCTCAATCATTTAGCTTTCCCAAATGTATCTTTGAACAGAACTTTTATCTTTAAGTTTAAAAATTGAGAGAAACTCTAGGCATAATGAATATTTATAGTATATCATAGAATATAACCTTTATAGTAAAAATCTTGCTTTTCTCTTTCTAGCGGGCTTCTCTTCTTTCTTCATTTTATTTTTTATTTTTTGGCAGTTTTTTAAGCTGTGGTGGAAAATATAACATTTGCTATCTTTATCACTTTTAAGCGTACATTTAAGTGGTATGAAGTACACTCTAAAGTTGTGCAACTGTCACAGCCACCCATCTCCAGAATTCTACTCTCCATTCTCCTCTCCCCCAGGCCCTGGCAACCATCATTCTGCTTTCTGCTCTATGATTTTGACTACTCTGAGTATTTCCTTTGAGTGAAGTTATACATATGATATGTCTTTTTGTGATTGGCTTATTTCACTTAGCATATATCCCCAAGGTTCATTGATGTTGGTACCGTATGTCAGCATATCCTTCCTTTCTAAGGCTGAATAATATTCCATTGTATGTACGTCCCACATTTTACTTACCCACTCATCCACTTGTTATAAATAAAATTTCGGTGTGGCAAAAGAAATAGCACTCAAATATAAAACTTTCTTTTTAATTCTCAGCAAGGCAATGTACTTCTATAGAAGTGTGCGCCCTTACAGATGGAGCAATGGTGAGCGCACACTTGGACAACGGAGGGGAGGGGTTCTTATTCCTGACGCATGTGGCCCCTGCTGCTGTGTCATTCCCCTATCAGCTAGGGTTAGACCGCACAGGCTAAACTAATTCTGATTCGCTGATTTAAAGAGAGTGCTGGGGTAAGTGGTTTGACGGGAAAAAATGGTTATGGCAGGAAAAATGGTTATGGCAGAGCAGGAAATCAGAATGAGTCAGGGTGGAGCAGGTAATCGGAATGAGTCAGGATGGAGCAGGTAATCGAAAAAGGTTGCTTTTACGAGGAAGTTAAGTTTAAAAACAGAAGCCAAATAATTGAACATACTGACATATTGATTCTTTGAAGAGAAATTTAGAACTCATATCTCACACACTGATGGACATTTGGGTTGCTTCCATGTTTTACTATTCTAAATAATATGCTATGAGCATGGATGTACTTTCTACTTTATTTGAAACCATGATAGTTTTATCATATTTGCCCAAATGCATGTAAAGCAAGTAGCACAGCGCTTGGAATGTCGTCCAGGCTTCATCAATGGTAGGTAACTAATAGTATAATTTGGGAAGACAGAACTTTTTTAAGGTTTACAGGCTACTTTTGGGCATACTGCAGCTAAAACTCCAAGTGGGAACATAAGGCTGAGGATCCCTCCAGGAGGGTAACCTCTAGACTTAGAGGTGTCTGGTAAAATGGCCTTCAATTGTGGTTGTGCAGCAGAATCAGCTGGAGAGTCTTTGGAAAAATGTAGGTTCTTGTACCCCACCTCAGATCTACTGAGTCCGAATCTCTAGGAGTTAGGCCCTGGCGTATGTATTTTTTAAAGTTCCACCTGTGGTTCCGATGCACAATACGGCTTAAAAAATGATGATTAGAAGCGTGTCAGGTGGAGGTACTCCCCAGCCACAGCATGTTGACTGCCAAATTTTTCTTTGTTGGATTTCTTGCCGACTAGAAATAGTAATCCCAACCTCTGTCCTTTTCACTTGGAGTTATGTCACCGCAATACTTTTGGGTACACAACTCAGCTGTGTTACTAGCTGGGTTCTCAGTTTTACTTGGAAACTCATTTTCCCAGACGAAAAAATACTCTTTTTCTTTTGAGGCAGAGTCTCTCTCTGTCGCCCAGGCCGGAGTGCAGTGGCACGATCTCAGCTCACTGCAAGCTCCACCTCCCGGGTTCATGCCATTCTCCTGCCTCAGCCTCCTGAGTAGCTGGGACTACAGGTGCCTGCCACCACACCCGGCTAATTTTTTTGTATTTTTAGTAGAGACAGGGTTTCACCATGTTAGCCAGGATGGTCTCGACCTCGTGGTCCTCCCGCCTCGGCCTCTCAAAGTGCTGGGATTACAGGCATGAGCCACCGTGCCCGGCCAAAAAAAAAAAAATACTCTTAATACGTTGAGGTTGTCAAGATAGCCTGTGGAAGCTTGTTTGACCTAAATGTAGCTAGACTAGTATTAACCAGTATTTATAGTGATTAAAATTATAACCATAATAATGGTGAAAATTGTAACCATTGGAAAATGAGATCTGAATTCTAAGTAGCCAAACTAACAAGCTTTTACAGCACACTGTGTGTTATGAACCGCCGGTGACTTCATGCATGTAGTTTCACTGTCTTGAGTGCCCATTGACCTTCTTTTTAATCTGCAGGGGTGATGATTTTGAAATTGCCCTTTCTGAAGAGAAGAGGAGGGGGTATAGACCCAACTGTTAAAGAGCGCCTTTGGTTGACACTCCATTGGCCCAGCAATCAGCCAACACAGCTGGTATCTAGCTGTTTTGGGTAAGTCTTTTTTGGTCATGCTTTCTCAGATATATTTTGTTTTTCTATTTGGCCTCAAGTCCTCCTAGGATGGAGAAAGTAATGGCCAAGGCTTGTATTATGATGGGCCATTTGAAATGGAAAAATTATGAGACTAATGCCTGTGCTATCTTCTAACAGAGCTGTAAAAAGATCACATAAGTATAGTCCGGCAGTTAGGAATATGGACTCTGAAGTCAGAACTAAATTTCAGAATCACTTTGTCACTTACTGCCTTGTATTCATGAGCAAGACCCTTTACTTTTCTGAACTTCAGTCACTTCAAGTGTAGAAAGGGGAGATGGTTATAATGTTTTCTCTTAGGTTGGATGGCTATGCCCATTCAGTAAACAAAGTTCATTGACTACCTACTTCTAGTGGCTGGAAATAAATCTGTTTAAAGGGTAGTCGAATATACTCACATGGTTCAAGAAGAATGAAAGTATATAATAAACTGTCCTTCTGTCTTCCCTAACTACTTGGTTCCCCTTTCTGTGATTAAATTTTTTTTTTTTTTTTGAAACAGGGTCTTGCTCTGTCACCCAGGCTGGAGTGCAGTGGTGCAAACACAGCTCACTGCAGCCTCAACCTCCTGGGCTCGAGCAATTCTCCCACCTCAGCCTCCCAAGTAACTGGGACCATAGGTGTGCACCACCATGCCCAACTAATTTTTTAATTGTTTGTAGAGACAGTCTCACTTTGTTGCCCAGGCTGGTCTTGAGATCGGGGCTTCAAGCAATCCTCCTGCCTTGGCCTCCTAGAATGCTGAGATTACAGATGTGAACTACTGTACCCAGCCTTCCCAGAGATATTTTGTGCATATTTTCAGCATATGTAATTTTTCTCTCCTTAAAAGACAACAAATCATTTTGCAGCTATGAGCCCAGACTCTGTCTCAACAGTCACTTGTTTTCAGATTGTTTGTAAAAGAACCAATGCTTATGTTTTTCCTTCACAGAGGTGAACTGTTGCAATGGGATCTCACTCAATCTTGGAGACGGAAATACACCCTCTTCAGTGCCTCATCAGAAGGGCAAAATCATTCAAGAATTGTGTTTAATTTATGTCCTTTACAAACAGAGGATGACAAACAGCTATTACTTTCTACATCAATGGATAGAGATGTAAGAATGCTTATTTTCACTCAGCATTGTAGAGCAGCAGTTTACAACTTGGGTGGGATGAGAGGGCTTTTTCAAAGCACCTGTCAAGTCGTAATACTCCACCCCTGACTCCAATTTCAGAGTTACTGCTACAGATCAGCACTGAATATATCAATAGCTCACATGTAAGGAGAATGTGAAGACCCACCAAAATAGTTTTTTGTTAAAGCAGACATAATAAAGAAGGGTAGTTTTGCCCAGGGAAAGATGTATTAGGTCAAGCTTGTCCAACCCACAGCTCAGGATGGTTTTAAGTTCATCAGCTCTTGTTAGTGTTAGTGTTTTTTTTTTTTCTGAGACGGAGTCTTGCTCTGTCTCCCAGGCTGGAGTGCAGTGGTGTGATCTTGGCTCACTGCAAGCTCCACCTCCCCGGTTTTACGCCATTCTCCTGCCTCAGCCTCTTGAGTAGCTAGGACTACAGGCGTGTACCACCCACGCCCGGCTAATTTTTTTTTTGTATTTTTAGTAGAGATGGAGTTTCACTGTGTTGGCCAGGATGGCCTCGATCTCCTGACCTCGTGATCCGCCTGCCTCAGCCTCCCAAAGTGCTGGGATTACAGGTGTGAGCCACGGCGCCTGGCCTAGTGTTAGTGTATTTTTTGTGTGGCCCAAGACAATTCTGCTTCCAGTGTGGCCCCAGAAAGCCAAAAGATTGGACACCCCTGTTAGGTCCTCATGCTGTGGTTTATCCTGGTTTGTAGTGTATGTAGCAGAATAGAAATATTTCAGAGAGAATTGACTTTATTTGAAAGCCTGTTACCTTACTGTTTTGCAGTTAAGCTAGGCTTATTTGGTAGACTTCATTTTCTCCCAAGCCTGTCTCTTAAACAAGTGATGATTAAAAATTTACCACTCCTCCTTCCCTGGGTATGATAAGGTGTTTTGCCTTTTGAGAGAGTAGTTCTTTGATTTTTCCACTGTGCTGAGGCCATCTTCTTCCTTAGAGTTTGCCAAATGAGAGGGTTACCAGTGCTATAATAGGACAGAAAGACCACCGAACTTGGAGACAAGAGGCGTGGGTTCTGGTTTATTAATTGTGTAACCCTGAATTCACTTGACATCTTTGGGAATAAATATATTTTAAGATCCCTTTAAGCAACATAATTTATTACCATTTTTTTTTTCTTAGCAGTGCTTTCTTCAATTCCTGCTGGAAGACATACATTATCCTTACCCAGTCTTTGAGCCTATCCCATTTGACATACCAGGTTTTTTTTCCTATTTCTCTGTTCTTTTTTATGTTTAGGCCCTTACCGTTAATCTTTGCAGGTAAAATGTTGGGACGTAGCCACCCTGGAGTGCTGCTGGACCCTGCCTTCCCTTGGTGGGTTTGCATACAGCCTGGCTTTCTCTTCTGTGGACATAGGCTCTTTGGCCATAGGTGTTGGGGATGGCATGATCCGTGTATGGAATACACTCTCCATAAAGAACAACTATGATGTGAAAAATTTTTGGCAAGGTGTGAAGTCCAAGGTTACAGCGGTAAGGATTCTTTTTTTGAGCTTGTTTTGAACTTTTTTTTTTCCAAATAATTCTCTTTTATGCCTGTTCATTTAAATGCGCTCTGTTGAGAATCAAAAGTTTTAAAGTATTTTCAATGAAGTTTGAAACTAGGAAAGCAGAATGATCCTGTAACCAAACCCATTATCCTCCAGAGTTTAAATTTATTAAGGCTCTGTTCATCTCAGCATTTTTTCTAATAGTAAGAAGTTAGAAATAGCCTGACTGTATATTCATAGAAAATGCATTAAGTTATAAGATAACCACATGTTGGAATGGCATCAAATTATTGAAAATGATAATGTAGATTCCTTCTTCCTTGATGTGGAAAGGTATATAAATGATTTATGAAAAATGTCAATTATAAAACATGGAAAGCAGGTTACAAAACAGTATGTGTAATTTTTTTGGTTTTCTCTAAAATGATACCTTTCTTTTGGCTATTGAATCTAAAGGTAATAAATTTTTATGGTTTAAAAAGAAAATCAAACAACACAAAAATAGAGAAAGGAAACATTTTTTTCCTACCCTACCCTCCACTCCAGTCCCCCACTTGAATAATCCAGACAACCACTGTGGACAGTTTATGATCTATCTTTTCAAATTTTGTAAACTATTTAATATTAATAGAACTGTATTTTCTAAATTCTTCCAGAATCTCTTATTCCAACTCGACAGTGTATAATGCATATCATTTACGTATTTGAACTCATTCGTTTTTTTCAATTGTGTATAAGTTTATTCACAAAAATGTTTGGAAAGAGAGATACAACATCTGCAGTCGGTTTTTTGAATGAAATATTACAGATGACATTGACTTTTTTTTTGTTGTTTTGTTTTGTTTTGTTTTTTGAGACAGAGTCTCACTCTGTCGCCCAGGCTGGAGTGCAGTGGCACAATCTCGGCTCACTGCAAGCTCCGCCTCCCAGGTTCACGCCATTCTCCTGCCTCAGCCTCCCTAGTAGCTGGGACTACAGGCGCCCGCCACCACGCCCAGCTAATTTTTTGTATTTTTAGTAGAGACGGGGTTTCACTGTGTTAGCCAGGATGGTCTCGATCTCCTGACCTCGTGATCCGCCCACCTCTGTCTCCCAAAGTGCTGGGATTACAGGCGTGAGCCACTGCGCCCGGCCGACTTTGTTTTTAATACCCTTTTTCTCCTTTAAATAATGAAGAAATCAGAGCAAGAAAGTTTTCCCTTTGGATGCTTAAAGGGTAATGTAAGGATTCCTTTAACTATATGCCCCACTTCTTATATTCTCACTTGGAAACTCTTTTTTTTGTAGCTGTGCTGGCACCCAACCAAGGAAGGTTGCTTAGCTTTTGGAACTGATGATGGAAAAGTGGGATTGTATGACACCTACTCCAACAAGTAAGAAGTGGGTGATTCTTCTTCCATTGTGGCCCGGGGAGCCAAAAGATTGGACACCCCTGCTCTAGAATAATCCCTCACTTTCCTTTTCATAACATTGCCTTTTCAATTTGAAGACTACAAATCCGTTGTTTGGTAGACTCTTCCACATTTTGGACTTGTCAGTTATCTCCTTGTGGTAGCTTCTAACTCATTTCCCTGTTCCCTATGTTTCGTATGAACTAGAAGTTATGTCTAGAACTACATTCTCCACTGCAGTAGTCATTAACCACAGGTGATTACTGATCACTTGAAAGGTGCCAAGTCCAAACTGAGATGTGCTGTAAGTGTAAAATACACACCAGAGTTCCGAGTCTTAATATTTAAAGAAAATTAAAAATCTCAATAATTATTTTATTTTGATTACATTTTAAATAATACTTTCAGTGTGCTGAGTTAAATAAAATACATTATTAAAATTTTACTTTTTTCTTTTGCTTTTTTTAAATATGGCTACTAGAAAACTTTAGGTTACATATACAGTTCATCTTTGTGGCTTACATTGTTTATTTTTGTACACCGCTGCTCTAGAGGCTTGATTAGAATCCAGACCTGTGTTGTTCAGTTTGGTAGCCACATGTGGCTATTTATACTTAAAGTAATTAAAATGAAATAGAAATTCAGTTCCTCAGTCACACTAGCCCCATTTTAAATGCACAAGAGGCATCCGTGACTAATGGCTACCTTATTGAACAACACTGTTCTAGACCAGGCATTGGTGAACCATGGTCCATGAATTAAGAATGGTTTTATCTTTTTAAGTGGCTGGAGAAAAATCAAAAGAATGTTTTATGACATATGAAGATTAAATAAAATTCACATTTCAGTGTCTGCAAGTGAAATTTTATTGGGATATGGCTGCACTCCTTTGTTTACATTCTGTCTGGCTGCTTTCATACTACCACGGCAGAGTGGAGTAGTTGTGGCAGGGACCACATGGCTCACAAAGCCTGAAATATTTACAGAAAAGGTTGGCCGGCCTCTGTCTTAGATCATTCATTTCTGAGTGAAAATCATTTATGATACTGCAGAGCTGTCCTTTTTTTTTTTTTTTTGGAGACAGAGTTTCGCTCTTGTTGCCCAGGCTGGAGTGCAGTGGTGCGATCTCAGCTCACCAAAACCTTCACCTTCTGGGTTCAAGTGATTCTCCTGCCTCAGCCTCCTGAGTAGCTGGGATTACAGGCATGTGCCACCACACCTGGCTAATTTTGTATCTTTAATAGAGACAAACAGGGTTTCTCCGTGTTGGTCAGGCTGGTCTTGAACTCCCAACCTCAGGTGATCCACCCTCAGCCTCCCAAAGTGCTGGGATTACAGATGTGAGCCACCGTGCCCGGCCAGAGCTGTCCTTTGTATATGCAGTTCTTGAAGTATTCATGTAGAACCTACATGCAGTTGACTATTCTCCTTTTTTAACTCTCAAAAAAGAACACTATTTTAAGGCCTGGCACGGTGGCTCACGCCTGTAATCCCAGCACTTTGGGAGGCTGAGGCGGGCGGATCCCTGAGGTCAGGAGATTGAGACCATCCTGGCTAACACGGTGAAAGCCCGTCTCTACTAAAAATACAAAAAATTAGCTGGATGTGGTAGTGGGCGCCTGTATTCTCAGCTACTCGGGAGGCTGAGGTAGGAGAATTGCTTGAACCCAGGAGGCGGAGGTTGCGGTGAGCTGAGATCATGCCACTGTGCTCCAGCCTGGGCAACAGAGCAAGACTCCATCTCAAAAAAAAAAAAAAAAAAACTATTTTAAAGATTTATTTAAAGTACACTGTTTTTAATCAAATAAAACTTAAATAGTTCTATATCACCATGAAATTGCTAATTCTGTTAAATTATTATATCCTGGTTATTATAAGCTGAATATTCAAACTAACAGTACAAAAGCCATGTAATAGCCAGAGAGTGGTGGGTATTGCCCTAGAGCTATTGTTAGGCATTTTGCCAGAACTGCTTATTCTGTTTCTTTTAGATATAGGCTAAAGTAGGCCGGGCACAGTGGCTGCCAGCACTTTGGGAGGCCGACGTGGGCAGATCACGAGGTCAGGAGATCGAGACCATCCTGGCTAACACTGTGAAACCCCATCTCTACTAAAAGTACAAAAAATTAGCCGGGCTTGGTGGCAGGTGCCTGTAGTCCCAGCTACTCCAGAGGCTGAGGCAGGAGAATGGCGTGAACCCAGGAGGCGGAGCTTGCAGTGAGCAGAGATTGCACCACTGCACTCCAGCCTGGGTGACAGAGCGAGACTCCGTCTCTAAAAAAGAAAAAAAGAAAATAAATAGGCTAAAGTATAAATTAGCCTGTTTATAAAATATAAATTTCTTTTAGAAATTTTGATTTATTCTCTAGATTGATCACTATAAATTTGTCAGATAAATGGAAGTAAGTCAGCTGCTAATTATTCATAGGCTCTGGAATTCTACAATCATACAAAGAATGTATGATAATTTATGGTAAAAGAAATAACAATGCTGCCTGGTTTTTTCCTACAAAGTTAAGCATTCTTTACTGACACATCACATATCATTACCACAACAACCTTCAAAAATGCTCTTAGGAGTACGCCTTCTTTAAAAGACAATCACAAACTGAAAATCTCTCTACCCTGAAATCTTGTCTCAGTTTAGGAAATGTGATGTTAATGGCACAGAGTAAGTCTAAAATGACTTCTCATCTTTTACATGACCGTAAAGTGAATACATTTGGGTGGTGATAATATATGTTCTGGCTAGATGGGTAAGAGTAACATTTTTTGGGGGGTAAAATATGTTTGGGACTTAATCGTTTTGGTAGTAAATGTCATTATTTGATATTTAAATATAATTTAAATGTAAATATTATATGATAATTAACTGCTTTACAGTCAACTATTTGGAGCAAGATATTGTTGAATTATTTTTCTCCAATTATTAGTAGTTATGTTTATAATGGGGACCTTTTAGAAACAGATGGTCTGTTTTTCATTATGCCTTTTTGTTTAAATCTCCGTTTGTTCTCTCTCCCTGCTCTTCTAAAGGCCTCCACAGATTTCTAGCACATATCATAAGAAGACTGTATATACTTTAGCCTGGGGGCCACCAGTACCCCCCATGTCACTTGGTAAGTATCTGAACAATTCCATAACAAATATGAGAGTATTCTTCCTTCAGTTTAATCCTAAAATATTAAAGATGGAAAGAGTCATAAATGGTCTAGTGCACTGACTGCTTATGTGGGCTACTTATGTCCCCAGGGGCTCATGAAGACAGTAGTGGCAGATGATAACTCACAGTTCCTGGGAGAAACCATTTACCCATAATAAGCTTCCCCAAACTCACTAAAGCATTGTTCCTTCTATTTGATCTGAAATTTTTCATTGTATGTATAGTTATCATGCTGGGTCCTGATACCCAGTCTAATATTCTTCACTAAAACTTGCTGTCTCTTTTTAATTTTATCAGAATTAGAATGATACTTCAGTATATTAATGGAATAATATCTATTTTCACCCACAGGAAAAGCAAACTTAGAGTTTCTGAAATGATCTCTTGCCTTTGATTCAGCATTCTGATCCTTTCCCTCTTCTAGCCCCTCAGCCTTGTCTTTCTTTTTCTTATTCCTAAAGTAATGAGTCTTTTCTATTAGTTTTTTACATAAGTGTATTCATCAAAAGTCTCTGATAAACTTTTCTTAACCATCTATGATGAAACATCTGTAAATTTCTATAGGAATTGCATTACATAGAGAGGATAAGTAGATTTATCAGAACTCAAGTAGCATTGGAATTTGTAGTTCATTTATGCAACAAATGTTTACTGGGTATTTGATTTGTGATCTACCAGTGGTAAAAGTAAAACTTGCTCTTATAGAAACCCACCAGAATTACTGTTTGCTTCTTAAAAATTAACAAGAAGATTGCTGTGATACTAAGGAAATCACTGCTTTGATGCCATCTCTTTGTTATAAGACATAGAAAGTCCTACTGTGCTATGTAATTCCCAAAGAGTACTCATTTCTGGAAGAAAAAGCAAATTCTCAGAAGCTTTTGAGAACATATATGTTTGTTTTCTGATCCCAGCTTTTGGACCCCTATTATTATGAATACCAGAAGACTGTTTAAAGCAAATATGTTACATCACATAAATTAACCTAGAATTACAGTAGTATAGTTTTTTTACTTCTGCTCCCAACAACTGTGTTCAGATGGAAAGAACAGTGATTTTATTCCAATGTATTAGAATGTTTCAAATATATAGTTCTTTTAAAACAACTATGTAGTATGATATGGTCATACTATAGCAACAAATAGTTAAGCTGATGAAGTACAAAACTGATAAGTTTCTTTTCTTATTTCATACAGGAGGAGAAGGAGACAGACCTTCCCTTGCTTTATACAGCTGTGGAGGAGAAGGGATTGTCTTACAGCATAATCCCTGGAAGCTTAATGGAGAAGCCTTTGACATCAACAAACTCATCAGGGACACCAATTCAATCAAAGTGAGTTCTTGTGGTCCTGAAGTATTTTCTTTTTACATCACAGATCCCTCTGTGTTTCCCATCTTGCAAAATAAATGCTGTTATTGGAGATTACCATCATCATACTAAGTCAGATTTCTTAAATGTTCTTATAAGGCTGTGCATGAATTTGTGAGTTATAACATATATCTTAGGAGTCTTTATCCTCGAATAAAACAGAGGTACTTCTCAGTGAGTATGAGGCAAAAAAATTAAAAAGCCAAAAAAGAACTACTGAAAAAAAGGTCTGTCTCAATTGCAACAATGATCTATTATAAACTTTCAGGTGTTATGTATAAAGCATCCTTTTCAGGCCAACCACTTTCACCAAAGTGATGCTGTGGTAAAAATAACAATAATATCGTGTCCAAATGCAACTGCATGGTGTTTTACTCAAGACAAAATTGTCATTTTGTTTTTAATTTTCTAGTAAAATGATTCTAGATTTACACAAAGCTACAAAAATAATACACATAATTTGCTTATATCCTTTACCCAGATTCCCACATTTAATTACATTTGTGTTATCATGCTATCAGTATGTGCCAGAACTGTCTTTTTAAAGTCATACCTTAAATGTTGAGATTTCCTTATTTCCTTACCCTTTTTTGTGTGTGTGACAGAGTCTCACTCTGTCACTCAGGCTGGAGTGCAGTGGCGTGATCTTGGCTTACTGCAACCTCCGGCCTCCTAGGTTCATGAGATTCTCCTGCCTCAGCCTCCCAAGTATCTGGGACTGCAGGCATGGGCCACCATGCCCAGCTAATTTTTGTATTTTTTAAGTAGAGATGGGGTTTCACCATGTTGGCCAGGCTGGTTTTGAACTTCTGAGCTCAAGTGATCCACCTGCTTTGGCCTCCTTACCCTTTCAAATGAGTATTTTTATTTATTTACTTATTTATTTTTTGAGACAGAGCCTTGTTCTGTCGCCCAGGCTGGAGTGCGGTGGTGCGATCTCAGCTCACTGCAGCCTCCACCTCCCGGAATCAAGTGATTCTCATGTCTCAGCCACCTGAGTAGCTGGGATTACAGGCACGTGCCAAGACTGGCTAATTTTTGTGTCTTTAGTAGAGACAGGGTTTCACCATGTTGGCCAGGCTGTGATCTCGGACTCCTGGCTTCAAGTGATCCACCCCACTTGGCCTCCCAAAGTACTGATTATAGGCATGAGCCACCATGCCCAGCCCAAGTGAGCATTTTTATGTTATTGCTCATTACTTTTATGGCTAGTATAAAAGTAACATTTAGTTATAAATTGGATTATATTGTTGATTATATTCCCTCATTGTCTTTAATTTTATCTAAACATTAACATTCAGCAATGAATAAGAGACAAAATTCCTGTTCCTAAAGACTCTTCTAATTTATTGGCACTTGAATGTGTGGATCAGAGGTTCATACTAGGAGTCTGAGCTGGAAATAGAAATTTTGAATCCCTTCACAATAAAGATAGTTGAAGAAGCTGTGGACATGTATGAGGTGGGTTAAAGAGACAATTAACAAGAGAAGAGGGCCCAGGCAGCCTTGGGGAATACCAGCATATAGATATGGGAGGGAAATGATTCAGAGAAAGAAGCTTTGAAGGGATAGAAAACAAGGAGAGTGTATATATAGTTTTCTTTAAGGCCTCATGGTCCCCACGTTGTCCAAGCTGATGGGCACAGATCAGTTTAATTAAGTATATATTTCACAAGGTTAAGCATTGTAAACATTTAGTACTTATTGGCCTTGGGGGTTTTTTTGTTTTGTTTTTTTGGCCCAGTTAGGAAATGAGAATTAGAATGCATGTTCTTAGTAATCCTTTTACTAATTATGTAGATTATTTACAAGAATAGCTGTTGTATAATTAAAACCTTTTTAAACTCTAGGGATTTTTTTTTCTCATGCTGTCATTGCTGATTTGTGAGATATGTATATAGTCAAGATTGGTTTGTTTTGCTTTCTAGTACAAATTGCCTGTACACACAGAGATAAGTTGGAAAGCAGATGGCAAAATCATGGCTCTTGGCAATGAAGATGGGTATGTATTTGCTTCTTTAAGATAAAAAATTTGCAATTGCACATATATTTGATCACAAGCTGACTAATGCCATCTGTAATGTTAGCTGGGGCGGCCCAGTTGTATTTGGTATTTTGATTTATTCTTGATATCCTCCGCTGATCCAGTAGTGCCTCGTGTCTTTGAGAACTACAGAATTATTTAGATATTTTCAGCCCATTGAGAGTATTTGGCTACACTGTATTTTGGCTGTCTTGTCCCTCACAAAATGGTCACCTCCTATGTTGAACTGCGTAAATCTCCATTTTTTTAAAGTAAGCCTAGTCAGAAATGCTTTTTAGGTCTGTATCCTGACCAGTGCTAATCATAGTAACACAGTCCTAATTCAGCCATTGATCTGTTAATTATTTTAGCTTCTCCCTATCATCATTTGTCATTAATGCCTGATGAACACAATTTTATCAAGCATTGTTAGAATGCTAGGAGATTGTTACACTGAGGTAGTGTGGAAAGTTAAAATTTCTAAAAATTAATTTTTTTAAGAAAAGAATTGTTAGGATATTGCTAGAATTTTTAAAAGCTAAATATACTTTTTGGAGAATAACTTTTTGTACTTGATTTTTTGTGAGAGAATGACCTTTGCAGTGATAGAAAGGGTTATCCTTTTCCACCTCATCTTTCCTTGACTGACGGAATGAGGGAGCTACTATTTGCATTGTTAACTTGTAATTTGATCATCCATCTTTCTTGTTTTGATGTGTTTCTTATTCCAGATCAATAGAAATATTTCAGATTCCCAACCTGAAACTGATCTGTACTATCCAACAGCATCACAAGCTTGTGAATACCATTAGCTGGCATCATGAGCATGGCAGCCAGCCAGAACTGAGCTATCTGATGGCCTCTGGCTCCAACAATGCAGTCATTTACGTGCACAACCTGAAGACTGTCATAGGTAACTTTGGTTTCTTTCATACTGGGGATGATATCGTTTGTTCAGCTACTTTCCATTCTAATCTTTGTTACTTTTTACTTTATTTTTGACATTATAATAAAATAAGTATTATTATTACTACTTTTTCTGTTTCAAAAGTAATAGATTCATCTTATTTTAAAATTCTTTCAAACATGACAAAAATGGTAACAGAAAATGAAGTTGGCCAGGCACAGATGCTCACACCTGTAATCCTGGCACTTTAGGAGGCCACAACGAGAAGATTATTTGTGGCCAGGATTTTGAGACCAGCCTGTTAAATAGTGAGGCTCCGTCTCTACAAAAAATTGAAAATAAAAAACAAATTTGCCGGGTTAGAGGTGCATGCCTTTAGTCCCAGCTACTTGGGAGGCTGAGCTGGGAGGATCATCTGATTCTAGGAGTTTGAGGCTGCAGTGAGCTATATTTGCCCCACTGCACCCTAGCCTGGGTTACAGAGCACACCCTATCTCAAAAAAGAAAGAAAAAAAAAAAAAAAGAAGTTTTCCCCTAAAATTTCATCATTCAATAACCAGTGTTATTGGCTTGCTATATATTTTCTCTAGATTTTATAAAGTCATAGCCTACATATGTATACATGTTAGTATATATTAATAGGTTTGCACTTCTGTGTACTTGTGTGAAAGAATAATCTTCTGTTCCTAGCTAAAAATAAATTGCTATATATAATATATAGTGCTTGCAGTTTTTTTCTCTAAATTTACAATATTTATCATGGACATCTTTTTATGTAGTACACAAGGATCTATCTTGCTGTTATTAACAAATATCTGTCAGCCAGGCACAGTGGCTCATACCTGTAATCCTAGCACTTTGGGAGGCCATAGTGGAAGGATAGCTTGAGACCAGGAGTTTGAAACCAGCCTGGGCAATGTAGGGAGACCCCACCTATACAAAAAATAAAAATTAAAAAAAAAAAACAGTTACCTGTTCATTCCATTATATGGGCTTACCATAATGTATCCATTCCACAATTAAATGACATTCAAATTATTTATTTTTTTTTACAGTTTAAGTAGTATTACAATAAACTGCCTTATACATAGATCTTCGTGAACATGAATGAATAATTTTTGTATAGAAAATTCTAGAAGTGGAATTGCTAGGTAAAAAGATGTAGTTTTTTATACTTATTGCTAAGCGGCTCTCCAAAAACATTATGCCATTTAATACTTCCGCCAGCAGTTTTTGAGTGTTACACACAAACAGAGGACACATACCTCATTCCCGTGTTTGATTGCATCTGATTCTCACAATCCTGTGAGGGTGATAGGTAACGTTATCCTCATTTTCCCAATGATTAC
Source organism: Pan paniscus (assembly GCF_029289425.2). Taxonomy (NCBI): domain Eukaryota; kingdom Metazoa; phylum Chordata; class Mammalia; order Primates; family Hominidae; genus Pan; species Pan paniscus. The sequence continues at coordinate 150,119,032 of NC_073253.2, read as the reverse complement.
ACTGAGGCCCAGAAAGGTTAGCTAACTTACTCGAGCAAGTAGCATCGCTAGTACATGATAGGGCCTAGATTCAACCTTAGAGTGTCTAATTGCAGTGTCTGTATGTGTTCTAGCAAGTACTATTCCATGCTTAATGAGTTAACTTTCATATGGGTATAATTTATTCCATAAGAAATCTTAAATTTCATTGAGGCCCCTTCGGCACCTGGAAAACCATAGTAGGTGGTCAGAAGAGCCAGTTTTAAATATGAGTGAAGTGGGATTACTTTTTTTCCTAATATGAAGAAATTATAATCTGACACTAAATTGTTTTAAGAGTGCTTTAAAACATGTGCTCTCAGCCATAGTGAAAATACTTACATTTTTCATTTCTCTAGAATTTACTTCAGTAGTTTTCTAAGAATCCTATGTGTAACAAGAAAAAATATTTTTGGTTCTAGTAGTGACTCCTGAGTTAAAAGCAATATGGAAAAAGTATTAAAATGTAGATGTGTTTTCCTAGTAATAAATAGTAGACAGTGTATAACTAATGAACATAAGTTAGAAAGCTGATTCTGGTCCTTATGATTATTATTGGGATTCTAAATTAATCATCCACTTTATATCATATCTACTAAATAATAGAGAAAGGAAGAAAACTGCCAGAATCCGTTTTAATTTTTACCTTCTTATTTTGAAATATTTGAGACACAGAGGAAAGTTATAAGAATTGTACAAAGAAATCGCATATACTTTTTCCTATTAATAGATTCAACAATTTTTAATGTGTTGTCATATTGGCTTTATTCTGTGTGCGTGTATGTATGTAGTTTTTCCTACCAATTATCAGTTTGTTAGTTTAACTTAATATATAATAGTTTAATCTTTCCCTTAAAATATACACAGCTATTATTTGTCAATTTAAACAAATAGTTTAGGCTACGTGTGGTGGCTCATGCCTATAATCACAACACTTGAGGAGACCATGGCAGGAAGATCACTTGATTAGCTGGACATGATGGGTACCTATAGGCCCAGTTACTCACAGGCTGAGGTGGGAGGATCCCTTGAGCCCAGGAGTTGGAGGCTACGGTTAGCTATATGACTGTCACTGTACTCCACCCTTGGCCACAGGGTAAGACCTAGTCTCTTTAAAAAAAAAAAAAAAAAGTAAAATAGTGTAATCAGCCACCCATGTTCTAGTTGTGTCAGTTGATCCAATGATGTTCTTAATAGTGATTTTTTTTTTCTCCAGTGCAGATTCCAATGCAGGATCACCTATTTGCATTTTGTTGTCATGTCTCTTTAGTCTCCTTTCATCTATAATAATTTCTCAGTCTTTTAAAAATTATTTATTTAGGCCGGGCGTGGTGGCTCACGCCTATAATCCCAGCACTTTGGGAGGCCAAGGTGGGTGGATCGCCTGAGGTCAGGAGTTCGAAACCAGCCTGGCCAACATGGTGAAACCCTGTCTCTACTAAAAATACAAAAATTAGCTGGGCGTGGTGGTGCATGCCTATAATCCCAGCTACTCAGGAGGCTGAGGCAGGAGAATGGTTTGAACCTGGGAGGCAGAGGTTGCATTGAGCCGAGATCGTGCCATTGCACTCCAGCCTGGGAGATGAGTGAAACTCCATCTCAAAAAAAAAAAAAAAATTATGTGTGTATTTATTTATTTTTTAGAAACTGGGTCTCACTGTATTGTTCAGGGTGGAGTGTAGTGGTGCAGTTATAGCTCACGACAGTCTCCCATTCCTGGGCTCAAGCCATCCTCCCACCTCAGTCTCCTGAGTAGTTGGGACTACAGGCGCATACCACCATGCCCAGCTAGGTTGGTTTTTGTTTTTTGTGTTTTCCTTTTTTTTTTTTGAGACAGGGTCTCACTCTGTCACCCAGGCTGTAGTACAGTGGCACGATCTTAGCTCACTACAACCTCTGCCTCCCAGGCTCAAGCAGTCCACCCATCTCAGCCTCCTATGTAGCTGGGACTATAGGTGTGCACCAACACACCCGGTTAATTTTTGTATTTTTTTTTTAGAGTCAGGGTTTCCACAGGCTGGTCTTGAACTCCTGAACTCAAGCAGTTTGCCCACCTTGGCCTCCCAAAGTGCTGGGATTATAGGAGTGAGCCGACACGCCTGACCAAGCCAGACTTTTTAAAATCTTATGTGACATTTTTGAGGAAGATAGGGCACTCGTTTTGTAGATGCTTTCTCATTTTGCATTTGTCTGGTATTTTCTCATGACTGTATTCAAATTATACATTTTAGCTAGAATATCCTATAAGTTATAATGAGACCTAACACTTCTTGTGGTAATCTATATGCTAAGCACTGTGGATGTGTCCACACTCTTAATAACTGACAGTGTTGCCTGCTAAAAATCACCTAGACTCGGGAGGCTGAGGCAGGAGAATCGCTTGAACCCGGGAGGCGGAGGTTGCAGTGAGCCGAGATTGCGCCATTGTACTCCAGCCTGAGCAACAAGAGTGAAACTCCATCTCAAAAAAAAAATCACCTAGAAAGTGTATGGCAAAATCTTGATTCTTGTCATGTGAATGCCTTCCTGGATGTACTTTGTTTTGTTTTTTGTTATTACTAGTAGCAGCAGTGATGTCTTTCCTTTGCCTTTTAGAGAGCAGCCCTGAGTCTCCAGTGACCATTACGGAGCCCTACCGGACCCTCTCAGGGCATACGGCCAAGATTACCAGTGTGGCGTGGAGCCCACATCATGATGGAAGGCTGGTATCTGCTTCCTATGATGGTACAGCCCAGGTACTATTGTGTCCTTGTCCCTGTGGGTCCTTCACTGTGTACTCTTAACAAATTTTTTCTTCTTTTCCCCCAGTTGTGAACAGGTTTCCCCTCCCCCATTATCATCATCTACTGAAGGAGATTTTCTGGGCTCTAGGAAGCATTTTAGTTTCATTCCACATAGGGCCTAGGCTAAGACTGGGTTTGTTTTTTTTTGTTACTTAGATGAAGGGGAAAGTATTGATAGGAGCTAGCTAACTCTAACATTTTTACAGATTTCATTCTGACTCACTATCAGTATGGTGGACTAATATGATATGCAAAGTACTCTTTTCTGTTCAGACACTGAAATGTTGGCTAAAAATCACAAAACAATTTTTAATAATAAATTGGTAAGTCAGAAATCTCCAAGTTCTAAATAAATAAAGATGAAATGCCAAGCCAGATCTATGAGGGAGGACTTGTGGATATCAGAACTAGAGCTGGGGACCTAACATCTGTGATGTATCTCGCTTAGTGTTGAGTTGTTATTGAGCTGTCTGCACAAAGCTGGGAGCCGCAAAGGGCTGCCTTCTGTGAAACTGAGTTCAGAATAATTCAAGAAATAGAAAGGAAATTGGCCAATTACTCAAGGAGTTGGAGACAAAAGATTCACCTATGAGAAATTAGAAGTCTAATTTCTGTGCTAGATGTGGGCTATTTTCTTCGTGATACCAGAATCTCAAGCCCAAAAGTTAACATACAGTATTGGTTCGAGACAGTGAAATCCATAGGACACCAATAGAAGCTCATTCAAAATCATCCCCGTAGGAATGTCTATGCATCTCCAAGCACAGAAGTCTCTCACAGGAAATAGCACTCTTCTGAAATTGAACTTCTAAGAGAAAACTCTAAATCACCTGAGGAAATAAGAGGCTGCAGATTGTTGTTGTTTTTTGTTTTTTGTTTTTAATTAGAAAACATACTGCCCAAACAATAGAATAACCAGAAAATGTCTTTTCGGCCATGTGCTTTTGGGTTTAGGTGTGGGATGCTCTCCGGGAAGAGCCCCTGTGCAATTTCCGAGGACATCGAGGTAGACTGCTTTGTGTGGCATGGTCTCCTTTGGATCCAGACTGCATCTATTCAGGGGCAGATGACTTTTGTGTGCACAAGTGGCTCACTTCCATGCAAGATCATTCCCGGCCTCCTCAAGGTCAGTCTGAACCTAGAGCTTATCTAATTCTTTTTCTCGCTTTCTTAATAATTGAGTTGATCAGGATTGAGCAAGGAAGACATTCGTGTAGGGCATTAGTGTCAGTAGGGCAGGGGTCTGAGCCTAAGCAAGAAAGCAGCCACAAGGGCTTGAGAACAACACCACCCACAATAGGAAAGAGCATACCTAGCACTCAGATCTTGGTTTCTTTTTTGAGACAGAGTCTCGCTCTGTTGCCCAGACTGGAATGTAGTGGCGTGATCTTGGCTCACTGCAGCCTCCACCTCCTGGGTTAAAGCGATTCTCGCACCTTGACCTCCCTAGTAGCTGGGACTACAGGTGCGCACTACCATGCCTGGCTAATTTTTTTGTGTTTTTAGTAGAGACGGGATCTAGCCATGTTGGCCAGGCTGGTCTCAAACTCCTGGCCTCAAGTGATCTGCCTACCAACCTCCCAAAGTGCTAGGATTACAGGCGTGAGCCACCGTGCCCAGCCCAGATCTTGGTTTCTAAATGTCATTCTCCACTAAAAATGTCCATGGCTTCTTGGAGAAATGGCTGGTTCCAGTCTGGGACAGGAAGAGAATAAACTGAACCTGGAACATTCTTATGCCAGAAAGGAAGGCAGTACTCAAAGAATTCAGGAGACATGTCAAGAGGACAAAAGAAACAGCTTGAAGAGGTTCCCACTGACCAAATCTGGGACAACTGTTAAACATAAGTAAGAGGAGGCCAGGTGCGATGGCTCACACCTGTAATCCCAGCACTTTGGGAGGCCAAGACGGGCGGATCACAAGGTCGGGAGATCGAGACCATCCTGACTAACAGGTGAAACCCTGTCTCTACTAAAAATACAAAAAATTACCCGGGCGTGTTGGCGGGTGCCTGTAGTCCCAGCTACTCGGGAGGCTGAGGCAGGAGAATGGCGTGAACCCGGGAGGCGGAGCTTGCAGGGAGCCGAGATTGTGCCACTGTACTCCAGCCTGGGTGATACAGCGAGACTCCGTCTCAAAACAAACAAAAAAAAGAAAGTAAGAGGAAAATTCCATTCCTGGCTAAGAAAGATTAATTGGTATCAGACTTGCCATAAGCAACTAGAAAGCTAGACAAAATATATTAAGCAACTGCTGGACACAGTGGCTCATGTCTGTATTCCCAGCACTTTGGGAAGCCAAGGCTAGAGGATCACTTGAGGCCAGGAGTTTGAGACCAGCCTGGCAACAGAGCGAGATCCCATTTCTACCAAGAATTGCAAAATAAAAGCAAATAGGAAAAATTGGCCAAGCATGCTGGCTCACTCCTATAATCCCAACACTTTGGGATGCCGAGGCAGGAGGATGGCTTGAGCCCAGGAGTTCAGGACTAACCTGGACAACATAGGGGGACACTGTCTCTGTGAAATAAGTTTTTTTTTTTTAATTTTAAATGAAAGAATATATTAAACAACTAGAAATTTACACCCAAAGAAATGAAATGATGTGTCCACATAAAGACTTGTAAAAGAATGCTCATAGTAGCTTTATCTGTGATCACCAAAAACTGGTAACAATCCAAATGTCCCTCATCAGATAAATGAATTAATTGTGGTATATCCTTACAGTAGGCTTCTATTCCACAATAAAAAGAAGGTAACAACTGATAAAGAACAAAATGGATGAATCTAGAAAAACATTATGCCAAGCAGAAGCAGCCAGGCACAAAAGACTACATACTGTCTAATTCTGTTCATGTGAAATTCTTTTTTTTTTTCTTGAAATGGAGTCTTACTCTGTCACCCAGGCCAGAGTGCAGTGGTGCACTCTCAGCTCACTACAACCTCTGCCCCACAGGTTCAAACAATTCTCCTGCCTCAGCCTTTTGAGTAGCTGTGACTATAGGTGCGTGCCTCACACCCAGCTAATTGTTTGTGTTTTTAGTAGAGACAGGGATTCACCATGTTGGCTAGGCTGGTATTGAACTCTTGACCTCAGATGATCTGCCCGCCTCAGCCTCCCAAAGTGCTGGGATTATAGGCATGAGCCACTGCGCCCGGTGTATGTGAAATTCTTCAACAGGCAAAACTAAACCACAGTGAGAGCAAATTAGTGATTGCCTAGGGCTCAAGCAGGGGGTATATCTTACTACAAAGAGGCTTGATGGAAATATTAGATTAGTACAAAAGTAATTGTGGTGGTGGTAGGTACTTTGTACCAAAGTATTTAAAAATTGGTGTATTTTATTATATTACCCCTCAGTAAAGATGATTTTAAAGTAAGCAAAGGATAAAAACCTTAAAATGTAAATGTAGAAACCTTAAAAATGTAAATGTAACAGTAATGGAAGAATTCATGAGTCCAGACCAATATAATAAATAAATGGGGAGAAGCACAAGCTCTTCCTTGTGGTAGGATGCCAACTAGATGCCAAGCTCTTCCTTGTGGTAGAATGTAGAGTGAAATCCTGGAATTAGAAGTTCACCCTGTGGGCCAGGCACAGTAGCTCACGCCTGTAATCCCAGTACTTTGGGAGGCGAGCTGATCACTTGAGCCCAGGTGTTTGATACCAGCCTGGCCAACATGACAAAACCCCATCTCTACAAAAAAAAAAAAAAAAAATACAAAAATTACCCAGGCATGGTGTCGCACACCTGTAGTCCCAGCTATTCAAGAGGCTGAGGCAGGAGGATTGCTTGAGCCTGGAAGGTCAAGTAAGGCTGCCGTGAACTGAGATTCTGCCACTGCACTCCAGCCCAGACAACAGAGCAAGAACCTGTCTCAAAAAAAAGAAAAAAAGAAAAAACAAACTCACCATTTGGCGTCATCATAGTAACAATTTTTAATCAAGAAACATCAGTGAATACTAAAACTAGTAGATGCAAATACTTAGTAGTTAAACAGGGGAAATACCCTTTTAGGGAGTAACTTGCAAGACACACCCTTAATCAGGTGATCAAAGTAAACCAAATGGGACGAATAAAAATTAGCTGCTACCTCATAGATTGCCCTGGATGAACACAGCAGCACTAATGTGCATTCCAGCTAAAGATGCATACCCTAAATCTAGTCATGAAAAACATCTGGCAGACCTAAATTGAGGGAAATTGGACAAAATAACTGTCTTGTAATCTTCAGAAGTTTCAAATTATGAAAGTCAAAGGAAAACCATGCAACTAACTGTTCCAGGCTGAAGGGAACCAGAAAGGCATGGCAACCAAATGTACCATGTGATCCTGGATTGATTCCTTTTGCTATAAAAGACATCTGGGTAGGCCGGGCGTGGTGGCTCATGCCTGTAATCCCAGCACTTTGGGAGGCCGAGGCAGGCAGATCACCTGAGGTCAGGAGTTTGAGACCAGCCTGACCAACATGGTGAAACCCCGTCTCTACTGAAAATACAAAAATTAGCTGGGCGTGGTTGTGCATGCCTGTAATCCCAGCTACTCAGGAGGCTGAAGCAGGAGAATCGCTTGAACCCGGGAGGCAGAAGTTGCGGTGAGCTGAGATCTCGCCATTGCACTCCCGCCAGGGCAAGAAGAGCGAAACCATCTCCAAAAAAAAAAAAAAAAAAGGACATCTGGGTAAAATTGGCAGAACTTAAATAGAGAGTATGGAGTAGGTGGCAGTAGTGAATCATGTTAATTTCCTGATTTCCATGGTTGTACTATGGTGACGTCGGAGCATGTCCTGTTCATAAGACACACACTGAAATATTTGGGTGTTACTGGGCATCATGTTTATGATTTAATGAAATTTCAAAAGGGTTTGGTTAATATTGTGATAATATAATTCTAAAAGTTCATTGAGAAGAAAGGGAATGGGTAAAAATGCTATTAAAGAGGAATGAGATATTGGAGTTTACCACCTAGAGTGCTTTTAACCAAGAATGTATACTTTAGTCTGTCCTTTATTGTGATTCTTGTAGGCAAAAAAAGTATTGAATTGGAGAAAAAACGGCTCTCTCAACCTAAGGCAAAGCCCAAAAAGAAGAAAAAGCCCACCTTGAGAACTCCTGTAAAGCTGGAATCGATTGATGGAAATGAAGAAGAGAGCATGAAGGAGAACTCAGGACCTGTTGAGAATGGTGTGTCAGACCAAGAAGGGGAGGAGCAAGCACGGGAGCCGGAATTACCCTGTGGCCTTGCTCCAGCGGGTATGTGGCAGAATCCTGTGTATCACTAGGATTTCGTGGTCGTGTCTGGGAAACTAAGCTAGGTCCTTACTCAGTTTGAAACTTCGCTGTTCCCATTTTTCCAACTCTTGGAAACAGCATTAGTTTTTTTCGTTTTTTTTTCAAGCTTTATTCAAGTCTCTAAAATAAACATCTTTGAAGTTTTAAAGGGGTTCTAGTGGATGTTTGTGGTGGAAATAGTAAAGTTCTACAGAGAAAACTTATTCAACTTGGGCAAGGTAAAACCGTGGGACGAAGCGAAGCTGGGGCAGTTGTGTACATAGGAACTTACATGGGAAAAGTTTTAACAGTATGACATCAGTAGCCACATTTGGTAAAAGAAACTACTGTCCCTTACAAATGTCTGACCTAGAAGCTACCACCACTGTGGAAACTTGCAAGCTCTCACCCCCTTACGTGGAGTTTGTACATGGCTTTCTGTCTTCTCACAGAAAAAAAATGTGTGAATGGTTATTAGGTTTTTCTAGTGAGTTAAGCTATAGTGATGGCTCTCAGATGTCTCACAAAACAGTGTTCTATCACTAACAAAAAAACTGTTAGGTAAAAATTTTAGCACTCTTTTTATTTTGTACATTTACTTGGGACCTGTTGAGAATGGTTTGTCAGACCAAGTGATAAATATCTGGTCCCTGGTAAAAATAAACGATTAAATAGCAAACAGTGTAAGTAGAAGCAGTAACTCATACTTAATTCTAAAACAGAATCCATTGATGTGACAGTATTGAAATGGCTAGAATATAGGATACAAGGCATTCCTGATGCTCTCCATCCCAAGGGATAGCTGTTAGACACATAGTTGGGGTAAATAAAGAGCAAAAAGCCTAATGGATTTATTATTTTGGCTCATCAGAATGCTTTTCTAGTCGGGTACAGAGACACATACCTCTAGTCCCAGATCCTCAGGAGGCTGAGGCAGGAGAACCGCTTGAGGCCAGCCTGGGCAACACAGCAAGACCCCCCATCTCTTTATTTTTCTTTTTTTTAAAAAGTCTTTCTTTCACAAAATGGCTATACAAAACATGGATCAACAAGTTGTTTTTAAAAAGTTCCTGTGCTCAGGATTGTGACACCATATTGCATACACCTAGTATTCTCTATTATTAAAGTTACTCCTGTTAGTGTAATTAAATATGCAATTAGTACTTTATGACCTAGAAATGTAAAAAGTGCTTTGTCACCTGAGCAAAGTATAGGAACTCCTTGGCTTATGGTATAAAGTTGTGGAGGGCTGGAAGCTTTTTCCTTAGTCAAAGTTCAAAGTAAGGCGGGCATGGTGGTTCATGCCTGTAATCCCAGCACTATGGGAGGCCAAGGAAAGAGACTTGCTTCAACCCAGGAGCTTGAGACTAGCCTAAGCAACATAGGGAACCCCCATCTTTGCAAAAAATATAAAAACTACCAAGATAATGGCTTGTGCCTATAGTCCTAGCCACTCTGGGAGGCTGAGGAGGGGAGGATCACCTGAGCCCAGGAGGTTAAGGCCTCAGTGACTGTGATTGCACCCACTGCACTCCAGCCTGGGCAACAGTTATATCTTATCTCTAACCAAAAGAAAAAAAAAAAGTAAGCCAGGAGCGGTGGCTCATGCCTGTAATCCCAGCAGTTTGGGAGGCTGAGGCAGGTGGATCACCTGAGGTCAGGAGTTTGAGATCACCCTGGCCAACATGGCGAAACCCTGTCTCTACTAAAAATACAAAAATTAGCCAGGCATGGTGGCTTGTGCCAGCTACTGGCGAAGCTCAGGCAGGAGAATTGCTCGGACCTAGGAGGCAGAGGTTGCAGTAAGCCAAGATTGCGCCACTGAATTTCCAGCCTGGGCGACAGAGTGAGACTTCGTCTCAAAAAAAAAAAAAACCAAAGTAATAGACTTACAGATTCCTGAAAACAGCTAGTTTGGGAGGTGGGAAAGGGGAAACTACTCCTACTTCTTTTCCAGTGCATTTTATCTCAAAAGTTTTGGTAATAGATGGATTGATCATATTGCTAAGCTTGGAATGGCTCTTAATTTTTACAAAGAACTGAAATTCTGTATTATTTTTATCCTTAACTTTTTTTTTCCTTTTTCCCCCATGAAGTAGTTTCTAGAGAACCAGTTATCTGCACTCCAGTTTCCTCAGGCTTTGAAAAGTCAAAAGTCACCATTAATAACAAAGTCATTTTACTGAAAAAGGAGCCACCAAAAGAGAAGCCAGGTTGGTATCTAGTAATTAAAATACAGTATTTTGTTAAAGCAGCCTAAAATATTACATATATTACACGCAACTGTCAAAAAACAGTGTGATTTCTTGTTTGTTTTTATAGGTTCAAAATATTTGTAGGTTTTCTGATTATGGGTTTTTTGTTTGTTTTTTGTTTGTTTTGAGACAGATTTTCACTCCAGTCACCCAGGCTGGAGTGCAGTGGCACACTCTCGGCTCACTACAAACTCCACTTCCCGGGCTCAAGCGATCCTCCTGCCTCAGCCTCCCGAGTAGCTGGGATTACAGGCGCCCGCCACCATGCCCAGCTACCTTTTGTTGTTTTTAGTAGAGACGGGGATTCACCATGTTGGCCAGGCTGGTCTGGAACTGCTGGCCTCCAGTGATCCGCCCGCCTCAGCCTCCCAAAGTGCTGGGATTACAGGCGTGAGCCATTGTGCCCAGACTTCCACTTCCATTTTGGGTCATGCTTTTGAATTTTTTTTAGCACTTGATGAAATGTTTTGCAGTTGTTGATACTACATCATAAATGTTAGCAAGAGCGTTTTTGTGTGTATTGTGAACAATGCCCCCAGCAAATTTATTTTGAAAGCCTCTTTATTAGGAGGAGGAACTTTCTCTGCCTGTGGTGTCGTCCTGCCAGTAGGTTACATTCACACAATAGGCATTCCATTTTATGTTTCTGATCAGTTCTCCTTCAGATAGTATGTACTTTATTAAATTTCAGAAACCTTAATCAAGAAGAGAAAAGCTCGTTCCTTGCTTCCCCTGAGTACAAGCCTGGACCACAGATCCAAAGAGGAGCTTCATCAGGACTGTTTGGTACTAGCAACTGCAAAGCACTCCAAAGGTACAAAAATGTACTTCCTTGGCCCATCCATAGTCTTCCGGGACTGGTATATAAGGGATGTTTACTTATTTATTAAATGAATGCCCAAAGAAATGTCTAAATTGTTTTCTGTATTTTTATGCTCTCCAGCTCTCCCTTCCCTCCACATCCCTATACCCCTACACCCTGCTGCCAAACTCCCCATTGTGACCCACTGTCAGCACTGCCATGGCTTTGAAATGTAGCGCTCTGCTTTTATTCTAAATCTAGTTCCTCCCAGCCATCTGTGTGCCAGAATTGGTATGTTGGCCTAAGTATCTCAGCATGAATAAACTCCTTCAACTCTTTTCCCCATTGAACAGTATCCTATGGAGAAAAAAATCTTTTTTTCTTATTGGAAATATGCTCATAATATGGCATTTTCTTAAAAAAAAAATTTGGTGGAAGCTTTTGCTTTGGAAGTTTTGTTTTGAAGGGTTGTTTTATTTTTGTTTTTCAAAGTCTTCATTTAATGTCCACTGTTTTGATATTTTAATAATTTTATTTTTTAAATTTGAAGTTTACATGTGGAAAAGGGATGCACATAATAAAATAAAATTGAAACAGTATAAAAAGAAAGTAAATCTCACCAGGCACAGTGGTGCGTGCCTGTTGTCCCAGATGCTTAAGGGGCTGAAGCAGAAGGATCACTTGAGCTCACTTTAAGGCCAGCCTGGGCAACATAGTGAGACCCTCTCTCTATTTAAAAAAAAAAAATTTTTTTTTTAATTTTTTTTTCAAAGTAAATCTTCCTCCCAGTCCTCTGTTTCTCCTCCCCAGGAATGGAGGACCATCCTCCCTCCCAGTTACTGTCTCCCCCTACCCTAACAAGGGTAGTCACTATCCTGGGCTTCCATTTGTTTCTTTCTTTTGAATTTTTGTACTGTTTTGTCTGTATTGCATAATCAAACTATTATCAGTTTCTTGTGTCTTGATGGAGATGTTTTATGCTTTTATTATATACATAGCCTTTTTGGAGCTTTGTGATGACTTCCTATAACTTACATAGTTAACCTAGTTTCACATTATTTTCCTTATTGGAAAATTACTCAGTTGACTTTTTTTTTGAAGCAAAGGATGAATATTGAATCCCCTTGTGGTAAGTCCCAGTGAATATTAAGGACTTTCTTTTGCTTATTAATATTGTTTTGCTTGTTTTTTACTGCACTTAAATATGTTCTGATTTTGGGTTCACTTTTAACATTTTAAGTGTTTTTGTGTTTTGCTCCCTTTGTAACTGCAGGAGTCTCTGTTAGAGCTCTGATTCTCTCAGTGTCTGAAGTGGGTGTTCCAAACATATATTCGGAAGTTATTGGACAGAAAACTGTAATCAATGTAATGACTTCATCTGATTTTTTTGCCTTTTTAAATTAACAGAGCTGAATGAAGATGTGTCTGCTGATGTTGAGGGAAGATTTCATCTGGGGCTTTTCACAGACAGGGCTACCCTGTATAGAATGATTGATATTGAAGGTGAGGCAAATCCAGTCAACATAATCTCATCCATCTTTATACTTTCCCAACATTTTGTGTGCACCTCTTTGATGGCTGTCATCCTGTGATATTATAATGGTTAGTTTTACGTGTCAGCTAACTAGGTTTTGAGCTCCCTGATTTACATATTGATACAACCCTTGCATCATCATAGGATCCTAAACATACAGCATTCACTCTGAGTACATGTGAAGGTGTGTGAGTGTACAGTGACCAAGTGGGCTTCAGATCTTATTGTAATCACTCTGGTAGGTGACATCCATCAGAGAATGACTGCATATTTTAGGAGCTCACTTTCTCTTCTATCTTGCCTTTCTTTTCCTACAAGTCAGTAACAGATGTTTCTGAAACACCTTCCAAACATTATCCCTCTTTCAAACAGGAAAAGGTCACTTAGAAAATGACCACCCTGAGTTATTTCACCAGCTTATGCTTTGGAAAGGAGATCTCAAAGGTGTTCTCCAGACTGCAGCAGAAAGAGGGGAGCTGACAGACAACCTTGTGGCTATGGCACCAGCGGGTATGGTTTTTGTTTGTTTGTTCTTTTCAACAAAAGCTCTATCATCTCTAGGATACGTCCACTAAAGATGGCTCTTAGCACAGTCTTAAGCTTGAAATCACTTACAAATAGATACAAAGCAATAGCAATAGACAAACTAATAAGTTTGCAGCAATAGACAAACTAATAAATCCAACCCAACCCCTTTGAAAAAAAGCAGGTCACTGACACTTTAATTGGCAAAAGCATAATTGGTGAGAACTTCTTGAAGGACAATTTGGCCATGTCTAGTGAATTTTAAAAGATATAATGGCACAAGTCTGTAGTCCCCAGCTGCTCAGGAGGCTGAGGCAGGAGGATTGCTTAAGGCTAGGCGTTCAGACCTATAGCGCTCTGTTAATTGTGCCTGTGAATAGCCAGTGTATTCTAGTCTGGGCAACATCATGAGACCTTGTCTCTTTAAAAAAAAAAAAAAAAGGCTGGGTGTGGTGATTCCTGATTCATGCCTGTAATACCAGCATTTTGGGAGGCCGAGGTGGGCAGGTCACTTGATCCCAGGAGTTTGAGACCAGCCTAGGCAACATGGCAAAAGCCCATCTCTACAAAAAAATTAAAAAATTATCTGGGCATGGTGGCATGTACCTGTAGTCCCCGCTACTCGGGAGGCTGTGGTGGGAGGATCACCTGAGCCCGGGGAGGTTAAGGCTGCAGTGAGCCATTATTGTGCTACTGCGCTCCAGCCTGAGCCACAGAGTGAGACCCTGTCTCAAAAAACAATAAAAGGAAAGGGAAAAAAAAAAAGCACGTAGTCATGTTACCTTTGGCTCATCAGTTCTGATTATAGGAATTTAACTGTGCTCACACATTCCTTTCTGTATCTTTTCAACTTTGTACTGTTTTGTTTGTGTTACATAATCAAACAATTGATGTTTCAGAATGTGTAGATGAAGCAGATGATCCATAATGGTAGCTGAATTGGTATCTAAATGTTCTGCTGAATGCATTGACGAAAACAAGGCTTTTTCAACCCAAATGTACTGGGTATTGTTTTTACTTTTTCTTCAACTGTTTTTTTAACCACCATCTTTTATTTTTTCAGCTGGCTACCATGTGTGGCTATGGGCTGTGGAAGCTTTTGCCAAACAGCTGTGCTTTCAGGATCAGTATGTCAAGGCCGCTTCTCACCTACTTTCCATCCACAAAGTGTATGAAGCTGTAGAGCTGCTCAAGTCAAACCATTTTTACAGGTCTGTGTGGTCCTAGAGTTGGGATAATACTTGGACATAATGTGAAAATAACCTAAACTTCTCTATTGTTAAAGTAACATAAATAGAAGAAACAGTCCTCCTGCTTCAGCCCCCTGAGTAACTGGGACTACTCAGGAGGTGCATGCCACCACATCCAACTAATTTTTTAGTTTTTTGTAGAGATGGAGTCTTGCTGTGTTGTCCAAGCTGATTTCCAACTCCTGGGCTCAAGCGATCCTCCTGCCTCAGCCTCGCAAAGTGCTGGGATTACAGGCATGAGCCACCATGCTTGGCCAAGATTTTCTTTTTGTTCTACCCTGCTTTGGTTTTGTTATCTTCCTTTAGAGAGTGTTAAACTTTGTTTTGGTAAGTAGTAAAGTTGTGTATCAGCTTGATCTTTTCATGGCTTGTTTTTAAACTTCGTTAGGGCAAGTTTATCATATTCTAGAATTAGTTTGGACCTCCTACATTTTGATATCTTTCTTGAATGCCTTATGCATTCAACAAATCAAAACTCAGATGTCTCCAAGTCCTGAGTAAGCTCTGGGAATTGTTCAGCTTACAGTTACCTAGTCATTCTTTGTTTAGACTTAAGGAGTTTCCTTTACATACGTGGCTTTTAATTTAGCCAAAGACTCAGTGGGATCTCCAGGCAGAGTTGTGGATGTCTTTCTCTGGACAGCTTCCTCCTTCCTAGTATCCTGCCCCTCAGATTTTCATTGTTTCCTCTTCTCAACTCAGAGACTGCTGAGGTTTTCTCTGGTTTTCCTTAGGAAAATGGCTTTGGGCAGAAAGCCAGTGCCAAGATAGGGCTCCCATCATTTGTTTCTGTTCTCTTAGGGCTGACCATCCTATGCTGCCTGTTACCCGGTATCTAAAAACAGTTGTTTCAGCCATTTTGTCCAGTTTTTTAGTTTTATGGCAGAAAGGTAAGTCTGGTCCCAGTTACTCCATCATGGCTGGAAGTAGAAGTCCCAAAATACTTTCAAAATATTGCTCTCTCTAGATCACTTTAATCTAATAAAACACTTTTTTCCCAGCTACAACTTTATGTTGGCTACAACTCAGCAGTTGTATGTCATTTGAAAAATATTTGTTTACTGAGTTGTTCAGATCTTCCAAATGTTAACATATCTTATTATAAAATACCCAAAAATACCACATTCCTTACTATCACCATCAGTCTCATCAGAAAATTCAAACTTATGGGAAACTCAGGCACACAAGTGGTAGGTACAAGTTTTCTAAAATTCTAATTTTTGCTAGAAAACTCGCATTTTATCATTAGTAACAAATACTGTTGGTTGTTTTTAATGAAGTGGTAGGCCTACTTTGTTCATTTTTGAGAAAAACATCTGCCAAATACCCAACACTGAATAACTGTTATTTATGTTAGTCATTTTTTTTTTTTTTTAGAAGAAAGAAGGTTCTATGAAAAAGCAGCCAGTTTAGCTTGTAATTTGTTCATACAGGTGTTACCTAGAGACAACCATTCTACTTTGGAATGCAGCAGAGAACACAAAATGTTCTTCCCATTTGTCACACAGAATATTAAAGTGTTTTGGACTTGACGGATTTAGTAAAATTCGTAATTTTTACTGCTTCATTAAGGGCATTCTTCCTTTTTTTCCACTGTAAGAGCCACCGCCTTCTTTCTTAGATGCCAGGTTTCCCAATCACTGCTTTGGCACAATCAGTGCAAATGTCAACACATTTTTTTTTTTTTAATAAAAAAGCACATAACTGACTCTTAGCATTGTTACGAAAATAGTTTTAACCTCATGAACCCTCTGAAAGGTTCTTGAGGACCCCCTAGGAATCCACAGACCACAATTTAAGAACTGCTGATCTAAGTGAAGAAACGGATGCAGCATATGTTTCTAATTTGTCTATATAATGCAAGTGCAGTTTTTTAAAGGAAGTTGGAACAATAAGACAACACAAAAGGGACAGTTTGTCCTGTCTTACAGCCTCTCCTAGGACCATACACAGAGGAGCCTTTTCAGATTGGCTAAAGGGTCTGTTCTTGCCTTTAGGGAAGCTATTGCGATTGCCAAGGCCCGGCTGCGCCCAGAGGACCCAGTCCTGAAGGACTTGTACCTCAGCTGGGGAACCATCCTAGAAAGAGATGGCCACTATGCTGTAGCAGCCAAATGGTAAGCCTGAGGAGTGGAGGGATGCTTCCAACATAGAAGAGCTTCTGCCAGGAAGGGGAGGACAAGAATACAAGTAATAAGTTTAGAGGTGGAGGTAAAGCAGCAAGGAATTATTTAAAAGATATGTATATTCAACTTAGTTTCATAAGACTCATCAGGAACTACTTCCTGATTTATTTATATTAAATCACTATAACTATTCAAGAAAAACCTCAGCAGCAGATTAAGAAATTATGCATTTTTCTAATGGTCTCTTATAACATCAAATAAAGGAACCTCAACCCATGCTGGATTGAACCCAACAGAGGAGTCATTCCCTCTCATTTTCCTTATGTCCTTAACCTATATGATATTGTTTCTCATACACTCTGCTGAGTTGTGCTGGCCTCAGCCCTCACAGGAACAACCGGGGCAGTGACATACCTGGGACCACAGGAAGGCACATGCAGCAAAGTAGATAGAAAGAAATGATTCCATCCTCTAGGAATGGGAATAAAAATCTGTTTATGACATTTTCTTCACATTTTTATTCATATTATAGCTATTTAGGGGCCACTTGTGCTTATGATGCAGCCAAAGTTTTGGCCAAAAAGGGGGATGCGGCATCACTTAGAACGGCTGCAGAGTTGGCTGCCATCGTAGGAGAGGATGAGTTGTCTGCTTCCCTGGCTCTCAGATGTGCCCAAGAGCTGCTTCCGGCCAACAACTGGGTGGGAGCCCAGGAAGCCCTGCAACTGCATGAAAGTCTACAGGTCAGTCTGTTATTTCATCTCGTAGTATATAAGAGGGAAGTGTCCCAAATCCTTTTCTAGTCAAATCCAAGTTAATAACCCAGTTGCACAAGCTGTGCCAATTTGGCAGGCCCAGCAAGCCCTGGCCATGCTATCCCACTGAAGTACTATGACTTGTTAGTTGCCATATTCAGAGTAAGAGATAATATGGTCATTCACAGTAATTCCCATTGCTTATCTGTTTGTACAAAACACCTGTGAGCCGGGCACAGTGGCTCATGCCTGTAATCCCAGCACTTTGGGAGGCCGAGGCAGGCAGATCACTTGAGGTCAGGAGTTTGAGACAAGCCTGGACAACATGGTGAAACCCCGTTTCAACTAAAAATACAAAAATTAGCCGAGCGTGGTGGCACGCTTCTGTAATCCCAGCTTACTTGGGAGGCTGAGGCAGGAGAATCACTTGAACCCGGAAGGTGGAGGTTGCAGCGAGCCAAGATCCAGCCTGGGCAACATAGTGGGACTCTGTCTCAAAAAAAAAAAAAAAAAAAAAAAAAACACAAAAAAAAACACCTTAGTCAGCCCAGGCCTTGGGTTAGCAGTCTAGGGTTTCTTCATTGATGTTACCAGCACTGTCTTCCTTGAAGAGAGAATGGTTGGCCTCTAACAGAAATCATGGAACTCTACCTGTAAATGCCCCTCTTAACTGTAAGCTATGGAAAAAAACTGGGCCAGATGTAGCAGATCACTTGAGATTAGGAGTTCAAGACCAGCCTGGCCAACATGGCGAAATCTTGTCTCTACTAAAAATAAAAAAATTAGCCAGGCATGGTGGCACACATTTGTAATTTGGCTACTTGAGAGGCTAAGGCAGGAGAATTGCTTGAACCCAGGAGGCAGAGGTTGCAATGAACCAAGATTGCGTCACTGCACTGCAGCCTACGTGACAGAGTGAGACTCTTCAGAAAAAAAAGACAAAAGTTTGGGAAAATGGAAATCTCTTTATTTCTTAAATTTTTTTGTTCCCATCTGGTTAAAAATCAGTAACACACCACTGCCTTTTTGACACATCAAAACAGATTAAAGCATTGGCACTCTTACCTAGTTTCTAAAACATGTAAACATTTGATTCACTTTAGATAACTTTGTAAAATACTAACAAGAGGTTTTTGAAGTTCTTCATTCTCTAACAGAGTACAGGGCCTACGGATGGTTTTTAGCTGAATATTTAGAGCCCAAGGAACGTGGTACATGAGGTAGCTTTCTAGGAACAGCAGAATAAAAATGGGGGCGAAAATAGGACACCCTAAAAGATAATGCCACTGGGCATTATTTATAAAATGACCAAGTCTAGAGAGATTTTAATTTATCCACAATCAAAAAAAGTTTCCAGAATGACTGTTTAGCATTTTATTTTTCTCTTAAACAGCATCCTTAACAAAGCAAAAAAACCTAATAAGCATATGCTAAATATTCTGATAAGGGCTATTTTGGTTTTGTGCAACAGAGACTCTTGCAAGCTTAACTGAGAAGATATTGTTATAGGAGTACACAAGGAATCTCATGGCAACTAAAAATCTAGTGAAAATAGATTTTCTAGGCCTTCTCTGTGCTTCTGTTTTCTTCTCTCCCAGCCAACTTCCTCTATTAAACCTATTTGGACATGGCTCCTAATGCCTGTCCCAGCTCTTGGATCTACAAAGCTTGTCTATTCCAGCACCTTTGGCCCATTATGCTTTTATTCCTGAGTCCAAAGTTTGGTCAGGGAGAAAGAACCTGATGAGCCCAGCCCATCTTTTCCTCAAACTAGGCTACAAGGCTTAAGTGGCTGGTCTGTGTGTGGCTTAAATCATTGTGGGTAGTGCTACAGTTGGGATTCTGTGTTATAAAAATGGTTTCTTGAGCTCTAAGGATAGATTTCCCCCAAAAGGGACCTGGGAAGTGTCTGTCAGATCGCCCCCTTTGTCCCTTTTCATGCATGACTCATATGGGGCAGGTAGCTCACTAATGTGCTTTGGTTGCTGCAGATACAAAGGGAAATACTTTGAAGGACATGGGAGAGCTCTCGAGATCATCCAGTGCTTTCCCTGTATAACAGTTCCTCTTCCTTGTTGTCGTGTTCCAGGGTCAGAGATTGGTGTTTTGCCTTCTGGAGCTACTGTCCAGGCATCTGGAGGAAAAGCAGCTTTCAGAGGGCAAAAGCTCCTCCTCTTACCACACTTGGAACACGGGCACCGAAGGGCCTTTCGTGGAGAGGGTGACTGCAGTGTGGAAGAGCATCTTCAGCCTTGACACCCCCGAGCAGTATCAGGAAGCCTTTCAGAAGCTGCAGAACATCAAGTACCCATCTGCTACAAATAACACACCTGCCAAACAGGTAAGCCATCTGTACCAGCATTTGACATTAATCACTCAGTGGTAAGACTTCCTTAATCCATGTCTATTGTAACAGGGAAACAAGCAGAATACTGGACTGTGTTTCAGAAAAGGCTAAGGCATGGCCACGCCACCTGGAAAGATCCCTTTAGACTAATCAAAGCCCTTTAACTTTAAAGTTAGTATTAGATCAGTATTCCCTTTTTTGTTTTGTTTCTCTTAGTTGTTTGAAGCTGGAGTGCAGTGGCATGATCTTGGCTCACTGCAGCCGCCACCTCCCAGATTCAAGAGATTCTCCCGCCTCAGACTCCTAAGAGCTGTGATTACAGGCGTGTGCCACCACACCCAGCCACTATTTCCTTTTCTAAAAAAGTAAAATAAAAAGTCTAGAAAATATAGAAAAGCAGAATAATGTAATAACCCATCAACCAGAATTAACAGATGTTCACATTTTGTCATTTTTACTTTGTAGGGTTTTCTGGTTTCATTTTGTATTTTGATTTGAGGACTTTATAAAATAAAAACAGTAGGGCAAAGTTGAAGTCCTTCTTGTTCCTTTCCTCAGCCCTTCACTCCTTCCCTAGCTCGCCACAGGCACCTCCTGTGTCAGTGCCACATGTATTGTTTTGCAGTTTGCTTATTTCAGAGGCCATTGTTTGTAAAATCTATCCATGTTGATAAAAAGAGATCAGTTGATTTATTTTAACTGCTATGTCTGCCTTGTGAATATACCTACTTCTTTTTTTTTTTTTTTTTTTTTTCCTTTCTGGAGACTGGGTCTCACTGTTACCCAGGCTGGTCTCGAATTCCTCAAGTGATCCTCCCGCCTCAGCCTCCCAAAGTACTGGGATTACAGGCATGAGCCACTGTGCCTGGCGTAGTTCTTCCCCTCATTTCAAAATGAGGGAACATTATGATATTTATGAGGAACAAGGCTTCTCAAATGGTATATACTTTGAAAAACAGTTGGACAGTTTCTTTTTTTCTTTTCTTTTTTTTTTCCTTTTCTTTTCTTTCTTTTTGAGGCGGAATTTCACTCTTGTTGCTCAGGCTGGAGTACAGTGGCATGATATCTGCTCACTGCAACCTCCGCCTCCCAGGTTCAAGCAATTCTCCTGCCTCAGCCTTCCAAGTAGCTGGGATTACAGGCATGTGCCACCACGCCCAGCTAATATTTTTACTTTTTTATTTTTTTAGATGGAGTCTCACTCTGTCACCTGGGCTGGAGTGCAGTGGCATGATCTTGGCTCACTGCAATCTCCGCCTCCCAGGTTCAAGCAATTCTCTTGCCTCAGCCTCCCGGGTAGCCGGGATTACAGGCACCTGCCACCATGCCCGGCTAATTTTTTGTATTTTTAGTAGAGACGGGGGTTTCACCATGTTGGCCAGGCTGGTCTCGAACTCCTGACCTCGTGATTTGCCCACTTCGGCCTCCCAAAGTGCTGGGATTATAGGCATGAGCCACTGCAGCCAGCCTATTTTTTAGATTTTTAGTAGAGACAGGGTTTCACCATATTGGCCAGGCTGGTCTTGAACTTCTGACCTCAGGTGATCCACCTGCCTCGGCCTCCCAAAGTGCTGGGATTACAAGTGTGAGCCATCACGCCTGGCCAGGCAGTTTCTTATAAAGTTAAACATGCACATGCCCCATGTCTCAGCAGTTCTGCTACCTAGATATTCCACTAAAACAATGAAATCAGATGGCCACACAAAGACTTGTACACAAATGTTTACAGCAGCTTAGTGCACAGTAGCCAAAAACTAGAAACAACCCAAATGTCCATCAACTGATGAATGGATATGCAAACTGTGTTGTGTCTATGCAGTGAAATACTATACTGTTTAACAATAAAAAGGGCCAGTCTTGGTGGCTCACACCTGTAATCCCAGCACTTTGGGAGGCCAACGCGGGTGGATCGCTTGAGCTCAGGAGTTCGAGACCAGCCTGGGCAACATGGCGAAAACCTGTCTCTAGTAAAAATACAAAAATTAGCCGGGTGTGGTAGCACAAGCCTGTAATCCCAGGTACTAGAGTGGCTAAGGCAGGAGAATCATTCAAATCTGGGAGACGGAGGCTGCAGTGAGCCAAGATGGCACCACTGCACTCCAGCCTGGGTGAGAGAATGAGACCCTGTCTCAAAAAAAGAAAGTAAAAAGGAACAAATTACTGCCACACAAATAATATCGGTGTTAGCCGGGCGTGGTGGCGGGCGCCTGTAGTCCCAGCCACTCTGGAGGCTGAGGCAAGAGAATGGTGTGAACCCAGGAGGCCAAGCTTACAGTGAGCCGAGATCGTGCCACTGCACTCCAGCCTGGGCGACAGAGCAAGACTCCGTCTCAAAAAAAAAAAGAAGAAGAAGAAGAATATCGGTGAATCTCAAAAGCTTTAAAGACACAAAAGACCATATACTCTGTGGTTCCATTTATATGAATTCTAGAAAAGAAAAAATTAAAGTGACAACCAGTTCAGTGGTTGCCAGTGGGGTGGGGCCAGGAGATCGCCTGCAGAGGAGCCGGAGGGCATATCTTCAGTTGATGAAAATGTTCTGTCTTGATTTTGCTGGTAGTGTTGTAACTATATATGTTTCTCAAACTACATACTTAAAATTGAGCACATTTTTCTTAGTTGTACTCCAAGCTTTGTTTTGTTTTGTTTTTGGTGGGTTTTGATTTTTTTTTTTTTGAGACAGCGTCTCACTCTGTCACCCAGGCTCGGGTGTAGTGGCTTACTGCAACCTCCACCTCTCCGGTTCAAGCAATTCTTCCGCCTCAGCCTCCCGAGTAGCTGGGATTACAGGCGTGCACCACCAAGCCCGGCTAATTTTTTTTTTTTTTTTTTTTTTTTTTAGAGACGGGCTTTCACCTCGGGTGATCCGCCCGCCTCAGCCTCCCAAAGTGATGGGGTTATAGGTGTGAGCAACTGCACCCAGCCTTTATTTTGTTTTTAATTACAGCTTTTAGTTCCAGAAACTCACTTTTTGTTTTTGTTGTTTGTTTGTTTGTTTGTTTTGAGAGGGAGTCTCACTCTCATGCTCAGACTGGAGTGCAGTGGCGCAATCTCAGCTCACCGCAACCTCCACCTTCCGGGTTCAAGCAATTCTTCTGTCTCAGCCTCCCGAGTAGCTGGGACTACAGGCACGCGCCATCATGCCTGGCTAATTTTTGTGTTTTTAGTAGAGGCGGAGTTTCACCATGTTGGCCGGGCTGGTCTTGAACTCCTGACCTTGTGATCTGCCCACCTTGGCCTCCCAAAGTGCTGGGATTACAGGCGTGAGCCACCGCGCCTGGCCCACTTTTTGTTTTAATCAAATGCAAATGTAAAGGTGTTTTCTCAGTGTGAACAGACTTTAACACCGGGACGTGTGTGTGCTGCTGTGCAACTAGACATGAGAATTTCTGATGTGGGAAGCAAAAATGGGTGGTGGAGACAAGAGGAACTTTCAAAGTGTGAATTGTGTGTACTTGTTTCCAAATGCGGTTCACAGGAACAGTTTGGTGGCATCCTCTGCGCCTACCGTGGGAGGATGTTTAACTCAGACTCTGGCTTCTCTCTCCAGCTCCTGCTTCACATTTGCCATGACTTGACCCTGGCAGTGCTGAGCCAACAGATGGCCTCCTGGGACGAGGCTGTGCAGGCGCTCCTTCGGGCGGTGGTCCGGAGCTATGACTCAGGGAGCTTCACCATCATGCAGGAAGTGTACTCAGCCTTTCTCCCTGACGGTAAGTGACTCCCCGCTGCCTGAGGCACACCCTTTAATGGACAACATCACCACCATTAGTGGTGTGGCACTGGGAGTACCTAGATTCTTAAAAGATGGAGATTGGCCAGCTGTGTCATTTTAGTAGAAAGTTTGGATTCTCTTACCGAAGCTTTTAAGAACAACTATACTGTTTCCTTTACCTGGCCCTACCCTCTTACAGCCTCCTGTCCACTTTCCACAAAGTTTAAGGGAGAGAGAAATAGGAATGTACTTACATGTTAGTAAGAACAGAAAAGAACAGCAAAAAAGACATTCCTTGGGCTACGTAGTCAGTCACTGAACTAAATCATTATGATTTTTCAGAGAGACAGTGTGATCTGTCGTCGTGGCCCCAGAGCCTTCATTAGTACAAATGGAATACTCTATCATGCTTTGAATGACTCCTAGGATGTAGTAATGAGAACACTGTCGCAAGCCAGGAAATGTTTAGCCTCCAGTTGGCTCTTGGTGGAAAGGCATGTGGCCCCGTGGATCACACTGTTGTCCTTTTTCCTGGGGTCTGCTTCTTGGGTGATAAGAAATAGAACATAAGGGCAGGAAGCCACATTTCTGGCAGCTAGAGAAATGCATGACCCAGTATCTTTTTCCTCTTTTCCTAGGCTGTGACCACCTAAGAGACAAGTTGGGGGACCATCAATCCCCTGCCACACCAGCTTTCAAAAGTTTGGAGGCCTTTTTTCTTTATGGGCGTCTGTATGAATTCTGGTGGTCTCTCTCCAGACCTTGCCCAAATTCCAGTGTCTGGGTAAGGGCTGGTCACAGAACACTCTCTGTTGAGCCAAGCCAGCAGTTAGACACTGCCAGCACTGAAGAAACGGACCCTGAAACTTCTCAGCCAGAGCCAAACAGGCCTTCAGAACTAGACTTGAGACTCACAGAAGAAGGTGAGCAAATGCTGAGTACTTTTAAGGAGCTCTTTTCAGAAAAGCATGCCAGTCTCCAAAACTCACAGAGAACTGTTGCTGAAGTCCAAGAGACCTTGGCAGAAATGATCCGACAACACCAGAAGAGTCAACTCTGTAAATCCACAGCAAATGGTCCTGATAAGAATGAACCGGAAGTAGAAGCAGAGCAGCCCCTCTGCAGTTCTCAGAGCCAGTGGTAAGTACTGAGGCAAGTACAAGACGGAATGAAAAATGACCCTGCTGGCTGGGATCATGCCTATAATCCCAGCACTTTGGGAGGCTGAAGCAGGAGGATCACTTGGCCCAGGAGTTCACCACCAGCCCGGGCAAAAAAGCGAGACCCTGTCTCTACAAAAAAAAAAAAAAAAAAAAAAAGCCCGGGTACAGTGGATCACGCTTGTAATCCCAGCACTTTGGGAGGCCGAGGTGGGCAGATCACTTGAAGTCAGGAGTTTGAGACCAGCCTGGCCAACATGGTGAAACCCCATCTCTACTAAAAATTAGCTGGGTATGGTGGCACATGCCTGTAATCCCAGCTACTTGGGGGGCTGAGGCCAGAGAATCGTTTGAACCTGGGCAGCAGAGGTTGCAGTGAGTCAAAATCGCACCAGTGCACTCCAGCCTGGGCAACAGAGGGAGACTTCATCTCAAAAAATACAAATAAAATAACCAGGTGTGGTGGCATGTACCCTGTAGCTACTTAGGAGGCTGAGGCAGGAGGATCACTTGAGGCCAGGAGCTCAAGTTCAGCCTGGGCTACATATTGAGACCCTGTCTCTAGAAAAATTAATTTTTTTAAATTAGCCAGTAGTGGTGGCATGCACTTGTAGTCCCAGCTACTCAGGAGGCTGAGGTGGGAGGATCACTTAAGCCCAGGAGTTCGAGGCTGTAGTGAGATACGATCATGCCACTCATACCAGCCTGGTTGACAGACCCTGTCTCTACAAAAATAAATAAATAAATAAATAAATTTTAAGAAGCCAGGTGACAAAGGAATTTTATTTATAAAATGAGATAAAAGTAACCCAGGCAGGGGCATATGCTCTCAGGGCCTCCTGAGGGCTGTGTCATAGGCAAAAGTTTAAATTTTTAAAAAATTTTAAAAATAAAAGGTAAAAGCTACCCAGGCATAACAAAAGATAATCCAATTCAAGGATGGGCAAAGGACTTGAATAGACATTTCTCTAAAAAGCCAGTAAGCACAGGAAATGATGCTCAACATCTCATCATTGGGGAAATGCAAATCAAAACTACAGTGAAGCAGCACTTCATAGCCATTAGGCTACTATCAGAGAAACAGAACAAGTGTTGGGGAGGATGCAGAGACATTGGAACCCTTGTGCCTGTTGGTGGGAATGTAAAATGATGCAGCCACTGTGGAAAACAGTACAGCAGCACTTCCTCCAGAAATGTAAAATAGAATGACCATAGGATCCAGCACTTCCACATCTGGGTATACACCCAAAAGAATTGAAAGCAGGGTCTGAAATATGTGCACACCTGTGTTCATAGCAGCATTATTCATAATACCCAAAACACGGGAGCAACCTAAGTATCCACTGACAGATGAATGGATAAGCAAAATGTGCCATATCCATACAATGGAATGTCATTCAGCCTTACGAAGGGAGGACATCATGCTGAGTGAAATAAGCCAGTCACAAAAAGACATATACTATATGACTCCACTTATATGAACTACTCAAAATAGTTAAATTTATAGAGACAGAACGTAGAATAATGTTGACAGGGGCTAAGGGAAGCAGAATGAGAAGTTAATGTTTAATGGGTATAAGATTTCAGTTTTACAAAATGACAAGAGTTTTTGGAAATGGATGGTGGGGATGTTTTTCACCACATTATGAATTTATTTAAAATCACTGAACTATGTATTTTTAAATGGCTAAGATGGTAAGCTTTATGTTATATACATTTTACCACAGTAAAATAACAATGGGAGAAAAATGTTACCCAGGGCAAGACATACAATTTACACCTTTTATTTTTTTCACTAGTAAAGAAGAAAAAAATGAGCCACTTTCTCTGCCTGAGTTAACCAAAAGGCTTACCGAGGCAAATCAGAGAATGGCGAAATTTCCTGAGAGCATTAAGGTAAGAGTTAAAGCAGTTCATTTGGTAAAGCATCACTTTTTGTGTTATCACTCGACTATACCACATTCTTATAAAGGTCAGCTACCTCTCTGTTCAGTTTCTAAAATCTCTACCCATTCATATGTGCTTAAGAATTTAGAATCCAGGCTGGGCGTGGTGGCTCACGCCTGTAATCCCAGCGCTTTGGGAGGCTGAGGCTGGCGGATCATGAGGTCAGGAGATCAAGACCATCCTGGCTAACATGGTGAAACCCTGTCTCTACTAAAAATACAAAATATTAGCCAGGCGTGGGGGCAGGTGCCTGTAGTCCCAGTTACTCAGGAGGCTGAGGCAGGAGAATAGCATGGAGGCAGGAGAATGGCGTGAACTCAGGAGGCGGAGCTTGCAGTGAGCCAAGATCACGCCACTGCACTCCAGCCTGGGCGACAGAGCGAGACTCTGTCTCAAAAAAAAAAAAAACAAAAAAAAAGAATTTAGAATCCAATTACTTTGGTTAGCTAGAATGTTTTGTGAGAGTAGAATTATCGATCACACAAGTAATTTTATACCTCAATCTTCAGAGAAACCAAATAGATTTAATAGGTAAGAAGTAAAATTTAAATTGGTGCCATGTATTAGATAGCTTACAGATGGACAGGTCTTTTTGGCTGTGGGCCCAAATATTAATAGAAGCACCATTTTTAAGGGTGGATTTGCATAGTGCTGTAGAAAGAGATTGTGCCATTGAGAAGGACATCGCAGTAGCCATCCTAGTTTTGAGTGTCATTTCTCCTTGGAGTAACTGTTGAAGAGAAAGACAGGACATTGCCTTAGGAGAGAGCTGGCTCAGCTGTGTCCAAGAAGTGTCTATAGATGAACCTGAGTGACTGGTGCCTTCTGTGCAGGTGTTTGTGGCTCTTCTGCAAATGCTTCCTTATTCATCCTCATGTCATCGTCTTTCAGGCCTGGCCCTTCCCAGATGTGCTGGAGTGCTGCCTCGTCCTGCTTCTCATCAGGTCCCACTTTCCTGGCTGTCTGGCCCAGGAAATGCAGCAGCAGGCCCAAGAGCTCCTTCAGAAATACGGCAACACGAAAACTTACAGAAGACACTGCCAGACCTTCTGTATGTGAATTTTCACACACCTTGAAGAAACTGCCAAATTGAAAATGTTTGACATCTTTCACCTCTGCAGTTATGCCTCACCGGACATTCACTCTGGTCCCTAGATGTTTTTGCAGTAATCCAAAAGTATACAAACAAGGATTAAGTTTGAATCAACCCTGCCTACCCATAGACACGGTGGATCTGACTTTAGACTCAATTGTGGTCTCCTACTGGAGGGAAGATCATGAAAAGCCTGCAGTAGTTATTCAGAACTAACACCTGCAGAGTGTTGGTCATCTCTACAGCCTTAGGCAGGTTTCACCCAAAGAGGAGAAACTTCTGTCGTCACCCAAAGTGTTACATGCTTAAAACACAAGCTACCTTTATAAATACTTCATCTGATCAGAAGTGTGTCATGCTTGTTTGAGATGGAGTTGCTGCATTTCAGGACTATTGATACCTTTTTTTAATTGTTTTTATAATATTTAATTTGAAAGAGGAGACCCTTCTCTCTCTACTCTCTCATAGATTGAAGTTTGAATATGAAATAGGCCTTAACCATCATGTTGACTCTCCTGTCAGAATTTTAGGTTGGAAATTTGGTTTTATTGTTTCATGTAATTGCTTATTTGAACAGATCACTTACTAAAGCTTTAGAAGAAGTGATTCAAATGTGTGTTTTCCCTTCAGTTTTATAACAAATGGATTGATGGCAGTCAAATAGCTCAGGAATAAATTACTGTATCAATGGTTCTTAAACTTTCTTGGATCATAGGATCCTTTTGAGAATCAGATTAAAGCCAAAGATACTCTTTGGAGAAAAATGCATATTCCTAATTTTGCATAGATGACCTTTGGATTATTGGACTCTGACTATTGGGACCCTAAATACTATTTAATTATAAATCTTTTTTTTCTCCTCCTTGGTTATTTAAACAGTTGAACAGTGTCAGGAACAGATGTTTCTGTAATGTCACAGTTGCTAGCATGGGAAAATCAGAGTCTGGCATGGGTGTAGGAAGGAACACTCCTTTCAGATAATTGAACTGTTGTCTCTAGGATTCATTGTGAAGGCTTTTCTGCTCACGTTTGTAGTTTATTTTTCAATTAATTCCTAGGATTGGGGTTGTTGGGACAGTAAGAATGAAATTCATTTACAGGAAGTCCCAGGAAGGAGAAAGTTTGAGGCAGTTTTCAAAGACGTGTATGTGCCTAGCATTAGAGTTTAATAAACTCACAAAGGGAAATACTGTAGAATTTAGATCCTCACAGTTCTTCATACAGTGAAGTGAACTTTAGGAAGATGATGCTTTGTTACCAGGGATGGAGAATCTTTCTTGATTGCAAAGACATAAATAGGCATGGCTAGGTAGAAAACCTAGCCTAGTTGGTAGGACACCAGTTCTACCAACTGCTAAAATGAACTTTACTTACAGAGGTGGAAAAAATATATACTCCCTTCCACTTGAGTAAAGAGTGATATTGTTAAACTAGAATTCTAAATTCCTTTGTGATCTGTCAGAAGCATCACCTGTGGGTGGAGGAGTCCTGCTCACTCCTCAGTTACTGCTTTGGTAAGAACAAGATTATCTATTTGAGTCCAGGCATGGTAGCTCATGCTTGTAATCCCAACACTTTGGGAAACCAAGGCAAGTGAATCACTTGAGGACAGGAGTTTGAGACCAGCTGGGCAGTATATATGGAGGCAGTATATATTTGAGACCAACATTTGGCAGTATATATGGAGGGGCTGAATTGCACTCAGTTGCCTGGTGCTATGGTGCACGCCTGTACTCTGGATACTGTGGAGGTTGAGGTGGGAGGATTGCTTGAGGCCAGGAGTTCAGGGCCAGCCTGGGCAACATAGCAAGCTCCCATCTCTATAAGTAATGAATAAACTTTTTAAAATGAATTATGGCCAGGCACAGTGGCTCACACCTGTAATCCTAGCACTTTGGGAGGCCAAGGCAGGCGGATCACCTGAGGTCAGGAGTTCGAAACCAGCCTGGCCAATATGGAGAAAACCCATCTCTACTAAAAATACAAAAATTAGCTGGGCATGGTGGCACATGTCTGTAATCCCAGTGTTGGAAATAAGAGCTCAGAGTCACAAAGAAAATGAGCACTCAAACAAAACACTTCTCAGCAAGGCAAATTTACGTCTGCAGAAGGGTGCTGCTGCCTGCACCAGTCACAATCACAAGAGCGCACTGAACAAAGGAGAGAAAGGTTTTTATCCCTAATGCAGCTTCTGTTTCTGTGTCCTTTTCCCATTGGCTGGAGTCGGACCACACAATTTAAGCTAACCCGATTGGCTAAAACTTGAAATTTTTCCAAATAGGGTAGACGGGGAAGAAGGGGTAGGAGTGGTAAAACTTTTCCAGATAGGGTAAACTGAAACCTTTAAACACGTAACTTGTAAAGAAAGGTTGGGAGGGAGGGATTGTCCATTAAGGCATATTTGGGCATGTTTAGGCACAGCAAAGATGGAAAGTCTTGTTTAGAGAACAAGAATTTATCCTTTCTAGCAATGTGAAAGGACATTAGTTGCTAAAAGGAACAAGGAAGTTTGAAGAGGAACTGATGGTTTGGCAAATTTCCCCCTCTTGACTTGGTAGTTCTTCCTCGTCAAGTCTCCTTAACATATCTTGACTTTATTGTTCCTCTTGGTCACTTAGGAATAGGAGCTTATCTGAGTAGGGTGGGGGAGAAGCAAGAGGGGTTTTGGTGAGAGCTTTTTCTATGAGTCTTTGCACTAATCCATGAATACAGGGTATAATGCAGCAACCTACAAGAATAAGTACACCTATAACAATTGCAAGGGGGGTAAAGATTGAGGTTATGAGTCCCTTCCATTTGCCAAACCATTTTTCCATGAGATTAGAAAAGGGGTCATTTACTCCAGAATTTTTGGCCAATTCATTTGCTAGGGCTTTTGTAATTGTTCCATCGGGGGCTGTGTTGTTGGGGATAAAAGTACACCATTAGACTCCAATCATGATACGGACCCCACCCTTCTCAGCTAATACCATGTCCAGGGCTATTCAATTTCCCAGGCCATTAGGCTGGTAGGGCCTAATTGTTCAGCTATTCCTTTAATGGAATCCCTAGTATAATTAGCAAACCATTGTTGATTATAGTTAATGTAATTTATCCAGTCTACATTTTTGTTTGCAGTTACCCATGAGAACAATGTAGATTCAAATCCTGCAGGTATTTGATTTTGGGCTTTAAACTCATTTGGCACCCCTCATGGAACTCCAATGGCATCTATATAAATGTGAGGGTCAAAGGACATGTAAGGGGGACTTCTCTTAACAATTGTTCTTTTTGTTTGGTTAGTGAAATGCCAGGGTGAAAGGGATAGCCAATTGGATTAGAGCGCAAGTGTCCCTCCAGTTACTTGGCAGAGTACCCAGTAGTGGCCCACCACAATACCACCATAAATCCAGATGCTCAGGGATGAACAAGGGCAGACTGATTGGTTAGCTCCTGAAAAGGCTTGGACTCACTACATCCCATTAGGCTTCCAAGGAATGCCAAATTTTCCCCCTGTCGTGAGAGACATGTAAAATTTACATTGTTAATCGGAGGCCCTCAGGGGCTGACCTACAGGGCCTTTAACTTCCAGGAATAGCAGCGAGAGTTTAGCATGCCTTTTTCCCCCGGGCTGTGGGGTTTTGGAAGAGAGCTACCATACAGCTCAAGCCCTGTTGGTTGGAGGTCCATCCGAGTGGAAAGGGAACAATTTGGGTTTCTGGCTTGCCTGTTGCACAAGGGTAACAAGCGCTTTTATTTAGGGTGTGAATGGAATATTTAATCCATTCCAGCCAGGCATTAACATCTTGATATCTGGTTTCTGTGGCTAAGGTTTGCTTTAGGTCCATGACTTCTACTATGGCTATTTTTTTATTATTAGGTAAGAAACAAAAAATGGTTTGATTTGGTGGGCGTGGGGGAGGTGAGTTGGTAGGAGATGGAGAAGGGTTAACAAAACTTTTTTTGTTTTTATTTTTGTTTCGTTGTTGTTTGTTTGAGGCAGAGTCTCTGTCGCCATGCACAATCTCAGCTCACTGTAACCTCCGCCTCCCAAGTTCAAGTGATTCTCCTGCTTCAGCCTACCGAGTAGCTGGGACTACAGGCATGTGCCACCATGCCCAGCTAATTTTTGTATTTTTAGTAGAGACGGGGTTTCACCACGGTGGCCAGGATGGTCTCAATCTCTTGATCTTGTGATCCGCCTGCCTCGGCCTCCCAAAGTGCTGGGATTACAGGTGTGAGCCACCACGCCCAGCCAATGAAAGATATTTTAGAGGAGCCTATGGGGTCTTTTCCAGTGACATCCATTCCTAGGCCATAAAGACAAGTGGGGTTAGGGTCGGTGGAGGTGGGGATAAGAATAGAGAGAAGTACTGGGTTGCACTGGTGGATTTGGCAATTTGAGGGGGTGGTTCCTTTGGTGAAGTGGAGGTAGGATTTTAGGGTGGTGCAGCCTTCTGAGGAGGTCCAGCCCTGATATTTGGTAGTCCAGATAACAGCTCCCCAACTATATCATAACCCCTGGAAGGCTCATGGTTGTTGATTGCAAAGGTTATAGGTGGTGCTGGGTTTGAAAGGGGTGGATGGGCAGAGCTTTTCTAGGAGGCTAGCTGTCTCTGACTTTGGAGATTCCCTCGGGGCATGGCAAGACAAGCGTTGAAAGTAATGCTTTGGATTTGGGGTGAGCTTGACCTAGTTACGTTAATAATAAGACGAGAGGCAGCTAAGGGAAAGAGAAGAGGAAAAAAAGACAGATTAGGCTTTTCTCTTTAATGTTACTCTGGTGAGAGTTGGCCCTGGGACGACGGTCCATGGCTTTGGAGAGGGCAGTGCCTTTCTGACTTGGGTATAATGGATCCACCCCTTTTCAGCAGTTCAGACTGCTGTCTCAATTGTTAGGAGCACTAGGTAAGGTTCTTCTCAGGTGGGCTCAAGCTTTCCCTCTTTCCAGATTTTGACAAGGATGTGATCTCTGGGTTGATGTTGGTGGACTGGGAATTTGAGAGGTGGTGTTTGTGCTAGGAGGCCTTGAATCCTGAGGGAGGAAAGGGTGGAAGACAGACCAAATACATAGTTTTTGAGAAACTGATTTTTCATTTCAAATGTAGAAATGTCAGTAGTGGAATTTAGGTAAGGCAACCCATAGAGCATTTCATAAGGGGACAGGCCAAGGTCCTTTCAAGGGGCAGTCCGGATTTTGAGTAAGGCAATGGGAAGACATTTTGTTCATGGTAACCGAGTTTCCAGGATTAACTTGGTTAGGTGATTTTTTAAAGTTTGATTCATTCTTTCTACTTTCCCTGATGAGGACAGATGCCAGAGAATATGATATTCCCATTTTATTTCTAATGCCTAGGTTAGTCCTTTAATGATGTATGCAGTGAAGTGGGTCCCATTGTCTGAATCAATGTTTTCTATTAGTCCAAACCTGGGTATGATATGTTCTAACAGGGCTTTGACCACATTACTGGCTGTTGTGCTTGGGAAGGGGATGGCATCTACCCAGTGGGTGAGGTGTTTTACTATTACTAGCAAATACTTGAGGTGGTCTATTGGGGGCATTTCAGTATAGTCAGCCTGGACACTTCGGAATGGCCTTGACGGTGGGTTCCTTCCTCCGGGAGGTTGCCTCTTTAGGGTTTGCTTATTAGTCTTTCTGCACGCTGTGCAACCATCCACTGCTTGCTTAGTGAGGGTGTATATTCCTGTGTATTCATAGACTCTAAGGACTGCATCACACGTAGCTTGAGGACCCCAATGAGATCCTTGATGAAGTTGTGACAGTATTTCCCTCATAAGAGGCTTGGATAACATTTCTCTTCCATCTGGTAATACCCATTTTCCTTCTGAGTTTTCCTCAGCTCCTAATTTCTTTAGTTTTTCCTGGTCTGCGTGGGGGAAGATGGGAAGTGCAGTGGAAGGGGGAAGATGAGGGGTTAAATGAAAAATGGGTGTAGCTTGGGAAGAGGCAGCCTGTTTGGCTATTTGGTCAGCTAGATTATTTCCCCGACTTTCAAAGGAGAGGGTTTTTTTGGTGTCCTGGGACATGAACAATAGCTATTTCCTCAGGAAGCTGGAGATTATCTAATACTTGTATTATTAACTCTTTGTGAACTAGGTTTTTTTTTGTTTTTTTTTTAGAGACGGAGTCTCACTCTGTTGCCCAGGCTAGAGTACAGTGGTGTGATCTCGGCTAACTGCAAGCTCCACCTCCCGGGTTCACGCCATTCTCCTGCCTCAGCCTCCCGAGTAGCTGGGACTACAGGCACCCGCCACCACGCCTGGCTAATTTTTGTATTTTTAGTGGAGACGGGGTTTCACTGTGTTAGCCAGGATGGTCTTGATCTCCTGACCTCGTGATCCATCTGCCTCAGCCTCCCAAAGTGCTGGGATTACAGGCACAAGCCACCACACCCGGCCTTATGGACTAGGTTTTGACCTTTACTGTTAGTAAGGCCTCATTCAGTCCAGATTTTTCCAAAGGTATATACTACTCCAAAGGCATATTTGGAGTCAGTATAAATTGTTCCCTCCCGATTTTGTAAAAATTTTAAGGCTTGATTTAGAGCAATTAGCTCGCACGTCTGTGCGGACCAGTCATTGAGTAATCTTCCTGATTCTATTTCTGTGAGGGTATCTCTGTCAACTACAGAGTATCTGTAATCCCTTTTTCCTTCTATTACCTGGGAGGAACCATCTACAAAAAGATGTTTCCCTGTTTGAAAAGGAGTTTCACATAAGTCTAGTCTTAACTTTGGTTTGGTAACTAATTAGGTCTAAATACTTATGCTCAGGTTCCATTGGTTGTGGGTTCCCTGTTACCTTTTGGTTTGGATTCCTGGTTAGAAAAGCAGCTGGATTTAGAGAATTGTCAGTGGTTAGTGTCAGGTCATCTCTCTCTAGCAGGATAGCTTCATATTTTAAAATTCTTGAGTCAGCGAGCCACCTTTCTGCCTTTTGGTTGAGGATAGTTCTCACTTCATGAGGTGTGCTAACAATGAGTTTTCCCCCAAAGGTTAATTTTCTGCTTTCCTCCCTGAGCAAGGCTGTTGCTGCCAGTGGCCCCCGTGCTCTTGGGTGAGTACCCCTAAAGCCACTCCTTTGCTTAATACTGACAAAAAGATGGAATGGCTGTTCTAGGGAGGGTAAAGCTAGAACAGGGTCAGTCACTAGTAAATGTTTTAACTTTTCTACTTGTTTGATTTCTGCTAGAGTCCAGAGAAGGGGGTCTGGCTCTTCTTGGGTGAGTCTTTCGTACAAAGGTTTTGTTTCTAAGGCATAAGAGTCAATTCATTGGCAACAGTATCCAACCAATCCCCAAAATTTTCTGAGCTCTTGTTTTGTTTCTGACACAGGTAGGGATATGATACCTTCAATCCATTCAAAGCCAATTCTCTGCCTTTTGCTTTTGCCTTTCCTCATTCCTCCGTACATATACATTTTCATTCTCTTTAAAAGCTCTTCTATGGGATGGTCTTTCCAATTTTCTTTCGTAATTTCTTTGTAATATCTGGTGACAAAATGGAGCTTTAACATTCCTCATCCAAGGGGGTCTTCGAATTCTAGGCCAGCATATTTCCTCCTTTGCTCTTTAAGCCTCTCTAAGAATTCCGTAGGTCCTTTATCCTTTCCCTGTTGTATATTAAAAGCTTTGGTATATTTTGAGTTCGAGGAACTGATTCCCGAATCCCTTTAATTATCCTATCTCTAAGATCTCTCATATTCCCTCAATGGGCTACATTGTTATTCCATTGAGGATCTTGGGCTGGGAACTTTTGTTTAGCTGCAAGGACGTTATGACTGAGGGGGTGTTCACGTTCCCAAACCGTCATAGTGGCCCTGCGGATCATGCTTCTTTCCTCTCCCGAAAAGAGGATGCCTAGGATGGACATTAACTCAGTCCAAGTATACAACTGGGGTCCTAGAAATTGATCAATTTGATCTGCTACTCCATAGGGATTGTCTAAGAGTGGTTTGAGCCCTTTTTAGGCTTCGGACTTCTGAACTGGTTAACAGGGCGTTCACAAAACAAATGCCCCCTCCTCCTAGAAGCACTTCCCTTAAGGGAAAGATCGTTGGAGCAGATTCTCGAGGTAGTGGGGAAAGGAAAGTTTTGGATATCTTTTTTACACTATTCTATCTCACGTTGAAGTCTTCCTGGGGAAGGGCATTCAGGCTAGGGAGACCCCAAGTCAGGATTATAAGGGGAAGAAACAAAGTGAGCTGGGGAAGGGTCTGGGGCAGTTGCAGCTACTGGAGGGGGAGGGAAGTTAGTGGTGTTTGGCGGGGGAAGGTGGTCTAAGGGGTCCCATGTGTTGGTTGACTTTTTGGGATGAGGGATATTAATTTCTTGAGAAGAAGTAGCTTCTGGCTTGTCCCCCGTATCCTTTAGGGAACAGAGGACAGGCCCCCACCACCAACACAGGGCATAGTCTATTTCCTCCTGGGAGACAGGACTTTTGTTATTGACATACCCTATTAAAAGCTGACAAATCCAATCCTCACTAGATCGAAACTTTTGGCCAAAAGACTGAAGGTTTGAGGATAGGTTTTTTGGTCCAAATAAAACAGCAATATTTTATCGTTTGTTGCTTTTTCTTGTGTTTGGTCCTTTCATTATCCTTCCAGTATGTTAACATGAGACCTAGAGGGCTATCAGAGGGAATTTTATTGTCTGTCTTATCCTTCTTATTTCCTGTCCTGCTTGAGGTATTTCCCATTCTGGAAGTTTTAGGTGTTTCCCTGAGTTTCCTGAGTCTGTGTGGCTCAACCTCTTTTATGAGAGATTTCTTGCCCCCTTTTCCCTGAAGGTTCAACCCCTCCCCTGCCACTGGAGGTTTCTTGCACTCCCCTACTTTTGTTTCATCCTTCTCCGGCCACTTCCCTTATGGGAATTTGGGTCCCTCTTAGCATTGGTGGGTTGGTATAAGCCTCATGACAGGAAAGCTGCCCTAAGCCATATGAGGTGACCGTGGAACCACAGATCCAGACTGCACACTTGCTTCACACTCAACTGTGCATCTTATTCACACACTTTCAACCTCCAGGATGTCCTGACCACCAAATAAGTACTTCACCACCCCCGCAGCTTTTCTTACCTTGGTGTGTGCAGAGGAGTTACCTGGTCGCCACGGTATTTGTAGGACTTTTCTTCCTTCATTGCTGAGAGTCCAGGTTTATTTGTCACACCAGGTGGGTCTTGATTCCTTATTCCTGAGGCCATTGCAATGAGGCAGCAGGACGCATCTCCTCATGAGAGGTGATCAGAGACCCTTCCCTAGAGGAGAATGGGATGCCAGACGAGCCCCCAAATAGTTGGAAATAAGAGCTCGGAGTTGCAAAGAAAATGAGCTCTCAAAAGACTTCTCAGCAAGGCAAATTTACTTCTGAGAAGGGTGCTGCCTGCAACAGTCATGATCGCAAGAGCACACTGAACAAAGGAGAAAAGTTTTTATCCCTAATGCAGCTTCTGTTTCTGTGTCCTTTCCCCATTGGCTGTAGTCGGACCACACAATGTAAGCTAACCCGATTGGCTAAAACTTGAAATTTTTCCAAATAGGGTAGATGGGGAAGAAGGGGTAGGAGTGGTAAAACTTTTCCAAACAGAGTAAACTGAAACATTTAAATGCGTAACTTGGTTTTTTTTTGTTTTTTTGTTTTTTGTTTTTTTGAGACTGAGTCTCTCTCTGTTGCCCAGGCTGGAGTGCAGTGGCGCGATCTTGGGTCACTGCAACCTCCACCTCCCGGGTTCACGCCATTCTCCTGCCTCAGCCTCCCAAGTAGCTGGGACTACAGGTGCCCGCCACCATGCCCGGCTAATTTTTTGTGTTTTTAGTAGAGACAGGGTTTCACTGTGTTAGCCAGGATGGTCTCAATCTCCTGACCTCGTGATCCACCCGCCTCGGCCTCCCAAAGTGCTGGGATTACAAGCGTGAGCCACTGTGCCCAGCCTAAATGCGTAACTTGAAAAGAAAGGAGGGGAGGGAGGGATTGTCCATTAAGGCATGTTTGGGCATGTTTAGGCATGGCAAAGATGGAAAGGCTTGTTTAGAGAACAAGAATGTATCTTTTCTAGCAATGTGAAATGACATTAGTCGCTAAAAGAAACAAAGAAGTTTGAAGAGGAACTGACTGTTTCTGGCACCAGCTATTTGGGAGGCTGAGGCAGGAGAATTGCTTGAACCTGGGAGGCGGAGGTTGCAGTGAGCCAAGATCATGCCACTGCACTCCAGCCTGGGCGACAGAACAAGACTCTGTCTCAAAAAAAAAAAAAAAAAAATGAATTACAAGCCAGCACGGTGGCTCATGACTGTAAGCACTTTGGGAGGCCAAGGCAGGCAAATCACTTGAGGTCAGGAGTTTGAGACCAGCTTGCCCAACATGGTGAAACCCCATCTCTACTAAAAAAATATAAACATTAGCTGGGCATGGTAGCATGCACCTGTAGTCCCAGCTACTCAGGAGGGTGAGGGTGCAGTGAGCTAAGATCATGCCACTGCACTCCAGCCTGGATGACCGAGTGAGACCCTGTCTAAACCTTGAAAGAATTACACCTTAAGTGATTCTCTTGGTTACCCTACAGTGCCATCACTTTTTGAGGATGAGCATTCACATAGACCTATATGCACTCATACACACAAAGTTCTTGCCAGTTCCAAGACTTGTGCTCTTTCTTGCTAAAGCACTACTCTAAGCTCTTAACTCTCACATGCAATGACCAAACCCCACACTCAACACTGAGTTCCTCAACCCTTTGAGCATTTCTCCTGACATGTAAGTCCTTAATTGTAGAAAATATTAAATGTCCTGCTTTAATTCAAATTTGGAAGGGTATCTGCATAGTGCTCACAGTCACCAGCATGCCAGGGCACCCTGGTTGAGAACCACTGACTGCTGTTTCACCAGAAATTAGTGATAAATCTCGTTTTGTCAACTTCCCAGTCACAATTCCGTATCTGCCCCTGTACCAGACTTCTTAAAACCCCACATTTTGTGTCAACAGAAATGGCTGGAAACAAAGTCTTGAGCCAACTCTAGGATATCTGAAGTTCAGGTTGTTTAAAAGAATCCCACTAATTAACAAGCTAATCCACCATATATAGTGGAGTGACCCCAGGAAATATTAGACTGGTTTAATTCTATAATATTAAGACTCAACAATCTTGAGTATGAAGAGACAATTCCATTTACACAGGTGCTCGTGAAAAGCTTCCTACCAAGTGATATGTATTTTTTTTATTCCGGCACCCACCCCCCCAAGTGATATTTTGTATGTAAGCCAACTTGGGGACAATGGAGGCAAAATGCTCTTATTTCAGTGATGGCAAATGACCATCTTCCAGAGCCAGCAATCCATAGCTATGAAAGACCAAACCTTAATGCCAGTGGTTAAAAAGAAATCTTTATTTTACAAAATTAAAAACATAAATAGTATTTACAAGCATCTTAAATACCAGCTTATAATACTTGACATTTTCTAATCATTTCAAATTGAGTTTCCCATAAGCTTTTAAAATGCAAGACCATTCATTCACTTGAGTGAGTTACCAGTTTTTATTTCCACCAATCCAAAGTGGGTTTTGGTTTTTGAAATTGTCCATACTGTAGTCATTCAAAAAAATACAATATGCTTTTGAAATGACTAGCTTTAAAGAAAAAAGTCCTGAGCTTCCTACCCCAGTTGTGGGATATTACTCCAAAACAACTCAAGAACCCAAATTATCTGACTGCCTGATTAAATGTAACCACTCTAGCTTTTTAAAGACACATTCCTGGTACTCACATTAATCCATCTCCCTCACGTTTCAGGTTTGCTGGAAGGAAAAGCAGAGAAATAATGGAGTAGAGAAGTGGGAGAATCCAGATGACCATCTGAAATCACATTACTGAAAATACAACAGACATGACCCAAAAATCTGATCTTACTAGTTTCCTTCAGGATCAAATCCAGGATATTTTATTGTACAAAAATTTCAAATGATTTCAGATGATGCATATGTGACAGCAAACCTGAATGGCACAATGAAACACAGACTTAAAAGATGCTTCAGTGGTCAACACTCATTCTGGAGTTCTCATGAATGAAGGGTAGACAGATTCAGTAAAATTGTTTGCTTTTCAGTTTCATTATCTGGTCTTCAAATTTCAGCACAGAGCAATTCATTTCCATATAGTAATATGTAAAGAAAGACTACAAAAGTGTGAGGAAAGCAAATGTCCTCGAGAAGGGTCAGAAAAGGAAAGGAAGACTCAGTATCTACAACCCATTACCTAAGAACACCATTTTGTTCCATTTTCCCTGGAAGCCCTCACAGCTCAGCTGAGAATCAGAGTAAGAATCTTCATTATCAGAGATTAGCAACAAATTTAAAAGAAAAAGAATGACAACAGGTAAGAGTTATATACATTTTACTAGTTTGTTTCAGACTTGT
Source organism: Pan paniscus (assembly GCF_029289425.2). Taxonomy (NCBI): domain Eukaryota; kingdom Metazoa; phylum Chordata; class Mammalia; order Primates; family Hominidae; genus Pan; species Pan paniscus. Next base: position 150,079,040 of record NC_073253.2, on the reverse strand, counting down.
CCTGGATATTTAAAAAGGTGTCAAATGAGCCATGGATGCTGGTGGCAGGAGGCAACCAGAGAGGAGAGGCTCGAGTATGAGGAATGGGGAAGACTTATTTACAAATTCAGAGCAAACTCCTCTCTTCTGGGTCTAAAATAAAGACATCTTTTGTCTTCAGTAAAACAAAAGTCTTTCTGCTCAATGCAGATGGTAGGTACAGTGTGCTCAAAAGAAGCATTTTCTCTTGGGGAAGATAAGTACACAGTCAGCACAGTAAGCACCACTCTGGGATCAGGCCCACCCTGCAGAGCCTGGTGCCATCACTGCTGCATGTTGTTGATAATCGCCAGGATGCTCATCTTCTCCTGGGCAGAGTCCACATCCTCATTCTGCTTCTGGGCCACTCCTGTGCCTAAGCCATAGAGCCGCCCACAGTACTTGGCATCATCAATGCTGTCCTCAAAAAACAACTGCAGAATGGGACAGAGAACCATGGTGAGAATTATGCTAGAAGTCATGACAAGTATAAATATTATCCCATCTGGCCGGGCGCAATGGCTCACGTCTGGAATCCGAGCAATTTGTGAGGCTGAGGCGGGCAGATCACTTGGGATCAGGAGGTCAAGACCAGCCTGGCCAACATGGCAAAACCCCATCTCTACTAAAAGTACAAAAATGAGCCGGGCATGGTGGCACACACCTGTAATCCCAGCTACTTGGGAGGCTGAGGCGGAAGAATCACTTGCGCCCAGGAGGCAGAGGGTGCAGTGGGCCAAGGCCGTACCACTGCACTCCAGCCTGGGCAACATAGCGAAGACTCCATCTCAAAAAAGAAAAAAACCACTACCACATCACCACCTCCCAGCCTTCCTAAAGCCCTGAAAATATACCAAACTAGAAAAAAAAACTAATAGTATAGAAAGGCTCGGCCAGGCACAGTGGCTCACGCCTGTAATCCCAGCACTTTGGGGCGCCAAGGCAGGTGGATTACGAGGTCAGGAGTTCAAGAACAGCCTGGCCAAGATGGTGAAACCCTGTCTCTACTAAAAATACAAAAAATTAGCCAGGCATGGTGGCAGGCACCTGTAATCCCAGCTACTTGAGAGGCTGAGGCAGAGAACTGCTTGAACCTGAGAGGCAGAGGTTGCAGTGAACTGAGATCACACCACTGCACCCCAGCCTGGGTGACAATGCAAGACTCCGTCTCGAAAGAAAAAAAAAAAGAGACAGGGTTTCACTCACTGCAACCTCCGCCTCCCAGGCTCAAGTGATTCCCTTGCCTCAGCCTCCCGAGTAGCTGGGATTACAGGTGCATGTCATCACACCTGACTAATTTTTGTACTTTTAATAGAGGCAGGTTTCACCATGTTGGCCAGGCTGGTCTCAAACTCCTGACCTCAAGTGATCCACTTGCCTCGGCCTCCCAAAGTGCTGGGATTACAGGTGTGAGCCACCGCACCCGGCCTAAACCTTTCCTTTTAATGCAGTCTTTTCATGCTCCTTTCTCTATAGGAGAAAGGCTCTCCTATCTGAACATACTTTCCATGTATTCTTTTACTGCCAGTATCTCTGTGCTGCTGCTGTTTAACACAACTGCTCCCTTCTCTTTAACAGGCAGAGCAATGGGCTGGGCTTGGGCTGTGGATTCAGCCGGACTCACTTGACCTTGGCAAAGTCATTTAAACTCCTTTTAAGCCATAGTTCCCTATCTATAAAACAGGATAATAGGGTTATTATGAGGAATGAGATAACGAACAGTAAGCACTTATCCCAGCACTTTGGGAGACCAAGGCAGGCAGATCACCTGAGGTCAAGAGTTTGAAACCAGCCTGGCCAACATGGCGAAACCCTGTCTCTACTAAAAATACAAAAATTAGTAGGGCATGGTGGCGGGCACCTATAATCCCAGCTACTCGGGAGGCTGAGGCAGAAGAAAAGCTTGAACCCGGGAGGCGGAAGTTGCAGTGAGCTGAGATCGCACCACTGCACTCCAGCCTGGGTGACAGAGCAAGGCTTCATCTCAAAAAAAATAAATAATAAATAAATAAAAAATAAATGTTCAACAAACCTCAGCCCACATAACAGACCATCCACTACCTCCTTAGCCTTCAGCAAGTTACTGCCGAGAGGCCTGTGATCACATTCAAGGAAGCTTACCTCTTTCATCCTAAAGAAAGCCATTCCTGTCAGCAGTGAGTCTGAGCCTGCCTGGTGCTGCCTTCCAATCCTCTGCAAATCCAACTGATCAGCAACTTCCTGAAGACCTCCCTGGAGATGTATGGAGAACAAAGATAATATTACAAACCCAACATGCCCCTACTGGAGCCAACTAAGTGCAGTTATGAGTTCACCGAATTCTAGCAAGAAGTGGGGACAGGCCATTTATTTAACAGGCCTTAGGAACCTCTTTTTAGCTCTTTTATTCCCTTTTTCCAGACGCTATATTGTGCTACATCCTACATTTTGCTCCTTTCCATGTTGTTAATTTTTCCAGAACTCTGCCTTTAAAATCAGAATTGCAAGGCTGAGGAAATAGTAAATCCCACTCTAATTCTAGACAGCAAAGCTCTATGTCAACAATTTATTAGGGTACCAAGTTCTAAAACTTTCTAGAGTTAAGAACTCCTCTAAGAATCTGTTATACCACAGACCCCATCCCTAACAAACAGCATTTATACCTTTTCATTAGGTTCATGGCCCTCGAGTGAAGAATGCCTGCCTTAAGATGACAGAAGCAGAGGGTTCCCTTCATGGCCAGGTTAAAGATCGTTACCACACAAATATCTGACCAAATCAGCTTTATATTATACCCTGTCTACCACCACACTAGCATCTAGTACTCAAAAATGCATGCTGAACACGTAACAATAAAGCAAAGTCAGCTTTTTTTCTGTCCTTTTTGTTACTGGTATTAAGAAAAACATCATATACCTTAAGATTTTTGCAGCTCTTCATCAGGTATTTCACATCATAAATGGATGGGAAGAAAAGGTTCAGAATATGAAAGAATTCATGTTCCTCTTCTGGCAAACGAGAATCTGTAAGCAACTTTACCATATAGCCAAAATCATAGCCACTACAAGAAGAGAATAAACCACAGAGGTTAAAAAAGCAGTGGTTATCAGGCCCCAGTGTTCAACCATTTTATTTCTCAAAGCTTGTAAATGCTACTTCACGTTAGGAACTTTCACTTTTTCTGAGTAGTTTATCGTACTATAATCTGAATTTTTTTTTTTTTTGAGACAGAGTCTTACTCTGTTGCCCAGGCTGGAGTGCAATGGCACGATCTCGGCTCACTGCAACCTTCACCTCCCAGGTTCAAGCAATTATCCCTGCCTCAGCCTCCCAAGTAGCTGGGATTACAGGCACCCGCCACCATGCCTGGCTAATTTTTGTATTTTTAGTAAAGACAGGGTTTTGCCATGGTGGCCAGGCTGGTCTCGAACTCCTGACCTCAGGTGATCCGCCTTTCTCAGCCTCCCAAAGTGCTGGGATTATAGATGTGAGCCACTGCGCCCGGCCTATAATCTGAACTTTCTAATAACAACCTAACAGACTAATATGGGAGATATAAAAAAGTACCCAAGGGGTTTAATTGTAGATTCGATTCACCAAAAATCCAAAAGTACTGAGAAGTTAAAATAAGGAGAATCTGGCTTTCAAGTACCTAAGAAACTCCGAGACAGCCATTTAAAAGATAACCAAGTACTGTGACCCTCTCCACCCACCATATTCCCACTTGGAATTAAACCCACTGATAGCCACATGATAGAGCCAAATACTGTGTGAAACAAACCAGTATATGAATGCCCCAGTGTTTTCTGAAAAACTGAAACATGGGCAACAAGCACCAATTCAACTTCTGGCTGCTGCTGCTGAACAGAACAGTCACTAGGACTGCAAAAATGACTAAGAATTCAATTCCCTGCTCCAGTGTAGCCCAAAGTGAGAGAGAAATACACATTCCCTAGGACTGACCTATGAAATGAAAGCCATTTGACATTGTCACAGAGAACCACTCCTGATGTCATAAGCAGCTCTGCAAAGTGCAGTGTGTCAATCCCTTCCTCTTCATGCTTCTGAAACTGTAGTCCTGAGTTAGCAAGGAGATCTATGGAATCCTGGGAGTACATGTCCTCTCTAAAAAACAAGGTGTTTATTTATTAACTGGTGAATAATGAAACAGAAGTAGTGGCCACACTATTACCACCACCTTATAATTATAGTACAAGTATTTTTGAAATGCTTTTCCTAACTTAATAGATCAATTCACTCTTTCCAACATTCAAACAAGCATGCAAAGTAGATCATCATATTTCTGACAGATAGAAAAATGAGATTTTCCTCCATAAACTAAATTTCCTAATTATAATAGGTATACATTTGCTCATTATTTAAAAAAAAAAAAAAAAAAAAAAACACCACCAGGCACAGTGGTGCACGCCTGTAATCCCAGCACTCTGGAAGGCCAAGGCAGGAAGATCACTTCAGGCCAGGAGTTCCAGACCAGCCTGGGTGACAGAGCAAGACTCTGTCTAAAAAAAAAAAAAAAAACACACACACACACACACAAACAAAGATTAGCCAGGCATGGTGGTATGTACCTGTAGTCCTAACTACTCCGGAGGCTGAGGTGAGAGGAATGCTTGAGGCCAAGAACTGGAGGGGACTCACACCACTGCACTCTAGTCTAGGTGACAGAGCAAGATCCTGTCTCAAAAATAAAATAAGTAGGCCGGGCATGGTGGCTCACACCTGTAATACCAGCACTTTGGGAGGCTGAGACAGGCAGATCACTTGAGGCCAAGAGTTCAAACCAGCCTGGCCAACATGGTGAAACCCTGTCTCTACCAAAAATACAAAAATTAGGCCAGGTGTGGTGGCTCATGCCTGTAATCCCAGAAATTTGGGAGGCCAAGGTGGGCGGATCACAAGGTCAAGAGATCAAGACCATCCTGGCCAACGTGGTGAAACCCTCTCTCTACTAAAAACACAAAAATTAGCTGGGCGTGGTGGCGCACGCCTGTAATCCCAGCTACTTGGGAGCCTGAGGCAGCAGACTCACTTGAATCTGGGAGGCAGAGGTTGTAGTGAGCCAAGCTTGCGCCACTGCACTCCAGCCTGATGACAGAGCGAGACTCCCTCTCAAAAAAAAAAAAAAACACAAAAAAACAAAAATTAGCCGGACGTGGTGGCATGCCCCTGAATCCCAGCTACTCAGGAAGTTGAGGCATGAGAATCACTTGAACCCAGGAGGCAAAGGCTGCAGTGAGCCAAGATGGCACCACTGTACTCCAGCCTAGGAGACAGAACAAGACTCTGTCTCAAAAAAATAAATAAATAAACTTAAAAAAAAAAAAAACCAACAAGGCCAGGTGGGGTGGCTCACGCCTGTAATCCCAGCACTTTGGGAGGCTGAGGTGGGTGGATCACCTGAGCTCAGGAGTTCGAGACCAGCCTGACCAACATAGAGAAACCCCATCTCTACTAAAAATACAAAATTAGCAGGGCGTGGTGGCACATGCCTGTAATCCCAGCTACTCAGGATGCTGAGGTTGGAGAATCGCTTGAACCTGGGAGGCAGAGGTTGCAGTGAGCTGAGAAAGCGCCATCACACTCCAGCCTGGGCAACAGGAGCGAAACTCTATCTCAAAAAAAAAAATAAACCAATAAAAAAATATTGAGGCACAGATGGTGGGCAGCCAGCTAAGATGACCTGACGCGCCTTCCAGCTGATTCAGGCTGCTTGCCTCAGACTCAGAGACACCGCCACCATGGCCAGTCAGTCTCAGGGGATCCAGCAGCTGCTGCAGGCTGAGAAATGTGCCACTGAGAAGGTATCCAAGGCCCATGAGCAAAAGACCCAGAGGCTGAAGTAGATCAAAGGAGCAGCTAAGGATGAAACTTAACAGTACCACCTGCAGAGGGAGGAAGCGGTCCAGGCCAAGGAAGCCACAGCCCTGGAATCCCAGTAGCTGCAGCACTCAAGTGGCGTAGGAAGCCCAGAAGAGGACCAGCCTCCAGACCTACTTCTGGCAGAACAAGGCTTGGATAGCCTCTTGGCCACCGTCTGTGACACTGGCCAGAAATCCATGAAAACTACAGCATAAATGGAAAGGAGTGGGAGAAAGAAGTGCCTGTTCCATGAACTGGCATTTTAGATGCCCTCAGGGAACATAAAGCTTTGGCAAAGCTCAAGTTATATTCTTATGAAGTAAATAGGTCGGGTGTGGTGGCTCACAACTGTATGTAATCCCAGCACTTTGGGAGGCCGGAGTGGGTGGATCACGAGGGTCAGGAGTTAAAGACAAGCCTGGCCAAGATGGTGAAACCCCGTCTTTACTAAAAATACAAAAGTTAGCCAGGCATGGTGGGCACCTGTAATCCCAGCTACTTAGGAGGCTGAGGCAGAGAACTGCTTGAACCTGGGAAGTGGAGGTTGCAGTGAGCCGAGATCGCACCACTGCACTCCAGCCTGGGTGACAAAGCGAGACATTACCTCAAAAAAAAAAAAAAGAAAAGGCAGTAAATAGGTGGGGCATGGTGGCTCATGCCTGTAATCCCAGCACTTTGGGAGGCCAAGGCGGGTGGATCACAAGGTCAGGAGTTCGAGACCAGCCTGGCCAACATGGTGAAACCCCGTCTCTACTAGAAAAATACAAAAATTATCCAGGCATGGTGGTGGGCGCCTGTAATCCCAGCTACTCGGGAGGCTGAGGCAGGAGAACTGCTTAAACCCGGGAGGCAGACGTTGCAGTGAGCTGGGATTGTGCCACTGCACTCCAGCCTGGGTGACAGAGCAAGACTCCGTTTCAAAAAAAAAGAAAAGAAAAGGAAGTAAATGATTTCTGTATATTACATAGCAGGTCCCTTCACTTCTTGGAGAGTAGCAAATCTAGCTTCTTTGTACAGACTTACAACTTAACTAAAGCTTTTATATTTTAAAAAAGACATTAAAAATTTTTTTTCTCTTTACCTCGTATTTCCTAGAAATGTAATGGGTATGTGTTGTCTGTTCTCCTATGCCTTTTGGCTCAAGCAACACATGTATTATTGTTGACTTTTTCTTTTTTATATCTAGTGAAAGGAAAAAAGTTCTTTGAAGAAAGAAAGAAATTAAGTTTTCTTTTTCCCTAATGCTTCCATGAAGGTCAGGGGCTTTATCTATGAAAAAGTAGCAAATAGTTATTTGTAACCCACGTGAAGCAACAGCCAGCCTTAAAGTAGTCTATTCCTGCTAATGGTTCAAACAATGAATACTAGTGTAATTGTCTGAGCTACTTGTAGTTTCTCTTAATCAAAATTACTAGATGACAGAATTAAATAACTTGTAACATGTTATTACTTGGTATACAGATGATTATCTAAAAGACTCTGTCATGAAAAAAACTGAAAAAATTAATGGTCTTATAATGCTACCCCACAGATCCAACACCTTTGTTTACAGATCTTTCCAGACTATTTTCTCTATCTACACATACACACCTACATCCCTTACATCTCTACATCACAGACCATCTTTACAAATCAATAATCATCCATTGTAACACTGTCATAATATTCCACTCTAAAGATATATCCATTAATTCAACCACAGGAATTATTTATAATACCATGTAATACAAAAGTAAGGAAATAAGCTAAACGACTCCTGTTCCACTAGACTTTCACTTGCTTTTCATATAAACTTGGGTTAGACAATAAGAAAACCACTGCAATCTTGATTTTTTCCACTAAATTAAAACCAATGATGAATCACAAGTTTCTTTTCCACTTAAATAAACATTTTTTTTTGTTTTGCTTATTATAACTAGGCTTCAATCCCAAGTAAACATTATTTTTTTTCTTTTTCTTGAGGCAGAGTCTCATTCTGTCACCCAGGCTGGAGTGCAGTGGCACAATCTCGACTCACTGCAGCCTCCACCTCACAGGTTCAAGTGATCCTCCCACCTCAGCCTCCTGAGTAGCTGGGATTACAGGCACCTGCCAGCATACCCAGCTAATTTTTTTATTTTTAGTAGAGATGGGGTTTCACCACATTGGCCAGGCTGGTCTTGAACTCCTGGCCTCAAGTGATCCAGTGATCCACCCACCTCGGCCTCCCAGAGTGCTGGAATTACAGGCGTGAGCCACCACGCCCGGCCACAAGTAAACATTATTTTAAACCCAAACATACCCAAACCACTCAGTGAAATAACTCATTTTTCTTCCTTGTATTATATTATTTTTATGGTACAAACTACAGGCTTTGACAATAAACTAAAAAATGCAGTTAAAGGAAAGATCCAGATGATCTCCCAAAATTACTTGAACCTCAAGGAAATTTCCAAAACATACGAACAACAAAAAAAAAATTACTCCTTCCAGGAACAATGGCTCCACCTGTAATCCCAACACTCTGGGAGGCCAAAGCGGGCTGATCACTTTCTACAAAAAATTAGCTGGGCATGGTGGCGTGCACCTGTAGTCCCAGCTACTTAGGGGGCTGATGTGGGAGGATCAGCTAAGCCTGGGAGATTGAGGCTGCAGTAAGCCATGTTCGCACCACTGCACTCTAGCCTGGGTGACAAAGTGAGACCCTGTATTGACAGGAAAAAAAGATTACTCCTAAATCATGAAACACTCCCGATACCCAGTTAAACAAAGCAGGATACAATAGGAAGTACACTAACATCATTTTATGCAATCAGCAAAATGACAGTCTCCCCGAAATTTTCTTTGAAAATTCCTGGGCATATATCCAAAAGAACTGAAGGCAAGACCTTGAAGAAATATTTGCACACCCATGTTCATAGCAGCAATATTCACAACAGTCAAGAGGTAGAAAAAACCCACGTGTCTATCAACAGATGAATAAACAAAATGTGGTATATACATACCATGGAATTTTCCACTGCCTAGGAGTGGAATTGCTAGGTCATATGGCAACTCTATGTTTAACCTTTTCAGGAACTGCAAAACTATTTTCCAGAATTTCCCCCAAAATTCTATATTCCTAGCAGCAATGTATGAGGGTTCCAATTTTCTCCACACCCTCAACAACACTTATTATGTCTTTTTGACTATAGCCATTCTAGTGGGTGTGAAGTGGTATCCCAATGTGGGTTTAATTTGCATTTCCCTCATGACTAATGATGTTGAGCATCTTTTCATGTGCTTACTGGCCATCTGTATATTATCTTTCAAGAAAAGTCTATCTTTTGCACATTTTTAGTTGGGTTGTTTATCTTTTCATTGTTAAGCTGCTGCAGTTCTTTAAGCAGGACTTCACTTGCTGAGATTCCCTGTTCCGTCCTCTGCTTGACCGCTCTATCCAACACCTACCTGGATTCAGTGAAAACAAAACTTAAAATTAACGCATTTATTTAGAAATCACTTACGTAAGGTTAAATTTGAAATTGAACTGCCAAGTATTGATTCCAGAAGGATACTCTCCCTTCTCATTTGTGAATGTAAGGCCCAGCTGGATAATTTTTAAAAGGTCAACATTGCACCGCAGAAGCTGATATTGGTAATCTATGGAACTACGAAATTCACCAATTGGTCGCACCACAACACCTGGAAATTCTGTGTCCTGGAAAAGGAAAAAGTCTCTCATCACAAGGTTTCACAAAACAGTGGATGCTGAATTGGTAATTCATAAATAAAATTTTACCTCCATTTATAAAAGTTATGTGACAAGCCCCAAACTTGGGCACAAAATTCTTTTTGTGTTTTTTTGAGATAGGGTTGGTCTGTCTCTGTCACCCAGGCTGGAGGGCAGTGGCACAATCACAGCTCACTACAGCCTCAACCTCACAGGTGCAATCAATCCTCCCACCTCAGCCTCCCTAAGTAGCTGGAACTACAGGTGCACACCACCACACCCAGTTAATTATTGTATTTTTTTGTAGAGATGGGGTTTCACCATGTTGCCCAGGCTGGTCTCAAGTGATCCACCTGCCTCGGCCTCCCAAAGTGCACAGATTACAGGCATCAGCCAACACACCCGGCCAAAATCCTATCTTAAAATACTGATCTTGTTGATATCTACTGAAGAAGCACTAAAATCATGAAGCTTTGCACAACAACTTGATCCTAAATAAGCAGAATGTCAATAGAAAGAGTTGAGTAACTACAGGTAGATATGCAGTCAATTAAGAACATTCTAGGTAGAGAACAATATATGAATAAAAATACAAATACAGGGAAGTGAAACAGCCATTCAGAAAAAAATATAAAGAGACAGGCTTAGCTTGAGTGAAAAGACTGGAAGGAGCTCTGAATACCAAGCTAAAGACTTAACTCTGTAATTTCTTTTTTTTTTTTGGGACGGAGTCTCGCTCTGTCCCCCAAGCTGGAGTGCAGTGGCACGATCTCGGCTCACTGCAAGCTCTGCCTCCCGGGTTCACGCCATTCTCTGCCTCAGCCTCCCGAGTAGCTGGGACTACAGGCGCCCACCACCATGCCCGGCTAATTTTTTGTATTTTTAGTAGAGGCAGGGTTTCACCGTGTTAGCCAGGATGGTCTCAATCTCCTGACCTCGTGATCCGCCCGTCTCGGCCTCCCAAAGTGCTGGGATTACAGGCATGAGCCACCACGCCCGGCCAGCTCTATAATTTCTAAAGCAGGAGTCACAAACTCCAAGCAGCTAATGTAAAGGAGTAAAGTCAGCTAGGTATGAAAATAGTACAAGTAATAGGGACTGGAGTAAAACAGAGAGCACATGCCCGTCTACAGGAGGCCCTTAATATTACCACAATACTCATCTCTCTCTCCAGCCACTGTCAGGCAGGAGTGGATAACAGATATTGCCAGATCTTCCTATTTTTTTTTTTTTCAGAGATGCCAGAAATCTGGAATTCAAGTGAGTTCTATTGACTTTTAAATGCTGGCAATAAATTTTTAAAATTCTTAACAAACATCGTATAGTCAAATTCACCATATCTGTGGAACAGCTGGGCCCTAGGGGATGACGTAACTTCTGCTTTAAAGACTTTCAAACAGAATAATGTTATAAAAAATCTAAGATACTAGAGGTTACATCCTTCTCAGAGACACTGGCTACCTTGATATTTCATGAAGCAACACAACCTTCCATCCGGTTTAATTTACAATGGCTTTAGTGGAACATACCCATTCTTTTCAAAATCTCAAATTAAACATTCCCTAAACCCATCCATATAAGAAGTTGAGTCAAGCTGGGCATAGTGGTATGAGCCTGCAGTCTCAGCAACCTGGAAAGGTGAGGTGGGAGGACTGCTTGAGCCCGGGAGTTCAAGGCTGCAGTGAGCTATGATTGCATCTGTGAATAGCCACCGCACTCCAGCCTGGGCAACAGAGCAAGACCCCATCTTTAAAAGTGACAAAGAAGGTGAGTCAGAGTAGAGCTCCTTACCATGGCAATATAACTGTAACTGAGCACGATTTCTCGGATCTTCCTCATCTCTTCTTCTAGATTACTGGCCCACACTTCACAGATAACCTGGCTATTCTCCACAAGTGCTGCAGGCATCCTGAAGAAACCTGAGAAGTCGTCTTCAGCTAACTAGTTTTACAGTGCAAGCCAGACAATGTTTGGTCTGATCTAGATTGTAAAACATTTTAAAATCATGTAAGTTTACACACACATAAGATGTCAACAAAACAAAGACATCAAAATAATATTTTACAATCACTTCATTAGTTTAAAACATTGATTATATTTATTCTCCATTTTATATGATGGAGAAACGTTGTCAACACACACACACACACGCACACACGCACACACACACAGTTCTTTCTTGAAGAAACTGAAGTTATTGAAACTTCTGCCCAGCAGTCCTCTGCCACAGAAGTGAAACCACTACCCTAGTTTTTCAGCTCTCTGTAGACTAGACCAAAATAATCCCGTTACCACAAATATGCCCTTATCCATGACTTTCACATCACTTTGCACAGAGACCAAATCATGGAAACAGTCCTACAGGAATCATCCTAGCCATTTTCAATGTATCTGAGATCTCTGAAAACCTGAAAGAATGTGGGCCTAAACTCTCACACTCAAGCCTTTGTACCCATATGATGAATACTGGCACGGGATTCTTCCCCCATCCCACAAAAGGAAATTATTTTTCTCTACAATCCCAAAGTCAAATACAACTAGAGGTAATAAACAATACCAGTGCCTCTTTAGACATACCAGTGCCTCTTTAGATTTGTGCAAACAGAGCATGAAGTGAGGGATTTAAGTGCTAAAAAACAATCCCACTTGCTAATCTGAACCCTAAAAACCACAATGCAAATCAGAATTTTAGTTAGTATTTACTTTTTTTCTTTGAGATGGAGTCTTGCTCTGTCGCCCAGGCTAGAGTACAGTGGTGCACTCTTGGCTCACTGCAACCTTTGCCTCCTGGGTGCAAGCGATTCTCCTGCCTCAGCCACCCAAGTAGCTGGGACTATAGGTGCACGCCACCACGCCCAGCTATTTTTTGTATTTTAGTAGAGATGGGGTTTCACCATATTGGTCAGGCTAGTCTTGAACCCCTGACCTTGTGATCCACCGGCCAGTATTTACTTTTAAACACATAAATTAAAAAGAAACTATGCAGCAATTCAACAGTAGGACTAAAGATGGCTGGTGTAAATCATTCAACCAGAAACAGAATGATTCATGGTGTATTTTCCAGGAGAAAAATCAGGGAGGGGAAAGTATTCTGTGAGAAAAAAATTCAACACGATTGGGTCTCTGACTAATGCTGTTATTATTATGGCAAACAACGTACAAGGCCTGGTTATAAAAATACAAAAAAGCCGGGCATGGTGGCTCACGCCTATAATCTCAGCACTTTGGAAGGCCAAGGCGGGCGGATCACAAGGTCAGGAGATAGAGACCATCCTGGCTAACACGGTGAAACTCCGTCTCTACTAAAAATACAAAACGTTGGCTGGCTGTGGTGGCATGCGCCTGCAGTCCCAGCTACTCGGGAGGCTGAGGCAGCAGAATCGCTTGAACCCAGGAGGCAGAGGTTGCAGTGAGCCAAGATTGCGCCACCGCACTCCAGCCTGGGCGACAGAGCGAGACTCCGTCTCAAAAACAAACAAGCAAACAAACAAAAAAGAGCTTATCATAAAGGCACTTACTTCTAAGGCAAGCCCACTGCATGGATCCACAACACAATAGTGGGCTCTAATGTATATATTTAAAGAAAATTTCCTAGAAACAGTAAAACGAATGTAAGTGGTTCCCAAGGGACAGAGCAAGGAAAATCTTTGCTTCCTATTTTCAAGATTGGCAGATGCAACAATGAGAATCTGGAGCAAAACAAAACTGGCATCATTTCTCCAAGAAACTTCTGAGAAATCAAACTGTTGGTTTGCCAGCAAACCTTGAAGATTCCATTTATTCAAGGTATCCTATACTTCCACAGATTTTTCTCTGTAATTACAGTAATTAAACTTAAGTAGACTATGTGGTATCTCCCCCAAAAAACATAGTAGAAACTTCTTAAAGCCAGAATAAATTTCTTCTCTTGTTTTTGTTCTATTACAGGCTTGCAAAAGAACAATAAAGATCAGGAAAAGAGAGAAGTTCAGAATGAATGTGGAGTAAATTACACTATCTGACCATAATTCAGAAAATGTTTCGACTCAGAATTTTAGATTCCTAAACTTGCTTAAGATTTCTCCCCTGCAAAAGGCCTTAAAACCATTTTCTATACCCATATAATGTTAAATCGGTGGTACTTCCTTATTTCCCTAACTGAAATAATACCCTTCATTTTTGGTGTCATTTCAAACATAACCATAACTACTTTGGAGGAAGTGGGTGTATCACTCCTGAGTTTTTGTGAGATGTTTCCGTAAAAGCAAAAGCAACAACAACAACAAAAAACCCCACACAACCAAAAGATGCCTTTAACTTCCATTTAAAAGAGAATTGGTTTTTAAAAAGCTAACCACTGTTATACATATCTGGCATATATATGGGGACTGCCAAAGCCAGACAGTTGGCAAAAATATGTAAGCCATTTTTGCTCCAAAGTTAGCTAGGATCTGTGGGGAAGTAAACAATAGCTTGGAAGCCCCTGAATGTAGTGCCACTCAAAAATTAAAGAGGAATCGCACTATGCACATTTAATTTAGCAAGTCAAATTACTGCATATGCTGACCAAAAAATAAAATAAAATAGCAACTTAAATACCAGCAGGATAAGGGCAGTGGCTCACACCTGTAATCCCAGCACTTTTGAGAGGCTGAGGCTGCAGAATCACTTGAGCCCGGAGTTCGAGACCAGCCTGGGCAACAAAGTGAGACCCCCGTCTCTACAAAAAGTACAAAAACTTAGCCAGGCATGGTAGTGTGTGCCTGCAGTCCCAGCTACTCAGGAGACTGAGCTGGGAGGATCACTTGAGCCCCAGGAAGTCAAGGCTGCAGCAGTGAGCTGTGATTACGCCACTGCATTCCAGCCTCAGCGACTGAGCAAGAGCACGTCTCAAAAAAATCATCATCATCATCATCATACCAGCAATTCTGCCTGCCACTTTCCACTTTGTAAGCACATGCTCCAAAATGAGCCTAAGACAGGGGTTTGTCTTCCTCCTTTTAAGCCTCCTCAGGGCAAGCATCTCACAGCGCATCACAACTCTATGGCTTTCAAATATGCTTATTTGCACAACACAGCCCCTAAAGGTAATCTAATTACTTATCTGGGTTACAACCAAAGCAACAGTAACAAGTTTCAAAACTGAAGGAAAAACCGTCCAGGATGTAGTCAGAAACAGGATGCTAATCTCAAGCGTTGCACCTTCCTAGGAATTTTTAAGGATTAATTTTTATTACATACAATGTTTGCCTCACGGGCTGACTTAAAAACTTGACTCCCACATGAGCTACACAGAAAACTGTGCAAGAAGGAAAGGTTTTCACAAACACACTCACACCTATGAATTACTGAAGTCCCTGCTCTGTGTTGACCTGCAGTGCAGTACGTTCAGATCGCTCCCGTTCATCTACGGTGTAAACTTCTCCAAAACATAGCTCCTTATTTACACAGGAAAGCTCTGAAGGGCAACTAATGATAAAGCCACAGGAAAGTTTTCTCTGCAAGCAATCAAGGCCTTGCTCGGGAAAAGAAACGTTGAGTCTGATTTTGTTCGTTTAAGCCCAAGTGTACAAGGAAACAATAGACATCACTTCCTTATTCTAGAGGACTGAACAAAGGCTTTGCCGTGCATAGATATGATAGAAAAGGAAGTGGCACGTTTGAAGAAATAAATAGCAGCAGCGTTTAAGAGGATCCTCTGACCCTCCCTTACCTCCAAACAGTGTCTCAAGGCACTGCCCTGGATTGAACCGCAGTTCAAACTTCTTAAAACCACCCGAATGGCCCAGGCCCAGTTGGCTCCTCCATTCGTAAAGCCATAGAACACCAAGAAAAAGTTATGGGGCCGCAAGAACTAAGGAAGAGGCGGCGATTTAGAAGGGGGAGGCCCGCAAGATTCCAAATTCAGGTCCTCCTCCCCACTACTCCGTCTCCCATCATCATTCTCTTCTCGTTTATCATCATCCTTCCACTTCAAATCACACTCAGTCCTCCTCCTTCTGACACGCCATTCTTCTTCTGTTTTTGTTTGTTTGGTAAAGCAAAGTTAAAATTACGGGCCTTAGGACTAAGATAACTAAGTTCAAAGCCAGGCCAGGCCACGTAGTAGTCGTGTGTCCTTGCATAAGCCACTTAATCTATTTCGTGCCTCGGTTTTCCTATCTTGTAAAATGGGTTTGATAACAGTACGCACCTCGGAGGATTGGAGTAGAAGTTAAAATGAAGCATATGAGATGCTTTGTAAAGTCCCCGCACATATTACTCGAATATTATCGTGTGACGGTGGCCATTATTATTACTACTCTTTGCTGGGGTTCCTCTCCTCCTCACACACCCTGCCCCTTACACACGCCCCCACTCCCCTTCCCCCTACAGACCCCCAATGGTCTCTCACACTCTTTCATCTTACGCTCCTCTTTCCGGTAAGCGCAGGCCCGCTTACCGGGACCGACAGGGCCCGCGAAGCGCTGGCTCGCTGGCTGGCTGGCTGACGAGCTGGCGGGCTGGCGGGCTGACTCCCCGACGGCGGCGACGGCAGCCCCTGGCCCGGAGCTCTTTTCCCTCTACCCCGGATCTGCTCCTAGAACCGAACGAGCCAGTGAGGTGAGCGCCCCCGTGCCCAGAGCGGTCTTACGTGCCTCCCACCAAACAACCGGACGGCACCACTCTACCCACCCGATCCGCCCGACTCGCCTGCTCTCTAGTCACTCCAGACGCGCGCGCGCGCCTGGTCCCGCCCGCTCCTCCCCCTTTGCGCGCCCCTGCGACTCCGTGCGTGTTCGCTCTGCCTGTGAGGTCGCGGGAAGCAGCGCGCAGGC
This sequence comes from Pan paniscus, assembly GCF_029289425.2. NCBI lineage: Eukaryota > Metazoa > Chordata > Mammalia > Primates > Hominidae > Pan > Pan paniscus. Next base: position 150,062,675 of record NC_073253.2, on the reverse strand, counting down.
GCAGAAGTAACAGGGCACCGCCGAATAGGTGGGGAGTGGAGGCCTGGAAGCACGCTTGCGGAAGACGGCCCGCCTGCGGCCCTCTTCGCGTGATTAGTTGCGCTCGCTCAATTTAATCATGATTCTTACTCCTCCATTTTGGTCCTCTTTCCGAGCGAACAAGGAAGGGGCGTGGTCTAGAACTAGCGCCCCCCCACCCCCCCGCCGTGGGCGCGGCCTGGAAAAATCCAAAGGCCGAGGAAAGGGCGTGGCCCTTCGAACAAACCCTCGAATTACCACGCCCCCTCCTCCTGGCTTTGAAGGACCGTTAAAATCGTTGGCACGAAGGGATTTGTGAAGAGGCTGACGGAGAAAGAGGTTGTCGCGACTTTCTGTTCTAACATGGCCCCGTAGATGTCTCACTTAACAAAGCATCTATCTTACGGTTCCTTTCTGGCAAACAATTGTTGGGGGTGGGGCGGCTCCCCAAAGCCGAATGTGGGTGACGTCCGCCAAGGCCCGCCTACCTCCCGGCCTCACCGAGCAGAGCGAGGAACATTGCCATAGCAACTGGCCCGCCAGGGTCTGCTCGAGTTACAAAGAGGACGGCGCCTCCCGTGGGCACGGCGCCTGGCCAGCGCAGGCGTCGCCGGGCTCTTCAGAGCTCCAAAATCTTTGCGGACGCGCAGGGAGCTCGCCAGATTTTAGTGTCGAGACCCACGGGCTCAGGCCTCGCCCAGGAGCTTCTGAGGCCCCTCTGCCAGCCCCTTGGTTCCCTCTTAATCCTGCTTGAAGAGAGGGCTCTTGACCGACGCCGGCCCTGGGCAGCGTGTGGCCAGCTGGGGCGCGCCTCCGCCTCGTGTTCTCCGCGGTGGGAGAGCAGACAAAGCGCCGGCTTCCTGCACACAGTGTCGGCGGCGGGCCGCCCTCAACCACTCCCGCCAGCGCTCCACCCCTGTTCCCGAGAGGACGGTGGGGGCTGCCCCAAGCACGGTTCTAGTTCTTGTCCCAGATGCTTGTACTTGAGAGGCTGTTGATAAGAAAACGGCAAATGTACCCCTAGTGACGAGGAGAGGGGCTTCTACTATTCACTTTGCACTTTTAAACATTTCCCCCTAAGGGGATTCTCCAAAATCCTCCAATTCCTAGGCTGGATGCCGAGCTGGCCTTGAGCGGCAATTTCAAACGGGATTCCCAAAAGCTATTCTCCAGGGAGGTGAACTAGCTCCAGCCTCCAGGATAAGAGCATCAAATGCACTTTCTGAACTCCAGTCCTCCTCTTCTCCCCCCCCAAATGAGTGTCTAGCTCCTTATCTGCAAAATTAGGTTACGAATGGCTGTCCTGAGCTCGTGAAGATTAAATAGTTAATAATTGGAAAAACACCCCGCACCGAGGAAGATATAAAAGAGCGTTCAATAAATGGCATGTCTCACTTTGCTCTCCCTAAAACAGTCGATTTGGGGCCGGGATTGGTGGCTCACTGAGCCTGTAATCCCAGCACTTGGGGAGGCCAAGGCAGGCGGATCACCTGAGGTCAGGAGTTCAACACCAGCCTAGCCAACATGGCAAAACCCTGTCTCTACTAAATAATACAAAAATTAGCTGGGCGTGGTGGAGGGCACCTGTAATCCCAGCTACTCCGGAGGCTGAGGCAGGGAGAATTGCTTGAATCCAGGAGGCGGAGGTTACAGTGAGCCTAGATCGTGCCACTGCACTCCAGCCTGGGCGACACAGCAAGACTCCCTCTCAAAAAATAAAAAAATAAATAAACAGTGATTCCGTTGAGGGATACACTGATAAAGAAGGCAGGCAAGTGCCCCATCCACCAGTCAGTTCTATGGGTTTTTTTTTTTTTTTTTTTTGAGACAGAGTCTCGCTCTGTCGCCCAGGCTGGAGTGCAGTGGCGCAATCTTGGCTCACTGCAAGCTCCGCCTCCCGGGTTCATGCCATTCTCCTGCCTCAGCCTCCCGAGTAGCTGGGACTACAGGTGCCCGCCACCATGCCCGGCTAATTTTTTTCTCTTTTTTTAGTAGAGACGGGGTTTCACCGTGTTAGCCAGGATGGTCTCGATCTCCTGACCTCGTGGTCCGCCTGCCTCGGCCTCCCAAAGTGCTGGGATTACAGGCGTGAACCACCGCGCCCGGCCAGTTCTGTGGGTTTCTAACGTGCTTTCTTCCACTTGTAATTTAGAGTCAGAAGAGGCTAGCGCTGACAGGCAGGCAGTAGTCACATGAAAAGCGGCCTCCCCAATCCTTTCTTGGAATTTTGTTTTTTCCTGTGGCACTGGGCCTGGTGTGCGCTAAAACAAACAGGAAACACCATGTCCAGCCCCACTACCACCCCTCACCCAGAACTGGGTGTTCGTTTCTCAAATTATTGAAAATAGATATAAAGCAAACAGATGGATTTTATTTTAGGAGAAGTTAGAGTGTTACTCTTTTTTTTTTGAGACAGAGTCTCGCTCTGTCGCCCAGGCTGGAGTGCAGTGGCGCAATCTTGGCTCACTGCAAGCTCCGGCTCCCGAGTTCACGCCTTTCTCCTGCCTCAGCCTCCCTAGTACCTGGGACTACAAGGCGCCCGCCATCACGCCCGGCTAATTTTTTGTATTTTCTTTTAGTAGAGAAAGGGTTTCAATGTGTTGGCCAGGATGTTCTCGATCTCCTGACCTCGTCATCCTCCCGCCTTGGCCTCCCAAAGTGCTGGGATTACAGGCCTGAGCCACCGCACCCGGCCTAGAGTGTTAACGTTTTGAACATTGGATATGATGCTGTACTCATGGATATCGCAAAATTAGAATAATTTTCCAGAAGTCACTGCTTCCCAGTCGGAAGGAAGCCCCTAATGAATGAGAGGGTAGTTGGAAAAGAATATATTCAGTTATATCATTTCATATTTGAGAAGAAAACTCTATTGCTTTTTGAGATGAGGGTCTTGCCACGTTATCCAGGCTGGTCTTGAATCCCTGGGCACCCAGCCTCAAGTAATCCTCCTCACTCAGCCTCCTGAGTGCCTGGGATTACAGGTGCATGCCGCTGCTCCTGGCCCCTGTTGTTTTTGAGCTGCAAACGATAGAAAGTCAGGTTCGAACAAATCTCATTTGGGAGGGTATACGTTTTTGTTTTTTTTTTGTTGTTGTTGTTATTTTTCATTTTTTTTGAGACGGAGTATCGCTCTTGTTGCCCAGGCTGGAGTGCAATAGCGCGATCTCGGCTCACCGCAACCTCTGCCTCCTGGGTTCAAGCGATTCTCCTGCCTCAGCCTCCGAGTAGCTGGGATTACCGGCATGCACCACCACACCCGGCTGATTTTGTATTTTTAATAGAGACAGTTTCTCCATGTTGGTCAGGCTGGTCTCGAACTGCTGACCTCAGGTGATCTGCCCGCCTTGGCCTCCCAAAGTGCTGGGATTACAGGCCTGAGCCACCACGCCCAGCAGGAGAGTATAAGTTTAAGAAAATTGAGAAGGCCAGGCGCGGTGGCTCACGCCTGTAATCCCAGCACTTTGGGAGGCCAAGGCGGGCAGATCACGAGGTCAGAAGATCGAGACCATGCTGGCCAACATGGTGAAACCCCTGCTCTACTAAAAATTCAAAAAAATTAGCTGGGTGTGGTGGCACACACCTGTAATCCCAGCTACTCGGGAGGCTGAGGCAGGAGAATTGCTTGAACCCGGGAGGTAGAGGTTGCAGTAAGCCAAGATCACGCCACCGCGCTCCAACCTGGTGACAGAGAGAGACTCCATCTCAAAAAAATTAATAAATAAACAAAATTGAGAAACACTCGTTATAAAATGAATGGGACCCCTTAAGAACCACACAGCTGGCCGGGCGTGGTGGCTCACGCCTGTAATCCCAGCACTTTGGGAGGCCGAGGAAGGTGGATCACCTGAGGTCAGGAGTTCAAAACCACCCTGGCCAACATGGTGAAACCCCGTCTTTACTAAAAATACAAAAATTAGCCGGGCATGATGGCAGGTGCCTGTAATCCTAGCTACTAAGGAGGCTGAGGCAAGACAGTCGCTTGAACCTGGGAGGTGGAGTTTGCAATGGACCAAGATCATGCCATTGCACTGCAGCCTGGGCAACAGAGCCAGACTCCATTTCAAACAAAAAAAAAAGAAAAAAAGATAGGATGGAGAGAAAACCCAGGAAGGCTGGAGAGCTTCTCACTAAGGAGATGCTCTTCTCTATAAGGCTTGCTCAGCAATCAACTATTTACTGAAGACCAGTGTTATTAGTGCCAGAGTTATTACTGCCATGGAAATACATAAAGACCCTATATGAAATGATTGTAGGAAAAAAAGTACCTGCTACTCCAGGGAGTGTTGACCACTTAAACTAAAAAAGTTCAAGAAGAAAAGAATTAGGCCGGGCACAATGGCTCACACCTGTAATCTTAGCACTTTGGGAGGCTAAAGCACTTTGGGAGACTGAGGCAGGAGGATCACTTGAGGCCAAGATTTTGGGACAAGGTTGGACAACATAGCAACACCCCATCTCTTAAAAAAAAAAAAAAAAGAGAGAGAGAGAGAGAGAAAAGAACTGGAGGCACAATACTTGACAGGAACAGGAAGGAAATTCCGGGTGAGAGGATTAGCGTAAGCAAAGATATGGACATGGAGACAATAGGAAATAGGAAAAAAAGTTTCTGTACATCATAGTAAGTGAACAATAAATGTTTGCACATGACAGTAATGCTTGGCATTAGAAAGTAGGAAGGAGGCCAGGCACAGTGAATCATACCTGTAATCCAACAATTTGGGAGACTGAGGCAGGAGGATTGCTTGAGTCAGGAGTTCAAGACCAGCCTGGGCAACATAGCCAGACTCTGTCTCTCCAAAAATGTTTTTTTTAATTAGTGGGGCATGGTGGTGTGTGCCTGTAGTCCAATTACTTGGGAGGCTGAGGTGGGAGGATCACTTGAGGCCAGAAGGTTGAGACTGCAGTGAGCCATAGTTGAGCCACTGCACTCCAGCCTGGGTGACAGAGTGAAACCCTGTGTCTAAAGAAATTTTTTTTTTTTTTGAGGTGGAGTCTCGCCCTGTCGGTCGCCCAGGCTGGAGTGCAGTGGCGCAATCTCAGCTCACTGCAACCTCTGCCTCCTGGGTTCAAGCGATTCTCCTGCCTCAGCTTCCTGAGTAGCTGGGACTACAGGCGCCCGCCACCACGCCTGGCTAATTTTTGTATTTTTAGTAGAGACGGGGTTTCACCGTGTTAGCCAGGATGGTCTCGATCTCCTGACCTCGTGATCCGCCCGCCTCGGCCTCTCAAAGTGCTAGGATTACAGGCGTGAGCCACTGCGCCCGGCCAAGAAATTTTAAAAAATAGGCCAGGTGCAGTGGTTCATGCCTGTAACCTCAGAACTCTCACCTGAGGTCAGAGTTTGAGACTAGCCTGGCCAACATGGTGAAACCCTGTGTCTTCTAAAAATACAAAAAAAAAAAAAAAAAAAAAAAATTAGCCAGGCGTGGTAGCAGGCGCCTGTTGTAGTCCAAGCCACTCTGGAGGCTGAGGCAGGAGAATCGCTTAAACCCAGGAGGCGGAGGTTGCAGTGAGCCGAGATTGTGCTACTACACTCTAGCCTGGGCAACAGAATGAGACTCCATCTCAAAAATAAAAATAAAAAAATTTAAAAATAGAAAGTAGGAGGGAATAGGAAATAATATCATCTGAGAGGAGCCAAACTAAAGTGAGTCTTGGAAGTCTGGTAGCACAGGTTTGTTCAGTGCACAAGATAGACTTGGTCAGCTGGAAAATATAGACATTCTGCAATATCTGGAATATTGAAAAAAATTAGTATCTCTGAAAGGAGAGATGAGGAAAAACATGAACAAGTTGTACAAAATGTAATTAATTTGTGAGCAAGCATTGAATGTTTACTGAGCCCTTGCTTTGTGCAACGAATTAGGCAAGGAAAATGAGGAAGACATGGTCCTTTATTGGCCAAATAAAGTATGACACATCTATACAATGGGACGGGAGGCAGCCATTAAACAGAACATGGCAGCTCTTAAGGGTACTATATGGAGCAGTCTCCATGTTTTGTTGTTGACAGTTTTATTTATTTTAGAGACAGGGCCTCATTATGTTGCCCAGGCTGGTCTCTAACTCCTGGGCTTAAGAAATTCTCCTGCCAGGCCAGGCACGGTGGTGGCTCATGCCTGTAATCCCAGCACTTTGGGAGGCCGAGGCGGGCAGATTATGAGGTCAGGAGTTTAAGACCAGCCTGGCCAATATGGTGAAACCCCATCTCTACTAAAAAAAAAAAAAAAAATACAAAAATTAGCCGAGCCTGGCAGCGCACACCTGTAGTCACAGCTACTCGGGAGGCTGAGGCAGAAGAATCGCTTGAACCCAGGAGGCGGAGGTTGCAGTTAGCTGTGATCATGCCATTGCACTCCAGCCTGGGCGACAGAGCAAGACTCCATCTCAAAAAATAAAAAAAAGAAATCCTCCTGCCTCAGCCTTCCAAAGATTGCTGAGATTACAGGCATGAGCCACTGCACCCGGCATTTTTTATTTTGTTTTGTTTTTTAGAGACAGGGTCCCACTCTGTCACTCAGGTTGGAGTGCAGGGCACAATCATAGCTCACTGCAGCCTCCAACTCCTGGGTTCAAGCCATCCTCCCACCTCAGCCTCCCGAGTAGCTGGGATAACAGACATGTGCCAGTAAGCTCTGCTAATTTTTTGTATATGTAGTAGAAATGGGGTTTTGCTACATTGCCCAGGCTGGTCTTGAACTCCTGGCCTCAAGTGATCCTCCTGTCTTGGTCTTCCAAAGTGCTGAGATTATACGTGTGAGCCGCCGTGCCCAGCCAAGTTTCTGAGTTTTGTTTATTTTAGAAAGGAGTCTTCCTGTGCTGCCCAGGCTGGTCTCAAATACCTGGGCTCAAGTGATCCTCCAACCTCAGCCTCCCAAATAGTTGGGACTACAGGTGAGCACCACCATGCCTAGCCAATCTCCATGTTTGATTGTTAAGTGGAAAAAGCAAAGTGCACAACAAACATACTATGGTGCTGTTGCTAAAGGAGAAGCACAAGGCCTACACATGTTTCTATTTACATAGGTAAGCTCTGGAAGGATATACAAAAATCTGGTCACAGAGGTTGTCTCTTGGGAGGAAAAAAAGGGGACTGAGGAGAAATAAAAAAAAGACTTTTCATTGTACATTCTTTTGACCATATTGTATTTTATATCATTTGCACATTTGCTTATTTAAAAAGTTTTCAGAAATTTAAAAGCAGCTCTTTTTCCAAAGTGCTCCTCACTTCATGTCATGGGTCCTGTATCCTAAGTTCCCCTATTTCAATCACAGTGCAAATTCACCCTCCACAGGCATGCCTTTCCTGCATCTAGACTCACTAGAAATAGCTGATGCATCTCTCCTCCCTTGCCTGCCCTCCACAGGAAAAGAAGCAATGAAAAAAAAGAAAATGAGATCCTCTGGTCTCTGTCACCTTTTTATCAACTTGTACTACCTGCCATTATCTGACACCCACATCTTTTCTTGCATCTGCCTCCTCCTATGGGACAGCGACATTTTCTTAAGTTGCAGATGATGGAGAAAATTTTTTAAAAGAAAAAAAGGGGGCAGGGGGAGGGAAGCCCAGAGTTTGGCCAAATGCACGTTTTTCAAGTTCCTGCTTGAGCTTAGATTCCCTTTCCGCTTTAAGGACATGCCCTCTGGAAAGAAGGGTGTTTTGTTTCCAGCCCACACAGACCCAAACTTTTTTCATCACGTGCCTGGTCCGAGCCAGTACGCAGCTCTGTAATGAGATCACCATGGCCAGCCTCCCACCCGAGCAAAAACAAGGTTAGCCTGCAGCAGAGCCGCAGCAGCAACAGCCACCAAAGAGGGGGCTGAAAGGGAAGAGAACTTAGATTTGACCTGTGCAAGGACCTCAGCAGCTTGGACACAGCCCACTGCAGAGGTAAGTGGGAACTACGGGGGAGGGGTGGTATTTGCAAAGGTCGGGACATGTCCAGGTTCACTTAAAGTAAGGGCAAAACAACACTCTTCCCACCTCTGCCACCACCCTGTCCTCTCTACTTATGGCAGGGTTAGATTTGCCTCTAAACAGGGTTAGATGGCAGGGTTAGAATTTGTCCTAGGACATTGCTGTAGTGCAGTCGCCTCCTTGTCTCTTACTAATGTCTGTATCCTCTGCCTGTGTTTGTACCATCTACCTCCTCAGTAGTCTAATTTTTCTAGCAATTGACAGGTGATTGTAATGGACAAGTAATTGTTTGACTTTAAAACCATTTGTAAAGGAGCAACTCCTAATTCAGAACTCAAATGAGAGGCAGAACAAACTGGAAGAGACTGTTGGGAAGCAACTGCTGCCTAATTGCTTCTCATCTCTACTCTGCCATCACCTGGAAGGTATGGGGCAAAATACAACAGTTTTAAAGTCTCTGGATAGATGTGTGGGCTATGAGCTAGACAAGTAGGTTGAAACTGTTTTGATGCAACATACTTGGATTTACCAACAGTGGCTCCAGTTGTGAAATCGTTAGTGGCTTGATAGTACCTATGGAAACACTCCACGAAGGTTATTGAGTAAAGGGCATACAGTAAAGTGTGTAGATGGAGATGAACAATAGAACAGTGGCTTTCAGGACCTTCTGGGGCTTAAGGCAAGCAAGACAAGATGCTGATTTGTGGGTTGCTTCAGTTTCATGTGCAATTCCAATTAAATTGAGTGGGATATACAGATTCAATTCAATTTGCTAAAACACAGATGCACTGAGCATCAGCTTCTAACTTTAGTTACGAAAGTAATTAGCACAAGGGAATGGTGCTAAAATGTTCCATAGCAAATGTTGAACACTTTTTGAGGGCAAAAAGCAATGCTTTTGATTCGTGTATCTCTTATTTATTCGGCAAATCTTTCTTGAGTATCTGCTACATGCCAGGCTTGGGCTTGATTCTGTGGATCTCGTGGTAAACAAGACAGGCAGATTCTCGGCCTCATGGACATGCAATCAAGCAGAACAGTAAGCTCAAAGGGTGCAAGTACCATGCAGCAAAAGGAGTGAAGAGAGTATTACTAAAACTGGCCCATGGGAATCATTTTTAACCTTTCCTTTCATGCATTTCATATTCTGTTTTTGTTTTTTTTGTTTTTTGAGATGGAATCTCGTTCTGTCACCCAGGCTGGAGTACAGCGGCGCGATTTCAGCTCACTGCAACCTCCACCTCCTGGGTTCAAGAGATTCTCCTGCCTCAGCCCCCCAAGTAGCTGGGATTACAGGTGCCCGCCACCACACCCGGCTAATTTTCCTATTTTTAGTAGAGATGGGGTTTCACCATGTTGGCCAGGCTGGTCTCCAACTCCTGACCTCAGGTGATCTACCCACCTCGGCCTCCCAAAGTTATGAGATTACAGGCATAAGCCAACGTGCCCAGCCGCATTTCATCTTTGTTTTTTTTTGTTTTTTTGAGACAGACTCTTGCTCTGGCGCCCAGGCTGGAGTGCAGTGGCATGATCTTGGCTCACTGCAACCTCCGCCTCCCAGGTTCAAGCGATTCTCCTGTCTCAGCCTCCAGAGCAGCTGGGATTACAGGCGTGCACCACCACACCCAGCTAATTTTTATATTTTTAGTAGAGACGGAGTTTCGCCATGTTGGCCAGGCTGGTCTCAAACTCCTGACCTCAGGTGATCTGCCCACCTCGGCCTCCCAAAGTGCTGGGATTACAGATGTGAGCCACCGCTCCTGGCCGCATTTCATCTTCTTAAATGAATATCGGCCACTCTATCATAAGCCTCAGATTAGTACAGATGTTGAGTCATAGCAGCTCCTCAAAACCCCCTTCACCAGAGGCTTTAAGCTGTGTAATTACATTACAGGTCAGTCTCCTCAGCCCTGGAGGTCGACTGCTCAGCTTTTTCCTAGCATACAGTCTGAGAGCAGAGGCTGAAGTAAGGGGAGTTCTAATCTTTGGGTCAGTTGCCCTCTCCCTGTGTCATTTCTTATGAAATAGAAGTTATGCTATTCCCAAAATACATACAGCACTAGGCAAAGTGTTAAGAAGCCTAGATTTTGCCAGAAACCATGTGGAGTTTGGAGCAAGTCATTTCTACTAACTAGGGCTTCCTCCTTAGCTTATAAAATGGAAGGGGTAGACCAGATGAACATGAGGTCTTTTTTCTCCCCCCTCTAAGAGTAAATTGTCTCAATAATTTTACAAGTTGTTTACAAAACAATACACATTCACATAAAGGTGATGTATTTATATCTATAAAATAGGAACATTCAGTAGGCCGGGCATGGTGGCTCACGCCTGTAATCCCAGCACTTTGGGAGGCTGAGGCGGGCGGATCACAAGGTCAGGAGATCAAGACCGTCCTGGCTAACATGGTGAAACCCTGTCTCTACTAAAAATACAAAAAATTAGCCAGGCATGGTGGCAGGCACCTGTGGTCCCAGCTACTCAGGAGGCTGAGGCAGGAGAATGGCATGAACCCGGGAGGCGGAGCTTGCAGTGAGCCAAGATCGCGCCACTGCACTCCAGCCTGGGTGACAGAGCAAGACTCTGTCTCAAAAAAAAAAGGAACATTCATCAGTCATGCAGAATATCCAGGAAACAAGAATATGAAAGAAAATCTGGGCCAGGCGCAGTGGCTCATGCCTGTAATTCCAGCACTTTGGGAGGCCAAGGTGGGTATATCACCTGAGGTCAGGAGTTCGAGACCAGCCTGGCCAACATGGTGAAACCCCGTCTCTACTAAAAATAAAAAAATTAGCCAGGCATGGTGGGGGTGGGTGCCTGTAATCCCAGCTACTTAGGAGGCTGAGGCAGGAGAATCGCTTGAACCCGGGAGGCAGAGGCTGCAGTGAGCCAAGGTCATGCCATTGCACTCCAGCCTGGGCAACATGAGCGAGACTCCATCTCAAAAAAAAAAAAAAGAAAGAAAGAAAAAAGAAAATCTGAAAGAGTTGGGCTGTAGACAAATAAAATTCAAGATTAAACCGTCTGTATTCCTTCCAGCCTCACCTTATTCCCATGTCCTTTACTCAGATTCTTGAAGTTGTAAACATTAGCTATAGCTTCACTGTGTCATTTATCTAGATTGGGGATTCTTTAATAAAAAGCCTGCATACTGAGAATCATCTGCTTTCAACAAAACCACATAGGCAGGGCAGAGTGGCTCATGCCTGGAATCCCTGCACTTTGGGAGACCAAGATCGCTTAAGCCCAGGAGTCCAAGACCAGCTTGGGCAACATAGGGAGACCCCATGTTTACAAAAATTTTTTAAAAATTCGCCGGCATGGTGGCACAGACCTGTAGTCCCAGTTACTCAGGGGACTGAGGTGGGAGGATCACCTGAGCATAGAAGATTGAGGCTGCAGTGAGCTATGATTGAGCCATTGCACTTCAGTCTGGGCAACAGAGCAAGATGCTATCTCTAAAAAATAAAAATAAATAAAATTCTTGGTTCACACTAAAAAAAAAACAAACAAAAAACCAGAACCACACTTAAAAGTATCTAATTTGCTACTAGGGAGGCTGAGGCAGGAGGATCACCTGACCCCAGGAAGTCGAGGCTGCAGTGAATCATGATTGGGTCATTGCACTCCAGCCTGGACAGAGTGAAACCCTGTCTCAAAATAAATAAATAAATAAAATTTGGATAAACTCACAATAGAATATCAAATTCACTTTAAGGAAGTATCCATTCATTGTTGTAAAATATTAGAATCTTCGGCCAGGCATGGTGGCTCATGCCTGTAATCCTAACACTTTGGGAGGCTGAGGTGGGAACATCACTTGAGCCCAGGAGTTTGAGACCAGCCTGGGCAAAATAGTGAGACCCCATCTCTAAAAATTAAAAAAATAAATGTTTAAAAACTATTTACTTTTAGTGCACTTCATTTCTTTCTGTCCTCTGAATGCATTCCATTCTAAAATAAGTATGCTATTATCCTCCTACTTCCTCTGGAAAATCAAAGTTATACGATGTTATAAAATAGGGCAAAAAGCATGTCTTATTCATCTTTCTATCCCATGTCTAGCATTGTCTCTGGCATCTGATAAATGTTTCTTGAAAGAATGATTAGTATTTTAGAGAAAATGTGTCCTTTGGTATTAACACACACACACACACACACACACACACACTATCTAGTTCACTATTCATGGCTAATATAGGCCAATTTCATGCTTTTGTGTCCCTTTCAATCCCTGACACTCACCCTGTGCTCTTCAACATCAATGTATTCTATACTTTTGTAGTCTCAGTTGGTATAATGAGCACTGAATTCAAGTTCTGCCACTAATATGTGTCCAGGCTGGGCGTGGTGGCTCACGCTTGTAATCCCAGCACTTTGGGAGGCCGAGGCAGGCAGATGATGAGGTCAGGAGATCGAGACCATCCTGGACAACATGGTGAAACCCCGTCTCTACTAAAAAAATAAAAAATAAAAAAATAAAATACAAAAATTAGCTGGGTGTGGTGACGCATGCCTGTAATCCCAGCTACTCAGGAGGCTGAAGCAGGAGAATCGCTTGAACCCGGGAGGCAGAGGTTGCAGTGAGCCGAGATCACGCCACTGCACTCCAGCCTGGCAACAGAGTAAGATTCCATCTAAAAAAAAAAAAAAAATAGGTGTCCAACTTGAAGCCAAATACTAAATACCTCTGCACCTCCGTTTCTTCAGTTGGAAAATGGGGGCATCTGAATAGATGAGCTCTAATACAACTTCCAGTTTGTTTTTTTTGTTTGCTTGTTTTTTGTTTTGTTTTTTGAGAGTCTTCCTCTGTGGCCCAGGCTGCAGCATGAGCCACCACACCTGGCTAATTTTTTTTATATTAATACTTTGTGGATACAGGGCCTGTGTTTCCCAGGCTGACTCAAGCAATCCTCCCGCTTCAGCCTCTCAAAGTGCTGGGATGATAGGCGTGAGACACCATGCCCAGTCCAACTTCCAGTTCTTAAGATGGCACACTCCAAAAGGTAGAAAAAAAGAATTAGTCAAGTCACAGAAAGTAATGACTATGGTACTTCAGTGTATTAGTAAATGTTGTTGCTAGTTTTATTTGCCAAAATTTCTAACTTGAACACTATCATTAGCAAACAATGTTAAGGAGCTTCTTTGGGTGAAGACCCACTGCCTACCATGTTTGAGGTCTCCCCTAGAACCTTTCTGACTGACCATGTTCACGTAAAACTGAAAACATGTCTGCAGGCAGGCAGAGAGGCACAGAAAGCAAGCTGCTTTGGCATAAAATATTCAGCAGAACAATACAATTGGAGGACTCAGTACCTAGATAAGTATCTCTGGAAATGGCATATGGCCATATTGGCGTAACTAAAGAATAAATGACATGTCAGGAAATGCTTTGTTTGTTCTAATGAAATGAGATGTCAACAGATAAATGCTGCTGCTCTTACAGCCGAGAAGCCTTCTCACCACCAGAAAGTAAGCAATCATTTTCCCTTTGGCCAGAAGGTGTACGTAGAGCAGAGGAGTCCAGTGTCAAACATACTTATCAGCCCCTAATCACTCAGTCTCAGCAATACGCAGTTTCCATAACATGGACACAGTGGGCATGATCAGCACTCTGCCCTGTAGAGTGAACCAGAGCTGTCTTCTTCCAGAGCCAAGATCTTATTGTACTGACAGTCATCCTAGTTCCTCTTGGTTTTTGTTTTGAATTTCAATATCTGATTCTGTTTATTTATACTTTATACCCAGCCTATATGTCAAAAGGGTTTGAGGTAGTTTCCAATAAAAGGATATATAGAACAGCTTCAAATAAATAAAAACTGATAAGAAACCATCAGACAATAACCTAAATCATTTTGGTGGGGAAGGTGTGATTTGTAGAGAAAATAAACAGGTGCTTTAAAAAGAGGGAAAAATGGATTGTCCAATTTTCTTTGCACACCATAAGAAAGCATACCACTTCTTCCAGAGAGGGAAAACTTCTGTGCACTTATTTCTGTTTTGGTCTTTATCTGACTCAGTCTCTATATGTACTTGTTTCTTTTTTTTTTTTTTTTTTTTTTTTTTGGAGGCAGGGTCTTGCTCTGTCATCCAGGCAGGAGTGCAGTGGTGCAATCACAGCTCATTGCAACCTCCACCTCCCCAGCTCAAGTGATCGTCCCACCTAATCTTTTTAATTTTTTGTAGGGACAGGGTCTCACTATGTTGTCCAGGCTGGTCTTTTTTTTTTTTTTTTTGAGACAGAGTCTCACTCTGTTGCCTAGGCTGGAGTGCAGTGGCGCAATCTCCACTCACTACAGACTCCACCTCCTGGGTTCAAGCAATTTTCCTGTCTCAGCCTCCTGGTAGCTGGGATTACAGGCACCCGCCACCATGCCCAGCTAATTTTTGTATTTTTAAGTAGAGGTAGGGTTTTGCCATGTTGGCCAGGCTGGTCTTGAACTCCTGACCTCAAACGATCCACCCACCTCAGCCTCCCAAAGTGCTGGGATTACAGGCATGAGCCACTGCACCCGACCCAAGACTGGTCTTGAACTCCTGGGCTTAAGCAATCCTCCTGCCTCAGCTTCCCAAAGTGCTGGGATTATAGGCATGAGCCACTGTGCCCGGCCAAACTTATTTCTTTATTGGAATCATCATCTATATCCTCATAAAAAGTATACTGCTTCTTCTTAACTAAATAATGGAGTAAGGAATGTCTTCAATGGCTATTTTGGTATTCATGTGGCAGACTGTTAAATATTTTTTTCTCTTCTATCTATCTTGTTTAACTATGGTCTGACTAAAAACAGCATTCTTTGGATAAGCTAAAATGCAGTCTGGGAAGAAAGTTCAGTTTTGAAGTTGGAGACCATGTATCCAAGAGCATGAAGAAAGCCTGGACATTGTCTTCCTATAGAGATTTCTTGGTGTACCAGATCTCCTACCTGTCTAGTAGTTTCTTAGCTCTGGCATAGACCTCTAGCCCAGTACTTTGGATATAAATTTCAGAATGATGAATATGTATCCAGACTGAGAGTTTCTCATTTTTGCATCTTCAGCACTTTCTACAGCTCCTTGCACATAGTAAGTTCGTAAATGTTTTTGGAAGGAATGGATGAGCTCCTAAAGATCAAAGGCCATGTCTCATTTGCTTTGCAAGCTCTTAGCAAAGATAATGGAGTTGATAAGACAGGGAAAAGGCTAGGACACTTGGACTTGTGAGTGAAGTTCCCTGTGGCATGGCATAGTAAAAAGAGCTCTGTAAGCTTGAAAAGCAAACAAACAAACCCCAAATCCTCTCTACTCCCTTCCCAAACAGGATAGTTATCTCAACAGGGTCAACAGAACCTTTTATCCTTCCTAACAAACACTGAAGAGGGAAATCCACACTAACGTGAAGGCTCTGCCTGTTTTCAAATGGTTTGCAGACATTTAGATCTCCCAAGTATTTCCCAAGTTGAGGTGTTTCTTTTGACACTTGGTTCCTTGTCATTAAATATTTGAGCTGGGCCCGGTGGTTCATGCCTGTAATCCCAGTGCTTGGGAGGCTGAGGCAGGAGGATCTCTTAAACCCAGGAGTTAGAGACCAGCCTCAGCAATATAGCAAGACCCTATCTCTATTTTTTTTTTTAAAAAAAGGGCCGGGCGCAGTGGCTCACACCTGTAATTGCAGCACTTTGGGAAGCCGAGGCAGGCAGATCACGAGGTCAGGAGATTGAGACTATCCTGGCTAAAATGGTGAAACCCCTTCTCTTTTTTTTTTTTTTTTTTTTTTTTTTTGAGACGGAGTCTCGCTGTGTCTCCCAGGTTGGAGTGCAGTGGCGCGATCTCGGCTCACTGCAAGCTCCGCCTCCCAGGTTCATGCCATTCTCCTGCCTCAGCCTCCCAAGTAGCTGGGACTACAGGCGCCCGCCAACACGCCTGGCTAATTTTTTGTATTTTTAGTAGAAACGGGGTTTCACCGTGTTAGCCAAGATGGTCTCGATCTCCTGACCTCGTGATCCGCCCGTCTCGGCCTCCCAAAGTGCTAGGATTACAGGCGTGAGCCACCGCGCCCGGCCGAAACCCCATCTCTACTTAAAAAAAAAAAAATACAAAAATTAGCTGGGCATGGTGGTGCGTGCCTGTAATCCCAGCTACTCGGGAGGCTGAGGCAGGAGAATTGCCTGAACCTGGGAGGCAGAGGTTGCAGTGAGCCGAGATTGCACCATTGCACTCCAGCCTGGGTGACAGAGTGAGACTCTGTCTCAAAAAAAAAAAAAAAAAACAAAAAAACAAAAAAACACACACAAACGGCTGAGCGCAGTGGCTCACGCCTGTAATCCCAGCACTTTGGGAGGTCGAGGCGGGTGGATCACAAGGCCAGGAGTTAGAGATCAGCCTGGCCAATATGGTGAAACCCCATCTCTACTAAAAAAAAAATACAAAAAAATTAGCCGGGCATGGTGGTGCATGCCTGTAATCTCAGCTACTAGGGAAGCTGAGGCAGGAGAATTGCTTGAACCCAGGAGGTGGAGGTTGCCGTGAGCTGAGATTGTGCCACTACGCTCCAGCCTAGGTGACAGAGTGAGACTCCATCTCAAAAACAAAACAAAACAAAACAAAACAAAAAACAAAAAAACACCCAAACAAACAACAAGGGTGGGGGAAATGAAACATTTGATAGGTTTAGCCCTAAAAGTACCTAACACCACTACCTCCCTTGTGCTTAATGATCCATGCTTTTTGGGACTCCAGACAGCAAACAAAGTGCCAGGCTGAAAATGACACAAGCCAGGCACGGTGGCTCATGCCTGTAATCCCAGCACTTTGGAAGGCCAAGGCAGGTGGATCATCTGACATCAGGAGTTCGAGACTGGTCTGGCCAACATGGCAAAACCCCGACTCTACTAAAAATACAAAAAAATTAGCTGTGCATGGTGGCAGACCCCTGTAATCCCAGCTACTTGGGAGACCGAGGCAGGATAATCGCTTGAACCAAGGAGGCGGAGGTTGCAGTGAGCTGAGATCGTGCCACTGCCCTCCAGCCTGGGCGACAGAGTGAGACTGCCTCAAAAAAAAAAAAAAAAAAAAAGAATATGACTTTGCCTCATCCCAGAATCCTAGCACTGTGTGAAGGGCAGCTTCTCTGAAGGGACCCTTATCCACCTTGGAGATGTGAGCCAAACTCAGAATCAAGCCACAGGAACTGCTTAGGACAATGAGGGTGGAGAAAATCATTATTTAAAGAATAATTCTTTGGAATCTTCATAAGCCCAATTTATTAAATAATGTCTGTTGTCCTAGTTGTGGGGCAGGGGTGTTTACAATTGGTTTAGGCTGAGACTTACCATCCTGAAATGCTTGCTCAGCTGTCCTTCTGGAAGCTCAGGTGGTGCAGAATATGACTACAGAGCACCCTCTAACCCCCAAGTCCACAGAGGAATCCCAGCCACCATTCAGTATCAGAACCTGGAGTGAAGGAATGCCTGCAGCTGCACTCTACTAACTTCTCTTTTTCTGGTTTTCCTAGAACTTGCATTGAGGCACAAACTGCACACTTACAAGCCTCAGTAGCTTCCCTTGCTGTCAGTCAAGCAATGTTTGGGAAGGGAGCAGGGGAAGGGAGCATGGGTAAAGCAGGCCTAGGAGTGTGGACAGGGCCCTGTTCTAGAGTGTCTGAAACCCATTCCCGTCTCCGGGTAGGGGTTAGGCCTACGACACACTAAACATCCTGGTGCCTGCTCTCAAGTCAGACAGTGTCTCCCTGGCAGGATATCAGATGCCTTGGTATTTCTCCCTGAGAGGCTCTTCCTCTGAGCTAACTGTACCCCTCCTGCTGTAACGGGACTCACAGTGGTAATGATAAGCAGCTTGCTTATCACCTCCTTCTGGTGTCCTAACTCCTCAAACACTGAAAGACACTTTATAGGTCACCATTCTCTCTTCCTTTCTTCAGCCTAAGTAATCTGTAAAAAATGTGGGCTGGGCACAGTGGCTCATGCCTATAATCCTGGCACTTTGGGAGGCCGAGGCGGGAGGATCGCTTGAGCTCACAAGTTTGAGATCAGCCTGGGCAATGTAGTAAGACACTGTCTCTACAAAAAATACAAAAATTAGCTGGGTATGGTGGTATGTGCCTGTAGTCTGTATTCCCAGCTACTCAGAAAACTGAAGTGGGAGAATTGCATGAGTCTAGGAGGCTTGAGCCTGGGAGGCAGAGGTTGCAGTGAGCCATGATCATGCTGCTACACTCCAGCCTGGGCAACAGAGCAAGACCCTGTCTCAAAAAAAAAGAAATGTGAATGAGGCTGGGCATGGTGGTGTACACCTGTAGTCCCAGCTACTCAGAAGGCTGAGGCAGGAGGATCCCTTGAGCCCAGGAGTTTGAGTCCAGCTTGGACACCATGGTGAGACCCCATCTCCTAAAAAAAATCAATTTAAAAAAAAGGGTTCATGGGTGTAATTTCAACACTTTGGAAGGCTGAGGCAAGAGGATTGCTTGAAGCCAGGCAAGAGGATTGCTTGAAGCCAGGAGTTCAAGACCCCCGTCTCCTCGTTATTAAAATAAAAATAATAATTAAAAAAATGGGTCAAAGGGGAGCAGTTATTTCCTAAAGTCATAGCTGGTAAACATGCATTTAGAATAATAAAACCAAGTACAATCATATACAAAAGAATAAAACATCCGTAGAGATGGAAATAAGTGGCACGAAGTCCAGTCTGGAACCTGGGTCCTAAGCCTGGCTCTGCTACTTATCATCTATAGACTCTGGGAGGTCACCTGCTTCTTCTTGTCTAGGTTCTTTCATCCTTGTAACATGGTGGGACCAGATGATCTGTAGTGCTCCTCTACAGCCAGGTTATGACACTATCTAATAGGGATGGCCAATGGGATAACATGTGCTAGCTTCTCTGGACTGGTGTGCCTGCCTTGAGTGCTGTGGTTGGGTCTGTGAGTTTAGTTAGTCTCAGGTGAAAGATGTTGGGAATGACAGGTGCTGTCTACCAGGGATGACAGAGTGATGGAGGAGAATTTGTCATCTAAGTTTCAATTACTATTATTTAAATTTAAAATTTTTGAACAACTAGTACATTCATATGGTCCAAAATTTCAACCATATAAAAACATAAAATATTTATTGCCAGTATTGTTCTATTGTTCTTTTTTTTTTTTCTTTTTTTGAGACAAGGTCACACTCTGTCGTCCAGGCTGGATCAGTGGCATGATCATGGTTCATTGCAGCCTCCATCTCCCAAACTCAAGTTGATCATGGCTCATTGCAGCCTCCATCTCCCAAACTCAAGTTATCTTCCCAGTTCAGCCTCTCAGGTAGCTGGGACCACAGTCATGTGCTACCACACCTGGCTAATTTTTTTTTTTTTTTTTTTTGTAGAGACAGGGTGTCTCTATGTTTGCCCAGGCTGGTCTCAAACTCCAGGACTCAAATGATCCTCTTGCCTTGGCCTCCCCAAGTGTTGGGACTACAGGTGTGGGCAACTGCACCCAGCCTCAGACGTATTTCTTTTCTTTTTTTTTTTTTTGAGATGGAGTCTTGCTCTGTTGCCCAGGCTGGAGTGCAATGGTGCGATCTTGGCTCAGTGCAACCTCCGCCTCCCGGGTTCAAGCAATTCTCCTGCCACAGCCTCCTGAGTAGCTCGGACAACAGGCATGCACCACCATGCCTGGCTAATTTTTGTGTTTTCAGTAGAGATGCGGTTTTGCGGTGTTGGCCAGGCTGGTCTTGAACTCCTGACCTTAGGTGATCCACCCACCTTGGCCTCCCAAAGTGCAGGGATTACAGATGTGAGCTGCCCGCACCCGGCCCTCAGACATATTTCTAATGATTGTCCTTCTAGCCAATTCTTGTTAGGCTGCATTGTTAAAGGAGGTTAATGCCTGATATTCATATCCTTTTTCTTTTCCATAGAATTGTTGATTGGTTTCAGAAAAATCTTGGTCCATGTTTTTAAACCAACCAACAAGTAATACTAAAGAACAAACCAGCACTTTGGGAGGCCGAGGCTGGCGGATCACAAGGCCAGGAGATCGAGACCATCCTGGCTAACACGGTGAAACACTGTCTCTACTAAAAATACAAAAAATTAGCCGGGCGTGGTGGTGGAAGCCTGTAGTCCCAGCTACTCAGGAGGCTGAGCAGGAGAATGGCGTGAACCTGGGAGGCAGAGCTTGCAGTGAGCCAAGATTGCGCCACTGCACTCCAGCCTGGGCGACAGAGCGAGACTCTGTCTCAAAAAAAAAAAAAGAACAAACCAAACCAACTTGCTAGAACTACTCTTTGAGTTCTGGGTAAGTTCATTTTTTTCTCTTACAGCAACAGCTCTCTAATAAAAGGGAGAAATGAAGACAGCATAAATAAGTTTTTTAAAAAGCATTGTAATACATTTTTGGCGAGGTGTAGTGGCTCATGCCTGTAATTCCAGCACTTTGGGAGGCCAAGGCGGGAGGATAGAGTCCAGGAGTTTGAGACCAGCCTGGGCAACGTAGTGGGACCCTGTCTCTTAAAAAAGCATTATCATACATTTTTTGTAGTTGGTAGACCTAGTAGCCCCCTCCCTTCCACCACTCTTTTTCTTTTCTGTTATTTTTCTAGCTATTCTTGTACATCTATCTCTCCATTAAGTTTTCAAATCAATTTGTCTGGTTTCAGGAAGAACAACAAGCCAATTTTTTTTTTTTTTTTCAAAAATCACTGCTAGCCACACACTTTGACTTTCTCCACTCCCTACTTACTTAGATGTTTATGAAAATAACTCCCCGGCTCGCCTGTGCTTTCTCATTCCAGATGAAAGGAGAAGCTGGACATATGCTACACAATGAAAAGTCAAAGCAGGTAAATGCCAGCACCTCGCCCCCAAACTGGTGAGAATGTAGTCAGTGGCTCTTTGCCATAGCTGCACTTGCTATGCATCCAACATCTCCCCCAAGGTTTAGGGGTGGCTGACACATGGTAATGTCTTCATTTTCAGTAACTGAGCAGAGTTCACTTGACCGCAAACTGCCTTTTACCCACAGCCCCTTTGCCTGAATGCAGACTGCGAATGCGCGTTATGGAATTGAAAAGCGTTGTAACTGTCCTCCCTTCTCCTCTTGGCTCTCCTGCCTGTAGCCCTTGGCATGCCCTATGCCTCGGGCCTTTGGAAAACCCCTTTCTATAACTTTCCTGGGGACAACAGAGGCTTTCTGGAGGTAGCTGAGAACTGGCCCTTGACCCCAGCTAACTCCTGCACTGCGTTTTCCTGCACTTCACAGAGGACCTTTGTCCTGTTTATATTTCCTTCACCTGGGCTGCTAGAGAGATGAAAAAACCCAACATCCCCGAACAAATATCTAATCCTGTATGTGAAATTGAGGTTTTAATTTGACTTAATTTTGTTTGATCAAACTCAGAAGATTAAAACTTCCAATGAGTCTAGAAAAGTTCCTGAAAAGAGCCCTTAAATTCCAAACAAAGGAATAACTGGAAAAGCCCAAGGTCACCAGTCTAGCAAACACAGGGCGACCTTTGAATGGCCCATGTAAAAGAACAAGTTCTGGTGGGTTACAGTGGCTCACACCTGTAATCCCAGCACTTTGGGAGACTAAGGCTGGAAGATCACATGAGGCCAAGAGTTTTGGACCAACCTGGGTGACAGAGAATAACATTGTCTCAAAAACAAACAAACAAACAAAAAAACATAAAAAAGAACAAGTTCCTCCAATTGGTCTGGCCAATCCAGCCTGAGAGAGAGAGAGAGAATGTGTGCACGTGAGAGAATGTGAGTCAGTGAGTGAGCATGCTTATTTCCAAAGCTCAGGACTAGCCCTTCAAAAAAACATCCCTGCCCATGAAAAATGACTTCTGCTTGGTCTTTTGATCAGAAGTGGGATAGGATAATGCTGAGAAGAAACAGTTCAGTGCAGATTCAGATTGCTTAGAAGGGTTGAATTAAAACAATGTTTCCTCAGATCTTGAAAGTCTGGATTAAAATGTAGTGTCCTGGCCAGGTGTAGTGGCACATGCTTGTAATCCCAGCATTTTGGGAGGCTGAGACAGGCAGATCACCTGAGGTCAGGAGTTCAAGACCAGCCTTGCCAACATGGCGAAACCCCATCTCTACTAAAAATCCAAAATTTAGCCGGGCTTGGTGGCAGGCACCTGCAATCCCAGCTACTCCGGAGGCTAAGGCAGGAGAATTGCTTGAACTTGGGAGGCAAGAATCACTTGAACTTGGGAGGTGGAGATTGCAGTGAGCCGAGACTGCACCACTGCACTTCAGCCTGGGCAACACAGTAAGATTGTCTCAATTAAAAAAAAAAAAAAGTAAAAAAGTAGTGTCCTATTAGATCAGCTCCTCCAACATCCCCTCTGACACCCTGTACATGGCCCCATTAGCTAATTGCAGATGAGCCCCAGGCACACACAGGGTAGGGACCACCACCTCCAGTTCTTTCCTATGAAAGAATATGAGCAGACCCTGTCTGAGTTTAGAAACGGAATATGAGTGGGTCATCTGTAATTCCTGTCTGTGGTACAGTGGAAACCGGTGATACACCTGGCAGCTGGTGTTTCCCTCTCTGAATCTGGGGCATTGTTTGGTCATCGAGCTCACAATGACTTCTGGTTTAGAGGAGAACCTTTTGGAGGAGAATATACAAGGACCTCCCAGTGATTTCCAGTGGTCTCTCCTTGACCCTCAGAATGGCTAGTCGTCTTGTCCAGCTGGGCGCCTGGGCTAATCTTGCTGGAAGGCAGAGAGGGGTTATTAAAAGTCAGAAAGTGGCCGGGCACAGTGGCTTGTGCCTGTAATCCCAGCACTTTGGGAGGCTGGGGCAGGTGAATTGCTTGAGGGTTAGAGTTCTAGGCCAGCCTGGCCAACATGGCAAAACCCCAGCTAACTTCTCTACTAAAAATACAAACATTAGGTGGGCATGGTGGCAGGTGCCTGTAATCCCAGCTACTCAGGAAGCTGGGGCAGGAGGATCACTTGAACCCTGGAGGCGGAGGTTGCAGTGAGCCAAGATGGTGCTTCACTCCAGCCTGGGTGACAGAGCAACACTGCCTCAAAAAAAAAAAAAAAACAAAAAGTCGGCCGGGCGCGGTGGCTCACTCCTGTAATCCCAGCACTTAGGGAGGCTGAGGCGGGCAGATGACAAGGTCAGGAGATGGAGACCATCCTGGCTAACACAGTGAAACCCCGTCTCTATTAAAAATACAAAAAAATTAGCTGGGTGTGGTGGCGGGCTCCTGTAGTCCCAGCTACTCCAGAGTCTGAGGCAGGAGAATGGCATGAACCCGGGAGGTGGAGCTTGCAGTGAGCCAAGATCGTGCCACTGCACTCCAGCCTGGGCGACAGAGCGAGACTGTCTCAAAAAAAAAAAAAAAAAAAAAAAAGTCAGAAAACGTGTACAATTCACTCTTTTCTTCTAAAACAAGAGGAGGGTAGGGATGGAAGAAATAGGCCTGGCCTATGCACACAGTGAAGCCTGTATGACTGGGAAAGGATTTCCTCATCATGGTTTTGGCAGATGCTGCTATGATGACTATCTCAACCTTGCCTGCCCATTGGAATTAACTGGGGAGCCCAGGTCCCACCCCCAGGGACTCTTTATGTAATTGGATTGGAGGGGACCCTGGGTATTGGGACTTTTTTAAGCTCCCAGGTGATTTCAATGTGCAGATAATGGGTATCTCCATTTGCCAAGAGGACTGGTGATGAAATCCTATGGCTGATAGAGGCTCGCCTGTCCTCTGACTGACAGAATTGCCTGCTAGTTTCTCTGGAGTCAGGCTAATTCCCTTCCCTCCCCCAACTTGAGCTCTAATTTTCATAAACACACCCATGTACAGCCTGAGAGCTCCTGATAAGGAAGAGGCTCCCACAGAAGCTGGAAAAGGCCAGCTGGAAAAGGCAGATGTGCCTTCCTGGTTGGTTGAGATGCTGATCCTACAGCACTCCTGCTGTGCCTCAGCAGTGAGCTGGGTGTAAAGGCAGGAGGCTTGCTGGGGTCTGACACTTCCCTGCCCTCCTCCAGGAGGGACACATCTGGGGCTCTATGAGGAGGACAGCTTTCATCCTGGGCTCTGGACTTCTCTCATTTGTGGCCTTCTGGAACTCAGTGACATGGTAAGTCGGCCCACCCAGCTAGGGTGCAGTGTGGTGGTGGTCGGGGGCAGAGCATAGGGGAAGGAGCTGTCCACCCACTAGTCTTCACCCAGAAACCTGAATGGTTTTTCTTCCAAGGCATCTTCAGAGATTTTGGGGTGCTTCTGGCTACTTTTGGCAAGCCCAGTGGGAGAGGCTGCTGACTACATTTGAAGGGAAGGAGTGGATCCTCTTCTTTATAGGTGAGGTTCCCAGACCACCAGCACCTAGCATGTGGGTGCATGATTATAACTTAATTCTTTTTGTTGTTTTGTTCTCTACTTTGGGACTTTTCAGTTTATTATTCCAAGGGATGAGGACTTGAACTTCAAAAAAGTGGTAGTCACAAAGAATACTAAACTTGTGGGCAGTCTGAAAACAGGATGTCTAAAAAAAGAAGCTGAGAAGTTAAGACTCCTCCCAAAATATAGAAAAATAAGAAATATTTTATGTAAAAATGAATGCACATTTAGAGCAATAATCCTGTTTCTACACGTAATTCCACAAGCACAGAGAGCTGCCCTGTCTTGTCTGAGACTATGTACCCTATACCTGGTACAGTCAGTGCTTGACAGCAAGTGGCCAGTCAATAAATATTTACTGACAGCTTCAATGGCTCCAAACAAGCCTAAGTAAATAGATGGAAGGAAAAGCCATGTAAACATAGATATTTATAACAGCATTATCTATAATAGTGAATGTCCTCGATCATACATTCACTCAAATAATAATTATATACAATTTATTTAATATATATTATATATAATATACATTTATTTATATTATTAATATGACATATAATATATAATGTTACTATGTGCTACACTTGTATCGAGGATATAGAAATATTTAAGATGGGAGGCCAGGCGTGGTGGCTGACACCTGTAATCCTAGCACCTTGGGAGGCTGAGGCAGGTGGATCACGAGGTCAGGAGTTTGAGACCAACCTGGCCAACATAGTGAAGCCCCGTTTCTACTAAAAATACAAAAAAATTAGCTGGGCATGGTGGCAGGCTCCTGTAATCCCAGCTACTTGGGAGGCTGAGGCAGGGAGAATCACTTGAACCTGGGAGGTGGGTTGCAGAGAGCCAAGATCATGCCACTGCACTCCAGCTGGGCGACAGTGTGAAACTTCGTCTCACAAAAAAAAGAAAGAAAGAAATATTTAAGATGGGGCTGGGCACAGTGGCTCACGCCTGTAATCCCAACACTGGGAGGCCAAGGCAGGTGGATCACTTGAAGTCAGGGGTTCGAGACCAGCCTGGCCAATATGGCAAAATCCCTTTTTCACTAAAAACACACACACACACAAATTAGCTGGGTGTGGTGGTGCATGCCTGTAATCTCAACTACTCAGGAGGCTGAGGCATGAGAATTGCTTGAACCTGGGAGGCAGAGGTTGCAGTGAGCCGAGATGGTGCCACTGCACTCCAGCCTGGGCGATAGGGCACGACTCTGTCTCAAAAAAAAAAAAAAACAAAAATTAAGATGGGCCAAGATTAGTGGCTCACACCTGTAATCCCAGCACTTTGGGAGGCTGAGGCAGGCAGATCACTTGAGGCCAGGAGTTCAAGACCAGCCTGGCCAACATAGTGAAACCTGTCTCTACTAAAAGTACAAAAAATGAGCCAGGCGTGGTGGTGCGTGCCTGTAATCCCAGCTACTCAGGAGGCTGAGGCAAAAGAATCGCTTGAATTCAGGAGGTGGAGGTTGCAGTGAGCTGAGATAGCACCACTGCACTCCAGCCTGGGTGACAGAGCAAGACCCTGTCTCAAAAAAAAAAAAAAAAAAAAAGAAGTATTTAAATGAAATGTTTCCCTCCCCCATTAAAAAATGATGTCATAGTCTAGAAGGGAAGATAAAAAGTGTCAGTTACTATAAAGCAAAATGCACCTGAGGATTGTTTTCAACTGGAAGGAGGACTCTGACAATGGGCTGAACATTAAATATGACAGATTTAATGGGATCTTAAGCAGTCATTGAACAATGCAGATTACCTATGTATATGGGGAAGGTGGTAGAAAAACTTTATTAGCTTGAACCTGCAATCTAAAAAAACCTCAAATATTTTATATATGTTAGGTACAATCCTGTGAAAATTACCTATTACCTTGGTGATAAGCCAATATGAGAGAGAGAAAATATTTCCAATTTTAAGTGTTAGAGCTAGAAGAAGTTCAAGATCGTCTTAAGGTGTGCTTTTCATCTGTATTCCTCAGGCAGCCTTTGAAGTTCCAAGTAGGTAGACACCTTGGATGGCCCACTGGGTAACCATCAGCCTTTTTTATCCAAAGTAAAAAATAGTTTATTTTTTCTGGGTATAAAAGTAAATATGGGCCAGGCGCAGTGGCTCACGCCTGTAATCCCAGCACTTTGGGAGGCCAGGGCAGGCAGATCATGAGGTCAGGAGATCGAGACCATGGTGAAACCCCTTCTCTACTAAAAATACAAAAAATTAGCCGGGCGCGGTGGCGGGAGCCAGTAGTCCCAGCTACTCAGGAGGCTGAGGCAGGAGAATGGCGTGAACCTGGGAGGCGGAGCTTGCAGCGAGCCGAGCTCACGCCACTGCACTCCAGCCTGGGTGACAGAGCAAGACTCCGTCTCAAAAAAAAAAAAAAAAAAAAGTAAATATGTGCTCATTGTTAAAAATAAAAATCAGGCAATTCAAATAAGCATAGAAAGTGTGAAAATAACCCACTGTCTTACCTTCAAGAAATAACCACTGTTTATATATTAGTGTGCATCTTTTATATATTGGGTATATAGTTGTACTTACGAGATACCAACTATTTTTAAATCTTTTTTTCATTGAATAGATTGTAGGTATCTTTCCATGCCTATTAATGTAGCCTTACTTAATACTCTAAGCTTCCCATTCTATTCCATTATATGGAAATACTCTAATCTGTTTAGTCCCTTCCCTACTAATGGGTATTTAGGCTGCTTAAATTTTTTTTTTAATGCTGTGATGGACATTTATGCATACAAACAGACGTGTATCCTTTTCTTCTTTCTCCCTTTCTGTCTTGGCTCTCTGACTCTCTCACTTTATTACTTCAGTTACTGCCAAATTGCCCTCTAGAAGGTTTGTACCAATCCTACTCCCCTACAGTGCTGGCAAGTATTTTCCAAGTCCCAGCCGCCACAGTTACTTTGGTTGATGGAGCATGAAGGGTGCTGGTGGAGGGGCACAGACGTGGAATTAAGCAAAGCCGAGTCCTAGCTGGGCATGGTGGCAGGTGCCGGTAGCCCCAACTATTCAGGAGGCTGAAGCAAGAGGATCACTTCGGCTTGGCAGGTCGAGGCTACAGTGAGCCATGATCGCACAACTGCACTTCCAGCCTGGGTGACAGAGCGAGGCTTTGTCTCAAAAACAAAACAAAACAAAACAAAAAAAAACAACGATGAGTTTTCCACTTACACTGACTAGATGACACCTGAAGTTCTGCTGCTCAGTTAGTAGGATGACAGGGATTAAGTTTCCTGACTGACTCCTAGCCCAGGGCTCACTGTGGCCCATACCATACAGAGTACTTCCTTTGCTTCTCCTTCCTTGGCAATTCATAAAGGGTTCAGTGGGCGCAGACTCCCAAATGTCAACCTGAATTCATTTCTATTTTACAGTGTATTATATATCTTAACATACTTTCATATGTATTTATATGAAAACCACCAACCACCTTGAAGGTTGTCCCTATTTTATGGCTAAGAAAATGGAGACACTCTTTAAGTGGCCTGTCCAAGTTCCTACCCAAGACTACAGGTAACCCCTTGGTCCCAAGCCCTAAGACCGCCCTGGCAAAGAAATGTCTAGGATGAAGCCTCAGTCACCATAAAAAAGTATGTTCTGTTAGTCTATGTGCTGTGAGAACCCAAAGTCGCCCTGACTGTTTCTGTTTCCCAATCTCAGGTGCCATCCAAGTGCCTTGTCTCTTCTTCTGGAGCTTCAATGGGCTTCTATTGGTGGTTGACACAACAGGAAAACCTAACTTCATCTCTCGCTACCGAATTCAGGTCGGCAAGAATGAACCTGTAAGTGTCGCAACTTCTCCTGGTCAAAGCACAGAAAGCAAGAGCTAAAGCCACACTCTCAGAATTCTCACCACTGGCCCAGGAGAGACCTGGCCAGTGTGAGCCAAGTTATTAGCAACAAGGCTCCCCCAGTTTAGAAGGTTAAAGAGAGGAAATAATTTGCCCACAACCTCAGAGTCACTCAGCTAGTGGCCAGTCAAGACCAATGTTCTGCTCTCCTGATTCCTGGCCCAGGCTCTGGACCTGCCTGTGGTGCCCCATGGCACTGTGGTCAGCCTGGCACTGAGAAGGCAGGCAACTCCACTTTACCCATAGGAATGGAGACAGCAATGGGTGGATGCTAGAATATGGGTAACAGCTGTTGTTATGAGAGAGGGAGACAGCTGCGAAAACAATGGATAACTCCACTATAATAGACGGATAGTATGGATTCTGAATGTGTGGGCGGTGGCTGTCTTTTAAACAAGTCCTCCTTCTGAAATACTCAATTCGACCAATAGTGCAAGGCACCAGGGCAAATCCATGGTAAGTGAGGCCCAGATCCTGCTTACAAGGAACTCCGACTTGCACAGCGCCGGGAAGTGGGTCCCACTGTTCCCTGAGTCTGGCTCGCCTTTTCCTACACAACAAGGAAGAAGTTGATTCTGAAACCCAGGTTCTTTCCCCAGCTCCACCCAAACCACATCCTGGCTTCTTTCCCAGACAAGACAATCATCTTTTAGTCATCTGCCCAGGTGTCTGGGTGAACCACCTCAGCTCTCAGGTCCTTCGGCCCCAGCCCAGCACTCCAGAAAGGCAAACAGTGCTCTTGACCCACTCCTTGGAAATGGGCCCCTTCCTGAACTGGAGCTGCTGGCCTGGCTTACTATCCCCCTCACTTGGGACAACAGCTGCCAGCCAGGCTTGGGGGCTTCCTCCAGGCCCAGCTTGGCAGGACATGAATCAGAGCCTAAAGTGTCAAACCCTGTGCTTGGTCCTTGAGAACACTTCATCTGTCAACCACGGCTGTTGTAGCACCACTGACTAAATGCTCACATCTTCAACTGAGGCCAAGAACCTTCACTGTTCAGATGAGGAAACAGAGGTGTTACACGGGTAAACTATGATTCAAATGCAGGCTTTGTGACTTCAGGGCTCACATTCTTAATTGGCTCTCCAGAATATTACCTGCCGTCTGTACAACCTTGTGGTCTACACAATGACTACAGAGCTACATTGGAAGATCTCATTGCATTCTGCAGAAGCTGAGGTTCAGAAATGTCCAGTGAGTAGCTCAAGATCAGATTGCTACTAGGAAACAGAGCCAGGGCTCATCCCATCTGACACCAAGTCCAGTGCTCCTGTACCACATGCACCCTCAAGTGGGCACACAAGCAGGAAAGAACCTCACGAGGCCATTTAATCTTTGGCTGTTTCAAGGAAGGACTGGCGCCTGAACTAACACATCAGAAACAGATCCTCAAGTGGGAAGCTGAATGCTACCTGGTGTTCCTATGATCCATCCCTGCTCTGTTTACTCTCCCACTGCCTGAATGGCTAGTTCACACCTCCTCCCCTAACTGCTGGCAGAGGGAGGGCCTTGCTTCCCATTTCACTAAGAAAATTTAAGCCTGGGCGTGGTGGTTCATGCCTGTAATCCCAGCACTTTGGGAGGCCGAGATGGGCAAATCACTTGAGCTCCGGAGTTCAAGACCAGCCTGGGCAACATGGCAAAACCCTGCCTCTACTAAAAATACAAAAATTAGCTGGGCGTGGTGGCGCATGCCTGGAGGAGAACTGCTTGAACCTGGGAGGCAGAGGTTACAGTGAGCCGAGATTGCACCACTGCACTCCAGCCTGGGCGACAGAGCAAGACTCTGTCTCAAAAAAAAAAAAAAAAAAGAAAAAAAGAAAATTTATGCAGACTGGGGCACAGTGGCTCAGGCTTGTAATCTCAGCACTTTGGGAGGCAGAGAAAGGAGGATCGCTTGATGCCAGGAGTTCAAGACCAGCCTGGGCAACATAGTGAGATCCCTGTCTCTACAAAAAAAATTATTTTAATTAGCCGGGCACAGTGGTGTGTGTCTGTAGTCTTAGCTAGTCAGGAGGTCAAGGCAGGAGGATCACTTGAACCTAGGAGTTCAAGGCTGAATCGAGCCATGGTTGTGCTATTGCACTCCAGCCTGGGAGACAGAGTGAGACACTGTCTCTAGGGGAAAAAAAAAACCAAAAAACTAAAGCAAGCAGAAGAGTTTTATAGACGCACACCACATTGGGCAGTGACCAGTACCTGCACCCACATGCTCTGCCTGCCCACCTGACGCCACAGGTGAACTCTCCTTGCTCCTGTCTGTGGCTGATTCCTCCCCTATCCATGTACTACATCCAGGAAATGGCTGCTGCAATTCTCTCTTTGCTTTCTTGTATCTTCTTTTCCTTCTCTTTCTCTCATTATTCCTCTCTAGATTATTACAAACGTGGTAATTTTTTTCCATCTAAAAAACAAAACAAAACAAAACAAAAAAGACCCCACCAAGTGTGGTTGCTCACTACTGTAATCCCAAACTTTGGGAGGCTGAGCCAGAAGAATCGCTTGAGCCCAGGAGTTTGAGATCAGCCTGGGTGACAGAGTGAGATCCTGACTCAAAAAGAAAAATAAATAAATAAAACAGGCCAGGTGTGGTGGCTCACGCCTGTAATCCCAGACTTTGGCAGTCTGAGGCAGGAGGATCACTTGAGCCCAGGAGTTCGAGACCAGCCCAAGCGACAGAACGAGATCCCATCTCTACAAAAAATTTTTTAACTAGGCAAGTGAGGTGGCGTTTGCCTGTAGTCCCAGCTACTTGGGAAGCTGAGGTGGGAGGATTGCTTGAGCCCAGGAGGTCGAGGTTACAGTGAGCTATGATCATACCACTACACTCTAGCCTGAGTGACAGAGCGAGACACTGACTCAAAAAGAAGGAAAAAAAACAGGCCAGGTGGAGTAGTTCACACCTGTAATCCTACCACTTTGTAACGCCAAGGCAGGAGGAATGCCTAAGCTCAGGAGTTTGAGACCAGTCTGGGCAACATGACAAAACACCCCACCCAACACTGTCTCTACAAAAATTACAAAAATTAGCTGGGTGTGATGGTGCATGCCTGTAGTCCTAGCTACTTGGGAGGATGAGGTGGGAGGATTGCTTGAGCCCAGGAGGTTGAGGCTGCAGTAAGCTACGGTTAGGTGTAATGGCCTCACCTAACATGTCCTCTCACAACAGGCTGGCGAAACCTGGCCTCGCGATGGGATGGAAGTAAACAAAGAGTGCACTCCAGCCTGGGTGACAGAGTGAGATCCTCTCTCACAAAAAAACACATACACACACACACACACAAAATAACAGAAAAAACAACTCTTAACTAGCAAAGTTCTTTGAGAGAGTTATCTTTATAGTTTCCAATTCCTGTCTGTCCACTCTTATTTGGGTTTTGTTGGTTTTTTTTTTTTTTTTTTGAGACAGTCTCCCTCTGTCACCCAGGCTGGAGTGCAGTGGCACTGCGATCTTGGCTCACCGTAACCTCCACTTCCTGGGTTCAAGCAATTCTCCTGCCTCAGCCTTCCAAGTAGCTGGGATTACAGGCATGTGCCACCACGCCTGGGTAATTTTTGTATTTTCAGTAGAGATGGGGTTTTACCATGTTGGCCAGGCTGGTCTCGAACTCCTGGCCTCAGGTGATCCACTAGCCTTGGACTCCCCAAGTGCTGGGATAAAAGGCGTGAGACACCATGCCTGGCCATCTGTCTACTCTTTTCCCCAACATTCTGTAATTATGAAAAATGTTAAAAATACATACAGAAGGTTGAAAAATAATGTAAGAATTATGCATTCACATATCACTTAGATTCAATTTTAAATATTTTTGCTTTATATATAAAAATATAAATATATATGCATCTATACATTTTTCCTATTTGAAAGTAAGTTTGAAACATCATAAAACTTGACCCCTAAATCCTTTAGCCTGCATCTCTCCTAAAGTAATCACAAAAGCATTGTCTCATTTTCTCTATAAACCTCCTCCAAATTAGGTGTCACACCTAGAAAAAGGCTTTACCAACATTTCTTTTGGTAAGTTCACCAATGATATGGTTTCATTAGAGCACCAGAGACATTTCCACAGCTGCTGACTCCCTCAGCCTTGAAATATTTTTTTCACTTGGCTTCCAGGACACCCTGCTCTCTAGGTACCCCCTCAATTTTTTTTTTTTTTTTTTTTTTTTTTTTTGAGACAGTCTTGCTCTGTTGCTCAGGCTGGAGTACAATGGCGCAATCTTGGCTCACTGCAACCTCTGTCTTCCGGGTTCAAGCGATTCTCCTGCCTCAGCCTCCCCAGTAGTTGGGATTACAGGCACCTGCCACCATGCCCAGCTAATTTTTTGTATTTTTAGTAGAGACGGGGTTTCACCAAGTTGCCCAGGCTGGTCTTGAACTCCTGACCTCAGGTGATCCATCCACCTCGGCCTCACAAACTGCTGGGATTACAGGCATGAGCCACCGCGCCCGGCTCCCCATCACATCTGATTGTTCACTTTTTCACTGTCCCTTTCCTGATTCCTTCTCTTCTCCCCAACCTCTTCATGCTGAATGTCCCATGGGCTCTGGCCTTGGTCCTCTTCTCTATATTCATTCCCCCAGTTATCTCTTCAGTGCCATGACTTTAAATACCATCCATAGGCCGACAGCTCACACATTTATCTCTCTAGCCCAGAACTCTCTACTGAATTCCAAGCTGAAATATCCAACTCCCTCCTTGACATCTCCACGTGGATACTAATAGAAATTGCCGATTCATGATGTCCAAAAGAGCATTTCTGATCGTCCTGCCAAAGCCTTTACTTACTACCCACAACCTCCCCAATCTGAGTGGATGGCAATTCCAATCTTCCAGTTTCTCAGGCCAAAAACCTTGGAGTCATTCTTGACTACTCTCTTTCACTTCATACTCCACATCCAATCTATCCGGGAACCCTATTAACTCTATTTCTGAAATAAATTCAGAATCCAGTCACTTCTTACCACTTCTCACCACTTCCATCACTATTACCCTGGTCTAATTCACCATCTTCTCTTGTCTATATTACTGCTTTTTTTTTTTTTTTTTTTTTTTTTTTTTTTGAGACGGAGTCTCACTCTGTCACCCAGGCTGGAGTGCAATGGAGCAATCTCAGCTCACTGCAACCTCCCGGGTTCAAGTGATTCTCCTGCCTCAGCCTCCTGAGTAGCTGGGATTACAGGCGCACACTACCATGCCTGGCTAATTTTTATATTTTTAGTAGACACAGGGTTTCACCATATTGGTCAGGCTGGTCTCAAACTCCTGACCTCGTGATCTGCCTGCCTTGGCCTCCCAAAGTGCTGGGATTACAGGCGTGAGCCACAGCACCCGGCCTGCCTTTTTTTTTTGAGATGGAGTCTTGCTCTGTCACCGAGGCTGGAGTGCAGTGGCATGATCTCGGTGGCTCACTACAACCTCTGCCTCCCGGATTCAAGTGATTCTCCTGCCTCAGCCTCCCGAGTAGCTGGGACTACAAGTGCATGCCACCATGCCCAGCTAGGTTTTTGTATTTTTCGTAGAGACGAGGTTTCACCATGTTAGCCAGGATGGTCTCAATCGCCTGACCTCATAATCTGCCCACCTTGGCTTCCCAAAGTGCTGGGATTACAGGCGTAAGCCACAGCGACTGGCCTTTTTTTTTTTTTTTTTTTTTTTTAACAAGATTGGGTCTCACTCTCTCACGCAGGCTGGTGTGCCTTAAACTCCTGGACTCACATGATCCTTCCACCCCAGGCTTCTGAATAGCTGGGACTACAGGTGCACACCACCACATCCAGCTTTTTTAAAAAAATTAGATGGGGTT
Source organism: Pan paniscus (assembly GCF_029289425.2). Lineage (NCBI taxonomy): Eukaryota > Metazoa > Chordata > Mammalia > Primates > Hominidae > Pan > Pan paniscus. The sequence goes on along the minus strand of NC_073253.2, from coordinate 150,028,722 downwards.
TCGTGATGTTGCCAAGGCTGCTCTCAAATTCCTGGCCTCAAGTGATCCTCCCACCTCCACCTCCCAAAGTGCTGGGATTACAGGTGTGAGCCACCGTGCCCAGCCTGATATATATGTTTTTATATTTGTTGTGTCTAGTCTACCTTTCTCACTGGAACATAAATTCCATGGGGGCAGGAATCTTTGTTTTGCTCATGCTTTATTTTCAACACCCAGTACACTGAGTGCTACATAGTGGGTACTCAATAAATATCAGTTAAATAAATAAATGAATAGATAGATGTGATACCCCGCCTCTTGGTCAAGGTTTCCAGAAGGTGTAATGGCCTCACCTAACATGTCCTCTCACAACAGGCTGGCGAGACCTGGCCTCGCAATGGGATGGAAGTAAACAAAGAGTGAATTCTGAAATCGGTTAATGCATGCAGTGCCTGGAAAGGCTGGAGGAAGAGGCAGGCCTCAAGCTGGGGACCATTCTGAACCTGTCGCGCTTTGGGGCAGAAATCCCTCCAGCTCACAGAGGGAACTTGGAGAAATCCCTTCTAACCAAACAAGTTCATCAGGATCCAGGAAGTAATCTATGGTCACAGGACTGTTGCCTGGAGCCCCAGTGCTCTGACAAAGGGAAGGGTCAAAGGGTTGCTGATTCTGGGGGAAATACTGGCTGCAGTATTGAGGCCAAATGGAGTTTGGACACTTGGGACCAGCTCTGTACAGTGGACCCTGGTGGAAATGCTTGGGCAGGCCCCCATCTTCACAGCATCACTGTGAAAACCAGCAAGTTGGTCAAGAAGCTGGATAAGCAGTTCCTTGGCTTACCTGCTTCTTTGCTCTGGGCCTACTGCAGGGAGGCTGGACCACTTGAGGAGGCAGATGATCTTGATCTCTGCATCCAATCATGAACAAGGTTCTCTGATGAAGAGGGGCTAAACGGCTGAAATGGGGTATCACTCAGAAAGTCACAGCCTTCTCCAAGCACCATGGAGGCTACCCAAGTTACCTGTAAATACATGGGGCCTGGCCAGAGAAATGGGGAGGGCAGTGGTGATAATGTGCAGAACCAGGAAGAAGGCAGGTTCCGACACAGACTGAAGGCTGCTGAAGTTTCCAAGGACAGGGGTATTACTCACCTGCCTAGCAGCCAGGGCCTTATTCTGCAACGTTTCCAGGCCCAGAGCTGGGTGGCAGTCAGGAGCTACTGGCTGTGTCCTGACATCTCTCCCAGAATCCAACCAGAGTGAGGGCCTCCTGTAAGCAGGTCACGGTGGAGCCTACTTCTCACACTCTTATCCATCTCCCTCCTCCCTTCCCTTGGGCAGGTGGATCCTGTGAAACTGCGCCAGTCTATCCGCACAGTTCTTTTCAACCAGTGCATGATATCTTTCCCCATGGTGGTCTTCCTCTATCCCTTCCTCAAATGGTGGAGAGACCCCTGCCGCCGTGAGCTACCCACCTTCCACTGGTTCCTCCTGGAGCTGGCCATCTTCACGCTGATCGAGGAAGTCTTGTTCTACTATTCACACCGGTGAGCAGGCCCTGCCTGAGGCACAGCTGGCTCCTCATCCTGTCTAGGGCTCACTGATCAACAAGGAAACTGAGGCCAGGTGCAGTGACTCATGCTTGTAATCCTGGCAATTTGGGAGGCTGAGGTGGGCAGATCACTTGAGCCCAGGAGTTTGAGACTAGCCTGGGGAATGTCAGGAGACCCCGTCTCTACAAAAAAATTTAAAAAATTAGCCAGGCATGGTGGTGTGTACTTGTAGTCCCAGCTACTTGGGAGATTGAGGTGGGAGGATCACATGAGCCCGGGAGGTCAAGGCTGTAGTGAGCTGTGATCACACCATTGCACTCCAGCCTGGGCGAAAGAGCAAGACCTTGTCTCAAAGAAAAAAAATAAAAGGAAACAGCTTCTGAATTGAGTGTAGGCCAGTAAAATACTCCCTGGCCTCAAGTCTCCCATTAAATAGTTAACAGGGAGACCACTAGTTGTCTCATAACTGACAACTTGGGACAACTGAGGAATGAATGTCCAGAAGAGAAAAGGCCTCTCTGATTGTGTGGGAGCCAGGGCAGTTTCCCATTCATTTCCTTATTCAGTCCTTTCTGGGCAGCATCCCATTTTACAGCGAATACAACTGGCATAGAGAAGCAAAGCAACCCACTCCCAAACTATGCAGTATAAGGGCTGGGGTTGAAATTTGAAGGCAGGTCTCGGTGTTTTTAACTTTGCTCCGTGGATGTAACCCCTAGTTCCTATTTTTGGTTTCTCATGGTCTGGTTGGGGAGGGAGAAAGAGGAATCAGCAGGTTATTAACTATTAACTATTTCCCCAGGCTCCTTCACCACCCAACATTCTACAAGAAAATCCACAAGAAACACCATGAGTGGACAGCTCCCATTGGCGTGATCTCTCTCTATGCCCACCCTATAGAACATGCGGTGAGTAGAGCTCTACGCTTCCCAGAGCAAAGGGCAGACGGCCCCAACCACCTTCCTGAAGGTCTCCTGCAGAGAACTTAGACCACACCGGCCCTTTTTCTTCCCATTTAAAAATAGCTACCATTTATTGTCAGCCTTCCATATGCCAGGCTATGTTAAGTGCTAACACAGTTGTCTCATTTAATCATCCCAACAACTTATTTTTTTTCTTTTTGAGACAGGGTCTTGCTCTGTCACCCAGGTTGGAGTGCAGTGGTGTGATCATAGCTCACTGCAGCCTCCAACCCCTGGGCTCATGTGATCCTCTAGCTTCAGTCTTCCAAATAGCTGAGACCACACATGTGCACTTCCAAATAGCTGAGACCACACGTGTGCACCACCAAATCTGGCTTTTTTTTTTTTTTAGATAGAGTCTCACTGTGTCATCTTGGCTGGAGTGCAATGGCGTGATCTCGGCTCACTGCAATCTCCCGCCTCCCGGGTTCAAGCCATTCTCCTGTCTCAGCCTCCTGAGTAGCTGGGATTACAGGCGTGTGCCACCACGCCTGGCTGATTTTTGTATTTTTAGTAGGACAGGGTTTCACCATGTTGGTCAGGCTGGTCTCAAACTCCTGACCTCGTGATCCACCCACCTTGGCCTCCCAAAGTGCTGGGATTATAGGAGTAAGCCATCGCACCTGGCCACATCTGGCTAATTTTTAAATTTTTTGTAGAGTCGGGATCCTATTTTGCCCAGACTGGCTGGAACCCCTGGCCTCAAGCAATCCTCCCACCTCTGCCTCCCAAATTGCTGGGATTACAGGCATGAATCACCACACCTGGCTCCTCCAACAACCTTTTTAATCTTAATTTTGCTAACAAGAAAGTTGAGGCTCAAACTGCGTAATTTGTCCCAAGTTACAAAGGTGAATGCCTTCAACAAATCAAAGTCCCGAAACTCTCACCTTCTCCAGATCTGGGTCAAGGAAGTTTGCCTCTGGTACCACCTTGGGACTAAGTGTACACCCAACTAAGTCCCTTCATCTCCCTGGACCCTGCCTTCAATCATCCCTCCCCTTGCAGGTCTCCAACATGCTACCGGCGATAGTGGGCCCATTAGTAATGGGCTCCCACTTGTCCTCCATCACCATGTGGTTTTCCTTGGCCCTCATCATCACCACCATCTCCCACTGTGGCTACCACCTTCCCTTCCTGCCTTCGCCTGAATTCCACAACTACCACCATCTCAAGTAAGGCCCCTCTCCCCACAATGGGTCCCTAGGCAACAACCATCACCCTCCCTCCTTAAGCTTCTGATAGCAGACACTGGTATCTCAGTTTACATGTGAGTGCTAGTTGGGGAAGAGGTCTGATGGCTGGGAAAATAACCACACTGGGATGACCTTACTCTTTTCCTTCTGAAATTGGGTCCTCCTCCAACTGGGGGTTTTAAACCTTTATTTGGGCTCTGGGCCCTTTGAATAAGCTCTGGACATTCTCTTTAGAAAAGTACATATATGCATAAAACTCCTGCAGGCAATCACAAGGAAGTCATGTATCTCTGAAAGCCCCAGACTTTTTCAAGTGTAGTCTACAAACCTCCTATACCAGAATCACCTGAGATGCTTGTTTAAAATATAGGCTCTTGAATTCCACTCCAAATATGCTGAACTAAGGTATCTGGGGGAGCAGGGCCTGGAAACCTGCATTTTAGTTAAGTGTTCCAGGGGATTCTGATGCTGGTGATCTCATACCTGAAGAAGCCTAGTTCTGCTAGAGATCCTCAAAGTGTGGGCATCAATCACACAGCAAGCTTTTCAAAGGAGGACTCCAGATACGGCAAATTGCAGGTTTGGAGTGGCCCCCGGAAGATGCATTGGTAGCAACTCCCCAGCTTATTCTGATGCAGATGGTCAGGATGGTGGTGACAGGTGTGGGGTAGGAGGGCTGAGAAATGTGTGAGGCTGGCACAAATGAAATGGGATCTGCACGGAAGCCTCCAGCATTGGCACTGCAGCGCCATCATCTCTCTTCTAGGTTCAACCAGTGCTATGGGGTGCTGGGTGTGCTGGACCACCTCCATGGGACTGACACCATGTTCAAGCAGACCAAGGCCTACGAGAGACATGTCCTCCTGCTGGGCTTCACCCCGCTCTCTGAGAGCATCCCAGACTCCCCAAAGAGGATGGAGTGAGAGACGGCCTAAGTGTCATCCTGGCTGTCCCTCAGCCATGGGATGCAGACATGGCTTCCCGATTGCACCTAACAATTTGCCTCCTTCGGCCACACGCCCTAATGATGGCACCACCAGGGTAGAGGGAAGGTCGGCTTCCCGGAAAAGCAGGGCCAAGGATGAGGCTTTCTCCAAACTACTGCCCTTGATGTCCCTCAATGGGATCAGGAGTTAGCTTAAGAAAAAGGAAAACAGCTCCCCAGACTGGAGGCTGGTCAGAGGGAGGAGACCCCTGGTCCTCTGCTGTGGAAGGAGAGGGGTTCAGCCCCAGATAACTCCTTTGTGGCCTGGGCAGGATGCAGAGAATGACAAGGCTGAAAGGAGAGGGACTGGAGGCTGCCTGGCTCCAGCGAGAGCGCCTTCTGGGACCAGAGGGTGGGACGGCCAGGTATCACTTTGCCCCTTCCTGCCCCAAAAGGCTTTCACATACCCCACTCAGGCCAGAGCCAAGACACCCTGGCAAATCGTTATAGGTCTCAATTCATGACATACCAGATGCCAGTCGCCACTTCACCCAACACACACACAAACATACACACACCAAACACTCTGAGTGAGTGGTAAAGGCCCCGTTTTAACTCTGGCCCACCGCAAACAAAAGGTTTCCTTCTGTGGGGGAGAAAAAAAAATCCAGGAGCTCCTTCCCGGATTAAAACAAACGAGGTGCAGACCAAACTTTAACACCTTTAGCCTTATGTGGAAACCAAAAACCAACTGCTGGGAAACTGTGAAAAGCCCTTTTACCCACAAAGGGAGGGGTCAAAGTTGCTGCCCTTTGGGGACACCCGAGACCCCTAATTAGCCTATCTGAATGAGGACCAAAGGTTAGAACCCTCTTTCTCCCCGAAGAAAGAGCCCGGAAAAACATGGCCGAGCAAAGGGCAAAATCCTTTCTCCCCCGAATGCTTTACCAGTTTCTCAGCAACATTTATTCAAGATGATTTTTACCAGGAACTTATCAAAGGCAAAACCACAGCTGCTTGGGTTGAAGTCCCCATCCTGGCCTCCTCTCAGCCGCCAGACATGGCCAGGAACCCTGTGGTTCCCAAGAACAATTTAAAGATCACTCTTTGATTTGAAAGACCACCATTATCATTTTACTAAATTCTTATATATACTTGTGCCTTTTCCAACTTTCAGTTCTCTTAAGAAAAACATCCACTGTAGCTTTATAAAATACCTTAGTATCAGCTAGGTCCAAGTCTCCAGGCAGGACTATCAAAATGGACTCCTTCTTCCTATCAGCTCTAGAACCCCAGAGGACTTGCCCAGTAGGCCAGCTGAGCACTTACCAGGCAGCATCTCCCTGGCCTTCCACAGTCTCGCCTGTCTCTGGCCTTGGTGGACCTGGCTCCCTCCCTAGGAGGCTTTTGCCCTTAGCTTGAATATAGTTCCTGGTGCATCAAAGCTGTAAGTTCTCAGCTGCTGGCCTGCACTCATCACCTCTTCCTACAAATAAACATTTGGAAAAAAGTCCATCTTCAATATGCTTAAAGAGAAGGGTAGGAGATAAGGAGAAAGAACAGATACGGTTTTTTTCCCCTTTAAGGCCTTTAGATTTTGAGGTACTGTAAGGGGCCTAGAAGGACAAAAGGCTGTCATTCCCTCTTCCTTTTGGCAGGCAGGTTATCAGTCCTTGGCAGAAGGGCCCAGGCCTATCCTTTTCTGTATCAAACAAAATCCTTGAGGTTGGTATACAAGTTAAGGCTGAAAAAAGGCCTTAAATTCCCAGTAAAGAACGTGAAAGCAAGCATGTAAAATAAACTGGTCTTCATGAATTCCAGTGGATAATTTTTTTTTTGAAGGGAGGTGTCTACTACAAGACTTCTAATACTTCAGACATAGCATTTGGAAGCTCAGGCTGTGAAATTAAGCTGCTGTGAGCATTCCTAACGATAATTTGTGAAAGTAAGTTTCAATTAATTCATCTTTCTGTTTTCAAAGTACAATCCGTCTGCATCAGCCCTGGACACTATCTCCTAAACTTTCCTTTGGCCTGTGGAGGTCACTGGTGGTAATGAAGTACCTGCCAACCTCAAGAACAGTGAAAAAGCACTCTCTAGAAAAACCATTTACCCAAGCCAGGTATGGGAGACAGTTGTCAGATGAACACGTAAATAAGGCCATGCCCCATTTTTAGTTTTGTAATTTATACGGGGAATGGGGGACTCTTTGTTCTATCCCTCCCCAGCATCACATCTCAGGGTTCAGGGGCTGACCAGGATTCCGTAAGGCCACATGGTGCTGGATCATTCCTCCTTCACCCCCCTGTGGAAAAGTCTGTTCATAGAGGGGTTGTGGCAACCCTCCATAAGGAGCCTCATCGTTTTTCTTCTTGGCTGTCTCATAACACAATGCAGGCCACAGCCAGGGGATAGAAAACCTGGAAGCTGACAAGTGCGCTGAAATCCTGGCATTATGCTGGACTGCTGTTTTGTGGCACTGGCTGTGACTGTCACGTCTCACTTAAGACACAGGGTGGACATGAACTCAAGGCTTGTAGAAGCCCCTGCCTTAGGCAGACTCCTCGAAGTCCAATGGCAGAACCCCTGCCGAGGTTTCATGTGCACATTGAGTGCAGGGTTCCTCCGGATCTGGGGGAACCCTACCAGAAACCCATCCTTCACACCCAATAGCAGTAACCTAGATGGAAGACCAGCCAGTATTTTGCCTTTTCAAGTGTTTATTTTTATACATTTTTTTGTATTAAAAAGAAAAGCATAATTACCACAAATTACAAAGGACTAAAGCAGGACTAGAATAATGAATGAATCACTTCAGCCTGGAAAGCAGATACTCTCAATAATATTAATGTTATAATACAAGCTCATTCAAGTATTTTACATTTTTTTGTCCTTTTAAATATGATATCCTAGCACATAGTAAAGATAACGTACTACGAGCGCAAGGTGGAGCCTTCTCCGCAAAGCCAGATGACAAGTTTTCCTCTCCAGTGAGAAACGGGCTCCAAGTTCTTATCTTCTCTGCCATCAGCATGGCTGAAGGGGGAGAGGGTGGGTGTTAGGGAAAATCCAGGGACCCTTCCACACAGGAGGTACTCTGGGGTTCCATTCAGGAGGGTGCCAGATAATTCAGATCACTCTACCCAGGCTTTTTGGCAAAAAACAACCCTCACCCTCCGTAACTAGTCATCTTCCTTGTCCCTCCTCCTCACTTCCCTTCCAGGGCCTTCTAAGCAGCTTACTTTCTTTTGTAAAATCAATCACCAGGAAAGGGAAAAAAAAAAAAAAAAAAAAAAGAGCTACAATGGAACAAAACAAAAACATTTAACAACTTTGACACAGGGGCTCAGCACCTCTATCTGAGCCCCAGGGGTCCAGGCTGGGGCAGGGCTGGATGGCCCTTCTCTACTGGTAGTGCCTTTGCTCCCAAGTGCAGGAAGAGGGCTAAAGAGAAACCTGCCCCTTAACAGGGCTGAGGCACACAGACCTGCTGATGTCTGATGCCCAGAGGTTATGTTGGCATGGACCAACCTTGGAAGGGATAGGATGAACAGAGGGATCTGGGCAGGCTGTTGCTTTATCTCAGGTCTTGGATCCCCATGGGACGATGGTAGGTGTGAAGTGGTTAGCCCTGATGGCCCCTGCCACTTCTGGCATGCTTGTCACAGATACATCGGTCCTAAATTCAAGTGTCTTCAGAAAGTGAAGATGTAAACTACTCTTTGCAACATTAACTCCTAACATGTTACCAAAAACAAAAACAAAAACAAAAAAAAAAAAAGGAAAGAAAAGAAAAAGCTCCCCTACCAACCACCAGCCGATGTTGAGATGAAGTCCTCACCTCCCTGCCCCAAAGGGGCTTCCTTTCAGGGATGTCTGTGAAGAAGACGGCAGCCCCCTGGCCTGGGAGTAAACTCTAGGTAATAACAGCCTTTCCCCATACCCTAAGGCTTCCTTGTGCCCCAAACCAGCAGAGGAAAAACACTGAGGTTTCTGTGGTGCTGGATACAGTACAGGGCTGCGTGACCTGAAGGAAAGAAAGGAAAGGAGAAGGGGGTCCAGGAATCCAGTGTCCGGTACAATGTGGGGCAGGCACCAGACTGGGCAGGGAAAGGCCTCGGATACCACCATCATAGCAGAGACCAGACGCTCATCCTTGGTTTGAGACATGAAGTCACAGGAACTGAGATGGGCTTCCCACATACCAACCACTGGGAGGGCAAAGGTGGGGAAGGGCACAGGCTAAAAATTAACAAGGTGCCCAAGGTAAAGGGCAAGCCCTTGTCAGCCTGGGATACTGTCTCCTACTCCCAACCATTGGGCCCAACAGAGGAACCAGTTGAAAAGGAGGGCCAAAGACATTGCAGTAAGTAAGCAACAGGACAATGAACTCCATGTTGCCCAGATCCCATTGAGAGTGAACATGCAGTCATGCCCATAACCGACACACATCCCAGTCCATGTGGGTCAGTCCTTCATCACCCTCCCTGCCTTCTGACAACAGCAGACTCCAGCCATTCCATTGTCATTCACAGCCCAACCCAAGCAGTCAGTGGCTGAAGAAGAGAATCAGGTATACTCTATGTCCACATATACCTTCCTGCCACAGGGCTTCACCAACTGGCAGGATTCCCCCCAGCCCCCAACTCCTCCTCATCCCTTGTTCCCAGGCGGGTCAATTGGAGAGTGAGCAGAGATAGATGGCTTGCAGAAGGGTATGCAAGATGGGGAGACTCCACCAGACCTTAGGGAGAGAATGGCATCTTTCTCCACCTTTTAAGAGAGACAGAGCCTCCCTGAGGTCTCAAAGATTTTTCAGGGCAACACAAGAAACGTTTCCAAGCCTCAGCTGCAGGTGTTCACCTTTCCACTCTGGGGTGTGAGGAGATGGTAAGCCGAGGACAAGTGTGTTCCAGATGCAGGCCAACTCTGTTCTCCAACAGTTTGAACCAACTTGGCCTTGGGGTTCCAAGGGTAGGATGAAGGGTGTCACGGCAGGACGGGGCCTGGCGTGAGGCAACAGCAAGCAGAGCGAGGACACAACAGTGGCAGCAGTGTACAGACACAGGACGTCAGCTTCAAACGATGCAACAGCAGGGATATCTTGGGCACGGCTCTGATTCGAGCCACTCCCAACTCTCTTGCCTCCAGGATGGAGGCACTGTACATGCAACAGTCCAGAGAAAGATTCTAGCCAGTCCAAGCCCAGGCACATCCAGAGAAGGTGGGAGCTCTTCGGGTTGACTCCACCGAGGAAAACAGGCATTTGGGTATTTCAGATTCCCGCTCCACAATAAGGCAACTTTTAAAAAAATATTATTTCCAAAAACAAAACAAAAATTCCAAGGGGAGGGGAAAGACATCACTTTCTGTGGATTAGGTGGGGGTTTTCTGATTTTTTCTTTTTTTTTGGTCTTTTATGGTCGATTTTGTCTTTTTTCTTCTTTTTTCCCCATTTTTTCAAGGATGGAAAGGTCAGAGAAAAATAAAATAAAACATCTTTCAATAGTCTTTCCTGGTAAAAGCAGCGTCTCTCTGGGCTGGGGAGTAAAGGGTGTGGGGCAAGGGGAGTGGGGAGAGGCTGAAACCTTCCCCCAAACCCCAGTTTTAGATCCTTTGGTTTCCTTCTCCCAGAAGATGGCAGAAGGGCATGGTGGGAACAGCAGGGAGAAAATATGGTGATGACAAACCCCAGATGATCAAGGGGCTGATGCTCCTGGGGCCCAGAGGTACCACCAGAGCCTTCTATGAGACAGTGCTGGGCAATGGGGGGGCCTGCAGGGCCTTCTTGTGGGCTGCATAGTTGGCTTGACGGGGAGCAGGAGGTTAGGGGTGGGGACCAGGGTTGCAGCCTACTAGCCGCGGGCAGGGCTGCAGAGTGATTTTGGTAATCCAGATGAACTATCAATAATTTAAAACTTGATATATATATATGTATATATATATAAAAATCTCCCCCCTTTCCCTCCCCCCTTAGAAGAAGCTAGGATGTCAAGAGTCATGGAGAGAGGAGGGGGAAGGGGATGTAGAGGCTCCTGCCCAGGGGTACCTCTGATAGCCCAAATGGTGTACACAATGCTACTCAGCACAAAGGCCTGTCCTAGTAACTCCAGGCCTGTCCCTTCATTGTCCCCTCTCCTGGGACCGGGCACCCCCATGGACTCTTACCCACCCTACCCCTTTCCCCCCTCAAGCCCCAGGGCTAAGGAGCTTTTCACTTTCCCAAAGTCTGTGTGTTCGAGTGCTGGCTTGTCCATTTGGCATCTTCCCGGACGGGCTGGCCGGTGGGTGGTGTAGGGGGTTGGCTGATCATGGCAGCAGGCCTGCTGGAAGACTGGGAGGGGCACCGCTTCCTGCCCTCACCGCCGCCACCTCCTGCTACCACTGAGTGTCGCTTGTGGTTGCCCTCCTCACCCATGGGGGGCTGCAACAGAGGAAGGAGTCACAGGTGATCAGAAGCACTATCTACGCCCTCTTCCTTGCCAGGCCCGTCTAGACACTTCCTACTTTCTACCTTCAAATATAGAAAATCAATGGGTTTAACCTTAAAAATAAATTATAAGTTATTAAGCGTTTCTTCATGCCAAGCCTTGTGCTGTTTTATGCACACACTCTCATGGGGTCAGCATCACCCTTTGATGTGGACCCATGGACATCCGATTTTATAGATGAGGAAACTGAAGCACAAAAAAGTAACTTCCCCAGGGTCTCATAGCTGGTAACCGATAAAGACAAAATTTAGGTCTATCTGCCCCAAAAGGCCAGGCTTTTATCCAACCTCATTTCTGCTTCCCTTCCAAGAAGGGATCTCTTGCTCAGAAATGTGGAATGTGGCACGCAGTATGCTGCGACGTCTCAGCTCAGAAGGCCCAGATCCTTCTGGGGATCACCTCATTCTCTTCAAGGTCCAGAGGATCCTGAACTAAGACTCAGACCATGCTCCAGACTGGCCTTACCACTAACAAAGGTCTTATAACCCCGAAGACAGATGTTTCCTTCCCATTTTGGGAACCAAAACTGAGTCCTTGTTCCACCCTAATAGGTCTACTTATCACAAAGGTTCTCTGTAACTTGTACCCTGCTCCCCTCCCTTCTCCTCCTCAAGGGTGGAAATGCTTAAGAATAAAAGAAAACAGATTTGTCTTTATATTGAGAGACCTGAGTGGCTCTGCCATTATGTCACTGGATGGCCACGAACCTCAGTTAACCTGTCTAATAAGTCCTGTCTGCGTCACCACATAAGGGTTAAATAAGGTCAATGTAAAGTACCTGGCACATAATAAACACTTAATAAATGGCAGTTTTAAAATAATAAATGTGGGCCGGGCGCGGTGGCTCACGCCTGTAATCCCAGCACTTTGGGAGGCCGAGGCGGGCGGATCACGAGGTCAGGAGATCGAGACCATCCTGGCTAACACGGTGAAACCCCGTCTCTACTAAAAATACAAAAAATTAGCCGGGCGTGGTAGCGGGCGCCTGTAGTCCCAGCTACTCGGGAGGCTGAGGCAGGAGAATGGCGTGAACCCGGGAGGCGGAGCTTGCAGTGAGCCGAGATCGCGCCACTGCACTCCAGCCTGGGCGACAGAGCGAGACTCCGTCTCAAAAAAAATAAATAAATAAATAAATAAATAATAAATGTGATGATTTGGCTGTGTCTCCACCCAAATCTCGATCTTGAATTGTAGTTCCCATAATCCCCACATGTCGTGGGAGGGACCAGGTGGAGATAATTGCATCATGGGGGCAGTTTCCCCCATCTTGTTCTCGTGATAGTGAGTGAGTTCTCACAAGATCTGATGGTCTTATAAGGGGCTTTTGGGCCGGGCGCGGTGGCTCATGCCAGTAATCCCAGCACTTTGGGAGGCCAAGCAGGTGGATCACAAGGTCAGGAGTTTGAGACCTGCCTGGCCAACATGGTGAAACCCCATCTCTACTAAAAATACAAAAATTAGCCAGGCGTGGTGGTGCGCACCTATAATCTCAGCTACTCAGGAGGCTAATGCAGGAGAATCACTTAAACCCGGGAGGCGGAGGTTGCAGTGAGCCAAGATCATGCCACTGCACTCTAGCCTGGGTGACAGAGCAAGACTCTGTCTCCAAAAAAAAAAGGGGGCTTTTACTCCCCTTCACTCTGCACTTCTCCTTGCTGCCACCATGTGAAGAAGGATGTATTTGCTTCCCCTTCTGCCAAGATTTTAAGTTTCCTGAGGCCTCCCTGGCCATGCAGAACTGTGAGTCAATTAAACCTCTTTCCTTTATAAATTACCCAGTCTCGGGTATGTCTTTATTAGCAGAGTGAGAAGGGACTAATACAAAATGTTAAGGGCTAGTCTAATTGTCATTTACTTGCATTTGCCTTTTTGCTAAAAGGTTTGAAGGGAATAAGACAAAGAGACATCTCTACTACATTATAAACTCTCAGAAGGAAAAACTGAGCCTCTTTCCCTTATCTCTAAAGCACCGAGCACAGAGACATCCAATCAGTATCTGCTGAATCAATTAAATCACTCCAGCTTCCCTTGATATACCCAGCAGTAATAACCCAGCCCTGCCACTGGATGTCACCGTTGAGGCGCTGCTCCAAGAACATAGAGACCTGGGCATTAATTTATAAACTGGGGTTGGAATTGGCTTTTTCCAGAAAGAACAAATGTGTGTATCTTGGATACCCATCCTGATCAACTAGTAGTGGCTAACTTGGGCACAGTAGCAAGGAGGATGGTGAGATAGGAGAGAAAGAGCATTATGATGGTACCACAGAAAGGGGAAGCAGGAGCAACCATACAACTATCTCCAACTAGCCTTCATTGGCCACTCACTCTCCATTTTAAAGGTGAAAAAACCAAAGCCCAAATTGTGGGGAGCAGGGAGAGGGGTTCCTGGGCTAGGGGCACAGCTGGACCAGAATCCAAGTATCCTGATTCCTGGTCCAGTTTTCTTTCCAGGACAAGCAGAGTTAGAGAAAGAGTTTCACTTACATCTACTCGGAAGTCTTCAAGACGTCGGAATTTGCCGAGGTATTCTTGCAGTTTGGGGTCAATGTCCAAATTTTTGGCTTTGGAATATTTCAAGAAGGCCCAGAACTTCTCCAGCCCATACAGTTGGCCTGTAGGAAGAGGTACAGAAAAGCTGAGCTGGTGAGGATAAAGAAGTTCAGAGGAGAGAGGGAGGTGTTGTGTAATACACAGAAAGACCCAGGTCCAACTGGGGAAGAGGAGGCCTACATGACCAGGCCTCACTCAGATCCAACTCTGGCTCTTACCAGCTTCATAGTCCTTCACCGTTTCCTCCTGAAAATCCTTGAATATGTCCAGCCGGAACTTCTTTTCCAGGCCATAACTATAGTATCGAAAAAGGCACTCCAAACCATATCTGTAGAACACAAGTCAGTGAAATCAGGGCAGTTTCTTCATCTGTAAAACGGGAAATGTGCCTGCATAACAGAGGAACTATGAAACAGTTTAAACTACGTGTTATTTCTGTATTGAAAAAACAGCATACACGCTTTAACAATGCTAGTCTAAGTGGGTCCAGCATAAAATGTTCAGAGCTTTCCTGCGGTCAATGAACTCTGTCCCCCTGCCACAGACATTTGTTTACTCCTATTCTTTTACGAAGTATCTATGGTTGCTTTCTGCTACAATAACAGAGTGAACGGAGTTGAGTAATTACGACAAACACCTTATGGCCAACAAAGCCTAAAGTATTTACTGACTCTTTCCAGAAAAAGTTGGCCAATCCCTGGTATAACTCTGCAAAGCCATTTGACCATGCCAATTAGTAGGTTTGTTCATTTATCTGACTCAGAAATTTCACTTCAAGGAACACATGTGGCCAGGCGCTGTGGCTCATGTCTATAATGCAAGCACTTTGGGAGGCCAAGGCACGCAGATCACTTGAGGTCCGGAGTTCAAGACCAGCCTGGCCAACATGGTGAAACCCCATCTCTACCAAAATACAAAAATTAGCCAGGTGTGGTGGTGGGTGCCTGTAATCTCAGCTACTCGGGAGGCTGAGGCAGAAGAGTCGCTTGAACCTGGGAGGTGGAGGTTGCAGTGAGCCGAGATTGCGCCACTGCACTCCAGCCTAGGTGACAGAGTGAGACTCGTCTCCAAAATAAAATAAAACAAAACAAAAACAAACACATGCCAATAGATTTAGATCTTTTTTTTTCTTTTTTTTGAGACAGAGTCTCACTCAGTCACCCAGGCTGGAGTGCAGTGGCACGATCTTGGCTCACTGCAACCTCCGCCTCCTGGGTTCAAGCCATTCTCCTGGCTCAGCCTCCCGTGTAGCTGGGACTACAGGCATGTGCCACCACACCCAGCTAATTTGTGTATTTTTAGTAGAGACAGGGCTTCACCATGTTGGCCAGGCTGGTCCCAAACTCCTGACCTCAAGTGATCCGCCTGCCTTGCACTCCCAAAGTGCTGGGATTACAGGTGTGAGCCACAGCACCCAGTCCAGATTTAGATCTTAACAGATGTACCAAACTGTTTACAGCAGCATTAATTAAGCAAATACAAATGTCAACGAATAGAGATGCAATTAAGAAAAATCATGGCAAATCTATACAATGGAGTAATATAAGCTATTAGAAATTAATAGTAAGGCACGGCGCGGTGGCTCACGCCTGTAATCCCAGCACTTTGGGAGGCTGAGACAGGCAGATCACAAGGTCAGGAGATCGAGACCATCCTGGCTAACATGGTGAAACCTCGTCTCTACTAAAAATACAAAAAAAATTAGCCAGGCATGGTGGCAGGCGCCTGTAGTCCCAGCTACTTGGTAGGCTGAGGCAGGAGAATGGCGTGAACCCGGGAGGTGGAGGTGGAGCTTGCAGTGAGCCGAGATCGCGCCACTGCACTCCAGCCTGGGTGACAGAGCGAGACTCCGTCTCAAAAAAAAAAAAAAAAAAAAAAAAAAGAAAAAAAAAGAAATAGTATAAATGTATACTTAAGGATACTGAAGAATGCTTACAATACATTATCAAATGGAAAAGACATGTTCGAACATGTTAGACATAGAATGAGCCCATGAGTCCATTTTTGTAAACAAGTATGTAAATTTTACAACTACACATGCATACAAAGTCTGGAAGAGCACAAACTTCATAGGATGAGCTAAATACATTAAATATGCCAAGAAGAAACTAGGAAGCTTGATGGCAGAATAACACTTGCTGTCTCTGGAATGATGGATGTTTTCATCAGCTTTTCCAAACTTGTCTTTTTTCATGTAGTTTACAGAGAGCACATTTTACATTGAAAATTGGGGAGGGGGTGGGGGTGTGGGGAGGTCTTTTTTTTTTTTTTTTTTTTTTTTATTTAATAGAAACAGGGTCTTACTAAGGCAGAACGATCGCTTGAGCCCAGGCTGGTCTCGAACTCCTGGGCTCAAGTGATCCTTCTGCCTTGACCTCCCGAAGCGCTGGGATTATAGGCGTGAGCCACCCAGCCAGGAAAAAAGGACTCAAGGTTTTTTTAATAGCAAAATATTGGAAACAACCTAAGTATCCACTAATAGGAGACTGACTAAATAAATCATGGTACATCCATATAAGACCATGTTACAGCCCATAAAAAAAGAACAACAAAGTTAATTATGTACAGATATAGAATGATCTCCAAAATATAGTATTAAACAAAAACAAATGCAAGGTGCAAAAAATATTATAACGTAGGCCAGCTTTTGCGTAAACAAAAGGAGTGGTAGTGGCATGGAAGACTACACAGATGTCTACTTACTTACATAGGGTCCTTTATAAAGGACCCACAAGATTCTAATACTGGTTGCCTGTGGGGAAAGACACCAGATGGGTGGGGGACAGGGATAAGACGACTCTTCATTATACAACCTTCTAAAATGTTTGAAATTTGAACCATGTGAATATACTGCTCATTTAAAAACAAATTTTTCATCAAGTATATGAATGAACATACACATGCAAGGAATTTCCAACTACAGTTCTGGAAGCAGACCAACTAGGGATCCCACATCATCCCTAAGCACCAGCCAAAGTCCCCCACCCAAACCTGCTCACCTGTAGCCTTCTTTGGCGTCCTCCAGAGCCAGCTGCTTGAACTCCTCATACATCTTTTTGTTGAAGTGATCTCGGAGGAAGAAGGACCAGAAGCGGAAGAGTGTGTTCATCTCCTGAGACTGGCCAATGCCCAAGCGCTTCCGCTCTGATGGGAAAGAAAGGAGGAAAGGCATGTCTCAGGTTCAGGCTGCCCTTGCTTCAGGGAGAAAGGATCCTGGAACTTAAGACTTGGTCCTTTCTCCTGTACTTCCAAATCCCCTCACTCATCATCTGCCACTCAGTCATTCAGCAGATATCTATTGAGCACTAACCACTCTGCCCCAGGCCCTGATGCTGGGAGCTGGGCCTGTACTTTTCCAGGAGCAGGTGGCAGCAGCTTCTGCACCAGGCTGGCAGTCTAGCTCTTCACCTCAACTGGTACTACTTTCAAGTGCCGTCGAGACAAGACAAGGCATGAACAAATTGTTTGTAAATTCTAACAAACTGTATTTAGCTCATTACCAATATTTACCTCAAGAGTCCTACAATACTCACAAATACAAAACAGTAATATCAAAAAATGCACAACACCAAAAGCACAAGCAACAAAACAAGAGAAAATGAATACCATTAAAACAAAAAAATTTTGTGCATCAAAAAAGTGAAAAGATAACCCATAGAATCAGAGAAAATATTTGCAAATCATGTATTTGATAAAGGAATTCCTACAACTTAATAACTAGAAAAACAATCCAGTTTAAAAAGCATCTTGGCTGGGCAAGGTTGCTCACATCTGTAATTCCAGCACTTTGTGAGGCTGAGGAGGGAGGACTGCTTAAGGCCAGGAGTTCAAGACCACCATGGTCAACATAGTGAGACCCCTGTCTCTACAGAAAACTTTTAGTAATTAGATTGGTATGGTGGAGCATGCCTGTAGTCCCAGCTACTCAGGAGGCTGAGGCAGGAGGATTGCTTGAGCCCAATAGTTCGAGACTGCAGTGGGCTATAATTAAGTCACTGCATTCCTGCCTGGGTGACAGAGTAAAACGCTATCTCAAAAATAAATGTTAAATAATAAAAAGAAAGAAAAATAGACAAACAATAACAAGTGTTGGAAGGATGTGAAAAACCAGAAGACTCACATATTGCTTTTAGAAATATAAAATGAAAATTTTATATTTCAATATAAAATCCCAAAATTTCCACTTTGGAAAACAGTGTTTAATTTTGTCAAAGGGTTAAACATGGTTACCCCACGACCCAGCAATACTACTCTTCTAACCAAAATAAAGGAGAAACTATGTCTACAGGAAACCTATATGTGAATATGCCCAGTAGCATTATTCACAATAGACAAAAAGTAGAAACAACCCAAATGCCAATCAACTGATGAATGGATACACAAAATGTGATACATCCATACGATGGAATATGATTTGGCAATAAAAAGAATAAAGTACTGATGCATGCTATGACATGAACCTTGCTGTGTATTTGTTAGTATACCAAATATACTAAGGGGAAGAGGCCAGTAACAAAGGACCACATACAGTATAATTTATGTGAAATGTCCAGAACAGGCAAAATCCTTAGAGGTAGAAAGTAGATTAGTAGTTTCATAGGGCTGGGAGGATTCTGGGGGTGGGGAGTAGTTTGCATGTATAATGAGTATGACTGGTAAGGGGCATAGCATTTTTGGGGGTAATGAAAATGTTCTAAAATTGATTCTGGTGATGGGCACACAACTATATGAATATACTTAGAGCTATTACATTGTATTCTTTAGGTATGTTCCATCATATGTAGATTATATCCCAATAAAGCTGTTATTACACATAGAGTAAGAAAGAGAGAAGTGAAGTGGATGAATCAAGAATTTAGCAGCCATGTTTTGTTGAATGAAAGAGGATGAATGAGTTAATAACTACAGGTGACTAGATTGGTTTTGTGCATCTTTACAGCCAACCTATCAGAATACTAAAAGAGCAGGGACAGACAAGAGCATCTAGACAGGCTCGTTCCTTACACTATCATCTAGAGAGGGGATCAGCAAACTACTTTTGTAAAGGGACAGAGAACAAATATTTCAGGCTTTACAGAAGACATATAGTCTCTGTCACAAATCTTTTTTTCTTACAACCCCTTAAAAATGTAAAAACTGTCCTTAGCTCCAAAGCCATACGAAAACAGAATACTGGCTGGATTTGACTCACAGGCCACAGTTTGGCAACCTTTGTTCTAGAGAGCATATGCCACCTCTTACATACCCTTTTGTGATGGACAGTGGACTAGACCTGACAATGGCTGAGTCAGTAATCTTGCCAGAGATATGGAACTACTTAATTGACAGCTTTAATAATCAATAGAGGAAGATCAAAGAACACAAACGTTGTGAGTGCCATATCCCCCTAGCTTCCTACAGTTTAAAACTACCTGGCCCGAGTCTAACTTCAGTCCTTCTTGCTATAATGTCATGTCTTTTTTTTGCTCTGAAGTCAGAGAAAAGAGTCACCTATCCCCGTATCCCCCAACTCTTATACTCTGGGTCTAAATAACGGGCCCAGAGGCTCGTCTCCTGCCCCCCACACTTCTTACCATTAAGGCAGCGCCTACGATACTTATGGTAGACGTGTTGTGTGAAGCCATTTTCCTTGAGCAGTTCATGGGAAGGATGCTGGAACTTGGGCAATGACTGAGGGGTACAGCCATAGCTGCCAACTGTAGGCGTCCCTTCTGAGGGGCTGGAGCTACAGAAACCACAAAAAATACTGTCACCAGGTTCCCCACAGCAGCCCCACCATAAGGTCAGGAGGGGTCCCTCTGATCCGTTCTGTCAGCCAAGATCCATCCTCTCACAGGGTATCAAACAAGGAGGCCCAGTTACGGACCTTTAACTTATATCCATGGGTCTGATTAACTCTGCATCAACTCTCAGAGAGTTTTACAGAGGATACTGAGGCTTACAGAGATTAGGAGACTCATCCAGGGTCATAAGACTATTTAATGGCAGAAACGTGTCCAATGATAAAACTTGAGCTTTTAACCATTTATTAACCTTAAGCATTTAACCTTTTAATGAGCCATCATGGGTCAATCCATCTACAGTGAACCCTTGAACAACATGGGTTTGAAATGCATGGATCCACGCGTGGGTCCACTTATACGCAGATTTCTTCCACCTTTGCCACTCTTGAGACAGCAAGACCAACCCCTCCTTCTCAGCCTGCTAAACATGAAGA
Source organism: Pan paniscus (assembly GCF_029289425.2). Lineage (NCBI taxonomy): Eukaryota > Metazoa > Chordata > Mammalia > Primates > Hominidae > Pan > Pan paniscus. The sequence goes on along the minus strand of NC_073253.2, from coordinate 150,008,847 downwards.
CCACGACGATGAAGACCTTTATGATCATTCTACTTCCACTTACTGAACGGTAAATATTTTCTCTTATGATTTTAACTTTTATTTTAGGTTCAGAGGTATGTGTACAGGTTTGTTAAGTAGGTAAATTGTACCTCACTCTCCTCCCTCTCCCCACCAAGTAGGCCCCAGTGTCTGTTGTTCCCTTCTTTGTGATTTTCTTAGTAATATTTTTTATTTAGCTTATTGTAAGAATACAGTATGTAATACATATAATATGGAAAACATGTGCTAATTGACTATATCTTATTGGTAAGGCTTCTGGTTAACAGTAGGCTTTTGGAGAGTCAAAAGTTATACACGGATTTTCAACTGTGTGCGGGGTGGGTACCCCACGCCCTTCGTTGTTCAAAGATCAATTGTATATTTTCTTCAAAAGCATGCCTATTTGCAGTCTGTGCCATCTCTGCAGGGAGTAGAGAGCATTGGTCATAGGTAGGTGGCTCTCAAAGCTTCCTTTGGGAAACAGAAAACACACACTGGGGCCATCTTACTGAAATAAATAAAAAAGAGTGTGGGCCCTACCCCAAGAAGCAGGGTCAGTAGATACAGGCTGGGGCCAATAAATATGTATTTTTTTAATTTTTAAAACTTTTCAAGTAGCCTCCCAAGACATAGTAGGCTCAGAGAGACTGCCAGAAATCTGTTTATTCAACTAACTGGCTATTTTTCCTCAGACAGAAAGTAGATAGCCAGGCTTGGAAACCAATTCAGAGATTTTCTCTCTGCACGTATGAAAATCTGGTCTCACGTGACCGCCACACCACTTCTTTAGGAAAAAAGCCTACCCCTCATTCCCAGGTCCTGGGCTGAGCTTTCCACACCACTGGTTTTTTGAAAACCTCTTAGATGAGGGTCCCTTTAATTTTCAGACCAATCTTCTTGGTCCAGTCAATTTCATGGCTCGCCCACCCATCCCACAGGCAGCCTGATCACTCTTCCCCCTCTGCCCCAGGTACCTGATGGAAGCAGTACGGGGCCTGTGCTCACGGGAATCCATCACCCAGCCCACATGGCTCTCCAAGGGTGGGTTTGAACTGTGTCTTGTCTTTCTTTTTCGAGGCATCTGCAAAGGTTAGCCCAGGGTTTGTTACTGTTTGTACTCCTACAACTCTGAGGAGCATCAAGCACTTGTAGGACTAAGATGGGCATGATGTCTCACATTTTACAACAGCATTTTCATATTCATTCTCGTATAAAGTTCACAGTGGTGAGCTAGGAACTGGTATGCCTATTTCAAACAGGTGAAGAAATCAAGGTTTGGGAATGCAGTGATTTGCCCAAGGACTCATACCTGGTCAATCCTCCTTAGGCCTTTCAACATGGGGTCACCACTCCCACACCCAGTATATTTTGCAGATGTGGCTACCTAATCCTAGGTGAGCCCACCAGCCTCAGAACACAGAGCAGGTGAAGGATTTAGCACTTCCTTAGCTCAGACAAGGCAAGGGAGAGAAGCAAAGCACTGGAATGCAATGAAGTAGACCCAAGACTCTGAGCAGCCCGACAGGAATGCCTCACCTTGGCATCCAGTGTCCGTCCTTCCTTCACCACTGGGTAAAACCGTGATGTCTGGCTTGAGTCTTTGAGCTGTGGTGTCCGGGGAGTGCGAGGGGTCCTGGTGTTGCGGTAGTTTGGTGACTCTGGGACAGTGGTTGGTAGAGAGCGGGCGATGGTGGAGGGCTCAGGAGCACCAAACAACTTGTTGGCCAGGGCATCCGTAGGAACTGCAGAGGCAGAGAGAGGAGTCAGGAAGCAGGGAAAGGCCTGTGGCATCCACCCCAGGATAGCCCCCAGTCCAAGGGCCGTAGACCCTCTCACCCATGTCAGGATCTCAGGTGTCTGCTTCTCACCTTGCTGGAACCGAGGTGGCCCAGGAGGAACTTCCTGGTTGGGATCCACAGGGGGCTCAGGGGTCAGTGTGTCAAACTGCTCCCGGCTGATCATATTGACCTTTTTGAAGTTCTCGACTTCTTGCTGCAGAGGTCATGAGATGGGTGGGGAAAGATGTAAGTAAGCAGGCTGCTCTAGCCTGTTTAAGGAATCAAGACTGGCAGGAAGTTGGAGAGGGCAGCTCCCACGTTGACATATGTGGAATTCTGGTCCCCAGGCTCTCAGCTGCCCAGTCACCATTCCTCACCCCAGTTACCTTGGCACAAGTGTGCTAGCCCAGAAGAAGACAGTGCTTGCCCTGCCCTCCCTGTAGTAAGACTGAGATCAGGCTGACAGTAGCTCCTCAGGAACTCACTACAGACTCCCCCCTGAAAGCTCCAGTGTCTCCCCATCTCTCTTTCTGCTACTGCCTTATCACACAGTGGCTGGGCAACTCTCCTTCCTCCTTACTTCCAGGAAACACACTGCTACTTATTACAAAGGCTCACCCTAGGACAACCTACCACCAAACATACCCACTCTGTAAAATCCCACAACAGAGTTGTTTTGACTGTTTCCAGGCAGCAGCAATTTTTCAAAAGACCTATCTTTTCTCCATTTTCCATACTCAACACAAGCTTCTTAAAAGGCTTCTAAATTTTTAGATGCCTAAATATTTAAGACTAGAAATAACAATCTAACCCTTTTTCTATTCCCCACAAAAGTGTCTAGCCAACTGTCAGAATATTAACTATGGATCCGCAGATAGGATAATAATCACCACCGCCTCACCTGAAGAGTTTGCAGTGTTTACACATCACCCCTCACTCCTAATGCCCAAGCTAGATGTCAGTCATCATCCCCTTCCCATATATAAAAATTCTGAGACTCTGAATTATAAGGACCTGCCTAAAATTGCACAGCTAATCAGGCTTCCTCTTCTCCGTACAATACAGGCACCCCAGCCTCCACACTCACTATGTCCAAGCCTCACCTTGATCTGGGAATACTCAGGTTCAAACTTTTCAGCCCACAGGTCCTGCTCATAGTAGAAGAGGCCATCATTAATGACCTTGGCCAGTTCGGCACTCATCTTGGCACGTGAGGTGTGGTTGCCTGTGCGGTCCCCCCCTGGGTGCCGGCGCATGTAATGTGGTGTCTGGGTGACAATGAGGATCTTGTTGACATCCCTGTCATCAATCTCATAGTCAGATTCCTCATCAGACCAGGCAGTGAAGGTGTTCTTCCGCCCATCCATCTGCTCCATCTCCTCGTCAAACAGAAAATCCAGTTCCTCTTGCTCATCCTGATCCTTGGACATCAGCTGCTGGGAAGGCAGCTGCTGAGGCAGAGAGGTCAGGTGGGCAAATCTGGACTCCTCTGACTTCTAAAATAGGACAGACGAAGGGGAAAAGGAATCACCAGAGATCCTTGGCCCAGATTCTGTAGCTATACCATGAGAGGGAAGCTCCAGCCCCTCAACATAAGACTGTTCAACTATGACCCTGGTAACACCAGCAGGTCACAAGCGTCATCCTGGGAGTCAGCTTTATGACTATGAGAAAGGATGTCTCATAGAAGTCCACGTTCCTCCACTCACAGCTCATATCACAGTCATGCACAAACAACTAGATGATGACTTCTCTATAGGCAGGAACTGTGCTCTCATTTACCTTTATATCCTACATAGCACCTAGCTTAGGAGTGGACACACAGAAGTTCAGCAGGTTGATTCATCCATTTATCCATCTATTCAACATCTCCCAATAAACTGGAAGCTCCATGATCCACAGCTGCCTTGCTTTCCATTATATACTCAGTACTTAGATGGGGATCTGGTAATACCAGATGTTCAATTATATAATAAATGAGGGAGTACCCATTAGTCCTAAGCTCTGTATGAAAAACCTAAAAGCAGAATAAGACAAGGTCCCTGTTACTTAGGGAGCTCAATGGGAGAAAGTCAACCAAACAGCCAACTGCATTGTGGTATGGGAAAGGCTATAAGCAGGTTTGTGGATGCACACAGTGAAAGGAGCTTAGTCAACTGTGACTAAGAATGGTTACGGAAGGCCTTCTTCAAGAAGTGACTACCACAGGATGAACGTAAGTAAGCCAGATGAAGATAGGGACAGACTAGGCAGAAAGAATACCATTGTTCCAAAGGCAAGAGAAAACAGGGTGCCTTCAGCAAAGAAAAACTATTTGTTTTGATAGACTGAATATGAGACGCTGAGAGAGAAGCATTTGTCTAAACTCACAGTATTTATTCAAAAGTAGATTCCCTGCTGTGCCAAGAGCACATAAACTCTAAACCTATCTTTTTTTAAGGTTTAAGATAGACCAGGTCAGAGTAGGGGCTCTAATTCTGGAATGGGAGCTAAGTCTGACCCCTGTTTCAAACAAAACTTTGTAGGCCTGGACTTTGTAAAACCCTCATCTACTTACTACCTTTCTCCTCATGTCTCTGGCTGGATCTCCAACACTTTTTGAGAGCTGAAGCCACAACTGTGGGGAATTCTGTGTATAAACAGGCAGGCAAGAGAAAGGAGATGAGAGGTAATCACTGTGGGAAAATAGATAACGGAGTATAGAATTCCATAGACCCAAAGTTCAAGGTCAATTCTGAAGTCTCCTCACAAGCCCCAGGCCAGAGGTCTCCAATGTGGGTGACAGTGAGCAGGTATGTGGAGAAAAATTCAGCACTTAAAAAGGAAGTAGTAATTTTAGTTAGAGATTGCAATACTTCTTTAACAGTGAACTTCATCTGTTTATATATATAAACTATTTCTAGAATATTCTAATGTCTCCTTCCTTTCATCTGCAGATGGAGAAACTGAAGCCTTGAGGTATGAACAGGCTTCCCAAGGTCACCTTGCCATTAGTGCAGCAGACTTGTGTAGACTAACTCCATATTTGGGCCATGCATCTGCTCCCTCTCCCTTCCTTCTTCTGAGGACCTAAGGGGCTTACATACGTGATAGTGGGGACATACTCAGGGAAAAGACACTGAAAACGCAGCCCCAGAAATTTAGATGGAGCAAAAAGAAGAGCCAAGAATCAAGAAGCCCGAAACATCGCTGCCAGATGCTGCATGATCCCTTAGGAAAAATGTCACCGAGGAACTCACACAGTAGGGCGCCCTAAAGGGTGGTTCCCCACAGGAAATGGAAACAGGCCAAATCAACCTTTCTGTAGCCACTACTGGTAACTTCAACTCACACTATGATCCTGAACTACCCAGATTTCCTGCTGGCCCCTCAGAGCTAGAGTGCTGTGCCCATGTGTTATCCCCTTCAAGCACCCTAGCTCAGAGTGCTAGAACCAAGGCAAGGGACAAGGCCTCACCCACCTTGGGCCGTGCTGGGGATGGCCGAGGCCTCTTCTTCACTTCAATCCAGTTCTCAGAATCCAGGTCAGGCAGGCTGGCAGACAGGCCCTTGGGTAGTGTCTTTAGGTTGCTGACCTCCTCTGTTTTGGTTGGCACTGGGGTGACTGCACGAGGAGAGCCAGGTGCCGACTCTAAAGGGTGGAAAGGTGAAGTCCTCATCCCTCCAGTCCTCCTCCTGATGCCAGTCCTCCTCCTGATGCCAGCCCTGAGGAGGACTGTTGCCCGGAGGACAAGGGCAATCCTCATGCCAGCAGGTACCTACCTGTCTCCTTTTGGTAGTGCTGACGGGGAACAAATTCAGGGCAGTTGAGAAGCTGGGAGAAATCAGTCTGTGAATAATCCACTATTGGGGGTAGAGGCCACTTTTCTGGTTCCTCCCTCCTACGAACTTTCTCATCAACGATCTCCACCACCTTGCTGTCCTTTAGGGCCTGAAGGGGAGGAGGAGGAAGAGGCGATTAAGAAGAAAATCTTGGACAGAAAGATCTTGGAAATGGTGGACAACTGGGTTCCCCTGAGCTTGGTATGAGTCCAATGCTACCAGTAATATAAGAAAATTGGCACCATCTTCCACGACTGGTAGATAATGTGAGATGTTCAAACTTGTAGGAGGTACCAGCATAATAAATACACCTACCCTTTTACTCTTTGAGCCTGCAATCCTACTTCCAGTAATCTGCTCTAGAGAACACTTGCACAAACAGGGAGCAGTATGTATAATATCTGGACAAAAAGCCATTCACAGTAAAACTAGAGTAGAAAAAGAACTATAAAATACCTAACTTGCCATCGCATAGGCAATTTAAATATTTACAGCATATGCATGATGGAACACTACTCAGACATTAAAAAACTTTACAGGTCGGGCCTGGTGGCTCACGTCTATAATCCTAGCACTTTGGGAGGCCCAGGCGGGCAGATCACAAGGTCAAGAGATCGAGACCATCCTGGCCAACATGGTGAAACCCCATCTCTACTAAAAATACAAAAATTAGCTGGTTGTGGTGGCACACGCCTATAGTCCCAGCTATTCGAGAGGTTAGGCAGGAGAATCGCTTGAACCCAGGAGGCGGAGGTTGTGGTGAGCCGAGATGGCGCCACTGCACTCCAGCCTGGGCGACAGGGCGAGACTCCGTCTCAAACAAACAAACAAACAAACAAAAAAACAACCAACTTTACATGTGCTGAGGTGGATAAACCCACAAAATATTAATCAAAAAAGCGGGCTGGGTACAGTGGCTCACACCTGTAATCCCAACATTTTGGGAGGTCAAGGTGGGTAGATCGCTTGAGCAAAGGAGTTCAAGACCAGCCTGAGCAAAATAGCGAGACTCCATCACTACAAATCGTAAAAAGGTGGCGCTGGCATACATCTGTGGTCCCAGCTACTTGGGAGCCTAGATGGTTGAGGTTGCAGTGAGCTTTGATAACACCACTGTACTAACTCCAGCCTGGGCAAAAGAGCAAGACCTAGTCTCAAAAAAACAACCAAAACATCCATCCATAGGAGCAGCAGCTGAAAAAACATGGAGCATTCCACACAATGGTGAACTATGCAACTGTACACAGGAATGAGGAATATCTTTCTATTATATACTGCTACTTTACAGTTAGCTCCCAGATATATTAAGTGAAAACAAAAAAGAATTGAAGAAATGCCATGTGTTGTATATTTCCATTTACCAAGGATACAAATACATGTAGAGGCATTTGCTTTTTTCTTAAATGGAAAGGTTCTAAAAAGTTTGCCTATAAGAGAAGAAAGGGTGTAAGTGACAGAATTTAAGTCGGACTTCTATGACTATACCATGCTGAGACTCTAGAACCACGTAAATGTTTTACACAAATGTAAAACAACTTAGAAAATTATACGGGTAGGGAGAAAGCAATCTCTAAAACTTGGAAGCAAAATAAAACTAATATATATATCAATTTAAATGTGAAACCACACAAAGATTCTTTCAAATGACTTGAAGATACTGTATAAGTGGAAAAACTGTTTTCAGTGGTAGTGGAGGTATTGTAAGAATGTAGAGCTTGGCACAATGGCTCACGCCTGTAATCCCAACACTTTGGAAGCCGAAGTGAGAGGATGGCTCAAGCCCAGGAATTTCAGACCAGCCTGGGCAACACTGCAAGACCTCATCTCTAAAAAAAATTTAAAAATTAGCCACGCATGGTGGTGTGCACCTGTAATCCCGCTACTCAGGAGGCTGAGGCAAGAGGATTGCCTGATTTCAGGCGGTTGAGGCTGCAGTAAGCCATGATCACACCACTGCAATCTAGCCTGTGAGAGCAAGACCCTCTCTCTTTAAAAAATGTTAAAAAAAAAAAAAAAAAAAGACGGTAGACATACTGTGAAATAAAACAAAATGAGTAATTATGTTGGTATCATTAGGAATTAAGATTATGGGCATGGGAGAAAGCAGTAGGTAAAATAAAAGATCCACAAGGCTAAGTAAAGACCCTTTAATAATTAAGAAAATACCAGAACAGGCCGGGCGCGGTAGCTCATGCCTGTAATCCCACCACTTCGGGAGGCCGAGGTGGGTGGATCACCTGAGGTCAGGAGTTCGAGACCAACCTGGCCAACATGGTGAAACCCCATCTCTACTAGAAATACAAAATTAGCTGGGTGTGGTGGTGCATGCCTGTAATACCAGCTACTTGGAAGGCTGAGGCAGGAGAATTGCTTAAACCTGGGAGGTGGAGGTTACAGTGAGCTGAGACCATGCCACTGCACTCTAGCCTGGGCAACAAGAGTGAAACTCTGTCTCAAAAAAAAAAACAAAAAAAAAACAACAAAACAGAATAACTCCATGATGTATTTTATCTCACCAAAAAACAAAAAAATCATCTAGAAAGAATGACCAACCAAGTAGCAATAAAGCACCCCTATAACTCAGACTGGTATCTAAATACCATTTCCCAAAAGAAAGGAACTAGAATTCCTTTTAAAAGTGGCCAATTCCAGATCTGGGGCAGGAAATGTATAGGGTCCCACTGACCAAAGATGGGACAATTTGATCCAATCCATTAACTGCAATGGACCAAAATAAATACGTTTGAGCCCATAAGCTTATAATAACAAATGATACTAAAACAAACCACCAAATCTCACTGGTCACCTATGAAACCTATTAGAGATCAACTCATAATTCTGCAAACTGGCTAACAAAGGGAGAAGATCAAATATTAATCTGCCCTTCCTGAACAAACTATACCTCTTGGTAACTGAACAGTTGATGAGGCAAAGTTACTTCTTGAAGAGGTATTCCACCTAATAAATGAAGATCGACTGACAGAATTAGTATATTGTCATTTTGCAATCCTAACGAACACTGCTGGCAGCTTATATCACAAGAGAGACAATCAAATGAAATGTTATGTGCCACCTGAGAGAAAATACATCATTATGATAAAGTATTCTTGACAAGGACGGGAAAAAACTTCAAAACCTGAATCCGATCAGGCCTCTAGATCACAATTTACAAAAAACTTGGAGTACAGATGAACATGTTAAAATGACATCCCTGTGCCCTGTGGAAAATCCTACAGGATGTACAACTTAGTCTATTCAAATAATAAACGGCAAAGAAAAAGAAAAATAGAGGCAAGAGGAGACTTAATAAGACAATACACAGGTCTTGTTAGTTTTTTGTAGAGACAGGGTCCTGCTATGTTACCCAGGCTAATCTTGAACTCCTGGGCTCACATGACCCTCCCCTTGGCCTCTCAAAGTGCAGGGATTATAGGTGTGAGCCACTGCACCCAGCCTATAGGTATTATTTGGATTCTGATTCTCACAAACTGTATATATATATAAAATATATATATAATATATAAATATATAAAATATATATAATATATAATATATAAAAAATATATAAATATATAAAAAATATAATATAATATATAAAATATATAATATATAAATATATAATATATAAAAATATATATTATATATAATATAATATATTATATTATATATAATATATTATATAATATATTATATATAATATATAATATATAATATATATAATATATAAAATATAATATATAATATACATATAAATATATAAAATATATATATATAAAAATATATAAAATAGATATAAATATATAAAATAGATATAAATATATAAAATATATATAAATATATATTATATATAAATATATAAAAAATATAAAAAATATATATAATATATATATAAATATATATGGCACTAATTGGGATGAATCTGAACTAAATATTTGATGATATTAAGGAACTTAATATGTTAAACTGTTAATTTAGGTATGATAATGATACTGTGGCTATTTTCTTTTAACAAGTCTATCTTTTAGAAATCTATACTGAAATATTTGTGAACAAAATGCTAGGTTTTCTAGGATTTTCTTCAATGTAGTATGTGAGAATAAACAGATGAGGGTACAGATGGAATAAGATTAGCCATAAACTGATACCTGCTGATGATGGGCTCATTATACTACTCTACTTTTGTTAAGTGTCTGACATTTTCCATAATGAGCAAGAGAGAGAGAGAAAGGAAGGAAGGAGGGAGAGGAGGAGACTAGCCAAGCCTTGAGACTTCAGCAGAAGTCATCAGATGATGACTCTTCCAGGGCTTTCTGCCTTGGCCCAAACTCCAGCTCCCTAAGGACCTTTCTTTCCCCTGCATCCCAGCTCCAGGGAGGAAGACATACCGCAAAGATGAGTGAAATGTCAGTGGTAAGGGCCTGCACTCGGTGGAAGGAAGCAATAAGGGTGATGGGTAGGAAACCATCAGCATCCATTTTCCTTCGCAGGAAGAAGTCTCGCTCTAAATTGTCCACGCTGAAGTAGTATTCACTAAGTGGAGGGAAGAAGTAGTTATCACCAAGGGATTGGTGCATCAGTTTTATGAGTATGCCTTCCTTGTTCTGCTACACACCCCAGCAATCTCACACAGCCTCTGACCTACCCCATCCCTATCCTATATACCAACAGTGTTGAGGGCTGAAAAGAAATGATGTGATCCCTTCATGACACCCTACCTTGCTTGGGTCAAATCACTCCCTCTGCCCTAAGCCCCTCAACATGCCTGTCAAACTCCTCATCCTCCTTTAAATTCCAGTCCAAATATTGTTGGTCACTTTCTCTTCTGCTCCTAAAACACTTATAAACACTCTATTGCAACCATTTATTTTCTTGTATGACTTCCTTACTGGACTGAGAGACAATATATCAGAGTGATTAAGAACAAAGGTTCTATAATAGGACAGAAAAGGATTTAAATCTGTGCTTTGTTACTTACTAGCTGTGAGATTCTGTGCAAATTACTGGGCCGGTTTGCTTGTCTATAAACTGGGGCTAAAAGACTCAGTTCATAGGAATTCAACAGATAAGAACTGCAGGACTAAGATAATGCCTCTACAACAATAAACACTGAGACTGGCCGATACTAAGGATTCAATAAATGTTAGTATTCTTTCAATGTTGTCATTACAAATGGAAGAACAGAAGGGGGTAGATTCTAAATATTTTCCTTCCTTTTTGTAATGGTATAGTTTCTAACTTTCTTAAGGTAAATGTTGTACCACTTCTGTAATAAACAATGAGAATGTGGTATCACTTCTTTAATAAACAATGAGAAAAGCTATCTTTTCAGCCTGAGGCTGAAACTGCTGCTAAGCACCAGAAGGGCCTGCCCAGCTATGACACTCTAGCAACCCCTAACCTCTCACTCATTTCTCCAGGGTAAGAAGGCTTCCGCGCACTCACATCTGGCGCTTGATGTAGTCTTTGAGCAGTTCCTGATCCACACTGTAAAGCTCGGTGCTGCTGACATTGTCAAAGTAGTAGGTGATGTTGTTCATGTACTTGGGCGTACGAGGCCCCTCCACACCATCAAACTTTCGGTAGCCAAACTGGTAGTCAAAATGGGCTATGGGGGAAATGGGTGCCATGAGGGAGAGGAGATTCCTGCCCACCACCCCCGCTGCACACCCTTGGACATCCCGGAGCCCAAAGGGGCCTCACGTACTTCGAGTGCCACCCCGGCCGCGTCCCCGGCCGCGACCACGCCCCCGTCCACGGCCACGGAAGGAAGCCCGCGCCCCACCAGCCCCATCACTCTTCACACTCGATGTCTCATCCTGGTCGTGCCAGGCAGGCTCCGGTTTGATCTCTGGTTGCCAGGCTGGGGTGGGGGGGGCCACGGGCACGTAGGTGGCAGACTCAGACCCTATGGGGAGAGGGGTACCAGGTCAGGCCTGAGGGTGTCTCCCAAGTCCAGGCCCTCCATAGTGGGTAGTGCATACCTTTGATCTCTCCGCGATTGGCAGGTATGTGTCTAGGCTCCGGTGGGCGAGTGGGGCGTGAAGCCAGTTTCTCTCTGGGCACTTCAGGCTTCATGTCTATTTGTAATGGAACCCACTTGTGTTTGTTTCCTGGGAGACAGCATGGGTACATGAGAAAGGCTTGAGGGAGAGGCCATTCCTAGCCAGCTCTACCCAACTCCTCCTCTTCTGCCCTGGACTTGGGCCCAAATCACAATCTGGTTACCTTGGGCAGATCCCTTTCCCACACATTAGCCCTCTTTTTCATCTCTAAAATAAGCTGGTCAGTGGCCGTCAGTGTGTTAGAGACTCCTCGTTAACTCCCAAGATCAGTGTCTCCATGGCCACAGAATCCCCTTCTGGAGTCAGACACATGGCGGCCCAGAATGAAGACCATGCTTTCCAGAGTCCCTATAGACAGGTGCCAAAACACTGCCTACGAGAGCTAAGCTGAAGTAACCAACTCCAGGTTGAGTCCCTAAAAGGAAAGGGGCCACCCTTCCCTCTTCCTTTCCTCCTAGCTAGAAGAAGAAGGAAATAGGAAGCCATCAGTGATGATATGAAGAACCGGTGTACCACAGCAAGCTGAAGGGATTCAGAAGTTGCCATACCAGGCCTGGCGTATTTACACCAAGCTGTTACATCAAAGAAAGAGTTTTATCTTGTTTAAACCATGGTTACTCTAGATCAGCATTAGAGAAGCCAAAATTTCAGCAGGTTTTTTGAAAACTCTTGTGTTTGAGAGGAGGGACTGATTAATGACAGATGGTTGAAGACTGCTGTCTCACCAGCCTACATCCATCAGTTCCCCATTGACTTTTCAGAGGTGGCACCTAAAGCTCCTCCAGCAGTCCCCTGGAGTCCTGACATTTCACAGTTCTACCCTGCCACCTTCTCCCAAGTCCTGCTCCCAGTCACTCACCTTTCTTCTTCTGCCCGCCTCGCTGGCAATCCTCATCTCCATTCTTTTCCTCCCCTGATTCATCTGATTTGGTTTTTGGACTCTCCTTACTATCACTCCCTTCTCCTTTCTCCTGTTCCTTCATGTCCTTCTTGGGTGGCAGTTTACGGGCAGGCTGAGGCTTGTGGGACTGTGGCTATAGCAGGAAGTAAAGTAACAGTGAGGTGAGTGTGAGTGCCTCATGGTATAGGAGGGAAGGCACTCCCTGTCACTAGAAGGGCAGGCAGGAGCCACAGCATGCAATGGCAGGCTGGATGGGATGTATTCTAAGGTCATTTTCACACCTGAGATGGTTTCACTGGGAAGCATGGTCAAATAGGCCAGAAGGTGGGAAGGCAACTTATCTCTCCAGCTTCCAAGTCTAAGTGACAGAGACAACCTTCAGGACAGCGGTGCTGAGGCTCACGGGGGCAAAATTATTCCCTGCAACAGGGCCATGTTGTCTAGGTAGTCTGTGGGAAGGAAGAGATGCCCCCTGGCCTATCAACAACAACCCTGTCTGTGAAGTAAAAGCGGCCACAGCCAGTGAGTAAAGACTCTAAGTCACTGGCCAGAACAAAACTGCTGGGAAGAAGAGAACTGACTAGGAGTCCTCTCTTTGCTAGGCCCCAAGAGAATTTTATAAGCTTCCCCAAGACATGTGGTCTGGAGGTCGGTGCTTGGCCTAATGACCACTCTCCTACTTCACTCAGAAAACCCAAGCGTAGTGATGGAGAACACAGGCTGGGGAATAATACAACACACCTGACTTCCAATCCCCACTTGGCCATCAAGGGCTAGTAATTAACCTCTGCAAGTCTCAGCAGCTTCATCTGTAAAATGGGGATTATAAAAGGACCTATCTCAGAGTCACTGTGAGGGTTAGATGAGATGATGAACAGGCAATTCAGCTGACCCTTGAATAAAATGGCTTTGAACTGTGTGGGTCCACTTATACACAGGACTTTAAAAAACCGAATGCAGAACAAAAATACAGTATTAGCAGGATGTGAAACCTGCATACACGGAAGGCCAACTTTTCATATATGTAGGTCCTGCAGGGCCAACTACAGGACTTGAGTATGCAAAGATTTTGGTATGCACAGGGGTCCCAGAACCAACACCTGCCACCAGCCCTGCCATGTATAACAGAGGAAAACTGTACTTGGCAGTCTCTAACAAAGCAAAGGTTTAAATGATGACAGTTCTTAGCTATTTCAATGTTGCTCAGATTCTATTAACCACTAAGTTTAGAAAACAGAGGCTAGGGGCCTGGGGACGGTGGCTCACACCTATAATCCCAGCACTTTGGGAGGCCGAGGCGGGCAGATCACCTGAGGTCAGTTCAAGCCCAGCCTGGCCAACATGGTAAAACCTCGTCTCTAAAATATACAAAAATTAGCCAGGCATGATGGTGGGTGCCTGTAATTCCAGCTACTCGGGAGGCTGAGGCGGGAGAATCACCTGAACCTGGGAGGTGGAGGTTGCAGTAAGCTGAGATCACACCATTGCACTCCAGCCTGGGTGACAGAGCAAGAATCGCTTGAACCTGGGAGGCGGAGGTTGCAGTGAGCCGAGATCACAACATTGCACTCCAGCCTGGGTGACTGAGCGAGACTCCATCTCAAAGAAAAACAAAAAACAAAAAAAAACTGAGAGGCCGGGCACGGTGGCTCATGCCTGTAATCCCAGCACTTTGGGAGGCTGAGGCAGGCAGATCACTTGAGGTCAGGAGTTCGAGACCAGCCTGGCCAACATGGTGAAACCTTGTCTCTACTAAAAATACAAAATTAGCCGGTCATGGTGGTGAGCGCCTGTAATCACAGCTACTCGGGAGGCTGGGGGAGGAGAATCACTTGAACCCAGGAGGTGGAGGTTGCAGTGAGCTGAGATTGTACCATGGCACTCCAACCTGGGCAAAAAGAGTGAAACTCTGTTGGGGGGAAAAAGAAAGAAAGAATGAAAACTGAGAAAGGTAAGAGCTGAGGCTCTCTGGAAGCTTGAGGAGCTAAATGTGTGTATGGCAAGAGACTTCAAACCTGCCTATCCTTCCACACAGACTCACCTGAACACTCTTGTGGGCTATCTCTCCAGGTGTGGGCCAATTGATTGCATCTCCAAAGTCACCAACCTGCAGGGAACATACACTATGAGGGCCCCAGGAGTGACCCTGTCTTTGCTATTCAGCCCCCGACCCAAGCTTCACCAAGACATCAGAGGCCAAATCAGTCTGTTCACCAGGACCATTCACACTGGATACCTAGAAGGGGCTCCCCTGCAATTCACAGACAATCCAGAACTAGTTGGCAGTCCCGGAGCATCCACTAGAACAGGAAAGAGGCCACCAACCCCAGAAAGTCCCCTTGGGTTGCCCACTGTTATTGTTTACCTTGCTGCCTTTGCGCTGTTTAGGAACAGCTGCCCTCACCACCTTGGCTGGAGCAGAGTGTTCTGTGGGAACAAGAAGGGAGAGTTAGTAATGCAAAGCCCATGTGAGGGGGCTACTGCCAGCTCCTCACCCTCATCACCGTCCCCACTCCACCTAGCAACCTGCAAGTTCCCAAAGGAGAAAGACACAGTAGAGAGGGGAAAGACATGTGCTCAAACACCAATAACAATTTTACCAGCCCACTCCTGAAGAAGTCACAGAAAGCGCGATCATGCAAAGAGCCAGGAGCCAGCAGCCAGCAGCCAAAACCCAAGAAGTCCAGACTCAGGTGGGAGGCCCTCAGAGAGCACAGTTCCATAACAGAGACTGAGGCCTGGAGAAAGAAGTCCATGCCACCAGAGTCAGCACTATAACTCAGGGCTCCTGAATCATGGCAGATGTCTGAAAGATCATTTCTGGCCCTAACATTCTAGAAGTTTGATGTGAGCAGACCAGGACTAGTGATCATTGGGAAGGCAAAGTAAAAACTCTAAGTGAGCCATCAAAAAATCTAGGGACCACACCAGGGCCAGCTGCTCAGGAAACATTTTTGTCTGCCTTCTCAGCTTCCAAAGAAAAAGTGGGCTCCCACTTGACTCAACAGTCCTACCTCTAAGAATTTATCCTAATGATACAAATTAGACAAGAGTTATGTACACAGATGTCCTACTAAAATATTATTTATAACTTCAAAAAATGGAAAACAAACTATATACCCCAAAATAGGGGACTGACTAAAGTTCATCCATTTTTAGAAAAGTTATGAAAAAGATAATGATCTCTACTAATATAAAACGACGGACACAATAAATGAAAACTTTGTTTGTGGCCAGGCGCAGTGGCTCACGCCTGTAATCCCAGCACTTTGGGGGACCAAGGCAGGTGGATCACCCGAGGTCAGGAGTTTGAGACCAGCCTGGCCAACATGGCGAAGCCCTGTCTCTACTAAAAATACAACAAATTAGCTGGGCGTGGTGGTGGGCGCCCGTAATCCCAGCTACTTGGGAGGCTGAGGCAGGAGAATCACTTGAACCCAGGAGGTGGGGGTTGCAGTGAGCCGAGATACCGTCATTGAACTCCAGCCTGGGCGACGGAGCAAGACTGTCTCAAAAAAAAAAAAAAAGAAAAAAGAAAAAAAAAAGTTTGTTTTGAGACAGTGTCTCACTCTGTCACCCAGGCTGGAGTGCGGTGGCGCCATCTCGGCTCACTGCAACACCTGCCTCCCAGGTTCAAGTGATTCTCCTGCCTCAGCCTCCCAAGTAGCTGGGACTGCAAGTGCGCGCCACCATGCCCAGCTCATTTTTGTATTTTTAGTAGAGATGGGTTTCACCATGTTGGCCAGGCTGGTGTCAAATGCCTGACCTCAAGTAACCTACCTGCCTCAGCCTCCCAAAGTGCTGGGATTACAGGCGTCAGCCACTACGCCTGGCTAAAGTTTTTTTAAAATCCTTCTTGTAAAACAAAAATGTGCACATGCACACACATACAGTACAAACTCTAGAACGACATGTAAGAACTATCAGGAATTAAATATAACATTTACAGGGACTTCAGTTTTTCAACAAAGACAGACATGGGATTTTATCAAAAACAAATGTCTTAATTTTTTTTTTTTTAAGGAAGTTGTTCTAGTAGGTCCAGTCCCTTCTACATCCACACTTCTTTTCCCAACACCATTCTGAAAAACAAGAATTTCTGTGCCCCTTCCTCCCCCAGAAACCCACAGGAAAAGATACATCCTGTGGCTCTGCTCACCGACTTCTCCCCTATCACTTTGCCTGTACTGTTGGCCAGCCATGCCAGGGCGAGAGCTGCCCCCAAACCCCGAGCAGCAGAGAAACTTGCCCGGCTGGCTTGGAAAGGAATGTTCTAACTCCTTGATCAGACCCATGTTCCCTTAATGAGTAGAGAGTGTCCTTGCCTGACTCCTCACTGTGAGGCCACTGCTCTCCTGGCTTCCACCCCCTACCGGAGCCACTACCCCCTCAAGATACCCCACATGCCTTTGAGAGCTGGAGCTGTGGAACCCAGCCAACAGCATCCCACACCCCCAGCGCAGGGCAATGGTGAACCAGAAAATCTCAATCCCAAGAGGATAGAGTTCTTAGGCCCAAGGGGCCATTCTGCACCCATACTCCTGGGACTCCTGGGTTAGCCTGGATGAACCTAATACCATCTAGTCCCGTGACAAAATCTTCTTCTGCTTCAAACCAGGACCAGGTTCATATATACCTACACTATGGCTGGTTCTCCCAGTACCCAGCAACACTGTGTGCAAGCTACCAGGAGAGCAGGCCAAAGGGCCTGTGTACCACCAACGCCAACTTCACTAACAGGATGTTATAAAGAGAAATCAGGTAGAGGGCAAGGTATTCCTGAAGACTTTTCCTTAAAAAGGTGAGGCAAAGTCAGATCATTGTTTGATCACAAAAGGAGATGGTAAAGTATTGAAAGCTCAGTCTCCAAAGTGAGAGCCCTCCTGCCATGAAAAGACCTCACTGATTCCCTAGTCTGCCACCAATCCTAAGCTGATGAGAATACAAACAGTCTGAGCATACACATGAATATTCTTAAATTAGTCCTGTGTGAGTTTGTTGAAAAAGGTCCATCCCCAGGTTCCTCTGTCCTGAAAACCCACAGTGCCCTGCTCTTTCTCTGCTCCCAGGTAGGGCTTCAGGTTGCCCCTAACAAGGAGAAAAAAAACCCCAGAAAGGCAGAAAAATCCAATGGGGAGCAAGAGCCACTTCTGCCTTTAAAATCTAAAATTCATAGATTTGTTAAAATCCTACTGGGCTTCAAGGAAACCCAGAATGGCTCAGATGAGCTGCCGTCAGGCCCTGCAAGAGACCAGAAAGAAGACTAGGCTTTCTGATGAATTCAATTATCCATCTCAGCCACCAACCCTCACCAGGTAACCACTGGAGCACGTGTGCACACGTGCACACAGGTACACACAAGCACACACAGAATATACAGGTTCAGGTGGGCCTGGCATCTGTAATGGCCGTCAATGCAAACCAATCCTTTGCACAGGCACCAATCCCCATGTCCAGCACCATCCCAACCAAATCAGGGGATAATTCTCCTCCTTCTACCCCTGCATTCTGAAACCTGCATGCCTGCTGCCACTGACCCAACGCCCAGTCAGGAAACACCATTCACTTGGTCAAGAAAACAGTTATAGCCAGACATGGTGGCTCACGCCTTTAATCCCAGCACTTTGGGAGGCCGAGGTGGGTGGATCACCTGAGGTTCGGAGTTCGAGACCAGCCTGAGCAACATGGAGAAACCCCATCTCTACTAAAATTACAAAATTAGCCAGGTGTGGTGGCACATGCCTGTAATTCCAGCTACTTGGGAGGCTGAGGTGGGAGAATCGCTTGAACCCAGGAGGCAAGAGGTTGTGGTGAGCAGAGATTGCACCACTGTGCTCCAGCCTGGGCAACAAGAGCAAAATTCCATCCCCCCCACCAAAAAAAAGAAAACAATCATAGAATGAAGGGACCATAGTTCTAATCCACTCAACTTGTAGATAGGGAACTGAGGCCAGAAAAAGGGAAGGGGCTTCCTCAAGACTAGCTGCAGAGCCAGGATGAGAGCTGTAGGTCTTGACTCCCTTGCCAGAGCTCCTCAACAGCTCACCAGAAATTCCATGGAGCCCAATGGTTTCCATGTGTCTACTGGTGAGGAATGGGTCAAAAGCCTTCTTAGTGTAATCTTAGAGCACTTCCCTGGTTTTTCTGAGTAAACAGTTACTGATGACTGGGCCCAGCAGCTTATCTGTCCACAGGTCTCCGAGGCCCAGCCTGTAGCAGGGTGGATGGCAGACAGAGTCCCTAGGAGGGTCTTCTTCCTCAACTAAGGCAAACCAGGCCTAAAGCGTATCTGGAAGAGAAGGAAAACCACCTTCTGTCCCAGAGGACCATAGCCAGGAGCCAGTACTAATTCTGGTAATTCTAGTTCCAGGGGGTCCAGGGGCTTCTTAAATACACACAAGCCTTTGTTAAAAATGAAGCATACCAGCCGGGTGCAGTGGCTCACGCCTGTAATCCCAGCACTTTGGGAGGCCGAGGCGGGCAGATTACCTGAGGTCAGGAGTTAGAGACCAGCCTGGCCAACATGGTGAAACTCTGTCTATACTAAAAATACAAAAAATTAGCCGGGTGTGGTGGGCGCCTGTATTCCCAGCTACTCAGGAGGCTGAGGCAGGAGAGTCGCTTGAACCCGGGAGGCGGAGGTTGCAGTGAGCCAAGATCGCGCCACTGCACTCCAGCTTGAGTGACAAGAGTGAAACTCCATCTCAAAAAAAAAAGTGAAGCATACCAAAATTGCTATGTGCAAGAAGCAATCTGAATATGGTGGTGGTGAGAACACTAGAGGACTTTTCTGGCAACTATCTGCATGGCAAACCCACTATTTTCACTTGGATTACCTAAGGTTATTTTGAGTGTCAAGGAGCAGGGAGCTGATGCTACTACTGCTAATGAAGGATGAAGAGAAATGAGGGGTAGAAGGTGGGTGCTGAGGAATGGCAGGGCAGAGAGGAATTACTAACTGGGATGGTTGGAGTAGGGATGGCGGCTCCTTTGTAAAGTGGAGTGGTTAATGACCACACGACCTCGAATGTCTAACCCCGAGATTCTTTAAGCCTCTATTTTCAAGTGTGTCTAACACCCCCTCATTCAAAGACCACCTAGGAAAGTCAGAGGGCCCCATTAAGCACATGGACTTTGCTATGGGATGGACTTAGGGTGGAGTCCCTACCTACTGTGCTCCTCACAGGGTCCCTCTGAACTTCACCTTCCTCTGTAAAATTGAAGTCATAGTTACATGGCTGCTGGAACAGTTAAACGAACAGAGCATACTAAGAGTACCTAGCACACAATAAATGCCCAACAAATGCTAATATTACAATTCACAAAGGAAGCTTACTATTTCCAAGCAATCGCCACCCTCACTCTGAGATAGAGATGGGGATGGGGGGAGATACACCAAATCATCTCTCAAAATGAAAGAATCAGAATGTACAGGAAAACTCTTGGGGGGATTAACTGGTTCAATTCATACAGTCCAGACTGCAAATGAGGCCACCCACCTCACCTGGCTCTTCTGAGCGGTAATCCATGCCCACTGGATGGGGATACCACACCACCACATTGCCCTTCAGAGACAGGAGGCACCTGGGCCCCAGGGCAAGTTTCCCCAGGAAAGAGGAAGGCTTCCGAACTTTGTAGTTTAAAATGAGGAAAGACAGATGGGGGAATTTATCACAGGTCCCCCAGGGGTGCTTTGACATAAAGCCCTGCTTTGTTAGGGAGGAAGGAAGAACATGGGGAAGGCTGACAAGAGTTCCCTTTCAGTTGAAATTCAGTCATTCCACTTTTTACTCAGAACAGAAAAGGAAAACAGGCCAGGCTCAAGGAGTCTCTCTCGGCCTACTAAACCCATAACCCTGGCCAGTACACAGCCAGGTAAAAAGATTTAAAAGTGTTTTCACTATTGTTTTGTTCTCAAAAGATCCTAAGGCTGCCGACCTTTGAAACAAAAACTACCCAGAGGTTCCAGATGTGAAGGTCTGAGGAGCAAGAACTTGGTTCAACCAACAGAAAGCACATGGGTGATTCAAACTCATCAGGTCACAGTAAAAAGATCTGGTAAGAGGCAGAGACAAGCTAGAATTAAAACTGAGGGACCTGTGCATGAAAGGTGAGAAAAGGCTGAGCTATTCAAAGAAAGCCTTCAGGACCCAGAGTGGGTGACTAGAAGGACTACCAGATTTCAGGCCTGAACACTGCCAGGAAAATTAGGAAGACCAAATGCTTATTTGGGGACTGGTATCATCTCCTGGAGATTGGCATCTGAAAAGGCTGTTTACCAGAGAGCTAAGAACTACTACCTTGAGAACAAGGTAATCTGTTGGGTTTAGGGGCTGTATTACATTCACACTCACCCATCTGCTACCATACACTTGGCCGTTAGGTCGACCTCCTTCGGGTAGACCTCCCAGACCTCAAGTGTGGTGAAGCACCCTGCTATGTGCTCCCACGGTATTGTAAATGTTAACTGGCTGGTTACTTATCTGCCCCTCCCCTGGGGGCAGGGACCACAGGGCTGCTTTCACAGCAGTACCCCAGTGTCTAGCTCAGGGCCTGGCAACACAGCAGACACTTGTTTAATGAATAGCGACTTCACACCAGAAGAGGCTTTGCTTGTCAAGTGCTAATTCCTGAGGTTATAGCCTCAAACCTTAGCCTTCAGCTGGGGCCCTCCCAAATACAGAGAAACTGCTAGTGTCCTAGAAACTGCTGGCTCCCAGAGGAACGCAGGCCCTAGCCCAGCTTTGACTCACAGGCAACCCAACTGCCTGATATCAGTGCTGCGCCTCAGTCCAGAATGCAACACTCACCAGTTGTATAACCCTTGGGAGCATTACCTACCATTCTACCCCAGCGTCACCCTCCTTACTAATATTGGGTCTACAGGTGTGAGAACAGAAAGACAGATCTCAGCCACTGAGATTTCTCACCAAAGCACAAGAAATGCTAGCAGCAAACCGCAGATGCACGAATTACACGTGTAAATAATATGTAGTGAGCATTTACTAGATACCACACACTGTTCTAAACTCTCGGCATGGATTCTCTTAATCTTGATCGTGTTGAATTAGTTTCTTTCATTGGTCCCATTTTAAAACGAGGAACCCAAGACACATGGTGGAAAGGTTATTTGCCAAGATAACAGCCAGCAAAGAGAGGAACAGGATTTGGAGCCAAGCAGTCTGACTCTAAAACCTGTGCTCTTAACCACTAAAAGGAGGTGGAAGAGAAGCTAAGGGGTATAAGTTACAACCTTATTGTAGCCAACAGGACAGTTTCTCAATAGCAGGGATGCCTGGGCATCATTCTACATACTGGGGAAAACCAAAGCCTGTTGCAGGGAAGCCTAAGCTAACAGCTGGACAAGTGGCACCTCGGTGGTTGGAAGTGCCTAGTTTCCCTACCCAGAGAGGCAAGGGAAACTACCACCAAGCACACCCAGTTTGAGTCTAACTCCAGCACTCTGGCACTGGCAGCACTATGAAGAAAGAGACATTCCTTCCAGACCCACCTCCCAGTTCCTCTCAGTTCTCCCAGAGGCTGCTCAGGGGGATACAGCTGACAAGGATTGTGCCCCACCCTCAGCCCCCAGATATAAGGAAGGCCACCACTATCTCCCTAAGCCTGTGTCCAGGGACCCTGACTGTGGAAGGCAGCAATACCATCTGAAGGGAGGGTGAAGGGAGGAAAGAGTGCCTGGGTTATACTACCCACCTGTGCCTGTCCCTCCCAGGCCAGCCTGGGGACAGATTATCTGAAAAGCCTGGCTACTTTCAGCTGTCATTCATCCTGGGGATGGGGTGGAGTCATAGAGGGGAGCCTGGAGACCCACAGGCCTTTCCTCCCATACTGACTGACCCCAGGACCCCCTAAGCAGGAACATTCTTCTATGGAGTAAAGAGAATGCCATGTTAGCCCTCCTCACCTTGGTCACCAGCTGCTGCTGTCGGTACCATCTCTCAGAGGCCTCTCTGCCCAGTCCTCCCACCCAAATTTCCCTAGACCTGCAGATGAAATGCAGGAGGGGCTGGAAGGGCATTCTTAGGGAGAGGAGTGGGCAGAGAAAGGGAAGGAGAGAAATGTTCAGAAGGTCAGATCATCTTGAGTTCCCGCTGAAAGGAAGCTGCAGACCACCAGTCAGCTCAGGAGTGCAGTCTGCATCCCCTTGGCCCGGGAGGAGGAGCAAGGGTGGGCCAGGCTCCAGTCACATGATGCTGGCCAGCCTGGCCCAGCCCAGGCCCAGCCCCAGCTGACTATCTTTAGCCTGTGGTGACCCAGGTGGCCCAGTGCTCCCACTCTCCCTGCCCAGATGTGAACCCAGCCACCCTTGGGTGGCTGTGGCCACTCCCACTGCTGGTACCAGTCCCTGAAATCTTGCTTCAAAGCTGATCAATAATCAACACAGCTGAAATATATCAGCAGCCACTAAAGCTCCTGGCCTCCAAGTGCCAGCTCCCTAACCCAGCCTTTTCTAAAGAGCACATTTGGTTCTAGTTAGAACAGTAATAATAATCACCTTTTACTGCATAAAGACTAGGTACCAAAAACTGATCTAAGTTGCTGTGTATGATTTTACTTAATTATCTCAAAAAGACACAATTATTCCAGTTGTCCAGAAAATGAAACTGAAGGAAGGGACTCGCCCAAGGTCACAATGTTGAAGAGCAAGATGACTGACTCCTCAGATCTAGTCACAGATCTCAATATAAATTCTCCTCAGGAGGCTTCCTGACTGCCCAATGTAAAGTGCCACAAAACCAGCAACTCTGGATCAAGTTCTAATTCAGTCTACAATTTAAGATCTTCAGGGCACTCTCTATCGCCTGAAATGGTTGCATCTGTGTGTATCTCAACTCCACTAGACTGCAATCAATTACTGAGAGCTTACTACAGAGGTGTCCAATCTTTTGCCTTCCCTGAGCCACAATGGAAGAATTACTGTCTTGGGCCACACGTAAAACACACTAACACTAATGATAGCTAATGAACCTAAAAAACAAAAATTGCAAGAAAATCTCAATGTTTTAAGAAAGTACAAATTTGTGTCAGGACGCATTCAAAGCCGTCCTTTGGACAAGCTTGCCTTACAATGTCTTTGCATGATGCCAAAGTTTTTTACATGTAGTAGCTCATTTATTTTTCCGTTTTTTTTTTCCTTTTTTTTGAGACGGAGTCTCACTCTTGTCACCCAGGCTGGAGTGCAATGGCGCCATCTCGGCTCACTGCAAGCTCCGCCTCCCAGGATCACGCCATTCTCCTGCCTCAGCCTCCCGAGTAGCTGGGATTACAGGTGTGTGTCACCATGCCCAGCAAATTTTTTTGTATTTTTAGTAGAGACAGGGTTTCACCATATTAGCCAGGATGGTCTCGATCTCCTGACTCGTGATCCACCCGCCTCGGCCTCCCAAAGTGCTGGGATTACAGGCGTGAGCCTAGAAGGTAGGTATGATGATGATTCCCAGTTAAATGAGCTATGCACAATCAGCTTGCGGGGCTCCCTTGGGCTCTCCTAGGCCCTGGACTTGAGAAGCCAATTGTCTCAGGCAGGTTGCTAGGCACACACAACTACATGCACACCTGACTCCATTACCCTGATGTGGGAGGCTGCCAAGCTCAGAGGTTTTCTTCCTGTCCTTGGTGGCCAGCCACCACCTCAGGTAACACAAACTCATTTTTTTATTTTTTGAGACGGAGTCTCACTCTGTTGCCCAGGCTGGAGTGCAGTGGGTGGCACAATCTAGGCTCACTGCCACCTCCACCTCCCAGGTTCAAGCAATTCTCCTGCCTCAGCCTCCCAAGTAGCTGGGACTACAGGCGCGAGCCACCAAGCCTGTCTAATTTTTTGTATTTTCAGTAGAGACGGGGTTTCACCATGTTGGCCAGGCTGGTCTTGAACTCCTGACCTCAAGTGATCCACCCGCCTCAGCCTCCCAAGGTACTGGGATTACAGGTATGGGCCACCGCGGCCGGCCCACAAACTCATTTTTATTGTCCTTCCAATCTTAGGGCATCCTTTGTTGGAAGAGGCTTCTGAATCCCCAAAAAATTACTTTGGATTATTCCCATTATTGAAGTGGAGAGGGTGATCCCAGACCAAGTCAGGGCTGGAAAGACTTGAGAATCTCATTGTACATACAGAAAAACTGAGGACCAGGAGAGGCCAAAGTCACCAGTGATTTGCTGTAGAGCTGGCACTGGAACATCAAGTTCTTGTCTCCCAATCTAGAGCTCTTTGGCAAACCAGGAAGCCAATATCTGCTCAACAAAATACACTCTGTGCCCAACTATATCCACTCACAGGGTCAGGGCAGGGCCTTAGGGACCCAAAGTGTCACAGGAACTGTTCCCCAAAATTACCGATACTGTCAAGAAAAACTACTCACGTGGAACTGAAACACATGACCACAGGGGAGGGTGTTTTGAAGTGGCTCTGAGAGGGGCCCCATTTCCAATCCCTTTTTTCCTCTTTGAGGCCCTGCCAGGGAAGGCTGAATGTCTCAGCTCCCTCTGGAAGACTTAGTGGGCCCTGGAGATCTTTATCTCACTGTCTGTCTGTCCTGAGAGGCAGGCTGGGCACATTTGGTAGCCTGAAAATTCCACAGCAGTGGGAGGGACTTTCAAGGGAGGGTCATCCCAAAAGCAGATAGGAAGCTGGAGTTCTCGAGTAGCAACTAGTTCCCCCAATCCAGGCCAGCCTGGCCAGGCAGCCTTGCTTCCCAGGAGCTGCTAATTTGCCTCTCTCAGTGAGTTCAGGATGGCCTACAGGCCCAATGGTTTCCATGTGTCTACTGGTGAGGATTCCGACCTGCTTCAAGTCTAGGATCTCCAAAGAGCTGCCACCTCAGAGGGGCAATGGCAGTGATGATACGTGGGCAGAAAAGGCCTGGGGCAGGGATAGCAGAGAACATCCCAGAGCAACTACAAGCCCAGCAACAGCCAATAGGGACCTTTACTGCCTCTCCAATCCCACCTCAGAGGAAATGCAAGAGATTAAGTCTTCCCAAAGGTAGTACCAACCCGTTATATCCAAGGGTTTGAGTAATAAGACCAGACCCCAGGAGAAATGAAAAGATGGTGCCTTAGACTCCTCAGCTCTGGCAAATGCCATCTTGAGCAATATCCCACCTCGAGGGAATTTGGCTCCCAGAGTGCAAACCAAGGCACCCCCTCACTCCCTGGAGCAGACCCTCCCCAGCCTGGAGACTTGGCACAGGGCTGCTGGGTGCCATAGCTGCTACTCCCTGCAGTGCAAACAAGCATGGGGCAGGGATGCAGTGATGCAGAGAAGGGCTGGCTTCCCTGGATCCATCCAGTATTTAAACTCCATCCAGTCTTTAAACCCCCAATCATCAGTACTCTGGTCCCTTTCATCTGAGGGCTAACCCAAGTCAGCTGCTCATCCTCAGCCCTCCTCCAAAGGGACGGAGGAGGCCAGCAGCAAGCCAATGGCATATCTAAGCAGCAGCCCAATTTTACAGGCTGAAAAACTGAGGCATTGGTTTAGGTGTGGAGAAACAAACAAACAAAAAAAAATGAAGCCAGGCTCCTACAAATCTCAAACCTGCATGACGTTCTTGTCACAAAGTGGCCTAGTGTGAGGCACTTGTGCCCACACTAGGGGTGCAGGATTGTTGGACAAACCAATTATTTAGAGATTTCTATGTCCCAACCTGACTCAGGCCAACCCATGTCCCCTTCTGCAACTACTCTGGCCCAACTGGTCTTTTTCCCACTGCCTATCCACATTTGTTCTCCACAAGAGACAGGCCAGTGCTGGCCTGCTTCCATCAGCGGGGTAGGCTGTAGACTTGAGGGCACTCCCAGACAAACCAAGTGGAAGGCCTTTGCCCACCCTCCATTAGTTTCCTCTTTGTACTTCAAGTAGTTCCAAAACCAGGCAGGAAGCTCTCAGAATCTGGTAGATGAGTAGAAAGAACACTGGACTGGGAGTTCAGGGTGCTTGTGTTTTAAATATCCTATCCCTGCGTGGCAGCTCGGTTAAGTATCTTCCCCTATCTGGGCCTGCTTCCCCCAGCACAGTGCTGTGGGGGAACATGCACTTACACAGGTGTGCATGTGATTTGTGGCCCAGGCTCAGAGGCCTCAACCCCAGCGTGCCTGCAGAGGGCAGGGAAAGAGTGGAGGGCTCACAGGTAGCAGCTGGGTATGTGCCCTCACAGCCACAGTTCCTTAACCTTTCTCTCAACAGCAAACTGTTACCTTCCTTCCTAAGGTGGCTTTGAGGGTTACAAAAAGATTAAGTCCCCTTGAAAGCCTATGTTTCTAAATGGAAAAAATATATAGCTTACAATACAGTGGATCCCCGCCCCCCTAGCCATAGTTTGTAACCCATGGTCAACTGAGACCCCAAAATAGGTGAGTACAGTACAAGATATTCTGAGGTGACAGAAGCCCCCATTCGTCCGTTTTCTTAATGAAATCAGCAATAAGCCCTTCCAGTACAAAAACTGGGCGGACTAAACTTCCAGTCATGGAGCCTTCCTTGTTCTTTATCTCAACTCTTCCCTCTTCCCAGTTGTCCCAACAGTAACTCAAAGGATAGAACAGCAAGGTCTTTTAAAAAAAAAAAAAAAAAAAAAAAAAGGCCAGGTGCGGTGGCTCATGCCTGTAATCCCAGCACTTTGGGAGGCAGGTGGATCACCTGAGGTCGGGAGTTCGAGACCAGACTGACCAACACGGAAAAACCCCGTCTCTACTAAAAATACAAAATTAGCAGGGTGTGGCAGCACATGCCTATAATCTCAGCTACTCCAGAGGCTGAGGCAGGCGAATTGTTTGAACCTGGGAGGCGGAGGTTGTGGTGAGCTGAGATCATGCCATTGCACTCCAGCCCGGGCAACAAGAGCAAAACTCCATCTCAAAAAACAAAACAAAACAAAAGATATTTTGAGAAGGAGACCACATTCACATAACTTTTATTACAATATATTGTTATAATTGCTGTATTTTGTTGTTGTTAATCTCTTACTGCGCCTAATTTACAAATTAACCTTTATCACAGTTACGTATGTATAGGAAAAAACATATAGCGGGTTTAGTACTAGCTGAAGTTTCAAGCATCTACTGGAGGGTCTTGAAATGTATCCCCCATAGACAACGGGAAGGCTACTATACTATGATCCCATTTTGTCTTTTTATTAAAAAGGTGTATATATATGTATACTCTTACACACACTTGAAATATGCTATCCAATACCATAGTCACGAGCCACAATATGTGGATACTGCGCACTTGAAATGTTCCTAGCCCAAATCAAGAAGTTTAAGTGTGAAAGACATCAAATTTCAAAAACTTAGTAAGAAGAATGTACATTTCATTATTTTTACATTATGTTAAAACAGCATTTTGAATATATTAGATTATTAAAACTGATTTCCCCTGTTTTGGCTACTAGAAAATTTTAATTTACGTGGCTAGCACTGGTCTAGAAAGATACACAATCCCATCAATGCTTATTATATTTATATGTGTATTTATGTTCATGTGCGTTGTATATTTGCTGGTTAGTGGGACAGATTACCAAGGAGTTGTTTTTCTTTTTGCTAAAATATATTTGGACATTTTTCTACAATGAATTGGTGTTGCCTGAGCAACCTGAAGATTTCCCCTTTGAAAGAAGTTAAAAGGCCCAACACATAGGGTATTTTCCGTCCTCTTTGGTAACACAAAGCCAGACAGCCTTCCAAAGCCTGTAGAGAACCCCACCCCCAACCTTTCCTACTGACCCTAAGGCCATTCGTGAAAAACTACAAGGTCTTTCCAGCAGGCCTGCATGTGGCCCGGCAGAGCTGAAGAGGAACATCTCTAGGGGAAGAAGAGCCAGAGCTCCCCAGCAGGATCAGTGCCTGGCTTATACCCACTTGGCTTATGTCCCCAGAGCCCACCCTGCCAGCGGAGGCAGAGTTGAGGCGTCTAGGCTGGGCCGTAACAGCCCTATACAGATATCAGCAGCTCAAGATCTGTGCGAGTCCTCTCTCCCCCCCAACAGTTTTCCTGGCAGGATATGTACAATTCTGTGGTCTGGGAGAATGCAAAGCCAGATGATGTGTACGGCATGAACTCTGGAGTCAGTCTGCCATGGGCTCAAACCCCAGCTACTTACTAACTACTGTGAAGCCTTCAGCAAATTAGTGAACCTCTACGAGCACCTGTTTTCTCATCCGTAAAATGAGGATTGTCGCTGTAGCTAGATCCCACAGGGTTACTGTGAAAATGAATGGTGACAGTGAATAGGAGTGTGTGGTAGCTTGAAAGTTCAATAATCATGAGATTAACAGAGGGTCTCCAGGAACTCCGGCCTGGGTTCCTGGGGCATCTGTCCTCACCAAGGCAAGCTACCCATGAGGCAGATTTTAGGACACCTGGCCAAGCCCAAGGACATGATAAAGGCTATTACTCACTGATAAGCACTGCACTTGACAGCACAGGATCCAATCCTTTTTTTTTTTTTTCCTTTTGAGACACAGTCTCGCTCTGTTGCCCAGGCTGGAGGGCAGTGGCGCGATCTTGGCTCACAGCAACCTCCACCTCCTGCGCTCAAGCGACTCTCTCACCTCAGCCTCCCGAGTAGCTGGGATTACGGGCGCCTGCTGCCACGCCTGGCTAATTTTTGTATTTTTGTAGAGACGGGGTTTCACCACATTGGGCAGGCTGGTCTTGAACTCCTCACCTCAGGTGATCCACCTGCCTCGGCCTCCCAAAGCGCTGGGATTACAGGCATGAGCCACCGTGCCCGGCCAGGATCCGATCCCTTTATAAAAGTTGTGAGAAATGAAGTTCTAGCCAGGAGAAACTAGAGAGTGGGACTAAAATCAGAACTCCAGTCTGGATTCCCAGACTGCGCTCCAGCGGCTTGCTCTGACTCTGCCCTAAGGATCTTACCTGAAATCAAAAACCCACAGCAGTTTCTGACAAGAAGTCAGGAAGAAAAAACCGTGACATACAGACTCAGGGTCAAGATCAGTCCCAACCTCCTGGACTGACCTCCCAACCATGCCCTTGCCTGTGTCTCAGGCTATTCTCTCATACCCTCATTCCACCTCTACCCTGGGGCAGGGAGAGTGCCAGGGACGGGCAGGGAGGGAGCCAGGGACAGGCCGGGAGAGGTAGCCTAGGCAGGGAAGCACCTGTCCTCAGCCTGGCTTTGGAGCCAAGAGATCCAAAACCAGGGGGAAAATGCCTGCCTAAACTACCCTTCTGATCAGGGGATAGTGCAACTAATTCAGCTTCTAGACAGTGTGAGAAGTGAGGAGGAAATACGAAATAGCAATCAGAAAGCTTCCTCTTTAAGTGGTCTAGTCTCAGGACAAAACAGCTAGTTAAAAAAAAAAAAAATTAGGCCCAAGTCACTATGCCATCATCCCCCTCCTCTCCATCTTTTTCCTGGACTACTACAGAAGTAGTCTCCTAAGGAGTCTCCTTGCTTCCACCTTGCCTCCTCCCCCTACCTCCTCCGTCCATTTTCCACAGAACTGGGTAATCCTAAAGCAGAAATCAGGTGATATCACCTCTTCCAATGCTTTCAGAACAGGATCCAGACTCCCTAAGCTGGCCTCCAAAGGCCTCCTGTTTCTGATTCTTTATGTCTCTCTCCCCTCATTCATACAGGCTTTGTCTCTGCTCCTTGGAGAACTCTAAACTCATTACCACCTGGTACTTGTTATTCCTCCAGGTTAGAAGGTTCACCACCAGCCTCCTTATCAATCCTATCTTGGCTCACCATGAGAGGCACTCCCCAACACTTTGACTGAAGCTGCCCCCAGCTACTGCCACAAGGCCTCTAGCCAGCCACATCTTTCTCCTTTATACTCTGAGACTGATCACGCACGGTGTTTGTGCTTAACAGAGCCTTAGAGATTGAGATCCAAGATGCTATATCCATTTCGCAGATGAGGGGAGGGAAGCAAAGTCTCACTGGGGCCTAACATAACTCAGTTTCACCTGGCAAGCCCATCCCTTAACTCTCAGAGAGCTTTCTATTGCTGCTCCAGGGCCTCTGGCCACAAAGCTAGGTGAGTCCTATCTCTCCATCACACTCACTCCCCCTACCTCACCTCTACTGAGTGCAACTCCTACCCTAAGGCCTTAAAGTCGTCCCCACGTCCCCCACCGCCTCCTCTCATTCTTCTCCCATGAGGATGTTCCTCTGTGAGCTAGGCAGTCTGCTGTCCTTTCTCCTTTTTATGATGAAATACACAAAGTCTGGGCCCATAGACCTCATGTTGGAAGGAAGCCTGGATAAAAGACGGCAAACTCAAGGGCCTACAAGAGCCAAGCTGTGGCACTCTTCACCTAAAGGGAGGCTGGGCCCTGCCATCAGACAGCAGTCATGAGAGGTCCAGAGCGGCTAGGTCTTCTCATTTTTTCCCCTATAACAGCTTTATTCACATAATTTACATACCATGCAACCCATCCATTTAAAGTACACAATTTGGCCAGGGGCAGTGGCTCATACCTTTAACTCCTGCACTTTGAGAGGCCGAGGTGGGCGAATAACCTGAGGTCAGGAGTTCAAGACCAGCCTGGCCAACGTGGCAAAACCCAGTCTCTACTAAAAATACAAAAAATTAGCCAGGCGTGATAGGCACCTGTAATCCCACTACTTGGGAGGCTGACACAGGAGAACTGCTTGAACTCAGCAGGCGGAGGTTGCAGTGAGCTGAGATCACGCAAAAAAATAAAGTAAAATACAGCCGGGCAAGGTGGTTCATGCCTGTAATCACAGCACTTTGGGAGGCCAAGGCGGGTGGATCACGAAGTCAGAAGTTCAAGACCAGCCTGGCCAACATAGTGAAACCCCATCTCTACTAAAAATACAAAAATTAGCCGGGCATGGTGGCGCGTGCCTGTAGTCCCAGCTACTCAGGAGGCTGAGGCAGGAGAATCACTTGAACCCAGGAGGTAGAGGTTGCAGTGAGCCGAGATCGCGCCACTGCACTCCAGCTTGGGCAACAGAGTGAGACTTCGTCTCAAAAAAAAAAAAAAAAAATAAATAAAAATAAATAAATAAAAAATAGGGTACATAATTCAGTGGTTGCTGATTGACTCTGATTTTTTTTTAAAGCTAGAACTCCCTAGGTTTCCAGATAATTTTCTTGATTTTTAAATACAGATGATTACTTTAAAGTGTTTTTACATGCAAGTCAATCAAAACTTGTCAGTGGGCTGGACTGACAGGTGACTTCTGCCTTTCAGAATATAAGCCCCACCATGGCCGCAATGTGTCTTGTTTACAACTCTGAATCTCAGGGCCTGACACCTAACAGATACAGTATTCACAATTTTCTGAATGAATGAATCTGAAAAGTATTTTGCCAACTTGTAGCTGCAGAACCCTACAACAAATCATGCTCTAAACTACTGTCCCAAATATTACCATGTCAAGGAACTCAGTATCTCCTGTGACAACTGAATCCATTTAGGGGCACTGTTAAAAGTTACTACTTGACTATAGGCAAAACCTACTAACCCTTCATCTCTCACCTGCCATCAGAGCTTTAGGCCAAGTGGAAAAGATCTATCAAAATTCTGTATTTCAAGACAAGCAGCATTTCCCACTGCACCCCCAAGCTTTGATTCCCTGGGCAAAATAACCCTAGTTCTTCAACCATTCCTTCTTCATAGAAGGATGCATGCAGCCCAGTGAGCCAATTCTTCTAGGTGTTCCTGATTTCCCGTCTCCCACATTTCCTAGAAGCAGCATCCAGCCTCCCATACCCAACCTTGCACTCACCATTTCCAAACCCCACCCCTACACTGTGCTCCAAAACCAGGCTATTCCATCCATGTAATTGGTGTCTCTTCCTCCTACCACTGTTAATATACACGCAGAACAGGAAATACATATACAGAACAGAAAAATCAGAGAGAGCTCTGCTTCTTCAAACAACCTCAAAGCTGCAGAAAGCCATGAAAGAGAGTGGGAGAGTTTTACTGCAAAACGCCTGAGCTCATCTCTGACATTCTAACACTAGGGCATTCTCAAGCACCACAATTTGAGCTTCTCACTGTCAAGATTATGGTCCCCAGTGAGTCCTTAAATTCCACTTCAATATGGAGCTGCTTGAGCCAGCCTAGGGCAAGGTCATAAAAACTGGCTCTGAGAGTTCACGTAGGCTACCTTCCTGTGTATACTCAGGACCAAACTGCAGCAATCAAGGGGAAGAGGACCCAGGACAATAGAGGAAGGCCATCTATAGCACCTGACTTCTGTTAAGCAAATTGAAGACCTGGGCCAAAGTCAGGGCCTCAAAAGAAGAACATTCAACATTCTTACCATTACCACGTATTACTATGTGCCAGGCTCCAGTTGAGTATTTTTATATATTCACCTAGCTCACATTCATCAATGATCCTAGTACGTGGGCACTCCAGCTATAGCCCCGTTTACTGAAGCCCAGAAGTTACCAACCTATCCAAGGGCACTCAGTGGGTAAATGGCTACGCTAACTGTGACTGACTGTCCCAAGTTCATGCTCAACTACCCCATTTTACTTCTTCCTCCAGAGGGAGAGTTGAAACAGAACTGTAGTGGGAGCAGGTTCAAGTCTCAGCCTCGTTTTGAATTGACTGGAATCCTGAACAACTCCTATTTCCTTTCTGGGCTTGAAGTTCCTAACCTGTAAATGAGAGGTTTAGATTGAATGACCTCTGAGGCCCTTCCAGTTCCAAATATTCCCTCTTCTCTGAAAGGAGGAAGGGAAAACCAAGGCCCTGAGGGCACAGCAATGGAGACAGTGCTGACAACTAGGAAACTGGGCTGGGTAAGCCTAACTATAGCCCAATGTTCTCAAGAACTCAGGGTAGCAGCCTATCTGTAGGCAAATGCAAACCCACTGTTCTCAGCATAGCTGTAAAACCAGCTGATGGTTAGAAGCCTAGCCATGTGGACCACCCCAGGAGAAGGGGGCCGACTGCCACCTGGAAGCCTGCCCCACTGCCCCTTCTACAACTTTCAGGGCCTCTTGTTCTTCCCACCCAGCCAGCTGCAGCAGGGGCAAGCAGGCAAGCATGAGCTCAACCAGTTCATCAGCAACTGTGCTTCTTCCAGCAAATGAGATGCATTCTGGATAATGTAGCCTTCTGAAGGGTCTGATATATCCCATAAACCTCGGCCACTCTCTACCCCTAAGTGATGACAGTTAATAATTGCCCAAGATCCACATTTCAGGAATGACTTGGAAATTTGCTCCATTTTGTAATCTGGGAACCTTGCCCTAAAGGATCAAATGGGAAACCCCAAATCACCTATTCTTAACCCAAGACGTTCTGCCATGTGGCCAGAGTCATCTTTCAAAAGGAAAAATCTGACCATGCTACTCCCCTCACATACAATCTTCGATGTCTCTCCACTCCTTCCAGCTAAAATCAGAATTCAGCACAGATTACAAGGCAGGACTGCTTACCTTACTTTCTAATCATCCATACTAAAACCACAAGGAACTCAGTTCCCTGAACACCAGGGCCTTTCCTCAACCAAAACTGAGTTCTCTTTCCAGGCTTCTTCTCAGGTGACTGCTACTCATCCTTCCCATTTCTAGAAGACTTCTCTGACCTATACTGAATTGGGTGTCCCTGCTACACTGCCAAAGAATTCCATACTTTGGGATTCCCTACACAACATATTCCATACTGAATTTTGAGTGCATGTGTTTCTTGCAGAGACTTTTTATTATGCACGGCAGTATCCCCTATGTCTGACACACGGTAAGCACTCAAAATGCAATGAATGAATGCCATTAAAAATATGCAATTCATTCATTCTTTCACTAAATGTTCACCAAGCTGCCTATTACATTGTGCCAGGCACTGCTGCAGGTACTGGGAATACAAACGTAATCAGGTATCGAAGTCCCTGACCCAGTGGTGATAAGAGCTAAGAAGAAAAATAGCCAGGTGCCGTGGCTCATGCTTGTAATCCTGGCACTTTGGGAAACCGAGGTGGGAGGACTGCTTGAGCCTAGGAGTTTAAGACCAGCCTGGGCAACACGGTGAGACCCCATTCCTACAAAAAATTAAAAAACTGGCCAGGCGTGGTGACGTGTGCCTGTAGTCTCAGCTACTACTCTGGAGGCTGAGGTGGGAGGATCGCTTGAGCCTGGGAGGTTGAGTCTGCAGTGAGCCGTAATTGCACTGCTGCACTGCAGGCTGAATGACAGACTCAGACCTTGCCTTGGGGCGGCGGGGGGCGGGGGGGAGAACTAAGAAGAAAAATGAAGCAGAGTAAGAGGGATGGAGAGAGGGAATCCAAGGTCAGGACTTGCTAGTCTATACAGGGTGGTCTGGGAAGGCATTTCCACCACAGTGATCTGCGGGAAGAGCACTACAGAACATAAGACCTGAAGCAAAGAGTACATGACATGTTTCAGGAAGTGAGGACTGATGCTGGAAGGGAATGAGTGAAGTAGGGGCAAGTGATGAAAGATGAGGTCAGAGGTTAGGTGGACAGAGACCAGATCAAGTGCAGTCTTAGAGAACACTCTAAGGACTCTGGATTTTACTCTGCGAAGAAGTTACCAGAGGGCTTTAAGTAGGAGTGACAGGAGACCAGTTAAGAGGCTGCTGCAAAAATCTACATGAGAAATCATGATGTATGGTCCAGGCCAGCAAGAGACGAGGCGGTAAAAGCATTTAGATCTGGACATAGGTTTTTTTTGTTGTTTCTTTTTGTGTGTGTGTGTGATGGAGTCTTGCTCTGTTGCCCAGGCTGGAGAGCAGTGGCATGATCTCGGCTCACTGCAACCTCTGCCTCCCAGGTTCAAGCGATTCTTGTGCCTCAGCTTCCCAAGTAGCTGGGATTACAGGCGTGCACGACGACGCCCAGCTACTTTTTGTATTTTTAGTAGAGACTGGGTTTCACCATGTTGGCTAGGCTGGTCTCAAACTCCTGACTTCAACTGACCCTCCCTCCTCGGCCTCCCAAAGTGCTGGGATTACAGGTGTGAGCCACTACGCCCAGCCAGTTTTGTTTTGTTTTGTTTTTTTTGAGACATGGTCTCACTGCATTGCTTAGGCTGGAGTGCAGTGGCTCATAGCTCAATATAGCCTCAACCTCCTGGGCTCAAGCAATCCTCCCACCTCAGCCTCCAGAGTAGCTCAGACCACAGGAATGCACCACCACACCCAGTTAATTTTTTTTTAAAGAGATGGGGTCTCTCACTATGTTGCCCAGGCTGGTCTTGAACTCCTGGGCTCAAGTGATCCTCCCAAAGTGCTGGGATGACTGGTATAAGCCCCCACACCCAACCTGGATGCAGCTTTTTTTTTTTTTTTTGAGATGAAGTCTTGCTCTGTCACCCAGGCTGGAGTGCAATGGTGCAATCTCAGCTCACTGCAACCTCTGCCTCCCAGGTTCAAGCGATTCTCCTGCCTCAGCCTCCCAAGTAGCTGGGGATTACAGGTGCATGCCACCACGCCCAGCTAATTTTTGTATGTTTAGTAGAGGCAGGGTTTCACTGTGTTGGCCAGGCTGGTCTTGAACTCCTGACCTCAGGTGATCCACCTGCCTCGGCCTCCCAAAGTGCTGGGATTACAGGCGTGAGCCACCGCACCCAGGCAGCTTTTTCTTTTTGAGACAGTCTTGCTCTGTTGTCCAGGCTGGAGTGCAGTGACACACTCATCTTTCACTGCAGCCTTTACCTCCCAAGGCTCAAGTGATCCTCCCACCTCAGCCTCCCCAGGAGCTGGGATTACAGGCACGCACCACCATGCTCGACTAATTTTTGTACTTTTTTTTTTTTTTTGTAAGAGATGGGGTATCCCTATGTTACCCAGGCTGGTCTCAAACTTCCAGGCTCAAGCAATCTGCCCACCTTGGCCTCCCACCCAAAGTGCTGGGGTTACAGGCATGAGGCACTGTGCCCGGCCAGGACACAGTGTTTAATTGTCAAAGGATGTACTAGTACATTACATGTGGGGTCACAAAAAGACATTTACTTTTTAGAGACAGGGTCTCACTCTGTCGCCCAGGCTGGAGTACTGTGGCACAATCACAGCTCACTTGCAGCCTTGAACTCCTGGGCTCACATGATCCTACCATCTCGGTCTCCCAAAGTGCTGGGATTACAGGTGTGAGCCACTGCAACCAGCCAGGAAAAAAAACAGAGGTGGCAAGGATGATCTTAAGGTCTTTAGTCTGAGCAATTAGAAGGACAGAGTTGCTAAACGTCTCCTGAGTCTCAATTTCCTCATCTGTGAAGTGGGAATAAAAAGAGCATCTGCTGGGCCAGGCACGGTGGCTAACACCTGTAATCCCAGCACTTTGGGAGGCCGAAGTGGGCAGATCACCTGAGGTCAGGAGTTCGGGACCAACCCGACCAACATGAAGAAACCCCATCGCTAGTAAAAATACAAAAAATTAGCCAGGCGTGGTGGCACATGGCTGTAATCCCAGCTACTTGGGAGGCTGAGGCAGGAGAATTGCTTGAACCCAGGAGGCATAGGTTGCGGTGAGCTGAGATCGCACACTGCACTCCAGCCTGGGCAATGAGAGAAACTCTTTCTCAAAAAAAGAAAAAAAAAAAAAGCATCTGCTCAGCAGATCACTTGGGCTAGAACAGGTGAGACACTCAGTAAACGCAGTAAATGGTGACTATTGCACTACTATTACTAATCTCTGAATTATCAAGAGCCTAAATAAATTAGTTTAAGTGAAAAGCAGAGCAAAAACCATACAGAGCCCTATCTCTATCAGATCATTTATCTAGATGGCTCCTGGCTACTATGGGACTTAATTTCCTCTGAGAAGCTTGCAACTCCATTCTAAGGCAAAGAAAAAGGCAACTTTGAGTGGCTGGAATGTATGTCTTGAGAGTAAGGTGGTTACCACTAGTTTGGAGAGTAATTACAAAGTGGCCTGTAAACAAGGCCTGTCATGGAGGAATCATCTAGGTTTACTAACAGCACATCAAACTGAGATGGAGAAGTCCCATGCCATATATGACAGATCTACCAAGCTGGCTTTACAAAATTCATCTATGAAGACCCACAATCCTCCCCTCCCCACACCTAGGGCTTTGCCAGTCTAAAGGTTCAGCCAAGAAAAAAAAGGTGCCACACTAGGACTGTCCTTGATTCTGGGAAAATCCTTCAGGAAGACATCCCAGGCTATTAGCCATGGGAAGTTGGCCACTTGCCCTTGGTAACTACCACAAATAGCCCTTGTTGAAAATTCAGCTAACTCCTGATTATCCACTCAGTTCAGGAAAGGCACAGATAAACCCTCAGAGTGAGTAATTACCAATATCTGGCTTTGGAATGCAATCTTCTGAAATAAAAAAAAAACTTACATCTTACCTCTGTGTAGGAGGTTTTTTTGTTTTTTTTTGTTTTGTTTTGAGATGGAGTCTTGCTCTTGTCACCCAGGCTGGAGTGCAGTGGCACGATCTCAGCTCACTGCAACCTCCGCCTCCCCTGTTCGAGCAATTCTCCTGCCTCAGCCTCCTGAGTAGCTGGGACTACAGGCACACGCCACCATGCCTGGCTAATTTTTTTGTATTTTTAGTAGAGACGAGGTTTCACTATGCTGGCCAGACTGGTCTTAAAACTCCTGACCTCATGATCCGCCCGCCTCGGCCTCCCAAAATGCTAGGACTACAGGTGTGAATCTCCGCGCCCAGCAGGACTTTTTCAATTCATGAACTGTACTGCCCCATACTCAACAGCAATTTGACCCTCTAAACAACCTCAGCACCGGGATTAGCCCCATTCTGTGAATAAGGAAAACAGGTTAGACAAACAATCTAAGGTCACAAAGTGAGAGCAGAGAGAAGTACCCTGCCCATGTTCTAATTTAAATCCCATCACCTTCTCCCTTCACATTGATGTGCTGTTTCCCATGTTTTCACCAGCGAGGTACCAAAACTTACTTCCTTTCTTGAATCCCAGGCAAGGTAAGGCCATCCTCTCTCCTGGCCACTCCCTTAGATCACTCTGGACCAGCCAGGGAGGTTTGTGAGTCTGGACTGAGGCACCTGCTGAACCTCCAGTGGCCCCAACACCCTAATTACTCCCTTTGAGCTGTCTTGGGTTTTGCAAACAGGGGCACTCCCATCTGCCAAGCTCTCCATCTTAAAGAGGTTTTTGTAGTTTCAGGCCGGCTGCTCCTCCTCCTCCTCCCACCCTGCCCACCTCCCAGAAAAGAGAATGGGTGCTCAGTAACAGCTATTAAGATTGCTTACTCCAGTTCAGGTCCCACTATAGACAGTGGGTGGGTCAGCAGAAAGACCCCGACCCTCAGGAGGTTGAGTTCAAGAAAGCTTGTGACTACCCTCTACCTCCCAAAGGGCCAAAAACCACTTCCTAAAAACCTTCCCCTACCTGGCAGGCACTCACTTCCGGGTTAGTATGAAACTCAAACTACCTGTGCAAAAGGAAAGGGGCCAGGCCAGCTGAAGGCTCCAGATGAAAGCTGCCTCCCACTCTCCCCTTCAAAGGGTGTCCTAATTGTGACCTTTCCTTAGAAGAAGAGAAAGTGATTCACACAATATTGCTTCTTGGCCTTTTGGCTAAGATCAAGTGCACAATAGGAAAAAGCCTTAAGTCTTATGTAATAGACTAACCTAACAGTTCTTAGGTGGGGGTGCACAATATATCCAGTTACACAGTTAAAAACAATCATAATACCATTATCACCCCTGACAAAATAAGATAATTTCTTAACTTAGTCAAATTTCCTCAGTTGTCATCAAAATGTCTTTGGACATTTGGTCAAGAATCAAGATCCAAACAAGATCCACAACAATGCACAACCGATGTCTCAACCTTCTTCATCTGTAACAGTTCTTCCC
The DNA here is from genome assembly GCF_029289425.2 of Pan paniscus. Lineage (NCBI taxonomy): Eukaryota > Metazoa > Chordata > Mammalia > Primates > Hominidae > Pan > Pan paniscus. Next base: position 149,969,455 of record NC_073253.2, on the reverse strand, counting down.
TTTAAAAAATGCCATTTATTTATTGGAAATAGTGTGTCTTGTAGAATTTCTCACATTTAGAAACTGAATAACTGCCTACCTCATGGCTAATTAGTCTGTTCCTGTAGCCCCATTTCCCTATAAACTGGCAGTTGGATCTATGGTTCTGTTAGATTTAGGTTCAGTTTTTATTTGGTGGAGGAAATTTTCAGGCAGTGCTGTGTGCTTTCAGACACTGCAAGGCACATAATGTCTGGTTGCTCCATTATACACCCCCAAGCCATCGACTTAGGCTCCTGAAGCCGGAATAGTTTCTCCAGCCTCCAGAGAGCTTGGATTCCTAATCACAACGCAAATACAAAGCTACACATATATAAAGCTCTACTTTGGTTTCTTTCTTTTGTGGGGAGGGAGTTTTAGAAAAAAATTTTTGATACTAGAAAACTTTTAAGACATTTAGACCTAGTCTAATACCCTGATTTTACAGACGAAGAAACAGGCACAGAGAAAGCAAAGCGTTTGCCGGTGTCCACATTGCTGGTCATGAGCAGGATCAGAAGTAGCTCCTAGGGCCGGGCGCGGTGGCTCACGCCTGTAATCCCAACCCAAAACTTTGGGAGGCCAAGGCAGGTGGATCACCTGAGGTCGGGAGTTTGAGACCAGCCTGACCAACATGGAGAAACCCCGTTCTACTAAAAATACAAAATTAGCCGGGCATGGTGGCACATGCCTGTAATCCCAGCTACTCTCAAGGCTGAGGCAGGAGAATCGCTTGAACCCGGGAGGTGGAGGTTGCAGTGGGCCGAGATCACACCACTGCACTCCAATCTGGGCGACAGAGCCAGACTGTCTCCAAAAAAAAAAAAAAAAAAACTTAGCCCAGCCTATCTTAAATGCACTCAGAACACTTATATTAGCCTACGGATGGCGATAGCATCTAACATAAAGCCTATTTTAAGCGTTTAATGTCTCATGTAATTAATTTATTGAATACTGTACTGAAAGTGAAAAACCATGGTTGTATGGGTACCTGAAGTACAGTTTCCAATAAATGTGTATCACTTTCCCAACAACATAAAGTCAAAAAATCATAAATTGAACCATCATAAGTTGGGGACTATCTGTACTCTCAAGTCTCACGGCACTACACGTGCACCAGCCACAGCAAACTTTCAGTCCAGTTAGGCTGGCTTGTCCTCATATCCCTGAGAGCACACGTGCAACTCCCCCCAAAGAAAATCTTTACAAAAGGCAAACTAAAAAGTTAAAACTTATTTTTTAAAAATTCATCTCACCACATTCCAAAGCAAAAAATAGCTAATTCTTAAGAGTCAGCAACCTTTAAATTATCCATCCCATGCCCTTCATGTCTGTGGATAAGCAAAAGTCAAGTTTTAAGGAGACAGATCCCATACATTTCACGGAGTACTTATATAACACAAGAAAAGGAAAGATCTGCATTCACCAACCCCATCATATTACAGGTAGAGAAAACCAGAGACCCAGGGAAAAGTCCCACCAAGACCCAGAGTAAGTAACAATGTCTACCTGCCAGGCACTGGGCTAAATACACTTATCCTAACAATGAATGCTGGTAATACCCCCATGAGGCAGGTGAATCATAAATACCTATTACACAAATTAAGAAGGTGAGGCATAGAATGGTTAAATAACTTGCCCAAGGAAGCACAGCTAACAAGTGGTACCGTGGCATTTGAACCCACTCAGTTTGACCCCAGAACATTCGCTATGTATCATCTCTTAACTTAGACGTCTTGGATCTTATACTTAAAAGGGGTATGGCTAGGATAAGGCAAAAATTTTAAACATTTAAAAATACTCTGGGGAGGGAGGGAGATCTAAAAAACCAAAATGCAAATCCCAAGACTTAAAACTACAAATGTAAGACTTGGACGCTTAAACCAGAATACAGAACCCCACAAGAAAGAAGAGATATCACGAAACATATTTTATTACTAGTTACTGCATGTGTCCCTTAAAGAACTAAAACACCAACATTTGAGCCAAAAGTAAGGCTAAAAATAGGCATTTACAGCAAGCTTTGGAAAGCTTTTAGTTTGCTTATGAGGTACTCATTTCTGTAGACTCCCAAAAACATGTGCATCACAGAACACAAAAATTCCCAAGACCACACAGCCACTCCACTAGTGTCACGTTTAAATTTGTCGAAGCTGTAAATAAAACCAGGGCTGGAAAAGCACTTCAGAGATCCACGTAGGCTCCAGAGAAAGGGTCACCATCTAGCCTTACCAGACTGACAACCCAATCATAGAATTCTCTCTCAAAATGCACACAAGCCCTAACAACAGGCTTAGAGAGAGAAGCTACTGGATTAACTTGAGTTAGGCTGTCAAAACCTATTCCAAAGGTTCTAAACCAACGAGTAGACACTCTCTTGCCTTAAGATTCCAAAGAACAGTAACAGAGCAAATCTACCCTTACTCAGAATTTTGCTCTGGGCACTTAAAGCAAGTCAGCTTCTCCACTCAGAGGAAAAGGTGAGATGCCAGCCAAGCTGTCTTCTTCCCACGATCAATAACCCCAGTGACGCACACTATCAAGGGCTCCTGGACTTACACAAAATGCCAGCTCAGGCACCCAATACCACCTGATGTCACGGTTGATTTAAAACCCACAAGGTAGGTTCACCATTAGCCAAGCCAGGATGAGTAGCCCCATTTAAAAGGAGTGCTCTCTCCCGGGGATGATTATACCCTTTTGAGTTTAAAGAGGGGAGAAGGACCAAAGAGTGTTTTAAAGTTGTTTTCCCTCACTCTGTGGGTGGATAGGAGGGACTGAAAGAAAACGGAGGTTTCAGCACTGTCTTTTGCATAAAAGGGCTCTGGAAGGGAAAGGGGGGAAGGGGAGGAGGGGGGAAGGGGAGCAGGGGGGAAGGGGAGGAGGGGGGAAGGGGAGGGGGGCGAAGGGGAGGAGGGGGGAAGGGGAGGAGGGGCGAAGGGGAGGAGGGGAGAAGGAAGAGAACACAGTATGAAGGACTGTTAGTAAACCCCAAATGTCCCCTCCTCCAAATGAAGCAACCTGAAAAGAAATAAAAATTGCAACATGCTGTTTTCAGGACTGGCTATTCTGGCTTCCCTAGGACTAGCAGTGCTTCTACTCCTTTGACGGTGAAGACATTAAGCTCCCCCTTTATTTTTGATGGTTTAAACCAGTTAGCCTCAACCAGCTACGGCAGGAGAGGAGTTTTTTAAAAGCACCAGGGCTACGACCAGAGGCCATCATTCCAACTACAAGACAATTTTAAAACCGACCCACCACAAACGGACCCAAAACCAAAGAATGGAGACCCGCCCTATACGCCGGCCGAGAGAGGAGAGTGGGCGCGCCCCCCCACCCAAGCCGACGATCTATTCTCGGCAAAGGCAATGCAAGAGCAGACTCCATATTCTGCACCGCCTCTCCCCCCACGCTGACACGGCTCTGCTGGGATTTCCTGCACCCCTTACCTCCCCCCGGAAAGGGGCACGGTCCAAAAGGACCAAAACGCGGAGGAGGGAGAGGGAGGACTCGCGGAGCGCCGGTCGGCAGTCACATGCCGCTCCCCGCGCGGGGAGGCACCACGTTGTCCCGGCTGCAGAGGAATGCTGGGAAGGGGGGACGCGCACACACCCGCGCCGCGCACACGCACACTCGGGCCGCGCCGCGGGCCCGCACCCGCCTGCCACCCCCAGCGCCGCGGCCCGCACCGAACGCCGAGGCCGAGCGGCCCGCGGGCCGCCGGCGCGGCGCATGGCGCCCAACTGTCACCCGCCAGCCCAGGCCGGCCACTCCCTCCCCCGCCGCCACACGCCCCTTAAGTCGCCGCAGGCCCCTCACCCGCCTCACATTTTCCGCCAACCTCCTAACTGGCTCCCCCAGCACACTCGCCATCGGGCTCCTTCTTAAGGCGGAAGGTGCCCGGGATCGGGGAGGGAAACCACCGAATTCGATGACACGATGGGTTTCTCCTCCCCACAACTGACCCCTCAACCCGTCTCCAAATGGCGATTCTAAAGCCCAATTTCATCTCCCCGAGAACAAAACTTGTTAACTTTTAATCCCCGCATCCGTGCGGCCAGCATGTACTCCGCGCCGGGCACTGGGTTGCCCGTGACATATGCTCATTAAACATTTACAACATGGGGACGCTTGCAACGCTACCAAAACGGGGAGCGCCGGGCGGGGTGGGAAGAGGGGCTTCCTGAGGAAGGTTCAAACCAGAAACCGTCTCTTACACCAGCATGCGGTGGGGATCGTTTCACTGAAACCAGCGCCCACCCTCTGCCGACGAGGTAGGCCCGGACCACACCGTTGCCCACTAACCGCTGCGGCCCAGGCGGTGGCCGTAGCCTCCCGGAGGCCGGGCCCTCGGGCAGGGGCAGGTCCCTGAGTGTACGGTGGGGGGGAGGGCGCGGCGACCAGCATCAACCAGGAGGCAATTTTAAAAAGTCCCGAGTCACCATGACCGGTAGCAGACCCCGGGGCCCTGGAGGTGCTGGGGGAGGGGACTCCCATGTCCCCGGAAGAGGCCCCCGGACCCAGGAGGGCAAGGAGGGAGACCCACCTGGGGGGGACTGTCCGTTCACGGTGGTCAGGACCGGCGGCAATGCGTTCTTAGTCCACGGGTTCACCTTGGGCGGGGGGGCTTCCACGAAGTCCCGGCGCCCCGCGCCCGCGGCTCCAGCAGCTCCTCCGCCAGCGCCTGGCTCGCCGCCGCCCTCCTCCCCGTCGCTGATGGCCGGGCCTTCGGCGCCGGGCAGCTGCAGCGGCCGCGGGCTCTCGCGCTCCTGCTGCCCGGTGCCCTCCTTGTGCGGCTTGGCGCAGGGCGGCCGGGGTCTCCGAGCGCCGCCGTCCGGCTCCCCCCCGCGGACGTCGTTTGGCCCGGGCTCGCCCTTGCCCTCGGGTGCCGGCGGCGGCTTCTTCCTCACCAGCCCCCCGTGCTCTTCGGCCTGCAAGAGCGTGGCGCCCCCAGGCAGCAGCGGCTCCACCTGAGTGGCCATCTGCGCGCCCGCCCCCCCGGAGAAGCCGGGCGCGCCCGAGGCTGCCTCCCCCGCCTCGAACTTGGCTAGCAGAGCGCCCGCGACGCCTTCCTCCGGGGCGCTGGGCCCCAATCCCTGCAGAGAAGGGTCGGGGTTCACGCGAGGTGCGGCCCCCTCCCAGTTAGATGCAGCCGCCGTAAATCCGAGGCCCACTAGCGGGGCGGGGGGGGAGGAAGGCCCCCCACTCTGCAGTCCAGGCCTCCTAGGCGTGCGTCCCCCCCCGCCCGTTCCTCGCAAGACGCCCCCACCCCGAGCCCGGCAGGCTTCTAGTCCCGTCCCTCCCTCCCCCCCGCCCCCGGGGCGGCCCGGGCTTCCCGGCTCGGGGGCTGCAGCAATACGGACGGACGGGGGAGAGGCGCGGCGAGCCAAGCAGACCACGCGATCCGCGGCAGGCGGCGGGCGGGCGCGCGCCTCACGACGCGGCGGGCGAGGGGAGGGGACGGCGCAGCGGGGGCGCGCCCGCCGGCCGGGCCCTGGGCGACGGGCGGGCAGGAGGCGGCGGGAGCGCGCGCGCACGGCTCCGCGGTCCTGCCCCTCGCCCCGCCCCTCGTCTCCGATTCCTCAGAGCACCTCCCGGGCTGGGGGTAGGGACGCTCAGACCGGACGGGGGCGAGCACGTGCCTGATGCAATTCGGGAGTTGTCGGTAGAGAAGGCTGGGCGAGGAGGGGAGGTATCTTAAAGGGCCAGCGCGTGAGAGCGGCCTCAGGTGGAGCACATGGGACCGGGCCACGCGGCCTGCCGGGCCTGCTCGTGCTCTTTAGGCTGGGTGTCAGATTCAGGGGAAGGAGCCATTAGTGTCATTCCTGACTTCTAGGAGGCCGAAGGGAGGACCCTCATCCGCCCCGAGGACGCGCCAACGCCGCCCCCTCCCCTGTGCCCGGCGGGCCTGGCCCCTTCGGTCCCCGCCCGGGTGACCTTGGTTGGGTGAGCCGTCCGCACCTCAGTGGGTTGTGCTCCGCGCCTCGCCGCCGCTGGGCCTGGCCTCGACACTACCCGGAGATGGGTTCAACTCCGGGCCTGGAAAGCGAGTCTTTAGCCCTTGCGGGCAGCGGGCGCCTAGGAAGTGGGAACGGAATTACTAAAGCCCTCACCCAGGCCAGGCCCTTCTCCCCGCCGCGAAACCTTGTATTTATGGGCAGGAAATGTCTTTTCTTTCAAGTGGATGACGTTTTTTTCTAAAGAATTGCTTTGGGCGGAGTTGAACCGTCCCTGGATTGGGACTTCTGAGATCTGAGATTTTATCCTGGCCCTGCCCCCTTACCATCTCTGCAGCAGTGACTTCCAGCTTCGTGGGCCTCAGTTTCTCTATTGTAAAATGAAGGAGCAGTGTATGACAGCAGTTTCAAACTTCAGTGTACATTCGATTCAATACTTACTGACCTCGTACTGTGGGGGCCTTGCAGGGTTCTAGGAAACGGGTTTGGTATAAACTAGGCTAACAAAGTCCCTATCCTCATGGAATTTATTCTAAGGTGGGGAAAGAGACAATAAACAAGTGATAAATTATTGTCTAGTATCTATGAAGACAATAGTTAAACTGTGGTAATCAGTTAGACTAGATGGGCTACTTTTGTTTGGGTGATAAGGGAAGACTTCTTTGAACGCAGATGCAAAAGTATTAGGAATCAGGCTCGGTCTGGGACTGGACCCAGAAATCTGCGTGTCTAGCAAGATCCCTTTGGTGCTTATGACTTCACTTGGAGAAGTCCTGGCTTCTGACTGGCTGTGATCCCACGTGCTCACATAACATAACAGCCTGGAATGTTGGCCATCTCCAAAACAAGAATTAGAGCACACGACCTGCTGGATCTAGGAGAAGACTGAATGAAAAGCCTCTTGGAACTGCCCCAGCCAGCAAAGCTGAGCTGTAGGATTGTTGTAACCAGTATGGGGGAGAAGTACTGGTAGGGATAGCCAGGTAATGCCATGTCTAATTCCAACTCTAGGGTTATTCAGCCTCCAAGCCTTGGCCAGCTAGCCGCACTTCCCTGGACCCCTCTCCTGGTGGAAAAATGGGGGTAAATAATGCCTGACTTGCTTCCACCCTCTGAGCTCATGTGAAGGGTCAAGTGAGACAATGTTAGTCAAGGTGCTGTGTAAATTTTATAGACAAGCCAGTACTTCAAAAGAGCTACCAAGGAAGGTAATGTTACTCAATGAATTAAACCAGGAATCTACTAAGTTCATTACATGTACTCTTAATCAGAAGGTAAATTATTGCACATTGCCACTGAAATGCACTATTTATTTATTTGAAGAGATGAGGTCTGTCACCCAGGCTGGAGTGCAGTCATTGTGATCATGGCTCACTGCAGCTTCAAACTCCTGGGCTCAAGCCATCCTCCTACCTCAGCCTTCGAAGTAGCTAGGACCACTGGCACGTGCCACCATGCACAGCTTTATTTTTACATATTTATTGATAAGTAATCCCTGAAGAGATTATTCACTCTAGACCCTCTCTAAACTTTGTTAATAGGGGACATAATTATTATTGTTAGTTGTTCTTTTTGTAATTGGAGGTAGAGAAGTACCCTCCCCCGACCCCTGAGAACTTGTGAGGGTATGAGGGCACTGTGTGGACAAGAAACTCGTTCATGCTACTCAGCAGTCAGAAACAGGGTTGAACAAGCATGGCCAGGCCCTGCTGTGTAGAGGGTGGAGGGGTACTGAGATCTGCCTACCCTGGGCCTGCTCTGCCCCAGAGAGAGACAAACTAGGGCCAGAGAAAGTAAGAGACCTGTGTGAAACAACATCTTTTTTTTTTTGACTCTTACTCTGTCGCCCAGGCTGGAGTGCAGTGGTGGGATCTCAGCTCACTGCAACCTCCGCCTCCCGGGTTCAAGCAATTCTCTTGCCTCAGCCTCCTGAGTAGCTGGAATTACAGGCGCCCGCCACTATGCCCAGCTAATTTTTGTATTTTTAGTAGTGACGGGGTTTCACCATAATGGCCAGGCTAGTCTCAAACTCCTGACCTCAGGTGATCTGCCCACCTCAGCTTCCCAAAGTGCTGGGATTACAAGTGTTAGCCACCATGCCCGGCCGAGACAACATCTTAGGCTTAGAAGCTGTTAGAACTGGAAAAAGGAATCATAATGATTACTCATTCTCCTTGTTTTGCAGATGAAGAAACCAAAGTTCAGAAAAGTGAAGTTCAAGGCCGGGCACAGTGGCTCAAACCTGTAATCCCGGCACTTTGGGAGGCTGAGGCAGGCAGATCACCTGAGGTCATGAGTTCAAGACCAGCCTGGCCAACATGGCGAAACACTGTCTCTACTAAAAATACAAAAATTAGCTGGGCATGGTGGCGCACACCTGTAATCCAAGCTACTCAGGAGGCTGAGGCATGAAAATTGCTTGAACCCAGGTGGCGGAGGTTGCAGTAAGCCGAGATCACCCCACTGCACTCCATCCTAGGTGACAGAGCAAAACTCCATCTCAAAAAAAGAAAAGAAAAGAAAAAGGAAGAAAAAGAAAGTAAAGTTCCTTATCCAAAGTCACACAGCAGAGCCAGACAGAGCTAGGTCTCATACCTGAATCTCTTTATCCTAAATCCAGTAGCTTTTTCTACATTAAAATAATGAAACTGGGGCTGGGCATAGTGACTCACACCTGTAATCCTAACACTTTGAAAGGCCAAAGCAGGAGGATCACTTGAACCTAGGAGTTAGAGACCAGCCTGGACAACACAGTGAGACCCTGTCTCTATTTTTTTTAAGTTTTAATAAAAAAATGATGGAATTGGGATTTGAATTCAGGTTTTTTTGATTCCTAACCAACTACGGTATTTTATATGCATATATTTCTAAATACAGTCATCCTCCCTTATCCCAGTGCATGCCTGGAACCCCAAATAGTACCAAACTCTATATATACTATGTTTTCCCTATATATACTTACCTATAATAAAGTTTAATATATAAATTAGGCACAGTAAGAGATAAACAACAATAAATAATAAAATAGAACAATTATAACCATAGACAGTAATAAAATTTATGTGACTGTGCTCTTTCTCTCTCAAAACATCTTATTGTATGTAATATTTTCTGACCACAGTTGACCACAGGTAACTGAAACATCAGGAAGCAAAACCACAGATAAGAGGGGACTAGTAATGACCAAATAGTCAGTAATGACCATTTAGTAATGACCAAATAGTCAGGAGTAATGACCAAATAGTCAGGAGTAGCTACTTTTATTGAGTAACTAGTATACGCTAGGTTCTATGGGAAATGCTTGATATTCATTATCTCATTTAATCTTCATAATAACCCAGTGGGATAGTTATTATTTCCTTAAATGTCTACTGAGCCCCTACTATGTGCCAGGCACTACAGGCTAGGTCCTGGAATGGTTATTGTCTTCAAATTACAAAGGAAGGCAATTGAAATTCAGAAAAGAAAGTAAGGTGGGTACTCAGCATCATAGGCAGCAGCTAACTATCAGAGTGGGGTTTTTCAGGGTGTTCTATATCGCCAGGCCTTATTCTTACTCACTGCACCACTCTGTACAGCCTACTTCTCTTCCCTCCATTGCCATATCCATAAGTATTTATGGAGAATCCCTCAAATACTTAGGCCTCAGGAAGATACCAAACAAGTTGAATCCTATCTTTCTAAAGGGTAAACTCTAATTAGAGGAACCAAATAATTGAGCAATATTTAACCTGTGGCCAAAAAAAAAAGAGAGGCCAAAAAAAGAGACAAAATATGCTTTAGGCAGAAAGTGACAAGGATCAGGCTAACTTGTGCCTAGAGTTTAAACACATCATGTGCTTAAACACTAGGCCAGGTGCTATGGCTCACACCTGTAATCCCGGCACTTTGGGAGGCCGAGGTGGGAGAATTGCTCGAGCCCGGGAATTTGAGACCCACCTGGGCAACACAGTGAGACCCTGTCTCTACAAATAAATAAATAAATAAATTAGCCAGGTATGGTGGCACATTCCTGTAGTCCCAGCTACTCAGGAGGCTGAGGTGGAAGGATTGCTTGAGCCTGGGAGGTGGAGGCTGCAGTGAGCTGTGATTGCATCACTGCACCCTAGCCTGGGCAACAAAGTGAGACCAGACCTTGTCTCAATAAATAAAACCCACCAAATTAATAAAATGGGTCCAAATACCTATTTGGGCTGGGCGTGGTGGCTTACACCTGTAATCCCAACACTTTGGGAGGCCGAGGCATGTGGATCTCTTGAGCCCAGGAGTTCAAGATCAGTCTGGGCAACATGACAAAACACCATCTCTACAAAATAATACAAAGTATTATCCGGGCATGGTGGCACACAGCTGTAGTCCCAGCTGCTGGGGAGGTTGAGGTGGGAAGATCACCTGAGAGTGGGAAGTTGAGACTGCAGTGAGCCATGATTGCACCACTGCACCCCAGCCTGGGGAATAGAGTGAGACCCTGTCTCAAAAACAAAACAAAACAAAACAAAACAAAAACCTATTTGTAATTAATTATGTGCTTGTTTGCTCCTTGTGCTGACAACTTCCTAAAGAGAGACACAGCAGGCTGCATGAGAGACTAGAGAGCTGGGGGAATTGGTTTATAACCTGGGTCCCATCTCTGAGTTTGCTGAATGACTTTGGGCAGCCTCCTGAGCCTTCCATCCATGAAACAGGAAGCATACCTGCCCATCTGGCTTACAAGCAGGAAGAAAATACAAAGTTTACATGAAATTTTATTCTATTGGAGGGGGAGCAGTGAATAGGTAAAGGAAGGAGGAATGGTTCCTTATCTGTGCTTATTATGAAGGAAAATTTAATATGCCTGGATATGTGCTAGTTTTATTCCTCCTTGGATTTGGTTTTCCAAAGAGCCTTGTGTTCCTGGAAGAGCTTGCACTAATCACTTACTTCTGCTATGGGGCCCCTTGGGTATGAAGACTCTTATACTGACACAAAGTGAGTGGGGTTAGCAAAGGGAGGGGCCTTGGCCAAAAAAAACAGTGCCAGCTGAGGAGTGTTTTTCAAGACCCTGAAGACTCTTGGGCCTTCTGGCACATGTCACATAATTATTTCAGTTCTTGGGAAGAGGCTCAGCCAGGATCTCTTCTTGTGAAGGAGATGTAAATGGCAATAGCTAACATACAAGGAGGAGGTGGGGTGGGGACTGACTGTTTCCATAATTCCTCGTTTAACCCCCAGGCCGATCCTTTTCCATGACTATCCCCACTTTACAGATGAGAAAGGAGGCTCAGAGGAAGAGGGGTGGTCAAGGAGGAGGACGGTTTGCAGTGAAGAAGGTCTGATAAATAACTTTTAACACACTCACCCCTCTGAGTCGGAAACAAGCACCATCCCAGCCTCTTCTCATCAGTTCTACCTATGCAGCCTCCTCTCCCATCCCCACTACCCTCCCTGGAGTTTTGTACTTCCCAAGTTGTCCCGTGATGGGCTTCCCCACTAACTGTACTCCCACTGTGATCCAGTCTACCACACTTGCCTGTGTCAGCTCTCTGGCTCTATGATGGACTCAGGCCCTGCCTCTACTTTGAATCTCCACATTCACACCCAGCACAGCCTGACCCTAACTAACCTTCCTGTCTTACTGCCTTCCAGCACAGACCCTACACTCCAGCAACAGTGGACCGATCACTTCTTTAACTCAGTAAGTATGTATTGAGCATCTGCAATGCACCAGATACTGCTAGGCCCTAGACATAGAAAAGTGAGCAAAACAGACATGTTCCCTACTTCCCAGAAGTTTCCCATGTAAACCCCTGTGGGCCCCATGTTTTCCTGCCTCCATTCATATAACATAGCTATTAATAGTGAGGTCATGACTGTGAATCCTGGCTCAACTATCTTGTGACTTTAGGAAAATATTTAACTTCTCTCTAAGCCTCAGTTTCCCCATCTGTAAATTGGAGATGATAATTCTACTTATCTCATAGAGCTTCAGTGAGCCTTAAGTGAGATGTATATAATAGCACAATGACATGTATAGCAGAGTATATGCTAAGTAATATTCCCTTTCATTACTTTTATTATTACCGATAATGCCTTTCCACTTCCACTTGTCCTGAATTCTACTTGTCCTTCAAGGCTCAGCACCAAATGTCAACTTCTTCACAAAATCTTATTTAATCTCCATAGTTAAAGTAGATTTCTCTGAACTCTTATCTCCTAGTGGCAGTTTTCCTAAAACATATATTTTTCATTTTCTCTACTCAGTTATGGTTATTTATGAGAATGCCTTATTCATAAGTAACCATAAGGCAGGGATTATACCTTATTCATCTTAGTGTTCCTTGGAGTACTTATCAATGGTGACTTAAACAGAACAAGCCCTCAGTCTTTTCTGAACAAAGGAATAAATGAATGAATACAGGATCACTTCTGATTGCATCAATGTTGTGGCAACCAGAGCAACACTGTCAAGGGCCAAGTGCTAAATTATATTTATATATACATCTTTTGTAAATGATAAAATATAATATAAAAATAAAATAGGCTAACTTTAGCAAACTGGAAATTTTTTTTAGGCTGAGCACAGTGGCTCACAACTATAATCACAGCACTTTGGGAGGCCAAGGAAGGAGAATCCCTTGAGGCCAGGAGTTCAGGACAAGCGTGGCCAATATACTAAGACCCCGTCTGTAAGAAAAATAAAAAAGAAATTAGCTGGGTGTGGTGCCGCATACCTGTAGGGCAAGACTGAGACAGAAGGATGGCTTGAGCCCAGGAGTTTGCAGTTGCAGTGAGCTATTGATCATGCCATTGCACTCCAACCTGGGTGACAAAGGGAGACACCGTGTCTTTTTTTTTTGAGATGGAGTCTCACTCTGTCGCCCAGGCTGGAGTGCAGTGGCACAATCTCGGCTCACTGCAGTCTCCGCCTCCCTGGTTCAAGCGATTCTCCTGCCTCAGCCTCCCAAGTTGCTGGGATTACAGGCATGCGTAACCATGCCTGGCTAATTTTTGCTTTTTTTGAGACAGAGTTTCGCTTTTGTTGCCCAGGCTGGAGTGCAATGGCACAATCTCGGCTCACCGCCACAACCTCCGCCTCCCAGGTTCAAGCGATTCTCCTGCCTCAGCCTCCCAAATTACAGGTGCCCGCCACCACATCCGGCTAATTTTATATTTTTAGTAGAGATGGGGTTTCGCCATGTTGGTCAGGCTGGTCTCCAACTCCCGACCTCAGGTGATCCACCCGCCTCAGCCTCCCAAAGTGCTGGGATTACTACAGGCATGAGCCACCGCACCTGGCCTAATTTTTGTATTTTTAGTAGAGACGGGGTTTCGCCATGTTGGCCAGGCTGGTCTCGAACTCCTGACCTCAGGTGATCCACAGCAGCCTTTTTTCTTTTTCTTTTTTTTTTGGGACAGAGTCTTGCTCTGTCACCCAGGCTAGAGTGCAATGGCACCATGTCAACTCACTGCAACCTCCGTCTCCCGTGTTCAAATGATTCTCCTGCTTTAGCCTCCCAAGTAGCTGGGATTACAGGTGCCCGCCACCTCACCCAGCTAATGTTTGGTTTTTCTGTTTGCTTGTTTTGAGACGGAGTCTCGCCCTGTCGCCCAGGCTGGAGTGCAGTGGCACGATCTCAGCTCACTGCAACCTCCACCTCCCGGGTTCAAGCAATTCTCTGCCTCAGCCTCCCGAGCCGCTGAGATTACAGGTGCCCAAATGCCTGGCTAATTTTTGTATTTTTAGTAGAGACGGGGTTTCACCATGTTGGTCAGGCTGGTCTCAACCTCCTGACCTCAAGTGATCTGCCCACCACAGCTTCCCAAAGTGCTGGGATTACAGGTATGAGCCACCGCATCCGGCCCATTTTTTAATTCCAGTTTTTTAGTAGAGACACTCTATTTTGTCCAGGCTGGACTTGAACTCCTGGCCTTGAGTAATCCTCATGCCTTGGCTTCCCAAAGTGCTGGGCTTACAGGCATGAGCCACAGTGCCCAGCCAGTGACCCACTTTCTATTTGGATCACCCTGCATTTTCCAAAGGGCTTTCATGGAGAGAGGATAGACAAGATTGTCTTTGGTTGGCAGCTGAAGAACTGAGGCCTATAGAAGTTAAGTGACTTGCTCCAGGGTGCCAGGGCAGCAGAATCAAGATCAGAACCCAGGTCTCACTCCTCCCATTCTAGATCGTGACACCACATCACAAGAGACACAGATAGTATTCATAGAAAATGCAAAAACCACACAGTTGGACAAACTCAGGTAACCATGTTTAAGCATTCCATGGTCAAGAAACATCCAAATTCATGGAGACAAGTGGAAATCAGAAGGCAAAATTGGGGCAAAAGGAAATTTCTTGGCAACACGACCATAACTAGTCACACGGTGAGACTGGCCAAAAGAACCGTCGCTCAGTCAAACACAGGAGCCAAGCTCCAAGACAGAAAGGCCCAGCCCTAGAGACTAGAGTGGAAACAATAAGGGACAAGACATGGTCCCTCCCGCTGGGAACAAAACTCCCTACACTAGCACATTGTTCTCTTCTCAGACCATTTGCCTGTCCTTCACACGTGGCACAGAAAAAAGGGGAAAGGGTTTGATGTCAAAAGAGTTGGGTTTAGGCCAGGTGCGGTGGCTCACGCCTGTAATCCCAGCACTCTGGGAGTCCAAGGCGGGTAGATCACGAGGTCAGGAGATTGAGACTATCCTGGTCGGCCAACATGGTGAAACCCTGTCTCTACTAAACATACAAAAATTAACTGGGCGTGGTGGCGCGTACCTGTAATCCCAGGTACTCGGAAGGCTAAGGCAAGAGAATCGCTTGAACCAGGGATTCAGAGGTTGCAGTGATCTGAAATCGCACCATTGCACTCCAGCCTGGCAACAGAGTGAGACTTCGTCTCAAGAAAAAAAAAAAAAAAAACAGTTGGGTTTAGGCCCAGCTTTGCCCACTTCCTAGCTGCGTGACCTCAGGCAAGTCACTTTCTTTCTCTGAGTTTCAGTGTCTCCATCTGTAAAATGTCAGAAAGGGAATGGCTGGGTAAAATTCATTATGTCTTTGAGAGGATTAAATGAGCCAATATTTGTGAAAGTGTTCAATAGTCTCAGCTCTGCCACCTACCAGCTCTGTAACCTTGGGCAAATTCCTTTGTGTCTCTCTGCCTCAGTTTTCTTGTGTGTAAAATGGGGATGATAATAGCACCTACCCCTGAGGATTATTGTAGGGATTGAATTAATACACCCAAAGTACTTAGAACAGTGCTTGATATACAGTGAGTACTGAATAAATGTTTGCTATTATCATAAAGGGGGTAGTGGTCACTGGCATAGAGTCAGGAGAAGCATTCTTCAAATCCCACAAAGAAGGTGGAACAAGTGTCACCTCATTTTAAAGATGAGGACACTGAGGCTCAGAAAGATGAGGTGTTTTATCTGAAGTCACACTGCTAGTTGGTGGAAACTCCAGGGCTTCTAAAGATTGCATATCCAAAAGGCCAGGCGCGGTGGCTCACATCTGTAATCCCAGCACTTTGGGAGGCCAAGGCGGGCGGATCACGAGGTCAAGAGATCGAGACCATCCTGGCTAACATGGTGAAACTATGTCTCTATTAAAAATACAGAAATTAGCTGGGTGTGGTGGCATGCCGCCTGTAGTCCCAGCTATGTGGGAGGCTGAGGCAGGAAGATCGCTTGAACCCGGGAGGTGGAAGTTGCAGTGAGCAGAGATGGTGCCACTGGACTCCAGTCTGGTGACAGAGTGAGACTCCATCTCAAAAAAAAAAAAAAAAAAAAATTGCATATCCAATGCCCTTTCCCCTGCAGATAATATTCCAGCTGTTGCAACCTGTCAGTCCTCTGGCCAATTTCAGTCCACAGACACATTTTGTTTGGTCCACACAGTATTTTTTAAATTGAATTTAAATGTGATTAGATGAGCCCAGCAAACACTAGTGAGCCTCAGGCCCCACCCCTCCCCCGGTGTTACTCCCAGCACACTACTCTCATTTAGATACCTGCACAAACTAATGCCATACCAGTCATTAATATATGGTACAGACAAGTTCAGGAGACTAAAGGAGAGGCAGAGAGTGTCATAGGTGAGAGTGGGAGGAATGAGGTAGTCAGGGAAGCCTTCCTGGAGGTACCTGGACTTCAGTTAGGACTTAAAACTGGGAAGTAGGATTTGCTGAGATTAAAAAGGAGGGCAGGAGATAGGGCAGATTGTTTTAGCATTTGGTGACCTTCGCATATGTTTATGATCCTCCCCTGCCAAGGCTTCCCCCAGGCCTTTCCTTTGGTAGAGGACAGAAAATGAATGAGCTGCCCTTTATCTCGGTTGAGGCCATGTGACCCAGGAGATCCAGAGTCAATACCAATTGTCATAGTTTGTTGATTAATTGGTCTGTGCCATCATCTCTGAGGACTCAGCACTGTGCAAGGCACTTGGAGAAAGCGGAAATCACTTGAGCCAAAGTATACACTATAGCCCTGGCCGGGTGTGGTGGCCCACGCTTGTAATCCCAGCACTTTGGGAGGCCAAGGCAGGCGATTCACTTGAGGTGGGGAGTTGGAGACCAGCCTGGCCAACATGGTGAAACCCCATCTCTATTAAAAATACAAATATTAACTGAGTGTCATGGCGGGTGCCTGTAATCCCAGCTACTTGAAAGGCTGAGGCAGGAGAATCGCTTGAACCCGGGAGGCAGAGGTTGTAGTAAGTCCAGATCGTGCCACTATACTCCAGCCTGGGCAACAGAGCGAGACTCTGTCTCTAAACAAACAAACAAACAAACTATAGGCCAGAAGCAGTGCTCACTCTTGTAATCCCAGCACTTTGGGAGGCCAACGCGGGTGGATCACCTGAGGTCAGGAGTTCAAGACCAGCCTGGACAATCTGGTGAAACCCCATCTCTACTAAAAATACAAAAATTAGCTGGGCATGGTGGCGGGCACCTGTAATCCCAGCTACTCGGGAGGCTGAGGCAGGAGAATCGCTTGAACCCGGGAGGCGGAGGTTGCAGTGAGCTGAGATTGTGCCATTGCACTCCAGCGTGGGCAACAAGAGCAAAATTCCATTTCAAAAAAAAAAATAAATAAGAATAATAAACTACAGCCCTTGCGGTTAATAACAAAAGTAATAATGATAATCACAATAGCTAGCGTTTATTACACCATTATGAACCAGGGGCTGTGGATAGCGGATTTTTTTGCTAAGGGTGGGACTTCTCAAGGAGTGTTTCCCAGAATATGAATTAATATACACCAAGATGTAGTCCATCATCAAATCATTCTGGGAAACATTGGGTTAAGCAATGTTAAATGAGTGTTTGGCTGTAGGTCATCTCCAAGACTTTAACATTCATAGTCAATCTCTAAGAAAGGTGTAATGATTTGCAGCATTCCCCAAACTCATGTGACGTGGAACAAGAAACATTGGCTCAGGTTTGTCACATTGCTTCCCTTTCTGCTGGGGCAGTAGCAGGCAGTGAGATGTAGGAAAAGGGCTGCTTTCCAGTTCTGGCTCTATTGCTACTTCCTATGAGACCAAGAAAAGTTCCTTTTCTTGTTTGGACCTCAATTTTCCTATTTCTGAAAAAGCCTAATATTCTGGAAGTTTCTTCCCATCCTAGAAACTATTTTTTTCTTTTTTCTTTTTTTTTTTTTTTTGAGACAGGGTCTGACTCTGTTGCCCAGGCTGGAGTACAGTGGCATGATCATGGCTCACTGCAGCCTCAACTTCCTTGACTCAAGCAATTATCTCACCTCAGACTCCCGAATAGCTGGAACTACAGGTGCAAGGCACCTCACCCAGCTAATTTTTTGTATATATACATTTTTTTTGAGACAGGGTCTTCCTCTGTCGCAACAACAGTGCAGTGGCATGATCATGGCTCACTGCAACCTCCGCCTCCCAGGTTCAAGAGATTTTCATGCCTCAGCCTCCTGAATACCTGGGATTACAGGCATGTGCCACCATGCCTGACTAATTTTATTTTTAATAGAGATGGGGTTTCGCCATGTTGGCCAGGCTGGTCTCGAACCCCTGGCCTCAAGTGATCCACCTGCCTTGGCCTCCCAATGTGCTGGGATTACAGGTGTGAGCCACCATGCCCAGCCACTTTTTTGTATTTTTTGTAGAGAAAGGGTTTCGTCATGTTGCCCAGCCTTGTCTTGTGCCCAGGCCCCAATTCTAGCAATCTTGATAGTTTCTAACGTTTCCTACCTCTATGGAAGAAAGGATGATCACAGGAGTGAAGTGCAGAAAGGCTGTGGCAAGTTGATGGGGCTGCCTAACTGCCTGTCCCAACAACAGGCATGGATCAGAGAGGTTGGCCAATTTCCACAGTACTTGGATCTTTAGGTCTATTTGAGACATATCTCTAGGTTCATTAGAAGGAACATGAATGGCCTAATTACCTAATGTGAATAAAATGCACAGAGACTCCAGATAAAGACAAGGAAAAGCTGGGCTGGGCTCATTTTGCATAGGTATCATTGCCTGGTATGTTTTTTGTAAACCTCCCAGGAGTCCCTCATTTAGGAAAAGCAGGAAATGTTACAGTATGTCTGCCACTCTCTTAAAAACAAACAAACAAACAAACAACCCTCCATAACTGCCTATTACAAGAATAAACTCTAGACCTCTCACTTTGGCCCACATACCCTCTATGCTCCAGAACCCATTTACCTCCAGATTTTCCCTCCGTTTCTTGCACCTGGCCTTGCTCTGTGCCAGCCCCAGAAACACACGGAAACTCATCCCAGCCTGCGGGCCCCTAGGGCATAGTGTTCCCACTGCATTCCCACTCCCCCCACCCACACACAAACACCCGATACTTTGCATCCTTCAAGCCTCAGCTTAAATGGCCCCTTCTCAGAGGGACCATCCTTGATCAGCCTGGTTGAAATACTCCATGTTCTCCATAGCACAGATCACAACCTCTGATTTTGTGTGTTTATCTGCTTTTTGCCCATTGCCTCCACTAACGTGCAAGCTCCATGACCCTGGAGCATGTGGCTATTTTATTCACCTTTAGTATCCCTCAGTAGGCACTCAGTATGTGTTGAAAGAATGCTGCGTGGCCTCTGACAAGCTGCTTCCCCTCTCTGGGCCTCTGTAGGCCTATGAGTGAAATGAAGCGTTTAAAAGAGGTGTTACTGAGAGCCCTTGGCGCTCTGACTGCAGCTCTGTGACTAACATCTGGGCCTCAAGCCCAGGAGTGAGCCCGGCGTGTTGCATCTCCACAGCGCTGCACAGAGTGCACTGATTTAATCAAGCAACAAACACCCTGTAATTTAGTGTTCTGCTGTTCCTCTTCCCCAGTCCCTGGACTGGGGACTGTGCTGTCAGATTTCCAGGATGATCCATGCACAGCCACCTGTTCTCCCAGCTCACTTGATCCCAGTGCCCCTGAGGAGAGGATGGTGGGCAGGCTGGGAAAACATTTTCGATCTGGAAGCCCAGGGGCAAGGAGGACTTGTCACTGTCCTGACCTGAAAGGCTAGAATCTGCAAGAGATTTCATCAAATCCCCTCATTTCTGGATTAAAAGGGATGCTTGGCCCAGTCCTTTGCCTTAAACCTAACTGTCTTCCAAAGATGCCTCCACCATGATTCCACTTGAAGTGCTCAGAATAGGGGCCCTCAGTGCCTTTCAGAGCTGCTCATCTCACCAATGAATGGCTTTGTTTAGAAAGTTCTTTAATCAGCAGCATGGTGTAACACAAGGCAGTGTAGCATAGGGGTGAAAGGCCTGGGCTTCCAGCCAGGCTGCCTGGGTGGAATTCCAGCTCTGCAGCAGACTTGCTGTGTGAGCTTGAGCAAGCCATAAAACCTCTCTGTGTCTCTGCTTCCTCTAGTGTAAAACAGGGAGGATCCTCATTAGGCTGTTGGGAGAATTACAAACTGTTAATTGATAGTGGGAGAGCAATAAATGTAGATTACTGTTAACTGCCACCTACTGAGTGTTGGTGGTGGTAATTTAATTTTTTTTTTTTTTTTGAGACAGAGTTTCACTCTTGTTGCCCAGGCTGGAGTGCAATGGCATGATCTCGGCTCATCGCAACCTCCGCCTCCCAGGTTCAAGCGATTCTCCTGCCTCAGCCTCCCTAGTAGCTGGGATTACAGGCATGTGCCACCACGCCTGTCTAATTTTGTGTTTTTTTAGTAGAGATGGGGTTCCTTTGTGTTGGTCAGGCTGGTCTCGAACCCCCGACCTCAGGTGATCCACCCACCTCGGCCTCCCAAGGTGCTGGGATTACAGGCATGAGCCACCGCGCCCAGCTATTTTCTTTTTTTTTTTTATGTTTGTGTGTGTGGTGTGTTTTTTCTTGGGACCAGGGCGGGCTTGGCATTTTTAGAGACAAGGTCTCACTATGTTGCCTGGTCTGGTCTCCAACTCCTGGCCTCAAGCTATCCTCCTGCCTCAGCCTCCTGAAGTGCTGGGATTACAGGCATGAGCCACCACACCTTGCTTGCTAGTGGTTTTAAAACCTCTTAGACTCAGGTTCTCTGGAATGGTTTGTTTGCGAAGGAGACAGTGGATCCCAACCCAAACTCAGGGCTGGAAATTCAGAGGGGTGGCTCACTGTTGACTGTGAGAACATTCACTTTGTCTTTCTGAGTCTTAGAATCCTCATCTGAATAAAGAGAAAGAATATTTCCTGTCCTGCTTCCTGTCATTCAGCCAACGTAGCTGGGTATGGTGGCTCACGCCTGTAATTCCAGCACTTTGAGAGGCTGAGGTAGGAGGATTACTTGAGGCCAGGAGAGTGAGATCAGCCTGGTCAACATAGCAAGACGCTGTGTCTACAAAAAAAACTTTAATGTCTTCATAGAACCAATGAGTAGATCAAATGAGTGATGGACAAGAAAAGAAGGCTTTGAAAAGTGAAAAATACTACATAAATGTGAGGAATTAATCTCATTTTGTTGGAGAAGCCCTTACCGCTTTTAGCAAGGCAAGTCAGCTTCCACACAACAAAAATAGCTAAACTCAACCTACTTGGCAGATCATGTGCTTTTGGTACTTGCTGTGAATTTGAAGCAAATCCCTTTAGAATCTTCTTTTAGGGCCGGGTGAGGTGGCTCACGCCTGTAATCCCAGCACTTTGGGAGGCCGAGGTGGGCGGATCACGAGGTCAGGAGATCAAGACCATCCTGACTAACACGGTGAAACCCCGTCTCTACTAAAAAAAAATACAAAAAATTAGCTGGGCGTGTTGGCGGGTGCCTGTAGTCCCAGCTACTTGGGAGGCTGAGGCAGAAGAATTGCTTGAACCCGGGAGGCAGAGGTTGCAGTGAACACAGATTGCACCACTGCACTCCAGCCTGGGTGACAGAGCAAGACTGTCTCAAACAAACAAACAACTGTCCAGTATATTGTTGTAAATTTAGCTCAATTTTTTATTTTAAATTTTTTATTTATTTTTGTTTTGTTTTATGTTTCTGTTTTCTAAGATAGAGTCTTTCTTTCTTGTCCAGGCTGGAGTGCAGTGGCACGATCATAGCTTATTGTATCCTTGACCTCCTGGGCTCAAGAAATCCTCCCACCTCAGCGTCCCAAAGTGCTGGGATTACAGGCATGAGCCACTATGCCTGGCTAACTCCATTTTTTTAAAAGGTAAAATGGTACATCTGTGTCCTATCTCATAAGGGGGTCAGCATTTTGGATGAAAAATAATGTATGGTCTAAAGCCTCAAGTAAAGCCCTCAGAAAGTCATCATATTGGAGCCAGCAGTCTATGGGCATTGCTGTAACAGCTGCTGTTTCTTCTTTTTTTTTTTTTGAGATGGAGTCTTGCTCTGTCCCCCAGTCTGGAGTGCGGTGGCCCGATCTCGGCTCACTGCAACATCCGCCTCTCAGGTTCAAGCGATTCTCCTGCCTCAGCCTCCAGAGTAGCTGGGATTACAGGCATGTGCCGCCAAACCTGGCTAATTTTTGTGTTTTTAGTAGAGACAAGATTTCGCCATGTTGGCCAGGCTGGTCTCGAACTCCTGACCTCAGGCGATCCACCCACCTGTCAGCCTCCCAAAGTTACAGGCATGAGCCACCGCACCTGGCTTTGCTGTTTCTTCTGAGGGTCCAGATTAAGATGTTGGCTGGCATGTAGGGCTCAGGTTGTGAGAAAAGGAATGTACAGCTAGCTCTACAATAAGGTGATATTCAGTGTGGTGAGATGCAACTCTGGGATCCAAGACTGCTTAGGGAATGGCAGCAACCAGTATCCCACACACACATGGTTTACCTACTGTGTCTGTGTCCATCAGATCATGGAGCTGAGGGCGTGTGACTTAGATGTGTCTGTGCTGTGCTTCTGACCCATTCTGTTTGTCTTAGGGAGGCCCACAGAACCTAAGGGGCCTCCCATTGTCCCTTAGGTTCCTGGAGGAGGTTAACTGAGGGCCCGGAGATGAAGACAAGATCTGAGAGTTCTCCAGACCCAGCAGTGTGAGTGAAGCAAGGGGAATGTTCAGGGACTATGAAGGGGAGGGCTGAGGAGGGGTGGTTAGAGCAGAGCTGGAAAGCTGGAACAATGAGGACAGCTCATTCACAAGGAGGGGCAGGGGCGGGGAACCGGGAATATCAGAGGAGATCAAAGAGAGAGAGAGACTTGGCAGAAGCTTGGGGAAGAGAGTTTTGAGGAGAAAATAAGTACCAAGGGTTGACCTGCTGCAGCATTACAGAACTAATCACTGTCCTTCAAATTGGGAGTTGCAGACCAGTCGGACCAACAAGGTGAAACCCCATCTCTACTAAAAATACAAAAAAATTAGCCGGCGTGGTGGCATGTGCCTGTAGTCCCAGCTACTCAGGAGACTGAGACAGGAGAATTGCTTGAACCCGGGAGGCGGAGGTTGCAGTGAGCTGAGATCTCGCCGCTGCACTCCAGCCTGGGTGACGAAGCAAGACTCCATCTCAAAAAAAAAAAGAGAAAAATTCCATGCTTCTAGATTACCAAAAAGGAAGTTTAGTTCCTTTGAGTACTTTAAACATTCCCCCTAGAATTGCATGAAAACAACACATTGGCCAGGCACGGTGGCTCACACCTGTAATCCCAGCACTTTGGGAGGCCAAGGCAAGCAGATCACTTGAGGTCAGGAGTTTGAGACCATCCTGGCCAACATGGTGAAACCCCGTCTCTACTAAAAATACAAAAATTAGCAGGGTGTGGTGGTGCACGCCTGTAATCCCAGCTACTTGGGAAGCTGAGGGAGGAGAATCACTTGAACCTGGGAGGCAGAGGTTGCAGTGAGCTGAGATTGTGCCATTGCACTCCAGCCTGGGTGATAGAGGGAGATTCTGTCTTGAAAAACCAAAAAAACAACACATTTATTCACCTCACACACATTAGGATGGCTACTATCAAAACAAACAGAAAATAACAAGAGTTAGAAAGGATGTGTAGAAACTGGAAGCTTTGTGTACTGTTGGTGGAAATGTAAAATGGTGCAGCCACCATGGAAAACCATATGGAAGTTCCTCAGAAAATTAAAAATAGGGCCAGGGATGGTGGCTCACATCTGTAATCCCAGCACTTTGGGAGGCTGAGGCGGGCTGATCACATGAGGACAGGAGTTTGAAACCAGCCTGGCCAACATGGTAAAACCCTGTCTCTACTAAAAATACAAAAATTAGCCAGACGTGATGGCACATACCTGTAATCCCAGCTACTCAGCAGTCTAAGGGAGAAAAATCACTTGAACCCAGGAGGCAGAGGTTGTAGTGAGGCAAGATCACTCCAGCTTGGGCAACAGAGTGAGACTCTGTCTAAAATAAATAAATAAATAAATAAATAAATAAATAAATAAATAAATAAATAAATAAAAATAGGCCAGGCAGGGTGGCTCAAGCTTGTAATCTAAGCACTTTGGGAGGCCAAAGTAGGAGGATCCCTTGAGGCCAGGAGTTGGAGACCAGCCTCAGCAACATAGTGAGACCCCATTTCTACAAAAAATTTAAAAACTTGCTGGGCACAGTGGCTCATGCCTGTAATCCCAGCACTTTGGGAGGCTGAGGGAGGTGGATTACCTGATATCAAGCACTCGAGACCAGCCTGGCCAACATAGTGAAACCACGTGTCCACTAAAACTACAAAAATTAGCCAGGTGTGGTGGCGCACGCCTGTAATCCCAGCTACTCAGGAAGCTGAAGCAGGAGAATCACTTGAACTGGGAGGTAGAGGTTACAGTGAGCCGAGATCACGCCATTGCACTCCAGTTTGGGCAACAAAAGCAAGACTCCATCTCAAAAAAAAAAAAAAGAAAATTAAACAACTTAGCTGGGTATGGTGGTGAACACCTGTAGTCCCAGCTACTTGAGACGCTGAGGCAGAAGGATCACTTAAGCCCAAGAATTAAAGGCTGCAGTGAGCTAAGATGGTGCCACTGCACTCTTGCCTGGGTAGACAGAGTGATGACTCCCATTTCTAGAAATAATAATAAAGTGAAAAAATGTAAAACTTTTTAAAATAATTAAAAATGGAACTACCTTGGCCAGGTGCAGTGCCTCACGCCTGTAATCCCAGCATTTTAGGAGGCCGAGGCGGGCAGATCACCTGAGGTCAGGAGTTTGAGACCAGCCTGGCCAACATGGCGAAACCCTGTCTCTACTAAAAATACAAAAAAAAATTAGCTGGGCATGGTGGCACGTGCCTGTAATCCCAGCTACTCGGGAGGCTGAGGCAGGAGAATTGCTTGAACCCTGGAGGTGGAGGTTTCAATGAGCCGAGATCACGCCACTACAATCCAGCCTGGACAACAAGAGCGAAACTCCATCTCAGAAAAAAAAAATAAATAAATAAATAAATAAATAAATAAAAATGGAACTACCATATGATCCAGCAATCCCACTTCTGTGTGCATATCCAAAAGATTTGAAAGCAGGGTCTTTTTTTTTTTTTTAAGACAGAGTCTCACTCTGTCACCCAGGCTTGGAGGAGAGTGGCGCGATCTCAGCTCACTGCAACCTCCGCCTCCCAGGTTCAAGCAGTTCTACTGCCTTAGTCTCCCGAGTAGCTGGGATTACAGGCACCCATCACGCCTGGCTAATGTTTGTATTTTTAGTAGAGATGGGGTTTCACCATGTTGGCCAGGCTGGTCTTGAACTCCTAACCTCAGGTGACCTGCCTGCCTTGGCCTCCCAAAGTGCTGGGATAACAGGCATGAGCCACCATGTTTGACCTGAAAGCAGGGTCTTAAAGAGCCACTTGTACACCTATGTTCATAGCAGTACTATTCACAATAGCTAAGAGATAGAAACAACCCAAATGTCTATTGATGGATACACGGACAAGCAAAATGTGGTATATATTATATATACTATGGAATATTATTCAGCTTTAAAAAGGAAGGAAATCATGTTATATGTTGCAACATGAATGAAACTTGAAGACATTATGCTAAATGAAATAAGCCAGTCACAAAACAACAAATACTGTATGATGCCACTTATATGAGATATCTAAAGTCAGCAAATTCATAGAAACAGAAAGTGGAATGCTGGTTACCAGGGCCTGGAGGGAGCGGGAAAAGGGAAGTTGTTTTTTAATGGGTGCAGAGTTTCAGTTTAGCAAGATAAAAAAGTTCTGGAAATCTGTTTCCAACAACGTGAATATACTTAATGCTACTGAATGTACACTTAAAGATGGTTAACATGGTAAATTTTATGTATCTCTTACCAGAAAAGGAATTTTTTTAATTAAAAAAACCCAAAACCAAAACAATATATTTGCCTGTATACGCCCCCTTTACTCACTGAAAAACAGCTGGTTTCAAAACAGCCTGTTCAGTGTGATACTATTTTTGTCAAATGCCCTTTTCTATTCTAATATATGTAAATTATTATCATTAGGACATAAACCAAAAGATTATCAGTCGTTATTTCTGAGTGCTGATTTTGTCCCTTTTGCTAATCTGTACTCTGTAACTTTTTTTAGGGAACATTTTGTTACTTATTAAAACAATTAAAATTCATCCTATTTCAGCCTCTGTCTTGATGTCCACAAAACTGACATAAGTTGACTTCATGTTTTTGAAGCTTTATTTTGTATATAATTTGAAATCAATGCTAATAATTAATCTCAATATAATAATAGTAATACTTCCTATGTAGTGCAAGATACTTGTGCTCGTCATGAATTATCTCACATATTAACCTTTTGAGGTAGGTACTATTTTTTTTTTTTTTTGAGAGGGAGTTTCACTTTTGTTGCCCAGGCTGGAGTACAATAGCGTGATCTTGGCTCACTGCAACCTCCACCTCCCAGGTTCAAGTGATTCTCCTGCCTCAGCCTCCCAAGAAGCTGGGATTACAGGCATGTGCCACCATGCCTGGCTAATTTTTTATATTTTTAGTAGAGACAGGGTTTCACCATGTTAGCCAGGATGGTCTCGATCTCCCGAACTCAGGTGATCCACCCGCCTCCGCCTCCCAGAGTGCTGAGTTAGGTACTATTATTAAAACTCTTTCTACAGACAAAAAAATAGAGGTTATGGCCAGGCACGGTGGCTCACAGCTGTAATCCCACCACTTTAAGAGGCCGAGGTGGGCGAATCATCTGAGGTCAAGAGTTCCTCACCAGCCTGGCCAACATGGCAAAATCTCGTCTCTACTAAAAATACAAAAATTAGCCAGGCATTGTGGCAGGCACCTGTAATCCCAGCTACGCAGGAGGCTAAGGCAGGGGAATAGCTTGAACCTGGAAGGCAGAGGTTGCAGTAAGCCAAGATGGCACCACTGCACTCCAGCCTGGGCAACAGAGTGAGACTCCGTCTCCAAAAAATAAAAGAAAGAAAGAAAAGAAAAAAGAAAAAACAGAGGTTATATAGCTTGTGCAAACTCATTTGGAAATGTCAAAGCTGGCCAGGCATAGTGGCTCATAGCTGTAATCCCAGCACTTTGGTAGGCTGAGGCAGGAAGATCACTTAAAGCCAGGAGTTTGAGACCACCTTGGGCAACATAGCCAGACCCCCATTTCTACACAAAAATAAAAAATAGAAATGTCAGAGCTATGTCCGATTTCAGAGCAGTCTGATGCCAAAGCCTGTGTTATTGACAGCCTGGCTATGCTGCTAGACCAACATGGTGTCGTAACTTGTCAACCAGTTCATGGCTTCCTTCAATAGCCACGAATTTATAATGTATGTGTTACTTAAATTGGTCAAACAATACCCCACCACTCTCCTGGTAGCTATAGTATATTTGTTTCAAAGATAAGACAAGGGTCAACCTTAGTCCAGAAATCCCAAGCCACATAACATTCCAGTTGGGTCCAGACGGAGCCAATGAATGAGACAATCCTGGGGACCCTGAGACTGGGATTTTATGAGACACTCACCTTTTTCGCCTTACTTACTAACTCCACCACCCATTACAGCCAACCAGGACACATACCCTCCTCCCAGGACCAACTTCAATCTGAGGGTAGGGCAATGTGCAGACAGGGAAGGATGTCAAACATGGTAATTTTAATGATATAATTTATCTCAAAAGAATGATTATGGTGGTATAATTAACACTTCATATGCAGACATTTCCATCTCTAAGGAGCTCTGAGAGCCTTAAGGATGATTATTTAAATATATATCACATCCATTGCTGGAGACAAGGTCTATTGTTTTAAAAGATAATTAAAATTCCTTCCCCTTTGGAATTAAGAAGATTTCCTATAGGATGAATATTTTGCCCACCAGACACATGAATAGATCTAAATCTGGGAATTCCAAACACAGGGCTGGAAAAGATCTTGAAGAGCAATCTGTCCAGGAAAGACCAATATCTAACAAATATAACATCAATTTCAGATTCCCTGCTCATGGCAGAAATTATTAATCACAGCAATTTTTCCCATGAAGGCTGCATGTGTCTTCAGAATCTTTCCCCCTGTAGTACTCAAGGTAGCCACCATTAGTTCATCAGAGTTGGATCCTATTTGCTATTCTGGTTATTAGTTCACTGTTATCCCTTCAATGAGTCAAAAGACTGAAGTTCAGAAAGGTAAATAAGCTCACTCAAAATTACAGAGCTGGTAATACAAAGGCCATGTTACCAAATTTTTGCTTTTTCCTTAATCTCCATCCCTGCCTCTTTGCTCTGTTCAGACTATAATTGGTAAATTATATGGTTTGCACCAGATTCACCTTTCTTTTGTTTTGTTTTGTTTTGTTTTGTTTTGTTTTAGCTAGAGTCTTGCTCTGTCGCCCAGGCTTGAGTGCAGTGGCACCATCTTGGCTCACTGCAACCTCCGCCTCCCGGGTTCAGGTGATCCTCCTGCCTCAGCCTCCCAAGTACCACCACATCTGGCTAATTTTTTTTTTTTTCAGACGGAGTCTCACTCTGTTGCCAGGCTGCAGTGTAGTGGCGTGATCTCGGCTCACTGCAACCTCTGCCTGCTGGGTTCAAGCGATTCTCCTGCCTCAGCCTCCCGGGTAGCTGGGACTACAGGCGCGGGCCACCACACCCAGCTAATTTTTGTATTTTCAGTAGCATTTCACCATGTTGGCCAGGATGGTCTCAAGCTCTTGACCTCGTGATCTGCCCGCCTCGGCCTCCCAAAGTGCTGGGATTACAGACGTGAGCCACCCTGCTGGCTCATCTTTCTTGAATGAGCTATTTTAAATGCCTCTACCAATGATTTGCCGAATGACAGTGGGACTATTACTTAATCTCTTTCAGCATCAGGTGTTTTCAAGTAGAAAATGGAGACAGCAATCCAGCTTCAGATTCCTGCCTGTCTTAGTGGCATGTTGGGGTGCTCTTTTGAGAAATGTGAGCTGCTAATGAAATGTCTATGGTTGCAGGGAAAGGATCAGACATTTTGAGAGCACCTTCTCTAAGAAAGGTACTGTGCTCCTTCTGGAATGTGTTTTTGCTCTAGGGGGTGTATAAATAGAGGAAGGCATTGGCTGGCTACAGCAATACGGTTATGCTAAGGCTCTTGGAGGAAGTGACATTTGAACAGGACTTTAAAGATCAATAGGATTAAATGTTTCTTTCGATTATAAAAGTTACACATGGTCATTACATAATTATTGGGAGAGACAGATTGTCAAGAAGAAAAATCATTTTTATTTCCTTTACCCATCAACCATATCAACTCTTTTTTTCTTCTAGTATCTTTTTACTCTATGCATGGGTGTGTTTTTTTTCTCCTTTCACATGGTTATGATTGATAGGCATATCATTTTATATTTTGATGTTTAAAAACCTTTAATAGGCCAGGCGCAGTGGCTCACGCCTGTAACCCCAACATTGTGGGAGGCCAAGGCAGGCGGATCACCTGAGGTCAGGAGTTGAAGACCAGCCTGGCCAACATGGTGAAACCCCGTCTCCACTAAAAATACAAAAATTAGCCGGGCGTGGTGGTATGCTTGAAACCAGGGAGGTGGAGGTTGCAGTAAGCTGAGATCACGCCACTGCACTCCAGCTTGGGCAACAGAGTGCGACTCTGTCTCAAAAAAAAAAAAAAAAAAAAAAAAAAAAAGTCAGAATGGTGCTTACCCTTAAGGGCATGGTTAGTGACTAGATGGGAGTATGAGAGGCACCCAGCTATAGACTACGAGAATATAATCACTTGGCTGGGCATGGTGGCTTACACCTGTAATCCCAGCACTTTGGGAGGCCGAGGCAGGCAGATCACAAGGGCAGGAGTTTGAGACCGGCCTGGCCAACATGGTGAAACCTTGTCTCTACTAAAGATACAAAAAACTAGCCAGGCATGGTGGCATGCACCTGTAATTCCAGCTACTCGGGAGGCTGAGGCAGGAGAATGACTTGAACCCGGGAGGCAGAGGTTGCAGTGAGCCGAGATTGCGCCATTGCACCCCAGCCTGGGTGACCACGGCAAGACAACATCTCAAAAAAAAAAAAAAAGAATATAAGCACTTGGTGAAAATCTATCAAGCTATACATTTAAGATTTGTGCACTTTTCTACATGTGTGCTATAGGTCAAGAAAAGTTCATTAATCAGTTGCAGGAAAATACATCCATCTAGTAGAGATAATCAAGACTGTTTCCCTGTAATCGCAGCTACTCGGGAGGCTGAGGTGGGAGAATCGTTTGAACCCAGAAGGCAGAGGTTGCAGTGAGCCGAGATCGCACCACTGCACTCCAGCCTGGGCGACAGAGCAAGACTCCACCTCAAAAAAAATAATAATAATAATGTTTCTTTGGACAGAAGGAACAGCACAAAGAAAGTCATAAAAGTAGGAAACGGACAACAGTCCAGGTTGCTTGCAATATTGGTGTTATAATATTTTGTGTAAGCAAACTACCCCAAAATTTAGGGCTTAAAATTTATGAGCAATTTTATTTGCTCATAATTCTGATCTGTGGAAATTTCGGCTGGGTTCAGCTACACGGTTCTTTCTGCCAGTATCTTACTAAAGTCACTCATGCAGTTGTAGTCATGCAGATTGACTTGGACTAGAGGTCCAAGATGGCCTGTCCTGGTTATTGATTTACTGCCTTAGTTGCAAATTTACTTTTTTGCCTGCTCTATTAAAATGGATCTGGGCCCCTGAAATGCCTTTTTCCTTTGACAGCTGGCAGGATGCCCAGCTTTGTCAGTATAGTGTGCTGGGAATACACTGAAGTTTTTTCTTTCTTTGTCTATTTGCTTTTTACAGTCTAGAGGTATTTTTTTAATACCTATTATGCCACGAATTCATAGGGATAGATTCCAGCAGCTCAGGCTCCTATTCATTGGTTCTCACAAAGTGTGTTTGGGTGGAGTGGCTGGTGCTTCATCTGAACCCAGGTACCTTTCTCTTTGGCTTTCTTCTTTTTCTGATCATTTTCCTTCACACTTTTCAGGAAGCTATGTTAGCTCTTAGAATGCTTAATGTGCTCAATAGGCAGATTAATTCTCTTGGCAAGAATCTTGCTCTTGTTTGTTTACAACAAGGCCAATAGCATGCTAGGTAACACTGTAGACTCTTCAGTTTTGCCATGGTAACATTTGTGGGGTATTCCTTTTTGAACAGTATCCATTCTCTCAATGTCTACAATATCATCTTACAGCTTTGCATGTATGTGGCCAAAGGAACAACTCCAGGTTTCCTAAAAGACCTAGAGAACATGTATTAGGTGCTTCTCTTTCCCTTTGTGTTAGTCATTTTGGTGAATTATTGGAAGGTGGCAGTTTCGGCTGAAAGGAAGAAAAGAGTTTTGTTTCCTGGTTACTGTGTGCTGGCTCGCCAGGCTCCTGCAGTGTTGTGCTTCCCCCATGCCCAACTCCTGCAGCATGAATGGCTTCTTGAGCTTCAGGCTCCTGCAGGGCACCATGGCCAGCAGCATCTGGTAGCTAGCAGCTTCCCCAAGAATCCGTCTCAAGTGCTTATGTAGCAAATGTCGATAAAGAGACATTTCCCTATGAACAACTTTCCCTGGCACCTGAGAGGGCCCATTTCCAGCAAGTTTCATAGGATGATTTCTACCAGTTCCACTGACCTGGCAGGGCACCACAGTGACTTCTCTGCCATTTAGTGGGCCCTTTCCAAAAAGATCTAGATCTCAGCCCTGAACGAGCTCTTCCTTGGGTGCTCTATGTCAACCCTAAAGATAGTGGCTGTTCCTCATATCTGCTATTCCTATAGTCTTCAGTGTTCTCTTTCCTTCTTATTAGTCAATCCCCTGTTACTCTAATCCTCTATTATAATTAATAATTCTTCATACTCAACTTTCCATATTCAAAGTACTGTGTGCTTTCTCTCTCCTGGTTGGACCCAAACAGATCCATGCCTCACTCATATACTGTGTCTGATGGTTGGTGTTGGCTGTCGGCTCTGCCTCTCTCTCCATTTTCCCAGAAGGATAGGCTCAACTTAATTACATGGCAGCTGAGTTCCAAAAGGGTGAATACTGAAAACGCAAGTCCTCTTGAAGACCAAGGCTCAGATGCCCCATAATATCATGTCAACTGATCTCTATTGGTCAAAGTAAGCCAAAGGATAAGCCGAGATGCAAAAGGAGGAAAAATGGACTCTATCTCTTGATTGAAAGAGTGGCAAAGTCACACTGCAAAGGAGTGTGGGTACAGGAATGGGAAGAATTGTTGCAACCATCATGGCAGACAATCTACTGTAGACTCATTGCATCGGAATCCGCAGGCTGCTTGTTGAAAGAAGGTTCCTTGGCCCTACACCAGAGGGGCTAAATCTACAGAGTAGGATCTGGGAATCCAAAATTTTAACACCCCCTGCCAAGTGATTCATACTTATATTACAACTTGAGAGCCATTAGCCTATGCTCACACAAGATTTATTTTCTCTTCTTTCTTTTGAGACACAGTTTCACTCTGTTGTCTAGGCTGGAGTGCAGTGGCGTGATCTCAGCTCACTGCAACCTCCACCACCAGGGTTTGAGTGATTCTCCTGCCTCAGCCTGCTAAGTAGCTGGGGTTACAGGCACACACCACCATGCCCGGCTAATTTTTCTATTATTAGTAGAGACAGGGTTTTGCCATGTTGGTCAGGCTGGTCTCAAACTCCTGACCTCAAGTGATCTGCCCACCTTGGCCTCCTAAAGTGCTGGGATTACAGGCAAGATTTCTTTTATTTATTATCATTTAAAAATTTTTACAGATAAAGTTGTATGTATTTATCATGTACAGCATGATGTTTTAAAATATATATACATTGTGGAATAATTAAATCTTGCTAATTAACATTAGCTCACATAGTCATTATTTTTGTGAGAACACAACATTCACTCTCTTAGCATTTTTCTAGGATACAATATGTTGTTGTTAACTTTAGTCACCACGTTGTATAATAGATTCCTTAAACTGAATCCTCCCATCTAACTGAAATTTTGTAGCCTTTGACCAATATCACCCCAATTCTCCCTTCCCCCACAACTACCCTAGACCTTGGTAACCACCATTCTACTCTCTAGTTCTAATGGGATATGATTTATTTTCATTTATGACTTCAAACATATCGTTCCCTTGTCTTCTGGCTTTCATTATTTCTGTGGAGACACTATCCGTTTTATTATTGCTCCCTTCAAAAATTTCCCCTTATCTTTTACTATCAGCAGTTATATCATAATAGGCCCTAGTTACGTAGTTCTGTTTTATTTACTTATTCTGCTTAGGGTTTTAAGTGATTCTTAATTATTGACCAACATCAAATATTGCTTCTGGCTTCATTTCTCTTTGCATTGCGTCTCTTCTGTCATCTCTTCTCCCCTCCCCTCCCTCTCTTCCTATGGGACTTCAATTATACATATGTGGAAATTTTAACCACATTTCATATAAAATATGTATTATATGTGCTGAATACTTTTGATATGGTTTGGCTCTGTTTCCCCACCCACATCTCACCTTGAATTATAATGATCCCCACATGTCAAGGGCACGACCAGGTAGAGGTAAGTGAATCATGGAAGCGGTTTCCCCCATGCTGTTCTTGTGATAACGAGTGAGTCTCACAAGATCTGATGATTTTAAAAGTATCTGGCATTTCCCCTGCTGGTTCTCATTCTCTCTCCTGCTGCCCTGTACGGAGGTGACTTCTGCCATGATTGCAAGTCTCCTGAGGCCTCCCCAGCCATGTGGATCTGTGAGTCAATTAAATCTCTTTTCTTTATAAATTACCCAGTCTCAGGTCTTTCTTCATAGCAGCATGAGAACAGACTAATACAACTTTCTACTGGCTTTCTGGTTTACTAATTTTTATTTTCAGCTGTGTTAATATGCTGTTTTATCCATCTATTGAGTTCTTAATTTCGGATGCTGTATTTGAGGCTTAAATTTTCATTTGATACTCCGTGACAGATTGTACTTATATGCAGAAATTCTCCATCTTGTCATGTAATTTCTTGACTATATTAATCACATATCTTTTAAAGTCCATGCCTCAAAATGCCAAAATCTGGATCTCCTATGGGCCTATTGCTATTATCTACTTTTTTCTCTTGGTTTTCAGCCATGTGGTTTTGTCTACTGAAATGTCAGGTAAATTTTGATCAAATAGCAGGTATTGTATATGAAAAAATTATAGGAAAACCTGAGGCCCTGGATGGTATTATCTTCCTTCAGAAATATTTTAACTTTTGCTTCTACTAGGCATTTACACCTAAGTACTACAAGGGATTGAATTGATGGGGTGCTGGACTTCAGTTTTGTCAGGGCTAGTCTAATTCTAATTCACCTCTACTCCTAGGGTGTTGCCCTTTGGTAGCTCCAGCTGAAGACGTGAAATGTTGGCCAGGTGCGGTGGCTCACACCTGTAATCCCAGCACTGTGGAAGGCCAAGGTGGGTGGATCACTTGAGGTCAGGAGTTTGAGACCAGCCTGGGCAACATGGAGATAACCCTTGTCTCTACTAAAAATACAAAAATTAGCTGGTGTGGTGGTGGGAGCCTGTAATCCCAGCTACTCAGGAGGCCGAGGCAGGACAATCACTTGAACCTGGGAGGCAGAGGTTGCAGTGAGCCGAGATTGTACCGCTGTACTCCAGCCTGGGTGACAGAGCGAGACTTCAACTCAAAAAAAAAAAAAAAAAGAAGAAGAAGAAGAAGACCTGAAATATTTATTAGGGACACTCCTTCTTGGTAGATCCTGAAATCCAATTTTTATTCTATTCCCCAGCCTCATAACACTACCAGACTCTCTGCTCAGTTTCTTAGCCTTTTCTTGAGAAAGAGCATATCCCTTGCGCAGGAAAGTAGTAAGTAAATATGGGGCTTCTTATCCCTCTGGAATCGTGACCCCTTAGGTCCTTGTTGCTTTGGTAGTTCTCTAATGCCTTCAAATACACAAATGCACACACACATTTATTTTGTTTAGCTTTTTTTTTTTTCTTTTGAGACAGAGTCTCACTCTGTCACCCAGGCTAGAGTGCAGTGGCATAATCATGGCTCACTGCAGCCTCAACCTTCTGAACTCAAGCAACCCTTCTACCTCAGCCTCCCAAGTAGCTGGAACCACAGATGCATGCCATCACACCTTTTTTTTTTTTTTTGAGACAGAGTCCCGCTCTGTCACCCAGGCTGGAGTGCAGGGGCACGATTTCGGCTTACTGAAACCTCCGCCTTCTAGGTTCAAGCAATTCTCTGCCTCAGCCTCCCAGGTAGCTGGGATTACAGGTGCCTGCCACCACACCAGGCTAATTTTTGTATTTTTAGTAGAGACGGGGTTTTACCATCTTGGCTAGGCTTGTCTTGAACTCCTGACCTCATGATCCACCCACCTCAGCCTCCCAAAGTGCTGGGATTACAGGTGTGAGCCACCGCATCCAGCCCACACCTGGCTAATTTTAAAATTTTTTTGTAGAGACAAGGTCTCACTATATTGCCCAGGCTGGCCTCAGCCTCCCAAAGTATTGGGATTACAGGTGTGAGGCAACAGGGCTGGCTGTTTAGCTCTTTTAATAATTCCCAGTGGTGGCCAGGCGAGATGGCTCATGCCTGTAATCCCAGCCTTTGGGAGGCCAAGGTGGGCAGATCACTTGAGCTCAGGAGTTTGAGACCAGCTTGGGCAACATGACAAAACCCCATCTATACACAAAATGCAAAAATTAGCTGGGTATGGTGGCGTGCACCTGTAGTCTCAGCTACTTGGGAGGCTGAGGTGGGAGCATCACCTGAGCCTGGGGAGCTCAAGGCTGCAGTGAGCTATGATTGTGCCACTGCACTCCAGCCTGGGTGAGAGAGTGAGACCTTGTCCTAAAAAAAAAAAAAAAAATTCCCAGTGAAGTTGGGGAGCAGTCTTCTAGTCCATAATTACTGGAAATGGAAAGCCTTGTTTACCTAACATTTATCTTGCATTTTTCCATGGGCAGGATTATGCTTTATTTTTCTCTGTAGTGCCAGGGCCTCCTCCTTGCTTTAAGTTATCAACAGACACCATTTAAACAAATGGATAACAGCTTGTAAATTGTTTTCACTTTTATAATCCAATGCTCTAGGCAGGGAAGGAATTACTTCTGTAGTCCTAGATATTGGACCCAGAGAAGACTTGCCTAAAAGTCCCTTGACTAAGGTCCACTGAAAAGTCAGCAGTCTAGCTGAGTCAGAGCTTTAGATTCCTCCTCCAGTAAAGAACAGATGATAATAACAGCAGCTACTCAAGATAGGGCTGCTGTAAAAATTCAATGAGGCAATGTGAATAAAGTGCTTGGCAGAGTAACTGGATCTGTAAATAGGAGTTACGGTTTAAGGAAGGATTAGTATAGTAAACAAGGTGCCTTATTCCAGCTTTCTTTCTACCAGTTTTAGGGTATCACAACAACCAGTGAAATCTCACCACCTTTCCCGTTCTGAGGGCTGGAGACTCCACTCCTGGAAGATCATGGTTGCCTCTGGCAGGATTCAAAATACTCACTACAGTTCTGAGAATGATCTTATACCCATGAAGGCAGGGTTGGGGGATAGCCCTCACTGCTTAGGGGTCCTCTGGACCCTACTGCCCCCTGCTGAAGGCCTCCCTAAAGCCTGGCAATCCAGAGTAGAGGGAGAATCAGTAGCCCTCATGCCAGGGGAGTGGGGCTGAAGGGCCCCATCTTTCTCCCCACTTGTCCCGAAACAAGTCCATATGGCAGAGTAATTAAGAGCACAGAATCCAAATAAAGACAGACTTGGGTTTCAATTCTGGCATACTACTTCCTGGTTGTGGGCTCTTGGCTAAGTCTCTTAATTTCCCTGACTCAGTTTCCTCATCTGTATAATGCAGTTGATAACAGCACCTACTTTTATAGAACTGTTTGAAAGATTAAATGAGACACAATAAATGGTACCTTTTATTTTTTCTCATTATTTTCCCCCCTAGAATATATGTCAGAAGGAAGTGGTACAGCCAGAACTAGAACCTGTATCTTCCAACTCTCCCTTTCTCCACCTTTGCCTATACCACCCCTAAAGTAACTCATGTTTTAGGGTTTACACAGTGCTTCCCAACTTTCCCCATCCCAGTCCATGGTAATACTTGGATACCTGTGGGGCTAAACTTATGAGGAAGCTGTTTGAGGCCTGAAGGTGACTATCCCAGCAGGACCGTGGGCTCTGGCTGCCCCAGTCTCCACCTGGCCACTTATGGCCCAAGGGTTCTATATCTCAGCACACTTGTAACCCATCACTGTTCCCCAGCTGAAAACCTTAGGGTTAAAGCATTGACAACCCCTGTTAGAGCTGGCACTTGCAATGCCCAGCAGTGACACATTAACCCATTGTTGGTAAATCAGTCCTGGACCAGTTACTCAGACTCCTGGTGAGAGTCCAGAGGCCAGAGCCCAGAACATGAAAATTGGGAGGAAAATCAGATGTTGGCTTTCGTTCAGGCTCTACCTCAACTCACTGTATGACCTTGGCCAAGTCACTTCCCTTCTCTGGACTTTACTTTTTTGTCTGAAGCAGAGAAGAGTTAAAACCTAGGAAAGAGGCTGGGTGTGCTGGCTCACGCCTGTAATCCCAGCACTCTGGGAGGCCGAGGTGGGTGGATCACCTGAGGTCAGGAGTTTGAGACCAGGCTGGCCAACATGATAAAACCCCATCCCTACTAAAAATACAAAAATTAGCTGGGCATGGTGGTATGTGCCTGTAGTTCCAGCTACTCAGGAGACTGAGGCAGGAGAATCGTTTGAACCTGGGAGGCAGATGTTGCAGTGAGCTGAGATAGCGCCACTGCACTCCAGCCTGGGCAATAGAGTGAGACTCTGTCTCAAAAAAAAAAAAAAAAAAAACCTAGGAAAGATGCATGAGGTCCCTTTCACCTCTAACATTCTAAGAATGAGGGATTCTATGAATTCTCCACTGCCTGGCTATATCCTGTTCCTGGTGATCTGGTTCCTGTAAGTATAGAAGTGGTAGACTCTTCCTGACTATGCAGGTGACCTCTCCATGTGCTACCGGCTGGTCTCTGAAAATAACCCCTGTCTGGCCCAGAATGAGGGCAGGGTCACACCTGTTCTCTAACCTATCAACAGAACTCCTGAGTCCTATGTATGTTCAGTTTCCTCCTGCCCACCCACCAGCCTGGGGAGAGCAATATTCCCAGGCTCCTGAATCTCCTCTTCTCATAGCTCCCTGGTGTTGCACTATTGTCTGGGTAATGAAGAAGGCAGGGAGGGAAGACAGCAAAAGGAGTCCAGCAGCCTCCCTGCAGGAGGAGGTAGGGATGCTGGAAAAAGGGAGAGGGCGGGGAAGCTGAAGGCAGATCATGTGGAGTCTGGGTTGCCATATTCTGCAGGGGCTAGACTTGGCCTTGCACACAGTGAGGGGTCACTAAGGGCTTTACAGTAGAAGAAAGACGTGGTCAGAACGTGTTTTGGCTCCATGGAAGGCAGCCTGAGGCACAGAGAGAAATTGGGGGCTGTTAGAGAAATGAAGGCCAAAGATAATGCCATAGCAGTGGAAACAGTGAAGAGGAGATATTTAGGAGGTAAGGTGGTAGACTGAGTGACTGGACGTTCAACCATAAATCTGACTGTGTCATTGTGCTGGGTGACTGGGATGATACTGTCATAGGATACAGAGAATATCTGGTTTGTCAGTATGGAGAGAAAGCACTCCACGAGCATGGAGAAAAGGGTGCCAGGCCGTGGAGACAAATACATTACAACCCCTTTAACCGCAGCCTTATGTTCCTTACAGCCTTCTCTGGATTGGTTCTCTCAACACTTGTGCATTATCATCTCCGTCTTGCAAATGAGAAACTTGAGATGAGAAACTTTGCAAATGAGGAACCTTAGCAGCAGAACTAGGATGTTGAATTCCAGTTTCCTGACTCTTGGCCCAGCACTCAGCCACACAAGGTGCTTCCC
The DNA here is from genome assembly GCF_029289425.2 of Pan paniscus. Classification (NCBI taxonomy): domain Eukaryota; kingdom Metazoa; phylum Chordata; class Mammalia; order Primates; family Hominidae; genus Pan; species Pan paniscus. The sequence goes on along the minus strand of NC_073253.2, from coordinate 149,930,740 downwards.
TGCAGTGGCTCACAGGAAGAGGTACAAGGAAGTTCACCTGTGCCCAGCTGCTTCCCAGCTCCTTTCCCTGGCCTCCCCTACACCCCCAAACCTGCCACCAAATGGTAACGGTAACGTAGGACCCCTTCACTTCTTTCAGCCTCGGCTTTCCTTTATGTCATATGAAGCTGTGGGTGGGGCCACATGAACGTTTTCAACATTCAAACAAACAGAGGAATCCTTGACACTTTTTTTTTTTTTTTTTTTTTTTTGAGACGGAGTCTCGCTCTGTCGCCCAGGCTGGAGTGTAATGGTGCCATCATAGCTCACTGCAACCTCGACCTCCTAGGCTTAAGGGATCTTCCCACCTCAGCCTCTGGAGTAGCTGGGACTATAGACGTGCACCACCATGCCAGGCTAATCTATAAAATATATATTTTTAGAGACGAGGTTGCACTATGTTGCCCAGGCAAGTCTCCAACCCCTGGGATCTAGTGATCCTCCCACCTCAGCTTCCCAAAGAGCTGGGATTACAAGTGTGAACCACCGTGCCCAGCACCCCCCTTTTTTTTTCTTTAAGACAATGGAATCATATGGATCACTGAAATGAACTCAAATAGAAAAGAACCTTCTCAAGCTGAAGCAGAGATTATGGATGCAGACTCAGAGGCTATCTGATTGGATGGTTTTCCCGCTTGCTACCTCAACACATCCACTGTTTGACAGCTTCCTTGACACTTCCAGAATCTCCAGGGTTCCGTAGCCCACAGTTTGCAAACCACTGGCCCAGCAGACTCCTGCATGATCCTCCCAAAACAGAGGTTCTTAGCCTGGGTCCACAAATAGAATTCAGAGTATCTCTGAACTTGGAAGGAAATAATTTTTTTTTCTTCTCTTTTCTTTTTTCCCAAGACATGGTCTCTCTCTGTTGCCCAGGCTGGAGTGCAGTGGCACGATTTCAGCTCACTGCAGCCTCAAGCTCCTGGGCTCAAGTGATTCTCCCACCTCAGCTTCCTGAGCAGCTGGGACTGCAGACATGTGCCACCACACCTGGCTAATTTTTAAATTTTTAGAGGTAGAGTTTCCCTGTGTTGCTCAGGCTTGTCTCAAACTCTCAGGCTCAAGTGATCCTCCTACCTCAGCCTCCCAAGGTGTTGGAATTACAGGTGTGAGCCACTACACCTAGCCTCTGTTTTCCAGTTATGAACCATTACAAACCACTCTCTTTATTTTCCCTAACCTGTAACTCAAGTCAGCATTTTGTTTAGTTATAAATGTAGGCAATGACCCACAGCAGTATTGGCAGTTCCTGTGACTGTGTCACCAAAAGAAATCACAGATATTTTAATATCACATTATGGTTGTTGCAGATCTTTCAAAAATGCCATCTATGGTTAGTATTATTATTATTATTTTTTTTTTTTTTTGAGACAGAGTCTCGCTCTGTTGCCCAGGCTGGAGTGCAGTGGTGCGATCTCGGCTCACTGCAACCTCCGCCTTCCAGGTTCAAGCAATTCTCCTGCTTCAGTCTCCCAAGTAGCTGGGACTACAGGCACATGCCATCACGCCTGGCTAATTTTTGTATTTTAGTAGAGACGGGGTTTCACCTTGTTGCCCAGGCTGGTCGGAAACTCCTGAGGTCAGGCAATCCACCTGCCTCAGCCTCCCAAAGTGCTGGGATTATAGGCATGAGCCACCGTGCCCTGCCAGTGTTACTTTAAAATTACCATAGTTATATCTTTTTTTTTTTTTTTGAGACAGAGTCTCACTTTGTCACCCAGGCTGGAGTGCAGTGGCACAATTTCGGCTCACTGCAACCTCTGCCTCCTGGCCTTAAGTGATTCTCATGCCTCAGGCTCCTGTGTAGCTGGGATTACAGGCATGTGCCACCGTGTCCGGCTAATTTTTATATTTTTAGTAGAGATGGGGTTTCACCATGTTGGTCAGGCTGGTCTCAAACTCCTGGCCTCATGTGATCCACCTACCTCGGCCTCCCAAAGTGCTGGAATTACAGGCGTGAGCCACCACGCCTGGCTACAATAGTTATATCTGCCACTAGACTTCATTTTTAATGTACTAATAAAGAATCACATATTGCTATAGCAATTTCTTTTATTTTGATAGTTGTATTTCAGGATGATTGGTTTCCTTTGTCATCCTATGTATTTTAGGTATTTAAAAATACTCTGAGAAGGAGCCCATAGGTTTCGCAGATTGTCAAGGGATCCATGACATCAATAAGGTTAAAAACCCTTGTCCTAGGACTTCTCTTCCAGAAGAGAGGGAGCTGGGAGCTTGCTGAAGGCTGCCAAAAGAGGGTATGTAGGGCCTAGGATCCCCAGAGGCCCCTCTGCTTCGATGTGCACTCTCTGAACCTGAGGAAAATGAGACAGGAAACTGGGACAGGAGTAAAGGGACTCTGAGAAGTGGAGCAGAGGCCAATAGGCCAGGCTGGCAGGGCTCAGGCTAGGGGCACCGAACTGAATTTCTTAGCCCCTATCCCAGCCAGGCTTCCCAGGACTCCTAGGTCCTAATCTTGCTTCAGTCATTGCCCTTCCCAGCCTCAGTTTTCTTCTCTGAGCTAATACAGTGGGAGCAATCATGGCTTAAAAGTCAAGAGAGACCCTGCTTCTGGATCTACTTCTGCCTTGCCTTGCCACATGACTTTGGGCAAGTCATCACTCCTTCCCACACCAGCTTTCATATCTGTGTAAGAAGGAGATTGGCTGGCTCAAGGATAGCAAATTTCTAATATAGATACTGCCATTCCCCCTTGCCATGCCCACAACAGACATTGTTGAGAGATCTCAGAGTCTGATCATTCCATGCCCATAGGTAGCTTCCAAGCCTTTTCAACACTCTACTTGTTGACTGGAATTGGCAAATGAAGTGGAGCCTATTTGCTATTACTGTACTAGATGATCTAGCTGGGCACAATGGCCTATGCCTCTGGTCCCAGCTACCTAGGAGGCTTAGGCAGGAGGATCACTTGAGTCCAAGAGTTCTGGGGTATAGCACAATATGCTAATCAGGTGTCTGTATTAAGTTTGGCATCAATGTGGTGACCTCCCTGGAATGGGGGGCCACCAGGTTGCCTAAGGAGGGGTGAACTGGCCCAGGTTGGAAATGGAGCAGGTCAAAACTCCAGTGCTCCCATGCTGATCAGTAGTGGGATCATACCTGTGAATCGCCACTGCACTCCAGCCTGGGCAAAATGACAAGACTCCATCTCGAACAAATCAATGAACAAAAAAGAAAAGAGAGAAAGACAAAAGAATAGATGATAAGGCACCACCCACATTTCCATCTCTGATATTCTATGGCTTTAAAGATCTGATCTCAGAAACCCAAGTAAGATACTAGTTAGATGCAGAGACCTGTAAAGGCGTCTATTTCTGCTGGTGAGGTGGCTCTGCCTATAATCCCAGCAACTCAGGAGGCTGAGGCAAGAGGTTCATTTGACAAGAGGAATTTGAGACCAGGCTGGGCAACAAAGTGAGACCCCGTTTCTACAAAAAAAAAAATTTTAAGTTAGCTGGGCATGGTGGCCTACACCTGTAGTCCCAGCTACTAGGGAGGCTAAGGTGGGAGGATTCCTTGAGCCCAGGATTTTGAGACTGCAGTGAGCTAAGAAGGTGCCACTGCACTGCAGCCTGCGTGACAGAGTGAAACACTGACTCTTAAAAAGAAAAAAGAAAACGAAAGGCTATTTCTAACCCATAGGTGTGTGTGTGTGTGTGTGTATATGTGTCAGAGAAAGAGAGAACATTCTCACCTGGGCTACACATTTTCTCTCATGTAGCAAAAATCGGGTCAGAATAGGACACCCAGATGCTGAAATCTCAGTAGAGCTCCTCAGGGTTCAATTAGGCCTCCTGGAACAGATGAGTGGAGGCACGTGGAAGTCAGACTTTTTGATCAAAGTATTGGGAATTGGCATCCTACCAGTACTGATATCACCAGGCCTTACCTGTCCCTAAATGTCCTGTGTTACAAAGAATAGCAGTGAAGTGATGGTGACAGAGAGTGAATAACACCAGTCACTTCTGGTATAATTTACATGGACTCAGATTAGCTAGGTAGCCAAGATGTGTTGGAGACTTGTGGTTTCTTGCAAAGCAATGCAGAAAGCCACTTAGGAAGTTATTTCAGAGTATGGCTAGCCTAGGTTACAGCAGAAACCCAAACAGGTGCCATAACTTACCTAATGTCACAGCCAGTTCAAGCCAGCACTAGGACCAGGGCCCAGCTATGTAAGTAAGGAGTAGAGTGCAATGCAGAGGTTGAATAACCACAGGCTTGTGGGGCCAGGCTGGCATCACAAATGAGAAAGTAGGCTGGGTAGAATAGTAGGGAATGGTAGGGACTGTAGCAAACTAGATGTCACAAGCCCTGTTTAAAAGCAGCAGCTCAAGTTGGTTGTTGGCATATGAGAATGTGGACATATAGTGCCAGATCTTTCTTCTGGTTTTTAAAGACATGTTAGACTCTAGATTTTTATATTAAATAGTCTGTCTCTCTCTCTCTCCTTTTTTTTCTTTTTCTTTTTTTTTTTTTTGGAGACAGGGTCTCATTCTCTTACCCAGGCTGGAGTACAGCAGCTTGATCTTGGCTATCTGCAACCTCCACCTCCCTGGCTCAAGGAAATCCTCCTGCCTCAGCTCCTGAGTAGCTGGGACAACAGGTGCACACAATGACGCCCGGCTAATTTTTGAATTTTTTGTAGAGATCGGAGTTTGCCATGTCGCCCAGGTCAGTCTCAAACTTCTGGATTCAAGCAAGTTGCCTGCCTTAGCCCCGCAAAGTGCTGGGATTACAGGTGTGAGCTGCTGTGCCTGGCCAAATGATCTCATTTTAAAATGTTGCCATCAGCTGGGTGCAGTGGCTCACACCTGTAATCCCAACACTTTGGGAGGCCAAGGCAGGTGGATCACTTGAGGTCAAAAGTTGGAGACCAGCCTGGGCAACATGGTGAAACCCCATCTCTACTAAAAATACAAAAATTAGCCAGGTGTGGTGGTGCATGCTTGTAATCCCAGTTACTTGGGAGGCTGAGGCAGGAGGATCGCTTGAACCCTGGATGTGGAGGTTGCAGTGAGCCGAGATGGCTCCACTGCACTCCAGCCTGGGTGACAGAGTGATACTCTCTGTCTCAAAACAAAATAAAATGTTGGCATCTAACTTTTTAAACAGTAAAAGGCTGGGCATGGTGGCTCATGCCTGTAATCCTAGCACTTTGGGAGGCTGAGGCGGGCAGATCACCTGAGGTCAGGAATTCGAGACCAGCCTGGCCAACACGGCAAAACCCCATCTCTACTAAAAATACAAAAAAATAGCTGGGCGTGGTGGCGGGCGCCTGTAATCCCAGCTGCTACAGATGTTGAGGCACAAGAATCGCTTGAACCCGGGAGGCAGAGGGTGCAGTGGGCTGAGATTGCACCATTCCACTCCAACCTGGGCAACACAGCAAAACTCCATCTCAAAAAGAAACAAAAAATAGTAAAACACCACTGTGCAGGCCAAAGAAAACACAACCAAGAACTGCAGTCTAGCCTGATTTGTAACTTCTGGTGGAAGGGGTAAGGGCCCCAGGCTCCAGATTTAGACATATAAAGACCTGATTCGGAGTTCTGCCACTGCTTGTCTGAGTAATTTTATTTAAGATTTGTAGCCTCCCTGAGCTTCAATACTCTCACCTGTAAAATGGGAATAGTAAAATGGGCTACTGTGAGGATAAATAAGGTAATGACTTCAAAACATCTAGTAAAATTGTTAGCTCATCGTAGGTACGCAATAACTATAGCTACTCCACTAAAGTTCCTAATTGGAGGAATTCCCAATCCCTTCTGCTCCCTAGTCCATCCACTTCAAATCTATTTTTTCCCCAAGGTTTGGTCACTCGGTGACCCTGGAACTCTAATTCAGATACCCAAGGCACTCAAAAAATACTCGCACACACCCCGCATTCACTCTTGGGAGGATTTTGAGATGCCAAGGCTGGTTACCAAGGAAAACGTTTAGGAGTCTTCCCTGGTGTTCAGCAGCAACGTTTCAGTGTTGGTTAAAAGACAGGCTTGGTCGGGCATGGTGGCTCACGCCTGTTAATCCCAGCACTTTGAGAAGGCGAGGCGGGCAGATCACCTGAGGTCGGGAGTTCAAGAGCAGCCTGACCTACTAAAAATACAAAATGAGCTGAGCGTGGTGGCACATGCCTGTAATCCCAGCTACTCAGGAGGCTGAGGCAGGAGAATCGCTTGAACCCGGGAGGCGGAGGTTGCGGTGAGCCGAGATCAAGCCATTGCACTCCAGCCTGGGCAATAAGTGAAACTGTCTCAAAAAAAAAAAAAAAAAAAAAAAAGAGAGGCTTGCCCCAGAGCAGGGACTGGCTAACATGACCCTTCAGGGGCCTTAAAATCTTCCACTTTAATTTCTTCTTTTTTTTGAGACAGAGTCTCGCTCTGTCGCCCAGGCTGGAGTGCAGTGTCGTGATCTCGGCTCACTGCAACCTCTGCCTCCCGGGTTCAAGCGATTCTCCTGCCTCAGCCTCCTGAGTAGCTGGGATTACAGGTGCCCACCACTCCGCCCAGCTAATTTTTTTGTATTTTTAGTAGAGACAGAGTTTCACCATGTTGGCCAAGCTGGTCTCAAACTCCTGACCTCATGATTTGCCTGCCTCAGCCTCCCAAAGTGCTAGGATTATAGGCGTGAGCCACCGCACCCGGCTTCATTTTTAATTTCATTAGCTCCTGTGCACATGCACACATGCATATACGCGCACAACGCTCACACACATTGTTGCTCAAATACCTGCCTGAGTTCCCTATTCCTAGAAACTGTTTTGGCTTTCACTTTCACTCCACTCCTTCTACCATAGGCTCTACCCCGAGAGAGGGTGCTGCCACAACCCTTGAAACCAACATTCTCTGAGATTTATTTACTCAGCAGGGAGCTGCGGGAAAGGAGAGAACAGGGTGGCTGAAGCTCAAGTGACTGCACAGAAGGGGCTTTGAAAAGAAAAGTGACTTACACCCAGGGTCATCAGTAGGTCTTACAGTATATATTTGAGCCCAAGATCCTCTACTCCAACATGCCTGTTCTAACCACTGTATTATCCTGCTGCTTCCAAAGGGGCCACATTCCAGGACTGGGTTCCCATCCCACGAGTCGTTAGAAAATACCATGACTCAGTGAGCTATTTCCCCTTTCTTTTTGTTTATATGATTGTACATTTCAAAAAGTCCCAGTAAATGGTATTTTTTTAAAGTAAAAGGATTTAAACAAGCAGCCACGATTCCATCATAATCAGTAATTCCTTTATCACATTAATTATTATCACACAGTGATTGGAGAAAATAATTACTACAGAGGCCGCATTTTACAAAACATTCATTACCTTACCTCATCAATCCCAAAATGTATTTTTAAATCTGAATTTATCTTAAAATCTGTGGAATCTAAGCTTCCATGGAACAGACTTTGTTTGGTCATAAGAACAATCCTGGTAGGCAAGCATTGCCCAGATTACAATCCCCATTTTGCAGCTGGGAAAACTGAGTTCAAAGAGGTAAACAATTTGCCTGAGGTCACAGAGCTAGTCAGTGCAGAACCAGAACTGCAGGCCTAGCTCCTGATTTTCAGCACAAGCGGTATCTACCATATATTCCTGGCCTCCAGGCCCTGTGTTCATACCTACCTGTTCCCATCACCCTCCTGGCCACACCCTAACGGAGGGCTGAGGGAGACCTCAGCTCCCCCAACCAGGCTTCCCTAGCCTCAGCCAGCTAGAGGTGGGGTAAACTCACTGTGGGGACTCCTGGGAGCAGTCTCTCCACATAGGAAGTTTTTAAGTCCAAAGCTTTCACTTTCAAGAATGAACCCTGTGTGTGAGGCAGCACTGCAGAGACCAAAGCTCAGCTTGGGCGTGAAGGCAGGATTTTGCTGGTGTGCTTATAAACCCCATGCAAACTAGATCTAGGAGTTCCCCACCTGGGGACCCCATTCCCTGGAAATTACTCACAAATGCTCTATTTCTCATATTTCAAAAGGTCAAATGAAAATCAAATATCAACTCTAGATAAGATCTCACAGACAGAATAAAATACTACACTGCTTTTGGCTAAACCTGCATCAATTTAGTGGTTTGTTTCTGCTAACCAAAAAACACTGATTGGCTATTACAGGGCCACAATTAACATAGAAGAGGAAAACCAATTAACAAATTATTATGTAACAGGTGCAGTTGACAGACTTAAATCTTTCAGAACAAGGGGTGTGACAAGGGAAAACAATAAAAGAGGAAAGCTGAGAGTGGAATTTGAGCTCCTCATTTTCCCAGATGGGGAATGTGAGGTTCAGAGAGCTGGAGTGACTCACTCAGGGTCACACAGCAGGGCTGGAACCAGCACCCAAGGTTTCTGCCCCTAGGGAGAAGGATCTTCCTACCACACCCTGCTGTCCTGAGGTTCAAGAAACGCAGAGTGCTAGGACTCACCAGGGTTGCTGAAGGGGGCCAGGACAGGGAATGGCAATGGCTTCTCCCTGTCACCTGTGGGTTCCTTCCTCGGGGTAGCTGCCAAGGCCACGCTGTTTTTCCTCCCTGGGAGTCTGCCAGGGCAGCTAGGTATGGGAGCCTCTTGGAAATCCAGCTCTGGGTGAGGGAAAGGAGGCCTCTTTGACAAAAGCACCCTCCAAAGCATGGAGTGACCAGGGCCTGGGGTCACTATGTGGCCCTGGAGAGTTTAGGTACATCCAGATCGCACAGCTGCCTCCTGGCTCTGGCCCAGGAGCTCTCCAGGTTGCCAGGCTAGTTTTCCTTCCAGACGCTGGGTGCCTTTAAGAGAGCGACGGCAGCTCATTGGCCGAGCAAAGCTACCCCACCTCTTTACCTTAGCGGGGAGCACAGCTAGGCTAGAGGCAGAGAGACTCAGGTGAGTAAACAAATGGTGGCAACCCGCTGAGTCTCCCCTCCTCCACAGCCCTGGTCCTGGGCTTCCTTCCTCACCTCCACTCTCCACCCTGGAAAACAAGCTGGGGCTAAAGGAAGAGCAAAACACTCTGCAAAGTGCTTAGTGCGGTTCAGACTACATGATCTCACAGTGACCCTGGGGCAGAGTTATTAGTACATCTTCTCTTTTCAGTGGAACAACTGAGTCCTTGGAGGGGTGAAGTGGCTTGTCCAGTTCACACAGCCCTTGCAAGGAAGGTCGACAGAGAGGGATGGTGTGAGGATCCAAACCCGAGTCTCCTGCTTTTGACTTCCCATACAGTTCTGTTGGACCACACCACTTTCCTGTTTGCAAAGCCTTTGGCAAGTCACTCACTGCCTCAGTTTCCACATCTGTAGCATGGTATAGTCATGCTAGTGATCCTCTACTCACTATAATGAGTATATAATCTTGGGTTTAAAGCTGAAAGAGACTTTGGAGATTATATAGCTCATCCAGTCATTTATCAGGCATTCATTATTCAAAAGGCATTATTATTCAGCAGCTATTATGTGTCAGGCTCTGTTTTAGTTCCTAGGGACATATCAATGAACAAGAAAGTCAAGAACCTTACTTTTATTGAGTTTACATTCTGGAGAGAGGGGATCTAGATATAAACAAGCCAATTAGATAGGTAATAGTTCCACAAAAATGAAATAGGTTGATATGATAAAGTAATGGAGGATGGATATTTTCAATGATGTGGTCAGGAGGCCCTCCCTAGGGAGGTGATATTAAAGCTGAGACATGAATGATGACAAGGAACGAGACATTGGAAGAGCTGGAGCAAGAGTGTTCAATGCACAGAGAACCAACCCCAAGTGTAAGGTCCCCGAAGCAGGTACGTTTGGAGAACAGAAAGAAAGCTGCTGTCACTACAATATAGTCCAATCCCTGTACCCCCTCTTAATAGATAAGGAATTTTATCTATTCCTTATCTATTCCTGGAAGGTAATTCAAGAATTCAGAAAGATGATTCAACTTGCCCAAGATTCCCTCTTGTAAATTCCTCCTTCCTTTCTTTATCCTCTTGTAGAAGACAAGGAAACTGAAGCTTCGGAGTGACCAGCATACTTGGGTTACCAACCCAACAATCATTCTGGTAGCCTACACTGCTATAATCTCATGCTTCTTCCACTCTGTAGACATATGTAAACTCCCAGACAGCAGGAACTATGATTTTAAGAGTGTACCACACTACTGGGTGCGGTGGCTCACGCCTGTAATCCCAACACTTTGGGAGGCTGAGGTGGGCGGATCATGAGGTCAGGAGTTCAAGAACAGCCTGACCAACATAGTGAAACCCCATCTCTACTAAAAATACAAAAATAAAGCCAGGTGTGGTGGTGCATGCCTGTAATCCCAGCTACTCAGGAGGCTGAGGCAGGAGAATCGCTTGAACCCGGGAGCTGGAGGTTGCAGTGAGCCAAGATCACACCACTGCACTCCAACCCAGGCGACAGAGTGAGACTCCATCTTAAAAAAAAAAAAAAAAAAGTACCACACTGAAGAACAAAATCCTGACACTGACGGAATATGTAGTAGTCTTCAAAATTCCAGCAGTAATGCAAACGGCCACACTGTCACATGGGGTCAGCACAGACCCTTCCTGTGGGGTTCCTTTCCACTTTCATTTTCAGAATTTTTTACTCTGATTTTTAAAAAGGGCTGCCTGTTTTCAGTCTCATATTGTTAGTAGTAGCTTTGGTATTATTCTGAGACTGTTGGATATACAGTATGTAATAAAGCAAGTGAGTTTGTTGGTATTGCTGAGAACCAGGACTTTTGGTGTGGGAGAAAAATACAAGCGAAAGACGAAAGGGGTTAAGTAAAAAACGCATAATCCTGTGCTTGTATTAGAGGTTTCAGTATGATTTTTGTTTTCTTTTTTCTTTTTTTTTGAGATGGAGTCTCACTCTGTTGCCCAGGCTGGAGTGCTGTGCCGCGATCTTGGCTCACTGCAACTTCCACCTCCTGAGTTCAAGCGATTCTCCTGCCTCAGCCTCCTGAGTAGCTGGGATTATAGGTGCACGCCACCATGCCCGGCTAATTTTTTGAATTTTTAGTAGAGACAGGGTTTCACCATGTCGGTCAGGCTGGTCTCGAACTCCTGACCTCATGATCTGCCCACATCGGCCTCCCAAAGTGCTGGGATTACAGGTGTGAGCCACCGTGTCTGGCCTAAATTTTTTTTTTAACAGATAGGGTCTCACTATATTGACCAAGCTGGTTTTCAACTCCTGGGCTTAATCAATCCTCCCACCTCGGCCTTCCAAAGTACTGGAATTACAGGCATAAGCCACTGTGCCTGGCCTCTCAGTATGAATTTTTTATTTAGCCGATCTGAAAACAAAAAAACTAAGTGAATTCCCTAGCTCTGTTTACTGTTTTCAGGTCTAGAAACAATGACCAATCCTTTAGTGCAGAGGTCCCCAACTCGCAGGCCATGGACTGGTACCAGTCTGTGGCCTGTTAGAAACTGGGCCCCACAGCAGGAGGTGAGTGGCGGGCAGCCAGCAAAGCCTTGTCTGTATTTACAGCGGCTCCCCATCACTTGCATTACCCCCTGAGCTCCACCTCCTGTCAGATCAACGGCAGCATTAGATTCTCATAGGAGCCTGAACCCTATTGTGAACTGCATATGGCAGGGATCTAGGTTGTGCACTCCTTATGAGAACCTAATGCCTGATGATCTCGGGTAGAATTGAGGTGATGATGCTAGCACTGGGGAGCGGCTGTAAATACAGATTAACATTAGCAGAGAGGTTTGATTGCACAGAGACCATAATAAATCAGTTGCTTGCAGACTCATATCAAAACCCTATCAGTGAGTAGCAAGTGACAATTAAGCTGCATCTGGTGGCAGGCTTTAGGTCAGCATCTGACACTTATTTTAGTCCATACGTGGCCCGCTCATTATTTTATTTACTGCTTCCATCTGCGCCTCTTTCCCACACTGCACACTCGCCTTGGTCACAGTTTTGGTGAGCCCACAAGCTAACTCTAGCCAAAATGAGTAAAAAAAAAAAAAAAAAAAAAAAAAAAAAAAAAAAATTCTCACTGGAGAGCTTCTTTGAAAAGCCGGAAAGAACCAATGATGACAGAGCAGAAGACTCAGACTGCCACAAAAAGAAAGCTGCACTTAAAAGAAAATACCAAGAGTCCTACTTAAATTATGGGTTCATTGCAACACGTGATTCACATTCTCCAAGCCTGCTTTGTATAATATGTGGCGACTGGCTATCCAATGAAGCCATGAAACCTTCAAAACTGCTTCACCACATGGAGGCCAAGCACCCTGCATCAAAAGACAAGCTTTTGGAGTTTTCAAAAGAAAAGAATGTGAACATGAAGAGCAGAAGCAATTATTGAAGGCCACCACTTCATCAAATGTGTCTGCACTGAGAGCATCATTCTTAGTGGCTAACTGCATTGCTAAAGCTAAGAAGCCTTTACTATTGGTGAAGAGTTGATTCTGCCTGCTGCTAAGGACATTTGTCATGAACTTTTGGGAGAGGCTGCAGTTCAAAAGGTGACACGTGTTCCTCTTTTGGCTAGCACCACAACTGGACAAATTGATGAACTGGCAGAGGATATTGAGACACAATTGTTACAGAGGATTAATGAGTCACCGTGGTATGCAATCCAGGTTGACGAGTCTACCAATGTTGACAACAAGGCAACAATGCTTGTTTGATCCATAGAGAAATGCTGAAATGTCACCTGAACTTAACAACATTGTAGGCCAGGCGCAGTGGTTCACACCTGTAATCCCAGCACTTTGGGAGGCTGAGGTGGGTGGATCTCCAGAGGTCGGAAGTTCGAGACCAGCCTAGCCAACATGGGGAAACCCCGTCTCTATTAAAAATACAAAATTAGCTGGGTGTGGTGGTGCATGCCTATAATCCCAGCTACTCAGGAGGCTGAGGCAGGAGAATCGCTTGAACCCAGGAGGTGGAAGTTGTGGTGAGCCGAGATCACCATTGCACTCCAGCCTGGGCAACAAGAATGAAACTCTGTCTCAAAACAACAACAACAACAAAAAACATTTTGCAGAACGTAATTAAAATGATCAGCCACATTATAGTACATGCCCTTAACTCACATCTGTTTGTGCAGCTCTGTGAGGAAATGGACACAGAGCACACATGTCTTCTCTTATACACAGATGTGAAATGGCTTTCTAAAGGTAGCTCACTGGCCAGAGTTTCTGAGTTACAAGAGATTTCTTTTAGAAAAACAGTCACCACTGGCAGCATATGTCAGTGACACAGAATGGGTTGCAAAACTTGTGTGACATATTCAACCTGCTCAATGAACTCAATCTGTCACTTCAGGGGACAACAACCACTATGTTCAAGTTCGCAGATAAAGTGGCTGCATTCAAAGCCGAACTGGAATTATGGGGGCGACGAGTGAGCATTGGGATTTCTGATAGGTTTCAAGCATTAGCAGAGATTTTTGAAAGAAAGAGACTGAGCCAGTGCCTTCTTTCTCTCAGCTGGTGCATGATCACCTATCTCAGCTTTCAAAAGAGTTTGAGCATTACTTTTCAACCACAAAAGACCCCCGAACTGGGAAGGAATGGATCCGCGACCCATTTGTGAATAAGCCAAGTGACTTGACATTGTCCATGCTAGAAGCGGATCAACTGCTTGAGAGGGCAAATGACGGTGGCCTTAAAAGTATGTTTGGGACTTCAAATCTCCATACGTTCTGGATTAAAGTCAAGGCGAAATATCCTGAGACTGCCACAAAAGCACTGAAAAGCCTGCTTCCTTCCGTTTCCAACAGCATATCCTTGTGAAGCAGGGTTTTCTGCAGTGTCAGCAACCAAAACAAGATTACGGAGTAGACTGGACGTAAGCAACCCACTTTGGGTGTCACTATCTCCCATCACCCCCAAATGGGACCGTCTAGTTGCAGAAAATTGAACATATTACAATATAATAATAATAAAAATAAAGTGCACAATAAATGTAATGTGCTTGAATCATCCTGAAACCATCCCCCCCACCCCGGCTGTGGAAAAATTGTCTTCCACAAAACTGGTCCCTGGTGCCAAAAAGGTTAAGGACTGCTGCTTTAGCAAATAGTGAGCACTTATAGTGCCCAGACTGTGGTCTCTAAATACTACTTTCCACTAAAAGGAACCAAGGTGTCTTTGAAAAAATAAGTAGCCAATTCCAGCTTTGAGGCAGAAAATGTACAATATGTACTTTATTTTCTAGTGTCACAAATCAATGAAGATAGAGTTGTGTCAAAGAGACTCCCATTGGTCACAGTCAGGACTCCTTGAGTATCAGTAAAGAAAATAACTGCAAGGGGATGAAAAATATCAAACGTATTTAAATCCATGAGTTCTTAATGATATTTTATTTATTTTACATTAAAACTTTTTTTTTAGAGATAGGGTCTGGCTGTATTGCCAAGGCTATTCTCAAACTCCTGGCCTCCCACCTCAGCCTCCCAAAGTGCTGGGATTGCAGGCTCGAGTCACTGCTCCCAGGCCCTACAACTTTTGAGAGCAATTCAGGAATACTCCATGATCCAAAAACTCTATGACTGGATATATACACAAGAGAAACTCTAGCCATTAAGAGACAGACAAAAGCATTTTTTTAAGTTGGAAGAACTGAAAACAACCAAAATGAATAAATTATGTTACTTTTTATTTTGGGACCATAAATGTGGGGGGATGGTGTGAAATAGAGATTTATTTCTTTTTTTCAATGACAAAGTGTCAGAGGCAAGTATTTACTGGGAAAATGCAGGAGCAAAATTTAAAAATTATCTGGTTTGTCGCAGTTATAAAATTGCCTCTTTTTTTGTTTGTTTACCTTATAGACAAGTCCCTACTTTATTGGCTACTTCTGTTTCTGATTACTTTAGGTTAAGTTTTTTGTGTTTTTTTTTTCCAACTTTCCAACTTTTATTTTAGGTTCAGGGGATGCGTGTGTGGGTTTGTTATATACGTAAATTGTGAGTCAGAGGGGTTTGGTGTACAGATTATTTAATCACCCATGTAACAAGCATAGTACAGGATAGGTAGCTTTTCAATCGTCACCCTCCTCCCACCCTCCACTCTCAAGTAAATCCTCAGTGTCTACCATTTCCATCTTTGAGGCCCTATGTACTCAAAGTTTAGCTCCCACTTACAAGTGAGAACATGTGGTTATTTGGTTTTCTGTTTCTGTATTAACTTGCTTAGGATAATGACCTCCAGCTCCATCCATGTTGCTGCAAAGGACATGATTTCATTCTTTTTGTATGGCTGTGTAGTATTCCATGGTGTATATGTACCACATTTTATTATTATTATTATTATTATTATTATTATTTTGAGACAAAGTCGCACTCTGTCTCCCAGGCTGCAGTGCAGTGGTGCCATCTTGGCTCACTGCAACCTCCGCCTCTCAGGTTCAAGTGATTCTCCTGCCTCAGCCTCCAAGTAGCTGGGATTATAGGTCCCTGCCACCATGCCCAGCTAATTTTTGATTTTTAGTAGAGATGGGGTTTCACCATGTTGGCCAGGCTGGTCTGGAACTCCTGATCTCAGGTGATCTGCTCACCTCAGCCTCCCAAAGTGCTGGGATTACAGGCGTGAGCCACCGCGCCCGGCCATATGTACCACATTTTCTTTATCCAGTCCACCGTTGGTGGGTGTCTAGGTTGATTCCACGTCTTTGCTATTGTGAATAGTGCTGTGATTAACATGTGAGTGTATATGTCTTTTTGATAAAATGATTTATTTTGTTTTTGATATATAGTTCTGTTTTAAGTTCTTTAAGAAATCCCCAAACTGCTTTCCACAGTGACTGAATTAATTTACATTCCTACCAACAGTGTATAAGCTTTCCCTTTTCTCTGCAACCTCACTAGCATCTGTTATTTTTTTGCCTTTTTTTTTAAAGACAGTCAAGTGCAGTAGTGAGAAGGCGGAAAGAGTAGAACAAGGAGTTTGGCCGGGCGCTGTGGCTCATGGCTGTAATCCCAGCACTTTGGGAGGCCAAGGCAGCCAGATCACCTGAGGTCAGGAGTTCGAGACCAGCCTGACCAACATGGTGAAACCTGGTCTTTATTAGAAAAATACAAACTTCACCCGGTGTGGTGGCAGGTGCCTGTAATCCCAGCTACTCGGGAGGCTGAGGCAGGAGAATCCCTTGAACCTGGGAGGCAGAGGTTGCAGTGAGCTGATACTGCACCACTTGCACTCCAGCCTGGGTGACAGAGCGAGACTCCATCTCAAATAAATAAATAAATAAATAAATAAATAAATAAAAAGAACAAGGAGTTTGATCTGTAACTGGCTGTGAACAATCGAGATAACTCACTATCTTCAGACTAGCCTATTTTTTAACTTTTTAATAACAGCCATTCTGACTGGTGTAAGTTGGTATCTCATCATGGTTTTGATTTGCGTTTCTCTGATTAGTGATGTTGAGCATTTTTTCATATGCTAGTTGGCTGTGTGTATGTTTTCTTTTGAGAAGTGTCTTTTCATGTCCTTTGCCTTTTTTTTTTTTTTTTTTTGAGACGGAGTCTTGATCTGTCGCCCAGGCTGGAGTGCAGTGGCGTAATCTCAGCTCACTGCAACCTCCGCCTCCTAGGTTCACATGATTCTCCTTCCTCAGCCTCCCGAGTAGCTGGGATTACAGGCGCATGCCACCAGGCCCAGCTAATTTTTGTATTTTTAGTAGAGACAGGGTTTCTCCATGTTGGCCAGGCTGGTCTCAAACTCCTGATCTCAGGTGATTCACCAGCCTCAGCCTCTCAAAGTGCTAGAATTACAGGCATGAGCCACTATGCCCGGCCCTGTCCTTTGTCCATTTTTTAATGGAGTTGTTTTTTGCTTGTTAATTTATTAAGTCCCCTTATAGATTGTGGATAGTAGCTCTTTTTTCGAATGCATAGTTTACAAATAGTTTCTCCTGTTCTGTAGGTTGTCTATTTATTCTGTTATAGTTTCTGCTGTGCAGAAGCTTTTTTTTTTTTTTTTTTTTTTTTTTTTTTGAGACAGGGTTTCATTCCTGTCGCCCAAGCTGGAGTGCAATGGCACGATCTCGGCTTACTGCAGCCTCTGCCTCCCAGGTTCAAGAAATTCTCATGCCTCAGCCTCCCAAGTAGCTGGGATTACAGGCGTGAGCCACCACACCTAGCTAATTTTTGTATTTTTAGTAGGGGCCAGGTTTCACAATGTTGGCCAGGCTGATCTCGAACTCCTGACCTCCAGTGGTCCACCCACCTTGGCCTCCCAAAGTGCTGGGATTACAGGCATGAGCCACCACGCCCAGCCTGTTCCCTATTCTTTGACCAGCACTCACCACCTAACACTGTCCCTAGCCCTGTCAATCAAACATACCTGCCAAATGAAGAAAATTGCTTAGTCTCACAGTCAACGGACTTAGGATACCCATTTGCACACTCCCATTAACACCACGAACTTTTCCTTCTCAGTGCTTATCGTACTTGTAATTAACCCATTTCTCGTTTAGAAAAAAAGTGCAGCTTGTTGCCAGTGTTCATTTCTGGGGGTAAATGGGAAATGGGTTAAAGAATTGCACATGCAATCATTTGCTTAATGTGTGCCTCTCTGACAAGACCACCAGCTCCCTGGGGGTATACATTGCCCCTAGTGTTGTTCACTGTTATATCCCCAGTGCTTGAAATGGTACCTAGCATATAGCTGGCACTCAATCAATGCTTGTTGAATGTATATTTATTTATTTAAAAAAATTTTGGCTGGGCGCGGTGGCTCATGCCTGTATTCCCAGCACTTTGGCAGGCTGAGGCGGGCGGATCACCTGAGGTGAGGAGTTCGAGACCAGCCTGGCCAACATAGTGAAACCCCATTTCTACTAAAAATACAAAAATTAGCTGGGCATGGTGGTGGGCGCCTGTAATCCCAGCTACTCCGGAGGCTAAGGCAGGAGAATTGCTTGAGCCCAGGTCACGGAGGTTGCAGTGAGCAGAGATGGTGCCATTGTACTCCAGCCTGGGAGACAGAGCAAGATTCCATCTGAAAATAAACAAAAAAATGTTTTTTAGAGACAAGGTCTCACTTTGTCTCCCAGGTTGGAGTGCAGTGGTACAATCATAGCTCACTACAGCCTTGAACTCCTGGGCTCAAGTGAGTCTCCTGCCTCATTCTCCCAAAGTGCTGGGATTAGAGAGGCCCCCATGCGCAGCCTGTTGAATGAATAAATAAGCATAGATTACAAAAATGGCCACAGTCAAAATGAGTGCAGATGGCAAAGGGGCCCCAGTCAGTTGGTCAGTCCACCTGCCAATCATGAAGGCCTGAGCTACCCTAGGTGCTGACCCATTCCCAGGCCAAAGGCAACTGGCATAAGGTCCTTTATTTCAAGATGCTGAAAGTGTATAGATAGGAGTTTGCTATAACGCCCAGCGCAGCTGTTCTTAGAAAGAGTCTGCCTCCTAGAAAAACTATCCGTTTACAAAAGAGACAAAATGGGGGAAAGCAGGCTCATCTGCTGGTTAACCAGTGTCCTCTCTTTTTTTTTTTTTTTTTTTTTTTGAGACAGCGTCTCACTCTGTTGCCCCGGCTAGAGTGCAGTGGTGCGATCTTGGCTCACTGCAACCTCCACCTCCCGGGTTCAAGCGATTCTCCTGCCTCAGCCTCCTGAGTAGCTGGGACTGCAGGCACGCGCCACCACGCCCGGCTAATTTTTTTTGTATTTATAGTAGAGATGGGGTTTCTCCATATTGGCCAGGCTGGTCTCGAACTCCTGACCTCGTGATCCGCCCACCTCGGCCTCCCAAAGTGCTGGGATTACAGGCGTGAGCCATCTCGCCCAGCACAACCAGTGTCCTCTCTTTGCCTCTGGTTGGTGATTTGGGACAGTTAGCTTGGGGGTAGATAAACTGTATTTCAGCCTACAAGTAATAGTGTAACCTACTTCACAGAGTTGTTAGAGGACAAATAAGTGGATGTGTAAATATGTATTACAGGACCTGACAATGGCACCAATGCTCAGTCATGCTTTCTAGAGTTGTTGCTATCAATGCCTTTTGCCTTGTAAGGCTGCCCTTGAATGAAGGGTAATTTAAATGCCACCACTTGAAGTTTTTTTTTTTTTTTGAGATGGAGTTTCGTTCGTGTTGCCCAGGCTGGAGTGCAATGGCATGGTCTTGGCTCACTGCAACCTCCGCCTCCTGGGTTCAAGAAATTCCCCTGCCTCAGCATCCCTAGTAGCTGTGATTACAGGTGCCCACCACCACGCCCGGGAAATTTTTGTATTTTTAGTAGAGATGGGGTTTCACCATGTTGGCCAGGCTGGTTTCGAACTCCTGACCTCAGGTGATTTGCCCACCTTGGCCTCCCAAAGCACTGGGATTACAGGCATGAGCCACCGCACCTGGCCACTTGAAGATACTTAGGGCAGAACTCTAGTGATAGGTGCTGGGCTCCACTAAACATCTCCTGGGGCCAACCTGGCCAGAATGCAGGTGAGAGGGAATGAACCATCTAAGTGACAGAGGCATAACTCAAACCATTTAGGCAAGAGTTGGCCCACGCACCCATTAAGTCCAGAGGGTAGACTTCTTTGTACACAGTAGACCCAGTGGCTCAAGCAGTATCATCAGGATGTCTCCTCCCTGTCTCCATCACTCAATCCTGCTGTGTCTGTGGGAGCTCCTGTCACAAAAAGGCTCAGGTCCACAATGGTGGCTTACATCCTAACTTCTCAGCTACTACAGATAAAAGAGAAAGTTTGGCCAGGTGCAGTGACTCACACCTGTAATCTCAGCACTTTGGAAGGCCGACGGGGGTGGATCACGAGGTCAGGCATTCGAGACCAGCCTGGCCAACATAGTGAAACCCCATCTCTACTAAAAATATAAAAAATTAGCTGGGCGTGGTGGCAGGCGCCTATAATCCCAGCTACTCAGGAGGCTGAGGCAGTAGAATAGCTTCAACCTGGGAGGCAGAGGTTGCAGTGAGCTGAGATCACACCACTGCACTCCAGCCCAGGCAACAGTGCGATACTCTGTCTCAAAAAAAAAAAAAAAAAAAGAGAAAGTTTCCCTCCCCAAAGTTCGGACCATATCCCCAGAATTGAGTCTCATTGGCTGTAACTGAGTCACATATCTATTCCTGGCCCATCACTGTGACCAGGGGGTCTGACTGGCAGAGCTGAGTCATGGGCCCACCTTTCCCTATGGGCTGGAGTCAGCTCTGAACATGGGGAGGGGAGGCTTCCCAAGCAACATATTGTTTCTGTTGCCAGAAGGGAGACTTTTGCTGGGTCAGCAAAACAAATATCCACTGTAAAATGCAAACCTCTCTGCAGGTCAGGTGACAAAAGCAATGTCACATTGAGACCAAGTAAACATCAATTCTGTCAGACAAACGAAGTGATAGGATCTGGAGGGATTCCCAGAGGGCAATGGGGCGTTACTTAGCTGTCTGCCAAAAGACCTGTTTTATAGGGCCCAGGTAAGGGTAAGGCAAGTGAGGCACTTGCCATTGGCACTAAATTAAGACAAAAAACAAACAAACAAACAAAAAACAAAAGAAAACACCAACTCAGAGCGAGCACAGTGGCTCACAACTGTAATCCCAACACTTTGGGAGATTGAGGAGGAAGAATATCTTGAGCCCAGGAGTTCAAAACCAATCTAGACAACATAGCGAGATGCTATCTCTACAAATATTTTTTTCTTTTTTTTTGAGATGGAGTCTCTCTCTGACACCCAGGCTGGAGTGTGGAGTGCAGTGGTGTGATTTCGGCTCCCACTGCAGTTTCTGCCTCCTGGGTTCAAGCGATTCTCCTGCCTCAGCCTCCCCAGTAGCTGGGATTACAGGCACGTGCCACCACCCCCGGCTAAACAAAAAATCTTAAAAATTAGCCAGGCATTGTGGCATGTACCTGTAATCCCGGCTACTTGGGAGCCTGAGGTGGGAGGATCGCTTGAGCCTGGGAGGTCAAGGCTGCAGTGAGCCAAGATTGCAACACTGCACTCCAGCCTGGGTGATAGAGCGAGACCCTGTCTCAAACAACAACAACAAAGGTGATAGAGCAAGACCCTGTCTCAAACCACAACAACAATATCATCTCAGTAATCTAGATAAATAATACTTTAATGCAATATTTTATTTCATTTGAGACAGGGTCTCACTCTGTTGCCCAGGCTGGAGTGCAGTAGCACGATCATGGCTCACTGCAGCCTCAACCTCCTGGACTCAAGTGATCCTCCCACCTCAGCCTCTCAAAGTGCCAGGATTACAGGTGTGAGCCATTGCGGCCAGCCACAATATTTTATAAGATGAAAATTAATATGAAAAAACACACAATGACTCAAATACCCAAATTTTAAATAAAGGCAGGGTGAATAATAGTGCAGAATATAGCCATCTTGGAGCTCAGGGCAAAAGGAAAAATTAGAACTACTGATCCTGCTTTTATTTAAAATTTGGGCATTTTGTTCATCATACCTTTTTGCATTAATTTTGATTTTTGAAATATTGTATTAAAATATTATTTGATTACTGAATTTTTTTGCACCTGTCAAAATTTTGTGCCTGAGGCAGTTACCTCATTCCCCTCACCCTAGTCCAGGCCCTGCTGTCTTATGTGAGATTTGCTGGAGGCAGAGAGGAAAAGCCACCCAAAAATGAATGGATGTATCAAAAACTGGAATTCCCTAATGGGAAGGGCTCTGGATGGGAATAAGAGTCCTGGAATCAGTTCTGGTTCTGCCATCGCCTTGGGAAAACGTGTTTTCCTCTCCGGGCCTCAGTTTCTCCACTTGCATAGGAGGGACAGGGCAGGCTTAGTGGTTTTTAAGCAATAGAACTCAATCTCCAGTATAGAAAATGGATTAAAATGGAGCTGTTGAAGGGGCATGTGCTGGGGTAGACCCATTTGTACCTCGGTCCCTCCACCACTCAACAGTCCCCTCCAGGTGTTCCATGGAGCCCTAAGGAGTTCCTGTGGACACAGTACGAAAACTACTCAATTCAATGGTCTCTAAGATCCCTAAGCAAACCCATTTTTATGCCTGAGATAATGTACATGTTCAATTTCTCCTGTCTATTCTTTAGTTAGGTCGGTGTCTCTCACATGGCCAGTAGTCCCCTGTTTCAGGAACACTTCAGATGCTTTATTTATTTATGTTTTAATTATTTAAATTTTTTTTTTTTTTGTAGAAAGAGGGGTCTTGCTATGTTGCCCATGCTGGTCTTGAACTGCTGGCTTCAAGCCATCCTCTCAAAGTGCTGGAATTACAGGCATGAGCCACCACACCTGGCCTAATGCTTTATTTAAAATGCAGAGTCCATGGCCTTATCCTAGTCTTACAAAGTTTGAATCTCCAGGAATGGGGCCCAAGAATCTTTATTTTAAACAAGCACTCCTTCCCTGACATGTGACTGACATCCATTGAAGTGTTTGTGTCCTTCACAGTGAAATTATTCCCACAGAACCTCAGGAGTTACTTTATTCTGGAGCTTTAACTACAACAGTCCTTCTGAATGTCCAGGGTGAGGGGAAAAACAGGAATAGTCAGATAAGCCCACATAAATGACTCAAGATTAGCCAAGTGGGAACAGACCACAGTGAGATCTCCAGGGGCCCTTTTCCAGGCAGAACATCCTGGCGGCCCCTCGCTCTGCAATCCCACAGCTTGTATCAGAAGAAATGGTCTGTGCATTTCTCTCTTCTTCCGGAGTGGCACTGACAACCTCAGGAATTATTGACTGAATTATCAGGTTTCTTATTAGTACACTAATGGGTTCCCGAGAGCTAGGCGCAAGCATGCCCCTGAGACAGTCAAGGGAATTCATTTTAGACTTTGGAACTAGGGCATATTTTTGTCAACTGCAAGGGAAACAGCTATTCATTCACTAGTTTTATTTATTAAACTAGCTTGGCAGATTCATTGGTGAATTAGATATTTCCTTTTTTTCAGCTTTACCGAGATATAATCACACACAATATAATTTGCCCATCTAAAATGTAAATTCAATTGTTTTTAGTATATTAACAGAGTTGTGCAACTGTCACTACAATCAATTTTTATTTATTTATTTATTTTGAGACACAGCCTCGCTCTTGTCGCCCAGGCTGGAGTGCAGTGGTGTGATCTCAGCTCAATGCAACCTCCGCCTCCTGGATTTAAGCAATTCTCCTGCCTCAGCCTCCCTAGTAGCTGGGATTACAGGCGCCCGCCACCACATCCGGCTAATTTTTATATTTTTAGTAGAGACAGTGTTTCACCATGTTGGCCAGGCTGGTCTCGAACTCCTGACCTCAGGTGATCCACCCTCCTCGGCCTCCCAAAGTGCTGGGATTACAGGCGTGAGCCACAGTGCCCCGCCATACAATAGATTTTAGAATATTTTCATCACCTCAAAAAGAATCCCTGTCCCAACACAAAGAAATGATAAATATTTGAAGTGACAGATATGCTAATTACCCTGATTTGATGATTACACATTGTATATATGTATTGAAATATCACGCTGTTTACCATAAAAATGTACAAGTATTATGTGTCCATGAAAAATTATAATAAAAGCAAAAATACAAAGTGTACGACTTGCTAAAGGCTCAGATGATTGTTAGCATTTTTGGCAATAAAGTATTTTGTAATTTAAAAAAAAGAACCACCCAACCTCATTTCAACTGAAAATTAAAAAATTAGCCTGGTATAGTGGTACATGACTGCAGTCTCAGCTACTTGGGAGACTGAGGCGAGAGGATCACTTGAGCCCAGGAGTCCGAGGCTGCAGTGAGCCATGATGGCACCACTGCACTCCAGCCTGGAGGATAGAGTGAGAGACTCTGTTTTAAAAACAACAACAACAACAAACAAAAAACAAATCCTTGAGCCTTTTAGCTATTATCCCTTAGTCTTTCTATCCTCCCTGCACCAGCCCCAAGTCCTAAGTAAACACGGATCTAATTTCTGTCTCTATGAATTTGCCTATTCTGGACATTCATATAAATGGAATCATAATATGTGGTCATTTGAGACTGGCTTCTTTCACATAGCATAATGTTTTCAAGGTTCATCGACGTTATAGCATATATCAGTACTTCATTCCCCGTTATGGCTGAATAACATTCCAATGTATGAATCTACCACATTTTGTCTATCCAGTCACCAAGTATGGTTGTTTGGGTTGCTGACACATTTTCGCTATTATGAATAATGCTGCTACAAACATTTGTGCACAAGGTTTTGTGTGGATGTGCTTTCTTCCTTTCACTTTTGAAGGGCTCCTAGTCTAGTAGACACAGGTGCTAAGACAGGTACACGCACATAATTCCTTATGCTGACAGGATGTGTGAAAGGAAAATAAATCTTGGAATCCCAAACTCTCTAAGCCAAAGGGAAAAGTCAAGCTAGGAACTGGGTCATGCAAACCTGCCTCCCCATTTGGTTCATAAATAAGATGGCTACAAAGAGAAGAGAAAAAAAAAAAAGATAAAAAGCTACATACCTCCCTCACAGTCTGCCCACAAGGAAATTCCTGGCAGGCCCCAAGATCTTTACCCTAAAACAATTCTGTTGAATTTCACCCTGGCAATGTAAATTGACAGCTTATCATCACAGGTGCATGACATAGGACAGAACTCAAAGTCAACTCTCTGCTCCCCTGAAACAAATGCATATCAGATTGCTTCCTTTGCCCTATTGTTTACATTATCTTATGTAAAAATGCAGATTCACTGATCCAGTCAAGGAATGAAGGACAATTTCCTCTACACCCCTCTCACATGAAAATTGTGCATTCCCCCAATATCCACACTTTCTCTTTTTAAATATTGAAGCCCTCAAAATCATCTTTGGAGAAAGGCATAGATCCTTCTCTCAGGCTTGTGTCCTTAACTTTGGCAAGTAAACCTCTTCCTAAAATGATTGATACCTGCCTTGGTCATTTTCTTTGATTTACAGATGATACAAGAAAGGTACAAGCCAATGGAGTGTAAGGGTGAGAACCAACTGCTTCTTCTGCCATTACTAATGGAATAATGCTGGGGCAAGCTCCTTCACCTCTCTGTGTACCTGTTTTCTCAGGGGTAAAATGAGACTAGTATTTTCTTTACCTTATAGGATCACTGTAAGGATTACATGAGACAATGCATATGAAGGGCTTTGCACCAAGCTTGGGACACAGTAAGGGCTGGAAAAACATTTCCCATTATCATTTTGCATTCAGAGATTCCTAAGAATAAGTTTACTAATGAACCATGCACTCTAGCAATGCAGTCTTCATTCTTTCAATGAGCATTTGCTTTGGTTTTGTTGTTGTTGCTGTTGTTGTTTTTGAGACAGGGTCTCTGTCTGTCACTGAGGCTAGAGAGTAGTGGCACAATATCGGCTCACTGCAGCCTCGACCTCCCAGGCTCAAGCAATTCTCCCACCTCAGCCTCCCAAGTAGCTGGGACTACAGGCACATGCCACCATGCCTGGCTAATTTTTTAATTTTTTGTAGAAAAAGTGTTTCTCCATGTTACCCTGGCTGGTCTCAAACTCCTGGTCTCAAGCAATCTGACTGCCTTGGCCTCCCAAAGTGCTAGGATTATAGGAGTGAGCCACCGTGCCCAGCCTCAATGAGTATTTATTGAATATTTATTATGTACTGGACACTCTGAGATAAATATAGTTGATCTAAACCTAGCTGCTATCCCCAGGAGCCCATAATCTGTCATCTGAATGGCAAGATCTACTAGCGTACATCACCTCCATATATTGTGATTCCGTGTATGGAGGTGATGTATGCCAGCAATATATTGTAATTTTTTTTTTTTCGAGATAGAGTCTTGCTCTGTCGCCCAGGCTGGAGTGCAGTGGCACGATCTTGGCTCACTGTGACCTTTGCCTCCCGGGTTCAAGGGATTCTCCTGCCTCAGCCGCCCAAGTAGCTGGGATTACAGGTATGTGTCACCACGCCTGGCTACTTTTTGTATTTTTAATAGAGACAGAGTTTCACCATGTTGGCCAGAGTAGTCTATAACTCTTTTTTTTTGAGACGTAGCCTTGCTCTGTCTTCCAGGCCGGAATGCAGTGGCACGATCTTGGCTCACTACAACCTCCGCCTCCCAGGTTCAAGTGATTCTCCTGCCTCAGCCTCCTGAGTAGCTGGGTTTACAGGCGCGCGCCACCATGCCCAGCTGATTTTTGTATTTTTAGTAGAGATGGGGTTTCACCATGTTGATCAGGCTGGTCTCGAGCTCCTGACCTCGTGATCTGCCCGCCTCGGCCTCCCAAAGTGCTGGGATTTACATGCATAAGCCATATTGTGATATTAATGAGGGCCCCAAATTTGCTATTAGAGCACTGAAGAAGTGCTTTTTCTTTTTTTTCTTTTTTTGAGACGGAGTCTCACTCTGTCCCCCAGGCTGGAGTGCAGTGAGGCGATCTCTGCTTACTGCAAGCTCCGCCTCCCAGGTTCACGCCATTCTGCCTCAGCCTCCCGAGTAGCTGGGACTACAGGCACCCACCAACACGCCTGGCTAATTTTTTGTATTTTTAGTAGAGATGGGGTTTCACCATGTTAGCCAGATTGGTCTCGATCTGCTGACCTCGTAATCCGCCCGTCTCGGCCTCCAAAAGTGCTGGGATTACAGGCGTGAGCCACCGTGCCCAGCCTAGAAGTGTTTTTTAAAAAACTTTTTATTTTGGGCCAGGTGCAGTGGCTCATGCCTGTAATCCCAACACTTTGGGAGGCTGAGGCAGGAGGATTGCTTGAGTCCAGGAGTTGAAACCCTGTCTCAACAACAATAACAAAAAAAAAGAGAAAGAAAATTTTTATTTTGAAAATATCAGAAAAATAAAAAAAAAAATAAACCAAATACCTATACATCAATCACATAGCAACAATTGTCAACATTTTACTGTTTTCTCCATCTCACTATATATAAAATCTGTGGCTAAAGCATTTTAAAGCTAATTACAGATATTCTAACACTTCAGCCCTAAACACTTCAGCATGTATTTCCAAAAATTAGATCATTCTCTTCCATAACAATACACTTAACACATCTCACAAAATTAGCAATAATTTTCTTATATCATCTAATACCAAGTTCATAGTGAAATTTCCCCATTGTCTAAAGCATGGTGGGCCAGGTATAGTCGCTTACACCTGTAATCTCAGTGCTTTGGGAAGTCAAGGTGGGAAGGTGGCTTGAAGCTAGGAGTTCCAGGCCAGCCTGGGCAATGTAGTGAGATGTCATCTCTACTAAAATTAAAAAAAAAAAAAGGCCAGGTATGATGTCTTGCACCTGTAGTCCCAGCTGTGGGGAGGCTGAAGAGGGAGGATGGCTTGAGTCTAGGAATTTGAGCTTGCAGTGAGCTAGGATCACACCACTGCACTTCGGCCTGGGCAACAGAGTGAGACCCTGTCTCAAAATAAATAAATAAATATGATAAAAATAAAAACGTGGTCCTTATTTTTTATAGTAATAAATCAAGATATAATCAAGAATCACATCTTATATTTGGCTGTTAGACTATTAGATCTCTTTAAATCTAGAACCTCCTCCCCATTACTTTTTTTTTGTTTTTACAACATTGGCTTTTAAGAGATTATGGCAGTTGTCTTATAAACTGTTTCACATTCTGGCTTTGTCTGATTGCTTCTTTGTGTGTTGTTTAACGTGTTCCTCTATCCCCTGAACTTTTCGTAACTGAAGCTAGTTCTTATAGGCCTCATTAGATTCAGGCTCAATATTTTTCACAGGAGCCAAAATAGGTGGAGCTATGTAGTCTACTCCATCCTATTAGGGGTGAGAAAAGAACTTTCTTTTTTTTTTTTTTTGAAACGGAGTCTTGCTCTGTCGCCCAGGCTGGAGTGCAGTGGCGCGATCTCGGCTCACTGCAAGCTCCGCCTCCCCGGTTCACGCCATTCTCCTGCCTCAGCCTCCCGCGTAGCTGGGACTACAGGAGCCCGCCACCACGCCCAGCTAATTTTTTGTATTTTTTAGTAGAGACGGGGTTTCATTGTGTTAGCCAGGATGGTCTTGATCTCCTGACCTCGTGATCCGCCCGCCTCGGCCTCCCAAAGTGCTGGGATTACAGGTGTGAGCCACCGCGCCCGGTCGAGAAAAGAACTTTCATCTGGGCAATTCAAGTCCTTTTAAATTAATAAATGAGACAGTAATCAGTCCTACATCCCACTTTAAGCTATGTATTCATCTCTTAAAACTGCTTGCCAGGCCAATCACGAACCAATGTTATTTCTGTAAACCAATGAGAATTCCTGACACACAACTCTGTAATAGCCCTCTCCCTATTCTTTTTTTGTCTTTAGAAACCTGCTTGTGAGCCTGGGCAACATGGCAAAATCCGTCTCTACAACGAAATAAAAAATTAGCAGGGCGTGGTGGCTCATGCCTGTGGTCCCAGCTACTTAGGAGGCTGAGGTGGGAGGATTGCTTGAGCCCAACAGTTTGAGGCTGCAGTGAGCCGAGATCATGCCACTGCACTCCAGCCTGGGCAACAGAGTGAGACCCCGTCTCAAAACAAAATGAAACAAAGAAACCTGCTTGTGACCAGTCACAGTGGCTCACACCTGTAATCCCAGCACTTCGGGAGGCTGAGGCAGGAGGATCCCTTGAGCCCAGGAGTTCGAGAACAGCCGGGGCAACATAATGAGACTTTGTCTCTACAAAAAAAAAAAAAAAAAAATTAAAAATTAAAATTAGCTGGGTATGGTGGTGCGTGTCTGTAGTCCCTAGCTACTAGGGAGGCTGAGGTGGGAGGAAATATACATACACACACACATATATATGTTTAAACACCTGCTTGTATGTAACAAAGGCCAAATGGAGCTCATATCTGAGGTTACTTGATTCTGAGTCTTCTCAGCAGCTGTCCTCACTTTGACTCAAGTAAACTCTTCAAATTATATTTCATGCCCCAGCCTCTTCCTTTGAGGTTGGCAGGAGGCACTTAATGCCAGCTGTCCACCATGTGTGATGCTGAGTGTGGTCCCTAGGTGATGATGAGCAGATAGAGGAGGAAGAACTCTTTACCCTGTTGGCAGGAAGGGTAGAAGTCTTCACAGGCAATGGCCTTTGATTTGGGCTTTAAAGGGTGTGTAAGAACCTACAGGGTGGGGAAGAGAAGAGGAAGGGCTTTCCAGGTATGCATGGAGGCACAATGTAGGGAAAGACAATGACAAGCTTGAGGAAGTAGGAGGTGGTAGCCAAATGTGGGCTGAGAATTATAATAACAAGCACTTAGGGTGAGTTGAGTGTGTTCCAGGAACTATGCTAAGTGACTCACTTAATCCTCAGCCTGTCCTGCGGAATGGGTGCTGCCACCCCCATTTTAAGGATGTGGAAATCAAGGTTTAGCAATAAGCAGCAACTGGCCTAAAGTCACATAGCTAGGAACTGGTAGACTCCTGAACCTCTGCTTTAAACATCTCTAAGCACTTCCTTAAGGTGAGGGAAGAACGCGAAACTGGGGAATGATGTTGGGGCAGATGGAGATAGGCCTTCTCCACCGTTCTAAGGGGTTTCAGTATTATTCCAGGGCACTAGGGAGCCAGCGAAGGTTTCCTTCGAAAGGGACCAGCAGGGCTGGGCGCGGTGGCTCATGCCTGTATTCCCAGCACTTTGGGCGGCGGAGGCGGGTGGATCGCCTGAGGTCAGATGTTCAAGACCAGCCTGGCCAACAAATGGTGAAACCCCGTCTCTGCTAAAAATACAAAAATTAGCCGGGCGTGGTGGCGCAGGCCTGTAGTCCCAGCTACTCAGGTGGCTAAGGCACGAGAATCGCCTAAGCCCCGGAGGGGGAGGTTGCAGTGAGCCGAGATCGCGCCACTTTTTTGAGGCAGAGCCTCAAAAAAGAAAAAGAAAAAAAAAAAAAGAACGAAAAGGGTGAGCAGGGCTGTGCCTGACAACGCTCACCCGCGGCCCTATGGGGGATGAACCGAGGGCTGCCGAGGAGCGCTATCAGGTTGGAGGATGGGTGCCCATTCACGTGAGCTGCCCCAGGGAACAGGGACGAAGGGAGGAATGCAAGATCCTCCCTGACCTTGTGCAGACCTTCATGCCGAAGGGCAGTGGGGCGGGGCTGAGTCTCCGCAGGATCCCGGAGCCTTTTCAACGAACGGCACCCCAAGCTGGGCGTCGGGCAGGAGCAGAGTGGGCCGCCACCCGCGGACCCCACGACCTGCGCGCAGCTCGTGCTTCCCAGCACCCCGAAAGCTCGGCGGCCAGGCGGCCACGTCGCAGGGGGATGTGAGCTGCAGAGACGGGGGAAAGGGCCAGTTTTAACCTCCGCGGCCCAGAGAGGGGAAGCGACTGCCCAAGGTCACACAGTCAGATAGTGGCAGGGGTAGGACTAGAACTCGGGCTGTATCTCTTGATTGCAAGTCTGATACTTTCTTTTTTTTTTTTCTTTTTTTTTTTTTTTTGAGACGGAGTCTCCCTCTGTCGCCCAGGCTGGAGGGCAGTGGCGCGATCTCGGCTCACTGCAAGCTCCGCCTCCCGGGTTCACGCCATTCTCCTGCCTCAGCCTCCCAAGTAGCTGGGACTACAGGCGCCCGCCACCACGCCCGGCTAATTTTTTTTTCTTTTTTTAGTAGAGACGGGGTTTCACCGTGTTAGCCAGGATGGTCTCGATCTCCTGACCTCGTGATCCGCCCTCCTCGGCCTCCCAAAGTGCTGGGATTACAGGCATGAGCCACCGTGCCCAGCCCTGATACTCTTTCTTGATGCAATTTATTTCAGAATCAAAGAGGAATCAAGATACTGTGGCTGAGGACGGGCGGCTGGGATGCCGAATACTCCGGGGAATCCGGGGATTTTTAATATCTGTTTTACCTCTTCGGGAATCCTGAGGACTGTGCGGCGGTGGAAACGGGCTCCAGGCGCCCTGTCCCGCCAGGCCGTTGTCGCACAGCCCCCCGCCCGGGTCATCCCAGCGAGACCTGCGCGTCCTCTGCACACCACCAGTGCGGGCGGGGCCCATCGTGCCTGGGAGTCCCTGCTCTCCGCAGCTGGGGGGACAAAGCCTCCGCCTGCTGCTCATCCATATCACCCAGGCAGGGAGGGTGCATGGAGGTAGTGGCGGGTCTCGCTCTGGGGCCGGGCGGACCGAGTTCAAGTCTCTGCCCTGGTACTCACTAGCTGTGCGACCCTGAGATGGTCACTTTCCCTCTCTGTACTTCTGTTTCTTCATTTTAAATCGGTGAAAATAACCGTGCTTCATACAGTTGGGTGTGAGGATTAACTAACATAAGGAGTATTCAAAGCCTTAGTAAGGGGCTTGCCGCACGACAAAGGCCAGTTATTATTATTAGCCCGGGAGTCAGCAGGGTTGGGTGCCTAATGTACCTATGAATTTGACAAACCTTTTCTCGATCCTACATGAAACCTGCTGCTTCCATGAAGTCCACCCAAATTAACTTCATTCAGTTTAAATCCATCTTGATTCTCAGAACTTAAAGCACAGCTGGCATTGTCTAACTGCAATGGGGTAGGGGCAGCAGGCTTGTGTGCGTGCCCTCCCCCGCACCACTAACCTAGATTCACAAGGCCTGAGGTGTGTAGTCCTGCCTTCCGAGGGCTGCTAGCTACTTGATTTTGAGTAAATCACTTCATTTTTTTTAATTTAAATTTTAATTTTTTTGGAGACAGAGTCTGGCTCTGTCACCCAGCCTGGAGTGCAACGGCGCGATCTCTGCTCAGTGCAACCTCCACCTCCCAGGTTCAAGCAGGCGTGTGCCACCACGCCCAGCTAATTTTTTTGTATTTTTAGTGGAGACAGCATTTCACCATGATGGCCAGGCTGGTCTCGAACTCCCGACCTCAGGTGATCTGCCCGCCTTGGCCTCCCAAAGTGCTGGGATTACAGGCGTGAGCCACCACGCCAGGCCCAATCACTCCATTTTTGAGTCTCAACTTCCTCTGTAAAATGGAGGTGATAATATTAATTTTATCCATTTAGGCAAGATGAACAGAGTTAGATCTCTGATTATACTTTGAGAATGGAAGGAAACAAACAGGCAAAATGTTTTTTCTTTTCTTTTCTTTCTTTTTTTTTTTTTTAAACGGAGTCATGGTCTGTAGTCCAGGCTGGAGTAAAATGGCACGATCTCAGCTCACTGCAACCTCTGCCTCCTGGGTTCAAGTGAGTCTCCTGCCTCAGCCTCCAGAGTAGCTGGGATTACAGGTGCCTGCCACCTCGCCGGATTATTTTTTATTTTTTATTTTTTTGAGACAGAATTTCACACTGTCGTTTGGGCTGGAGTGCAATGGCACGATCTTGGCTCACTGCAACCTCTGCTCCTGGGTTCAAGCGATTCTCCTGCCTCAGCCTCCCAAGTAGCTGGGATTACAAGCGCCGCCACCACGCCTGGCTAATTTTTTGTATTTTTGGTAGAGACGGGGTTTCACTATATTGGCCAGGCTGGTCTCAAACTCCTGACCTCATGATCCACCCGCCTAGGCCTCCCAGAGTGCTGGGATTACAGGCGTGAGCCACCGCACCCAGCCAATTTTTGTATTTTTAGTAGACATGGGGTTTTGCCATGTTGGCGAGGCTGGTCTCGAACTCCTTACCTCAGGTGATCCACCCACCTTGGCCTCCCAAAGCGCTAGGATTACAGACATGAGCCACTGTGCCCGGCGCAAAATGTTTTCTCAAAACATATTTAATAACTTGGAAAAATGGTGTCAATATATAGTATTTATTTTTCTTTTCTGAATTTAATTTTTTATGTAAAAATTTTATAAAAGGAATGCATTAATACATTCTCACAAAGATTCACCATATAATGTTAAGTGAAAAAGGGCAAATCAAGGGCAAAAGAAATATGCTTCCAATGTTGTTTTATTTCACTTTTGAACCAGGGTCTCATTCTGTCGCCCAGGCTGGAATGAAGTGATGCATTCATGGCTCACTGCAGCCTCAACCTTCTGGACTCAAGAGATCCTCCTACCTCAGCCTTCCAAGTAGCTAGGACTACAGGCATGTGCCACTAGCCCTAGCGAATTTTTTTTTTTTTTTTGAGATGGAGTCTCCCTCTGCCGCCCAGGCTGGAGTGCAGGGGTGTGATCTTGGCTCACTGCAACCTCTGCCTCCTGGGTTCAAGTGATTCTCCTCCTCAGCCTCCCGAGTAGCTAGGATGACTGGCACCCACCACCACACCTGGATAATTTTTGTATTTTTAGCAGAAAGAGACAGGGTTTCGCCATGTTGGCCAGACTGGTTTCAAACTCTTGGCCTCACGTGATCCGCCCACCTCAGCCTCCCCAAGTGCAGGCTTGACCCACCTCGCCCGGCCTGCCCAGCTAATTTTTTTTTTAAGATGTGAACTTTTTCATTCTTCAAAAAGACAATGTATTTTTACATAAATCTATAACAGAATTCAAATGTAGAAAAAATAAACTATATTCAGGGATAGAGTGCTCAGCACAGCACACCCCCTCCCCGGATGAGACTGCAGGAGCCTCGCCACCCCCAGGACACCCAACAGCAGGGCAGCCACAGGCTGGCACATAGAGCTCCCTGTGTCTGTCACAACAGGCTGCAAATGCAAGGGGCCCAGACCCGAAGCATCAAAGACAAAAACCAACCCATTTCACTGTGGCAACTCACTTCTTGGCCTAGGTCACTCATTTGTACACCTACTCAGAAAGGGAGGCGCAGGGAAACTGAGGGACATGCATCTCCAGATGCCTCGGATAATCCCCTACTCAGTTCTGCCACTAGAGGACCCCCAGGAGAGCCCACCTGACAAACCCCAACTTCTTCCCTGGGCCAGTGCAACCAAAAACCTGCAGGATTCACCCAGGACTCCAGGCCCTGACAAGAGGCAGAGCTGGCTGCGGCTCGACTAATTAAAAAATTTTTTTGTTGAGACAGGTTCTCTCCATGTTATCCTGGCTGGTCTTGAACTCCTAGCCTCAAACTTTCCTGCCACCTTCGCCTTCCAAAGCTCTGGCATGAGTGCCCAGCCTCCCAACTTATATATAAATACAGGCCGGGCGCAGTGGCTCACACCTGTAATCCCAGCACTTTGGGAGGCCGATGCAGGCAGATCACGAGTTCAGGAGATCGAGATCATCCTGGCTAATACGGTGAAACCCCATCTCCGCTAAAAATACAAAAAATTAGCCGAGTGTGGTGGTGGGTGCCTGTAGTCCCAGCTACTAGGGAGGCTGAGGCAGCAGAATGGTGTGAACCCAGGAGGTGGAGCTTGCAGTGAGCCGAGATCACGCCATTGCACTCCGGCCTAGGTGACAGAGTGAGACTCCGTCTCACACACACACACACACACACACACACACACACACAACACACAAAAGTATAAATACACTGAAAAAAATAAACATAAGGAAATCCACCAACATGTTAACATGTTACATCTGGGTGGGAAGATTACTATAGATTATTATCTTCATCTTTATTTTTCTATGTTCTCCAATTTTTTTTCAAATGCTGCATTATTTTTATAAACAGAAGCAAGCTACAATATTGTAACAGAAATATTGAAGATTATATTTGAAAATATTCAAGGCTAAACAAAAGCAAGTTAGATATCACCTATGTGTCAGCAATCAGAAACCTTTGAGACTAAAATTTAGCCTTTTGGAAGCACCGTCCATCTTCCCCCAGACCCACCCCTGCCTCTTAGCAAAATCACAGCACCATGCTGTGACAGAGGGGTCGGTCTAAGAGAGACAGAGACTGATTTCTCTCTAGGAAAGCCTCATGCAGAGCTCTCTGCTTCCTTGGTTTCCAGAACTTCACCAGCCTTCTTGGCCTGAAGTTCCTTCTTCTGAAGTCAGGCATGGCTCTGCCAAGGGATACTTGGACAGTGATCCATGGGACTGGAGAAGACCCCTGCAATCCCTGCAGAGTTACCAGGTTACTTAATTAGCTGGCATTTAAGGGTCTGTAGGATCTGAACCAGTCTTCCTTACAACTCCCATGTGTGCCAATCAAACAGTCTGTCTGCCATCTCCAAAGCCAGAAAGGGACAGTAATGAGTGAAGAGAGCTAGGTGTGATGCAATTGGGAAAGGTAAGGACTGTGGCAAACTGGAGTAAGCCCACACCTTCAAAACGAACAGCCACTTCTCAGTGCCAGTCTATTGCTACCTGGTGGGACCTTTCGATTTTTCAAGAGAATTGGAAAATCTGGATCTTTATGTGAAATCTCCTGATTTTAAAATAAATATTGGCAGGTAATTCACAAAACACATTTGGCCACTCTGCTGATCACAATTTGTAACTTGTCTTAGGAACACATTGAACTTTTTTCCCTCTGCACCTTTGCTTTTGCTATTCCCAATGCCAAGAACACTCCCCCACCCATCTAAGTCTAATGAACTCCATCTGTTCTGTCAGACCAAGCCAAAACACCACCTCTTCCGGAGCATCCCCGCAGCCAGAAGTGACATCTCCCTCACTGGGGCTGCACCACACATTTAGCTCTGTGCCTGTCTCATCCTATGCCCACAGTTGTTTCAGTAAGAGTCCTAGCTTTCCTGGTACAGAATGAGCTCCTGAAATATTCAGAAAACATTTGTGGAGCACCTGCTATGGTGCAGGAACCGTACTAAGCACTAGTGATACAGCCTAGAACAAGACGGATATGTCTTTGCCTTGATGCAGTACAGTCTAGTGTAGGGGGCAGATTTTAAATAAATAACTCCCTAGATACCTAATCCCAATTGTGATGAGTTTTACGGGGTTAAGAAAGTTTATAAAAGAGACTTAATCCAGGCACAGGAGGATTAAGCGAATCACGAGGTAGCTTGGGGAAGCATTAGCAGTAGGGCTCCCACTTAGGGCTGTACAGTTTACATGCTGCACAAAGCCTGGCAACAGAGCAAGACCCCGTCTCTAAAATTAAAAAAAAAAAAATTGTAGAGTTGAGGTCTCGCTATGTTGCCCAGCCTGATCTCAAACTCCCGGCCTCAAGGTGTTTCTCCCACCTTGGCCTCCCAAAGTATTGGAATTACAGGTGCGAGCCACTGTGCCCGACCCCTTTTTCTAATCTGCACAAAGGCATCGTATAGACTAGCAGAGGCAGCGTTTAGTTCACCCCTATCCAAAGCTGCTTTAAATAAACTTAGAATCTAAGTAGATACGGTGACTTCCCTATGTACATGCAGCCCAAAGAGATGTTCCCTGCTCCCCACTTTCTACGCTAAACCCTTAGACTTCTGAGATCAGGGAAGGCACCCCCAAGGAAGTAACGTAGGAGCTGAGACTGAAGGATAAGAAGGGGCCAGCCAGCTTGGAATATGAGGAACAGCATGTGCAAGGCCTCTGAGGGGAGAAGGTACCATGGCCAAAGGACCTAATAGGTGGCCGTTGTGGTGGAAGCATGGACAGAGGTAGGAGAGCATTAAGGGGTAGGCTGGGCAGTGACCACCCTGCATGGCTCAGAAGGCCACATTAAGGGGTGCAATTCTTTTTTTTTTTTTTTTTCTGAGATGTTGTCTCACTCTGTCACCCAGGCTGGAGTGCAGTGGCGCGATCTCAGCTCACTGCAACCTCCACACTCCGGGTTCAAGTGATTCTCCTGCCTCAGCCTCCTTAGTAGCTGGGATTACAGGTGCGCGTCACCATGCCCAGCTAATTTTTCTATTTCCAGTAGAGACGAAGTTTCACCATGTTGGTCAGGCTGGTGTCGAACTGCTGACCTTGTGATCTGCCCACCTCCACCTCACAAAGTGCTGAGATTACAGGCATGAGCCACCGCGCCCAGCCAAGGGGTACAATTCTTATCCTGAAATACCTTCCATATCCCTTCCATATCCCACTCCCTAACCACGTCGTTTCTGGGTTTCACTGCCCATGAGAGAGCGCACAATGGTAGAAACTATCTTTACAGAGGGCCTGCCATGAGGCACAGACTGTGCTGGGGTCACACATTCATTCTGCCTTTTTTATGCTCCTAAGGAAGTATTATTTGATTTCAATGGAACAGATGAAAAAATGGAGGCACAGAGAGGATGGGCAGCTGGCCTGAGGTTAGCTGACTGTTAAGGGGTAGGCTGGGATCCACTGTGAAGTCCACTGTGGGACTTCAAACCCCTTCTCTTGGCCGTCATGCAGCAATGGTACCCATGAATAGACCGGAAGCGCAAGGAGTGCACACCCTTGCTACTCAAAGGCAGGAGGGTCTAGGGGCCTGCAACACTGGCATCACCTGGAAGTCTGTCAGAAATGCAGGATCTTGGGTTCGTTCCATCCAGCCCTACTGAATCAGAATCTACAATTTTTTTTTTTTTTTTGTGAAAGGGTCTCACTGTGTTGCCCAGGCTAGAGTATAGGGGCACAAACACAGCTTACTATAGTCCCCACCTCCTGAGTTCAAGGGATCCTCCTGCCTCAGCCTCCCAAGTAGCTGGCACAGGCCACCACGCCCAACTAATTTTTAATTTTTTTGTAGAGACAGGGATCTCACCATGTTGCCCAGGCTGGTCTCAAATTTCCTGGGCTCAAGCAATTCTGCCTTGGCCTCCCAAAGTGCTGGGATTACAGGTGTGAGCCACCGTGCCACGTCAGAATCTACACTTTACAGGAATCATGTACACATTAGGAGCTGAGAAGCACTAGACTAGAGAATAATCCAAGCAAAGTGGCATATTGCCTTTGTAGCCCTTATGCAACAGTGTCTCCTAAGCCAGGTTTCCAATGACCCGAAAACAACTTCTTATAACCAAATATACCAGAGTGGCCAACTGTTCCATTCATCTATCCACCCTAGTTTTGTCATCTATTTCCACTCCAAGGGAAAGACTGTGAGAGGCTACCATCAACTCCAAAGACGAGGTGCTGTATGCTCCAAATCATCTCCCATTTGAGGTCTACTCTGATCCCCAGATCATTTTCTGGAACACACTTTTCACAAAAGAATTCCCTATGTTAGCCTGCATACCAAAGGAGTCAGAATGGTTTGGTAGAAAAGATTAGTGGGTGAGGAAAAGCGGGGTTCCCCTTCAGCTTTAAGGCCACATGTGACTTTGGGAAATGCCCTACCCTCACTTCCTAATTCCCATGTTAAATATGAATGGGGTGGACTAGACTAGGAATCATTCCATATGAGGCCTGGCAGGAAACACAAAGGAAGTTCAGTGGCCTAGGTGAAACAGTAGGGAGTAGCGGAGACTGTGGCAAACTAGAGGGCAAGCAGGTAGGGAGGGTGCAATGCCCTGACTACACAAAGGTATCCCCACTCAGAAATAGGCTAGAGTTATCATGGGAAATACGTTGACATATATTCTAATTTTTTGAGTTGGGAATCTGATTTTTCAAGAAATGAGTGATGTTTAAGTATTGGCAACTATTAATAGTTAAAACTTCAGAACAAACAAACACAACACTGTGTGAGCCAAATAAATATCAGGTGCCGGCCAGATCTGTCCGTGGGCCGTCAGTTTGACTTGCCTGGCCCAGATGCCACCCTAATGTTAGGTATTAATTTGCATGTGCGGCTGAGAATGCTGCAAAGCGGCTCCTGTAAGGATGGGGGTTGAGGGGTAAGATCTGTGCCTTTCCGGGGCCCGTCGCCCGTCCCCCACCGCGGCCCGGGCCCCTTTCGGTGCCCCCTCCCCAGGCCTCTCCGGGAAAGGGCCCAGACGGTGGTGCCGGGTCGCACGGCGTCGCTTGCTTCACACCCTCCCTACCTGCTCGCCTGCTCTCCCAGCACGGCCGGCAGCGCCGCAGCGATGACTCAGCCTCTGGCGGCGGAGCTGGAGGGAGGCGGAGGGGGCGAGGGGGAGGACGACTGGCAGGGCGGGGTAAAAGGAGGCGGGTGGAATGGAGGGAGGAGGGGAGAAAGAAAGAGGAAAAGGAGAGAGAAGTGGGATGGGGGAGGAGAAAGAGGAAAGGGGGAGAGGAGACGGGGGAGAGGCGGAGGTGGGAGGGAGCAGTTCGAAGCCCCAGCTCCCGCCTCCTCCCCCGGCCGGCTGAGGTTGGGCTGGGCTGGGCTGGGGGAGGACAGTGGGGGAACAGCGGAGAGGGTAGGGCAGGGGCGGAGAAAGGAGGGTGGCGTGCTGCGCCCCTTCCCCTCCCCCACTTCGAGAGTCCCATGGGTACACGTGGTTCATTGCCACACCCACGGACCCAGCCCTGCCTCTGTGGGATGGGAGGGGCCGGGGAGGGTGCCCGGGAATGCGGCTTCGGACTCTGAACCTTTAGTGAGCGCCTTCCAGCGGAGGCCTGGGGGACTGGGCAGTCAAAAAGGGACAGAGGGGCCGGGCGCGGTGGCTCACGCCTGCAATCCCAGCACTTTGGGAGGCCGAGGCTGCCGGATCACCTGAGGTCAGGAGTTCAAGACCAGCCTGGCCAACATGGCGAAACCCCGTCTCTACTAAAAATACAAAAATTAGCTGGGCGTGGTGGCGCGCGCCTGAAGTCCCAGCTACTTGGGAGGCTGAGGCAGGAGAATCACTTGAACCTGGGAGGCGGAGGCTACAGTGAGCCAAGATCGCGCCACTGCATTCCAGCCTGGGCAACAGAGTGAGACCCTGTCTCAAAAAAAAAAAAGGGGGACAGAGAGAGGTGAGGGCTTGCAGGGGAGAAAGCAAATCCACAAGGCGTATCCGCAAGTGGAAATTTAAAGGGAGAAATGAGCCTACTTGATGCATTTTTGCTAGTCTACACCAGTAGCTATAACACAAGGTTGAATTTGGAAGTCACACCAAGGAAGTTTCCTTAGCAATGTTTTGTAATATAAATGATGAATGAATAAAATGTACTATGGGAGTACATCTATGTGTATAGAAGAGGACAAATGGAATTTTTTTAAATGTCTTTTTGTATGTCTGTTACATATGTGTGTTTGGGTGAATATATAGGAGTGTATGTGTCATTGAATAATGTGTATATATGTATGCCTTATGTATGTAAGCACATTAATAGCTGTATATGAGGTCGTGTGCCAAGAATACATTTCTGTGTATATGGACAGGTGTCTATCTTTATATGCCTAGGTGTTAACTGTATAAGACCTATGGACTTTCCTGAGTTTGTTTTAAATATGCATATTTATGTGAATTTATGAGTTTGTGAATGTGACAGCATATCCTTGGGGGGTATGTGTGGGGGTTTTTTGTGTGTGCCAGTATTGTATAAATGTGTATGTGTATACGGGACTCCTGTCTGAGATCGTGTTATGCTTGGATATTTGTGTGTGTGCATGTGTATGGTAATACATTTGTGATCAGTCTGTGACCAGGGCTACAGGGCATCTTGAGGTTGCATGTGTGTGTCTGTGTGTATAATTGAGAATGTATGTCTGTTTTTCAGAGTCTTTATGGATATGATTGTGTCTAGCATCTCTGTAGCCACCCTATTGATCCATTTGTGATAAGGGCTATGTGATTCTTAAGGGTTGGGCTGGTCAAGGCGGCTCCTTGGAGGAAGAGGTTCTTGTGGGGTGGGGACGGTAGACACAGGAAGAAGTTGCATGTGTGCTGGCCCACTGAATAGACCACCCAGAGCAGCCGGAGGCCAGGCAAGCAAAGTAGGCTGAAACAAGACCAGGGAAAGCGCTGAATGCCAGAATGGGTAATCACGGCCTCTTCTGGCATCTTCCGCCCTCTCAAGCGTTGGATCAGTTTCTCTCATGGCCCTTCTCTGGGTCTACCTGGTCAGTGCTCTTCTGCAGAGTGCACATCCTTGGTAATGAACATGGCAACAATGGTGGAGCATTACTATGAGCCTGCCTGCAGAAAGCACTTAACAGGCAATAGGTCAGCTCTGTGAGGCAGAAATTTGGTATCCCCAGTTTTACAGAGGGGGAGCAGGAGGTTAAGCCCTGTTGGTGATGCCCCTGTTGGATTCTGAGGCCCCATGCCCTCTCAACCACTACTGATGTTTTGGGCCAGATAATTCAGCGTTGTGGGTGGCTGTCCTGTGCATTGTAGCATAATTAGCAGCATCCCTTGTGTTTACCCAGTAGATGCCAATAGCACCTCCCTCTCCAGATATGCAAACCAAAATGTCTCTAAACATTTCCAGAAGTCCACTGGGGACAAAATCGTCTGAGATTGAGAGCCACAGCACTACACTGTCCTGCCTCCCCTCATGTAAGTGTTTTCTGAGGGGCTGCACCAACTCCACCTTGTCCAGTGTCTTCAGCTGTCCCTCTTCTTTCACGGTGATCTTCATGACCGTGCAGGTAGCCCCTTGTCTTTGCCACAGTCAACAGAAGGCTTACTAGCCGGGCCACCTTTCCTAGCAACTCAACCTCTCTGTCTCCCAGGCACAGAAGGCACAGGGCTTGGGGCCTGATAGACACCTCTATAGCTCTTATTATTATTTGAATCACAGGAGTTCCCTGGGGTCAGAGCCTGGAGGAGAAGTGCCCCGAACCTGCTGACCCTCTCTGGCCCAGAGCTGTGGACACTGCTGGTTCTGTGAGTTTGTTTTCCTGGTTGAGCAAGAACACCACACGATGGTGTTGGGCCAAAACTGGTCCCATTTTATGCTACTATATCTCCACTGCCCAGGCTGGAGTGCACTGGCATGATCACGGCTCATGGCAGCCTTGACTTTCCGGGCTCAAGGGATCCTCCCACCTCAGCCTCCTGAGTAGCTGCTTACTAGGCACATGCCACCATTCCTGGCTAACTTTTGTATTTTTGGTAGAGATGGGGTTTCACATGTTGCCCAGGCTGGTCTTGAACTCCTGGGCTCAATCTATCTGCCTTCCTCCACCCCACAAAGTGCGAAGGGATTACAGATGTGAGCCACCGTGTCCAGCCATCTTATGCTGTTGCATCTTGGCAAATGAAATGGCCTGGCTTTCCCCTCTGGCAGACCCTGATTTTAATGAGCCAGTGCTGTGTTGTGACCACAGCAGGAATTCAGGAAGGGCAAGGCAGAGCTGTCAGCAGGGCTCTTGGCATGTCCAAACCCAGGCCTCAGCAGGGCGTCCATGCTGCTGTGGGACCCTGCCACTGTAGCAGCTCAGGGTCCTGGGGAGCAGGTGCTAGAGAGTGTGGTGGCTCTACCACACACACAAGAGGTCCAACACTCCCACTACAGAGAAGACACACAGATGGTGGTGCTCACAGAGGACTCCATGCCACCGCTGTGTCTGCCACTTGGGAAAGTCTCTCCTCTGGACTGTTCCTTTACTGCATGACCTCACTCTGCCCCTTCTGTTCTCCTCAATCCCTACAGTGTTCCTAGTGTTTACAGGGCCCTTTGCTCCATTCCTCCTGGGATGCTGCAGAGCAAGGTGGTTAAGGGTGAGGGCTCCTATACCTGATTACGTGAGTCTGTGTAATCTTGGGCAAAGCACCTCACCTCTCTGTGCCTCAGCTTCCTCATTTCTAAAATGGGGAAAAGTAAGAGGCCCTGTCTCTCAAGATTAAATGAGATAGTGCATGTAAAGGATGCTAGCCATGTGGTAAGCGCTTACTAAATAGCAGCCATTATTATTATTATTATTATTATTAGAGACAGAGTCCCACTCTGTTGCCCAGGCTGGAGGGCAGTGGCGTGATATCGGCTCACTGCAACCTCCACTTCCTGAGTTCAAGCGATTCTCCTGCCCCAGCCTCCCAAGTAGCTGGAATTACAGGCGTATGCCACCACACCTGGCTAATTTTTGTTTGTTTGTTTGTTTAGTAGAGACGGGGTTTCACCATGTTGGCTAGGCTGGTCTTGAACTCCTGACCTCAGGTGTTCTGTCCACCTGGGCCTCCCAAGGTGCTGGGATTACACATGTGAGCCACCACACACAGCCTAGTAGCTATCATCATTGCTATTCTTTTTTTTTTTTTGAGACAGGGACTTGCTGTGTCGCTTAGGCTGGAGTGTAGTGGTGTGATCACTGCTCACTGCAGCCTCAACACTCTGGGCTCAAGGGATCCTCCTGCCTCAGCCTCCCAAGTAGCTGGGACTAGAGGCATGTGCCACCATGCCCAGCTAATTTTTTTTTTTTTTAAAGACAGAGTTTCACTCTTGTCGCCCAGGCTGGAGTGCAATGGCACGATCTCAGCTCACCACCACAACCTCTGCCTCCCAGGTTCAAGGGATTCTCCCACCTCAGCCTCCTGAGTAGCTGGGATTACAGGTATGTGCCACCACACCCAGCTAATTTTGTATTTTTAGTAGAGATGGGGTTTCTCCATGTTGGTCAGGCTGGTCTTGAACTCCCGACCTCAGATGATCCGCCCGCCTCGGCCTCCCAAAGTGCTGGGATTACAGGCATGAGCCACTGCGCCTGGCCAATTTTTTTTTTTTTTAATTGTTAGTAGAGATGAGGTCTTGCTCTATTGCCCAGGCTGATCTTGAACTCCTGGGCTCAAGTGATCCTCCTGCCTTGATCTCCCAAAGTGCTGGGATTACAGGCATGAGCCACCACGCCTGTCTATTGCTATTATTCTTGATTAACAATAAAAGGAGAATGAGCTCTTACTAATTGCCAAGCAATGTGCTAAACTCTGGACGATCCTTTTCTTGTTTTGTCCCTTCAACAACTCTA
Organism: Pan paniscus; assembly: GCF_029289425.2. Lineage (NCBI taxonomy): Eukaryota > Metazoa > Chordata > Mammalia > Primates > Hominidae > Pan > Pan paniscus. The sequence continues at coordinate 149,887,325 of NC_073253.2, read as the reverse complement.
TGAGGAAAGTGCTATTATTAGCTCCGTAGCTGGGAAGAGGAAGCTCAGGTACAATGGTGTTAAGTAACTTACCTAGGGTGACAGAGCTAAGAAGCAGCAACTCTGAATCTGAACCAGAGTACTGCCACTGTGAAGTCTCACTACCTGCTCCTCTCCACTGAAAGCAGATTTCACCATAGGAAGGAGGAGCTTCTCTTTAGCTGGTTGTCCTGAATAGATGTCAGAGGCCTAGAAGAAGATTGTGTTGAGAGGACAGAACCCCCACATCCCCAACTAGAGCAGAAGGAGGGGTTTGGGCTCAAGGAAGTGAAGTTTTTTTTTTCTTTTACAGCTATTGATGAAACCACTTAGCACGGTAGGCTGTGGTCTCATGGATGGACTCCAAAAGGTATCACCAAGCGTTTTTGTTTTTTTTTTTTGAGACGGAGTCTCGCTTTATCACCCAGGCTGGAGTGCAGTAGCTTGATCTCGGCTCCCTGCAGCCTCCTCCTCCCAGGTTCAAGCGATTCTTCTGCCTCAGCCTCCCTAACAGCTGAGATTATAGGCACGCACCACCACGCTCAGCTAATTTTTTGTATTTTTAGCAGAGACAGTGTTTCACCATGTTGGCCAGGCTGGTCTCAAACTCCTGACTTCAAGTGATCCACCACCTCGGCCTCCCAAAGTGTTGGGATTAAAGGCATGAGCCACCACGCCTGGCCTTTTTTTGGTTTTGTTTTTGAGACAGGATCTCATTCTGTCACCCAGGCTGGAGTGCAGTGACACGATCTCAGCTCACTGCAGCCTTGACTTCCTAGGCTCAAGCCATCCTCCCACCTCAGCTCCCAAGTAGCTGGGACTACAGGGCGTGTGCCACCACATCTAGCTACTTTTTGTATTTTGGGTTTTTTTTTTTTTCTCTAAGACAGAGTTTCACTCTTGTTGCCTGGGCTGGAGTGCAATGGCGCGATCTTGGCTCACCGCAACCTCTGCCTCCCGCGTTCAAGGGATTCTCCTGCCTCAGCCTCCCTGAGTAGCTGGGATTACAGGCATGTGCCACCATGCCCAGCTAATTTTGTATTTTTAGTAGAGACGGGGTTTCACCATGTTGGTCAGGCTGGTCTCAAACTCCCGACCTCAGGTGATCCACCCACCTCGGCCTCCCAAAGTGCTGGGATTACAGGCGTGAGCCACTGCACCCGGCCTAATTTTTGTATTTTTTGTAGAGATGAAGTTTTGCCACATTGCCCAGGTTGGTCTTGAACTCCTATGCTCAAGCAATCTGCCTGCCTCAGCCTCTGAAAGTGCTGGGATTACAGGTGTGCACCACCACCCCGGCCTTGCCAAGTTTTTACTAGCACATAAAATTTATTTTTGCTACAATCCAGGCTGTATATTGTTCTAGTGCTTTTTGTTTGAATTGGACTGTCAGAATGGTACAAAAAGGCATTCACTTGCTACAAGTCAGAGGATAGATGGGAGGCCTATTCTGGAGTTGATGCAGAAGAAAGGTGGTGTGTTTATCAAGAGCTGTGAGAAGTTGTCCAGGTGAGTACATATGAGAGGATGGTTTGTATGGAAGGGTTAGTTCTTCCAACCCATGTGCCAAAGGGGACAAAGGAGACCATGTGATAATTCATTTTTTAAAAAAATATATTTGAGGCAGTTTTTTTCCTTGTACTGTCATAATATAGTTATTAGTTATCTATTGCTGTGTAGCAAATACCCCAAACTTAGTGGCTTAAAACAATACGTATGTATTACCTCACAGTTTCAGTGGATCTGGATTTCAGGAGTGATTTAGCTGGGTGCTACTGGCACAGGGTCACTCACGAAGTTGTAACCAAGATGTCAGCCAGGTCTGCAGTCATCTGAAGGCTCGAGTAGGGCTGGAGGATCTGCTTCCAAGATGGTGCACCAACATGACTGTTGGCAGCAGGCCTCAGTTCTGTACCTCGTGGACCTTTCTGTTGGACTTCTTTAATGTCCTTATATCATGGAGGTGAGCTTCCTCCAGAGCCAGGGAGAACAAGGTGGAGGCCACAATGTCTTTTATGCCTAGCTTTAGAAGCTACACACTATTGTTCCTGAATATCCTGTTGGTAACACAGGTCAGCCCTGCTCATTGTGGGGAAGGACCATAGAAGCATGTGAGTACCAGGAGGTGAAGATCATGAGGCCATCTTGGGGGCTGGCTATCACAGGGCTCATCATTGCTGACTTGTTTACTATCATGAAAGCAAGTGGGCTGCAAGTACTGAAAAGTGGGCTGTAAGCACTCAAAAGTTGAGAGCTGCTCACCAATTTTATTTACCTGGATTTGTCTGTGGTGTTCCCTTGGAGGCATGACATTACAAGTCATGTAACCCAGGATGGGTTGAGTGTGGTGGTTCACGCCTGTAATCCCAATGCTTTGGGAGGTGAAGACAGCTGGATCACTTGAGCTCAGGAGTTCGAGACCAGCCTGGGCAGCATGGTGAAACCCCATCTCTACAAAAAAATACAAAAATTAGCTGGCGCAGTGGTGTGTGCCTGTAGTTCCAGCTACTCGGAGGCTGAGGCAGGAGAATCGCTTGAGCCTGGGAGGCAGAGGTTGCAGTGAGCCGAGATGGTGCCACCGCACTCCAGCCTAGGGAATGGTAGTGAAACCCTGTCTCAAAGTCACCCTGACTCCATCAGAAACAAAGCCCTGCAATCCTATGACAATGAAAGTGTATTACCTGTGCCAGGTGCCAGCAGGGAACAATGGTTAAGAGAGTGAATTTTGCAACCAGACAAAACTGGATTCAAATCTTAACTCTCCTATTGGTGACTTGAGGACTTTGGGCAACTGGCTTAACCTTTCTGAGCCTCAGTATTCTTGTGTGTAAAATGGATTAAGATCAACTTCACAAGGTCATGGGGGAGATGGATTAGAGGATCGCAGAGCTATGATAATGGAAGTCAGGTGCCCAGCCAACGTTGACCTATAGATTTATTATTAATAATGACAACAATAAAGTAATAGCTCACATTTATTGAGCTTCTGTTTTTGCCAGTCTGTGAAGTTTGGAGCAGTTAAGAGCCTTGCTCGCCAGGTATGGTGGCTCACGCCTGTAATCCCAGCACTTTGGGAGGCCGAGGCAGGCAGGTCACCTAAGGTTGGGAATTTAAGACCAGCCTGACCAACATGGTGAAACCCTGTCTCTACTAAAAATACAAAATTATCCGGGGGTGGTGGTGGGCGCATGCTTGTAATCCCAGCTACTCAGGAGGCTGAGGCAGGAGAATCGCTTGAACCAGAAGACGGAGGTTGCAGTGAGCCGAGATCGCACCATTGCACTCCAGCCTGGGCAACAAGAGCAAAACTCCATCTCAGAAAAAAAAAAAAAAAAAGAGCCTTGCCCAAGACACACAGCTAGGAGAGCTGGGACTCAATTCCGGGTCTGTTTCCAAAGCTAACCTGTTTGATAACTTGCTCTTTTCACTTCACAGTGGTCTATCATAACCTACATATTACATTGCCCCACCTTCTTCCTTTCTTCCCCCTTCTTTTAGCTATGTAGCAGTACATGAACGTACCATAATTAGTTAACTGTTCCTCTACTGTTGGATTATTGGTTTCTAATTAACGACAAGGTTTCGGTGAGTATCTTTGTGTCCAGAGCTCACAGTGTGCTATGCTAGGCACTTGATGCGTGTACTTCACTTAATCTTCCACCAGCCCAAGGATGTTCAGCTGGGAAATAACTCACTCAGCCTCTAACTTGTCTAACATAGAATGCCTTTTCAGGACTAAGAATCCCCTGCCTTCTCAATCCTGAAATTTTTCATTCCAATCGGGCCACCAAGGAATATCTTTCTTTCCTCTGCAGCAGATTTATCTGAGAGACCAGGGAAGTGGGCTTGGAGTCTCCAAACTCAGGTTTAACAAAAGGATGGGCCTTGATAGGTTTTCACCAGGCTCATGGCAGCTTTGACTAACCAGACATGACCCTGTATCAGTCAGGATGGGCTGGGTTGTGCTGCAGTAACAACCCCCAACTGAGTGGCTTCAAACACGCATTGTGGGACTGTTGTGTGCTCTGTTTTGTGCTGTCTTTACTCCAGGTCCAAGTTGATAGAGCAGCCACCATCTTGAAGATTGCCAGTTGTCATTCCTGGAGCCAAGAGAAAATATAGTAAATTGCACGTTGCTCTTAAAGCATCCACCTGGAAGTGACACAAGTTATTTCCTCTGATTTTTTTTTTTTTTTTTTTTTTGACAAAGCACATCACAGAGCTACACTTAACTTTGAAGAGACAGGGAAGTTCATCCTACCATGTACCCAGAATGTGGAGAACTGCAATATTTGATGAACAATACTAATGACCACCAAAAGCCTTGTCCGTTGCTAATCATTAAAAAAAAAGTGTCCACCAATTCTAATGACATCTTGGAACAATTAAGTCCAGGCCAGGTGTGGCTTAACATTCTGTCCTGGAGGAAAGACCCTTCCATCTAAAACCCCTCTTGCCCACATCCTGAAGCCAGCTTGCCCTGAATCATGGGACCCTGGAGATGAGGAGAACAGAGGAGAGCAAGGTCAGGGAGATGGCTGGTGGATTCCACCGGTGACCATGGGCAGAGCTCTAAATTCTGAATTGTATTAGCCCACAGAGTAACTATGCATCTGTGCTGTGGGGTAGTGGAAAGGCCATCTGACTCCTGGGTGACCTTGGACAAGTCATCTGGAAAGATCCTAAATGCATCTCAAAAGGGAATGCAGGCTGGGCGCAATGGCTCACGCCTGTAATCCCAGCACTTTGGGAGGCTGAGGTGGGCAGATCACAAGGTCAAGAGATCGAGACCATCCTGGCCAACATATTGAAACCCCGTCTCTACTAAAAATACAAAAATTAGGTGGACATGGTGGCAAGCGCCTATAGTCCCAGCTACTCAGGAGGCTGAGGCAGGAGAATCGCTTGAACCCGGGAGGCGGAGGTTGCAGTGAGCTGAGATCACGCCACTGCACTACAGCCTGGCGACACAGCGAGACTCCATCTCAAAAAAAAAAAATAATAATAATAAATAAGATGGAGGTGGGCGGATCACGAGGTCAGGAGTTCGAGACCAGCCTGGCCAACATGGTGAAACCCCATCTCTACTAAAAATACAAAAAAATTAGCCGGGAGTGGTAGTGCATGCCTGTAGTCCCAGGTACTCAGGAGGCTGAGGCAGGAGAATCATTTGAACCTGGGAGGCGGAGGTTGCAGTGAGCTGAAATCATGCCACTGCACTCCAGCCTGGGTGACAGAGCGAGATTTCGTCTCAAAAAATAAATAAATAAAAATAAATAAATAAATAAAAATAATAAATAGGCCAGGCATAGTGGCTGATGCCTGTAATCCCAGCATTTTAGGAGGCTAAGGTGGGCAGATCGCCTGAGGGCAGGAGTTCAAGACCAGCCTCGCCAAAAAGGTGAAACCCCATCTCCACTAAAAATACAAAAATTAGCCAGGCGTGGGGTCACGTACCTGTAATTCCAGCTACTCAGGAGGCTGAGGCAGGAGAATTGCTTGATCGTAGGAGGCAGAGGTTGCAGTGAGCTGAGATCGTACCACTGCACTCCAGCCTAGGCAACAGAGTGAGACTCTGTCTCAAAAATAATAAATAAATAAATAAATAAATAAATAAATAAATAAAGCAAGCAAGCAGGCGTGGTGGCTCACGCCTGTAATCCTAGCTCTTTGGGAGGCTGAGGTGGGCAGATCACTTGATGTCAGGAGTTTGAGACCAGCCTGGCCAACATGGTGAAACCCCATCTCTACTAAAAATACAAAAAAATTAGCCAGGGTTGGTGGTGTATGCCTGTAATCCCAGCTACTTGGGAGGCTGAGGCATGAGAATCACTTGAATCCGGGAGGCAGAGGTTGTGGTGAGCTGAGATGGTGCCACTGCACTCCAGCCTGGGCGACAGAGCAAGACCCTGACTCATAATAATAATAATAATAATAATAATAATAATATAAATAAAATGAGGTGGTTGGACAAGAATGGTAGATTGTTATTGGACAACAAGACTTCAGAGACCAGTGAAATGTCAGGGAAAAAGAAATTGGGAACTGACATAAGGGAAGTCCATTTTATTTATTTAATTTAACTTAATTTAATTTAATTTTATTTTATTTTTTGAGATGGAGTCTCACTCCATTGCCCAGGCTGGAGTGCAGTGGCACAACCTCAGCTCACTGCAACCTCTGCCTTCCAGGTTCAAGTAATTCTCCCACCTTAGCCTCCCCAGTAGCTGGGACTACAGGTGTGCACCACCATGCCTGGCTCATTTTTGTATTTTTTGGTAGAGACGGAGTTTCACCATGTTGGCCAGGCTGGTCTCGAATTCCTGACCTCAGGTGATCTGTCTGCCTCGGCCTCCCAAAGTTCTGGGATTACAGGCGTGAGCCACCAAACCCAGCCAACTGTGCCTGGTCTTTTTTTTTTTTTTTTTTTTGAGACAGAGTCTTGCTCTGTCACCCAGGCTGGAGTGCAGTGGCGCAATTTTGGCTCACTGCAAGCTCCGCCTCCCAGGTTCACGCCATTCTCCTGCCTCAGCCTCCCAAGTAGCTGGGACTACAGGTGCGCCCGCTACCACGCCCGGCTAATTTTTGTATTTTTAGTAGAGACGGGGTTTCACCATGTTAGGCAGGATGGTCTCGATCTCCTGACCTAGTGATCCACCCACCTCGGCCTCCCAAAGTGCTGGGATTACAGGCGTTAGCCACCGCGCCCGGCCTTGTGCCTGGTCTTAATAATCAATACTTATCAGGCACTTACTATGTGCCAAGCCTTTTGCTAACTGCTTTACAGGTCTCTTTCCACTTAATTCTCATCACAACCTTGTGAAGCAGAAACTTTTATTGCTCCATTTCACAGATGTGGAAGCCGAGGTTCAGAAAGGTAAAGCAATTTGCCTAAAGTTACACATATCCCGGAATCTGACACCCAGAAAGTTGTGTAAACTGTGTCTCCTCCCACTTCACTTGCTGAGTGCTTTGCTCTCTGTCCATCCTGTACCCCTGAGAACCAATGGGTGGCCTACCAGGATTTGAGGTTCAGCTGAAGGTCAGGGGATAGAGGAAACCCTTGCTTAGGTCCCACTGACATGTGGTCAGGAACCCTTACCAGAAAAATCTCTGAGAGGTGATTCTGTGGCTTAGTGATGAGAGAAACACATGTTCTCCTGCTCATCAGCCAAGGCTGTCTTATCTTGTCCTCCCTCCCTCCCTCCCTCCCTCATCAGTCCCTGGGGCATTGGTCTAGGGTCAGCCCCATGCAGGAACTCCTGGGACAGCTCAGGTCAGCCAACTCATGTGCCGTAGTGCCTTTAAGTGTGTTCCCCAATTCCCGACTCCCAGAAACCAAGCAGCAGCAGCCTTCATTTGTACATCGCAAGTTCATTCACTTACCATCTTTGGACTGAAGGCCTGCCATATGCCAGGTGCTGTGATGAGTGCCTAGAAAAGGACAAGAAGAAGTTCCTGCGCTCATGGAGCTCAGTGTGGGAGTGGGAAGAGAAAGGGTTCCCGATACCTTCTGGTTGTGTTCACGCACTGGCTCCAGACTAGGCAAGGCTGCTAGCAACACGCCCTTCTCAGTCCTTCATTGGGCAAATTAAAATAGTTAATGCTACTGGGCTAACAGGTGTTGGTTTGGTGAGGCCTAAAGTTCACACAAGCTCAGGAGCCTTCTTTAAGAAAATAAGGCTGGGCACGGTGGCTCACACTTGTCATCCCAGCACTTTGGGAGGCCGAGGTGGGTGGATCATGAGGTCAAGAGATCGAGACCATCCTGGCCAACATGGTGAAACCCCGTCTCTACTAAAAATACAAAAATTAGCCGGGCGTGGCAGCGCGCACCTGTAGTCCCAGCTACTTGGGAGGCTGAGGCAGGAGACACTTGAAACCGGGAGGCGGAGGTTGCAGTGAGCTGAGATTGTGCCACTGTACTCCAGCCTGGCAACAGAGCGAGACTCCTTCTCAAAAAACAAAAAAAAGAAAAAGAAAAAGAAAGTAAAATGCAAAATTATAAATACAAAACTAGGCCAGGTGTGGTGGCTCATGTCTGTAATCCCAGCACTTTGGGAGGCCAAGGCAGCTGGATCACGTGAAGTCAGGTATTTGAGACCAGCCTGACCAACATGGTGAAACACCGTCTCTACTAAAAATACAAAAAATTAGCCAGGTGTGGTGGCAGCCGCCTGTAATCCCAGCTACTCAGGAGGCTGAGGCAAGAGAACTGCTTAACCTGGGAGGTGGAGGTTGCTGTGAGCCGAGATCCTGCGGTTGCACTCCAGCCTGGGCAACAAGAGTGAAACTCCGTCTCAAACAAACAAACAAACAAACAAACAAATATATGAGACCATGTTGTCCTCCCCTATGCCAGAACCTTCAGTGGCTCTTTTACCCAAGCTGGAGTGTAGTGGTGTGATCATAGCTCACTGCAGCCTTGAACTCCTAGGCTCAAGCCATCCTCCTGCCTCAGCCTCCCGAGAGTAGCTGGGATTATAGGCATGCACCATCATGCCCAACTAATAAAAAAAAATTTTTTTGTAGATGGGGTCTCACTATGTTGCCCAGGCTGGTCTTGAACTGTTTCTTCCTGGGCTCAAGTGATGCTCTCACCTCAGCCTCCCGAGGGGCTGGGATTATGGGCATGAGCCACCGTGTCTGACTCTGGTGGCTCTTATTTACTTATTATTTGGCTCTAACTTCTTTTTTTTTTTTTTTTTTGAGATGGAGTCTTGCTGTGTCGCCCAGGCTGGAGTGCAATGAGTCAGCCCCCCGAGTAGCTGGGATTACAGGCATGTACCACCATGCCCCACTAATTTTTGTATTTTTAGTAGAGCAGGGGTTACGCCATGTTGGCCAGGCTGGTCTCAAACGCCTGACCTCAGGTGCTCCGCCCGCCTTGGCCTCCCACAGTGCTGGGATTATAGGCGTGAGCCACCGTGCCCAGCCTTTAACTTATTCTTAAAGACAAAAATCCCTAATGTGGCTCCTGGTTCTCAGGTCCCAGCTCATCTTTCTCTGTCGATCCCATTGCTGGCCCTCCTGGCCACATGGCAGGCTTTCTCACCTTGGGCTTTACACACACCATTCCCTCTCTCTAGCACACTCTTCCCCAGTCTTCTCCAGGCGAACTCCTAGTCATCCTTTCCATCTCGTGGACAGCATCTCTTTTTTGGAGAGGCCTTCTCTAACCATTCCCAGTTTAAATGAAGCTCCCCCAAACAGACACTGAGGTAACCTACTGTAGTAGGCTGAGAAATAGCCCCGTATAGATATCAGGCCCTAATTCCTGGAACTTAAGAATGTTACATTCTTTGGATAAAGGGTAACATTTGTGGATGTGAGGAAGGACCTTGAGATGGGGAGGTTATCCTGGGTTATCAGGGTGGGCCCTAAATGCAATCACATGTAACCTTCTAAGCAGGAGGCAGAGGAAGATGTGACACTCACAGAGGAGAAGACAATGTGAACACAAAGCAGACAGATTTGAAGATGTGCTAGCTTTGAAGATTGCAGCGATGTGACCACAAGCTAAGGAATGCCAGCAGCCACCAGAAGCTGAAGAGGCAAGGAACAGATTCTCCTCTAGAGCCTCTGGAGGGAGGGAAGCTCTGCTACCACCTTAATTTTGGCCCAGTGGCCAGTTGCAGTGGCTCATGGCTGTAATCCCAGCACTTTGGGAGGTCAAGGTGGACGGATCACCTGAGGTCAGGCGTTTAAGACCAGCCTGGCCAACATGGTGAAAGCCCATCCCTACTAAAAATATAAAAATTAGCCGAGTGTGATGGTGGGTGCCTGCAATCCCAGCTACTTGAGAGGCTGAGGTGGGAGAATCACTTGAACCTGGGAAGCAGAGGTTGCAGTGAGTCAAGATTGTGCCACTGCACGCCAGCCTGGGCCACAGAGTGAGACTCCTTCTCAAAACAAAAAAAAATTGGCTGGGTGTGGTGGCTCATGCCTGTAATCCCAGCACTTTGGGAGGCAGAGGCAGGCAGATCACCTGAGGTTGGGAGTTCGAGACCAACCTGACCAACATGGAGAAACCCTGTCTCTGTTAATAAAATACAACATTAGCTGGGCATGGTGGCACATGCCTGTAATCGCAGCTACTTGGTAGGCTGAGGCAGCAGAATCATTGAACCTGGGAGGCGGAGGTTGCGGTGAGCCAAGATCGTGCCATTGCACTCTAGCCTGGGCAACAAGAGCAAAACTCCGTCTCAAAAAAAAAAAAAAGCAACAACTAATTTTTTTGGCCCAGTGATATGGATTTTGACTTCAGGCCTCCAGAATTGTAAGAAAATAAATTTCTCTGGCTGGGCACAGTGGCTCACGTCTGTAATCCCAGAGCTTTGGGAGGCCAAGGCGGGAGGATAGTTTGAGGCTAAGGGTGGGAGACCAGCTTTGGCAACACAGAGAGACCCCATATCTATAAAAAAATTACAAAATTAGCCAGGCATAGTGGCCCATGCCTGTAATCCCAGCACTTTGGGAGGCCGAGGTGGGCAGATCACCTGAGGTAGGGAGTTCGAGACCAGCCTGAGCAATATGGAGAAACCCTGTCTCTACTAAAAATACAAAATCAGCTGGGCGTGGTGGCCCATGCCTGTAATCCCAATTGCTCAGGAGGTTGAGGCGGGAGAATCACTTGAACCCAGGAAGCAGAGGTTGCGGTAAGCCGAGATTGTAACATTGCACTCCAGTCTGAGCGACAAGTGTGAAACTCTGTCTCAAAAAGAAAAAAAAAAAAATTACAAAATTATCCAGGTGTCATGGCACACATCTGTAGTTCCAGCTACTCTGGAGGTTGAGGTGGGAGGATTGCTTGAGCCCAGGAGGTCAAGGCTGCAGGAGGCCATGATGATGTTACAACACTCCAGCCTGGGGAACAGAGTGAGACCTTGTCTTTATTTATTTTTTCTTCACAAAGACAGGGTTTCACAATGTTGGCCAGGCTGGTCTTGAACTCCTGACCTCAAGGAATCCACCCTCCTTGGCTTCCAAAAGTTCTGGGATTACAGGTGTGAGCCACTCTTCCCGGTCTCAGCTAATTTTTGTTTTTTCTACGGACAGGGTCTCGTCATGTTGCCCAAGCTGTTCTCAAACTCCTGGGCTCAAGTGATCCACCTGCCTCGGCCTCCCAAAGTGCTGGTATTACAGGCATGAGCCACTGTGCCCAGCCTCTCATACCATTTTTAAAATGTAAGCCATCACAATGTGTAATAATATTTGTAATGGTGTGTTTATCTCTTTCAGGTCTGCTTCTTCCACTAGACTGAAATTTCTTTTTTTTTGAGACAGAGTTTCATTCTTGTTGCCCAGGCCGGAGTACAGTGGCACGATCTCTGCTCACTGCAACCTCTGCCTTCCAGGTTCAAGTGATTCTCTTGCCTCAGCCTCCTGAGTAGCTGGGATTGCAGGTGTGCGCCACCACAACTGGCTAATTTTTTGTATTTTTAGTAGAGACCGGGTTTCACCATGTTGGCCAGGCTGGTCTCGAACTCCTGACCTCAGGTGATCCACCTGCCTCAGCTTCCCAAAGTCCTGGGATTACAGGCATGAGCCACCGTGCTGGGCCTAGACTGAATTTTCTTTGAGAACAGAGCCTGTGTCTGTTTTGTACAAATCACAGGGCCGAGTACAGAGTAAGTGCTCAATAAGTATTTGTTCAATGAATGAAAGAGTGAGTGAGTGAATGAATGAACAAATGCCTTCTCTTCTTGAGGTCTCAAGCTCCTCTTAGGAAAAAGTCTACACTTGACTCCTTTCTTTTCCACAGCTTAGCTCTGAACTCCAAGTGAATATTTATGGAATCCTGATTAAGTGGCATGGAATATAGATAATTGAGAATACCTGTTTTTTCTCTCTTCTGGGCTCTGGTCTGCCCTGTGGCCTGGAAATAGGAGGTACTGAATAAAGATTTGTTGAGTGAATAGTGTACAGTCTGGCCCTCTGACAAGGAACAAGGAGGTATGGGGATGGCATTTCAGCCTAGCACATGAGGCCCTGAGAATCCAGTGAATACTGAATCCCTGACCAGCCATCAGATTTTAAGGGCAGGCAGAAGCCAGCTCTGAGCTCGACCAGGCTGTGCATGTTTCAAATTCCTGGGAGCCAAGGCTCAGAGAGAAAGAGGAACTTGCTTGAGGTCACCCAGGATGTTGGCAGAGCCAGAATGAGGCTGCACAGCTCCCAGTTTAGTCCTTTCGCCTGTTTAGTGTTCTCCCCACCACCTCTTGCTGCCTTCCAGGTAAGAAGAGAAAGGAAAAGGAGGCCTGGATGCCTAGAGATTTTCCACTTCTAGCAAAAACACCGTCAAGCAAGAGTTCAACCCATCCATTTCACAGATGTGATAACTGAGGTGCTGTGAGGCTGCAGGCCTTGCCTCACAGAGAGTTTGCAGGGGCTAGAAGCCCAGCCCAGGTGACCCCAGTGTGAAGCTTTTTCTATATTTATGTACTATTTCTCTACTATTTCTTGACCAGCCTAGAGTGAATCTCACCTCCCCAAATGATATGGTATGAAAGTTTGTCCCTGCCAAATCTCATATTGAAATATGATTCCCAGTGTTGGATGTGGGGCCTGGTGAAAAGTGATTGGATCATGGAGGCAGATGCCTCATGAATGGATTAGCACCATCCTCTTTGTTCATGTAAGATCTGGTTGTTTCAAAGAGTCTGGGACCTCCCCCTTCTCTCTCATGCTCCCACTCTTGCCCTGTGATGTACCTGCTCCCCCTTTGCCTTCCACCATGATTGTAAGCTTCCTGAGGCTTCACCAGAAGGAGTTGCTAGCATTATGCTTCTTGTACAGCCTGCAGAATTGTGAGCCAATTAATACTCTTTTCTTTATAAATTACTCAGCCTCAGGTATTTATTTATAGCAAAATGACAGTGGCTTAACACAGCAAATTGATACCAGAGGCCAGGCGTGGGGGCTCACACCTGTAATCCCAGCTACTCGGGAGGCTGAGGCAGGAGAATCACCTGAACCCAGAAGGTGGAGGTTGCAGAGAGCCAAGATCATGCCATTGCACTCCAGCCTGGGCAACAAGAGTGAAACTCCATGCCAAAAACAAAAAAAAAAACAAAAAAAAAAAACCAAATAAAACAACAACAAAAAAAACAACAACAGATAATTGGTACCAGGAGTAGGGTATTACTATAAAGATATCTGAAAATGCGGAAGTGACTTTGGAATTGGGTAACAGGCTGAAGTTGAAAGAATTTGGAGGGCTCAGAAGAAGACAAGAAGATGAGAAGACAAATGATTTTGACCAAAATGCTGATAGTAACATGGACAGTGAAGGCCAGGCTGACAAGGTCTAAGATAGAAATGAGGAAGTTAGGCAGGGCACAGTGGCTCATGCCTGTAATCCCAGCACTTTGGGAGGCTGAGGTGGGCAGATCATCTGAGGTCAGGAGTTTGAGACCAGCCTGGCCAACATGGTGAAACCCCCATCTCTACTAAAAATACAAAAATTAGCCGGGCATGGTAGTGCGTGCCTGTAATCCTAGCTACTAGGGAGGCTGAGGCATGAGAATCATTTGAACCTGGGAGGTGGAGGCTGCAGTGAGCCGAGATCTTGCCACTGCACTCCAGCCTGGGCGACAAGAGCAAAACTCAAAAAAAAAAAAAAAGCAAAGAAATGAGGAGGTTATTAGGAACTGGAGTAAAGGACACCCATTTTATGACCTAACAAAGAACTTGGAGCATTGTGTCCATGTCTGAGGGCTCTTTGGAAGTTTGAACTTAAAGGTGATGACCTCTGGTATCTGGTGGAAGAAATTGCTAAGCAGCAAAGCATTCAAGATGTGGTCTGGCCACTTCTAATAATCTAAATGAGATATGGGAACAAAGAAATAACAAAGTTGGAATTTATCTTTAAAAGAAGAGTAGAGCATAAAAGTTTGAAAAATTTGCAGCCTGGCCCAGTGGTGGAGAAAGAATCCAAGTAGGCTGTGGAGTAACCACTTGCTACAGAGATTAACATGACTAAAAGGCAGCCAGGTGTTAATATCCAAGACAATGGGAAAGAGGCCTCAAAGCCATTTCAGAAGGTTTTTGGAAAGCCCCTTCCATCACAGGTCCATAGGCCTAGGAGGAGGAGGAAAGAATGGTTTTCTGGGCCAGGCTCAGGGCACCAATGCCCTGCACCACCTCCAGAGGCTGCTACCCTCATGCCCACTGCTTCAGCTCCAGCCATGACTCAAAGGGCCCCAGGTACAGCTTGGGCTGCCACTTCAGAAGGCACAAGCCATAAGGCTTGGTGGCCTCTACATGCTGTTAAGCCTGCAGGTGCACAGAATACAAGAGTGAAGGAGGCTTGGCAGCTTCCTCCTAGATTTCAGAGGATGTATAGAAAAGCCAGGGTACCCAGGCAGAAGCCTGCTGCAGGGGTGGAGCCCCCACAGAGAAACTCTACTTGGGCAATGCTGAGTGGAAATGTGGGGTTGGAGCCCCAATACAGAGTCCCCAACAGGGCACTGCCTATTGGAGCTGCGGGAAGGGGGCCACCGCCCTCCAGACCCCAGAATTGTAGACCCACTTCAGCATGGAAAAGCCACAGGCATTCAACTTCAACCCACAAGAGCAACCACATGGGCTATGCCCAGGAAAGCCACGGGGTGGGGCTGCCCAAGGCTTTAGAAACCAAACCCTCACACCAGGATCTGGGACATGGAGTCAAGGATTATTTTGGAGCTTTAAGATTTAATACCCACCGTGCTGGGTTTTCAGACTTGTGTGGGGACTATTACCTCTTTCTTTTGGCCAATTTCTCCCTCTTGTAACAAGAAGGATTACCCAATGCCTGTACCATCTCATAGGTGGAAGGAACTTGACTTTGAGTCTCAAATGAGACTTTGGATTTTGGAGTTTGGGACTTTTGAGTTAAGGCTGGAACAAGTTTTGAGTTAAGGCTGGAACAACTTTGGGGTACTATTGCAAAGGCATGATTGTATTTTGAAATGTGAGAAGGGCATGAGATTTGGGAGGCCAGCAGTGGAATGATATAGATATTTATCCCTTCCAAATCTCATGTTGAAATGTGATTCCCAATGTTGGAGGTGGGGCCTGGTGGGAAGTAATTAGATCATGGGGGTAGATTCCTCATGAATGGCTTAGCATCATCCTTTTGGTAAGGAGTGAATTCTCACTCAGTTAGTTCATGCAAGATCTGTTTGTTTAAAACAGTCTGGGGCTGGGGGCGGTGGCTCACGCCTATAATCTCAGCACTATGGGAGGCCAAGGCAGGCAAATTACTTGAGGTCAGGAGTTCGAGACCAGCCTGGCTAACATGGTAGAACCCCATCTCTACTAAAAAAAACACAAAAATTAGCCAGGCATGGTGGTGTGTGCCTGCAGTCCCAGCTACTTGGGAGGCTGAGGCACAAGAATCGCTTGAACCCAGGAGATGGAGGTTGCAGTGAGCTGAGATCGTGCCAGTGCACTCCAGCCTGGGTGACAGAGTGAGACTCTGTCTAAATAAATAAATAAATAAATAAGGGCCGGGTGTGGTGGCTCACGCCTATAATCCCAGCACTTTGGGAGGCCGAGGCAGGTGGATTACCTGAGGTCAGGAGCTCGAGACTGGCCTGGCCAATATGGTGAAACTCCGTCTCCAGTAAAAATACAAAAAAAAAAAAAAAAAAAAAAAAAAAAGCTGGGCATGATGGCGGGTGCCTGTAATCCTGGCTACTCGGGAGGCTGAGGCAGGAGAATCCCTTGAACTTGGGAGGCAGAGGCTGCAGTGAGCCGATATTGCACCACTGCACTCCAGCCTGCATGACAGAGTGAGACTCCATCTCTAAAATAAAATAAAATAAAATAAAAATAGATAAATAAATACGTAAATAAAAGAGTCTGGGACCTTCCCTTTTTCTGTCTCTCTCATACTCTTACCATGTGAGGCACCTGCTTCCCCTTCCCCTTCCACCATGATTGTAAGCTTCCTAAGGCTTCACAGAAGCAAATGCCGGCACTATGTTTCTTGTACAGCCCACAGAACTGTGAGCAATTAAACCTGATTTTTTTTTTTTTTTTTTTTTGAGACAGAGTCTTGCTCTGTTGCCCAGGCTGGAGTGCAGTAGCGTGATCTTGGCTCACTACAACCTCTGCCTCCTGGGCTCAAGCAATTCTCTAGCTTTAGCCTCCTGAGTAGCTGGGACCACAGGTGCATGCCACCATGCCTGGCTGATTTTCATGTGTTTAGTAGAGATGGAGTTTCACCATGTTGGCTAGTCTGATCTCAAACTCCTGGCCTCAAGTGATCCACCTGCCTCTGCCTCCCAAAGTCCTGGGATTACAGGTCTGATCCACCATGCCTGGCCTATTTTTAAAATAAATTAGCCAACCTCAGGTCTTTCTTTCCTTCTTTTCTTTTCTTTTTTCTTTCTTTCTTCTCTCTCTCTTTTTTTTTTTAACAGAGTTTCACTCTTGTTGCCCATGCTTGAGTGCAATGGCGCGATCTTGGCTCATCGCAACCTCTGCCTCCCGGGTTCAAGCAATTCTCCTGCCTCAGTCTCCCAAGTAGCTGGGATTACAGGCATGTGCCACGATGTCCGGCTAATTTTGTATTTTTGGTAGAGACGAGGTTTCTTCATGTTGGTCAGGCTGGTCTCGAACTCCCAACCTCAGGTGATCTGCCCGCCTCAGCCTCCCAAAGTGCTAGGATTACAGGCATGAGGCACCGCGCCCGGCTAGGTATTTCTTTATAGCGATGCAAAAACAGCCTAACACACCAGATTTAGGATTTATTGTTCGCATTTTCTCCATATGTCGACAGTTCAAG
Source organism: Pan paniscus (assembly GCF_029289425.2). NCBI lineage: Eukaryota > Metazoa > Chordata > Mammalia > Primates > Hominidae > Pan > Pan paniscus. Next base: position 149,870,530 of record NC_073253.2, on the reverse strand, counting down.
GTGGCTGAGAAATCTGCTTGGCTGATCATGCTGGTCCTTCAGGTGAACAAACAGGAAGCTCAGAGCATCCCAGTGTCTAGTCCAGGGTCACTGAGCAGCCACCATCGTGGCCACTGTGCAGCCACCTGCGGTTTAGCAACTTCCTCCAGCAGGGCAGGCAGAGGAGGGGAGACACAGCCCGGGAATAAGGGATTGATGCATTTTAGGGAGCCCAAGATCAGGGGCGCTTTCTTCCACATGTGTAACCAGAACCTTGCACTCACTTAGCAGTTCTCAAACTTTTCAGTCTTGGAACCTCTTTATACTCTTCAAAATTATTGAGGACCCCAAAGAGTTTTTGTCTATGTGGGTTATATCTATCAGTACTGACTGTATTAGAAATTAAAGCTGAGGGCTGGGCACGGTGGCTCATGCCTGTAATCCCAGCACTTTGGGAGGCCGAGGAGGGTGGAACACTTGAGGTCAGGAGTTCAAGACCAGTCTGGCCAACAATGTGAAACCCTGTGTCGACTGAAAACATGAAAGTTAGCTGGGAGTGGTGGTATATGCAACTGTAATCCCAGATACTCGGGAGGCTGAGGCAGGAGAATTACTTGAACCCGGGAGGTGGAGGTTGCAGTAAGCCAAGATGGCACCACTGCACTCCCGCCTGGGCTACAGTGAGGCTGCGTCTCAAGAAAAAAAAAAATTTGAGAAAATTTTAGAAATATTAATTAATGTAAAAGTAACAGCAGACACTACACACTAACATAAACCATCTATTTTATGAAAAATAACCATATTTTCAAAAACAAAAAAAAATAGTGTGAAGGTAGCTTTTTTTAACATTATTCCAGATTTCTTTAATGTCTGGCTGCATAGCAGGCAGCTGGATTCTCCTATCTGCCTCTGTTTTCAGTCTGTTGTGATATCACATGACATGTAGCCTCCAGAAAACACCATACGCTCAAGAGAAAATGAGAGTGAAAAAGGCAAATAACATCTTAGTCTTATTATGAAAATAATTTTGACTTCATGGATCCCCTGAAAGAGTCTTGGGGATCCTCAGAGGTCTCCTGACTGTTCTTTGAGAGCCAGTGGTCTACACTACTGATTTAATCTTCACAATAAACCTGTGGGGTGGATCCTGTTGTTCCCATTTTTTACAGAAGAGCAAACAGGCTCTGAGGCTTGCTCAAAGACACACAGCCAGTGAGTGGCAGTTAGGACTTGAACCTGACTGTCAACTCTGGCTCCTGTGCTCTTAATATTAACAGTAACACTGAGCCGGGCGCTGTGGCTCACGCCTATAATCCCAGCACTTTGGGAGGCTGAGGCAGGCAGATCACTTGAGGTCGGGAGTTTGAGACCAGCCTGACTAACATGGAGAAATCCTCATCTCTACTAAAAATAGAAAATTAGCCAGGCATGGTGGCGCATGCCTATAATCCCAGCTACTCGGGAGGCTGAGGCAGGAGAATTGCTTGAACCCGGGAGGCGGAGGTTACGGTGAACCGAGATTGTGCCATTGCACTCCAGCCTGGGCAACAAGAGCGAAACTCTGTCTCAAAAAAAAAAAGAAAAAAAAAACACAAACCAGCATCACTATACTCCAGCCTCTAGCAGATGGAGAGGGGCTGACACTGTAGGAAGGACAGAATTGGGAAGGAGTCAGGGGCTCTGGGGTGCCATAAGTGGGAAGGAAATATAGTGTGTTGGTTAAGAGTATGGGCTGGGGAATAGTCTGCCTGGACCCACATCCTGGCTTTGTCCCATAGATGCTGTGTGACCTAGTGCAAAGTGCTCAACCTTTTTGGGCCTCAAATATCTCATCTGGAAAATGTGTAATAGGATATTTACATTATAGGGTCCTTAGGAGAATTGAATATTAACTCATATAAATTCTTTTTTCTGTTTGTTTCTGTTTTTTGAATCAGGGTCTCGCTGTCGCCCAGGCTGGAGTGCAGTGGTGTCATCTTGGCTCACTGCAACCTCTGCCTCCCAAGCTCAAGTGATTCTTTCACCTCAGCCCCCTGAGTAGCTGGGACTATAGGCACACACCACCATACCCAGCTAATTTTTGTACGTGTGCATTTTTTATAGAAATGGGGTCTCACCATGTTACCCAGGCTGATCTTGAACTCCTGAGCTCAAGATCTGTCCACCTTGGCTTCCCAAAATGTTGAGATTATGGGCGTTACCCACCATGCCCAGCCTAATTCATGTAAATTCTAACAGTGCTCCATACATGTTGTATCCAGTATATGTCTTTTTTTTTTTTTGATACAGAGTCTGTCTCTGATGCGCAGGCTGGAGTGCAGTGGTGTGATCTCGGCTCACTGTAACCTCCGCCTCCTGGGTTCAAGTGATTCTCCTGCCTCAGCCTCTGGAGTAACTGGGATTACAGGTGTGTGCCACCATGCCCGGCTAACTTTTGTATGTTTAGTAGAGATGGGGTTTCACCATGTTGGCCAGGCTGGTCTCAAACTCCTGACCTCATGTGATCCTCCCGCCTTGGCCTCCCAAAGTATTGGGATTACAGGCGTGAGCCTGTATATGTGAGCACCCAGCTGTGTATGTCTTTTAGTTGGTATAAATTTGAGAACAGGGTCATGGACTTGGTTTCCCTGAAGTTGGAGAGAGGCGGGGCACTTTCGGCATGGGTCCAGAATGCAGGGCCCAGGGGAAGGAGAAGATGGGTGACCTGGAGAAGGAGGGGCTGCGAGGCTGAGAACACGTTGCCCTCAGGTGGAGGGCACAGGCTGTCACTCTACTCCGTGGACCAGGCATCCAAGCCAGCAGTGAAAAACAGTATGACAAGAGAGCCAGTCCCAGGGGACAGAGGCCACATCCCTTGCCCACTGAGGATGAGTCCAGGCCTCCCATGTCCATCCCAGAAAAGCCACCAGACCACTCGTCTCTCCTGACCCAGTTCAGGAGTAAAGCCACAAGCTCTAGCTCTCTTTTTCTCCTGTCAGCTCAGCTCTACAAAAATACATCTAGCTTTGTTCACAAAGGGCAAGAAAAAAAGGAAAAAGAAAAAGAAAGAAAATACATGTAGAACCACATTGCCAGGCCGGGCACAGTGGCTCATGCCTGTAATCCCAGCAATTTAGGAGGCCGAGGTGGGCAGATCACTTGAGGTCAGGAGTTCGAGACCAGCCTAGCCAACATGGTGAAACCCTGTCTCTGCTAAAAATACAAAAAATTAGCCGGGCATGGTCGCGGGCACCTGTAATCCCAGCTACTGGTAAGGGAGGCTGAGGCAGGAGAATCACTTGAACCCGGGAGGCGGAGGTTGCAGTGAGCTGAGATCATGCCATTGTGCTCCATCCTGGGCGACAAAACGAGACTGTCTCAAAAAACAAAACAAAACAAAACAAAACACCACATTGCCAAAGGATCCTAAGAGCCTCTTGCTAAACTGCCTCTTTTCCCTTTTGGTAGGTAAAGGGAGTCCCAGGGTGGGAACTGACCACATTACCCAGCAAGCTGGGGACAGACTCCCTGGCCGCCTGGCATCTGATTCAGGTTGCATCCACCATGCCATGTCACCTTCCTTACTCAGCAGGGACTCACAGACTCTTCCTTACTCTGCAGCACTGGAGCCCGACTACCCTGTATGAGTCTCAGCTCTGCTTCTTCTTGGCTGTGTGATTTTAGGCGAGATGCTTAAACTCTCTGTGCCTCAGTTTCTTTATCTATAGAATGGGAATAGTAATTTTACCTCCTTCATTGGGATATGTGTGGATTAAAGTGAGTGGATCCAGGCAAAGAACTTAGAACACTGCCGAGCATAGGGTAAGCATTTAATACCAGTAGCGAACACTGTCACCCTCATCATCATCAAGGTCTTGAGCATCATTTGGGGATACTCTTTGTGGAGAACCCACCCTGCTTTGTGCAAGGGCTTGGGGAGGCATGGGTAAAGGCTGAGCTGAGTTCTGGCCTCTGCATGGAAACTCACTCATTGCTTGATCTTAGGCACATTGCTTCCCTTCTCTGGGCCTTTGGGTCTCCAGCTGGAACAAGGAGAATTTTTTTCTTTTTTTGAGACAGGGTCTCGCTCTGTCACCCAGGCTGGAGTGCCATGGTGTGATCTCTGCTCTCTGCAACTTCCGCCTCCTGGGCTCAAGCAATCCTCCCACCTCAGCCTCCTGAGCAGCTAGGACTACAGGTGTGCGCCATCACACCCAGCTAATTTTTTTTTTTTTTGAGACGAAGTCTTGCTCTTGTTCCCCAGGCTGGAGTGCGATGGCGCTATCTCGGCTCACTGCAACCTCCGCCTCCCGGGTTCAAGCGGTTCTCCTGCCTCAGCTCCCCCAAGTAGCTGGGATTACAGGCGCCTGCCACCACTCCTGGCTAATTTTTGTATTTTTAGTAGAGACAGTGTTTCACCATGTTGGCCAGGCTAGTCTAGAACTCCTGACCTCAGGTGATCCACCCACCTCAGCTTCCCAAAGTGCTGGGATTACAGGTGTGAGCCACCGTGCCTGGCCACACCCAGCTAATTTTTTTTGGTATTTTTTGTAGAAATGGATTTTTGTGGCTAGCCATGGTGGCTCACACTTGTAACCCCAGCACTGTGGGGGGCCGAGGCGGGTGGATCACCTGAGGTCAGGAGTTCGAGACCAACCTGGTCAACATGCTGAAACCCCCTCTCTAGTAAAAATACAAAAATAAACTGGGTGTAATGACAAGCACCTGTAATCCCAGCTGCTTGGGAGGCTGAGACGGGAGAATCACCTGAACCCAGGAGGCAGAGGTTGCAGTGAGCCGAGATCATGCCACCGCACTCCAGCTTGAGTGACAGAGCAAGACTCCATCTAAAAAACAAAACAAAACAAAACAAAACAAAACAAAACAAAAAAGGGCCGGGCGCGGTGGCTCATGCCTGTTATCTCAGCACTTTGGGAGGCCAAGGTGGGCAGATCACCTAAGGTCAGGAGTTCAAGACCAGACTGACCAACATGGAGAAACTCTGTCTCTACTAAAAATACAAAATTAGCCGGGTGGAGGCAGGAGAATCGCTTGAACCCGGGAGGCGGATGTTGTAGTGAGCCGAGATTGCACCACTGCACCTCAGTCTGGGCAAGGAGAGCGAAACGCTGTCTCAAAAAAAAGAGAAAAAAGAAGTGGATTTTCACTTTGTTGCCCAGGCTGGTCTCGAACTCCTAGACTCAAGTGATCCACCCACCTCAGCCTCCCAAAGTGCTGGGATTACAGGAGTGAGCCACCATGCCAGGCTGGCCAAGGAGAATCTTTTTTTTTTTTTTTTTTTTTTTAAGATGGAGTCTCACTCTGTCACCGAGGCTGGAGTACAGTGGCACTGTGTCGGCTCACTGCAACCTCTGTCTCCTGGGTTCAAGCAATTCTCCTGCCTCAGCCTCCCGTGTAGCTGGGATTAGAGGTGCCCACCACCACGCCTGGCTAGTTTTTATATTTTTCGTAGAGACGGGGTTTCACCATGTTGGCCAGGCTGGTCTCGAACTCCTGACCTCACGTGATCCACCCACCTTGGCCTCCCAAAGTGCTGGGATTACAGGCGTGAGCCACCGTGCCCGGCGGAGAATCTTTAAAAAATTGTTTCTTCAGAAAGAATTGGATCTGCCAAAAAAAAAAATTTTTTTTTCTGTTGTACCTCTAGTGTCATGACACTCCTCCCACAAAATGTCCATGCAAATTTGCATAGCCAGTGATTGCAGTATTTTTTATAAGCTAACAATAAACATTTAGAAACAGTCTGTTTTTCTTTTTTTAATTTATTTTCTTTTTTATGATGGAACCTTGCTCTGTCGCTCAGGCTGGAGTACGGTGGCGCGATCTCGGCTCACTGCAACCTCTGCCTCCCAGGTTCAAGCGATTCTCCTGCCTCAGCCTCTTGAGTAGCTGGGATGACAGGTGCCAACCACACCTGGCTAATTTTTTTGTATTTTTAGTAGAGACAGGGTTTCACCATGTTGGCTATGCTGGTCTCGACCTCCTCACCTCAGGCGAGCCGCCCACCGTGGCCTCCCAAAGTGCTGGGATCATAGGTGTGAGCCACCGCACCCGGCCTAGAAACAGTCTTGATGTCCTTCCTCATTGGGGTTCTAAAAATAGGAGATTTGTAGCCCTACACTGGAAACCATCCAAATGTCCCCCAGCAGGTGAAGGGATACAGACCGCATGTCCTGCAATGGGGCACTCTTTAGCACAGCAAAGCCATGAGCTACTGGTGACCCGACAGCGACAACATGGAGAAATCTCAAAAGCATTATGCCAAGTGGACGAAGCCTTCCCCGAGAGGGCACATGCTGTGTGATTTCATTTACGATATTCTACAAAAGGGAAATCTACACTACAGGGACAGGAAACAGTTCAGTGGTTGCCTGGGGCTGGGTGTGGGGGCAGGAGATTAATTGCAAAGGGGAATGAAGGAACCTTCCGGACAACGGAAATGTTCCAGACTTCACTGTAGCAGTGGTTACATGGCCAAATAATTTTCCAAAGCTCATTCAACTGTGCTATTTTCTGGGTGCATTTGATTGTATGTAAATTATACTGCAATACAGTTGATTTTTAAAAAAATGATGATTTACCCATACAAGGAAAGTTCTGAATTTGTCAAAAGGAGTTTACTACATCTCTAGGCACTAATATGGAAAGATGTCCTTGTTTTTTTTTTGTTGTTTTTTTTTTGTTTTTTGTAATTAAAAGAAAAACACACATTAGGTTGTTAAATGAAAAATAAAGGCAGTTTGTGTGATGACACTGGTGACGTTGCCATTTATCAAGAGTTCACTGAGCTGGGTGTAGGTCCATGAAGTGCCCGGCATGTGTAATTTTCTTTACTCTCGACAATATCCATGCGAGGTTTTACAGACGAGAAAACTGAGGCTCAGAGAGATTAAGTAATGTGTCTGGGTTTGAAGCTGAGGAGCCACATGACTGGGACCTGGGACACACTAGGAGCCACCACACTGTGCTCTATATGATTCCAATTCATTAATTAATTGACCATGTTAATCCATGTGTAGAAAGTAATCTGGAGAAATGACCCCACACCAGGCCTGGGGATTATGTCTGAAGGCAGATTTATAGGCACTTTCACTTTCCATACCGTCTATTTTTGTTATGTTCTAATTAATTGTAATATGCCTGAATTGCCTTTGTAATCAGAGAAAGCAATACAGATTAAAAAAAAAAAGAAAAGTATTTTAAAAAGTCTCTGTCCTTTATCTCTTTTGCTCAGGGGCTGGGCACCCTCTCTTCACAGCTTCCTCTCCCAAACGGGGACACATGCCTGTCGGGAGCCCCAAGTCCCACTGATAAAGGCCTGAGCCAAGTCCCTTATCAGGCCTGAGCAGGCCCTGCAGTCCCGTCCATCTGGTCCCCCCAGAGAGGGTGGGCCCTGTCCCAGGAATCAGCAGGCTCCAGGGCCCCAGAGATAAGAGGAGCTGCAGGCGGTGGGTGGGAGGCAGTAGGACCAGCAGGGTCAGGGTCTGCAGCAGAGCGATTTATGGACCTGGCTCTGTCTGCCGTGTGGTCCTAGGCACATGTCAGCCCCTCTCTGGTCCTCAGGTTCTTCTGGGATTTCTTGATTCCAGCCTGGTCCTCTTTTAGGAAGTAACCTGGGGATTCCCCAGGGTATGGGGAGGCAGCAAGATGAATGAGATGTCCTTGGACCCCAGATCCAATCCCAAGTGGATGTGTGGAGACCCAAACACACCCTTATGGCCCTAAACATATTCACACACACCTGCCTGGGCATGCACAGGTCTGCAGGCCCCAAGGCCAAGCTGGGCCACTCCTGGTCAGGCCAAGGCTGTTTACATGTCCAAAGGTTGGATGCCACCTGCCAGGAAGGCCTCAGCTGGTGAGAATCTGCAGCTTTGTCCCCAGGACACAGATAACATGTTCCTGGGGGCAGGACCGGCAGCCCCAGGAGAGGTGGGGCAAGAACACCCAGGTTGCCCTCTCTGGGAAAACCCTTGCCAGCCTCACTGCTGTGGGTCCTACCTGGCGCCTCTGGGCCCTGCCTGGGGTGCTTCTGCATCCCTTGTGGGTCTAGGAGTGCCCCCAACCCCCCCATGCCAGTTAGTTTGGTTTTCCTGACCTTATCCTGGGTCTGCACTGCCCACTATGCCATGCTTTTTATGCCAATGGGTGCTTCCACGTCCCTAAGCCTCAGTTTCCTCATCTGTAAAATGGGGAAAATCATAGCTCCTACCTGATAGGGACAGTGAGGAATCAATGAGCTAAGGTGTGGCATGGTGTCAGGGGAGTAGAAGGGACCCTCCACACCCCCTGGCAGTGGGCCAGTCCTTCCCCATCCACGCTGCCCCACAGGATGAATCATGCACAATTCTCATGTCAGTGAAAGCACAGAAGTAACTTAGGGGGCTTCTAGTCAGATTGTGATGATGGGGCTTGCACAGTAAAACCTTAAAAGTGGCAATGTGTGTGTGCCCCAGGCACAGACAGAGGGGGGTACACTCAGCTGGGATCTCTGCCGGGAAAGGACCTGAGACATTTTCTTCACTCGTCTCTCCCCCTAGAGACTGTCTTGGCCATGCAGACTCTTTTTTTTTTTTTTTTTTTTTCCTGAGATGGAGTAAAACTTTGTTACCCAGGCTGGAGTAAAGTGGCCAGATCTCAGCTCACTGCAACCTCCACCTCCTGGGTTCAAGCGATTCTCTTGCCTCAGACTCCCGAGTAGCTGGGATTGCAGGTGTGTGCCACCACGTCCAGCTAATTTTTGTATTTTTAGTAGAGAGGGGGTTTCAGCATGTTGCCCAGGCTGGTCTTGAACTCCTGACTTCAGGTGATCTACCTGCCTCGGCCTCCCAGAGTGCTGGGATTATAGGCATGAGCCATGGCACCCAGCCTGGCCATGCAAACTCTTTTTTTTTTTTTTTTTTTTTGGAGACAGAGTCTCGCTCTGTTGCCCAGGCTGGAGTGCGATGGCGTGATCTCGGCTCACTGCAATCTCCACCTTCCGGGCTCAAGTGATTCTCCTGCCTCAGCCTCCTGGGTAACTGGGATTACAGGTACGTGCCACCATGCCTGGCTAATTTTCATATTTTTAGTAGAGACAGGGTTTCACCATGTTGGTCAGGCTAGTCTCAAACTCCTGACCTCGTGATCCTCCTGCCTCGGCCTCCCAAAGTGCTGGGATTATAGGCGTGAGCCACCTCACCTGGACTTTTTTTTTTGAGATGGAGTCTTGTCCTGTCACCCAGGCTGCAGTGCAATGGCACGATCTCGGCTCACTGCAACCTCTGCCTGCTGGGTTCAAGCAATTGTCCTGCCTCAGCCTCCTAAGTAGCTGGAACTACAGGCACATGCCACCATGCCCAGCTAATTTTTTGTATTTTTAGTAGAGATGGGGTTTCACCATGCTGGCCAGGCTGGTCTCGAACTCCTGACCTTGTGATCTGCCTGCCTTGGCCTCTGAGAGTTCTGGGATTACAGGTGTGAGCCACTGTGCCCGGCCCCATGCAAACTCTTGACTGATCACCTGCAAGGAAGAGTGAAGCTCATTTTGTTTTAAGGTAGCTTAGTCTATTACTAAATTGTTTACTAAAACTTTTTTCATATTATTAATAAATTAGCAAAGAAAAAAAAAAAGAACATTGATAACCTCCAGGGTTGGCCAAGCCATGAAGAAACAGGCTCTGTCTGGCACCATGGGTGGGATGAAAATGGGCACAACCCACCTGTGAGTGACCAGCATCTTTACCAACCCCAGCTACACACACCCCACAACCCAGGGGTCACACGCCTGGGAGTCTACTGACAGAAACACCATCACAGTGACATCTGTTTGTGGATATTTCTGGAAGCATTTTTCTTTGTTTTTTGGTAAAAGCAAAAAATTAGAAGTAATTCAGATGACTAGCCACAGAGGGTTTATTACCTAGACATTTTGTGATCCACCCACACTATAGAATACTGTACAGATGCCAAAAAGAATGGATTCCTTGGAAATGTTTCTAAGATTCACTGGCAGGTGAAAGAAGAAAATTAAAGAATAAAATGGGCCAGGCGCAGTGGCTCACGCCTGTAATCCCAGCACTTCGGGAGGCCGAGGCAGGTGGATCACTTGAGGTCAGGAGTTTGAGACCAGCCTGGCCAACATGGTGAAGCCCTGTCTCTACGAAAAAAATACAAAAATTAGCTGGGTGTGGTAGCTCGCCTGTAATTCCAGCTACTCGGGAGGCTGAGGTGCGAGAATCGCTTGAACCTGGGAGATGGAGGTTGCAGAGATGGCGCCATTGCACTCCAGCCTGGGCAACAGAGTGAGACTCTGTCTCAAAAAAAAAAGAATAATATATATGATCAGAATTCTAAAAACACACACAAACAAAATTACTCCCATTACTCCCCTTTTCTCTAAAAATATCTATACAGCAACTCAGGTATATTGGCATAGAAAACTTTTAGAAGTATTCATACCACACGTTTAACTTAATTCATGTCATTTTCTAGCTGGGTGGCCCTTAGGAAGTCATACCTCTCAGCCCCAGTCTCCGCCTTTGTAAATTGATAATAGCAAATCTCACATATGGTTGTGACGAGAATATAACTAGTTCTTGTAAATCACTTGGCACATAAATACTTAGTAAAAGAACGCAGGAGGCCTGGCGTGGTGGCTCACGCCTGTAATCCCAGCACTTTGGGAGGCCGAGGCAGGCGGATCACCTGAGGTCGGAGGTTTGAGTTCAAGACCAACCTGGCCAACATGGAGAAACACTGTCTCCACTAAAACTACAAAAAAAAAAAAAAAAAAAATTAGCCAGGCGTGGTGGCGCATGCCTGTAATCCCAGCTTTTCGGGAGGCTGAGGCAGGAGAATCGCTTGAACCCTGCGGGGCGTTAAGTTGTGGTGAGACGAGATGGCGCCATTGCACTCCAGCCTGGGCAACAAGAGTGAAATTTCGTCTCAAAAATAAAAAGTAAAAATAAAAAAGAATGCAGGAATACAATTTCATCTAAATAAGCAAATTAATTTTCAGGAATACATTTTCAGCTAAGCGCAAAGGCTGGCTCGTCTGCCTGTCTTTGCTGCCACCTAGTGGTAACAGGTAGGAAAGCGCATATTGGAAGGCTTGCTTTTTTTTCTTTCTTTATTTATGACACAATTTATTCAAGGCCTACAATGTATCCGGCACACACCACGCCTGCACCTTCTCAGTTTTCTTATCTGAAGAATGGGGGTAATAAATGAACTGACTCCATAAGTTTGTGAGGATAAAATGCAATAATGCATGTAAAGAATTTAACATTGGCTGTAACACAAAAGAATGCTCTAGAAATGGTAATTATTGGTGTTTACACATACATAATTTAATTTAGGAAATCAGTATTATACCCATTTTTCTGTGTGAGAAATTTGAGGCTCAGAGAAATCAAAGTAACTTGCCTAAGGCTACTGAGCTAACTAGAGGAGGGTCTGAGATTACAATCTAGGTCTGGGCAACATAGCCAGAGAAAAAGAAAAAAGAAAAAAATACAAAAAAGAAAAAAATAGCCGTGTGTGGTGGTGCACATCTGTAGTCCCAGCTACTTGGGAGGCTGAGGCGGGAGGACCGCTCGAGCCCAGGAGGTTGAGGCTGCTGTAAGCCAAGATTTTGTCACTGCACTTCAACCTAGGCGCAGAGCAAGATCTCATCTCAAAACAAACAAACAAAAAGGAATCTAGGTCTGTCCTGGGGCTGCCTCATCACCCTTAAGATACCATCTCACATGACCTCCTGAAAAGGAGTTGGTTTTTGGATTCCACAGACCAAAAGCATTTAAAAATATCCAGATGTATTGGTTATCTATTGCTGCATAATGAATTACCCCAAAACCCAGTGGGCACAGATTCACTGGCTCCTCCACTGCAGGTATCTCACAGGTGCTATTCAGGGTGTTGGCCACACAGGGTGGGGTCAGGGCACACTTGTTACATGTGAGTGCCTCCTGAAATTTTACATGCTGCGCCTTAAGGTTCCTTAAGTAGCCTTAAGGTTCAACTGGGGAACCACCTGCTTCCAGCTTACCTGGCTGTTGGCAGGACTCAGTTCCTCCAGGGCTGTTGGATTGAGGCCCTCAGTACCCCTAGCTGTTGGTCAGAGGTCACCAGCTCCTTACTACATCATTGGCTGAACTTTTTTTTTTTTTTTTCGAGACGGAGTTTTGCTCTGTCGCCCAGGCTGGAGTGCAATGGCTCGATCTCAGCTCACTGCAACCTCTGCCACCTGGGTTCAAGCGATTCTCCTGCCTCAGCCTCCCGAATAGCTGGGATTACAGGTGCCAGGCACCATGCCCGGGTAATTTTTGTATTTTCAGTAGAGATGGGGTTTCACTATGTTGGCCAGGCTGGTCTCGAAACCCTGACCTCATGATCCGCCCGCTTCGGCCTCCCAAAGTGCTGAGATTACAGGCGTGAGCCACCGCGCCCGGCCTGGCTGCTTTTTCAGTGTGGCGGTTTGTTTCATCAAAGTGTGCAAGCCAAGAAGAGCAAAAGTCAGCTGGCAAGATGGAAGTCACAGTCATTGCTAATCTAATCACAGAAGTCATTATTGTGACATTCTGTTTCTTAGAAGCAAGTCACCAGCCCCAGCCACTCTGGAGGGGAGGGGATCATACAAAGGCTTGAATATCAGGAGGAGGGGACTGCGGAAGGCCATTCTAGAGCCTTCCTGTCACACTGGAGTTGCCTGTCAACTTTTAATTTTGCTAAATAACATTTATTTACTTATCTATTTTTTTTTTTTTTGAAACAGAGTCAAACTCCGTAACCCAGCCTTGAGTGCAGTGGTGCGATCTCATCTCGGCTCACTGCAACCTCTGTCTCCCGGGTTCAAGCAATTCTCCTGCCTTGGGTTCCCGAGTAGCTGGGGCTACAGGTGAGCACCGGCCCGCCCGCCTAATTTTTGTATTTTTAATAGAGACGGGGTTTCACTATGTTGGCCAGGCTGGTCTCCTGGCCGCAGGTGATCCGCCCACCTCCCAAAGTGCTAGGATTACCTGGGGCGTGAGCCACTGCGCCAGGCTGATCCACTGCACCCGGTAACCCAAGAACATTTAGAAAATCAACTCCCGGCCAGGCACAGTGGCCCAGGGCTGTAATCCCAGCACTTTGGGAGGCCGAGGCTGGGGGATTGCTTGAGCCCAGGAGTTCGAGACCAGTCTGGGCAATATAGAGAAACCTCGTCTCAATTCAAAATAAATAAATAAGAAAAAAGGAAACTCCCAGCCCTGGTTACCGTCATTTCATAAAAGAAATGGACATTTTAACAACTAGATACAAACAGGAAATTTCAGAATAAAGGCTAGTCCCTTGTGGTTGAGTAAATGCAGCTCTATTAGAAGCTTCCACATTGCTCTGAGATTTCTCACCGTGCAGCATTCTGGTGCCTAGACTAGCCCTGGGAACCTCCAGGGGCCTGCACACCCGCCAGGGGAAAGAGAGAGGAGGACATGGGTAGGGCCTGCCTGAGACCACACAGTGCCCAGCACTTCAAAAAAAAAACGGCTGGCTGAATGAATAGTAAACGTACAACCTCATGTGGAAGTGTCTCACTTATCTTCAGCTTCTAGAGGAGGAAACCGGGCCCCGTAAGGCTAAATGGCGGGTCTCAAAGTTTTAGGGATGGAAAGGGGATTAATATTTGCAGGGTGCTTTGCCAGCCACCACAGCCCCAGTGCCATTTTAGCACCCTGCAAACAAAGTCCTGAGAGGGCAAGCAAGCTGCTGACGGGGACTCGAGCGGCTGTGGGAAAAGGGACCTGCGGTGGTTCAGGAAAGCAGCCTTAAGTGACCGAGCCTGGACGCGCCAGGCACAGTGTGGGAAGAGTGCCGTTCAATCCTCCGCGTAACCCTGGCGGGGCCGGGCTAAGAAGCGCTTACCCAAGCGCAGGAGACAGGAGCTGAGCACAGCGTCGGGAGCTTGCGAGATCACCTGGCTGGGATGAGGTCATCTAAGGTTTAAGAGCGCGGTCGTCTGAGTCTAAAGTCCAGCTCTTTATCTCTGCCGCCGGGGATCCTGGGGCGTAGTGTAAAGGAGGCGGGTGGCTAGGGTCACGTGGCTGATCACCCCAAGAGAAGTCAACCCCAGGCGGGCGGTTACGACGCTCATGCTCCTTAGTGGTCTTCATTTCCGTCATGAGGGGCCGGAGGTGACGGTGCAGCAGGCGGGAGCCAGGGTAAACTTCACCCAGGTGGCCCCAATGCGAAGGCAGCGAGGCCCTACAGAAAATGGCCAAGGCCGCCTCAGACGCAAAGCTGCTCTCCCTTTCTCTTTGCTGCCCCATTCTCCCAGTTCCTCCTCAGCCCGGGCCTCCGGGAGCCTTCTGCTGGAAGAGATGTGCTTTCTTTTTTTAGTTTCTTGAGTTTTTTTAGAGACGAGGTCTCGCTCTTCTGCCGCCCAGGTTGGAGTGCAGTGGGGCGAACATGGCTCACTGCAGCCTCCAGCTCCTGGGCTCCAGCAATCCTCCCGCCTGGGACCAAAGGAGCGCGCCACGGGGCGGGGGCCGCTGTGCGCTTTCTTACTTTGCCCTTTTCATCGCATATTCGGTTGTTCACCCGCGACTTCCTTTCCCGAGGAGCGACGGCGGCGGGGGCTTCTCTCTGCAACCACCACCGGCCCAGAGGAGAGCCCTTGACCAAGGACATCACGAGTACGAAATGACCAAATTTGTTCAGTATTGACTGTAGCTAGGAGTATCCTACTCTTAAATAACCCACATGCAAAATCCTAAGGCGGAAGCTACCTTCATCCCTGTTTACAAAACAAACAAACAAAAAACAAAAAAACCCAGGAACCAAAAGATTGAGCAAGGTGTCCAAACCACACAGTTGGTATTTGGTGTCACGTTGGAAGGAGGAAAGGCCACAATTAAAAATTGTTATTCCGGCCGGGTGTGGTGGCTCACACCTGTAATCCCAGCACTTTGGGAGGCTGAGGCAGGTAGATCATCTAAGATCGGGAGTTCGAGACCAGCCTGACCAACATGGTGAAACCCCGTTTCTACTAAAAATACAAAAATTAGCTGGGTGTGGTGGCGCATGCCTGTAATCCCAGCTACTTGGGAGGCTGAGGCAGGAGAATCGCTACAACCCAGGAGGCGGAGGTTCTGGTGAACCGAGATCGTGCCATTGCACTCCAGCCTGGGAAACAAGAGCGAAACTCCATCTCAAAAAAAAAACAAACCCAAAATTTGTTATTCCTGCATTCAAGGCATTGTGCTAACACTTTTCTTTTTTTTTTGCAACGAAGTTTCGCTCTTGTTGCCCAGTCTGGAGTGCAGTGGCGCGATCTCTGCTCACTGCAACCTCTGCCTCCCAGGTTCAAGTGATTCTCCTGCCTCAGCCTCCTGAGTAGCTGGGATTACAGGTGCCGGCCACCATGCCCGGCTAATTTTTGTGTATTTAGTAGAGACGGGGTTTCACCATGTTGACCAGGCTGGTCTTGAACTTCTGACCTCAGTTGATCCACCTGCCTCGGCCTCCCAAAGTGCTGGGATTACAGGCGTGAGCCACCATGCCCGGTTTGTGCTAACACTTTTCTAGGCATTATCTCACTTAATTACCAGCAGAGGGTGAGTGCTTTAACTCTTTAGAGGAAGCTTAGAGAGGTTGACAGGCCTGCCCAGGCTTATTAGCTGGAGTGTGGATGGACCCACAGCTGACCCTCCTCAGCAGAGCACTCCAGTACCTGCAAAACTGTGGGCAGATGTCTGCGATTCTGAGATCGATTGGGAGTTGGGGTCCGGCTTTTCTTTTCTTTCTTTTTTTTTTGAGTTGTAGTTTCACTCTTGTTGCCCAGGCTGGAGTGCAGTGACAGTGATCTCAGCTAACTGCAGCCTCCACCTCCCCAGCTCAAGTGATTCTCCTGCCTCAACCTCCTGAGTAGCTGGGACTACAGGTGACCACCACCATGCCTGGCTAATTTTTTGTATTTTTAGTAGAGACGGGGTTTCACCATGTTGTCCAGGCTGGTCTCGAACTCCCAACCTCAGGTGATCCGCCCGCCTTGGCCTCCCAAAGTTCTAGGATTACAGGCATGAGCCACTGTGGCCTGCCTGGGGTTTGGCTTTTCAAATCTCAGTAGGTAGGTTGGTTTTTGTTTTTTTTTTTCCCTTTGGTGTGCTGTGGGTTGAGGATGTGGGCACTCGACTCAGTCAGCCTGATTTGGGATCCTGGCAGTGCCACATTCTGGCTGTGGGCCAAGGGGCAGGTCACTCAGCCTCTTTCAGACTCAGTTTCCTCATGTGCAAAATGGGAGTAGTACTGGTACCTGCCTCATAGGGCCTGTGAGAGAAATGCGTGGAGTCACTTAGCACTGAGCCTGGCTCCTAGCAAAAGCTAAAAATACGCAATTGTTGCTCTTAATTATTCTTACAGCCTATAAAACAGCTTTGTGTGCATTATTTGATTTGATTCTCACAATAGCATTGAGAGGATGTACAGGAGCAGATTTATCTCTGTTTTTTTTTTTTTTTTTTTTAACACAAAGTGACCAAAGTTCAGAGAGGATGAGAGGCCTGGTCTAAGTCACAGGGCCATGACCTCAAGTTTAGGGAGGCTGGTTCCTCTCACCACTGCATTCTCTAAAATACTGTCCAAGGGAAATATAAAGGCAATCACAAATGTAATTTTAAATATTCTAATAACCACATTAGGAATCATAAAAGCAAACAAGTGAAAGTAATTTTAATAAGATATTTCATCTACTATATAAAAATATTACATTTTAACATGTAATCAATATAAAATCATTACTTTTAGGGAAAAGAAAGAGAGGTCAGACTGCTGCTGTATCTATGTAGAAAAGGAAAACATAAGAGATTCTATTTTGACCTGTACCTTAAACAACTGCTTTGCTGAGATGTTGTTAATTTGTAACATTGCCCCACCACTTTGCCCCAGCCATTTTGCCCCAACCTTGAGCTCACAAAAACATGTGTTGTATGGAATCAAGGTTTAAGGGATCTAGGGCTGTGCAGGATGTGCCTTGTTAACAAAATGTTTACAAGCAGTATGCTTGGTAAAAGTCATCGCCATTCTCTAGTCTCAATAAACCAGGGGCACAATGCACTGTGAAAAGCCACAGGGACCTCTGCCCTGAAAAGCTGGGTATGGTCCAACGTTTCTCCCCATGTGATAGTCTGAAATATGGCCTCGTGGGATGAGAAAGACCTGACCGTCCCCCAGCCCGACACCTGTAAAAAGTCTGTGCTGAGGTGGATTAGTAAAAGAGGAAAGCCTCTTGCACTGGAGATAGAGGAAGGCCACTGTCTCCTGCCTGCCCCTGGGAACTGAATGTCTCGGTATAAAACCTGATTGTACATTTGTTCAATTCTGAGATGGGAGAAAAACCACCCTATGGTGGGAGGCAAGACATGTTGGCAGCAATGCTGCCTTGTTATTCTTTACTCCACTGAGATGTTTGGGCAGAGAGAAACATAAATCTGGCCTACGTGCACATCCAGGCATAGTACCTCTCCTTGAACTTAATTATGACATAGATTCTTTTGCTCACATGTTTTTTTGCTGACCTTCTCCTTATTATCACCCTGCTCTCCTACCACATTCCTTTGGCTAAAATAATGAAAATAATAATCAATAAAAACTGAGGGAACTCAAAGACCAGTGCTGGTGCAGGCCCTCCGTATGCTGAGTGTCGGTCTCCTGGGCCCACTGTTGTTTCTCTATACTTTGCCTCTGTGTCTTATTTCTTTTCTCAGTCTCTTGTCCCACCTGGTGAGATATACCCACAGGTGTGGACGGGCGGGCCACCCCTTCATCTGGCGCCCAATCTGGGGCCTTTCTCTAGGGTGAAGGTATGCTAAGAACGTGAGCATTGAGGACAGCTGATGAGAGATTCCCAAGTACGTCCACGGTCAACCTTGCGGTAAGCTTGTGTGCTCGGAGGAATCCAGGGTAACAATGGGGCAAGCTGAAAGTAAATATGCCTCTTATCTCAGCTTCATTAAAATTATCTTAAGAAGAGGGGGAGTTAAAGCTTCTACAGAAAATCTAATTACGCTATTTCAAACAATAGAACAATTCTGTCCATGGTTTCCAGAACAGGGAACTTTATATTTAAAAGATTGGGAAAAAATTGGCAAAGAATTAAAACAAGCAAGTAGGGAAGGTAAAATCATCCCACTTACAGTATGGAATGACTGGGCCATTATTAAAGCAACTTTAGAACCGTTTCAAATAGAAGAAGATAGTGTTTCAGTTTCTGATGCCCCTGAGAGCTGTGTAATAGATTGTGAAGAAGAGGCAGGAACAGAGTTCAAGAAAGGAATGGAAAGTTCACATTGTAAAAATGTAGCAGAGTCTGTAATGGCTCGGTCAACGCAAAATTGTTGACTATAATCAATTATAGGAGGTAATATATCCTGAATCATCAAAATTGGCAGAAGGAGGTCCAGAATTATTTGGGTCATCAGAGTTTAAACCACGACGGCCATCAACTCCTCCTCCTGCGGTTCAGATGCCTGTGACATTACAACCTCAAATGCAGGTTAGACAAGTACAAACTGCAAGAGAATATCAAGTAGAAAAGGATAGAGTCTCTATCCCGGCAATGCCAATCCAGACACAGTATCCACAATATCAGCTGGTAGAAAATAAAACCCAACCACTGGTAGTTTATCAATACTGGCCGCCAGTCAAATTTCAGTATCAGCTGCTTCCAGAGGTTCAGTATAGATCTCAGGCGGGGTGTCCTGTCCCAAATAGCAGGGCACTATATCAGCAACCCACAGCGATGGCGTTTGATCCTACAGCACCAGCTAGTGGACAAGATAGTACACTGCATAAAACCATTAGCCAGAAAACAGGGAGATCTTGAGGCATGGCAGTACCCGGTAATTTTACAACCGATACTGGCTGGGAAAGGGAGTCAAGCAGGAGCCTCTGTCCAAACTGAGATTAGATATGAATCTTTCACCCTGAAAATGTTAAAAGATATGAAGGAAGGAGTTAAACAATATGGACCCAACTCTCCTTATATGAGAACATTATTAGATTCCATTGCTCATGGAAATAGACTTATTCCTTATGATTGGGAAATTTTGGCTAAGTCTTCCCTTTCACCCTCTCAGTTTCTACAATTTAAAACCTGGTGGATTGTTGGAGTACAAGAACAGGTAAGGAAAAATCAGGCTACTTATCCTGCTGTTAATATAGATGCAGACCAATTGCTAGGAACAGGTCCAAATTGGAGCACTATTAACCAACAATCAGTAATGCAGAATAAGGCTATTGAACAACTAAAGACTATTTGCCTCAGGGCTTGGGAAAAAAATTCAGGACCCAGGAACCTCCTGCCGTTCTTTTAGTTCAATCAGACAAGGCTCTAGGAGCCATATCCAGACTTCGTGGCAAGGTTGCAAGATGCCACTCAAAAATCTATTGCAGATGATAACGCCTGAAAAGTTGTTGTAGAAATAATGGCTTATCAAAATACAAATCCAGAATGTCAATCAGCCATAAAGCCATTAAGAGAAAATGTTCCAGCAGGAGTTGATGTAATTACAGAATATGTGAAGGCTTGTGATGGGATTGGAGGAGCTATGCATAAGGCAATGCTATTGGCTCAAGCAATTACGGGGGTTGCTTTAGGAGGACAAGTTAGAACATTTGGGGGGAAATGTTATAATTGTGGTCAAATCGGTCATCTAAAAAAGAATTGCCCAGTCTTAAATAAACCGAGTAAAAATAAAGAGCCACCTGGCCTGTGTCCATAATGTGAAAGAGGAAAACACTGGGCTAAGGAATGTTGTTCTAAATTTGATAAAAATGGGCAACCATTGTCGGGAAATGGGAAGAAGGGCCAGCCTCAGGCCCCGCGACAAAGTGGGGTGTTCCTGATTCAGCCATTTGTTCCTCAGGGTTTTCAGGGACAACAACCCCCACAGCAAATACCACCATTTCAGGGAATCAGCCAATTACAACAATACAACAGTTCTCCCCCACCACAGCAGGCAGCACAGCAGTAGATTTGTGTTCTACTCAAAGGGTTTCTTTACCCCCTGGATAGCCCCCGCAAAAGATTCCTACAGGGGTATATGGCACACTGCCAGAAGGGACGGTAGGCCTTATTTTAGGAAGATCAAGTCTAAATTTGAAGGGAGTCCAAATTCATACTGGGGTAATTGATTCAGATTATAAAGGGGTAATTCAGTTAGTGATTAACTCCACTGTTCCCTGGAGTGCCAATCCAGGTGATAGAATTGCTCAATTATTGCTTTGCCTTATATTAAAATTGGGGATAGCAAAACAGAAAGAACAAGAGGGTTTAGAAGTACCAACCCTGCTGGAAAATCTGTTTATTGGAGTAGTCAGTTCTCAGAGAATAGATCTGTGTGTACAGTCACTATTCAGGGAAAGCAGTTTGAAAGATTAGTGGATACTGGGGCTGATGTTTCTATCATTGCCTTAAATCAGTGGCCAAAAAATTGGCCTAAACAAAAGTCTGTTACAGGACTTGTTGGTGTGGGCGCCACCTCAGAAGTGTATCGAAGTGCCATGATTTTACATTGTCTAGGACCTAATAATCAAGAGAGTACAGTTCAGCCTATGATTACTTCTATTCCAATTAATTTATGGGGCCGAGACTTGTTTCAAGAGTGGCATGCAGAGATTACTATTCCAGTCTCCCTATACAGCCCCACAAGTCAAAAAATCATGACTAAAATGGGATATCTCCCTGGCAAAGGACTAGGAAAGAATGGAGAAGGCATTAAAGTCCCAATTAAGGCTAAGGAAAATCCAGAAAGAAAAGGAATAGAGTATCCTTTTTAGGAGTGGCCACTGTAGAGCCTTCAAAACCCATTCCATTAACTTGGAAAACAGAAAAGCCTGTATGGGTAAATCAGTGGCCACTACCAAAACAAAAGCTGGAGGCTTTACACTTATTGACAAAGGAACAATTAGAAAAGGGACATAATGAGCCTTCATTTTCGCCTTGGAATTCTCCTGTGTTTGTAATTCAGAAAAAATCAGGCAGATGGCGCATGCTAACTGACTTAAGAGCTGTTAATGCAGTAATTCAACCCATGGGGCCTCTCCAACTCGGGCTGCCCTCTCTGGCCATGATTCCCAAAGATTGGCCTTTAATTATAATTGATCTAAAGGATTGCCTTTTTTACCATTCCTCTGGCAAAACAGGATTTTGAAAAATTTGCTTTTACTATACCAGCCATAAATAGTAAAGAACAAGCCACCAGGTTTCAGTGGAAAGTGTTGCCTCAGGGAATGCTTAATAGTCCAACTATTTGTCAGACTTTTGTAGCTCAGGTTCTTCAACCAGTTAGAAACAAGTTTTCAGACTGTTATATCATTCATTATGTTGATGATATTTTGTGTGGTACACAAATGAGAGACAAATTAATTGACTGTTACACATATGTAGTACAGGCTACAAAGGATGTTGAGACAGCCCTAATCAAATATAGTATGGATGATCAGTTAAATCAGCTGTTTAATTTGTTACAACAAACTGTAAGAAAAAGAAATTTCCCATTTTATATTACTCATATTCAAGCACACACTAATTTACCAGGACCTTTAACTAAAGCAAATGAACAAGCTGACTTGCTACTATCATCTGCGTTTATGGAAGCACAAGAACTTCATGCCCTGACTCATGTAAATGCAACAGGATTAAAAAATAAATTTGATATCACATGGAAACAGTCAGTGTCGAGTCCTACACCTACCCACTCAGGAGGCGGGAATTAATCCCAGAGATTTATGTCCTAATGCATTATGGCAAATGGATGTCACACATGTACCTTCACTTGGAAAATTGTCATTTGTCCATGTGACAGTTGATACTTATTCACATTTCATATGGGCAACCTGCCAGACAGGAGAAAGTACTCCTCATGTTAAAAGACATTTATTATCTTGTTTTGCTGCCATGGGAGTTCCAGAAAAAAATTAAAACAGATAATGGGCCAGGATACTATAGTAAAGCATTTCAAAAATTCTTAAATAAGTGGAAAATTACACATACAACAGGAATCCCTTATAATTCCCAAGGACAGGCCATAATAGAAAGAACTAATAGAACACTCAAAGCTCAATTGGTTAAACAAAAAAAAAAAGAAAAAAGAAAGTAAGGAGCATAACACTCCCCAGATGCAACTTAATCTAGCACTCTTTAAATTTTTTAGACATTTATAAAAATCAGACCACTACTTCTGCAGAGCAACATTTTACTGGTAAAAAAAACAGCCCATATGAGGGAAAACTGATTTGGTGGAAAGACATTAAAAATAAGACATGGGAAATAGGTAAGGTGATAACATGGGGGACAGGTTTTGCTTGTGTTTCACAAGGAGAAAATCAGCTTCCTGTTTGGATACCCACTAAACATTTAAAGTTTTGTAATGAACCCATCTGAGATGCAAAGAAAAGTGCCTCCACAGAGACAGAAAACCTGCAATCGAGCATCATTGACTCGCCAGGTGAACAAAATGGTGATATCAGAAGAACAGATGAAGTTGCCATCCACCAAGAAAGCGGAGCAGCCGACCTGGGCCCAACAAAAGAAGCTGACACAGTTAACTGAAAAAAGCCTGAAAAACACAAGGGTAACAAAAACTCCAGAGAATATGCTGCTTCCAGCTTTAATGATTGTATCAACGGTGGTAAGTCTCCCTATGTCTGCAGGAGCAGCTGCAGCTAATTATACTTACTGGGCCTATGTGCCTTTCCCACCCCTAATTCCGGCAGTCACTTGGATAGATAATCCTATTGAAGTATATGTTAATAATAGTGCATGAGTACCAGGCCCCACAGATGACCATGGCCCTGTCCAACCTAAAGAAGAAGAAATGATGATAAACATTTCCATTGGGTATCATTATCCTCCTATTTGCCTGGGGAAAGCACCAGGATGCTTAAGGCCTACAACCCAAAAATTGGTTGGTAGAAGTACCTACTGTCAGTGCCACCAGTAAATTTACTTATTACATGGTAAGTGGAATGTCACTCGGGTCACAAATGAATAATTTACAGGACTCTTCTTATCAAAGATCATTAAAATTTAAGCCTAAAGAAAAAACTTGCCCCAAGGAAATTCCCAAAGAATCAAAAGACCCAAAAGTCTTAGTTTGGGAAGAATGTGTGGCTGATACTGCGGTGGTATTACAAAACAATAAATTTGGAACTATTATAGACTGGGCCCCTTGAGGACAATTATAGTATGATTGTATGGGCTAGACTCACTCATATTCACAGGCTCCATCTGTCTGGCCCACTAATCCGGCCTATGATAGTGATTTGACTGAAAGGCTAGACAAGGTTTATAGAAGGTTAGAATCACCCTATCCATGGAAATGGGGTGAAAAGGGAATTTCATCACCCCAACCAAAGTTAGTTAGTCTTGTTACTGGTCCTGAACACCCAAAATTATGGAAGCTCACTGTGGCCTCGCACCGCATTAGAATTTGGTCTGGAAATCAAGTTATGGAAACAAGAAATTGTAAGCCATATTATACTATCGACCTAAATTCCAATCTGACAATTCCTTTGCAAAGTTGTGTAAAACCCCCTTATATGCTAGTTGTGGGAAACATAGTTATTAAACCAGATTCCAAAACTATAACCTGTGAAAATTGTAGATTGTTTACTTGTATTGATTCAACTTTTGATTGGCAGCACCATATTCTGCTAGTGAGGGCAAAAGAGGGTGTGTGGATCCCTGTGTCCACGGACCGACCATGGGAGGCTTCCCCATCTGTCCATATTTTAATAGAAGTATTAAAAGGAGTTCTAACTAGATCCAAAAGATTTATTTTTACTTCAATTGCAGTGATTATGGATCTTATTGCAATCACAGCTACTGCTGTGGCTGCTGGAATTGCTTTACACTGCTCTGTTCAAGCTGCAAAATATGTAAATAATTGGCAAAAGAATTCCTCAAAATTGTGAAATTCTCAGACTCAAATAGATCAAAAATTGGCAAGCCAAATTAATGATCTTAGACAACTGTCATTTGGATGGGAGATAGGCTCATGAGCTTGAAATATCTTTTTCAGTTACAGTGTGACTGGAATACGTCAGATTTTTGTATTACACCTCGAGCCTATAATAAATCTGAACATCACTGGGACATGGTTAGATGCCATTTACAAAAAAGAGAAGATAATCTTACTTTAAATATTTCAAAATTAAAAGAACAAATTTTTGAGGCATCAAAAGCCCAGTTAAATCTGGTGCCAGAAACTGAGGCAATGGTAAAAGCTGTTGATAGCCTCACAAATCTTAACCCTGTCACTTGGGTTAAAACCACTGAAAATTCCACTATTGCAAATTTTGTATTAATCCTTGTATGTCTGTTCTCTCTGTTGTTAGTCTACAGGTGTATCCAGCAGCTTCGGAGAGACAGCGACCGGCGAGAACGGGACATGATGATGATGGCGGTTTTGTCAAAAAGAACAGGGGGATATGTAGGGAAAAGAAAGTGAGATCAGACTGTTACTGTATTTATGTAGAAAGGGAAGACGTAAGAGATTCCATTTTGACCTATACCTTAAACAATTGCTTTGCTGAGATGTTGTTAATTTGTAACATTGCCCCAGCCACTTTGCCCCAGCCATTTTGCCCCAACCTTGAGCTTACAAAAACATGTGTTGCATGAAATCAAGGTTTAAGGGATCTAGGGCTGTGCAGGATGTGCCTTGTTAACAAAATGTTTACAGGCAGTATGCTTGGTAAAAGTCATCGCCATTCTCTAGTCTCAATAAACCAGGGGCACAATGCACTGTGAAAAGCCACAGGGACCTCTGCCCTGAAAAGCTGGGTATGGTCCAACGTTTCTCCCCATGTGATAGTCTGAAATATGGCCTCGTGGGATGAGAAAGACCTGACCGTCCCCCAGCCCGACACCCGTAAAAGGTCTGTGCTGAGGTGGATTAGTAAAAGAGGAAAGCCTCTTGCACTGGAGATAGAGGAAGGCCACTGTCTCCTGCCTGCCCCTGCGAACCGAATGTCTCGGTATAAAACCTGATTGTACATTTGTTCAATTCTGAGATGGGAGGAAAACCACCCTATGGCGGGAGGCGAGACATGTTGGCAGCAATGCTGCCTTGTTATTCTTTACTCCACTGAGATGTTTGGGTGGAGAGAAACATAAATCTGGCCTACGTGCACATCCAGTCATAGTACCTCCGCTTAAATTTAATTATGACATAGATTCTTTTGCTCACATGTTTTTTTTTGCTGACGTTCTGCTTATTATCACCCTGCTGTCCTACCGCATTCCTTTGACTAAAATAATAAAAATAATAATCAATAAAAACTGAGGGAACTCAGAGACCGGTGCTGGTGCAGGTCCCCCGTATGCTGAGTGCCGGTTTCCTGGGCCCACTGTTGTTTCTCTATACTTTGCCTCTGTGTCCTATTTCTTTTCTCAGTCTCTTGTCCCACCTGGTGCGATATACCCACATGTGTGGAGGGGCAGGCCACCACTTCAATTACTGAGCTATTTTACCTCCTTTTTTTGGAAGCAAATCTTTGAAATCTGGTTTGTATTTTGTACTTACAACACACCTCAATTGGACACTAAATTTTCACTAGAAACACTTGATCAGTATTTATATGATAAAAGTTACATTTGAAAAATAGCTTACATACCCTAGTTGTTCCAAGCATACTTAAAAGTTTTCCAATAACTGAATCAAATATAAGTTTGTAAATTTAAATTTAAATTAAATAAAATTTAACATTCAGTTCCTTGGTTGTACTGCCACATTTCAAATGCTCAATAGCCACATGTGGCTATGATATTGGACAGCACACACGTAGAATATTTCTATTATTGCAGAAGTTTCTATTTGTTTTAGCATACTGCCTCATTTCCATCATTCCCTGTGTAAATTAGTATCAAGAGAGAATTATTGGATAAAAAAGGAAGGTGGTTTTCAGAATACTGAAAGTTGATTTTAAAGAGTAAGATAAAAGTGAGAATAGTGTATTTACAATCATATTTCATGGAGAAACTTATAAGGATACCCATGCATGTCAGGAAAAAACAGGATTCTCACTATTATTGCTTCTACCCAACATTATATTGGAGGTCCTAGCTAATGTAATAGAACAAGAAAAAGAAAAAAAGTGTAAATCTTTGAAAGGAAGATAGAAAACTCTATTTGAAAATGATAGGATCAGAGGTCTTAAAAACACAAGAGAATTAATGACACAAACCTTTAAAACCAATTAGAGATTTCAGCAAGAGCTAAGCTATGAGCTCAACATGGAAAAAACCAATAGCTTTGTTGAAATCCAGCAATAATAATTAATCATAGCCCAGGTACAGTGGTTCATGGCTATAATCCCAACATTTTGGGAAGCCAAGGCAAGAGGATCACTTGAGGCCAGGAGTTTGAGACCAGCCTTGGCAACATAGCAAGACCTTGTCTCTAATTAAAAAAAAAAAAAAATCAATCATAAACATATAGTAGGGGGAAAAATATTGGCAAAAGCAAAGCAAAACCAAACATACAACATCTAGAAATACTCCAACCAAAAAACATCTTTCTGAAGGCATTTATGAAACTTTACTGAAAAAGTTAATTAAAGATCTGAATAGGCCAGGTATGGTGGCTCACATCTGTAATCCCAGCACTTTGGGAGGCCGAGGCAGGCAGATCACCTGACGTTGGGAGTTTGAGACCAGCCTGACCAACATGGAGAAACCCCGTCTCTGCTAAAAATACAAAAAAATTACATGGTGTGGTGGTGCATGCCTGTAATCCCAGCTACTCCGGAGGCTGAGGCAGGAGAATTACTTGAATCTGGGAGGCAGAGGTTGCGGCGAGCCGAGATCGAGCCATTACACTCTAACCTGGGCAACAAGAGTGAAACTCCATCTCAAAAAAGAAAAAAAAAAAAGATCTGAGGCTGGGTGTGGTAGCTCACGCCTATAATCCCAGCACTTTGGGAGGCCGAGGCAGGCAGATCAAGAGGTTAGGAGTTCGAGACCAGCCTGACCAACATGGGGAAACTCCATCTCTACTAAATACAAAAAAAAAAAAAAAAAAATTAGCCGGGCATGGTGGCACGCGCCTATAATCCCAGCTACTTAGGAGGCTGAGGCAGGCGAATCATTTGAACCCATAGGCAGAGGCTGCAGTGAGCCAAGGTCGCACCACTGCACTCCAACCTGGGCGACAGAGTGAGACTCTGTCTCAAAAAAAAAAAAAGATCCTAATTATGGCAAGATATATCATGATCATGAGCAAAAGATGTCAGTTCTTGGCTGGGCGTGGTGGCTTACGCCTATAATCCCAACACTTTGGGAAGCTGAGGTGGATGGATCACCTCAGGTCAGGAGTTTGAAACCAGTGCAGCCAACATGGTGAAACTCTACCTCTAATAAAAATAAAAAAATTAGCCAGGTGTGGTGGCACACACCTGTAATCCCAGCTACTCAGGAGGCTGAGGCAGGAGAATCACTTGAGCCTGGGAGGCGGAGGTTGCAGTGAGCTGAGATTGCGTCATTGCACTCCAGCCTGGGCGACAAGATGTAAACTCCGTCTCAAAAAGAAAAAAAAAAGATGTCAGTTCTCCTCAGTTTAATCTGTAAGTACAAAGCAATCCAATCAAACATCACCAAAATCTTTTGCAAAATTTAATACACTTATTCTAGAGTCACATGGGAGAGCAAAGGATAGGAAATTTATGAAACTAGAAGACCTAGGAGGAGCACTTCTATCAAATAACAAGACTTAGTATAAAGGCTTATTTTATATAATTAAGAGAATATTGTGTCAGAAATACATATTAGGAAAGAGCAAGGCGGGCCAGGTGCGGTGGCTCATGCCTGTAATCCCAGCACTTTGGGAGGCTGAGGTAGGAGGATCACTTGAGGCCAGGAGATCCAGACCAGCCTGGCCAACATAGTGAAGCCCCGTCTCTACTAAAAATACAACAATTAGCTGGGCATGGTGGTTCACACCTGCAATCTCAGCTACTTGGGTAGCTGAGGCATGAGAATCACTTAACTTGAACCTGGGAGATGGAGGTTGCAGTGAGCCGAGGTCACGCCACTGTGCATCAGCCTGGGAGACAGAGCAAGACCCCGTCTTGAAACAAACAAACAAACAAACAAAAAACAAGAAACAAAAAACAAACAAACAAAAAGAAGGCATAAAGAAAACCTATGTTTCTATTTCACCACTTAGGTTATAGAAGAAACACAAACTAAAATGAGATAGCTGGCCGGGCGTGGTGGCTCACGCCTGTAATTCCAGTACTCTGGGAGGCCAAGGCAGGCAGATCACCTGAGGTTGGCAGTTCAAGACCAGCCTGACCAACGTGGTGAAACCCTGTCTCTACTAAAAATACAAAATTAGCCGGGTATGGTGGCCCATGCCTGTAATCCCAGCTACTTGGGAGGCTGAGGCAGGAGAATCACTTGAATCTGGGATGTGGAGGTTGCGGTGGGCTGAGATCATGCTGTTGCTCTCCAGCCTGGGCAATAAAAGGGAAACTCCATCTCAAAAAAAAAAAAAAAGATAACTTTTTATACCTAGCAGACTGGCAGAAATTAAAAATGACCATTCTGGCTGGACATGGTAGACCACACATGTAATCCTAGCACTTTGGGAGGCCAAGGTAGGAGGACTGTTTGAGCTCAGGAGTGAGACCAGCTTGGGCAACATAGTGAGACCCCATCTCTATTCTTAAAAAAAAAAAAAAAAGAAGAAGAAAAATGACAATTCCCATTGTTTGTGAGTGAGTGGAAAAATAGATGCTCCATACATTGCTTGGAGGGAGGTGTAGGGGGTGGGAATGAGTAAAACTTGCCTGGGCAGCAATTTAGCAATATGTATCAAAATTTAATGTGCTATGGCACCTGGAGGTTGTCACCTCTTCAACCTAAAGGTTGCCCTTTGAGAACTTATCCTTGTGTAATGAAAGATGCTCATTACAATATTGTTTATAAGAAAATATTGGAAGCTGCTTAAACATCCATCAATAAAAGATTGGTTAGCCAGGTGTGGTGGCTCATGCCTGTAATCCCAGCACTTTGGGAGGCTAGGAGGGAAAGAGGGAGGGAGAAGGGAAAGAAGGAAGGAGGGAGGGAGGAGGGAAGGAAGAAGGAGGGAGGGAGGGAGGAGAAGGAAGGAAGGAAGAAAGGAAGGATGGAGGGAAGGGAGGGAGGGAGGAAGGATGGAGGGAAGGGAGGGAGGGAGGAAGGATGGAGGGAAGGGAGGGAGGGAGGAAGGAAGGAGGGAAGGGAGGGAGGGAGGAAGGATGGAGGGAAGGGAGGGAGGAAGGAAGGAGGGAAGGGAGGGAGGGAGGAAGGATGGAGGGAAGGGAGGGAGGAAGGAAGGAGGGAAGGGAGGGAGGGAGGAAGGATGGAGGGAAGGGAGGGAGGGAGGAAGGAAGGAGGGAAGGGAGGGAGGGAGGAAGGATGGAGGGAAGGGAGGGAGGGAGGAAGGATGGAGGGAGGGAGAGAAGAGAGGGAAGGAAGAAAGGAAGGAAGGGAGGGAGGGAAGGAGAAAAAGAAAGAAAGACAAGTAATAAAGCAAGGTTTAAGAAAGGGAGGGAGGAAGAGCGGGAGGGAGGGAGGGAAAAGGAAAATAAAGGTATCTTAACTTCCTCCTTTAAAATGTTTTAAAGCTCCCTCGATGTCCACTAGGAGGAGACAAAGAAACGAGGACCAGAAGAGTCAAAATGCGCTTTATTCTTTATTGCTGGGTGGCTCATCAATGACGCCATGGCCTTCCTGAAGTCCCATCACCTTCTCCTCCTCCTCCCGCCACGTCAGCACTTTTTTTTTTTTTTTTTGAGACGGAGTCTCTCTCTGTCACCCAGACTGGAGTGCAGTGGCATGATCTCAGCTCACTGCAACCTCCGCCTCCCGGGTTCAAGCGATTCTCCTGCCTCAGCCTCCGGAGTAGCTGGGATCACAGGCACCCACCACCACGCCCGGCTGATTTTGTATTTTTAAGTAGAAACAGGGTTTCACCATGTTGGCCAGGCTGGTCTCGAACTCCCAACCTCAGGTTATCCACCCTCCTCGGCCTCCCAAAGTTCTGGGATTATAGGCGTGAGCAACCGCGCCTGGCCCACGCCAGCTTTTAACACGCATGTCTGTTTCGCAAGGGGCCGCGAGCCTTCCAGGGGCGCTCTCCTGCAATGCCCAGACTCCAGGCGCCAAGAACGGCCGCGGGACCTTGGCAGCTGCGTGGTCCAAGGCGGCTCGTGGTGGTGTTAGGGCTCCTACAGGTGCCTAACCTCCAGGAGCGCGACCTCTGTCTCCGCGGCACTTGGCTCCTGCCTCGGTGTCCACCGCCCCAACCTGATGGGAGCTGTCAGCGCCCAGCTCACGCCTGCCTGCGCAGGTGGCGCCAGCCGGAGGCAGCTATGAGGTCGCTGGTGGTCTTGATGTCTCAAACACACCGGCTGGGAGAAATCCCCCCACTCTCCCGGGTTCCCCAAAGTGGATCTGCTGGGACAGGGGAGATACTGACTTCCACGCACCAAGCATGGCTGAGCGCTCCATAGGTGAAGTCTGTGAAGTCTGGTCAAGACAACAAGTTTGTCAGTCAACACGCATTTAACCTCTACATGTCTCACCTGTCCAGCCCCGAGTGAGTTCTGTGCGTGTCTGTTGGGCAAAGGGGAATACAAA
Source organism: Pan paniscus (assembly GCF_029289425.2). Taxonomy (NCBI): domain Eukaryota; kingdom Metazoa; phylum Chordata; class Mammalia; order Primates; family Hominidae; genus Pan; species Pan paniscus. Next base: position 149,839,908 of record NC_073253.2, on the reverse strand, counting down.
GCAAGCTCAGACTCCATCTCGGTCCTCTAGTGGCTTCTGGTCCTTGACAGTTATTTTGTTGTTGTTTGTTTTTTTTTTGAGACAGGGTCTTGGTCTGTTATCCAGGTTGGAATGCAGTGGCATGATTACAGGTCACCGCAGCTAATTTAAAAAAATTTTTTTTTTTTTTTTTTTTTTTTTTTTTGTAGAGATGGTGTCTCCCTATGTTCACCAGGCTGGTCTTGAACTCCTGGGCTCCTTTGATCCTCCTGCCTCAGTCTCCCAAATTGCTGGGATGATGGGTGTGAGCCACTGTGCCTGTCCTCTCAACAGCTTTTTATATTATGACCATTTGTCCCCTGCACTCTGACCACCCTCCATGCTAGAACATCTGCTCTTCTCAGAAATGGAGCTGGTATCTGTGTTTCACTGCCCTCTGATCCCAGGCCTGGCTGGCCCTAATCCCAGCGTCCCTCAGGATGTGAACAGAGCAGCAGCAAGCCAAGAACAGACACATGGTGAGGTTTCCTGGGAGAATGGGAAGAGCATTAGGCTCTTCCTGTAGGCTGTAGGCTGTGTTCTGACTCCAGCTCGGCTGTTATTTGCGGTGTAACCTTGCTTTGGTCTTAACCGCCTCTGGACTTCTGTCTCCTCCTCCCTCAAGCTCTTGCACTCCCAAGTCACGTTTCACCCAGATGATCACTTCTGGAAGCACCTTCAGTTCCTCCTCGGAATTGGTGTTCCTCCTGGTGAATGGGCCAAGCCGACCAGGACTGGCTCCTTGTCCCAGTGGACATATGTCCAGGGAGAAGTAGTACCTAGCATCCGGGTACTACTTCTCACTCAATTCTTCAGTTCTCAGCTTAAACTAACTTTTAAAATTAGAGGCCAACTTTTTTTTTTTTTTTGAGAGTCTTGCTCTGTCACCCAGGCTGGAGTGCAGTGGCATAATCTCAGCTCACTGCAATCTCGGCTCACTGTAACCTTAAGTTCAAGCGATTCTCCTGCCTCAGCCTCCTGAGTAGCTGAGATTGCAGGCACCCGCCACCACGCCTGGCTAATTTTTGTATTTTAGTAGAGTTGGGGTTTCACATGTTGGCCAGGCTGGTCTCGAATTCCTGACCTCAAGTGATCTGCCCGCCTTGGCCTCCCAAAGTGCTGGGATTACAGGCGTGAGCCACTGCACCCGGCCTTAGAGGCCAACATTTAAAAATCAGAACAGTCATATACAAATTCTGAGCTGCTTTCGTAAAATCAGAAGCTCCAACCCATTTGGCCTGACTTCTTTGGCACAGGGCTAAGGGGCAATTGCCCTCTGCAGATGGAGACTCTGGCCCTGGTTCACTGCAGGCCCCACCTAGACGCTCACCCACATGAGCTGCCTGGCCCTGTGAACACTGTGGCCCCTGGCCAGGGGAGACTTCTCAGGCCAGGTGCAGTATCTCTATCTCCAGGGCCTGAACCTGGGACTGGAACATGGTAGTAACTCAGTAAACACTGGTTGAATCAATGAATGAATAAAACACATGTATGTGACATTAAATCTAAATATACGTCTTTCATTCTGGCATTCAAAGCCCTCCTTGATTCTGTCCAAAACTGCCAATCACTACGATAGTGACAATAATGGTGAATACAGTAATAGTACACCACGTATGACTCTATAGCCCTGCAGAAAATTCCAGTTATTCCTGCTACAGCCCTTGGGATATGTATTATATCCCCCATTTTATGAATAAGAGGGGAAGCAATTTGCCAAGGGTCATACTGCTCCTTTGGGGACAGAGCTCAAGCTGGATGTCAGACCCCAGTGACTTCCAGTCCCATCCTTTCCACTCATCTCTCCGGGAGAGATGCATCTTCCAGAAAGCCTCTACCAGATAGGGTACCATGGCAGAGGTGGGAGGACCCAGAGAAGGTTCCAGGCCCACCCTCCAGGGGCCACTGCTTTTCTTCTGCATGGGAATCTTGCAAGGTGCTTGCCAAAATGCATCTTCCCAGCCATCGGGATCTCTGGCCGTGGATCCAGGAACCTGCATTTTCACAAGCAGCCCAGGAGATTCTGTTACACTGGCAGGTTTGGGATCCTCTGGTTTTTGAGAAGGGCTGCCCTAAAGGGACCACACAGGGACTCCAGGAAACCCTCCATCCCACTGGGCATCTGGGAGCCTTCAGGCAGAAGTGGGCATTGTCTCCTTGTTTCTTCACCCATTCTCAAGGCACTATGGTGGGCTCTCAGCAGTGCGCATGCCAGACCCTGCCCCTGCCTTGGACATACAGTCTCCTGGGGGAGACAGAAAGTAACCGACATGCAATCTAAGATGTGCTATGAAAGAAAAATATGGAGAGGAATGAGAGGGAATCAGAGGGGTCCCCCTTGGGGCATCAGGGAACCTGAGCTTGGAGGGAGGAGGAAGTAGGAACTGGGGAGATCCCTTCCACAAGCTAAGGTGTATGGACTGGGCATTCAGAGTAAAGGGAAGAAGGGATATAGAAAATAGGCATATAAAGAGATTTGCTATAAGGAATTGGCTCACGTGCTTTTGGAGGCCGACCAGTCCTCAGATCTGCTGCAAGCTGGAGACCCAGGGGAGCCCAGCCTGAGTCTGAAGGCCTGAGACCCAGGAGAGCCAATGAATTGTGTAAGTTCCAGTCCCAGCCGAGTCTGAAGGTAGGAGAAAACTAATATCCCAGCAGAAAGAGAGAAAATTTTTTCTTATTCTGCCTTTTGTTCTATTTGGGACTTCAGTGGATCAGATGAGGTCCTCCCACATGGGGAGGCTAGTCTGCCTTACTCAATCCACTGATTCAAATGCTAATCTTATCCAGAAACACCCTCATAGACACACCCAGAAATCGTGGTGAGCCAAATATCTGGGCACCCTGTGGCCTAGTTGAGCTGACACATAAATTAACCACCACAGTGCAGTTGGGCAAAGAGAGGAGATTGGTTGAGGCTTTATTACCTCTTGTCAGAGCAGGGAGGGGTTGACCATGCCTTGCCGCTGCTTCCCAGTGCAGAAAGGCCCACCATATCCCAGGATGGGATCAGGAAGGTTCTCGGGCCTCTGGTTAGCGCCATCAATCTGTCCCCCACCCCACGTGATGCTGACTCAGGCTCCCAGTAAGGGTGTTCACTCTGGCTTCCTTCCAGCCCCTGGACGGCTGTGTGTACCCCTGTCTTCCTGGAGAAGCCACTTGGACAACCCCAGCTCAGGGAGCTGGCCTTAGCCAGGCCACAGAGAAACTCCAGTCGCCTCCAAGTCCCTCCTGACATTTATGAGGTGCTGCTGAAGGGGGCCTGCCTCAAACCCTGAAGGAATGTTAATTGACTAAAGCTGTTGCCCGTGCTCTTGCTTAGCCCAAGTTATTACCATTTTATTGTTATTTGTTTTCCCCCCAGAGGCACCTGGGTGGGGCTGAGTGGGCCGGAGCTGCCTTTGGACTGGAGCCAGAGATGGGAAGAGGCTGGGGACAGAGGCAGGGTGTGTGTTGGGGGCATGGACGACCCTCAACTTGTCCCCAACTCCTATACAGCTTCTTCCTCTTGTCAGGGCCTCAACTCAGGGAGGGGATGAAGAAAAAAGTCTGGAAAGGGAGTAAAACGCAGAGGCTAAAAACATGGCTTTGGTGTCCCAGACCCTTAAGGGTCCAAAAGCTGGCTCTGCCCTCCTCAGCTTTGTGAGCCCCGGAGCTTCAGTCCCCATGTCTGTTGTAATGATATCAGCCTTTCTGGGCTGTCCTGATGGAAAATGTGCCTGCTCAGCACATAGGGGTTACATTTCTCATAGGAGAGCCACCTCTGGGGCAAGTTTGAAAACATCTTACCGTACGATTCACAGTTGGAAAGACCTTTCCAGAGGGTCTGCATTACTGTCAAGATGATGAAACTAGCACAGACAGGAAAGGAGACTTGGGCAGTGCCTCTCTGCAACAGACATGGGGCCGGGTCCAGGCTGCTGTTGGTCTGGGCCCTGCTCCGTCTTGAGTCAGCTCCCAGCACCTGGGGCAGTGGGGTTGTTGAGAACATGGTAGTGACGGCTTCTTCCAGGAAGGTGACCTAAGGGTGAGGCATGGAGTGGGTCGGGGCTTGAATTTGCCCAAAAGATCCCTCATTTCAAACCCTCAGCCCACTTCCAGAGCAGAGCAATGTTCTTGAGCTATCATAGACTGCCTTCTTCTTCCTCCTCCCTTTCTCTCCCCACCCAACCCCCCTTTTTTTTGAGCCAGGTCTTGCTCTGTTGTCCAGACTGGAGTGCAGTGGCACTATCTCGGCTCACTGCAACCTCCACCTCCCAGGTTCAAGCGACTCTTGTGCCTCAGCCTCCCAAGTAGCTGGGATCACAGGCATGCACCATCGTGCCCAGCTAATTTTTGTATTTTTAGTAGAGACAAGTTTTGCTATATTGTCCAGATTGGTCTTGAACTCCTGGCCTCTCAAGTGATCCACCCGCCTTGGCCTCCCAAAGTGCTGGGATTACAGGTGTAAGCCACTGCGCCCAGGCTCTCTTCCTCTTTTTCTTTCTCTTCCTTCTTCCTCCTTCCCTTCTACCCTTCCTTCCTGAGCTTAGTCAATAGTTAATTATTTCTTTTCTTTTTTCTTTCTTTCTTTTTTTTTGTGAGACAGAGTCTCACTCTGTCACCCAGGCTGGAGTGTAGTGGTGTGATCTCAGCTCACTGCAACCTCCTCCTCCCAGGTTCAAGTGATTCTCGTGCCTCAGCCCTCTGAGTAGCTGGGATTACAGGCAGGCGCCACCACACCTGGCTGATTTTTGTATTTTTAGTAGTGATGGGGTTTCACCATGTTGGCCAGGCTGGTCTCGAACTCCTGACCTCGAGTGATCCACCCGCCTTGGCCTCCCAAAGTGCTGGGATTACAGGCGTGAGCCACTGCACCAGGCCAATAGTTAATTATTTCATCCCTGTATTTACTCACTATGTGTTGGATACTGTGTCAAACCCTTTCCTCCATCAGTCCTGTGCCTGTAACGAGTGGTGTTGAGCTTCCAATTACACAAATCTGACTAATGTTGTTCCAACACATTTGAGTTTCAAATTTCTCCTATCCTGAGAACCTACAGCTAGACAGTCTATGACAGGGATGGCTGCTCCATGATATCATCCAGAACCTAGGCTGCTTCTGCTCTGCCATCTTTAGTACATGGCTTCTATTCTTGAGGTCACCTCATGGCCCAAGATAGCTGTTGGAACTCCAGCCGTTGCATCTGAGCTCTAGCATTATGTACAAGAAGGAGGAGAAAATCAAAAAAAGCACCATCAGTCCGGGTATGGTGGCTCATGCCTATAATCCCAGCACTTTGGGAGGCCGAGGCGGGCAAATCACAAGGTCAGGAGATCAAGACCATCCTGGCTAACACAGCGAAACCCCATCTCTATTAAAAATACAAAAAATTAGCTGGGCGTGGTGTTGGGCGCCTGTAGTCCCAGCTACTTGGGAGGCTGAGGCAGGAGAATGGCATGAACCGGGGAGGCAGAGCTTGCAGTGAGCCGAGATCACGCCACTGCACTCCAGCCTGGGCAACAGAGGGAGACTCCGTCTCGGAAAAAAAAAAAGCACCATCAATCTGTCTCTTAACCTCCTAGTCAGTTGTCTTTCAGGTACTTTCCTGAAAGTCCTAACCAATGACTTTCGTTCGATCTTGTTGGTCTCCTCTATGCGCAAAGATGACTGGGAAATTCAGTTTTCAACTGGGCACGTTGACAATTCTGTTCTGTTGCTAAGGTAGAAGGAGAGAATAGATCTTGGATGATGGAGATAAACACTAGCATTTTGTTCCATCATCCCCACTGATTTTTGCCTCCCACAGCCTTGGGAATGCCTTGTCTTCTGTACTCTACCCAGGAGTGTGTAGGTGTCCTCATAATCATAGCTGAGGACTCCCCTTCACTTCAGTGCTCTTTCCTGAGTGTCTTCGTGTAGCATTCCAGAGGGGGAAGCCACAATTGTCAGACCCAGGCTAGAACGGTTAAAAGATTCTTGAAAATTCCCTTTTATTTGTTGTGCAACAGATAAAAGTCATAACCCTTGCATGAAGAATGAAAAGCAAAGCAAAGAAAGACCATGCCCATCATCTCACAGAGATGCCTCCCCTGCTGTGCCTAGGTTGTGGCCCTGCACCCATTTTAACCTTGTTCCCCTACAGCCTGACAGCTCACTGGCATTGGCTTGGCATTCCAGGCAAGGAGTGCCAGTAATTCTTTGTATTATGTCTTGGCTCACCAAGGCTATTGCAAATCTGGGGGTGTAAGTAAGAGCAACTTCATATTTCAGAGAAGAAACTGAAACTTAGAAATGATAGTAATAATGATCATATTCATACTGTAATTTATTGAGCACTTACTAAGTGTCAACACAGGGCCAAGACCTGTTCATGGTTCCATCCAATAAATATTTATTGAGAGAAGGACTGTGTGGTAGATAGAGCTCCCTCTCCCCTCTCCCCTCTCCCCTCTCCCCTCCCCCCTCCCCCCTCTCCCCTCTCCCCTCTCCCCTCTTTCCACGGTCTCCCTCTGATGCCGAGCCGAAGCTGGACGGTACTGCTGCCATCTCAGCTCACTGCAACCTCCCTGCCCGATTCTCCTGCCTCAGCCTGCCGAGTGCCTGCGATTGCAGGCGTGCGCCGCCACGCCTGACTGGTTTTCGTATTTTTTTGGTGGAGACGGGGTTTCGATGTGTCGGCTGGGCTGGTCTCCAGCTCCTAACCACGAGTGATCCGCCAGCCTCGGCCTCCCGAGGTGCCGGGATTGCAGACAGAGTCTCGTTAACTCAGTGCTCAATGGCGCCCAGGCTGGAGTGCAGTGGCGTGATCTCGGCTCGCTACAACCACCTCCCAGCCACCTGCCTTGGCCTCCCTAAGTGCCGAGATTGCAGCCTCTGCCTGGCAGCCACCCCGTCTGGGAAGTGAGGAACGTCTCCGCCTGACTGCCCATCCTCTGGGATGTGAGGAGCCCCTCTGCCTGGCTGCCCAGTCTGGAAAGTGAGGAGCGTCTCTGCCCGGCCGCCATCCCATCTAGGAAGTGAGGAGCGCCTCTTCCCGGCCGCCATCACATCTGGGAAGTGAGGAGCGTCTCTGCCCGGCCGCCCATCGTCTGAGATGTGGGGAGCACCTCTGCCCTGCCGCCCCGTCCGGGATGTGAGGAGTGTCTCTGCCCGGCCGCCCTGTCTGGGAAGTGAGGAGACCCTCTGCCTGGCAACCGCCCCGTCTGAGAAGTGAGGAGCCCCTCCGCCCGGCAGCCACCCCGTCTGAGAAGTGAGGAGCGTCCTCCCTCCTCGTCTGGGAGGGAGGTGGGGGGGTCAGCCCCCCGCCCGGCCAGCCGCCCCGTCCGGGAGGTGAGGGGCACCTCTGCCCGGCCGCCCCTACCGGGAAGTGAGGAGCCCCTCTGCCCGGCCAGCCGCCTCGTCCGGGAGGGAGGTGGGGGGGTCAGCCCCCCGCCTGGCCAGCCGCCCCGTCCGGGAGGCGAGGGGTGCCTCTGCCCGGCCGCCCCTACTGGGAAGTGAGGAGCCCCTCTGCCCGGCCAGCCGCCCCGTCCGGGAGGGAGGTGGGGGGGTCAGCCCCCCTCCCGGCCAGCCGCCCCATCCGGGAGGGAGGTGGGGGGGTCAGCCCCCCGCCCGGCCAGCTGCCCCGTCCGGGAGGGAGGTGGGGGGATCAGCCCCCCGCCTGGCCAGCCGCCCCGTCCGGGAGGGAGGTGGGGGGATCAGCCCCCTGCCCGGCCAGCCGCCCTGTCCAGGAGGTGGGGGGGGGCGCCTCTGCCCGGCCGCCCCTACTGGGAAGTGAGGAGCCCCTCTGCCCGACCAGCCGCTCTGTCTGGGAGGGAGGTGGGGGGGTCAGCCCCCGGCCCGGCCAGCCGCCCCGTCCGGGAGGGAGGTGGGGGGGTTAGCCCCCCGCCTGGCCAGCCGCCCCATCCGGGAGGTGAGGGGCGCCTCTGCCCGGCCGCCCCTTCTGGGAAGTGAGGAGCCCCTCTGCCTGGCCAGCCGCCCCGTCCAGGAGGGAGGTGGGGGGGTCAGCCCCCCGCCCGGCCAGCCGCCCCGTCCGGGAGGGAGGTGGGGGGGTCAGCCCCCCGCCCGGCCAGCCGCCCCGTCCGGGAGGGAGGTGGGGGGTCAGCCCCCCGCCCGGCCAGCCGCCCCGTCCGGGAGGGAGGTGGGGGGGTCAGCCCCCCGCCCGGCCAGCCGCCCCGTCCTGGAGGTGAGGGGCGCTTCTGCCCGGCCGCCCCTACTGGGAAGTGAGGAGCTCCTCTGCCCGGCCACCACCCCATCTGGGAGGTGTACTCAACAGCTCATTGAGAACGGGCCATGAAGACAATGGCGGTTTTGTGGAATAGAAAGGGGGGAAAGGTGGGGAAAAGATTGAGAAATCGGATGGTTGCTGTGTCTGTGTAGAAAGAGGTAGACATGGGAGACTTTTCATTTTGTTCTGTACTAAGAAAAATTCTTCTGCCTTGGGATCCTGTTGATCTGTGACCTTACCCCCAACCCTGTGCTCTCTGAAACATGTGCTGTATCCACTCAGGGTTGAATGGATTAAGGGCGGTGCAAGATGTGCTTTGTTAAACAGATGCTTGAAGGCAGCATGTTCGTTAAGAGTCATCACCACTCCTTAATCTCAAGTACCCAGGGACACAAACACTGCGGAAGGCCGCAGGGTCCTCTGCCTAGGAAAACCAGAGAACTTTGTTCACTTGTTTATCTGCTGACCTTCCCTCCACTATTGTCCTGTGACCCTGCCAAATCCCCCTCTGCGAGAAACACCCAAGAATGATCAATAAAAAAGAAAAAAAAAAAATATTTATTGAAGGCCTACTTTGTCAGGCACAGGGCTGCGTGCCAGGGATAGAATGGGGATAAAATAGAGCGCAACCACTAGAGCTGAGAGTTGGGGGTGGGGATGGCTGGAGAGGGACACGGGGAATAAGCAAGTAAACAAATAATTGTGTGATTGCAAACTGGGCAAAGTGTGGGGGCAGTGAGTGAATGAGTGGGACCCCCTTAGGGAGGTCAGGGAGGTGGCATGCAGTTGGATCTCAGGAAGGTCCACCTCCCCATTTGGTAGACGAGGAAACCAAGGCTTAGATGGGCAAAGTAGGTGAGTGAAAGAGCTTGGACGTATTTTGGTTCTCCCATAATTGGCACCAGTTCTGTGCCTGGTCTGTGCAACTCCAGAGGTCCTCCTCTAACCCTGCCTGAGTGCCTTATCTGCGGTCGTTGCCAAAGAGGCTACAGGGTCAGGAGTGGAGCTTGGGGCTCCTGACTCCCCACCCAGTGCACATTCCCACCCTGCTGTGTTCCTTCCTTTTGATCCAACCAGGAGCTCTCCAGGGGCAGCCAAGAGATCCCAGTGACCTCAAGGAACCTCCCGAAGTTCATGGCAGACTTCTCAAATGGTGGGCATTTCTGAAGTGACCACAAATTCTAGATGTCGTCATAAACAGCCACATCATGATGGGTCTCCAGCCTGAATTAATAATGTACTTAATAAGTTTAATCCCAACCAGGCCTCCTCTAATTAGGGGTTGTGTCAGAAGCAGCTGTGGTTTGCTACTAGTCCTGGGGCCACTTTTGTGTGTGTCAAAGTGGGCATGGTGGGGTGGGGGGTCCGTGGGATCTTCCATCAGTTGTGTGGCTCCAGATGGGAAATTGTCCCTGCCAGGAGACCCCTGTGCCCAGGAGGCATCATGGTTGAGACCCCCAATTTAGCTGCATCATGGACTGTTTAACTCACCATCAAGCCTGTGCCTAACTTAGTCAGGAGCCCCAGAGAGTGAGAACCAAGTTCCTGGACAAGAAGCATTTGTGTTTGTGTGTGTGTGTGTGTGTTTTAAGACAGGGTCTCACTCGGTCACCCAGGTTGGAATGCAGTGGCACGATCATGGCTCACTACAGCCTCAGCCTCCTGGGCTCAAACAATCCTCCTGCCTCAGCCACCTGAGACTACAGGAGAGTACCACCACATCTGGCTAATTTTTAAATTTTTTTGAAGAGATGGAGATCTCCCTATGTTGCCTAGGCTGGTCTTGAACTCCTGGGCTTGATATGATCCTCCCTCCTTTGCCTCCCAAAATGCTGTTATTACAAGCGTGAGCCACTGTGCCCAGCCTCATTTTTTTGTTGTTGTTGTTTTTAAGTTTTTTTTGAAATTGTGAACATTTCCAAACATACACAAAAGTACAGAGTGCAACTGACATCCGTGTGTCCATTACCCAACTTCAATAAGCATCAACGTTTTGCCATACTTACTTCATCTAACCTTACCCATCTTTAATTTTCTGTTTTTTTAGGGGAGGGTATTGTAAAGCAAATCTCAGACACAGTGTCTGTCACCTCCAGAGTCATCAGTATGCATTTCAAAAAACAGAGAAACAATTTCTTGCATAATCTAGTCACAAAGTGATTATTACACTTACCAAAATTAAAAGTTCCTTATTGTCACCTGATACTCAAGTCAAATTAGAATTTTCCGAATGCCAAAAAAATCTGTGTTTACAGTTGGCTTATAGTAATGAAGGTCCAAACAAAGTCTACTCTTTGCATTGATTTGTTATTTGTTTTAAATCTTTTAAAAAGTGTTTAAAAATATACCACAGTTTCCCCCCACCTCATTTTCATGACATTGACTTGAACTTACAAAATTTCAACAAATATTTATTCAGTGCTTGCTTGTTCTATGCAAGGCACTGTGCTAAATGTTTTGCTTTTTTTTTATTGTTTTATTTTTTCTGAGACGGAGTTTTGCTCTTGTCGCCCAGGCTGGAGTGCAATGGCACAATCTCGGCTCACCGCAACCTCCATCTCCCAGGTTCAAGTGATTCTCCTGCCTCAGCCTCCCAAGTAGCTGGGACTACAGGTGCATGCTACCTTGCCTGGCTAATTTGTGTATTTTTAGTAGAGACAGGGTTTCGCCATGTTGGTCAGGCTGGTCTCGAACTCCTGACCTCAGGTGATCCACCTGCCTCAGCCTCCCAAAGTGCTGGGATAACAGGGTTGAGCCACGGTGCTGGACCTATTATTTTTATTTATTATTTATTTTTGTTTTTTCAGAGATAGAGCCTCACTTTGTTGCCCAGTCTGGAGTGCAATGGTGCAATCCACTCTTGGATTGCTCACTGCAGCCTTGAACTCTTGGGTTCAATCAGTCCTCCTTGTTCTGCTATTATTATTATTATTATTATTTTGAGACGAAGTCTTGCTCTATTGCCCAGGCTGGGGTGCAGTGGCATGATCTCAACTCACTGCAATCTCCACCTCCCGGGTTCAGGCGATTCTCCAGCCTCAGCCTCCCAAGTAGCTGAGATTACTGGTGCGCGCCACCCCGCCTGGCTACTTTTTGCATTTTTAGTAGAGATGGGGTTTCACCATGTTGGCCAGACTGGTCTCGAACTCCTGACCTCAGGTGATCCCCCATCTTGGCCTCCCAAAGTGCTGGGATTACAGGCATGAGCCCCTGCGCCGGGCCATTTTGCTATTATTAATAACAATAATTACCATTTCTTGAGGACTTACTCTGTACTAGCATCATATATAATTTATGTCAAAATATCCTGAGACAGATAATATTGTCTCCTTTTTTATTTTAGTAGTGGAAGTGATGAAGACCAGAGAGACAAGTAACTCACCCAAGATCACACAGCAAGTGAGTAGCAGAATAGAGTTTTAAACCAAGCACTATTGGTTCCAAAGTTATTCCTTTTCATGATTCCCATGATACCCCCAGAAGCAGAGAGAGACAGCTTCCTCGCTCAGGAGTAGCTGGGGAGGGCACTTTGTGGAGAAAGACTCATGAAAGGGCTACTCCAGGGCCAGGATGCCTCAGCTGCTGAAAGCACATGTGAAAGCTCGTGTCTTATGGTGATTTGCTGGAATAAATTCTGCTTCCCAAGACCGTGTGAAATGGGGTTTCAACAAGTAAGAAAAGGATGGAAAATGTGAAACACTGAACTTATTTTATTCTAAAGTAACCAGCTGATATGGTTTGGCTGTGTCCCCACCCAAATCTCATCTTGAACTGTAGCTCCCACAATTCCCACATGTTGTGGTAGGGACCCGGTGGGAGGTAACTGAACCATGGGGCCAGGTCTTTCCTGTGCTGCTCTCATGATAGTGAATAAATCTCACGAGATCTGATGGTTTTATAAAGGAGAGTTTCCCTGCACAAGTTCTGTTATTCTCTCTTGACTGCTGCCATGTAAGACAAGTCTTTTGCCTTCTGCCATGATTGTGAGGCCTCCCCAGCCACGTGGAACTGTGAGTCCATTAAACCTCTTTTTCTTTACATATTACATAGTCTCAGTATGTCTTTATAAGCAGCGTGAAAACGGACTAATACACCAGCTATCTCTATGTATCTATTTGCTTTACCTAGGGTTGCACGTAAGCTGGCAGTTGCACAGTGGGTCAGAACATGGAACTTTATAACAAAATTTACTCTGTGGATTAGCCAAAATCTTTGAGCTGTGAGGAACATAAACCCAACTCTAATGGGCTTAAGCAAAAATTATGTATTGGCTCAGTTAACTGACAGGTTGAGGGGGATCTAACTTCAGGCCCAGGTGGCTCCGTGGGCCTGGTGATGTCAGTCATTGGGACTCCTCTTCATCGCAGCTCTGCTTTCCTCTGGTTGGCTTCATTCTCTGACACACACTCTCCAGCAGGGTCATGGTGGCCATCAGCAGTTCTAGACCTAAATTCACAGCTTTGCAAACTCAGTTGAAAAAGAGAGCATTTATTTCTCAATATCTCTAGGGAAAATCCTGGACTTTATTTTCACTGTCCAGGCCTGCTCACGTACCCTGCCTTGGATCCTCATTCAGCCAAATGAATTGTGGTTGAAGAGGGCTGGTTTCACAGAAGGAAATGAGGAAGTTGTTATAGAGGAGAGGGAAATAGGTGCCTATCAGGCAAAACTGCACATGTTTCTGTGTTATTTCAGGACTGTGTTTTGCTGCATTCAACAGAAAACTCAATAACAATGCCTTTAAAAAGAGATTTTTTTGGTTTGTTTGTTTTGGTTTTGTACAAAACAAAAAAACTGAAGGTAGGTAGTTGTGGTGGTGGACCAGCAGGTAAAGGATGGCAAGACTGAGGTCACCGTGATGCTCCTAGCCTTTTTGATGAGATCTCAAGATGGCTGCTTCTACTTTAGCTTTCATGTCCTTACTCCAAGCAAGAGTCAAAACAAGACAGAAGGAGGAAGGGAAAATACATTTTTCATAAAAACCTCGAGATTTCCACTTGTGTTTCATGGGCCAATTTTACCTATAAGTTATGGGATAAGGGAATGTAATATTTTAGCCATGCACATTGCTGTTCCCACCGGAATTGGTGTTCTGTAAGTAAAGAGAAAAGAAAGAATAGTTATTTGGCCGGTAACTAGCAGTCCACTCGACTGCTACTGGCACTGCCCACTATACAGTGTCATTTTGGGACAGATATTTGGACTCACAGTGCTGGGTTCCAAGAGGGAGCATCCCAAGAGAAATATTCCAGGTCTAGGCAGAAGCTACACAGTCTTTTTTTTTTTTTTTTTTTTTTTTTTTTAAGAGATAGGGTTTTGTTCTATTGTCCAGGCTGGAGTGCAGTGGCATGGTCATAGTTCACTGCAGCCTCCAACTCCTGTGCTTAGGCAATCCTCCTGCTTCAGGCTCCTGAGTAGCTAGAACCAGAGGTGTGTGCCACCACACCTAGCTAATTTTTAAATTTTTTGTAGAGACATAGTCTTGCTGTGTTGTCCAGGCTGTTCTTGAACTTCTGGCCTCAATTGATACCCCCACTTCAGCCTCCCAAAGTTCTGGGATTACAGATGTGAGCCACTATGCCCAGCCTTACAAGACTTCTTATAACCTATCTTGGAATTCCTAGAATGTCACTGTGCCACATTCTATGGGTCAAAGCACTCATTAGGGCCAGGACAGATTCTAGGGAAGAGGAGTTAGACACCCCCCTCAATGATGAAAGTAACTAAGACTTGGCTGCCATCTTTAATCCACCATACCCTCCCCGACCCTCCTTCTTCATTGTTTCATCATCACCATCACCACTCCAGCTAGTATTAATTGAGCAGGCACCAAGGCAAGCTGTTTACACATTATCCTTATAACGTCCTTCCAAACATACATCAGCACTTGCCCACTTTACGCAGGAGGAAGCCGAGGCTCAGGGAGCTTAAGGGAGTTTCCCAAGGTCAATGCATCTAGCAAACAGCATAACTGGACTTGAACCCAGTTCTGTTTGGAATTTGTCTGATTCCAAGGCTGGACTTTTTACCATTAGGCAAATTCTGGCCCCCTGACTTTATTCCCTGTGACTATGCTGTGGGCTTTACAGAAGCCAATGGCAAACCTGCCATACAGATCTCCTTGTTGACCACAAGGAACTCCCTGCTAATCCAGCTTCCAGTGCTTCTTAGCTTGTGGAGAACACAGGCATTCTAAAGCCAGCCATCGCCTAACCTCTCCTAACCATGGCACTTTACATTATTCTTTAGGGCCATTATGCTCTGATGGATGCAATGGGACTTGCTTTCTGCCCACATCCATCTGCTGATTCATCTAACAAACATTTATTGAGCACTGACTATGTACCAGGAACCTGTGCTAAGTGCTTGTTTGTTGTAACTCAGAGCAGACCTGTGAGGTCTCAATTATCATTGCCCTCATTTCACAGATGAGACAGAGAGAGTGGGAACTTGCCTATGGCAGTTGCAATTTGAACTCAGGCAGTGACTCTGGAACCTGTTATTCTGTTCAAACAGCTGACAGTAGAGGGAGAAATGTGGAGATATAAAACACAATTGTGAAGGGAAGATGTCCATTCAGAGAGGGGTGGATAAGTCTGCGGGGGGTATGGGCCCACTCTGGTATGCTGTGCGGTAATTAGAACACGGTGGGTGCTGATGCAGACAGGTCTCCTATGCATGCTATGAGGGAAAAAGCAAGGATGATACCAGTTATGCAAAATAAAATTCCACAAACAGTATCCTAGCTTTTATGTATACCAGGGATATATTTGTAAATGCACTGAAATGTGTCTGGAAGAAATTACATTAAACAGGGGGGCAGGTTGTAAAGGGGATTAGTGCTCCATTGCCATGTTTTCAGTTTTTACAATGAAAATGTGTGCATAATTTTAAAAGAACAATCACCATGATGTGGTATATATGCTAAGAAAGAAGGGGAAGCCTAGAGTGCTGCGGGTGCCCAATCCAGTTGGAGGAAGTAGAAATCAGGGAAGGCTGGAGGAAGGGACTCTGAGCTGGATTTTGAAGAATGAGTACCATTAACCAGATAGAGATCTGGATAAAAATGTTCTAAGCAGTGGGAACGAACAGCTTGTGCAAAGGCCCAGAAGGGTGATTGCTCATGGTGTCAGGGAGCACAAGCCTAGCTCTTTCTAAAGTGTACCCCTGGGTGTATGTGAGTTTAAACTGCAGATTTCCACACCTTGCTCCAGAATCCATGGTGGGCCTGGGGATTAGCATTTTGACAAACTCCTTAGGCACACTGACTTTTTTTTTCAATTTTATTATTATTATACTTAAAGTTTTAGGGTACATGTGCACAATGTGCAGGTTAGTTACGTATGTATACATGTGCCATGCTGGTGTGCTGCACCCATTAACTCGTCATTTAGCATTAGGTATATCTCCTAATGCTATCCCTCCCCCCTCCCCCCACCCCACAACAGTCCCCAGAGTGTGATGTTCCCCTTCCTGTGTCCATGTGTTCTCACTGTTCAATTCCCACCTATGAGTGAGAATATGCGGTGTTTGGTTTTTTGTTCTTGTGATAGTTTACTGAGAATGATGATTTCCAATTTCATCCATGTCCCTACAAAGGACATGAACTCATCATTTTTTATGGCTGCATAGTATTCCATGGTGTATATGTGCCACACTTTCTTAATCCAGTCTATCGTTGTTGGACATTTGGGTTGGTTCCAAGTCTTTGCTATTGTGAATAGAGCCGCAATAAACATTCGTGTGCATGTGTCTTTATAGCAGCATGATTTATAGTCCTCTGGGTATACACCCAGTAATGGGATGGCTGGGTCAAATGGTATTTCTAGTTCTAGATCCCTGAGGAATCGCCACACTGACTTCCACAATGGTTGAACTAGTTTACAGTCCCACCAACAGTGTAAAACTGTTCCTATTTCTCCACATCCTCTCCAGCACCTGTTGTTTCCTGACATTTTAATGATTGCCATTCTAGCTGGAGTGAGATGGTATCTCATTGTGGTTTTGATTTGCATTTCTCTGATGGCCAGTGATGGTGAGCATTTTTTCATGTGTTTTTTGGCTGCATAAATGTCTTCTTTTGAGAAGTGTCTGTTCATGTCCTTTGCCCACTTTTTGATGGGGTTGTTTGTTTTTTTCTTGTAAATTTGTTTGAGTTCATTGTAGATTCTGGATATTAGCCCTTTGTCAGATGAGTAGGTTGCGAAAATTTTCTCCCATTCTGTAGGTTGCCTATTCACTCTGATGGTAGTTTCTTTTGCTGTGCAGAAGCTCTTTAGTTTAATTAGATCCCATTTGTCAATTTTGGCTTTCGTTGCCATTGCTTTTGGTGTTTTAGACATGAAGTCCTTGCCCATGCCTATGTCCTGAATGGTATTGCCTAGGTTTTCTTCTAGGGTTTTTATGGTTTTAGGCCTAACGTTTAAGTCTTTAATCCACCTTGAATTCATTTTTGTATAAGGTGTAAGGAAGGGATCCAGTTTCAGCTTTCTCCATATGGCTAGCCGGTTTTCCCAGCACCATTTATTAAATAGGGAATCCTTTCCCCATTGCTTGTTTTTGTCAGGTTTGTCAAAGATCAGATAGTTGTAGATATGTGGCGTTATTTCTGAGGGCGCTGTTCTGTTCCATTGGTCTATATCTCTGTTTTGGTACCAGTACCATGCTGTTTTGGTTACTGTAGCCTTGTAGTATAGTTTGAAGTCAGGTAGCGTGATGCCTCCAGCTTTGTTCTTTTGGCTTAGGATTGACTTGGCAATGCGGGCTCTTTTTTGGTGCCATATGAACTTTAAAGTAGTTTTTTCCAATTCTGTGAAGAAAGTCATTGGTAGCTTGATGGAGATCGCATTGAATTTATAAATTACCTTGGGCAGTATGGCCATTTTCACGGTATTGATTCTTCCTACCCATGAGCATGGAATGTTCTTCCATTTGTTTGTATCCTCTTTTATTTCACTGAGCAATGGTTTTTAGTTCTCCCTGAAGAGGTCCTTCACATCCCTTGTAAGTTGGATTCCTAAGTATTTTATCCTCTTTGAAGCAATTGTGAATGGGAGTTCACCCATGATTTGGCTCTCTGTTTGTCTGTTATTGGTGTATAAGAATGCTTGTGATTTTTGTACATTGATTTTGTATCCTGAGACTTTGCTGAAGTTGCTTATCAGCTTAAGGAGATTTTGGGCTGAGACAATGGGGTTTTCTAAATATACAGTCATGTCATCTGCAAACAGGGACAATTTGACTTCCTCTTCTCCTAATTGAATACCCTTTATTTCCTTCTCCTGCCTAATTGCCCTGGCCAGAACTTCCAACACTATGTTGAATAGGAGTGGTGAGAGAAGGCATCCCTGTCTTGAGGCACACTGACTTTTGAGATCCCTGCCATGAGCTGAAAGGGCACTTGGAGATCATTTAGTTCAATTCCATCAGTAGGATGAGACTGGGACCCAGAGAGAAGCAGGGACTTGCCAAAGGCTACAAGGCAGTCAGTGGTTGAAATGGGGTACTCCTGGACCCCCGTACTCTGTCCTTGCTTTCCTAAACACACTCCTTGTATCAAAGTTCCTACTGTGGCACACTCACAGTCCCATTGATATCACAGGGTCAGGGAGTGGTTTTCATGGTTTTATTTGAGCCACTGTTGTCACGCTGCATAGTGGTTCAGTCTGAGTCCCTGGGTAGTTAATAGGAGTAATAAAAATAGCTATCATTTATTTATTGAGGACATATGATGAGCCCGGTACTTAGGTGCTATCTATGGTTTATCTTATTTAGCATTCCTGAAAATCGTATAGAGTAGGCATTGGTATTTCTTTTTTTTTGAGACAGAGTCTAACTCTGTCGCCCAGGCTGGAGTGCAGTGGCGTGATCTCAGCTCACTGCAACCTCCGCCTCCCAGGTTCAAGCAATTCTCTTGCCTCAGCCTCCCGAGAAGCTGGGATTACAGATGCCCGCCACCAAGCCTGGCTAATTTTTTTTATTTTTGGTAGAGATGGGGTTTCACCGTGCTGGCCAGGCTGATCTTGAACTCCCGACCTCATGATCCACCCGCCTCGGCCTCCCAAAGTGGTATTGGTATTTCTATCTCTATCTCACAATTGGAGGAGTTGAAGCTCGGAGCAGTCACAACACTTGTCTGAGGTCACAGGGCTGCAGGAGGTGGAGCTGTGATTTTCACCCAGGCTTTCCTCCTGTGCGCTGGGTGGTTCCCTGAATATTGGCCAGGGGAGGAAGCATCACTATGCTACATCACATTTTTACCACCTAAATGTGATTAATAAACTAAAAATTATTTCCAAGGATACATAAAGGTGAATGACGAAGCATGGTGACATGCAAAAAGCTCAGGTTGTGAGTCAGAAGATTGAAGAGCTCATCCTAGCTTTCTCATGAACTGGCTGTGTGACCTTGGGTGAGTTCCTCTCCCTCTCTGAGCCTCAGCTTTCTTGGAAAGGATTTCTAAACCCAGATAAGCTTAAGAATCACTGGCGGAGCTTTGGCCCACAGATCACACAGCGCCTGGAGAGGGTGCAGTGACAAGCATGCTGGGCTGGGATCCTGGAGATCTGAATTCTTCTTTTAAAATAAGGCATAATTACTTAGAGTGAAAGTCACCTTTGTTATGGTTCCACAAGTATGGCCCTGCAAATTTTGATGAATGCAGAAGTCATGTAACCAACATCACAATCAAGACATAGAATAATTTAATTATCCCCCAATTCCTGTGTCAACCCTTCTGCCCACTCTCTTTAGTCCCCAAAGTTTTGCCTTTTGCAGATGTTCTATACACAGAATCATAGAGTAAGTAGCCTTTTGAGTCTTCTTTTGCTCAGCATAATACATACAGGAACCATGTTTATTGCTGAGTAGTGTTCCACTGCATGGATGTACCACGATTTGTTTATCCATTCACCAGTTGAAGGACATTTGGGTTCTTTTCAGTTCTTGCTGATTACAAATAAAGCTACTACAAACATTTATATACAGATTTTTGTGTGAATATAAATTTTCATTTCAGTTGGTAAATAAATGAGTAGAAATGGGATTGTTGGGTTTTGTTATTATTATTCAAAGTAGGACTATCACCCTCAAATCACCAAACATGTTGGGGCTAAATGTGAAAGGTCACTGGCCCTTAAGGAATATCATTTCTTTTTTGTTTATTTGAGATGGAGTTTTGCTTTTGTCACCCAGGCTGGAGTCCAGTGGTGCAGTCTCAGCTTACTGCAACTTCTGCCTTCTGGTTTCAAGTGATTCTCCTGCCTCAGCCTCCCGAGGAGCTGGGATTACAGGCGCCCACCACCACACCAGCTAATTTTTGTATTTTTAGTAGAGGCAGGCTTTCACCATGTTGGCCAGGCTGGTCTTGAACTCCTGACCTCAGGTGATCCACCCGCCTCTGCCTCCTAAAGTGCAGGGATTACAGGTGTGAGCCACCGCACCTTGGCAAGGAATGTCATTTCTATTGTGCTCACTCCCCTTCCTGGCTGCCACGGCCCCATTACATGTTATTATTATTATTACTAAAGAGAGGGTCTTGCTCTGTCATCCAGGCTGCAGTATAGTGGCCAGATCCTAGCTCACTGTAACCCCAAACTCCTGGGCTCAAGAAACCCTCCCACCTCAGCCTCATGAGTAGCTGGGACCACAGATGTGCACCACCATGCTTGGCTAATTTCTAATTTTTTTGTAGAGATGGGACAGGGGCGGTCTCACTGTGTTGCCCAGGCTGGTCTCAAACTTGTAGCCTCAAGTGATCCTACCATGTCGGCTGCCCAAAGTTTTGAGATTACAGATGTAAGTACTGCCCCCACCCTTCTGGGGTTTTACTGTAAGTATATGTTTAACTTTATAAGAAACTGAGACTGTAATCCAAAGTGCCTGCACCATTTTGTATTCCCACCAGCAATGCATCAGAGTTCTAGCTGCTCTGCATCTCCATCAGCACTTGGTATTGTTGGCTTTCTGTTCCCATTTTAGTCTTTTTTTTTTTTTTTGAGACAGGGTTTCGCTCTTGTTGCCCAGGCTGGAGTGCAATGGCATGATCTCGGCTCACCACAACCTCTGCCTCCTGGGTTCAAGTGATTCTCCTGCCTCAGCCTCCCAAGTAGCTGGGATTACAGGCATGCGCCATGATGCCCTGCCAATTTTGTATTTTTAGTAGAGATGGGGTTTCTCCATGTTGGTCAGGTCGGTCTCGAACTCCTGACCTCAGATGATCTGCCCACCTCAGCTTCCCAAAGTGCTGGGATTATAGGTGTGAGCCACCACGCCTGGCCCCAGTTTAGTCACTGTAATAAATGTGTAGTGGTATCTCATTATTATCTTAATTTGCATTTCCCTAATGACTAATGGTGAGCCTCTTTGCAAGTGCTTATTTGTCATTCAAACATTTTCTTTGGTGAAGTGTCTGTTCAAGTCTTTTGACCATTTAAAAATTGGATTGTTTGTTTTTGTATTACTGATTTTTACAAGTTCTTTATGTATGTTTGATACAACTTATATATCGGATATACAACTTGTAAATATTTCTCAATATGTGGCTTTTTTTATCCTCTTAACAATGTCTTTTGAAGGACAGAAGTTTTTAATTTCAATAAAGTTCATCAATTTCATTTTATTTTTTTGAGACAAAATCTCACTCTGTTGCCCAGGCTGTAATGCAGTGGTACAAATTTCGGCTCACTGCAACCTCTGCCTCCCAGATTCAAGTGATTCTCGTGCCTCAGTCTCCCGAGTAGCTAGGACTACAGGCATGCGCCACCACGCCTGGCTAATTTTTGGTATTTTTAGTAGAGGTGAGGTTTCACCATGTTGGCCAGGCTGGTCTCAAACTCCTGACCTCAAATGATTCACCTGCCTTGGCTTCCCAAAGTGCTGAGATTATAGGTGTTAGCCACCACGCCTGGCCCAATTTATCAATTTCAGAAAACAGATTGTGCTTTTGGTATTATGTCTAACAACTCCTCACCTAGGAGATCTGAACTTTTGACGTGGTTCTACCACTGACTGGCAGTGTGATTTTGAGCAAGCGACTCTCTAGACTTCTTTTTCTCCAACTTACAAAGACAGAGCTGGAATACAGGTCTCTAAAAACCTGTCCAACTCTGCTATTTTAAGTTTAAATAGCATCCTAAGAATAATCATTTTAAAGACCCTATAATAACTATACTTCCCATTTTATGAATATTTAACAATGACCAGGCATAGCGGCCCCGGGCTTTAGTGCCTTATCTCTTCATTCTCACATCTTCCCCCAGGAGTAAGTACTATCATTATTCCCATTTCGCAGTGGAAGACACAGAGGTCGCTTGTCTAAGGGCACTTACTGTTCAGAGCAGAGCTAGGATTCAAACACTGGCAATCTAAGTGGTGGTGGCGGTGATGACAGTGGTGTGATCATAGGTGAAGGGTACCATTTGAACTGGCTGATTAGTTTGAGAAGGGTGGGGATGAGCAGAGGGTGGGAAGATACGCCCCCCTCCTCGTGAGAAGGAAGGCGGGGCGGACGGACAGGGGCGGGGATTTGCTGGCCGAAATTTACAGCCCTTAAGTTCGTAAAATTCTTGCGCCCCACTGTTTGTCACTGGGGCCCTTCCCAACTCCCTCCCTTGGTGGCTTCAAAAGGACCCAGCTGAACCCTTAGTACCAAAGTGTGGGGGAAGTTGTGGGAGCTGAGTTGGAAACCGGATGGGCTCGCTGTGCCTGAAGGCCAGGCCGTGCCTTGCGCATGTGTGTGTGTACGTGTGTGCGTTCTCGGACTGTGTGTACACGCGGGTGTGCGGCCCGTCCGCGGCTCGGCCCTTCTGTGAGGGCGCTGCTCTCCAGCGTGGGGAGGCGGGGATGGCAAATCACAGTGACAGTGTCTGTGCCTGGGGCGAGTGTGACTGAGATTGGCGTGCCTGTGTGTGTCGCTAGAAATGTTCTATTTTATTAATTTAATACATTTCATTTTCATTTTTAAACAGTATTTATTTATTTTATTTATTTAACACATAGTCGTGTGCCAGGTGCTTGGAATCCGGGGGATGGGGCACGCAGTCCAGGCTCTGTCCTCCCTCCAGGAGCTGACGGTGAGGGGATGGGGAGGGTTGAGGGGAGAAACATTAAACAAATGAAGCCAGAACACAAAACAAAACAGAAAACCCCAGGAACTTGCTGGGCGCGTGGGCGTGGGTATGGGCCCGGGAGTGTGTGCGCCTGGCAGGTGAAACGGGGGTCGGAGCACCTGCTCTGCCCTGCTCCGTGGGCGCCGGGTGGTGGAGCAGGCAGCTGTGGGTTTTGCTTTGGTGAGGAACAAGGCCGAGCCTGGAACTCGTCTTGAACCCCGAGGGACTGGGTCCCAGGCTCAGGGTCCACTCGCCCTGTGACAACTCCTCCACGGGGGACGCAGCGTGGCCAGCTGCCGTGGCTGAGCCGGTCCCGTCCCTCACAGAAGGCATTTATTTCCTGGCTCCCCCGGCTCTCTGGAAGCCTCCAAACCATGCTAATGGGCAGAGGGAGACTGCCGTGTCCAAGTTACAGATGCGAAGGTCCGGCCCGCGGCGGCGGGGGTTGGGGTTGGGGCTCGTCACGCGTGCTGCAGGGAGGGAGTCGGGGCAGGGCTGAGGCTGGCACTCGGGGCTCTGGAGTCCTTCACCCCAGGACGGCAGGGTGCGACATTCTCCCACTGGACCAGCAGGTGACGCTGGAGGCCAGGGCTACGCAGGCCCGGGCGCTTTGGGTTCTGGGGAAAGAGGACAAACATCGCAGTTGCACTTAGGCGTCTCGCCGTGCTCAGGACCATGTGCTCGGGCCTTTCACGATGAAGTTGTTCAACCCTCCCATGGTCTTGTTTATTATCCCATAACTTAGGCTTAGAGATGATTTTTTTTTTTTTGGAGACGGACTCTCGCTCTGTCGCCAGGCTGGAGTGCAGTGGCGGGATCTCTGCTCACTGCAACCTCCACCTCTCGGGTTCAAGCGATTCTCCTGCCTCAGCCTCCCAAATAGCTGGGACTACAGGCGCCCGCCACCATGCCGAGCTAATTTTTGTATTTTTAGTAGAGATGGGGTTTCACCATGTTAGCCAAAATGGTCTCTATCTCTTGACCTTGTGATCCCCCGACCTCGGCCTCCCAAAGTGCTGGGATTACAGGCGTGAGCCACTGCACTCAGCCATAAGTAGCTTTCTTATGGTCACCCAGTTTGTGTGTGGCAGGAACATGGCCCAAGCCCAGTTCAGAGTGCATGAAACAGGGCTCTTGCTGTAGGGAAGGGGAAGAAGGGCTGAGGGTTGGCCCGGTCTCCCTGAGAGTGTTCTGGAGGCATGCTAGGAGGGGTCTCTGACCCTGCTTGGTGGGAGCTGAGGGCAGACCTGCACCTGCTGCCACAGGTGGTGCTGGCAGGACCAGCAGGGGTCTGAAGCCAGCCCAAGGCTCCTCCATTTCGGGCCTCCCTGGTCTTCAGCATAACCCACCTGGGAGTCTTGGGCTTGGGGAGGAGAGGAGGTGCCCTGCTGCTCCCAGCCCTCCACAGCCAGACCATCTGTTGTCTTCTCATGATCTTGTAGTTCCTTGCCCTGGCAGGTGTACGTGATTACCAATGTCCCAGCCCAGCTCCTCTGGGAAGCCTTCCCTTCCACCGGAGGGGCAGGTCAAGCAGCCATCTCTGTAACAAGTTCCCTGAGGGTTCTAACACAGGCACGCAGGGAACCACCTTGTCCAAACCAGCTCTGGGCTTGCAGCTGAAACCAGCAGTGTTGCTTCTCTTTCCAAACCCACCTATGCAATCTGCTCTCTCACAATAGGAAGAACATGGCTCCTTGGGCAGGGATCCTGGCTTAACCACCCTCTATCCCCCAACCCCAAGCCTGGCCGAGAGCCCAGGAGGGTGGTTTCACAGATCTACCACCCTCATCCTTTCCTTCCACAAATTACTACTGAGCCCCCCTCTATGCACCAGGCTCTGTCTGAAGCGCTGAGGAGAGAATCTCAGCTCACTTTTTCATGGGAGAGGCAGATGAATAGCAGAAAATAGATATGAATATCAGTCTCTGATTATAAAATTAAACAGGGAAAAATGAGAGTGGCACAGTGGGGTGGGTAGGGGAAGACCTTAGAAATGTGACCAGGGAAGGCATCTCTGGGATGTGACGTTTGAGAAGAGACCTGCAGGAGGTGCCTTTTGAAGATCCGGGAAGGAGTTTCCAGGCACAGGAAGAGCCAGTGCCAAAGTCTCAGGGCAAGAGCAAATGAGGAGGGAAGGGGTCTGAAAGGGAAGGAAGGCAGGCAGGCGAAGCTGGAGCACCCCACAGCCAGGGCTGAGATCAAAGAGGAGGGCAGGGCCCGATGGGTGGGGCAAGGTCTGGGTTTCATTTTAGATGCAGAGGCAGCCCCCTGAAGGGTTCTAAGTAGGAGAGCGAGGTATTCTCATTTAGTTTTAATCTCTCTGGCTGCTAGTGAGTCCCTCCCTAAAGTTCCCCTTCCTCCCTCCCCAGCAATCTAATCCACAGATGAGAACCCGGGAGCATAACTGGTAGCCGGGGCTGCTGACCCTGGCCCAGGGTCTGCAGGGTTAATCCCGGGGGCCTGGAGCAGCCCCTGATTAGCAGGCCCTGCCACTCCCTGCTGATAAACTCCCAGGCAGGAAGAGGCAGGACTCATCCGGTAGGAAAGTGGAGAAACCAAAGCTGGTGAGGAGGGGGGCTCCAGGAGCACCTTAGGAGGGCTCTCTTCCCCTTTTGGAGGTGGTGAGTTCCCTAGGTGAAAGCCCTCTGGTTTTATCCCTCATTTGGCATTTTCATAGCCACTCTTACAGTCAGGGCCTGGTGTGGATTTTATGGGCCCCTGTTTAAGGAAGAGAAAACAAAATTCGGTGCAGGGCTTTAGAAGAGCCATGTGTACATGAGGTCCCCTGAGACCTAAGCTTCACTAGCTCCATGGTAAGTGTCCATCTCTAATTTTCCATCAGGGGAATAAGTCCTGTATACAGATGAGGAAGTTGAGGCTCTGAGAGCCTGAAAGGGATATAGAAAACAGAAGGGCTTCTGCTGCAATTTCTTATCCCCCAGCCCAGAGCTCATTCTACCACCCAATCCATCTAAAAATCCAGTTGTGCCTTCTCCTTGCAGACCTGCTCCCACCACCAGGCTCAGGCCACAAGGAAGGGTAGCATAGGGCATGGTGGAGATGGGCGGGCTGGTGGCAACCTGAAGAGGGAAAGGGCTTAGCATGAAGCAGCATCCCTGTTGGTGACAGGATCCTGGGTGGCCAGGATTCCATCTGCCTACCAGACATTCCAAACCACACATTGTTTTTTTTTTGTTTTGTTTTGTTTTTGAGACAGAGTTTTGCTCTTGTTGCCCAGGCTGGAGTGCAATGGTGCAGTTTTGGCTCACCGCAACCTCTGCCTCCTGGGTTAAAACAATCCTCCTTTTGCTGTGAGCCGAGATCACGCCTCTGCACTCCAGCCTGGGTGACAGAGTGAGACTCTGTCTCAAAAAATTAAAAAAAGAAAATAAAGGAATCCTCTTGTCTCAGCCTCTCAAGTAGCTGGGATTACCGGCGCCTGCCACCACGCCCAGCTAATTTTTGAATTTTCAGTAGAGACGGGGTCTTACATGTTGGCCAGGCTGGTCTTGAACTCCTGACCTCAGGTGATCTGCCCGCTTCAGCCTCCCAAAGTGCTGGGATTACAGGCATGAGCCACCGCGCCTGGCCCCCAAACCACACATTCTAAACCACCTGGAGGTCAGAGCAGCGGCTCCGGGATCTGGCTGAAGATCAGAATCCCTGGGAATTTGTTAAAATGCCATCCCTGGGCTCTAATCCAAAGCTGCAGAATGAGAATTGCCAGGGGTGGGACCAGAAATTTGGGCATTGAACACACTTTCCAGGTTCTTCTTCAGCACAGGTGGGCTGGAACCTCTGATTTAACCATCAGCCTTGCCTCCTGGGGGTCTGCCTACCTGTGCCAGGGTGGGTCCCCAGGAGTTATCAGGGACAAAGGAATCCCCTTTTCCTGGCAGGGGTGAATGTGAGTGTCTAGGGCTGACTGCTCACATGATAGCATGGAGTCTCAGCTCTGGCCAGCATGACTCTGGGAAGACGAGGACAAGACCCAGGGCTTGGTGGGGACGGGCTTTGCCAGGGCATGAATCATGCTTCTAGTGCTTCTAGGGGAGCCATCTCCAGGTCTCCCTCCCCTCACCTCTAGAATGGAGTTGAGGAGGCCTGACACGAGAATTATTAAAGCACTTAGGATCCTTCTGGTGACCTTTAGAGAAGCTGTGCTGTGTGCCAACACAGTCCTAGAGGGAAGAAAGACACATTCCTGATGACAGACAAGGAAGCTGGGGTCCTGAGAGGTAGGGTAACTTGTCCGAGATTACCCAACTAGGAACTGGCAAGACTGGAATTTGAACTCAGGGTGGTCTGATTTCAGGGCATGTCATTTTTAGGCCATGCTGTCTTGTTTGGCTCTCTTTTCATTTCCTGTCATCATTTCGCTAGGTGATATTCATTGAGTACCTCTTTTGTGCCAGTAGAGAGCTGGCACCTCCACTCCACCGTTCTGCAGTGAGGTTGGATAAGGCACGAGGTTGTGGCCCTCTGGAAACTGTAAAGTGCTCTCTGGCCTTGGAGGATTCTTCTCAACCGTGTGGCTCAGCTCTCTCTGTGCTTTCTTCACAGCCTAACTGGGCTGGGAGAGTGCTATCTCTGGCTGAGAGAACCACAAACTTCAAGATGTATGAGGGCTACCTGGGAAGCTTGTTAAAATGCAGATTGGAATCACCCCCAGAGATTCCAATTCAGTTGGTCAGAGCTGGGCCTTGGGCTATGCATTTTTGACAACTGTCTAGATTGTCTGCTGCGGGTGGTTTGAGCATTGCACTTTAAGATATGGTACACTATAATAGAAAGACAAAAGTCAGAAGAAAGACGTAGTGACCATCTGGCAGCCCAAGTCTTAGATAATGAAAGTTAAGGACTTTCTTCTTGTGAAAATGCATAAACTCACCTACATCCAAGATTTTGAAGTTTCAGGAAGTTTTGGGTCCCTGAAGGCCAGCCATGCAATTATGGATCCTTGGACCCCAACTTAATAACCCCTGATCTCCATGCTAGGCTCACAGGTCACCTGGGCAATGAAGGCCCCCCCAGGCCTCCTAATAAAGTTGCTTCTCCTCTGTGTTCCTGTAACACAGTAAGGACTCAACTCCAACAGAGTTGTGGTTTACCCTATTTACGCCTCTCCCCCTAGACTGTGGGGCATGTGGAAGTCATTTTCCTCCTCCTTCCCAGCACAAGGTAGGATTATACTGTCCTGTCCCCTTTGAGGTTAGACATATCCATGTGATTACTTTAACCATGAAATGTTAGCAGTAGAAACTATAAGCCAGTGTGTGAGTCCCCAAGTTTGCTTCACCTTGCCACAGTGATCTTGCAAATGTGTCAAGGTGGAGGGTCCACCAGCCCCTGTCCCTGAGTCACTGGGTGAACAGAAACTCATGCTGACCTGTGTTGGACATGCAGTGTGAGTAAGAAATAAACCTGGGGTATTTTTTTTTTTTGAGATAGTCTCGCTCTGTCACTTAGGCTGGAGTGCAATGGCATTATCTTGGCTCACTGCAACCTGTGCCTCCCAGGTTCAAGCAATTCTCCTGCCTCAGCCTGTAGCTGGGATTACAGGCACCTGCAACCATGCCCGGCTAATTTTTGTGTTTTTGTAGAGATGGGGTTTCACCATGTTGGCCAGGCTGGTCTCAGACTCCTGACCTCAAGTGATCCGCCCGCCTCGGCCTTCCAAAGTGCTGGAAGCATAATCCCACGCCTGGCCAAACCTAGGTTTTTTGTTACTGTAGGAAAACCTGGCTTGTCCTGATTGATACAGGTGCTTTGAAGGCTGAGCCCCTCTCTGATTGTGCTTCGGGTCTCCAGTTCCTGGCAGAGGCTGGCACAGAATAGTGCTCAAGAATCACACCAGTTCCCATTTATGAGACCTTGCTAAGTGCCAGGCATGGTTCCCTGTTATTTCATCTAAAACTGCCAGCCACCTGTGAGTCAGGCGTCATTACTCCCATTTTGCAGGTGAGGAACATTTCTGGTTAGCAAGTGGCCTGGGAAGCCAGTCTCTAATCTCTAGTGCCTTACCTGAAGAGTCCCATATCACATATCACAGGCGAGGGGTCTCTCTTGCAACTCACTAGGCCAATCACTTCTGTCTGAGCCTCAGTTTCCACAGCGTAAAATGGCTTAATAATAATGCTTGTTCCCGAGTTGGCTGTGACATGTAAAATGCCTGGTTATTGTTTTTCATTATGAGGCTACTCAGCCTCTGATGGAAGTTGTTTGAGAGAACAAATGTATGGAGAAAGGTAGAGTGAAGTGGAACCTGGGATTTGGTGTCTGGGGACACACTGGGAGCCAAGAAGCAAACCTGGCTCTCTGTCCCTGTGTCCTCAACTGATCTGGAAGGTCAGTTTCTATCTACTGAGTCCCTACTGTGCACCAAGTTCCATGCAAGATGCTTTCCATGCATCAGTTTATTTAATCTGCCTTTGACCCTGTGGGGGAGGGACTGTTATTCACTCCCGTTTTAAAGATAAAGAAACTGAGGCTTAGGGAAGTCAAGGATCTTTCCCAGTGACTCACTGTAACGAGAGGCAGAGTCGGGGCGGGAGGAGGACCTGGCTGACTCTGCAGCCTGGAATTTGAAACTCTTCATGACATGTGCCCCCCTTCCCTAGGGGAAAAGGAGCAGAGATAGGACAGTGGCAGTGCCTAGGTCTCTGGGCTCCCCGTCCAGCGCTCTTTCTCCTTTACAACCGTTTCTCTGTTTGCCCTGAAGGTGTGAAAAGCACACGCACATACACACACTTCAGAAAAAGCAAGCAAGTGAGGAACTCGCCAGGCGGCCCCTCCCCACCCAGCGCCCAGCAGCCCTCTCTGTGCCAGCGCAGACTCCCTGTCACCACCATGATTGGTAGACTAAACAGCTGGAGCGGAGCCGGCCTCCTTGCTCCCTCTCGCCAGGGCGGCCGGCTGGGGCTTTCAAAGACCGGCCTCGCTGCTATCTCCCCCA
The DNA here is from genome assembly GCF_029289425.2 of Pan paniscus. Lineage (NCBI taxonomy): Eukaryota > Metazoa > Chordata > Mammalia > Primates > Hominidae > Pan > Pan paniscus. The sequence goes on along the minus strand of NC_073253.2, from coordinate 149,810,620 downwards.
TCAGCCCCAGCAGCATTTAGGCACTTTCTTCAAACACCCAGCCAGGGCATGATGGTTAACGTCAAATCTGGCAGCAAGTCATAACCTATAGGGCTGGGACATTTATCACGGCCTGGGGCCCCTGGGGACTTCAAAGGGGCCTGAGAGGTGGGGGTTGGGGGCCTCTGAGTGGGGCTTTTCCTCTACCCAGAGCCTCAGATGTCTCATCAGAGATGGAGGGATCAAGGGGCTACCTCAGCTGTTCAGCCCGAATAATAATAAGGATAATAATAAATATTGATGACTAATAATAGCTGTGTACTAAGAGATTACTTACCTCCAGGACACTTTGTGTGTTTCGTCTCAGTTAATGCCCATGGCCACCCTGTGGAGCATTTGTTGTTATTTTTATCCTCATTTCAGATATCAGAAAAGGAGGGCACAGAGAGTTTAAGCCATTTGTCCAAAGTCACACAGCTAATAATAAAAATAGCCTCATCAACAATATTTGTCATTATGGAGTGATTGCCATGTGCCAAGCACTTTGTGTGTGATATCATTTGCTCTTCCATGTAGTCTATGAGATAAGCCTTATTTTTCCCATTTTAGAGATGACAAAATAGTCTGAGAGATGTTGGGTGGCTTTCTCCAAGTGACATGACTGGTAAGTGGCAGAGCTGGGATTCAAAAGCAGATCTTTGGTATACAACCCCCATTGCTAAATCTGACTGGCTTTAAAAAAAAAAAAACAAAGCTATACCTGGCTCCTAATCACCTTGCAAGACAGACTCCTGTGGCCGGGGCCTGGGGTCCTGAGGGGCAGACCTGTCCTCCTCATCCTTGTCACAGTCTCCATCATGCTCCAGGAAGCCAGAGAGTGGTCCTGGGTGCCCTGCTGTCAGATCCCAGGCCTGACAAGGATCCTTGGCACATCCCAGGGCCTTCTGACTCCTGAAGGGCAAGGTGGGGACACAGGGGAGCCAGGGCCTTTGCTTCCACCTAGCTTACTGGCAAAGTCTAAGAGGGGAAAGTATCATTTATTCACATGGCCCCTAAGGGTTTCTCTGGCTCTAGGCTGAGGGTGGGATAGTCCCAGGAATTGGCTATGGGGAGGGTGGTGTGGAATTTAACCCCTTGGCTGGGATCCTGCTCTGAGTCAACTTTTGGTGTGAGGACAGAGCTTTTCCTGAGATGGGGATAGTTTTTCTACAAAGCTCCCTGGAGCCATTAGACAAATTAACCAAATTTTACAAATACTATGCACACCTAAAAAGTACAGCTACTCCAGTACTGCTGAGAACAAACAGAGTGAAACAAACATTTGAAGCAAAGAACAAAAGTGGTCCCTACTCATGTGGATAAAATTCCCTCCATGAGGCCACATGCAGTAAGTATTCCAAGAGAGGATGCTCCAGAAGTCTTCCTGGAGGAGGTGGTATCTGGGCAGATGGAGGAGATGGGGACAGAGTGTATGTGGAGGCAGTAGGGCCAGTGTGTTAGGGTTCTGCAGGGAAACAGGACCAATAGGATACACATGTATCACAGATAGATAGAGAAAGAGAGAGAGAATTTAGGGACTTGGCTAACATAATTGTAGGAGTTGATACATCTATCTGTAGGTTTGGAAATTCAGGCAAAAGTTGATGCCGAATCTTGAATCTGGCAGCTGGAAACTCAGGCAGAATTTCTTCCATTTGGGGGAACCTCAGTGTTTGTTCTTAAGTCTTTCAAATGAGTGGATGAAGCCCACCCACCTCCTGGAGGCTGATCTGTTTTACCCAAAGTCTGTTGGTTTAAAATGTTGATCAGATCTAAAAAATATTTTCACAGCAACATCTACACTATTGTTTTTCTTTCCTTAGAAATAGAGTTTCACTCTGTCGCCCAAACTGGGGTACAGTGGCACAATCATAGCTCACCGCAGCCTCGAACTCTGGGGCTCAAGCAACCCTCCCTCCTCAGCCTCTGGAGTAGCTAGGACTACGGGCATGTGCCACCACACACGGCTACACTGATGTTTGACCAAAAACTGGGTACCATAGACTAGCCACACTGACATAAAATTAACCATCACAAAGGAAATATTGTGTGATTCTTCTTCTGTGTGATACCTCAGATAGTCAAATTCCACAAAGACAGAAAGTAGAACAGTGGTTACCAGGGGCTGTGAGAGGGAGGACTAGAGAGTTATTATTCATGGGTATAGAGTGTGAATTCGGAACAATGAAACAGTTCTGAAGGTGGATGGTGATGATGGCGGTATTACGATGTGAATGTATTTAATGCCACTGGATTATACACTTAAAATAGTTACAATGGTGAATTTTATGTTACATATATTTTATCACAATAAAAGAAAAATTAACTGTCACAGTCAAGGAGGGCCTGGCTAGGCACAGTGGCTCACACCTGTAATCCTAGCACAGGAAGGCTGAGGCAGGCAGATCACTTGAGGTCAGGAGTTTGAGACTAGCCTGGCCAACATGGTGAAACCCTGTCTCTATTAAAAATCCAAAAATAAGCTGGGCGTGGTGGTGGGTGCCTGTAATCCCAGCTACTTGGGAGGCTAAGGCAGGAGAATTGCTTGAACCTCAGCCAGGCGGAGGTTGCAGTGAGCTGAGATCACGCCAGTGCACTCCAGCCTGGGCGACACAGAGAGACTCCATCTAAAAAAAAAAAAAAGTAAAAATAAAAACAATCAAGGAGGGCCTAACCAGGAAAGGGTGATGGGGAGGCAAGGCCCTGTGAAGTTCACTCCTGCAGTTCCTCATGCAGCAAATGTTTTATGTTAAGCCTACCCGTGCCAGGACTATGCCAGGTATGGGAGGACAGCATTGAATGACAAAGTGAGTCCCCCTGCCATACGGCACTATGTTCCTTACATACTTTATCTCATCTTGTGAACACAATGAGGCCATGAGGGAAGCATGTCAATATCCCCATTTTACAGATGAGAAAGCTGAGGCCCAGAGGGGTGCTGTGACTTGCTCAGGGTCACCCCATAACCCAGAGGCAGAGTGAGGACTGAAATATGGATCTCTCCAACACCCAGGTCATTCTGGAGGAGCACAGGCTGAAAAAGACACATAGAACTTTTGTTATTGGTGTTCCAAGAAGTTTGGTGGTAAAATAAAGCAGAAATAGGAAGTGGTAGTTTGAAGAAGAAAAAGAATCGGGGAGGGCTTTCTTTTAAAAATGTTGAAGATGGTTTATATTCTGTGGAGGAGAAACTGGCAGAGGGAGAAGGGGCAGGAGCAGGGTGGGTTGGCCAAGGGGGGGCGTGATGGAAAGGAAGATGGTGTCAGGAGAGGAAGTAGAGAAATTCTGAAGAGAGGCAGGGGGAGCCACGGCCCTGAAGGGCCAAGGCGTCTCCTTGGACAGGTAGAAGCCCAGGGCCCTGGCACAGAGTGTGGGGGCAAAAGTCAGGTGAGGCTGAGGAGCAGGGGACCCCAGGAATGGGGTAAAGAAGGAGGCAGCAAAGAGCACTGGCTCTAGAGTCCGAGGGCTGTAGGCTCCAAGTTCAAGCCCCAGCTCTCCCTGGGTAGCTGTGCAGCTTTGGTCTGGCCACATGAGCTCTCTGGACCTTAGTTCAAGTGGAGATAAAAATACGTCATGGAAGGCCGGGCATGGTGGCTCATGCCTGTAATCACAGGAATTTGAGAGGCCGAGGGGGGCAGATCACCTGAGGTTAGGAGTTCGAGACCAGCCTGGCCAACGTGGTGAAACCCCGTCTCTACTAAAAATACAAAAATTAGCCAGGCATGGTGGCAGGCGCCTGTAATCCCAGCTACTTGGGAGGCTGAGGCAGGAGCATTGCTTGAACCCAGGAGGGGTAGGTTGCAATGAGCCAAGATCACATCACTGCACTCCAGCCTGGGCGACAGAGCAAGACTCCATCTAAAAAATATATATATGTCATTATTGAGAGTGTTAGGGAAGATACTGCACGGCAAGTGACTGGCACACAGTGAGTAGCTGATCAACAAGAGAGGAGAGAAAGGATGTTTAGGCAGCTGAGAGCGCCAGCGGAAGTGCTCAGAATATTTCCAATCAGCCCAGATCGGCATCCTTTCACATCTTGGCTGCCCAGGAGCCAAGTGGGGCTGAGTGGGCTCATCCAAGACTGGGGACTGGCAAGAAAAGCGTCTCTGCTGGTTGTGCTGGGAGACAACTGAGTCCCCCTTAAACCCGCCCTACTTAGTTCTGCCTGGGATTGCCCTGGACTAAGAGGAACTGGGGGTCCAAGAAATAATATCTCATGGGCTGTGTAATTGGTGCTTAATAGATACCTGAAGTGGGCCAGGCATGGTGGCTCATACCTGCAATCCCAGCAATTTGGCAGGCCAAGGCAGGAGGATTGCTTGAGCTCAGGAGTTCTAGACCAGCTGGGGCAACACAGTGAGACTGTCTCTACCAAAAAAAAAAAAAAAAAGATACCCAAGGTGGAATAAACAAATACATCTGGCTCTGCTGTTGAGTAGCTGTGTGACTCTGGGCAAGTCTCTTAGCTTATCTGAGCCCCAGTTTCCCCACCTATTAAAGTGAAGATTGTAACTGTAGCCCTCAGTTCTCCACAGTGAATATCTCAAGGCAAAAAGAAGGGTGGGAGGCTCATGGAAAGAATTTCACCATAGATATATGGTTTTTTTTTTTTTTTGAGACAGAGTCTTGCTGTCACCCAGGCTGGAGTGCAATGGCGCCGTCTTGGCTCACTGCAACCTCTGCCTCCTGGGTTCAAGCGATTCTCCTGCCTCAGCCTCCTGAGTAGCTGGGACTATAGGTGTGCGCCACCACACCCAGCTACTTTTTGTATTTTTAGTAGAGACAGGGTTTCCCTATTTTGGCCAGGCTGGTCTCGAACTTCTGATCTCATGATCTGCCTGCCTCAGCCTCCCAAAGTGCTGGGATTACAGGTGTGAGCCACCATGCCTGGCTGAATTTTACCGTATTTTTTACCCTTCCAGTATCAAGTGGAAATTTTGCAACACATCAGTATGAACAATAAAATATCACTACTGTGAAAAATTTTTAAATGACTCAACTGTCTTTCCTGCCTACTTCAAATGTGTGCAGATGGGATAATGAATGGCAAAGTCCTTTGTGATGTGTAAATTGTGGAACAAATGAGAGAAAACATCAGCATTATAATTAATAGAGCACTTTGTCAATTTTTGCTGAGATTCCAGAGATTTCCAAGATCAGATCTCACCCTTCCTTCCTAGCTGCTTATTATATCCTTCAGTTCATCTAACAAATGTTCATTAAAGACCCTCTCTGTGCCAAGCTCTGTATTAGGTGTTGGTGATAGAGAAGTGAGCAAAACAGAGAAAGCATCTGCCACCATGGAGCTTACATTTGATGGGAGAGAACAAACAAGCAAATAGCTACTATGCTAGAGAGGAATAAACACTGCTAAAAACATAGGAGGGTACAAAGTCAAAGCGGGTTCTGTTTTAGATTGAGTGATCAGGGAAGGCTTCCTTGAGGAAGTGATATTTAACCACAGCCTTATATGAAACAAGGGAGGTAAGCCAAGGGAATATTTTGGAGAATAATTCAGGCAAGCGAATATTTTAGAGAATAACCCTAAAGACAATGGCCCTGAGGTGGGAACTCAGTAGGCAGCCACCATGCATGCACCTGACCTTCAGTCACATTCTCATCACTTACCCCACCCATCCATATATCCATCCACATGCTCATCTACCCACTCATCCATCCATCTACCCATCAACCCAAACATCCATCCATTCAACCATCCATCCATCCATCCATCCATCCATCCATCCATCCATCCATGTAACAAACATCCACCTATTCGCCTGTCCATCTACTTTGTATACCTGTCCATCCATCCATTTATTCATCCATCTACTCATCTAACTGTTCATCCATCCATCCATCCACCCATCTATCCAGCCATCTATCCAGCCATCATCCATCCATTCATTCATCCACCCATCCACTCACCTCTTCATCCAACCATCCCCCATCCATCCATCCAACCAACCATCCATCCATCCATCCATCCATCCATTCATGTATCCATCCATCCATCCAATATGTACTGGGGATCTGTTATGATTCAGTCATGGGGAGGCATGGAAGAAATATTGTGAAGAATTAGGTACTATCTCCACTGATAGGAATATCACAGCCAAAGGGGAGATGGTGACAGGTGCAAACAGTGTATGGCCTGGCAGTTGATAGTGTGTAGTCCATCACTTGCCACGTATTTTTGATAAGAAAGTGCTCTCAGTGTTTCCCCATTTTCGTGGTTTTAGGAAATCTCACTCAGGTTTCATAGCTCAGGTCCCAGCCACTGCTCCATGGTACTTTTATGGTCCTTCCACTTAGAGTTCACTGCCCCTTCTAGCTTGAACCTCCATTCTGCAGTATTGTACTCCATCTTGTTTGGAGTTCCTTGTGTAAATTTGAGTCTCCACCACTGGTTTAGGAGTTTCTTAAGGTCAGAGTTAAAATATATAATAATAGGCTACCACATATTTGGTGTTCATAACTACATGCTTGGTATTGTGCTGAACACATTTTAAATACATAATCTTATTTATTACTTAAAATACACAGCAGGGGACCAGCTTTCCTACTAGGGAGGTACTATTATTAATTATCCCCATTTTACAGATGAGGAAACTGAGGCACAGATAATAAAGTGATTTGCCCGCATCACAAGCTAGTAAGTGGCAGAGCTGGGACTTACATCCTAGGCTTTCCAACTGCAAATGCCATCTCTTAAACACTGTACCACTTACTGCCTTAGCCATCTTCTACCTTCATAATCCTGTGTCAACAAGTGAGTGATAAGCAGGAAGAATGCTGCACACCGAAGTGGGTAAGTTCATGGCTCTGACAGGCAGACTGTTTGGTTTGAATCTCACCTTCACTACTGGGACTCAAGTTTGGTGACCTTGTCCCTGGTCAAGTCAATTAACCTCTCTATGTTTTGGTGGTTTTGTGTATAAAATGGGGATAATCATAGTACCTATCTCATAGGTTTATTGTGAAGTTAAACAATGATTCATGTCAAAAAAGGTAGGTTGATGGATGGCACATGGTAAGCAACCCGTAAAAGTTAGCTATTCATTTTATTGCATAAAGATTGCAACTTTGGCAGGGCGCGGCGGCTCATGCTTGCAATCCCAGCACTTTGGGAGGCCAAGGCAGGCAGATCACGAGGTCAGGAGTTTGAGACCAGCCTGGCCAACATGGTGAAACCCTGTCTAAAATACTAAAAATACAAAAAAAATTAGCCGGGCGTGGTGGCACACACCTGTAATCCCAGCTACTCAGGAGGCTGAGGCAAGAGAATTGCTTGAACTCAGGAGGCGGAGGTTGCAGTGAGCCAAGATCGTGCCACTGCATTCCAGTCTGGGTGACAGAGTGAGACTCCATCTCGGAAAAAAAAAAAAAAAGATTGCAACCTTATCTATCTCACAATTTACCTTCATTGTTTTTTCACAATTTGCCTATCCTATTTTACATTCTTTTTCTTTTCTTATTTTTTTTAGAGGCAGGGTCTTGCTATATTGCCCAGGCTGGTCTCGAACTCCTGGCCTCAAGTGAACTTCCTGCCTTGGTCTCCCAAAGTGCTGGGATTATAGCTGTGAGCTACAGAGGCTGGCTTTTCATTCTTGCTGTACATTATTTGATACAGGCTGTTCCTAAAATTGCCAGAACTTTTTTTTTTTTGAGACAGAGTCTTGCTCTGCTGCCCAATCTGGAGTGCAGTGGTGTGATCTCACTGCAACCTCCACCTCCTGCGTTCAAGTGATTCTTCTGCCTCAGCCTCCCAAGTAACTAGGATTACAGGCATACACTATCACACCTGGCTAATTTTTGTATTTTTAGCAGAGATGGGGTTTCACCATGTTGTCCAGGCTGGTCTCAAACTCCCAGCCTCAAGTGATCTGCCCGCCTCAGCCTCCCAAAGTGCTGGGATTACAGGTGTGAGCCACTGCACCTGGCCTGCCTTGGGAACTTTTAAAGTATGTCAGGACCCACAAGAGGAGGATCAACTTTAAACAGGGATGTAGAGGGACTCACCCGGTGGGGGCGGGTGGAGCAGGAGGGTCCCCACCATCAGCCTTCACTGGGACGGGAGATGCTGAGTGGGCTCAGGCGGCACTTATCTGCCCCTTCCTGGGGGCCTGAGTCAGTCGGGACTTCGAAATTTCCACGGCCTCCCTGTAAATCACCCTGGGTGATTTATACGGAGACACCCAGTCCACTAATCTGGTAAACAGGATCAGCAGGGCCCAGCCAGATTTATGGGCTGCCAGCAGGGCCTTTCACCACAGGAGGTGTGCATGGAGTGACCCTGCTCCTCCTGACCGCTAGCCGGAGCATCCTCATGGGCAGGGGTCATGCTGCCTGAATGCCAGGCCCCACTCTGCTCCCTCAGCTGTACTGCTGCTGTTGGATGGCTCCCTTTCCCTCTCTGGGCTCCAGACCCCCCAGGGCCAGGTGTTCATTGATCAGCTGACATACTGTGAGCATGTGGGGAAGCCAAAGGGACTGTAAGTTGGCCTTGGTGGAGGGACAGGCCTGGAATGCTGCCCTTATTTCAAATTCTGGCTCAGATATTTCCTGTGATTCTCTGAGCCTTAGTTCTCTCATGTCTAAAGGTGCCAAGACCATTCAATGGGAAAAGAACAGTCTTTTCAACAAATGGTACTGGGAAAACAGGATATCCACATGCAAAAGAATGAAGCTGGACCCTTACCTTACACTATATACAAAAATTAACTAAAAATAGATCAAAGACCTAAACTTAATAACTAAAACTATACCACTCTTAGAAGAAAATATGCGGGAAAATCTTCATGACCTTGGATTTGGTGTTGGTTTCTTTTTTTTTTTCTTTTTGAGGCAGAGTTTTGCTCTTGTTGCCCAGGCTGGAGTGCAATGGCAAGATCTCGGCTCACTGCAACCTCCGCCTCCCGGGTTCAAGTGATTCTCCTGCCTCAGCCTCCCGAATAGCTGGGATCACAGGCGTGGGCCACTATGCCCAGCTAATTTTTGTATTTTTAGTAGAGACGGGGTTTCTCCATGTTGGTCAGCCTGGTCTTGAACTCTCAACCTCAGGTGATCCGCCCACCTCAGCCTCCCAAAGCGCTGGGATTACAGGCGTGAGCCACCATGCCTGGCCTTAATTTCTTAAATAGGACACCAAAAGCACAGGCCACACATGCCAGAAACAAACTGGACTTTACCACAAAATTAAAAACTTTTGTGCATTGAAGGTTTTCTCTCACCATCAAGAGAGTAAAACTTACAGGATAGAAGAAAATATTTGCAAATCATATATCTGATAAGGGAGTAACATCCAGAATATACAAAGAACACCTGCAATTCAACAACAAACAACCAAACAACCCAATTAAAAAATGGGGTGCTTGGTGTGGTGGCTCATGCCTGGAATCCTAGCACTATGGGAGGTTGAGGTAGGAGGATCACTTGAGGCCAGGAGTTTGAGACCAACCTGAGCAACATAGTGAGATTCCAACTCTCTCTCTCTTTTTTTTTTTTGAGACAGGGTCTCCCTCTGTCGCCCAGGCTAGAATGCAGTGGCACAATCTTGGCTCATTGCAACCTCTGCCTCCCAGGTTCAAGTGATTCTCCCACCTCAGCCTTGTGAGTAGCTGGAATTACAGGCTTGTGCCACCACAGACCAGCCAATTTTTATATTTTTAGTAGAGACGGGGTTTCACTACATTGGTCAGGCTGGCCTCCAACTCCTGACCTCAAGTGATCTGCCCACCTTGGCCTCCCAAAGTGCTGGGATTACAGGCATGAGCCACCACACCCTGCAGAGACTTCATCTCTTAAGAAAAAAAAAAAATTGAAAAAAACAGGCAGTTGTTGTGACATGCGCCAATAGTCCTAGCAACTGAGAAGGCTGAGGTGGGAGAACTGCTTGAGCCCAGGAGTTTGAGGTTACAATAAACTATGATCTAGCCACTGCACTCCAGCCTGGGCAACAGATCAAGATCTTGTCTCAAAAACAAACAAACAAAAAAAAAAGAGTAGGGACAAAGGACTTGAATAGACATATCTCTGAAGATGATACCTACATGGCCAGTAAGCACATGAAAAGATACTCAACATCATTAGTCACTAGGGAAATGCCAATCAAAAGTACAATGAGATATCACTTTATATCCACTTGGATGGCTATTATTAAAAAAACAAAAACCAGAAAATGGAAAATAACAAGTGTTGGCAAGGATGTGGAGAAATTGGAGCCCTTGGGCATTGCTAGTGGGAATGTGAAAGGGTGCAGCTGTTGTGAAAAATCCCTTGGCAGTTCCTCAGAAAGTTAAACTTGGAGTTACAATATGATACAACAATCTCACTCCTAGGTATACACCCAAAATAATTGAAAACAGAGACTCAAACAGATACTTGTACAACACTGTTGATAGCAATAGTGTTCATATTCACCATAGCCAAAATATAGAAACCATCCAAGTGTCCATCAGCAGGTTAATAGATACACAAAATGTGGCATATAGAGTAATACCCCCTAATCCTCAAGGGATACATTCCAAGACCCCCAGTGGATGCCTGAAACTTGGATAGTACTGAACCCTATGCATACAATGTGAAAATATCAATTGCATTCCTATGTATTTACAGGTATTGTATTCCTATGAAAAGATATCTTTTATAATACCAACTAAAACTATAAAGATATCTTAGACTAAATATACCAAAAGAACTTCTTAGAGAAAATTCTAAAACATTGAAAGGTATAAAAGGAGTGCATACATATACAGCATGGACACGCTGTACTAAGAGATGACTCATTGTCCTGGCTAGGATGAAGTGGGACATTGTGAGATTTCATCATGCTACTCAGAATGGCATGCAACTTAAAACTTATAAATTTTTTATTTCTGGAGTTTTCCACATAATATTTTTGAACTGTGGTTGACTGCCAGTACCCTAAACCACGGAAAGTAAAATGCAGATAAGGGGGCACTACTGTACATACAATGAAATATTATACAGCTTAAAGAGGAGTGACCTTCTGATACGTGCTACAATATGGATTAACCTCGAAAACATTACGCTAAATGAAATAAACCAGACGCAAAAGGACACATATTGTATGATTCCACTTATATGTGGTAACTAGAATAGACAAATTCATAGAGGCAGAAAGTAGGATGATGGTTACTGGGGGTCGAGGGTGGGGGAAATGGGGGGCTATTGCTTCATGGTACGGAGTTTCTGTTTGGTGTGATGAAAAAGTTTTGGAGCTGGATAGTGGTCATGGTTACACAACATCATGAATGTACTGAATGTCACTGAATAACATCCTTAAAAATGGCTAAAATGGTAAACTTTGTGTTGTGTATATTTTACCACAAAAAACACACAAACAAAAGACTTGGAACCAACCCAAATGCCCATCAATGATAGACTGGATAAAGAAAATGTGACACATATATACCATCGAATACTAGGCAGCCATAAAAAAAGAATGAGTTCACGTCCTTTGCAGGGGCATGGATGAAGCTGGAAGTCATCCTTCTCAGCAAACTAACACAGGAACAGAAAACCAAACACCACATGTTCTCACTTATAAGTGGGAGTTGAACAATGAGAACACATGGACACAGGGAGGGGAACATTACACACCAGGGCCTGTCGGGGGTGTAGGGGGCAAGAGGAGGGACAGCATTAGGACAAATACCTAATGCATTTGGGGCTTAAAACCTAGATGCTGGGTTGATAGGTGCTGCAAACCACCATGGCACACGTATACCTATGTAACAAATTTGAACATTCTGCACATGTATCCCAGAACTTAAAGTAAGAACAGGCTGGGCACAGTGGCTCACGCCTGTAATCCCAGCACTCTGGGAGGCCGGGGCGGGCAGATCACAAGGTCAGGAGTTAGAGACCAGCCTGGCCAATATAGTGAAACCCTGTCTCTACTAAAAATACAAACTTAGCCAGACGTGGTGGTACATGCCTGTAATCCCAGCTACTTGGGAGGCTGAGGCAGGAGAATCACTTGAATCCAGGAGGCGGAGGTTGTGGTGAGCTGAGATCACGCCATTGCACTCCAGCCTGGGCAACAAGACTGAAACTCCATCTCAAAAAAAAAGTAAACACCCACACACACATACAGACATACACAAAATGATGATGCGTATTTTAGTTTTAAAAGGTGTACATTAAGCCAATATAACACTTGCTTTTGTATATGTGTGTGTTGTGTGTGTATGTGTTGTGTTGTACGTGTGTGTGTCCCATGTGAGTATGGGAGTGAGTGATGAGGATAAATGGGAAGAGAGAAAATAAATTTGTAAACTTCAGGCATCATGGACTGACAGTGGTAATATGCCATGAACAGAGGAGGTGGTTAACTTGACCCTGCAAGTCTGAGATCTAAGAAACAGACATGGCCGGGCATGGTGGCTCACACCTGTAATCCTGGCACTTTGGGAGGCCAAGGGGCGCAGATCACCTGAGGTCAGGAGTTTGAGACCAGCCTGACCAACATGTTGAAACCCCATCTCTACTAAAAATACAAAATTAGCCAGGCGTGGTGGCACATGCCTGTAATCCCAGCTACTCGGGAGGCTGAGGCAGGAGAATCGCTTGAACCTGGGAGGCAGAGGTTGCGGTGAGCCGAGATCACGCCATTGCACTCCAGCCTGGGCGACAAGAGCGAAACTCAGTCTAAAAACAAAACAAAACAAAAAACAGACATACGAACTCATCCTGGAGATAAGAACAATGGCCAATGAAGGGCTAAGATATTATACCAGGCCATGAAATGGGCATGTAGCTGTCCATCGTATTATTCCTTTTGGTTTACGTTTGAATAGATAGGTTTCATGAGAAAAGCTAAAAACAGCAAATCGGAGTTGATGGAGTGCAGGGAAGCCCAATGGCCTGGGATTGGGGACTGGCGTGCACCTCCCTACTCACTGGTTTAGTGTATTTAGACTGCACTAATTTAGTGTTGAAGACTTCGATCTACAGCTACCTGTCAGTAACTTGGGCCTAGCACCACTGTATGCCAGAAGTGGCACATTTTATGTGTGTCTGCTCTGCCCCTTCCAGAGACTGTGGCCAGGAAACCATTCGGAGAAGTCTGCAGTGAATGGCAGGGCACCAGGTGAATGAGGGGCTTAGATGTTTGAAGAGGAAGAGGGCCCTGTGGTCTGAACCTATCCTTCCAGGCTTCAGGGAGGTGCTGGTGACGGGGCACACACTGACCTTGAAGGGAGCATGTGAAGCAGACAGGTAGAGAGGAGGAGAGAGAACAGGAGTAAAACACCTGGTATAAAACAGCTGGAATAAAAATGACAGATTTGGACAAAGGAGGGGGAGGGGGAGGGGAGAAGGGAGGCAGAGAAGCAAGGAAGAGAAAGAAGTGGCTGGTGGGAGGGACATGGCCCACAGGAAACCACCAGCCAGGTCCATTGACTCATTCATTTATTCATTCATTCATTTGTTTATTTATTCAACATGCATTGAATGCCTACCACATGCCAGACCCCGCACTGGGGGCAAGGGATGCAGCACCCTAAATAAGGCAGACAGGGCTCCTGTCCTCATGGAGTGCCTACCAGTGGGAACAGATGTTACAAACACATCAAATGAAATAAGATAGTCTCTGAAGGCCACCAGTGCTGGGAGGAAAGCAGTAGGGTGCAGGAGAGACCAGGTTGTTTGGAGGTGGCCATGAAAGACCTTCAGGCCTAGAGGAGGAGAGGAGTCAGTCTTATGAAAAGCAAGGGAAAACCATCCAGGCAGGAGGAGCAGCAGCAACTCCCCTCAGATGTAGGAGAACATCAGAGATGGAGAACATGGTTGCCATGGAAACCCAGCATCACACACCTATGCCCAGAGACACCACAGCCCTTTTCATTGTCCTAACTTTATCTATAGAAAGGCCCTCAGAAATCACTCAGTCCTTTAAAGAAATGGGGAAACTGAGTCATAGGGAGGTGCTTTCCTAAGGTCACAGCTTGCCCATGGGGAACCCAGTCCTCCTGACCCCATTTGGATCCTTTCCTCATCCCCTCTTTGAGATGGGGATTTCTCTCATCTGGACATGCCTTGGGAGAACTGGCCAAAAGGGAAAGGAGACATGGATGACTCCATCTTTCCACAGGCGTAGAGAGACATGACACTTGAGCCTACAGACTCAGGTCTTGGGGACAACTCAGGCTATTTTTGCCAAATAAAAACATAGGATTCACACGTCTCCTGGGAGTTCACCTGAACTACAATGATAAGGGAGAGTTTCCTTTCCTTTTCTAACATTTTTCACTTCAGGCCTTAAAAGACTTGCAGTTTGGGAGGTGGGGACAGGAGAGCTGTTTCCACAGAACTCAAGGCTCCTCGCTGATGATGAGCAGCAGACTTGAGGAGTCCTGAGGGACAGAAGTGGGTCGCCAGTGGGTGGGTGTTGCAGGAAGACAGATTTCAGCTCAACACCAGAATGTACCTTCTCACTCCTCTGGGTGTCGATGGTGGAAGGGTTTAGAAAGCTGAATGGCCATCCATTAGGGAGATGACTGAAGAAGGTGGGAAGTTGAGCTTCTGAGATATTTTCCAGCTTGGAGTCAACAACTACACAGGTTAATGACTTAGGATCCAACCATGAAATTAATAACATAACAACTATCAAATGTTACTTGAATTCACAACTGAATAATGATCACTTCAATTTCCGTGTTTTATGTATGGTCCTTGGCTGCTTGGTTGGTCCCCAAAGGTGTGTCACTGGGCACACAGACTCAAGGGCTCCCAATATGTTACTCTCTTAATTTTGTTACAGGGAAGGAAGGAGCTTGGCTGAAAAGTGACAGCCTTAAGCATTTCCTTTCCTGCCATAATGCATTGCAGCAAATACTTGTAATATTTGCGATGACTGCTCACTGTATTCTGGGCCAAGCTACAGCACTTAATTCTCACAATAGCCCTGTGAAGAAGTTCTATAAGTACCTCTGACTTTAAGACTTTTTTTTTTTTTTTTTGAGGTGGAGTCTTGCTCTGTCGCCAGGCTGGAGTGCAGTGGCGTGATCTCAGCTCACTGCAATCTCCGCCTCCTGGGTTCAAGCAATTCCCCTGCCTCAGCCTCCCGACTGGGACTACAGGCCCGTGCCACCATGCCCTGCTAATTTTTTGTATTTTAGTAGAGATGCAGTTTCACCATGTTGGCCAGGATGGTCTCGATCTCCTGACCTCGTGATCCGCCTGCCTTGGCCTCCTAAAGTGCTGGGATTACAGGTGTGAGCCACCACACCCGGCCAACTCGAAGACATTTTAATGCTATTATTCTTTGTTGTCCATATGAAGGAGCCTTTGAATTTTCTCCTGATGATTGGAGGGGATTTTCATTTGCACAAGTGGTTCTGATGTGAGGTCTAGCATAATCAGCTCCAGCAAAGAGGAACCTGCCAAGTTCTTTGCAAGCCCCGAGGAAGAGAAGCAGAGTCTGCATGGAGGGCTGAGGAGAGGGCCATGTGAGGAAGGTGGCATTTGTGCAGCACTGAGAGTGTGTGTGTGTGTGTGTGTGCACACATGCTCATGCACGCTAGCCGTGCAAGAGTTTTGTGTAATTCAGTGACACAGTCTCTGATTCCAAAAGTGAATTCCAGGCCACTTCAAACATATCCGGAAATCATCTTGGTACTTCTAGATTAAGTAGAATGGGCAAATAGCAAGAAGAATAAAGATAGGGGGTGGGATTCATTTTTTTTTTTTCTCTTTCCAAACATTGGCAACAGCTAACAATGCCGTGTTTTGAGTGCTGGGTGGACAGCCCGGGTCTACCAACCCTCTACGCCACTCGGTGTCTACCTCCCTTTCACCTACTCAAGGCTGAGGGCACATAGGGTGGATGTGCAAACCCACAACCCTAGGAGTGGCCAGGAGGATCAACTGTCGCGTTTTCTGTTTTGAATGGAACTTTAGTGCATTTCTGCTTGATTCTTTGGGCCAAATTTTTGAAAAAAGAGGTGCTTTTTTTCTTTTAAACCTGAAAACAAATTGTAGCTGAGGGAGAAAAAAAGGTGTTGCTGCATTTCAAGCTTGGTGCTATTTTTCTAAGATCTGGTTTTCTAAAAAGTAGGATAAAACAAATATCTCTTTACCACAACTGGGCTTTCTAATGAGCTCCCCTGTGTCCTCCCCCTAAATTCAAACCACTTGTCTCCACATAAAATCTCCCGACCCCTTTTAACACCCTTCTGAAGGAAGGGCCAGCCCCAGCTGGCAACCCCTGGCTGCAAGCCACAGAAGGCGTGTGGCTCGGGAAAAGGCGTGTGCTGAGAGAGAGTGGGGTCGCAGCCATTTGAGAAGCCTTTTTTGTTAAGGCTGGAGATGTCATCCACAGTAAGAAAGCATCAGGGCACACACAGATGGGGACCCCAAGGATCTCAGGCCACTGCAAATTTGACACAGTCTGGCAGAAGATGTGCAGCCCTCAGAGGGAAAAAAAATTCCATTTCCACATTCTTCTGCCCCGGACGCCCACTGGATGTTTACACATCCCTGGGAGAGGTTATCTCCACTTGACTTGAACCAACACCAGGCCTCCAATGGTGGAACCTGGGGGATGTTGAGAAAGGCGTCTGTGTGTGTGTGTGTGTGTGTGTGTGTGTGTGGGGTGAGGAAGTCAGGGGTTCAGAGGAGAGGCTCCTTGGAATCCAGAGACCCACAGAATCACCTTGGTTTCTGGCCCTTCTCCAGCTACTCCCTGCCCATGAATGGAGGAGTCCTTTCTTTTCCTTCTTTCTTTCTTTCTTTTTCTTTCTCTCTCTCTCTCTCTCCTTCCTTCCTTCCTTCTTTCTTTCCTTCTTTCTTTCTTTCTTCTCTCCTTCTTTCTAACTTTCTTTCTTTCTCCAACTCCCTGGTTCAAGTGATTCTCTTGCCTCAGCCTCCCGAGTAGCTGTGATTACAGGCACGCACCACCACGCCCAGCTAATTTTTATATTTTTAGTAGAGATGGGGTTTCACCGTGTTGGCCAGGATGGTCTTGATCTCCCGACCTTGTGATCTGCCCGGCTCAGCCTCCTAAAGTGCTGGGATTACAGTTGTGAGCCACTGCGCCCGGCCAGGAGGGATCCTTTCTTGAGGATGTCAAGATGTGGGGAGGCTGCTGCTGCTTTTGACTAGTTGTGCCACCTTGAACAAGTCATTTCCCTATTCTGGGCCTCAGTTTTTCTGAAACTGTGAAAACAGCCTGTTGGGTAGAGGGTTCTAACCGGTAGCTTTTAACATTCTGGAGACATTGGCCTTTGGTAATCTGATGTCAGAATATCTCTCTAGAAAATGCAGGTTACATGTGCAGATTCCAAGTTTTACTTACACATTCAGGGGTTCTTGGAACCCTTGAAGTCCTCTTTTTTTTTTTTTTTTTTTAAGACAGGGTCTGTCTCTGTCCCCATGCTAGAGTGCAGTAGCATGATCATGGCTCACTACAGCCTCGACCTCAGCCTCTTGAGTAGCTGGGATTACAGGCTCATGCCACCAAGTCTGGTTAATTTTAATTTTTCTTTTTTTTTTTTTCTTTTCTTGAGACAGAGTTTCTGCTCTGTTGCCCAGGCTGGAGTGCAGTGGTGCGATCTCAGCTTACTGCAACCTCCACCTCCTGGGTTCACGATTTCTCCTGCCTCAGCCTCCGGAGTGGCCGGGATTACAGGTGTCTGCTACTGCACCCAGCTAATTTTTGTATTTTTAGAGTAGAGCCAAGGTTTCACCATGTTGGCCAGGCTGGTCTCGAACTCTTGACCTCAGATGATCCACCCACCTCAGCCTCCCAAAGTGCTAGGATTACAGGCATGAGCCACTGCGCTAGTTAAATTTTTTTTTTTTTTTTTTGAGACGGAGTTTTGCTCTTGTTGCTCAGGCTGGAGTGCAATGGCGCAATCTTGGCTCACTGTAACCTCCGCCTCCCAGGGTCAAGCGATTCTCCTGCCTCTGCCTCCCTAGTAGCTGGGATTACAGGTGCCTGCCACCACATCCAGCTAATTTTTATTCTTTTTAAGTAGAGATGGGGTTTCACCATGTTGGCCAGGCTGGTCTCGAACTCCTGACCTCAAGTGATCTGCCCACCATAGCCTCCCAAATTGCTGGGATTACAGGCATGAGCCATGGCTCCCAGCCACCCATTTTTATTTTTCATTTTTTATAGAGACAGGGTTTTGCCATGTTGCCCAGGCTGGTCTCAAACTCCTGGGCTTAAATGATCTGCCAGCCTTGGCCTCCCAAAGTGTTGGGATTACAGGCATGAGCCACCATGCCAGCCTTTGAAGTCCTTTTAAGGACTTTCCGTAAGAGCCCTTGACCACAGCTGATAGGTGTTTAAGAAACGTTTGTGGGATGAATGAATGATCTCTTCCAACTCCCACTTTCCAAGAGTATATCATTCTAAGCACTCAGTTTCATTCTGCTTAGGCATGTTCTGAAGACAGAAACAAAGATCCACAGGAGAAACGCCTGTCTGCATGTTACAGGCACCCACACACAGGCCTTCTGACTGCCTTTCCTTTGACATACATAGGTTTTTCAAGCCCCTACTATGTGCTAGGCACTGGGGGTATGGTGGTGAGCAGGATGACCCTTCCCTGCCTCCATGGAGCATATGGTCTAGCAGTACTGGGCAGAGACTTGTGCCAGACCTGGGGGTGCAGCAGGGCACAGATACAACCCTGTTGTCGGGGCCACATTGTGACTTTCATGGGTCTTGGACACTTTGCCTTCATGTGTCCCTTCTTCAATTAGAAAGTATTTTAAAATATTTGCCACTGTGTTGTGAATCCACGTTGGATTCATTGCTATATATTAATTCTTATTATATTCCTTTTTCTCTTCCGATTTAAAAAGATATGAACATTAAACCATTTTTATGGACTACTAAATGTATTGTGGGCCTTGATACTGTGCCTAATGGGTAAATTGGCCCAGCCTGCAGCTCAGCTTTACCCACCAGATAATACAAAATATAAGGTGGCTGTCACCAAGCATATGTTTCCGAAAGAGAGGCTGTAGGATGGCAGAGGTAGAAGAGGTTAGAGAGGGCTCAAGGGGAGATGGCAGGAGCAGAGCCCTAAGGGGGTGAACAGGACTGAATCGATGGAGCACAAAAGGCATCTGGACTGGGGAGAGATCCTGAGAGGGGACAGATAGGGATGGAGGAGCATGCAGGAAGTGCACAGAGAGCAGAGGCAGCTGGAGTTCCAGTGCCCTCAAAACTGGCCCTGGGGGTCATTCGGGGTCTTACCAGCCACCCCACCCCACTCGCGTACCTAATCTCTCCCACTGTCTCTCATAGGGATGTTGAGGTGGGTGAACCCTTAGATAGCCACCAGACCAAGCACTGTTTATTGAGCACCAACTAGAACCAGGCACATGAAACACTTACTCATTATCTCATTTTATAGAAGAGAAAACCAGGGTTCAGGGAGTTAAGTAACTTGTGCACAAACAGCTAGGAAGAGGCAGCGCTGGATTCATATGCAGGGCTGTCTGACCAGAGCTCCGAGCTCCTGCCACGCTGCCATACCCTCCCTCTGAGGGGCTGAAGGAGCCCCACACAGTCATCCCGCAGATGGAAAGACTGAGGCCCAGAGAGGAGACAGGATTGGTTCAGTATCACAGGAGTTTTTCAACAGAATTGGGAATGGAACCCAGGTATCCTGGCTCCATCCCCATGCCCCTGCCAGCAGCTGGGAAGATCTAGTGCCTTCTGAATGATCACACTGGTGTCATCTGACCTTCCCAGCCTCTCAGCCTCAGAAAACACAGAGCTCATTTCCACAAGGACCTTGTTCCCTTTCTGGCCAGTACTTCGTATCCCACTTCTCCAGGCAGGTTCCTAAAGACGAGGTTTCTTGGAGTCAGAGGGAGAGACTCCTTTCTTGGGAGGTTCTCAGAGAGCTGGGGGGCCTTTCTTCCTGTTGTTCTCCCAACCCCTACTCCTTGCCTGAGGGGCAGGCTCAGCAGGGACAGAATAGGCTCCTCTGTGTCCCAAACCCATCCCTCCAATTCAAGAAGCACCTGCCTCCCAGGCGGGCTGTGCAGATGTTATCATGGGCATGAGCTGACTCACCCTTGCGACATCTAAGCCCGCTGGGCAGGAACGCAGCTTTGGGCGCCACAGTCTTCCAGGACTATAGACACACCGAGACAGTCCCAGGGTGGGGCAGCAGGAAGGGCGGGGGGCTCCATGCTGTGTCCCCTGGGTGGAGGTGCAATAAGGATGATAAAGGGTTGGGAGGGGTCCTCAAATAGCATTTGGATTCGTGGGTGGAAGTGACAGGGCGGAGATCTATTCAATCCAAGACGTAATCGCAGTCAGTGCTGCCCATCTCTCCAGAGTGTGGAAGTAGAGGCTGTGCAGGGATGTTGGGAGGATTTCACATACCAGATAGATATGCAGGAATTTATGGCTGTACGGACTGGAGTACTTTAGGAAGCCCTACACCTCTTGCTCTTCTCCTTTTCTTTTCTCTTCTCTTCTCTTTTCTTTTCTTTCTTTTTAAGACAGAGTTTCGCTCTTGTTGCCCAGGCTGGAGTGCAGTGGTGCGATCTCAGCTCACCGCAACCTCCGCCTCCCAGGTTCAAGTGATTCTCCTGCCACAGCCTCCCAAGTAGCTGGGATTACAGGCATGTGCCACCATGCCTGGCTAATTTTGTATTTTTAGTAGAGATGGGATTTCTCCATGTTGGTCAGGCTAGTCTCCAACTTCCGACCTCAGGTGATCCGCCTGCCTCGGCCTCCCAAAAAGTGCTGGGATTACAGGCATGAGCCACCGCGCCCAGCCAGCTCTTCTCATTTTCTAAGGAGGCAACATGACTGAGTGGAAGGAAAGATCATAAATTTTGAAGGCAAAAAGTCCCTGTTTAAATTTCTGGTTTTCACCACTTACTAGATAAATAACCCTTCACCTCTCTGTGACTTAGTTTCCTCTTCTGTAAACGGGGATAGAAACAACTAGAAGATTCTGTTGTGAGAGTTAAGTAAGATGATGTATATAAAGGTCCTGGCAACAAAAGAGTTTCTCTTCCCATTTTACAGGGGGAGGAAACAGAGTTTTGGAGTTGTTATGCGTCCTAACTGCCCAAGGTTAAATGGCTGGTAGCCACAATCGATTTAGAATCAGAACACAATTGGGCACAGTGGCTCACGCCTGTAAACCTAGCACTTTGGGAGGCCGAGGTGGGCAGATCGCTTGAGTCCAGGAGTTCAAGACCAGCCTGGCCAACATGGGAAAACCCTGTCTCTACCAAAAAAATACAAAAATTAGCTGGGTGTGGTGCTGCAAACCTGTGGTCCCAGCTGCTCAGGAGGCTGAGGTGAGAGGACTGCTTGAGCCTGGAAGGCAGAGGTTGCAGTGAGCCAAGATTGCACCACTGCACTCCAGCCTGGGTGACAGAGGGAGACCCTATCTCAAAAAACAAACAAAAGAACCAGAACCCAGGTCTCCTTTATCCAAGGGGGATGTAGCTTATCTGTCTAATCCCACTTACTGAGCACTTACAACGTGCCTGAACTGAGTGATGTCCCACTGAGTAGCTAGCTGCTCTATAACCAGGTACAATGAGCTGCATCCTAGTCTCGAATGATTATACCAGTTGCTCAGGGTCTCACAAGTGAAGAACTGGAATTTCAATTCAAGTCTGAGTCCCAAGCCCATACTCTTAACCAGGAGTTGGTAAATTATTGCCTGTGGGCCAAATCCTACCCACAGCTTATTTTTGTGAATAAAGTTTTATTGAAAACAGCCATGCTCATTTGTTTATGTATTGTCCCTGACTGCTTTTGAACTAGAATAGTAAAGCTGACTCACTGCAAACAGACGCTGGGACTCACAAAGTTGGAAATATTTGCTCTCTGGCTATTTACCAAAAACATTTGCCTACGCCTACTTTTAATCACCATTTTATAGCCTTTTCTTAAGAATTTTAAAATAGTATCCGCTTAACACTAAGACACATTTTCAGGCAGGAGGTAGGTAAGTATTCAGAATGACTCCTGGGATACATAGAGATTCCATTCCTGCCTGGTGTGTCTTTCCCGCTTCCTTCGTCTCCCTCTAAGCAGATCTTGGTCAAGGGGATGTGCCAGGTGAAATAAACACAAAGGCAGTGTGCCAAGCATGTTAATAGACCCCTGTGTTTTGCATTTGTATGCTATGATAGAATCAGGGGAATTTTATTTTTTATTTAACAATTTTTTATTATTTTAAATGATTTTTAATTTTATTACTTCTTGATTGATACTTACATTTTTGTTTTGTTTTGTTTTGTTTTGTTTTGTTTTGTTTTGAGGCAGAGTCTCGCTCTGTTGCCCAGGCCGGGGTGCAGTTATAGCTCGCTGTAACCTCAAACTCCTGGACTCAAGCGATCCTCCTGCCTCAGCCTCACAAGTAGCTGGGACTATAAGCATGGGCCACCACGCCAGGTTTTGGTTTTTATTTATTTTTCTTTTGTAGAGTCAGTTTCGCTACGTCGCCCAGGCTGATATCAAACTCCTGGCCTCAAGTGATCCTCCTGTCTTGGTTTCTCAGATATTTACTATTTTTAAACTAATGCTATTTATGCCGGATGTGGTGGTTCATGCCTGTTATCCCAGCACTTTGGGAAGTTGAGGCAGGATTGTTTGAGCCCAGGAGTTTGAGACCAGCCGGGGAAAAATAGTGAGACCTCATCTCTACTAAAAATTTAAAAAAAAAAAAAAAAAGATGTGGTGGCAAGCATCTGTCACCCCAGCTACTTGAGAGGCTGAGGCAGGAGGACAGGAGTATTGCTAGAGCCTGGCAGGTTGAGGCTGCAGTAAGCTATGATTGAGCCCCTGCACTTCAGCCTGGGCAACAAAGCAAGATCCTGTTTGAAAAAAAAAGCTATTTATTATTACTGTATCAGAACTATATCTTTTCTACTTTTAAATATATGATCTACACTACGAATGTATAAAACCTCAGGAACTCTTCCTTCCCCAAATGGACAAGCAAGATTTTTAGCCATAACCAAGGAGATAGATTTTGATATATAGGGATTAAGGGAACAGACCCATCGAACAAAAAAAGATGTGGTCTCAATGAGTCTGAGGAGAAAGAGCACTGGACAGGGAGTCAAGGGACCTTGCTTCTAAATGCAGCTTCATCTGTGTGATTTGGGTTTCTCATAGCCGTCCTATTCCTGTTTCCCCTTATATAAAATAAACTTATGGGGCCAGATGACTGCTAATGGCTTTTCCTAGTGTGCTATTGTATTTTCATAAAAACCTACCAAAATAAAACCGTTGGGGGTAGTTTTGCCTAGAGGCAGAGGCTTAACAGAGATGACCTCTGACCCCGCGACTGGCTTCTCTGTTCTGAATCTAGCAATTCCTTTAGGAAGGATTCCTCTGGGGATGGTCTTCATGTACCAGGCACCTTACCAATCATTTCTGGTTGTGTCACAGGATACAGGACTCTTTTATCAGAGGAAGGGGGATTTAGGTCTGATGAGGGTAGAGTGTTTCTGGCTGGGGCAGTGGGCCAGAGGACGCCACAGTTGGTCTCTATAATGGGAAGGAGGTGGAAGCCGAGGGAAACGGAGACTGACCTGTCATCTCTCCTTGGCCTCGAGATGGCTCTATCAGAGTGCTGGGGGGCAGCACAGGAAGGACATGTCATCACTGTGAGGGGCGTGGGGTCCCCACCTTCCAGCTAATCTCCATCACCAGTACCCAAAGTGAAAACACTGGCCTTTAATATCACTTCTTACAATTTGATAGGCAAAAGATAATTTTATTTTTTTAATTTGCTTCTATTTGATCCTTCTAAGATTTAACTATTTTTTTTGTTTCACTATTTGTATTTTTATTTCTGTAAATGGATTATTTGTGGCCTTTGCTTTTTTTTTTCTAGAGCAGTATTCGTCTTGTTACTTTTGAGTTTTTGAGGTTACATACTTAATATATAAATATGTCTTTTGTCAAGCTTGCACCAAAGCAAACAAAAGCGAATGTAACAAGAAAACTTAGAAAATAGCCTTCCTGGGGCTGGGCGAGGTGGCTCACGCCTGTAATCCCAGCACTCTGGGAGGTCGAGGCAGGCGGATCACCTGAGGTTGAGTCCAGGCAGGCAGGAGTTCAAGGCCAGCCTGGTCAATGTGGCGAAACCCCATCTCTACTAAAAAATACAAGAATTAGTCAGGTGTGGTGGCGGGCACCTATAATCCCAGCTATTCAGGAGGCTGAGGCAGGGAGAATTGCTTGAACCTGGGAGCAGAGTTTGCAGTGAGCCGAGATCACACCATTGCACTCCAGCCTGGGTGACAGAATGAGACTCTGTCTCAAATATAAAATAAAATTAAAAAAGAAAGAAAGGAAATAGCCTTCCCTTTCTTCCTCTGCAGTTGGTAACTGCTATCACTTTTTCTGTACTTATACAAACATTCAAATATAAATTATATAATTATGTAAATTATATATAATTTTATGTATATAATTGTATGTGTATGTATATATATACACACACACATTTTTTCCTTTTTATAAAGGTAGAAACCTACCTTATCTTTTAACCTGAATTTTGTTTTGGGTTTGTTTTGAGACAGGTTCTTGCTCTTTCGCCCAGACTGGAGTGCAGTGGCATGATCATGGCTCACTGCAGCCCTGCCCTTCAGGCTCAAGCTATCCTCCCACCTTAGTTAGCCTCCAGAGTAGCTGGGACTACAGGCACAGGCTACCACGCCTGCCTAATTTTTATGTTTTTTTGATAGAGACAGGGTTTCACCATATTGCCTAGGCTGGTCTCCAACTGGGCTCGAGCAGTCCACCTGCCTCGGCTTCCCAAAGTGCTGGGATTACAGGCGTGAGCCACAGTGTCCAGCCTGAAATTTGTTTTTTCAAAATACTTTTTTTTTTTTTTTTTTTACAGGGCCTTGAGATCTTGGGTCACTACAACCTCCGCCTCCCGTGTTCAAGTGATTCTTGTGTCTCAGCCTCCCAACTAGCTGGGACTACAGATGCGTGCCACCACACCTGGCTTATTTTTCTATTTTTTGTAGAGATGGGGTTTTGCCATGTTGGCCAGGCTGGCCTTGAACTGCTGACCTCAGATGATCCACCCGCCTCGGCCTCCCAAAGTGCTGGGATTTCAGGCATGAGCCACCATGCCCGGCCAAAATTCTACATTTTAAACTGAACTAGCCCTCTCTTAGATTTTTATCCCTGTTCTCCATTTTACAAACTCTTTCTTGTCCTCACTTCAAGAGTTAGGCAAGCATCATTAGGCCAATTTTACAGGTTAGGGAAATGGAAGCTCAGGGAGGAAAAGAAACGCTTTGGCACTGGGATTAAAACCCTGGACACCTGATGCTGTAGGAGCTTCCTTCTCTATGTGAGTGAATGAGACTTCTGCCCCTGAAGTCACCCCTCCTGAGGTACATAGGCTGGAGTTTTGGGGTGGAGTAGGGTGGTGGGAGAGAGAAAGTGTAAGCACTAAGAGAGTGAAGGAAGAGAAATTCACAGTAACCCCAAAGTTCCATTCATTCAGTCCCTAATGTGCTAGGTGACCTTGGGGCAAGATGTTTGCCCAACCTGGTCTCCCCGTGCTCACCTGTGAAATGAAGGCTTTGGCCTAACCAGAGGATTTCAAACAATGCCCTTTGGGGCCCTAGAGGAGCCCCCACATGTTATAGCTCCTCAAAAATGAACACAGAGAGGCATATTCAGGGACACTTGTGTTTGTGTTGGTGAAAAGGTATTATTATTATTATTTTTTGAGATGGAGTCTTGCTCTGTCGCCCAGGCTGGAGTGCAGTGGCATGATCTTGGCTCACTGCAAACCCTATCTCCGGGATTCAAGTGATTCTCCTGTCTCAGCCTCCTGAGTAGCTGGGATTACAGGCACGTGCAACCATGCCTAGCTAATTTTTTTATTTTCAGTAAAGATGGGGTTTCACCATGTTGGCCAGGCTGGTTTCAAATTCCTGACCTCAAGTGATCTGCCCGCCTTTGCCTCCCAAAGTGCTGGGATTATAGGCATGAGCCACCATGCTCGGCCCAAAAAGTTATTAATAGAAGCAATTGACATATCCACCAGGAGTGGGTGGGTTAAATGCATTGAATCATTCATTTATTCATCTCTTCATTCATTCATTCATTCAGTAGTTATTGAGTAACTATTGCCAGGCCCTGTTTTAGACATTGGGAATCAGTGGTGAACAAAATAGACCAAGTTTCCACTCTCTTGGAGCTTACCTGGAAGGCAGGTCCACCCTGTCTTGAGCTGCATTCCAGGTAGGTGAAAGGTGACAGATCCTGGTGTCCCAGCATGGGTGGGTCTCCAGGCCCCAGGAGTGAGTGGTGGAAGGAAGGTGCCACACCCGGTGTGAGATGACTCCTTTAATAAAATCCCATTTCCTACAGGACAAGTCTGTGTGTGTCAGTCTCTGGGTAGACAGGCATATGAAGAGGTGCTGTGGAAGTGTTGGGGATACATCCCCAAATGATGGTGTGACCTTTGGAAAGAGAGGGGAATAGATTAGGATGAGACTTGTCTGGAGCATTTTAACTTCATCAGCATTTTTTTTTTTAAATAAGGAAGACACATTCAAGTATTGTTGGCAGTTAAAATAATTTTTTTAAAAATTTAAAATAAACTTAGGTCCAGAGAGAAGGGAAGGACAAAAATAATAGGTTTCAATTTCTTGGAGTCCTTCAAAATCTAACATGGTCAGGTTCTACCCAAAGTTAGGAAGCATCTCAGTTTGGGGATCAGAGATTTTAAATTAAACAAACCCATGTTTATTATTGCCTGAGTCCAAGAGCAAGCCTGGCCTCCCCATCTAGGCAGCAGCCACTACTTTCAGCCACATAGCAGGTTCCCTCCTTAGCTACTTAGAATCCTGCCTCAGCAGAGCTGGAAGGGAACACCTCCCCCAGTGCTTATTTTGCAAATGGGGAAACTGAGGCTCAGATATTGTGACTTTTTAATTTGCCAAAGGCTCAATTAATGACAGGGCCTGAATTACAAACTGGGAAGGAAGCCTGCCCTGCTTCCAGATTCTGGCAGTTGGGAGGAGGAAAGGAGAGGAGGGGAGAGGGGGTGCCATCTTCCCCTCTCCCACTGGAAGCTCCAGCGATGGGTCCCGGTGTTCAGCACATGCTGAAAGGAAGCCTTGTCAACATAGAAGGAGATCAAGGCAGCCGGGGGGGTGCTGAAACCTCCTGTCGGGTCCAGCATCTCTGAGGAGATAGGGACGCCTCTGCCGCTGCCTCCACCCCCTCCTTGAGCTCTCTCCTCTCGAATTCCGAGGGGCTTTGGAATCACTAGACTGTCTCCCGCTCCCAGGAAACCCCAGGCTTCTGTGGAGCCAGGAGGCTGGCCATCCATCATTCTTATCTCCTGGCTGTGGCGGCCCCAGGTCCCTGGCCTGGATGGGCCCAGGGGGCCAGGAGGGGCTGGGGGGGCATCGATAACAGGAAAAGCAGCTGTCCCCTGGGGGAACTTCAAAGTGCCTGGAGCTGAAATTTATGTGCAGAGGAGCTTACATTAGGGGCCAGTGCGCCATTCTTTCCACAAATATTTATTGAGTGCCTACTGTGTGCCAGGCACTGGGTTAGGGGACTCTTATGGAACCAGAGATTTTGTTGTTTGTTGGGTTATGTGTCTACCTCAGTAGGCTAGGTTTGATGCATGGATCAATTCAATGATTCATTAAGTATTATTAAACACCCACTGTATGCTGGCTGTTTCTGGAGACCCAAGACTGCTGGAATGGTTAATTGAATCTGTGGGCGGGGTTTGATATCTGCTAGCACAGTGGTTAAGAGCTTTGGAGTCAGGCAGACTGGGTCTCAGCTTTCTCAGCTGTAAAACGGGGATAAGAATAGCACCTACCCGGTAAGGGCTTGGGAGAAGAGGAAATGAAACGAGATATTCTAGGTGAGAAACTTAGCCCACTCCCAGCAGATGGTGCTCTCACAGCAATAGCAGAGATTTTTGTGACTGCAGTGGATTGACATATGTATTTGTTTATTTAATATTTATTTAGTACCTGCTATGTGCTGTGCCTCTAGGAGAGACGACCAGGCGGTTTGACTTGGGAGGGTTTGCAAGAGTCTCTTTCTTTTCCTGCGAGTCTCTCCTCAGCTGGGGCTTTGAGGTCGAGACCCTTGGAGTCTGGAGGTGAAAGGGATTTGAGAAGTTGCCAAGTTCAGTGCCTCCCCTGAGCTCTGTGCAAAAGCTCCTCTTTAACTTCTGCTATCTCGTCATCCAGCCTCTGCTTTCATCCTGGAGTGGGCGTCTTCCTCCCTCCCCAGGCAGCCTGGGAGGAAGACCTTTCTTCCTTGGAGTTGCGGTCTGCCTTCTGCAGTTTTCCTCATTAGCCTCCTGGCTCTGTTCTCTGGGCCTCCCCCAAACTCTCTGAGCATCAGTTTATTCATCTATAAAATGGGAATATTAGTAGTTCCTATCCTGTAAGGTTATTGTGAGGATAAAATGAGATAAAGATTGTAAAGCATTTGGCACAATGTCTGTACAGTGTCTTTAATAAGCAGTAGCCAATAACGACAAATAATGATAGTTTTGGGAATCAATAAAACAGGAACAAGAAAGAGAAGAAGGAAGAAAGAAAAAGGAGAAGGAAGAGAAGGAGGAGAAGGAGATGAAGGAGAAAGAAAGGCTGTCAGAGCTGGACCTTCTGAGGTGGAAAGCAGTTCTCCGTTTTGGGGGATCCTAAATTTGGCAAGGGAGAGCGCACAGGAGTTCCAAGGATGCTTTCCAGCTCTGATATCCGAGTAAACGTAAAAGGGACGGAAACATGGTGTTATTGCGTTCTTCTCCAGCCAGCGTTGGTGTTGCTACCATGTCCATTTCACACATGAGCAAGCCAAGGCCCTTGAAAGTGGAATGGTTTGTTCAAGGCTTGGAGCTAGGGAGTGCTGAGCATTGCCAAGGACTGTTGTCTCTCCTCCCCTCCCCAAGGCAGCAGTGGGGAGCTCCCCACAGACAGTGTGATATGCTGAATTGTGTCGCCCGCCACCGCACCAAATTAATATGTTGAAGCCCTGCCTTAGTCTGTTCAGGATGGCATAGACTGGGTGGCTGAAACTACAGACTTTTGTTTCTCCAAGTTCTGGAAGCTGAGAGGTCCACATTAAGGCACTGGCAGATTCAGGGTCTGGTGAGGTCCGCTTCTGGTTCATGGACGACCATCTTGCTGCGTCCTCTCATGGTGGAAGGGCTGGAGGAACTCCCCGGGGTCTCTTATGTGGGGGCACTAACCCCATCCAGGAGTGCTCTACCCTCTTGACCTAATCGCCCCCCAAAGGCCCCATTTTCTCATCCCATTAAAATGAGGGGTAAAGTTCAACATCTGAATTTGAGGGGGGACACACTATTCAGTCCAGTGCCTCAGAATGTGCCTTTATTTGGAGCTAGGGTCTTCATAGAGTTAATCAAGTTAAAATGAGGTCCTCAGTGTGGGCCTCAATCCAGTACGACTGGAGTCCTTATAAGAAGGGGAAGTTTGGACACAGAGATATGCATAGAGGGAAGATGATGTCAAGACCCAGGAAGATGAGGGGAAATCAGGAAACACAGGGAGAAGCAGCCTACAAGCTGATGAGAGAGGCCTCAACAGATCCTTTTCTCACAGCCCTCAGAAGGAACCAACATTGCCAACATATTGGCCTCAGATTTTTATCCTCCAGAATGGTGAGAACTGTGGTTTAAGCCTTCCAGTCTGGGGTACTTTGTCACAGCAGTCATAAGAATCGGTACAGAGAGTGTGGAGCCCACGGACAGCCTGTGCAGTGAGCACTGAGGGGGTCCCTTGAAGCCTGCCAGCCCTGCCTGCCCCTGAGGGAGAGGCAGGTGCGTGGTGTGAAGACACTTGACTCCTTTGCAGAGCCCGGGGATGCTGGGCTGAAGCCGGGAGACGGAAAGGCAAGCCCTCGCCCTGATCTTTTGCCTCATGTGGCTCTCTGAGAAGGGAAGACACATTCTCCTGGTGCCTCCTTATGGAAGTCCTGCTGGATCAACCTCACCTGCTGCTGGGGAGGCTGCCATCCTTCAGGAAGACCTGCCAGCCTCAACCTCCCTGAGGCTGGGGATTTGTTAGAGATGCTGAAAATTATCAAGCTGGCTATGTCCATTTCCTCCTCTTTCTGTGATCTTTTTCTTCCTCCCCACATTATTTATTTATTTATTTATTTTGAGACAGAGTCTCACTCTGTTGCCCAGGCTGGAGTGCAGTGGTGCGATCTCGGCCCACTGCAACCTCTGGCTCCCAGGTTCAAGTGATTCTCCTGCCTCAGCCTCCTGAGTAGCTGGGATTACAGGCACGTGCCACCACACCCGGCTGATTGTATTTTCAGTAGAGATGTGGTTTCGCCATGCTGGCCAGGCTGGTCTCAAACTCCTGATGTCAGGTGATCCACCCACCTTGGCCTCCCACAGTGTTGGGATTACAGGTGTGAGCCACCGTGCCCGACCATTTCTTCCTCTTTTTCATTTTTCTTCTTTCCTCCTGGCTGTGCTCTGCAAATCCCCACCCTCCTCCACATCTCACTCCAAAACTGCTTTCTCCCAGCTCCCCCTTCGCCCAGGACACCCTCACCTGGTGGCTCTGCAGCAAAGCCCAAGGCTGCCTTGGAGACGGAGGCAGGAGAAGTCTAAGCTCACTACCTTGGAGCTGAGAAGAAATTATCCAGAGCTGGTTTCTCCTCCCACCTTCTAAAGAGCCCTGCTCTTGTCCCTGGCCTGGATACATGATTATATTTTGCTTTAATTGCATTAAAGCAAATGACTATGTCCCCCTGTGGTTTCGATCAGGTCAGGGATTTGATAATCGATCGTGGCACAGTCTAGACAGGAGTCACTTTGAAGCTGTTTTTAGCAGGATAAGAACAAACAATGTTTCCAAAGTGGCCACATTAGGCAAACATGCTGGTGGGTCATCTTTTGGGGAGAGAGTGTGCCCTGGCTCCAGGCAGCCTGCTGACTGGACCCCCAGGCCCCTGGAGAGGGGTGTGGACTACTCTCTCTGGACAGTAAGAAACTTTAAGTAGAGATACCGTAGCTTAGGCCTCCCATGATGTGAAACCTGGTCCAGGTGCCTTTTCCAGAAAGCCAGTCTTGACTGATACCACCTGGCTCACCTAAAGGTAGCGTAGTTTAGTGTGAGATGTTCTGTCCTGGAGATGGAAGAAAGGTCAAATTCACACAAGGCAATGCAAAAGGTAGACTCATATCCTGCAAAATTATTCTCTCTTCAATATTCTTTCAATCCTTTAAATTTCATTAAAAGGAAAGCCTCAGTGTGGTGCTAGTCTGTTTTATGTATTTAAATAAATACACACATTTAGAGACAGGGTCTGGCTCTGTTGCCCAGGCTGGAGTGCAATAGTACAATCACAGCTCACTGCAGCCTAGAACTCCTGGGCTCAAGTGATCCTTCTGCCTCAACCTCCTAATTAGCTAGGATGACAGGTGCACACCACCATGCCCAGCTAATTCTTTTATTTTTTTTAAGAGATGGGGTCTGGCTATGCTGCCCACGGTGGTCTCAAACTCTTGGCCTCAAGCAATCCTCCTGCCTCAGCCTTCCAAAGTGCTGGGATTATGGTGCCAGGCCTAGTTTGTCTTTAATACCTCTCTAATGTTTGCTAATCTCCCCTCCTAACAAAGAGGGCAGGCCTAGGGATCTGCAGGTGAAGATTTAGCTAGATTTTAATAACACTGTTTTCAATGAATGTATTTTCTACAATGAAAATACATCTTTCAAATGATACTAGTTTTCCCTTTATGGAAAGTGAACCGTTGTTCAAGTACAATTAAGGCAAAAATTCTGAAGGATGGATGTTAAGGAGACAGTGATGTGGGGCTCTTTCACACACAGATCTGATGCTACCTCTCCACTTACCCGCTGTGTGGCTTCTGGAAGACTGCTCTGCTCTCTGAGCCTCGGCTTCTCTGTGTAAAATGAAGTCAATGATTCTGCTATGTAGAGTTGTGGTGTGGACTTTCTGAGAGCATGTTGGCGTGCAAGGCATCTGGATGGTGCTTAGCATAGAGTCTGCACTCTGCCTGGTGGCCCTGTCATCCTTATAGGGGCTGCTGCTTTTCCCAGCCATTCACAGAGCCTTTGCTAGTCCCACAGTTGAAACTGACTAAGCTCTGGGCTTCTGTGGAAACAAAAGGAACCTGGAGCCCCCAGCCATGCTCTGGCTCGAGCTCCCTGGCTTGGGGCCTGCCCCTTCCCCTCGTGGGGTTCACTTTCCTCATCTGTCAGCAGCAGCTCTGACCAAATGCTTTCTAAGCTCCCTTGCAGCTCTGACTTAAGAGTATTTTGAGCAATAAGCAGGGAGTGACAATTCCATGGGAGAAGAATCTCGACTTTACCAAATGTATTGTGTGCTCCTCTCAACTTGCAAGCTGGTGCATGGACCAGCAGCAACAGCCTTGTGGGAGAGTGTTAGAAGTGCATGCTCAGGCCCCAGTCAGCCTTCCTGAATCAGAATCTGCATTTTAACAAGATTTCCACATGGTTTGTATGCAAATTACACACCCAGTCTGAAATGAGAATTTAAGAAACTTTTAGATCTTCACAGATAGTGATATACTTTCTAAGGATTTTAAAAAACAGTAAACATGAGCATTGGCACCATGGTGAGACCTCATCTCTACAAAATTAAAAAATTAGCTGGGCATGGTGGTGTTTGCCTTTGGTCCCAGCTAGTCTGGAGGCTGAAGTGGGAGGATCACTTGAGCCCAGGAGGTTGCGGCTGCAGTGAGCTGTGCTCACACCACTGCATTCCAGCCTGGCCGACAAAGTGAGATCCTGTCTCAAAAAGACAAAAAAACCCCACCCCCAAATACTGAGCATGTATGCAATTTCCTCCCCTGCTCCAAAACAATAAAGCTGTCGCAAAACTATTGAACTGAGTTAACCTAGTTAAGAGAGAAAATTATGTATGTAAATCTGATGAATGGCTTTTTTTTCAGGGAATTTTCTTTCCATGTAAATTAAGCTCTCCCACTTTCCATGGGTTATTTGGCCTCTTCCCAGTGAGTGCCTCCCTCACACCTGACTCCTGGAGGGTGAAGCCTGTGTGCGTGTGTGTGTGTGTGTATGTGTGTGTGTGTGTGTGTGTTTTGGCTGAGTGTCTGTGTCTTGCAGCTGATCCACAAAGCAGGGTCTTTAGCTAAGTCAGCAAAACTTCCTGGAAATAAACTAGATTCCTAAGGGCTTCAGGGTGAGCTCAGAGGGAGCAGGGGGAACCCCATCACTGATAAACCGAAGCGGCGTGTTCTGTTGTGTGGGCGAGCGAGGCATCCTGGCCTCCTAGTCGGGCCTTTCTCCTGGATGGCTTCCTGCTTCTTCCTTCACATCCAGCCTCCAACCTGGCCTCTCTTTCTCCTTGTCTCCAAGATGAAAGCCCCAGACAGTGGGCCATCTACTTTGAAGAATTTATCCCAAAGAAGTAATCATGATGTCGCCAAATATCTTCTCACAAGATTGTTTATCATATGCAGTTGATAAAAGTGAAGATGCCGGAAAAAAAAATTTAAGTGTCTAAGAATAGGGGCCTGAAGCTGCTTAGAAATGTTATTTTAGTACTACAGACAACGTCCAGTAGCACTTACGCCCAGGAGTCCACAGATCTGAACTCCAGTGATATTTTAAGTCTATTTAATTTGTCTAAGCCTCAGTTTCTCAGCTATAAATTGGGGATGAAAATGAAACCAAATTCATTTTCTTGTGTTGAGTATCAAACAAGGATGCATGGGAATTGTTTAACACTGTGCCTGGTGCGTGGTAAACAGTTGGTAAATGTCAGTTTGCTGTGCTGCTGTTCAGACATAAAAATGTTGTAGTCTGGGTGTGGGCTCACGCCTGTAATCCCAGCATTTTGGGAGGCTGAGGCGGGTGGATTACCTGAGGTCAGGAGTTTGAGACCAGCCTGGCCAACAT
This sequence comes from Pan paniscus, assembly GCF_029289425.2. NCBI lineage: Eukaryota > Metazoa > Chordata > Mammalia > Primates > Hominidae > Pan > Pan paniscus. The sequence goes on along the minus strand of NC_073253.2, from coordinate 149,776,669 downwards.
GGTGAAACCCTATCTCTACTAAAAATACAAAAATTAGCTGGGTGTGGTGGCATGCACCTGTAATCCCAGCTACTCGGGAGGCTGAGGCAGGAGAATCGCTTGAACCTGGGAGGTGGAGGTTGCAGTGAGCCGAGATGGCACCACTGTACTCCAGCCTGGGTGACAGAACAAGGCTCTGTCAAAAAAAAAAAAGGTGTAGATAAATATTAATTATATGAAAAGATATTTGTGACACAGGAAAAGTGAAAAAAACATTATAACTCAGCATGATCCATTTGGTAAGCATATGTGTATCTATTTGCATTTAAAATGGAATGGAACAGTGGATATAAAGTAGAGATATGGTACTAAAGGAATGAGAAGCTGCCGGCCACTGCATAACTCTTCTTCAGGCTCGCTCCTATCATCTCTGCTGGGAAAAATCAGACTTGGACCGATCTTTGATAATGACACTAAAATATAAAACAAAAGTGGTATCTGTGAAGTGCTTACTTAGAGTCAGGCACTTTCTAGGTGTCCCAGATAGTTTATTCTTCACAGCTACCTATGAGGTGGATACTATTAGTATTCCCATTTTATGGATGCGGCAACTGAGATAGAGAGGGAGCTGATAAGTAATTTGCCTAAGGTCTCACAGCCAGAAAGAGGTTAGAGAGGGAGTCAAACCCAGGATCTTTTTTTTTTTTTTTTCTGAGACAAGGTGTCGCTCTGTTGTCCAGGCTGGGGTGCAGTGGTGCAATCTTAGCTCACTGCCACCTCCACCTCCTGGGTTCAAGTGATTCTCCTGCCTCAGCCTCCTGAGTAGCTGGGATTACAGGCGTGTGCCATCGCACTGGCTAATTTTTTGTATTTTTAGTAGAGATGGGGTTTCATCATTTTGGCCAGGCTTGTCTCGAACCCCTGACATCAAGTGATCCCCCAACCTCAGCCTCCCAAAGTGCTAGGATTACAAGTGTGAGCCACCACACCTGGCCCAAACCCAGGCTTTTAATCACTATTCTATAGCACCTCTCAGGTGCCTCATTTTACAAATGAGGAAACTGAGGCCCAGAGATGCAGAGTGTGTGGCCCAATGCCACACAGTGAAGCAGTGGCAAAGCAGGCACTAGGACTCAGGCATCCAGATGCCAGGCTTTGAGGCTCCTTGGTGCCCCCATTGGGCAGGCCCTCGGGCTGTGTGGAGGGCACCTGGGCAGCCCGAGTCTCCACTCCTCCACAGCCTGTTGGCAGAGAAGCCAGGAAGGGGGGCAAAGAAGGTAGTTCATGAAACGCCTGCTCCCTCAGCCCCAGGGCACTGCGCCCTGCTCTAAATCCTGTGTAATTTAAGGCAAATGTAATCCATATGGCTCTGATTCATTTACACTTAAATCTTCAAAATATTGTGTTTTAAGAGCTGTGACTTACAAAGCCTTCAGAACCTGTTAAATAAGATTCAGCTTCCCCGTCCCTCCTCCCCTCCCACCCCCAGTCCAGCCTCTCTCCCCTTCCCCCATCTCAACTGAGGTGCACAACAGCATCTGGCAGGCAGTAAAGAAACTCAAGTTCAGACTTGGAAACTTGCAGTCATCAGGATGTTTAAAGTGGCACTATTTGTAAACCTAAAAAATTGGAAACAATTTAAACGTCCATCAAATTCATACAATGTAGTACCACACGGTAGTGAAAACAAATAAGACCTTCACATATCAAAATGGATGGATCTCACAGACATATTGCTGAGGAAAAAAACAAGCTGCAGGTTAATTCGTAATGTGATACCAATTATACAAAATTTTGTTTGTTTTTGTTTGTTTGTTTGTTTATTTTTTTGAGACAGAATCTTGCTCTGTTGCCCAGGCTGGAGTGTAGTGGCTCGATCTCAGCTCACTGCAACCTCTGCCTCCTGGGTTGAAGTGATTCTCACGCCTCAGCCTTCTGAGTAGCTGGGATTACAGGTGCCCGCCACTACGCCTGGCTAATTTTTTGTATTTTTAGTAGAGACGGGGTTTCCCAAGTGCTGGGATTACAGGCGTGAGCCACCATGCCTGGCCTATTTTTTTTTCTTTTTTCCCTGTGACCCAGGCTGGAGTGCAGTGGCACAATGATAGCTCACTGCAGCCTCTAACTCCTGGGCTCAAGGGATCCTCCTGCCTTCCAGCCTCCCGAGTAGCTGCAGCTACAGGACCACCTGCACTGGCTTTTTTCATTCTCTATCTCTCTCTTTAATATATATTTAGAGATACATGTAGATAATGTGAGTAGATGGGTGTTTATTATGTTATTTGTCCTTTTTATAATTTTGAAAAAATACATAACCAAAATTTCAAAAGATCCTAGACTTAGTGTCACCAAAACAAGTTACCTTTTGTATTGATGAGTTCAATTTCCTCATTTCACAGAAGGAAAGAAGGGAGTAATTCAATATTTATTAAATACATAACACTTAATGAATACTTACTAGCCAGGCACGCCCTCATTTCATTAAGCTCCACACCAGCTAATGTAGCATGTGCTGAACAATGCTGACATGGTTTGGATGTTTATCCTGTCCAAATCTCATGTTGAAATGTGACCTCCAATGTTGGAGGTGGGGCCTAGTGGGAGGTGATTGGATCATGGCGGCAGGTCCCTCATGAATGGTTTAGTGTCATCCCGTGGGTGATGGGTGAGTTTTTTGCTCAGTTAGTTCACACGAGATCTGGTTGTTTAAGAGTATCTCACCCCACCCTTGCCCCGCTTGCTCCTGCTCTTGCCAAGTGACCATCTGTTCTCCCTTCGCCTTCCGCCATGATTAGAAGCTTCCTGAGGTTCTCAACAGAAGCAGATGCTGAAGCCATGCTTATTGAGCCTGCAGAACCGTGAGCCAATTAAACCTCCTTTCTTTATAAATTACCCAGTCTCAGGTACTTTTTTATAGCAATACAAAAACATATAATAAAATTATACTGTTGTTTTCATTTTACAGATGAGGAAACAGGCCCAGAAACATCTTTGAGGTCATGCAACTTGTAAACCAAGCTGATTTGTAAGAATACAAATTGCGGCATTCTCTTTCCCAGCCTTACACAGGGGATCGCATTCTGTTGATCTGGGTGTTGTTATTTGTTCTTTCCCTACAGTTCTTTGAATTAGGTTTCATTTTTACCAATTTTACTGATGAAGAAAGCGGCTCAGAGCAGTCAAGTGGCCTGCTAAGGGTTATTCTGGAGTTAATCCGTTGCTCAGGGAGCCTCCTGACTCCTTGCACAGTGCTTTTTCCATATCAGGCTTTGTCTGGAAGAAGATGGCCATATTTACCATTACATTTTACTCTTTTGAAGTTCTGTGCAATTTGGTTACTTCCAATGGGAATAAAGCCCCACGAATTGCTTTGGCTGGGTCTGGGGCACAGAGCTGTATGGAAGGAGGGAACCTGGTAAACCTTGGGTCTTGTGGTCAAGGGAGCCATCCTCAACTCCACTTTCATTCATGCCCCATATCCACTCTCTATCAGTCACAGTCCCTGCAGGAAAAAGGTGGCACACTCAAACGGGAGAGTTTAATAATTGGACTATACATAACTTTATGGACAGAGTTGAGGAAAAGCAACAGGTTATACTGCAGTCCTCTGGGACTGGCACGAGCTGGGAGCTGTTAGCACCTCGGTCTGGGGGGCCAAGGGTGGAGGCCATTATCCAACCCAGAGGAGCAGCTTTTCTGGAGTGGGCTGCCTGATTCAAGGCGCTCAGCCAAACCAGCAAGGAGGGGGTCAAGGAAGTATACCCCCACCTCACACTCCTCCTGCCTTCAGATCCCTTGCTAGTACTCCTTTTGGCCAAACCAAGTGGGAAACAGAGGGCAAAAGAGATTATTGATGCAGTTCACACAGGTCACCTCCCAGGGCACAGAGCTGGGTGGGAGGAGCTGGACGGTGAGTCCAGAGGGGCAATCAGAGACATCCACGTATCCCGCAGTGGGTCTGGCTTTCCTTCAAACCCCTGCAGACTCTGACCATTTCTTACCATTTGCACAGCTGGTTCCTGGTCTGAGCCACAATCCCCTTCGTTGGATCACTGCAATAGGCTCCCAGTGGGTCTCCCAGCTTCTCCAATCTGTTCTTAACTTAGCAGTCAGAGTCATTCTTGTAAATTGTAAAGTCAGGCCATGTCACTTCTGTGCTCAGTGCCCTCAAAGTAAGAGAAAAAGTCAAAGTCCTTACAATATTCCACAAGGCCCCGCACAATCTGTCATTTCCCCACCATCTCTTGACCTCATGTCCCCATTTTTCTCCATTCCTCACTCTGCTGCAGCCATACTATCCTCTTTTTTTTTTTTTTGAGACACAGTCGTCTCCCTCTGTCACCCAGGCTGGAGTGCAGTGGTGCGATCTCGGCTCGTCTGGAAGAAGCCCTCCTGGGTTTAAGCGGTTCTCCTGGCTCAGCCGCCTGAGTAGCTGGGACTACACGCACGTGCCACCATGCCGGGCTAATTTTTTTTTTTTTTTGTATTTTTAGTAGAGATGGGATTTCGCCATGTTGGCCAGGCTGGTCTTGAACACCTGACCTCAGGTGATCCACCGCCTCGTCCTCCCAAAGTGCAGGGATTATAGACGTGAGCTACCACACCTGGCCTCCTTTGCTCTTCTTTGAATACACCAAGAAAGTTCATGCTTTAGGGCTTTGCTGATCCCTCTGCCTGGAATGTTCTCCCTCCCTCCTCCATCAAGCCTTTACTCAAGTGTCTCCTGCCCAATGAGACCTACTCTGACACCCCTTTGCAACATTGCAAACTTGCCCTACCTCCACATTCCTGATCCCAATAACCCTGCTCTAATTTTCTTTTCCTCATATCACTTGAAATCTTTTAACATGCCAAACAATTTACTTACTTGTTACTATTTTTTTTTTTGAGACGGAGTCTCTTGACCTCATGTCCCCATTTCTCTCCACTCCTCACTCTGCCGCAGCCATACTATCCTCTTTTTTTTTTTTTTGAGACAAAGTCATCTCCCTCTGTCACCCAGGCTGGAGTGCAGTGGCATGATCTCGCCTCACTGCAACCTCTGCCTCCCGAGTTCAAGTGATTCTCCTGCCTCAGACTCCCGAGTAGCTGGGATTACAGGCACTCGCCACCACGCCCAGCTAATTTTTTTTTTTTTTTTTTTTTTAGTAGGGACAGGGTTTTACCATGTCGGTCAGGATAGTCTCGATCTCCTGACCTCATGATTTGCCCACCTTGGCTTCCCAGAATGCTGGGATTACAGACGTGAGCCATTGCGCCCGCCTATTTATTACATTAATTGTCTGTCTCTTCCCACTAGAAAGCAAGTCTTAAGAGTCTAGAGCTCTGTTTTGTTCATCAGTATGTATCTCCAGAACGTGGGAAATAGTTAAGTAGGTGTTCAATACATAATTACTGAGTGTTGTTGAATGAATAAAATGAGGTTGAAAAAAGATTAATTTGGAGATTTTCCAGTTAGAAAAGGGAAGAGAATGGGTAGAGCCAGTGAGATTAGAGGGTCCTATGTAAATGAGCAGAAGAAAAAAAACACAGTTAACGTGGATTTATTGATCATCTACTATATACCTGTTAAAAGTAGTGAAAATATAATTAAAAATAAGGCCAGACGTGGTGTCGTCTCATGCCTGTAATCCCAGCACTTTGGGAGGCTGAGGCAGGAGGATCACTTGAGTCCAGGAGTTTGAGATCATCCTAGGCAACATAGGATTTTTTTTTATTTTTTTGAGACAGAGTCTCACTCTATCGCCCAGGCTAGAGTGCAGTGGCTCAATCTCAGCTCACTGCAACCTTCTGCCTCCCAGGTTCAAACAGTTCTCCTGCCTCAGCCTCCTGAGTAGCTGGGATTACAGGCGCGCACCACCATGCCTGGCTACTTCTTTTGTATTTTTAGTAGAGACGGGGTTTCACCATGTTGGTCAGGCTGGTCTCGAACTCCTGACCTTGTGATCTGCCAGCCTTGGCCTCCCAAAGTGCTGGGATTACAGGCATGAGCCACTGCACCAGGCCGGAAGACTCCATCTTAAAAAAAAAAAATTATCCAGGCTTGGTGGCATGCACCTGTAGTCCCAGCTACTTGGGAGACTGAGGTGTAAGGATTGCTTCACCCTGAGGGGTCAAGACTGCAGTGACCCATGATAGCACCACCACACTCTAGCTAGGGTGACAGAGAGAGATTCTGTCTCAAAATAATAATAATTAATATACCATTTGTAACTGGTAACAAAAACTGTAGAGTATCTAGGAAGTATTTGAGGATACATAAGACCTGTATGGAAAAAAATTGAAACCTCAAATAAAAAACAGAGAATATAATAAAAATGAGAAAGACATACTGTACTCTTGGGAGGAATAAGTCAATAGCACAAAAAATTAATTTTCTCCAAATTAATCTATAAATTCAATTTAATCGCATTCAAAATGGAATAGTTTTTTTCTGGGAAGCTGATATACTTACTGTAAAATGTTTGTGGATGAATAAAGATCTACAAGATAGAATAAAGGGAAGGGGAGGTACCTGCCCCACCAGATGCTAAGGCATACTACAAAGCCATGGAAATAGTGATATTGGCACAAGATCAGATGAATCAGTGAAACACAAGATCAATGGAACAGAATAAAGAGTTCAGAGATGGTTCCATATGGAAACTTAATATATGTAATGATGTTACCCCAGATCACTGAGGGAGGATAATCATTCTTCCTCCCCCAATGATCTGGGGTAGAGTCTTTATAGTCAGTAGTAGATTCTATTGGAAAAACTGGCTCCTAAGTAAGGAAAATTAGACTGGATTTCTATTTGACACCACATTCAAAAGTGAACTTCAAATAGAGTGAAAACTTAAATGTAAAAGGTAATACTATAAAATTAATAGAAGAAAATGTAGCATATCTTTGGGATCTAGAGGACTTCCAGCTTTTGATAAAGAAAGAGTAGCTTGTATTGGGCTGATTCTCCTGTGAATAACATTATAGACTCTCAACAGAATATAATAAATGACTATTTGAAGACACTGGAGAATGACTAAAAGCAGGCAGAAACTGTATGTATATAATTGTAGAAAGAAGGAAAAGAGTACTGGGTGTGATCTACTTTTATCTGGCTTTTACCTTGAGGTCACTCACCATTTGAGTGGTCTATGGGGTGGAACTCATGCAGAAAGTGGCAGTCTTATTGGGCTTGTAGAGTCAGAAGAGTGCAAGGTTGTGAGAGCAGCTGGAACTTGAGGGGGGAAATCACAGAATAAGCCACAGAAGAAAGAATCCCAAAATACATACAAAAATTTCCTTCTAATTTATAGCCATCCCCTGAACTGGTCATATGCAGGGTAAGATTCCAAAAAACTCCTGGGAAAACAACAGCTGGAAGGCTGAAAGAGCTGAGCAGAAATTTCAGCAGCTGCTCTGCCCTGGGAATATAGTTTGCAGTTAAAATTCTGCCAAATTGGAGAGACTTGGCAAACACTCCTGGCTTTTGATTGACACCCCAGAAGGGGTATCAGACCTTAGGAGTTGAGACCATGTCCCAGGACTAAGGGTTGCACCCTAGAACTACTGGCAAACTCAAATAGACTTTCCTTAACAAAGGCTAAAACCAAGCCGCCACAAGGTCAAGGTGATCTGCAGCAATCTGAGTCTCTGCTAGAATGAAACTCAACACTTTTCAATCTGAGGGCCTTGTCAAATTCAATGCACAAAGAAAAAACAAGATAGTTACTCAATATTTTTTAATCCACGAGCCTTAGTGAACTAACAGCATAAAGAAAAATCCACAAGTCTGGGCATGGTGGCTCACGCCTGTAATCCCAGCATTTTGGGAGGCTGAGGCAGGTGGATGACTTGAGCCCAAGAGTTTGAGACCAGCCTGGGTAACATGGTGAAACCCCATCTTCCCAAAAAAAAAAAAGAAAAAAAAAATTAACAAGATGCATCATGATTACCAAAGATAAGGAGAAAATCTTAAAATCAGCCATGGGGAAAAAAGCCACATTATATATAGGGGATGATAATGATAATGATAAGAATATTGGTTGAGTTGACTTTTCATGAGGAACAATTGAGGCCAGAAGACAATGGAACAATATGCTCAAGTTGTTGGAAAAAAAAAAAAAAAGTCAAGTTAGAAGTCTATGTTGACCATAAACATCTCTTTTTTTTTGAGACTGAGTCTTGCTCTGTTGCCCAGGCTGGAGTGCAGCAGCATGATCTCGGCTCACTGCAACCTCCGCCTCCCAGGTTCAAGCGATTCTCCTGCCTCAGCCTCCCTAGTAGCCGGGATTACAGTTGCACGCCACCACACCTGGCTATTTTTTTTTGTATTTAGTAGAGATGGGGTTTTGCCATGTTGGCCAGGCTGGTCTCGAACCCCTGCCCTCAGATGATCCACCCGCCTTGGCCTCCTCCCAAAGCGCTAGGATTACAGGAGTAGCCACCATGCCCGGCCTGACCATAAACATCTTTGTAAAATTGAGGTGAAATATAAGCATCTTCAAATAAGCAAATACTGTTAGAATTTATCACCAGCAGACCTGCACCACAAGAAATTCTAAGGAAATTTTTCAGGCTTAAGGGAAAATTCAGGCCAGATGAAAAATCACACATATAGGATGAAATGAAGACTGTTAGAAATGGTAAATATGTAAGTTAACATAAAAATTATTTTTTTCTTAAATTATTTAAAATTCATTTAATAATTTTAAAGCAAAATTAATGACAGCTTATTGTGGGATTTATAATATATGTAGAAGGAAGCTATATGATAGTAAAGAAGAGGAGAGGGAGTATAAATGTAACTAAGATTCTTACCTTATATGTGAAGTGGAATAATATCAATTTTAAGAAAGAGTGTGGGCCGGGCACGGTGGCTCATGACTGTAATCCCAGAACTTTGGGAGGCCGAGGCAGGAGGATGACCTGAGGTCAGGAGTTCAAGACCAGCCTGGCCAACATTGTGAAACCCTATCTCTACAAAAATAAAAAAATTAGCCAGGCCTGATGGCAGGTGCCTGTAATCCCAGCTACTTGAGAGGTTGAGGTGGGAGAATCACTTGAACCCAGGAGGCGGAGGTTTCAGTGAGCAGAGATCACGCCATTGCACTCCAGCCTGGTGACAGAGCGAGACTCCATCTCAAAAACAAAAAAGAAAACCAAAAACCAAAGAGTGTGATAAGTTGTGGATGTAATTCTTAGAGCCATCATTTAAAAAATATACAGTGGCAGCAGTTCCGGTTAGGAGGCTGAGTTTGTTTACGTTGCTTACAGATTTAGCTGCTGCTTTACCCAGCTCCAGCTCCAAGATGGGGAAATCCTTCACCAACTTCATGTGCAAGAAGGATTTTCATCTTGCCTCCAAATCCAATATCAAAAAAGTATGGATGGCAGAACAGAAAATATCATATGATAAGAAGAAACAAGAATAATTAATGCAGCAATATCATAAAGAACAAGAATCATATGATAACAGATTGTTTATGGGAGATGAACGTGTAAATAATGGCCTTAATTTCATGTATGAAGCCCCACCAGGAGCTAAAAAAGAAAACAAAGAGAAAAAAGAAACAGAAAGAGAGACTGAATACAAATGTGAATGGCAGAAAGGAGCCCCACGAGAAAAATATGTCAAAGATGACATGAACATCAGAGAGCAGCCCTGTGGTATTGAGGTTTGAAATGTGTGGTGCATTAAATGTCACCAATGGGATCATGTCAACACAGATCAAGAACGTCCTTTGTTTGGTCTTTCTGGAATCAATGCAAGTTTGGTTCCCACTGATGGCTCAGGACCATCGATGCACCCCTTGGAGCTTATAGCGAAGATGAGAAACAGTGGGTTTGCACTGAACCGAAATGTACTGGGGAGAACCTGACCGCAAATGATCCATCAAAGGAGTATGTTGCAAGTGAGGGTGAAGAATATCCAGAAGTTGAATGTTTAAAGTCACTAGCAGCTAAACAAAAACAGAAATTTTCAGGAAATTAGATCGACTGGAGAAGAAAAAGAAAAGAAAAGAAAAAGATAGAAAAAAGAAAAAGTTTCAGAAGAGCAGAAGTAAACACAAAAAACATAAATCCTCTTCCTCCTCCTCCTCCCCCTCCTCTCTTTCTCTACTGAGACTTTAGAAAGCAGTAGTGAGAGTGAGAGTGACAATAAAGAAAAAAAATAGGAAGAAAAGAAAGAAAAGCAAGTGTTCAGGGCATAACAACAGTGATTCTGAAGTGAAGGACCATTCTAAGAAGAGAAAACTTCATGAAGAACTTTCTAGCAGTCACCATAACCAGGAAAAAGCCAAGGAAAAGCTCAGGTTCTTAAAACATGAACGTTCTAGGGAGGATAGCAAATGGAGCCATTCCGATTCTGACAAAAAGTCCAGAAGCCATAATTACAGCCCAGAGAAGAGAGGCTCTGAAAGAAATGACGGGAGTTCAAGACCAGCCTGGCCAACGTGGAAGGCAAAACAGCCTGTAATACAGCACTTTGGGAGGCCGAGGCGGGCAGATCATGAGGTCAGGAGATCGAGACCATCCTGGCTAACACAGTGAAACGCTTTCTCTACTAAAAATACAAAAAATTAGCTGGGTGTGGTGGCGGGCGCCCATAGTCCCAGCTACTCGGGAGGCTGAGGCAGGAGAACGGCATGAACCCGGGAGGCGGAGCTTGCAGGGAGCCGAGATTGGGCCACTGCACTCCAGCCTGGGTGACAGAGCGAGACTCCATCTCAAAAAAAAAAACCCAAAAAACCCAAAAAACCTAATTTTAATTACTCATCTCTGTAAACTGTCGATTCAAGTACAAAACTACATGAGTACCATAGGAATGAATTTTGCAAATATTTGTAAGTAAGCTATTTTGGGGCTGTAGAAATATTTTCTGTTGGTAACTGTTTCTTGTGCCCTATACCAGATAAAAACCACATATAACTCTGTGACATTTTCTTTGTTCTGAAACATCATTAAAAGAATGACAGTAAAAATATATGTATACATATATATATATATATATATATATATATATACAGTGCCGTATAGCTAAAAAGTCATTAGAGTAAACTAGATGGGGTTCTTAAAAAGTACTTAATTAGACCAAGAAAGCAGGAAAAAGAGAACAAAGAACAGAGGGAACAAATGGAAAATGACAACATACTAGACTTAAGACTTAACCCCAAACTTTTTTTTTGAGAGGGAGTCTCACTCTATTGCCCAGTCTGGAGTGTAGTGGTGCAATATCAGCTCACTGCAAACTCTGTCTCCTGGGTTCAAGCGATTTTTCTGTCTCAGCCTCCTGAGCAGCTGAGATTACAGGTGAGTGCCACCATACCTGGGTAATTTTTGTATTTTTAGTAGAGACAGGGTTACGCCACGTTGGCCAGGCTGATCTTGAACTCCTGACCTCAAGTGATCTGCCCACTTCGGCCTTCCAAAGTGCTAGGAATGAGCATGAGCCACCATGCCTGGCCAACCCCAAACTTATTAACAGTTACATTAAATGTACAGTAAGAGGCAGAGATTTTCAAAGTGAATAAAAAGAGGCAAGACTCAACTATATGCTGTTTATAAGATAGTCACTTTAAATATAAATATAGAGACAGGTTGAACATAAAAGGATGAAACACAATATGTCACACAAACTATGCATAAGGAAACTAGTATGACTATATTAATATCAGACAAATTAGATTTCAAGACAAAAAGTATTACCAAAAACAGTCATTTTATAGATAGAAAGTTAAAATCATGATGATGATATAATAATTCTCAATGTGTACACAACCAGTAGCAAACCTTTAAAATGCAAAAAACAAAAAGGGACAGAATCAAAGTGAGAAATAAGAGAAATCCACAAATATGTAGGTGATGTTAATATTTCTTTTTTTTGTAATTGATAGAATAAGCAGACAAATCAATCAGTAAGGAAATAGAATATTTGAATACATGATCAAACAAATTGATATTTATAGAATACTATACCCAATAACTGCTGAATATACATTTTTTGAAGAGCATATTAAATGTTCACTAAGATAGACTATTTGCTGAGCCATGAAGCGAATCTCAATACATGTCAAAGTACTGACTGAAATCCCACAAAATATGTCCTCTGATCACAACAGAATTAAATTTCTTAAAAGCAATTAAGTATATGGAAAATTTCCAAAAATCAAAAACTAAGCAACATACTTCTAAATAACTTATGCTCAAGAAAGAAGTCAAAAGGGAAATTAGAAAACAGTGTGAACTAAACGATAAGGAAAAACAACATATTGAAATTTATGGGATGCAGTTAAAGTTCTTAGAGGGATATTTATAGCTTAATACTTATTTACTTCTAGCTTTAAATGCTTGCGTTAGAAAAGAAGAAAGATTGAAAATCAATTATCTAAGCTTCCAACTTAAGAAATTAGGAAAAGAAGAGCAAATTAGATGTAAAGTTTGTAGATGATAGAAAATAAAGAGCAGAAATCGGTGAAATAGAAAATGTATAAACATGCTTGTATCAAAATATCTCATATACACCATAAATATATACACCATGTATCCACAAAAATTAAAAAAGAAAATGCATGGACACTAGGAGAAAATCAAAAGAACCAAAAATTATTTTTAAAAGATTAGTAAAATTGAGTACTTAACTAAACTGATAGAGAAAAAAAACACCACAAATTACCAACATCAGGGATGACAGACGAGGTATCCCTAGAGATCCTACAGATATTAAAAATAATTAAAAAGGGACAAACCACTTTATGCCACTAATTCAACTACTTAAATAAAATAGACAAACTCATGTTATCAAACCAGTATAAGAAGAAATATAAAATTTTAATAACCTTATGTATACTAGAGAGATTAAAATTTTAATTATAAACCTTTCCATAAGGAAAATTCTAGGCACAGATGGCATTACTGGTGAATTATATCAAATATTTAAATAAGAAATAAGGCCAGGTGCAGTGGCTCACGCCTATAATCCCAGCACTTCAGGAGGCTGAGGTGAGAGGACCACTTGAGGCCAGGAGTTTGAGACAAGCCTGGGCAACATGGTGAAACTCCGTCTCTATTAAAAATACATAAAAATTAGCCAGGCATAGTGGCATGTGTCTGTAGTCCTAGCTACTCAGCTGGCTGAAGCAGGAGGATCACTTGAGCCTGGGAGGTCAAGGCTGCAGTGAGCTGAGATCATGCCACTGCACTCCAGCCTAGATGACAGAGTGGGACTGTGTCTCAAAATAAATAAATAAGAAATAATATTATTCATATATACATCCTTTCAGGGAGTGAAGGACAGTAGAACACTTTCAAAGTTGTTTTGTGATCCAGCATAATCCTGATACCAAAAATGACAAGAATATAACAAGGTAAGGAAAAAGACAATAGATTAAGATTTCTTGTGAGATACAAAAATCCTTAATCAAAAACTGACAAGCCAAAATAAGCATTGTATTAAAAAGACAATGTATCATATTTTTGCAATTACAAATTTTGCTGCTATAAACGTGTGTGTCCAAGTGTCTTTTTCATATAATGACTTATTTTCCTCTGGGTAGATACCCAGGAGTGGGATTGGATTGCTGAATCAAATGGTAGATCTAATTTTTGTTCTTTAAGGAATCTCCACACTGTTTTCCGTAGTGGTTGTACTAGTTTACATTCTTACCAGCAGTGTAAAAGTGTTCCCTTTTTACCACATCTACACCAACATCTATTATTTTTTATTTTTAAATTATGGCCATTCTTGCAGGAGTAAGGTGGTAGCCATTGTGGTTTTGAGTTGCATTTCCCTGATAACCAGCGATGTTGAGCATTTTTTCATGTGTTTCTTGGCCATTTGTATATCTTTTTTTTGAGAACTGTCTATTCATGTCCTTAACCTACTTTTTGATGGGATTGTTTGTTTTTTTCTTACTGATTTGTTTGAGTTCCTTGTAGATTCTGGATATTAGTCCTTTGTTGGGTGCATAGTTGGCAAAGGTTTTCTCCCACTCTGTGGGTTGTCTGTTTACCCTGCTGATTATTTCTTTTGTTGTGCAGAAACTTTTTAGTTTAATTAGGTCCTGTCTATTTATCTTTGTTTTCATTGCATTTGCTTTTGGGCTCTTGGTCATGAAGTCTTTGTCTAAGCAGATGTCTAGAAGGGTTTTCCAATGTTATCTTCTGAAATTTTTATGGTGTCAGGTCTTAGATTTAAGTCTTTGACCTATGTTGAGTGATTTTTGTATAAGGCGAGAGATGAGGATCTAGTTTCATTCTTCTACATGTGGCTTGCCAATTATCCCAGAACCATTTGTTGACTAGGGTGTCTTTTCCCCACTTTATGTTTTTGTTTTTGCCCATTATATTAGTTTGTTTTTATGCTGCTGATAAAGACATACCTGAGACTGAGTAATTTATATATTAAAAAAAGAGCTTTAATGTAATCACAGTTCCATGTGGCTGAGGAGGCCTCACAATCATGGTAGAAGGTGAAGGGCACATCTTACATGGCGGCAGGTAAGAAAGAGAATGAGAGGCAAGTGAAAAGGAAAACCCCTTATAAAACCATCAGATCTTGTGAGACTTATTCACTAACCCAAGAACAGTATGGGGGAAACCACCCTCATGATTAAATTATCTCCCACCAGGTCCCTCCCACAACACGTGGGAATTACGGCAGCTACCATTCAAGATGAGATTTGGGTGGGTACACAGCCAAACCATATCACCCATCAATCAACAAGTGGATAAAGAAAATGTGATATATATATCACATTTATATATATATACATATATATCACATTTATATATATATACATATATATGCTGGAATATATATATACATATATATGCTGGAATATATATATGCTGGAATATATATATATGCTGGAATATATATATACACACTGGAATATATATATACACACTGAAATATATATATATATACACACTGAAATATATATATATACACACTGAAATATATATATGCTGAAATATATATATATGCTGAAATATATATATGCTGAAATATATATATATGCTGAAATATATATATATATATGCTGGAATATATATATGCTGGAATAATACTCAGCTATAAAAAGGAATGAAATAATGGCATTTGCAGCAACCCGGATGGAATTGGAGACCATTATTCTAAGTGAAGTAACTCAGGAATGGAAAACCAAACATTGTTATGTTCTCACTTATAAGTGCAAGCTAAGCTATGAGGACACAAAGGCATAAGAATGATACAGTGGACTTTGGGGACTCAAGGGGAATGGTAGGATGGGGGTGGAGGATAAAAGACTGCACATTGGGTACAGTGTACACTGCTTGGGTGATGGGTGCACCAAAATCTCAGAAATCACCACTAAAGAGCTCATCCATGTAACCAAATACCACCTGTTCCACAAAAACCTATTGAAATAAAAAACAAAATAAGATAAAAATTCTTGGTCCCTCCACCCCACTAAAAAAAGATAATACATCGTAACAGAATGGGATGCATCTCAGGGTTACAAGTTTGGTTCAACATCTAAAAGGTAATAAATATAACTCATCACATTAATAGAATAAAGAAGGAAAATCATAGGATCATCTCAATAAAGGAAATGTCTTTGACAAAATTCAACATGTCATCATGATTTTTAAAAACTAGTAACAATTTTCAATGGAAGGGAACATCTTCAATCTGATACAGGCATCTATAAAAAGCTTACGTCTAACATAATAATAAATATCAAAAAGCTGAATGCTGGCCAGGCATAATGACTCATGCCTATAATGCCAACTCTTTGGAAGGCCAAGGCAAGAGGATCACTTGAGGCCAGGAATTCAATACCAGCCTGGGCAACATGGCAAAACCCTGACTCCACAAAAGAAAAATTTAAAAATCAGCTGGGTGTGGTGGTGCATGCCTGTAGTCCCAGCTACTTGGATGGCTGAGGTGGGAGGATCACTTGAACCCATAAGTTTGAGGCTGCTGCAGTAAGGTCTGATTGTGCCACTACACCCCAGCTTGGATGACAGAGTGAGGTCTTGTCTCAAAACAAAAACCAAACAAAAACAAAAACAAAAACCCTAAATGCTTTCTCCCCAAAATTAAGAACAAAGCCAAGATGTTCCCTTTCAGTTGTGGTCAGTGTAATAGTGGTAATTCTAGCCATTGCAATAAGACAAGAAAAATAAATAAAAGGCATAAAAGGCCAGGCTCAGCAGCTCACCCCTACAATCTCAGCACTTTAGGAGACTGAGGTGGGAGGTTTGCTTGAGCCCAGGA
Organism: Pan paniscus; assembly: GCF_029289425.2. Classification (NCBI taxonomy): domain Eukaryota; kingdom Metazoa; phylum Chordata; class Mammalia; order Primates; family Hominidae; genus Pan; species Pan paniscus. The sequence goes on along the minus strand of NC_073253.2, from coordinate 149,760,444 downwards.
GTTCCAGACCAGACTGGGAAACATGGCGAGACCCTGTCTCTACAAGAAATTTTAAAAATTAGCCAAGCATGGTTGTGCATGCCTGTGGTTCCAGCTACTTGGGAGGATAAGGTGAGGTGATGACTTGAGTCCAGAAGTTCGAGGCTGCAGTGAGCTGTGTTTGCACCACTGCACTCCAGATTGGGTGACAGAGACAGACTCTGTCAAAAAAAAAAAAAAGGCATAAAGCTTAGAAAAGAAGTAAAATTATCTTTATTCATTAATAATATGCTTATATGTGGAAAAATCTTACAAAATCTACAAAAGAAATTGTCAATCTCAGGACATAGGGTCAACATTTAAAAAAAGTCAATTTTATACAGTAGCACAAGTAATTTAAAAATTAAATATAAAATAATATCATTAACAATAGCTCTGAGATCCACAAAGTTCTTAAGAATACATTTATCAAAAGATGTGTAAGACCTCTACACCAAAACTACAAAATATTGATTAAAAAAATTAAAATAGATCTAAACAAATGGAGAGCTATACCTTGTTCATGGATTGGAAGACTCCATATTATTGAAATGTTAATTATCTCCAAATTTATGTAAAGATTCAGCACACTCTTAATAAAAATTACAGCAGATTTTTTTTTTTTTGAGACAGAGTTTTGCTCTTGTTGCCCAGGCTGGAGTGCAGTGGCACAATCTCGGCTCACTGCAACCTCCCCTTCCTTAGTTCAAGTGATTCTCCTGCCTCAGCCTCCTGAGTATCTGGGATTACAGGTGTGCGCCACCATACCCAGCTGATTTTTTTTTTTTTGTATTTTTAATAGAGACAGGGTTTCATCACGTTGGCCAGGCTGGTCTTGAACTCCTGACCTCAGGTGATCCACCCACCTCGGCCTCCCAAAGTGCAGGGATTACAGGCATGAGCCATCACACCCGGCCTACAGCAGAATATTTTAAAGCACATATAGATTCTAAAATTTATATAGAAATGTAAAAAACCTAGAATATTCAAATCAATCTTGGAAAAGGAGAACAAAATTGAAGGACTTATCCAACCTGATTTCAAGACTTACTCTAAAGCCACAATAATCCAGAGAATATGGTAGTGTCAAGAATAGTCCCCCATAATAGGCATATGTATATATATACACAAACACACACATTATATATAGAGAGAAACTATATATATATAGACTCTATATACAATTTATATGTAGTCAATTATATGTAATTGACTATATATTATATACATATATATGTACATATATCGTCAATTGAATTTCAACAAAAGATACCAAAGTAATCAAAGGGGGAAAGAAAAGGCTTTTCAACAAAGTGTCTGTAACAACTAGATATTGATATGCAAAAAAAATCCATCTCAACCCCTACCTTACACTGTACTGAAAAATTAATTTCAGATGGATCAAAGATCTAAATGCAAAAGCAAAAACTGTAAAGTCTCTAGAAATAAGCACAAGAGAGTATTTTCACAATCTTGGGGTGAACATGTTTCTTGGAAAGGTCTCAATAGGCAAAATCTATAAAAGATTAATCCTGATAAATTTTCAAGAGAATGAGAAGACAAACCACAAACTTGGAGAAAATATTTGCAAAAGACATATCTGATAAAGAACTATTATACAAAATTTAGAAAAAAACTCTTAAAACTCAGCAATAAGAAAATGAACAACTCAATTAAAAAATGGGCAAAAGACCTGAACAGACACCTCTCCAAAGAAGATGGCAGATAAGCATATGAAAAGATGCTCAACATCACGTCATTAGAAAATTGAAAATTAAGACAACAATGAGACAGCACCACCCACTTTTAAAAATGGCCCAAATCCAAAATATAATACCAACAACGCTTAATGCTGGCAAGGCTATAGAGCAGCAAGAACTCTCATTCATTGCTGGTGGAAATGATAAATGGTATAGGCACTTTGGAAGATGGTTTGGCAGTTTTTTTACAAAATTAAACATACTCTTCTCATACTATCCAGCAATTGTGCTCCTTGGTATTTACCCAAATGAGTTGAGAACTTTTGTCCACATAAAAACCTGCACACAGATATTAGTAACAATAGTTCTGGCTGGACATGGTGGCTCACACCTGTAATTCCAGCACTTTGGGAGGCCGAGGCAGGCAGATCACTTGAGGTCAGGAGTTTGAAACCAGCCTGACCCACATGGTGAAACTCCGTCTCTACTAAAAATGCAAAACTTAGCTGAGTGTGGTGGTGCACGCCTGTAATCCCAGCTACTTGGGAGGCTGAGGCACAAGAATTGGTTGAACCCAGGAGGCAGAGGTTGCAGTGAGCCAGGATCACGCCACTGCACTCCAGCCTGGTTGACAGAGCAAGACTCCACCAAAACAAAACAAAACAAAACAAAACAAAACAAAACAAAACAAAACAAAACACAGCACAATAGCTCTAAGATCAAAAAAGTGCAGCTTTATTCACCATTGCCAAAACTTGGAAGCAACCAGGGTGTCCTTCAGTAGGTAAATGGGCAAATAAACTGTGGTACATTCTGACAATGGGATATCATTCAGTGCTGAAAGAAATGAGCTATCAAGCCCTAAAAAAGACATAAAGAAGTCTTAAGTGCATATTTCTATGTAAAATAAGTTAACCTTAAAAAGTTACATAACTGTATGATTCCAACTGTATGACATTCTGAAAAAGACAAAACTATGAAGACAGTAAAAAGATCAGTAGTTGCTAGGGGCTGGGGGAAGGAAGGATAAATAGGCAGAGCCAGGTTATTTTCAGGGCAGTGAAACTACTCTGTATGATACTATAATGGTGAATACATGTTACTTTTCATTTGTCAAAACCCATAGAATATACAACACCAAGAGTGAGCCCTAATGCAAACTGTGGACTTTCGGAGATAATGGTGTGTCAGTGTAGGTTCCTCGATTGTCATGGAAGTTACACTGTGGTGTAGGATGCTGGTAGTGGGGGAGGCTGTGCTTTTATGTGGGCAGGAGGTAAATGAGAACTCTCTGCACTTTCTGTTTGATTTTGCTGTGAACCTAAAATTCATCTAAACAAAGCCTGTTTTAAAAATTGATAAATTTGACTTTATCAAAGATACAAACTTCTGCTCATCAAAAAAGATTATTTAAGGCTAGGCATGGTGGCTCACGTCTGTAATCCAGCACTTTGGGAGGCCGAGGTGGGTGGATCGCTTGTGGTCAGGAGTTTGAGACCAGACTGGCCTACCTGGTGAAACTCGGTTTCTACTAAAAATACAAAAATTAGCCAGGTATGGTGGTGCACGCCTGTAATCCCAGCTACTCAGGAGGCTGAGGTGGGAGGATCATTTGAACTCAGGAGGTGGAGGTTGCAGTGAGCCAAGATCGTGCCACTGCATTCCAGCCTGGATGACAGAGCGAAAACTTGTCTCAAAAAAAAAAAAAAAAGAGATTAATGCCGGGTGCGGTGGCTCACGCCTGTAATCCCAACACTTTGGGGGTCTGAGGTGGGCAGATCACCTGAGGTCGGGAGTTCGTGACCAACATGGAGAAATCATGTCTCTACTAAAAATACAAAAATTAGCTGGGTGTGGTGGTGGATGCCTGTAATTCCAGCTACTCGTGAGGCTGAGGCAGGAGAATTGCTTGAACCTGGGAGGCGGAGGTTGCCATCAGCCGAGATTGTGCCATTGCACTCCAGCCTGGGCAACAAGAATGAAACTCCACCTCAGAAAAAGAAAAAAAGAGAGATCACTTAAAAATGAAAAGATGAGCCACAAAATAGGAGAAAGTATTTGTGTAAAACACATATTTGACAAAGGACTTGCATCCAGAATATATAAAAACTCCTACAACTCAACAATAAAAGACAGTCAAATTTAAAACAAAAGGGTAAAAATTTGAAGAGATACTCTGCAAAAGAGATCTAGAAATGCCCAATAAGTGCATGAAAAGATGTTTAACATCAGTAGACATACGGGAAAATCAAAATTAAAGCCAATATGAGATACTCATCACATACCTGAATGACTAAAATTTAAAACATGGAAAATATCAAGTGTTGGTGAGGAAGTGGAGCACTTGAAAATCTCTTGTACTTCTGTTTTGAGTGTGAAAAGGTAAAAACACTTTGGAAAACACTTTGACAGTTTCTTTTGAAGGTAAAATGCCTACCAGCTGGGAGTGGTTGCTCATGCCTATAATACCAGCACTTTGGGAGGCCAAGGTGGGAAGATCACTTGAGGCCAGGAGTTTAAGATCAGCCTAGGCAACATAGCAAGACCCTGTCTCTACAAAACAAACAAACAAACAAAATTAGCTGGGCATGGCGGTATGCACCTGTAGTCCCAGCTACTTGGGAGGCTGAGGCAGGAGGATTGTTTGAGCCCAGAAGGTTGAGGCTGCATTGAGCCATGATTATGCCACTTTACTCCAGCCTGGGCAACAGAGGGAGACCTCATTCTCAAAAACAAAACAAAACAGCCAGGCGTGGTGGCTCACACCTGTAATCCCAGCACTTTGGGAGGCTGAGGTGGGTGGATCATGAGGTCAGGAGTGTGAGACCAGCCTGGCCAATATGGTGAAACCCTGTCTCCACTAAAAAAAATAAAATAAAATAAAATAAAATAAGCCTATCTATCTATGATCCAAAAATTTCATTCTTAGGAGTGAAAATGAACACACACACACACTCACACACACCACACACACACACACACACACACATACGGCTTGTATGTAAATGTTTATAGCAGCTTTATTCATAAGAGTCAAAAGCTGGAAACACTCCTAATGTCTATGGTTGGATAAGTGGATACACAATTTCTTATGATATACTATTCAACAATTAAAAAGAATGAATTACTGATATATGCAATAACACAAATGAATCTGAAAAACACATTGAATGAAAAAAGCCAGCCACAAAAGTATATGTAAGATTCCATTTATATGAAATTCTAGAATATGAAAAACTAACTTATGGTGATGAAAATTAGAGCAGTATTTGCCTTTTGTGGGGGATTAGCTGGGAAGTGGCAAGTGGGAACTTTCTGGCGTAGTGAAAATGTTGTATATCTTTACTGTGGTAGTGGTTACATGAGTGTAGATGCTTGTCCAAACTCATCCAACTATATGCTTAACACTCTACATATCCTTTTGTATTTAAATTATAACTCATCCTACTATATACTTAACACTCTACATATCCTTTTGTATTTAAATTATAACTCAATACAAATAATATAAAGCTAAAAACACTCAGTGTAAGAAAAAACAATATGAATATATCAAAATTGATCATTTCATCAATGAAGAATAATGCAGATATAGTAAACAGATGACAGATGGAAGGAAGACAATTTGCTTTGTCAGAAGCTAACAAGAATAGAAAGGAACTCTTGACAACTAACAAGAAAATGAGCCTGAATAAAAAAATTGCCCAATGGCATGAGTTAGCAGTTTACAGTTCTTAGTCAAATTAGGTATGTGCATACGTATTATCTGACCATTCATTCTTAGTCATAGATTCTTTTTTTGTTTGTATTTTTAATTTTAAATTTATATTTTTAAAAAATAATCTCAATTTTTATTTTAGATTCAGGGGGTACATGTGCAGATGTGTTACATGGGTATATTCCATGATGCTGAGCTTTGGGGTATGATTGATCTCATCACCCAGGTAGTGAGCATAGTACCCAATAGTTTTTCAACCTTTGTGCTTCTCCCTGTCACCCCACTCTGTGTCTATTGCTACCATCTTTATGTCCTTGAGTACCCAAAGTTTAGCTCCCACTTGTAAGTGAGAACATTCAGTGTTTGGTTTTCTGTTCCTGCATTAATTTACTTAGGATTATGGCCTCCAACTACATCCATGTTGCTGCAAAGGACGTGATTCCATTCTTTTTTATGGCTGTGTAGCATTCCATCCTGTATATGTACTACCTCTTCTTTAGCCAATCCACTGGTTAATTCCATGTCTTTGCTATTGTGGATAGTGCTGTGATGAACATACCCTGAGTGCATGTATCTTTTTGGTAGAATGATTCATTTTCTTTTGGATATATACCCACTAATGGGATTGCTGGGTCAAACGGTAGTTCTAAGTTCTTTGAGAAATCTCCAAACGGCTTTCCACAGTGCATAAGCGTTCCCTTTTCTCCGCAGCCTCACCAGCATCTGCTGTTTTTCTCCAGTCATATATTCTAATGAAATTTTCACACAGGTTCATAAAGGACATGTCCAGTTATTTCCAAGGCAGTATTGTTTGTGAGGCTGAGTTGGGGCAATCTGGAGTCCATCAGTTAAGGAGCAGATGGTCAAGTGTGCTGGAGGCACAGCATGTAGTAACAGCCACAGTTAGAAGATAGAGACTCGTACACACTGCAACACGCATGGGTGTTTAAAACATCATTCTGAGTGAAACAAAACAAAACAAAACAGAAAAACAATAAAATCTGTAACACACTTTCAGGTCAATAAAAGACCATATGAAAACCAAAACAACATTACATTTTGTTAAGGATATATACCCCCATAATCCACAAAATGGACTAAAATGGATGTCTTGGATGGACAGAGAATGGCAAGGGAAATGAGGGTAAAGGAGAAGGAATCAACAAAATAAGAGCAGGACTGCGCAGACCGGGGTGGACCATGTGTCATAAACTCAGGAGTTAGATCAATTGCACCTGAGCACATGCCCTCTCTCTCCCTTACTCACTCTCTCTCTCTGTCACAGACACACACACACACACACATACACACACACACACAGAGTTTATTGAGGACATGCTATATTCCAGGTATTGTGTGTCACACAAATTAGCTCATCTAGTTTTCTGATAAAGAGGAACTGTTATCATCACACCTCCCGCCATTTTAGAGATGGGAAACTGAGGCATGGAGAGGACAGGTAAAGTTCTGAAGGTCACGCAGCTAGTCACTTGCAGAACCAAGATTCAAACCAGGCAAGTCTGAATCCTGCACGATTCCTGCTCACTACGCCTCCAGAGGAACTCTGTGCAGCCCAAGGCCCAGGGCTGTCGACCAAGTCACATGAAGGCACCCATAAAAAAGGTAACCCAGAGTAAGCAGGTCTGTGCCTTCAGCCCAAATAAACATCCCGCCAGCATTTCCTCAAATTCCACCATCGCAGAGAGGGAACCAGGTGGGAGCCCATGTGGTTTTGATAGAACATCCATTCAAGCGGAGCTTAAATATTATAGCGGCACTGTTTGCACAGTTAAATTTAAGGATCTGTCAGTTTATGATGAATTTTTATTTTTAAGGGTTTCAAGTAAGCTGTAAACATTCACTCCAGACTGAAATTCCCCTCATTTAACACCTGGGAGGGGCAGGACAGGAAAGCAGGGGATGAAAATGGGAATGAGGGGTGAGCATGGTAGAGGGGTGTTGAGAAGAGCCTGGGCACCAGCCTGGGGAGGGGTGTACAGGGACCTCTTTCAACCAATATCTCCAAGAAGGGGTATGAAGGGCCGGTGCCCCATAATGAGGGAGGCCAACAGCTTCCCCAAAGGAAGCAGGGCCATTCTCCTTGAAACTCACGTTTAGTTTCCCCTTTCCCCCTTTCCAGCAAAGTGAGACAGTAATGGTCATTTAAGAATAACAACCCTGCCGGGGGCGGTGGCTCACGCCTGTAATCCCAGCACTTTGGGAGGCCGAGGCGGGCGGATCACAAGGTCAGGAGTTTGAGACCAGCCTGGCCAACATGGTGAAACCCTGTCTCTACTAAAAATACAAAAATTAGCCTGGTCTGGTGGCAGACACCTGTAGTCCCAGCTACTCAGGAGGCTGAGGCAGGAGAAATCACTTGAACCCAGGAGGTGGAGGTTGTAGTGAGCCGAGATCAGGCCACTGCACTCCAGCCTGGGAAACAGAGTGAGACTCTGTCTCAAAAAAAAAAAAAGAATAACAAACCCTTGAGAACTGTTTGCAGGTCTATTGCTGGAGGAAGGATGGAAGTCAGGAGATGATATGTGTGGTATGGTTGTAAGTTTTAAAACGTTTACATATATGTGGAAAAGGAGCTGACACTTTATAGAACTTTGCATTTTTTGGTATTTTTATTAGATTTTTGAATAGTAAACACATGGCTTTTGTCATCATAAACAAGTTGCTGCTAAATAAACAAAGAATAAATTAAAATGAATAACATGCTACGAGGGATTGCTAACCTATTCTCTGCTCTTATGCTGTGCCAGGTCCCGGGCACCTCTGCTACAGGTGCTATCTCATTTAATCTTCACAACACCCTCTGCCATGGCTACTATTTTTTCATTCCTGTTTTATAAATGAGGAAACTGACATTTAGGAAGTGAAGTAACTTGCCTAGAGCTACACAGTTAGGAAGTTGTATTAGTCTGCTAGGGCTGCCTTATTAAAATATCACAGACTGGGTGGCTTAAACAACAGAAATTAATTTTCTCACAGTTCTGGAAACTGGAAGTCTAAGATCAAGGTGTTGGCAATGCTGGTTTCTCCTGAAGCCTTTCTTTTTGGTTAGTAAAAAGAAATAATAACGACTACCTTCTCGCTGAGCCCTCACATAGCATTTTCTCTGTACATATACATACCTGGTGGCTTTGTGCGAAATTTCCTTTTCTTAAAAGGGCACCAGTCAGATTGGATTAGGATCCGCCCTAATGGCCTCATTTTAATTTAGTTACTTCTTTAAAAGCTCTTCCTCCAAATACAGTCACATTCTGAGATATTGGGAATTGGTGCTTCAATTTATGACTTTTGGGGAGTGGGCGGGACACAATTCAGCCCATACCAGAAGTGGAGTTGCTAAACCATAGGGAAATCTTGTTGAAGACTTTTATTCCGTTCAACCCGAGAAGTAGCATCTCATTCTCTCATGGGGCACTTAAGGGCTCACCTCTGGAAGACGGGGAACTGAACTTGGGTTCTCTGGTCTCCTCCCCAGTGCTTGGTAGCAACAGCATGGCCACCCAGGGCACCCCTCAGCCAGCGTGCCCACCTCCACTCTCCACACTGGCAGAGGACTTGCTGCCTGTGGTTGGAGGACGTGGATGAGGGAGCAGCTGGGAGGATGAACAAGGAATAATGACAACAGCTATTGTTTACTGACTCCTCCCCAAGTGTGCCAGCCACTCTGCCAATGTCACTTCCAATCTTCAGAGCAGTCCTATGAGGTAGGTATTACAGTTGCATCATCTGGGATTTTCTGATTGAAAATGACAGAAAAACCAACCAGGACTAATTTAAGCAAAACAAGGAATATATCAGCTATTGGTGCATAATCAACCACCCCAAAATGCAATGTTTAAAACAGTAAGTATTTATTCTCCAAAAATTAGCCGGGGGCGGTGGCATGAGCCTGTAGTCCTAGCTAGTCAGGAGGCTGAGGCAGGTAAATCGCTTGAATCAGGAGGCAGAGGTTGCAGTGAGCCGAGATTGTGCCACTTCACTCCAGCCTGGGTGACAGAGTGAGACTCCATCTCAAAACAAAAAACAAAAACAGTTAAGTATTTATTCTTGGTCATGAATCTACAGCGAGCTGGGTGGTTCTTGTGGTTTCCCTGGGTTCAGCCTCTGTGGTCAGCTCTGCTGTTTTTGGCTGAACTCTTCCGTGCATTTCCAGCTAGCAGACTGTAGGTTGGTCCAGGATGGCCTTGGCTGGGACAACTGGGTCTCCACACCTCTGGCAGGCTAGCTCAGGCTTGTTCACAGGTCCAAGAAAACCAACATATGTGTGCAAAGCTCTTTGAAGGGCATGCTCAGAACTGGCCCTCCATCACTTCTGCCACCTTCTATTGGCCAAAGCAAATCACAACAGCAACCCAAATTTAGGGAGGAAGGAAATAAATCCCACCTTTTGATAAGAATTGCTGTAAAGCCATATTGCAAGAAGGCGGGAGAACACAGAGAGGATTGGAGAAAGGAGGCCTTTTTTGTGATTCATCTTCCACAGGGAATTTATTAGTCTGTGTATCTATCTGGAAAGGCAAAAGAATCTGGCTTCTGGTACAGCTTAATGCAGACACTCAAATAATATTGCCATCTCCTGGCATGGCTCTGCTCCATGGGTTGCTGTGTTCTCAAAAATGCCCATTCCTGAACCAATCACTGTGGGAGGGAGCAGGTAGTGTGAGGGAAGTGCTCAGTACCTTAGTCCCTGAGCCAAGGATGAGCTTACCCCCAACTCATATAGGATGAGAGCAGGAGAGGAAGGGACCTCGACAGGAAACTAGGGATACCAGGTGGAAGGTGGAAGGCTGCTGGGCAAAGCATGGATGTCTGCTACAATTGTTACTTCTACTTTACAGAGGAGAAAACCATGGCTGGGAGAGTTAAGTGCCTTGAGCGAGGTGATTCAGTGTTGGAACAGGGCATTAATCCATGTCTGTGTCACCCTCCTTGGAGCCTGCACACTTTCCACAACTCCTGGCTGCCTCTTGATCCAGAGAGAGAAGAACATTCGTTACACAGGCTGCTTGCTAACTCCCCTCGCCAACTTTAGGTCATCTCCCTGCTCTGACCTCAGAAGGCAGCAGCCAAGATGAGGAAGGGGCTCGAAGCCACATCACTTGGGGAACTGCTGAGGCACTGGGGCTGGATGGTTTGGAGAAGACTCAGGGGGCTGAGAGCTGCCCCAGCATCTGAGCATCTTCCTAAGAGCCCACACAGCTGCCAAGGGCAGAACTGGGGCCAAGGAAAACAAATGGACCGTAAGGACCCTCTCAGGGTGGAGGGGGTAAGAGGGGAAGGGTAACTGGGAGAAAGAAGAGGAAGGAGGGAATGAGGAGGGGAGGGACAAGCAGGGGCCCACTGGGTACCCTTGAACTTGCCCAGATGATTTCCAGGGGATCTTGTGCCCCAGATCCGCAAGGTCAACTGTGTGATGCGGGATTTTCAGACAGTGACTTGGCCAAGTCACAAAACCCAGACAGGAATCGCCTCCCCCTCATCCTCCCTCACCATTCCAGGAGGCATCTCCTAAGTTCCAACCCAAATGGCCTCTGTTGGAGCCCCAGCGACAAGAAAGGAGAGTGGCAAGACCACAGCCTTTGCCTTGGTCAGAGCAGGGTTCGAGTGTCCTTCTCTGACACTCCTCAGCTATGTAATAGGGAACGGGTTGCTTTACTTCCCTGAGTCTCCAATTCCTCCTCTGAAAATGGGAAAAACCCCAACCTCCCAGGGCTGTTGTAGGAACCCAGTGAGCTAACGTGTGCCAAGTGCCTGCACTGAGTGCGAGCCCAGCACATCCTGAATATGGTGCATATGCAGCCCCTCAGGTTCCTACCCACCTCAGGCCCTGCACAGCGCCCCCCGCTGACTCAGAAATAGGTTCCAGGTGCCACAGACAGGAAACACGGGGCCCTGAGGGCTCCCTCCCCAGGCCCCTCTCAGCCTGCCCCTCTCTGTTCCTCCCCTCACCTCCTGGTGCCCACCGACACACAGATCTCTTTCACCTCCAACTGCAAGAACCCGGCAGCTGATTTAGGAGTGCGCTCAGGGCCCAGAATGTAAACCGTTTCTCACCAGGAATGTGTAAACAACCCATAAAGCAAAGGATTTGGGGCCTGGTCACGTGGCCCAGCTGCCCATAAAACCAAAGCATTGATCTCCGCTCTCCAGCAAGCCTCTAAGCCACGGGAATGATGGAGGGGGTGCGTCTTGGAAACCTGTAATCTTCCACCATACATCTCAGGTGGCATGTTTGAAGTCCTAGGATGAGTTATTTATATTATTTTTGCAACATGTACTGAAAGGGCATTAGCCAAAACTCCTGGCAATGGGGCTTACAGGGGCCTGGCCACTTAAAAAAATAGGGCGGACCAACGGGTCCCCCTAGCAAGTAACTCATGAGCTGGATTTTCTTTGGGTAGCCAGATAATCAAGGCCAGATCATCTTGCCCAGACTTCCCCAAATCCGGGTTGTTCAAGGATCACCTTCCCAACTTCTGCCGTATTGGTGTACTGCTTGATCTGTTATTCACTTCATGCTTTTTATTTTAAATCGCTACTTTTTACTTGGCTTCATTCCAAACAATATCCACAAAATCACAGGTTTGCTATCTTAGTTTAATTTTTTCTCTTATACGTTAAAATCTATTCATAATTTTAAATAACAAATATTTACCTTGTACCACGAAAAATCATCTAGCTTACACCAGTAAGCCATACTTCAGGAAACGCTGACCTAGTCAATCACACTCATTGTACAAATTAGGAAACCAAGGCCCATAGAAGAAGGCTCTTATCCAATGTCACTCAGCTATTGAGGGGCAGACTGGGAGCAGAAGGGATTCAGAACAGCTACCTATTTATTAAGCATTTACTTGTGCATGTTTCCTGATTCACATAACAATGAGCTAGTGTCTGTCACTGTCCCAGTTTTGCAGATGAGAGAAGTGAAGCCCAGAGAGGTTAAGTGGTTTGTCCAAGGTCACACAGCTAGTCAGTGGCTGAACCAGCATTTTTTTTTTTAAATAGGAAGAAGTGAAAGTTGTTTTTATTATTCATATATTACCAAGCAGGCATCTGATGACCTGTGGAATTAGAAGTACCCAGCAGACATTTGCAAGGGGTAGGCACACAGGTCAGCAGATCTAAATGGCAGTGATCTTCCTTTAGATTCTTTTCTACTGAGGTGAACTGCTCAAAAGACAGGGATGCCTTTAGTCCAGGCTAACCACTGTAGCCTCTATTCAATTAACACAGGAAGAAAGACCCTCCTTCCTTCCACCACTGGGACTCAACAGTGTACATTTCCAATCTTAATAGAGCAAAGCCAGGCTTCTGCATTGATGACTGAGGCAGAGGGACAGGAGTGGTCCAGGGTTCTCAAAACACTGATGTTCTGTATTTTTCCAGACTTCCATACGATTGTCTGCCCCAGACTGTAGGAAATGCTGGTTCACTTGCTGAACAGAGTGTCTGTTCAGCAAACTAACCAACATTTTAACTTAGGTGTGCCTGACTTCAAAATCTGGTCGTTTCTGATTTATTTATTTATTTATTTATTTATCTTTCAATAATTTTTGTTTTATACTTTATTTTTATTTATTTATTTTTAATGGGGACAGAGTCTTGCTCTATTGTGCAGGCTAGACTGCAGTGGCATGATCTCAGTTCATTGCAACTTCCCCCTCCCGGGCTCAAGCAATTCTCCTGCCTCAGCCTCCTGAGTAGCTGGGATTATAGGCACAGGCCATCATGCCTGGCTAATTTTTGCATTTTTAGTAGAGACAGGGTTTCGCCATGTTGACCAGGCTGGTCTGGAACTCCTGACCTCAAGTGATCCTCCTGCCTTGGTCTCCCAAAGTGCTAGGATTACGGATGTGAGCCACTGTACCAGGCCTGATTGATTGATTGACTGATTGATTGATTTTTGAGATGGAGTCTCGCCCTGTTGCCCAGGGTGGAGTGCTATGGTGTGATATCGGCTCACAGCAACCTCTGCCTCCTGGGTTCAAGCAATTCTCCTGTCTCAGCCTCCCAAGTAGCTGAGACTACAGGCACACACCACCACACCTGGCTAATTTTTGTATTTTTAGTAAAGATGGGGTTTCACCATATTGGTCAGGCTGGTCTCGAACTCCTGACCTCAGGAGATCCACTCACCTCAGCCACCCAAAGTGCTGGGATTATAGGTGTGAGCCACCGTACCCAGCTGGCTTATTTATTTTTAAAAATAGGGACAGGGTCTTGCTCTGTTGCCTAGGCTGGAATGCAGTGGCACGATCATAGCTCACTGCAGCTTCAAACCATTGGGCTCAAAGAGTCTTCCTGCCTTGACCTCCTAAAGTGCTGGGGTTACAGGTGGAAGCCACTGAGTTGGCCCCAAAGTCTCACTCTTAATTTCCCAAGAGAAAGAGGGAGGAGAGAGGAAGGAAGGAATGGGATGTTTATTTATTTATTCTGGGGAGTAGGTAGAGGGTGGAACTCAATTGGAAAGAATGGGATTTTTTTTAAGTGCTAGCAACTTTTACTTCCATTGCAGTATCCTTCTCTGCTTACCCACTGAGTGTCCTTGTCCCATAAAATTCTCACCATAGCCTAGAGCTGCCACAAAGAACAGTGTGTCTCACTCCCAAAGCCCTGGGCACACAAATGGACAATTCCAGGATTCCAGTGTGATGTTACCAAAGGAAACCCTCCACCACTCATACCCTTAGTGGAACCTGCAGAGCTGTGGTTATGGACACTGGGCTTATACTTGGGAAAGTTGGGTTTGGGATCAGCCAACCTAAAATCAAATCCCAGCTCCTCTGCTCCCTAATTAAGTAAACTGGGCAAGCCACTCAACCTTGCTCATCCTCAATAATGTTGTACTTACCTCATAGGATTCTAGTGAGAGTTTAAATCACTGCTACATGTAAGGTGCTTAGCACAGTGCCTGGGACACATGCTTAATATTCTCTATAAAGATAAAAGAGGGAGGGACAGTGAGAAACAATGCCCGTCTCCCGCAGGACCCTGCAGCAGATCTACAGCCACCACACGGGTGGCAGCACAGGGCTATGGATCAAGGACACTGAGGGATGGAGGGAAAAGCATGGGCAGAAGAGCTAGTCCTGAATCCAGCTTGGAGCAGGAGGCCAGGGCCCCAGATGACGCTGGCTGCCCCTGCTCTTCTCCAACTTGATTACAATTCTCCAGCACAATGTACCGAGAATGCAACATCTTGAAATAAAGAGAAAATGTCTGCAACAATCTGGGTTATTACCTCATTCCTGGAAGAACAGGATGTTCTGTAATGCTTGACTAAATGATCCCAGTTGCTCCCAGGGTAGAAACCCAGAGTGGAGCACATTCAAGGTCTCTGAGCTCGGGTGTGACATGCGGCTTGCACAGATAGGGGTCCATCGACCCTGGGCAGCTTACCTGAACCCTGGGGGACCTGCTCCCTGTGTGTCCTAGGCTTTTATTTATCCCTGTTGCCTACCTGTGAGTAATAAAGTTTTTTTTTCTTTTTTTTTTGAGATGAAGTCTTGCTCTGTTGCCCAGGCTGGAGTGCAGTGGCATGATCTCGGCTCACTGCAAGCTCCACCTCCCGGGTTCATGCCATTCTTCTGCCTCAGCCTCCCGAGTAGCTGGGACTACAGGCGCCCACCACCACACCTGGCTAATTTTTTTGTATTTTTAGTAGAGACGGGGTTTCACCGTGTTAGCCAGGATGATCTCAATCTCCTGACCTCCTAATCTGCCCGCCTCGGCCTCCCAAAGTGCTGGGATTACAGGCGTGAGCCACCGCGCCCGGCCAATAAAGTTATTTTGCCTGACTTGTGGTTGTCTTCTGTCTCACCAGATGAGAACTAGGAGCTTTTACACTTGGCCATAGAGGAGCCCACATTATTGTGATGGTCACATGGATTTGCTGAGCCTCTTCTCTCAACTACCAAAGGGGGATCACCTGGGCCCAAATTTATTTATTTACCTACTTATTTTTTAGCTTTATTGAGGTACAATTGATAAAAATTGTACATATTTAAAAGTGCACAACTTGATGTTTTGATATACATATAGATAGTGAAATGATCACCACGATCAAGCTAAGTAACATATCCATCACCTCACATAATTACTTTTTGTGTGTGTGGTGAGAATACTTAAAACCTACCTTCTAAGAAAATTTCAAGTAACCAATACAGTACTGTTAACTCTAGTCACTGCTGTACCTTGGATCTCCAGAACTTATGCCTCTTGTGCAACTGGAACTTCATACCCTTTGAACAACCTCTCCTTGTTACCCCTAGCCCCTAACTCCTGGAAAGCACCATTCTACTCTGTGCTTCTATGAATTCAACTATTTCAGATTCCACATATATGTGAGGTCCTGCAAACCATATATCTCATAAGGGGCTAATATCCCAAACATATAAGGAACTCAAACTGCACAATAGCACAAAACAATAAGAACAACAACAGATAATCTGACTTAAACACTGGGCAAAGGGCCTGAATAGACATTTTTTCAAAAGAAGAACATATGAATGGCCAACAGCTCTATGAAAAGATGCTCAGCATCACTCATCATCAGGGAAATGCAAACCAAAACCACAGTGAGATATCATCTCCTACCTGTTAGAAAGGCTATCATCAAAAAGACAAAAGATAACAAGTGTTGGCAAGGATGTGGAGTAAAGAGAACACTTGTACTCTCTTGGTGGGAATGCAAATTGATACAGCCATTATGGAAAACAGTATGGAGGTTTCTCAAAAAATTAAGAATAGAACTACCACATGATCTGGCAATCCCGCTCGTGGGTATAAGTGTAAAGGACTTGAAATCAGTATCACAAAGAGATGTCTGCACTCCCGTGTTTACTGCAGCATTATTCACAATAGCCAAGATACGAGAACAACCTAAATGTTGCTTCCAACAACATTTGTTTTTATTCAACAAATGGATGAATAAATATAATGTGGAGAGAGAGAGAGAGAGAGAGTGTGTGTGTGTGTGTGTGCATAAAAACAGGAGATCCTACCACTTGGGACAACATAGATAAACCAGAAGGAAATTATGCTAAGTGAAATAAACCAGGACCCCAAATTTATTTATTTATTTATTTATTTATTTATTTATTTATTTATTTATTTGAGATGGAGTCTCACTCTGTTGCCCAGGCTGGAGTGCAGTGGCACAATCTCATCTCACTGCAACCTCCGCCTCCTGGGTTCAAGCGATTTCCAAGTAATTTTTATATTTTTAGTAGAGACGGGGTTTCACCATGTTGGGCAGGCTTGTCTCAAACTCCTGACCTCAAGTGATCCACCATCCTTGGCCTCCCAAAGTGTTAGGATTACAGGTGCGAGCCACCGTGCCTGGCCCCAAATTTAAATGAATATTTTTATGTTCATGGATTTGAGTCCTGGGCTTGTCAGGGCTCATGGTGCTGTCCAAGCTCACAGGGACCAACCTTTAATTTCACAAACTTGAGAACTCTGTGCACGTGTGTGTGTGTGTGTGAGCACACACACACACACACACACAGTTTCATACATAAGTGAGAGGCAGCTTTCTCATGTTTAGGGTTTTGATCTTAACTCTGCCATTATGACTGAAATTACTGACCTTGCTAAATCTCAGTATTTCTAATTGTAAAATGAACATAGTCAAATCTTCTTAAAGAACTGTTTTGAATACTATATGGATAAAATCTATAAAGCACTTTCTACAGTGCCTCACACATGGTAAAGGCTCAACACATAAGCCTAATACGCAATTCCTTGTTTCTGAGAAAAAACTTCATGGCCCGATTCAGGAAATTGATACTGAGAAATGCTTGTTGGGTTCTTGAACAGAGGAAAATAAAAATGTGAACCTTACCAAGTCCATTGCTGAAATCCACTGAATTGCTAAATAAATATTAGCTGCGACATTAGATTGGTTGTACTTCCTCATTCAACACACATTTCTTTGAGTGCCAACCAAGTAAAGGCACGAAGCTGGCTCTTGGGCAGTAAGACTAAAGACCCTGGTGTGCTCAAGCTGCAACTTGCAAACACTCCTAGTCTAGAGGGGAAGGTCACAAACAACCAAGTGTACAGCAGGAAGCATACAGGGCCCTGTTACTAGCTCTGTAAGTGTTATGAAGGTGCTCAGGAAAACATAAATTATTCCACCCAGCAGGATCCAGTAAGCAGGAAGGCAGCCTTTTGAGTTGATTCTTTAAAAATGGGAAGAATTTCCTTTTTAAAAAGACAAATTGCCCAGTCTGCATATCCAAATTCCACCCATTGGCCTAGCGTGGTGGCTTATGCCTGAAATCTCAGCAATTTGGGAGACCGAGGCAGGTGGATCACCTGAGGTCAGGAGTTCAAGACCAGCCTGGCCAACATGGCGAAACCCTGTCTCTACTAAAAAATACAAAAATCAGCCGGGCATGGTGGTGGGCACCTGTAATCCCAGCTACTCAGGAGGCTGAGGCACGGAGGAGTGCTTGAACCCAGGAGGCAGAGGTGGCAGTGAGCCGAGATAGAGCCATTGCACTCCAGCATAGGTGACAGAGCGAAACTTGGTCTCAAAAGAAAAAAAAAAAAAAGAAAAAGAAAGAAAGAAAAAACAAAAACAAAAAAACAAATTCTACCCATCCTTCAAAAGCCACTTCCTCCCAAAAGCCCTTCCAGGAGCACTCCTAAGTGGAAGTGTCCCTTCCCTCCTCTTTTCACATCATTTTGAAGCCCTTTATCTGCCCAGCTTGTAGGGCTCTTATCACCTACTTGTATTTCTGTGGCTCTTTTTCCTACCTGTCATTTTAATGACAACTCCCTGAGGGCCTTTCTTGCACACAGTGAGCACTAAATAGCTGAGCCAAACTGAATGGAAAGCTGTGTTCTGATGGCCAAAGGCGGGGCCTTGGGTGCCTGGGATGGAGTTCCTGCCTGCACACGCTCTAGTCACAGGCTCCTCTAACAGCAGTCCAGCTCTGCAAGAACAAAGAATATGTGTGTACATGTGAGCTACGGCACCCAACTAACCCTGAACCGTCTCTGCAACCTCACCCTGCCCTGATTATCTCAACACGCGGGTCCCCAGCCTCCCCTGGCTGGACCCACTGAACACGTGGTCTGTAGGGTTACCACGAGATCACGCCAGGTGGGCTCTGCCCTTTAGGTTACTTGGGAGTTAAAGTGGGTGATGGGCACATTCTTTGGTAGGCATTTTATATTCTTCGCTTCATCCTCACAGCATCTCGAAATAGGTGGTATCATCTTAACTCATTTACAGATGAGGGAAAGTAAGAATTGAAAATCACCCCATTAGTAACCTGGGAATCATCTTTGATTCTTCCCTTCCTCCCACTGCCCACAAACCGACCCATTCCCTATCCTGACCATTTTTATCTGTCGAGTGTTTCTCAAATCCATAATTTTCTCTCCATGCTACTACCACCAGCCCAATCCAAGCCACCATTCCCTCTTGCCTGTGTAAACACCATAACTTCCCAACTGGTCTCCCTGTCACCACTCTGACCTCAGTACTGTAGCCAATGACTTTTTGGCTGAAAATGTTTTCAGCTGGGGACAGTGGCTTGCGCCTGTAGTACCAGCTTTCTGGAGGCTGAGGAGGAAGATGGCTTGAGCACAGAAGTTCGAGGCTGTAGTGAGCTATGGTCACTGTACTCCAGCCTGGGCAACAGAGTGAGACCCTGTCCCTAAAAAATAAAAATTAGGCTGGGCACGGTGGCTCACACCTGTAATCCCAGCACTTTGGGAGGCTGAGGCAGGCAGATCACCTGAGGTTGGTAGTTCGAGACCAGCCTGGCCAACATGGTGAAACCCCGTCTCTACTAAGAATACAAAACTAGCTGGGTGTGGTGGCGGGCACCTGTAATCTAAACTACTCGGGAGGGTGAGGCAGGAGAATAGCTTGAACCTGGGAGGCGGAGGTTGCCGTGAGCCAAGATTGTGCCACAGCACTCTAGCCTGGGCAACAGAGCGAGACTGTGCCTCAAAAAAAATAATAAAATAAAATAAAAATAAATAAATAAAAATAAAATAAAATAAAAAATTTTAAAGTTTCAGTGTAATTTGTTTATACATATACCTACAATACATGCATGCATATCCATCCATAAATACAATTTTACACAAATGCCTAAAAATGATCAGAAATACCCTTTATTTAGTCAGTACAGTTTTCTTTCTTTTCTTTTTGGTTTGGCTCCTCCTTTTCCACCCCCTCGCCTCACACAGCACCCCACACTCATGCCAACGACCTGCTGTGTGTCATTCCGTGTTTTTATCGGTACTCATTCAATCCTGAGCACATATTTGTATGCACGTTTACACATACAGAATTTACTCATTATTGCTTCTTTTTTTAAAATGGGACCATCCTATAAAAACATTTAAAACAATATTATAGTTTTCTGCATCTTACCTTCTTCACCCAACAACACTTCATAGACATCTTTCCAAGTCATCGAGTATAGCTCTAATTCTTTCTTTTTAATGGCTGCATAATATTTCACTGTGTGGATGTATCAGTGTATTCAGTCACCATCTTGTTTTTATTTTTGTTGTTCTGAGACAGAGTCTCACTCTATCACCCAGGCTGGAGTACAGTTGTGCAATCACCCCCTCACTGAAGCCTTGAACTCCTGGGCTCAAGGGATCCTCCCACCTCAGCCTCCTGAGTAGCTGGGACTATAAGAGAGTGCCATTAGACCTGGCTAATTTTTTTTTAAGAGATGGGGTCTCACTATGTTGCCCAGGCTGGTCTTGAACTCCTGGATTCAAGCAATCTTCCCACCCCAGCCTCCCAAAGTGCTGGGATTACAAACATGAGCCACCATGCCCAGCCTGGTCATCTCTTTGTTGATGGTCATTGTCTGCTTTCATTTTTTTGCCATTGGGAGCAATGTGGCACTATTAGGTAGAGTTCTTAGAGGCAGCAGAAGCTAATGCTGTTTAATTGACCTGGAGGCTCAGTTGCTAGGACCAAAGCCCTAAACCATGCCACAGAACAGCCTGATAAGCTCACTGGCTTTGGTCTCACGAAGCTCTCTCCTGCTCCACCCATGCCACCTCTACACCTGGAATTCCACCTTGCAGTCCCTGGGAAACTGCCTCTGGTGCTGCAGCCACCAGAACTGGACTCTTGTCTGGTCCCATGTTAACACAAAATGGGAGAAGTCTCACAGGATGCATCTAATTGGCAGAGCCTGCTGGAATGGCCACATCCTAGCTGCAAAGGAGGCTGGAATGTCAATGGAAATTCTTGAACTGAGGAGGTGATTTCCCCAATTATAAAGAAAGGCTATTCAAAAGATGATGGGCAGCTATGAATATGGCAGTATCTACTGCAATTTTGCTGTACATAAGTCTTTCTTTATTGGGGCATTTTATATATATATATATATTTTTTTTTTTTTTAATTTTTTGAGATGGAGTCTCACTCTGTCACCCAGGCTGGAATGCAGTGGCACGATCTTGGTTCACTGCAACCTCTGTCTCCTGGGTTCAAGTGATTCTCCTGCCTCAGCCTCCTGAGTAGCTGGGATTACAGGCCTGCACCACCACACCTGGCTAATTTTTGTATTTTTAGTAGACATGTGATTTCACCATGTTGGTCTGGCTGGTCTCGAACTCCTGACCTCAGGTGATCTGCCTGCCTCAGCCTCCCGAAGTGCTGGGATTACAGGCATGAGCCACCTCGCTCAGCCAAGGGGTCTTTATTTTTGTGGGGTAGGTTTGCAGGAGTTGAATGGCTGCTTTCCAAAATGTCTGTAACATTGCACGTTTCCACCAGCAGTATGTGGGAGTACCACTTTCTTTACCTCCCCACCAGCTATAGGTGTGAGAGCTCTGTCAGATATAAAACTTGATCACGGCTGGGCTCGGTGGCTCACGCCTGTAATCTCAGCACTTTGGGAGGCTGAGGCAGGTGGATTACCTGAGGTCAGGAGTTCAAGACCAGCCTGGCCAACATGGTGAAACCCCATTTCTACTAAAAAACATATATAAAAATTAGCCAGGCATGATGGCACACGCCTGTAAACCCAGCTACTTGGGAGGCTGAGGCAGGAGAATTGCTTGAGCCTGGGACGGGGAGGTTGCAGTGAGCCGAGATTGTGCCACTGCACTCCAGTCTGGCTGACAGAGCAAGACTCTGTCTCAAACAAACAAACAAACAAACAAACAAACTTGATCACTTTGCTGACTGTTAATATAACAGTATATAACTGTTAATATAAATTTGAGTATATTTTTCATGTTTGTTGGTCATTCCGTTGACTGTCTAGTTATCACCTTTACCCATTTTTCTGTTGTGATGGCTTCTCCTTTCAGGCTGCATGCTGGATGTCTTCCATCTGTCCTTCCAGATCAGGCTCTGCTTTCTCCATCTGCTATGTGCCTCTTATCCCATACGGACTGTATAGCCAGCTTCTGGTTGGGTTTGGCCAGTGTGAGGCACACCTGAAGATCACTGGGCAAGAGGAAAGAGAGATTGGGGTATTTACACCCAAGCCCTTTTCCTGCCCTTGATGGGCATCATGAATTGGCTTCATTCCTCTGCAGTCCCTGTCTTCTGGCCCTCCACCCGCCATATAGTCTTTTCCAGGCTCTGAAAACTCCTTGATATCCCAACTCCTTTTGGCCTTGGTGGAAATTATTTCCTTCTGATACCAGCTCTGCGGTTGTGCAGGTCCCTGGATGCATTTGCTAAACCCTGCACACCCCTCTGAAAATAGTCCCTCTGTATTGTCCCTTCATTATACTGCCTTAAACTACCCCAGTTGATCGTGCCACCTACCTCTTGCCAGAACTGTCAGTGACATAAGATAGGAACCTTTTCTCTGTCTTTAGTAGACAGTGCTATTTTTCAAACTCTAGTGTTTGCCCACTGAGTTTGTTTTTAGTATCTTTTGCCATACTAAAGATTTGATTTATAAATATATAGTCAAATTTAATTTTTAAGTAATCTCTCTTTTCTTTTCTTTTCTTTTTTTTTTTTTTTGAGACGGAGTCTTGCTCTATTGCCCAGGATGGAGTGCAGTGGCACGATCTCGTCTCGCTACAACCTCCGCCTCCCAGGTTCAAGTGATTCTCCTGCCTCAGCCTCCTGTGTAGCTGGGGTTACAGGCATGCGCCACCATGCCCAGCTCATTTTTGTATTTTTAGTAGATGCAGGGTTTTGCCATTTTGGCCAGGCTGGTCTCAAACTCCTGCCACCCTCCTCGGCCTTTCAAAGTGCTGGGATTATGAACGTGAGCCACCGCCTTTTTTTTTTTTTTTTTTGAGATGGAGTCTCGCTCTGTCGCCCAGGCTGGAGTGCAGTGGTGTGATCTTGGTTCACTGCAACCTCCACCTCCCAGATTCAAGAGATTCTCCTGCCTCAGCCTCCTGAGTAGCTGGGATTACAGGCACCCACCACCACGCCCAGTTAATTTTGTATTTTTAGTGGAGACGGGGTTTCACCATGTTGGCCAGCCTGGTCTCAAACTTCTGACCTGAGGTGACCCGCCCACCTCAGCCTCCCAAAGTGCTGGGATTACAGGCGTAAGCCACTGCACCAGGCCAATCTCGCTTTTCTTTGACAAATAAGGTCTTCCCAGCCTCTAGACCAGAAGTTGGGAAACTTTTTGCATAAAAATCCAGCAAGTAACTATTTCAGGCTTTGAGGGGTGTATGGTCTCTGTCATAACCACTCAACTCTGGCATCATGACACAAAAGCAGCCATAAATATGCCAACGAATGTGCTTGAATAAAACATTGTTTATAAAAATAGGCAGGCAGAAGGCCGGGCGTGGTAGCTCATGCCTTTAATCCCACCACTTTGGGAGGCCGAGGCAGGCAGGTCAAGAGGTCAGGAGTTTGAGACCAGCCTGGCCAACATGGTGAAAACCCATCTCTACTAAAAATACAAACAAAAAAATTAGCTGGGTGTGGTGGCAGGTACCTGTAATCGCAGCTACTCAGGAGGCTGGGGCAGGAGAATCGCTTGAACCTGGGAGGCGGAGGTTGCAGTGAGCCGAGATCGTGCCGCCGCACTCCAGCTCAGGTGACAGTGCGAGATTCTGTCTCAAAAAAAAAAAAAAAAAAAAAAATAGGCAGCAGCAATTCTACTTCTAGGTAAATGCCCAAGAAAAATGACAGCATAGTTCACACAAATACTGGTACCTGAATGTTCATAGCAGCACTAATCATAATAGCCAAAAGGAGGAAACAAACTAAATGTCCATCAATGGATGAATGGATACGCAAAATGTGGGATATCCATAAAATGGAATATTATTCACCCATGAAAAGGAGTGAAGTTCTGATACTTGCTACAACATGGATGAATCTTGAAAACATGCTAAGAGAAAAAAAAACAGTTACAGATGATCACTTATAATATGACTCTATTCATATGAAATGTCCAGGATTGGCAGATCTATAGAAACAGAAAGTAGATTAGTGGTTGCCTAGGGCTGGGGAGGATAGGGAATGGGGGTTGATAGCTAAGAGGTATGGAGTTTCTTTCTGAAGTGATGAAAATGTTCTATAATTGACTTTGGTGATGGTTGCATGTATCTAAGAATATACTAAAAATCATTGAGCTGTATAATTCAAGAGAGTGAATTACATAGTATGTGCATTATATTTTAATAAAACTGTTGTTTTTTTAAGTCAGCCAGCCAGCTGGATGCGGCCCATGTGCTGTAGTTTGCTGGCCCCTGCTCTATGTTAAACATACAGTGTCCTAGAATATCTTACATTATTTTGTATTATTTTAATTCTTACATTTACGTTTTTGATCTATCTGAAATTTTGGATTTTGTGGGGTTTTTTTTTTTTGACATTTTAATGACTCATGGTAGGCAAGCTTTATTTATTTATTTTTCCAAGTTTTTTTTTAAATATACTTTAAGTTCTAGGGTACATGTGCACAACGTGCAGGTTTGTTACATAGGTATACATGTGCCATGTTGGTGTGCTGCACCCGTTAACTCGTCATTTACATTAGGTGTATCTCCTAATGCTATCCTTCCCCCCTCCCACCACCCGATTTTGTGATTTAAGATGAGGGTTCATTTTATTTATTCCAGAGGGTTACATTATCAGGCCAGCACCATTTGTGAAATAAACTATCCTTTTTCCACTGTGATGAGATACTTCTTTTGTCAAATGCTAACATCTATATCCTGAGATCTAATTCTGGATTATTTATCCTCTTCCACAGATCTATTTGTCTATGCCTTTCTAATATCACAATGATCTGATTTTAGTGACTTCATTGCATGTTCTGGTTTCTGTAAAGGAAGTCCCCCCTCATGTTCCTTTCTTTCACACTTGACTTGCAGCCAGTGAGCTTATCAAAATGGATATCACTCCCTGCTTAAAAGCCTTTAATGGATTCCCATTGCTCTAACAATTATGGCCCAAATTCTAATGGGCCCGTGAGCTCTGCCTGCTTGGTCCTGCCCAGCTCTCCAGCTTCTCTTGGCTGAGCACGCCTCACCTGGTACTCTGTACCGCAGCCACGCTGATGTTTCTCAAGTGCTCCTGCTCCATCCAGTCCCCGGAACTTTGCATAGGCTGTTTCCTCTGCCTGGGATGCTTTTACTTTCCCTTTGCCAAGTTAACCTCCCCTCTTTCTTCAACATCAGCTTGATCATCATTCCTGGGGGATGATGGCTATGCTGACCTCCCTGACCAGAACAATTCTCTGTCCCTACATTGGGAACCAATGTGTTGCACTTACTGCACTTACATTACATTTATCTGTATAATATTTTGACCAATGCCTGCCTCCTTCAGCTCCCCATTGCCCTCCCAGTAATTAGCACTGTGTGACACCCATGGTAGGTACTCCAAAAAATTTGAAGGAGTGAATAAGCAGGTAGAGACTGAATTCAGGCACCTGTCTCTCTGTTCCCAAATCTATTCTCTTCCCTTCATCACGCTGTGTACTGCTCTGGAGCAAGCCCTGCATGGGACCTTAGAAGACCTGGGTTCTAGGCTCAGCTCTGCCTGTAATTGAGGCAGTTCCCTAAATCTGGTCTCCAAGTGCCTCTAGTGAGTCTCACAAACACCCTGGGAGGCAGTCGGTGAAGGGATACATTTCCCTCTGATTTCACAGTTGAGGAATCAGAAAGAGGCTAGGGATGAAGTGACTTGCCGGAGGTCACACAGTCAGTCAGAATCAGAGCCCAGAGCCCTGCCCTCCAGGCCCCTACATCAGTGCTCATCTTGAAAGAACCTGTTCCCTGGTTGGGTTTCCCCATTTATGAGATGGTGAAGAGGGGTTTGGATGGGATGGTGTCAACGGTGTTTCACAAGCCTCAGGCACCCTAGGCTTTGCCATATCTGAGTTCCATCTGTATTACTAGTTACTTAAAATTTTTATTTAAAGGCCTCCTAGGGGAAAAAAAACCTTTATTACCTTTATCTTTTAATTTATTTTTTGAAAAGAAACTTCTAAAAATGAAGAAAACTTGTATTACTTCTGTCATTCTATTGTAACCACCCCTGGTCAGTTGCATTTTTATCTAAGACATATTTGTGTTAGTTTGTTCTCACACTGCTATAAAGAACTGCCCAAGACTGGGTAATTTATTTAAAAAAAAAAAAAAAGAGGTTTAACTGAGTCACGGTTCCACATGGCTGGGGAGGCCTCAGGAAATCTACAATCATGGAGGAAGGGGAAGCAGTCACCTTCTTCACAAGGCGGCAGGAGAGGGAAGAGTGAGCAAGAGCAGGGAAAACTGCCTTATAAAACTATCGGATCTCATGAGAATTCACTCACTATCTATCACCAGAGCAGCAGGGGGAACCGCCTCCTTAATCCAATCACTTCCCACTAGGTCTCTCCCTAAACACCTGGGGATTACAATTCAAGATGAGATTTGGGTGGGGACACAGACCCAAACCATATCAACATTTGAGAATGGCTCACCTGGGAACTATTTCAAATCCTCTCAAGTTTCTGTGTTTGGAAACCCCGATCTGGGGCTGGTTGAGGTCGGGCACCCCTCCATGAAGCTGTCATTGGTTCGGTCAACAAATATCTGTTTAAAACCATGATGTGCAAAGCACCAGGCCACACCCTTCCACAACACGGTGGGGCAGGAGGGGGCCAGGCCTGTGATCGTCTTGAGAAGGTGTTGGGGGCTACAGTGTCTGACTATGTGTCTGTGTCAGAGCATGCCTATCTGTTGAGTGTGTCAAGGTTGATGTCTGTGTGTCTGTCTGTGTGAGAGTTTATGTGATTGTGTGAACACACTGGCATACAGGCCCTTTCCCCTGGGCTCCCACCACAGCCCTTCCTTCCCCGCCCAGTGCGGGGTCAGCTCATGTGACAGCCCTGGGTTGGGGCCTGCTTTCTCTCAGGGCCAGAGCTGTTGAGTGAGAGAGACAAGGCGGGCCACCAAGGTGGGCACTTCAGCCCCATCAGATCTCCTGGAGGTCAGCGAGCAAAGGGGGCCCTCAGGAGTCCTCAGTGGGACTAAGCCACCCTGGGAGCTAGAGTTCTGGAATATTCCTGATCCTTCTCATTCTACCAATGGGGAAATGGGCTTTGAAGGGGGAGGACTTGCCAGAGACATTGAATGTGCAAGTGGCAGGGCCAGGCTCAGGATTGTCATCAACCCCTCTGCAGCTTCTCCACAGGTTCCCAGGAAGCAGCCATGCACTGTCTACTGCAAAGGCAATTTGACATGAGGAGAAAACAAGAACTTTAAAATAATACAAATAAAAGCTAATGTGGGCCAGGCATGATGGCTCATGCCTGTACTCCCAGCACTTTGGGAGGCCAAGGCAGGCAGATTACCTGAGGTCAGGAGTTTGAGACCAGCCTGGCCAACATGGTGAAACCCCGTCTCTACTAAAAATACAAAAATTAGCCGGGCATGGTGACGCGCACCTGTAATCCCAGCTACTTGGAAAGCTGAGACAGGAGAATTGCTTAAACCCGGGAGGCGGAGGTTGCAGTGAGCCGAGATCGTGCCACTGCACTCCAGCCTGGGTGACAGAGTGAGATTCCATCTCCAAAAAAAAAAAAAAAAAAAAAAAAAGCTAATGTGTGCAGAGCACTCTGATGTTAGGTACTGTTTTAAGCACTTTAAATTTACTAACACATTTAGTCCTCAGATAACTATGAGGTAGATGTGCATATTATCATTTCATTTTCCAGATAAAGAAAAAGTACGGCACAGAGAGGTTAACTAACTGGACCAGGATCACACAGCTGGTAAGCTGCCTTCATGACCAACATTCTACCTCAACATTAGGCAAAGAAGGGGCAGAGGGCCGTGGATAGAAAGACACCTTTCTTCAGCTGGGAGCGGTGGCTCATGCCTGTAATCCCAGCACTTTGGGAGGCTGAGGCGGGCGGATCACGAGGTCAAGAGATCAAGACCATCCTGAACAACATGATGAATCCCTGTCTCTACTAAAAATACAAAAATTAGCTGGGCTACTGAAGCTATATTCAGTAGGGACTTTCTCCTCCAGAGAGCATGCACATTTTGATTTTACCTGTCCTCAGACTGACCCTTTGCTCATTAAAATAGTAAAAACACACCCCTGGGTGGAGATTTAAGATGCTAATGAACTGTACATGCTACGTATGAAAAAGTATGTGTGGCTGCCGAGCATGTGCACCCAGAGACCACCCAGAACATGCTTACTATAATAGTAACACCTCTTCCTACCTCCTTATGAATAATGCTGGAAGATTCCTGTAAAGGGAGCTTCCCTAGTGCCAGTCTTGGCTGTCTCATCCTCGTGAGCAGCCCACCCTGATCTTTCAAAATATTCTTTTTCTTTTTTTCTTTTCTCTTTTTTCAGACAGAGAAGAAAACCAGTGTGGCAAGGGGAGAGGGGTTGGGAGCTGGGGTCCCAGTGTCAGGCAGGGGCAAGATCCCACTTTATCTCCAAGGTCATTTTTAAGGAATCTGCTTTTTTTTTGTTGTTTTTTTAAGACAGAGTTTTGCTCTGTTGCCCAGCCTGCAGTGCAGTGGCATGATCTTGGCTTACTGCAACCTCCACTTCCCGGGTTTAAGCAATTCTTCTGCCTCAGCCTCCTGAGGTGCTGGCACGTGCCATCACACCCAGCTAATTTTTGATTTTTAGTAGAGATGGGGTTTCACCATGTTGGCCAGGCTGGTCTCGACCTCCCGATCTCAAGTGATCCACCTGCAAAATATCTTTTTATTTTTCGACAAATTACTCTATGATTCACCTCCTTTGCTGGGTGTCTCTTGTTTAAATTCTTTTAAACTAAGAAGACAAGAACCGAGGTCTTACACAAGCCATCAACATAAAGGCACACAGTTAGTAAGGGGTCAAACAGGCACTCGAAGCCAGGCCCACATGCTCTGAAACCTGTGATCTTATCCGCTCAGCTCTCCTTCCTCAGTTATCTCTGCATCTCAAAACCATGTGCGAGGAAGACAAGGCACAAACATTGTCCCATTTTACAGAGAGGAAAGGGAGGCAGCCTGCTTGAGAGCGCACACAGCTGGTGAACACAGGGCCTGTGCTCAGAAACTCAGGTCCACCTGATTCCCTGGCCAGTGCCTCTTTTCTTTGTTCCTTCAGGAATATTCCAGAAAAGGCTCCAGTTCTATGGTTGTCTATGGTCAGCAATGCACTGCTGCCAGGGATTCTTTCCGAGCAAGATCTTATTTCTTATTTTACTGGAGCTTCCCACAAGCCTGTGAAGGTCAGAACATGCTCCATTTCACACAGGGGCAATCAGAGGTCCAGAGAGGGGAAGAGACTTCCCCAAGCCTTGGGCCAGGGTTCCTGTCTCTAAGTCCAGGGAGAGAGGCCCAGGGCAGGGTGTCCTGCAGGGACAGGCTCCAGCTAGGCAGGCTCTCTCTGCTCTGGGTGAAGTCATCGCCTTATCAGCTAATTGCCACCCTGAGGCCTAATCCTGCACTCAGCTGGAACCTTCGGGAATGGTTTCTCAGAGATGAGATGGGAGCTGTTATTGTCCAGATGAGAGGGCTGGGGGGCGGGCAGAGGGAGGGGGCAAGTTTACACTCATAATTCCCCTTGCAGCAGTTTCTCAAAAACCTCCGGAGGCAGAGACATTTCTGGGGCCTTTATGGGCAGGACTGAAGGTTTCTGCTGCTTTTCTGCCCAGTTGGCTGAGATGCCTGCCTTGTTAACAGAAACAGCGTCAGGACAAGCCAGCTTCCTATAAATAGACAAAGCTGGGGTGAAATAAATACAGGTGGGAGCTGTTTGCCTCTGACACAGAGGAGTTGGTCATTGATGATGGAGATAAAATTTGAGGAAAGAGCTTGGGAAATGTTAGCATGGGGTCACCTTGGCTAGCTGGGGAGCCCCCTAAAGGACTGGGCATTGGTGGGACATGAATGGGGCCAACACACAGCTGTTGTTCAGAGGAGGGACTGAGAGTCAGAAGGGATGATGACAGTCAGGTGACAAAGATCCAATGCCATGGATTGACGGTGACCAATGTGCCAGGCGCCATGTGCTTTATAAGCAGAGAACAGCTGCTGAGCCTGCCGTGCGGTTGAGTGTTGGAGTCGCACAGACTTGCCTGGCTCTGCTGAGCTGGTTGCTTTCCCTTTCTGATACCAGTTCCATCACTGCTGTGATGGGGATGAGAATCATACCTCCTACCTTGTAGAATTGTGAGGATTCAATGAAAAGAGGCAGAGAAAGTGCTTAGCACAGGAGTGGCACACCGCGAGCACTCAAAATATGAGCCATTATTCTCACTCAGTGTAAGGTGCTGTGCTATGTGCTGGGCTTACAGCGGGGAGCAAGCCACACCCAATCCCTGACTTCTTAGTGCTGACAGTGGAGCCTGGAAGACCTGGGGAAGAGACTGATGTGATGGGACATGGAAATCATACCAGCGAGATGCAAGATGTAGGAGGAAAAAAAGACAAGTCCCCACTCCCCAGATATAGTCACTTAGAACCAAGAAAGGTGTGTTTTGGCTCTGAATGTTACCAAAACCAGGATGGCACCCAGTATGTCACTCTGTTTGTTTTATTTAACCCTCAGAACAATTCTGCACTATTACTACTGATAAATGAAGAAGCCGAGGCTCAGGGAGGTGAAATGACGTGCCTAAGGCCACACGGCTTAAGCACAGCAGAGCCAGGATGGCCTGATACCATCCTCTTATCCACTGCACTCTACAGCTTGACTTGGCTGCTGGCTGGATGTGTGATCTTGGGCAAGTCACATCTCCTTTTACCAGCCTCAGTTTCCCACCAATCAAGGTAGAATGTGAGGGTCACATAAAGTCATGGATATGAGAGTACTTTGGATGTCGCAAGATGCTGTCTGTGGCTGAAGAATTATTAGCGCACATGGGGCAGAAAGCACCAAAGGGCCCCTTATCTGCGATGACCACTCCATGGCCCTCTTCCCCCATAGGATCTTCTCCAAGTCAGGATGCTGGGTCACCCCAGGCCTTCTTTACACCTGCCCTGCAGGAAGGAGAAGCAGATGGAAGATTTTAAACAGCAGTATGGCTGTTGCAAGGATGTCACTCTGTGACAAAAGTGGTTTTGGCCCGTTTTACAGATGAAGAAAATGAGGCACCGCCAAGCAAGTCAATTGTCCCAGAGGACAGTTTGTGGCCACAGGGGAACTCGAGAGCCGATCTCAGTCCCTGGACACCCCGTGCTGCATTAGTGGGGGTGCCACCCCTGATAAGGAAGCCATAGGCCAGCAGCACTGGAAGAGTGGGGGGCCACGGTACTGCTTAGCTCTGGGAGTTGTGTGGAGGAAGATAGGTCCCTCCAAGCCTTCCAGCTCCCTCCCCCCACCTCCCCTTTGTGGGGGTAGAGCTAGCTCTGAAGCGTCAGCCCCTCCCCCCTCATGCAAACCCTGTAGGCCCTTTCACACTTCATTCTCATCAGTTGGTGAGATTTTAATCCTTTCTTATGGGACAGAGGAGGAGTCTGGGGCCAGGGTGGGCTCAAGATTGAGACAGATAGGGGTTGGGGGTTGGGTGATGAAGCAGGACTATAATCTAGCCAAGCTGACATCCTCACTTTTTTTTTTTTTTTTTTTTTTGAGACGGAGTCTTACTCTGTCGCCCAGGCTGGAGTGCAGTGGCGCGATCTCGGCTCACTGCAAGCTCTGCCTCCCGGGTTCAAGCAATTCTCTGCCTCAGCCTCCCGAGTAGCTGGGATTACAGGCGCCTGCGACCACGCCCGGCGAATTTTTTGTATTTTTAGTAGAGATGGGATTTCACCCTCTTTGCCAGGCTGGTCTTGAACTCCTGACCTCGAGATCCGCCCGCTTTGGCCTCCTAAACTGCTGGGATTACAGGCGTAAGCCACCGCGCCCGGCCATCCTCACTTTTTTGAACTGTTGGAACGACTGAGACCCAGAAAGGTGCTAAGTCTTACAGCAACTCAGATGCAAAACCAGCCCCAAGCCGAGGTTTCCTGAGCTCCAAGTCAGACAACCCTGCCCTCCTCCGCTTTGTGCTGTGACCTACAAATGGCAAGTCTTGGCCATAGGCAGGCGGGAGACAAATAAATGCGAGCGAATGATTGAATGCTGGGCGCTGCTCTGGAGGGAGAAGGGGGATGGGGAGCTGATTCCCCTACAGGATCCCGTAGGCAGGGCTTAGCCCCTCCCAAACCAACCCTTCTTCCCGTGGAATTAGTTCACCTGGAATTCTCCTTTTCCCCAGAGAATTGTGCGCCACCTAGAGGATACCGGGAGCTCAGCGCCCTCGTCTCTTGGGGAAAGTGCGGCACCCCTCTCCACTCCCCCACACCCCGCCCACAACTTCTAAAAAGCCCCTAACCCCTTCTAGCCTCTTCCCTGATGTCGGGAGGGTTCTGGCCAGGATCAGCTGCAGTGAAAATCTAGCAAATGAGGACATCCTTGCAGCAGAAAGGACTTAAAGTAGGATATGCCACCTCAGGATTTTTCAGAGGCCATTTCACATTTCCTTTCCCACCTTCTTGGTTTCCTTACCTGGAAACAATGCAGACAGAAGAAATGACCGTGGTGTTCCTGCCAAAGATGCGTAGCCTGGCCCTAATCATCAAACGAAACCCAATTAAGGCCCATTCTTCAAGCTAGTTGGCCAGTGAGCTCCAAAATGTCAAGATCACAAAATTCAGAGAAAGTTTGAGGACTTGTTTGAAGGAAACCAAAGAATGTGGCAACTAAACACAGCACGTTGTTCTAACCCAGTGAGAATCTTGTAGGGGATCTGAGGATTCGATGGTAGGAATGTGTCGATATTAATTTCCTGATGGTGATGGCTGTATTACGGTTTGTAAGAGATTGTCCTTGTTTATTGAAAATAAACACAAAGATGTTCAGGTGAGTTGGGGCATCATATCCGCAACTTATTCTCAAAGCATTTGGGGGAAAAGCACTTCTATGTACCATGCTTGCAGCTTGTCTATAAATTTGAGATAGTTTCAATGTTTAAAAAATATGTAGCATTAAAAATAAATATAGCCGAGGTCAGCGGCGTACATCTGGAGGTCAAGTGCACCACTACATACCCAAGCGGTCCAAGCTGCCTGGGAGGCTGAGGCAAGAAGATAGCTTGAGCCCAGCAGTTCCAGGCCGCAGTGCGCTGTGATTGTACCTGAGAAGAGTGACTGCACTCCAGCCGGAGTGACATAGTGAGACACCATCTCCAATAAATAAATAAAATAAATTTATTATCAGGGGAAAATGCAGACAATAATACCCCTATCTTCAGATTGGCATGGTGGTGAAATAAAAATGTGTAATCATGATACTTGCAATTTGAGCCCTGATGAAAAGCTTTATTTCCTCCTCATATGCTCTGTCTAGGAAGTTGATATCATCATCCCCATATTTCAGATAGAGAAACTGAGGTTCAAAAGATTGAAGAGACTTGCCCCAGGTGGCTGCATTTGCAGCCTAGGGTCTCAGCACCTCACATTGCTGCCTTTCCTCAACTCAGTGCCTACCCATAGCCTAAACACTACACTCTCCTTTTCTCCTCTCCACCAGTCAAAGTCTTCCCGAGTATCACAACCCAGCTTTAGTGCCAATTTCCCCAAAACATCTTCTCTGATTTCCTCTCTACTGGATATGACTGTCCATTTTCTGACCTCAAGAAATTGCAGTGAGCCGAATAATAAGATAATAAGACTGACCT
Organism: Pan paniscus; assembly: GCF_029289425.2. Classification (NCBI taxonomy): domain Eukaryota; kingdom Metazoa; phylum Chordata; class Mammalia; order Primates; family Hominidae; genus Pan; species Pan paniscus. The sequence goes on along the minus strand of NC_073253.2, from coordinate 149,726,878 downwards.
CAAGAATAAGATCAGTCCTCCTCCTGGTCAGTTACTCATTCATTAAATAAATATTTGTACAGAGCCTTCTATGTGGCAGGCATTGTGCCAGGGGCTGAGCATGCACTGATGTGTGACCCTGGCCCCACCCAGAGACTGAGCGTGTACACACACAGATACACGCATCATTACAAATTTGATGTTGGCCACCCAGGCAAGAGTAAGGTGCTGTGACAAGGGGTGGTCAGGGAGGCCAAGCTCAGCTTGAGTGTGAGAGGGGCCACCTGGATGGGGCAGGGAGAAGGGAGCACCCGTGGGAAGGGCTGGGAAGGGCATGAGGTAGGCTTGCTTGAGGAGCTGGAAGAAAACCAGTGTGGCAAGGGGAGAGGGGCTGGGAGCTGGCGTCCCACTGGCAGGCAGGGGTGAGATCCCACTTGACCTCCAAGACCATGTTTAAGGAGTCTGAAATTTTTTTTTGAGACGGAGTCTCGCTCTGTTACCCAGGCTGGAGTGCAGTGGCACGATTTCGGCTCACTGCAATTTCTGCCTCATGAGTTCAAGTGATTCTCCTGCCTCAGCCTCCCGTGTAGCTGGGACTACAGGCATTTGTCACCATGCCTGGCTAATTTTTATATTTTCAGTGGAGACAGAGTTTCCCCATGTTGGCCAGGCAGGTCTCGAACTCCTGACCTCAAGTGATCAGCTCACCTCAGCCTCCAAAAGTGCTGGTATTAAACAGGTGTGAGCCACCACGCCCGGCCTGGAATCAGATTTTGATTCAACTACTAAATAAGTCACAGAGGGTTGTGAGCAGGAGTGAGCCATGAAATTTACATTTTAAAAAGATCACTCAGGGCTGCTGTGGAGGATCAGAGGGGACAAGAGTGGAAGCAGATGGGTCCTTATCTCTCCCTGTTTTCTGGTCGAGTCCGGGTCTTATCTTGCTTTCTAGAGAGCTCCTTGAGGCCAGGGAGGGCATCTGTCTCGGAGCCCAGGCTGTCCCCTCTGAAGCCTGGCCGGAGGGGCTGGGTATCCTGGCCTATCCCCTATCTCTGGGGACAATCTGGGACCCACTCTGCTCTCAAGGCTCTGTGGCCCCAGCACGGGTGGAATGTTTGACAGAGGAGCGCACGTGTTCTCCAAACAGACCTTGATTCATGTTTCCAGGAGAAACTTGCAAACAGACTTCTGCTGGCCGCATCCATCAGAGGAGAGATGGGCTCTGTAAACAAAGGCCTGCAGGCTGTCTCCATCTTTCAGGCAGGCACCCCTCCCTGCAGGTCACTGGCAGCTCCCAGCTTCACCCCAGCCAATGGGGCCACAATCTGTGCCAAGACCCTCACTAGAGCCTCAAAGACACACTGCCCCTGTTTTACAGATGAGAAAACAGAGGCTCAGAGATGTTAAGTCAGTTGCCCAAGGTCACACAGCACAGCCAGTTCGTCAACCCAAATACTGTAATTACTACACCATATTCTCCTGCGAACAAAAACAACAGTAACTCACACTTATGAGCACTCATTACGTGCTATGCACTTCATGGAGGTTGACTCGTGTTGTTCTTCCCCTGTTTTTTTCATATGGGGAAACCAATGCACAGAGAGGGAGGTCAAGTGATTGCTCAAAGTCACACTGAGATAAGCGGGGAAAGTGGGACTTGAGCCCCAGCAGGGTGAGCCCAGAGCCCCACGTGCTTCACGCCCTGCCCGACTCTGCCTGCTGCTTCCCTGGCCTTCTGGAGCTAAGGACAGGCTCCTCCCTGTCACCCACTTTTATCTCTGCTTGAGAGGTGAAGAAACTAAGGCCCAAAGAATGGACATGACTGTGCCCCTGCCCCTGGCATCTATGGCAGGGTGGGGCCTGGAGCATGAGGTCTGCGAGTTCTCCTTCTTGGAGGCTAGGATGGGAGCTAAGGGGCCTAGGTTCTAGTCCCTGAAAGGCTGCTGTTTTGCTCTGTGACCTGCAACACAACACAGCTCCTCACTTAGCTTCAGTTTCTCCATTTGCTCAATGGGAATGACAACTGCAGCCCTTACCCACCTTACAAAGCCTGATGTGAAACGAAGTGAGGGAAGGATGGTGGGATGGGATGGTTTTCCTGGCCCGGATTCCTGTCCCATGAATGGAATGTCTAAGCAGCATCATTTTAGGGCTTAAAGCCCCAGGGGTAGGGCTGAGCGGGGCCTCCTCCATTGGGAGACCCCCCACCTTGGGCTCCAGCCCAAATTGCCAGACACAGGCCTGAGAGGCGGACCCCCCTCTAGGCAGGGGTGACCAGGAGCCAGCCGGCTGGCCATTTGTCCACAGATGGGTGTGCAGATAACAGGCGTCTGGAGATAAGGCAGGGTCTGCTCCCGGCCTAGTGGAGAGCCAGGCTGAGCCACAGTGGGGAGGGAGACTGGGAACTGGGGACAGGGAGGTGTCTGCCAAGATGCCCTGAGGCCTGACGCAGAACTCTCTGCTACCCTGTAGCACAGAGCTGATGGCCTGCTGTCTTCTGGATTTTTCCCCAAAACAAAACAGAATAAAGCAAACAAATAAGCAAAAAATATACTTTTTTTTGAGGCAGGCTTTCGCTCCGTCAACTGGGCTGGAGCGCAGTGGCACCATCACGGCTCACTGCAGTCTCAACCTTCCTGGCTCAAGCAACCCTCCTGCTGCAACTTCCTGACCAGCTAGGACTACAGGCATGGGTTACCACGCCTGGCTAATTCTTAAATTTTTTGTAGAGACAGGATTTTGCCATGTTGCCCAGGCTGGTCTCAAACTCCTGGGCTCAAGCGATCCTCCTGCCTCAGCCTCCCAAAGTGCTGGGATTACAGGCATGAGCCACCACACCGGGCCAAAAAAAACATACCTTTATCAGAAGTGCTGCTTACACTGGAGAGAGCCCTGAGCTAGCACCAAGTGCCACTGACTTACTGGACAGGCTGTGTCAAGTCACTGCCTGACTCTGAGTCTCAGTGTCCTCATCTCCGCAGTGAGCACAGTGATCTGCTGCCACCTCCAGCCAGATACAAAGGAACGCACATAATAAATAACTAATCCCATGTGATGCCATGTGGTAAGTACTGTAATCATCCCCACTCTGCAGATGAAGACATGGAGGTATGGAGGGATTAGGTCATACATCTAGTAAGTGGTGATACCAGCATTTAAATTTAGGCAACCTGGCTGGGTGCGGTGGCTCACGCCTGTAATCCCAGCACTTTGGGAGGCTGAGGCAGGAGGATCACCCAAAGTCAGGAGTTCGAGAACAGCTTGGCCAACATGGCGAAACCCCACCTCTACTAAAAATACAAAAATTAGCCGGGCATGGTGGTGGGCACCTGTAATGCCAGCTACATGGGAGGCTGAGGCAGGAGAATAACTTGAACCCAGGAGGCCGTGGTTGCAGTGAGCCAAGATCGCACCACTGCACTCCAGCCTGGGCGACAAGAGCGAAACACCATCTCAATAAATAAATAAATAAATTTAGGCAATATGATTCTAGCAGCAAGCTCCTAAGTGTTTGAAATGTCACTGCCAGTGTTATTAAAGGAATAAAGAGGGCCAGGTGTGGTGGCAGGCGCCTGTAGTCCCAGCTACTCTGGAGGCTTGAGGTAGGAGGATCGCTTGAACCTGGGATGAGGAGGTTTCAGGGAGCCGAGATTGTGCCATTGCACTCCAGGTCTGGGTGAGAGAATGAGACTCTGTCTCAAAAATAAAATAAAATAAATTTAAAAAGGAATAAAGAAAACTGCAGTTGGAGCCTATTTGGGTTTTTAAAATATACACACTTGTGGCTGGGATTGGTGGCTAACACCTGTAATCCCAGCACTTTGGGAGGCCAAGGTAGGCAGATCACATGAGGTCAGGAGTTCGAGACCAGCCTGGCCAACATTGTGAAACCCCTGGCAGGTATCCGTTAGATGACAGTAGTAGCACACTCTCCGACCCCAGCTGTGACAACCAGAAATGTCTCCAGACATTGCCAAATGTTCTCTGAGGGGAACCCCTGCTCTCCCTGAAACCCTGTTTAGAAATCACTAATCTAGAGGCTGTGACTAAGAGGGGTATTCACTTTCTTTTTTTTCTTTTCTTTTCTTTTTTTTTTGTGTGACAGAGTCTTGCTCTGTCACCCAGGCTAGAGTGCAGTGGCGTAATCTTGGCTCACCGCAACCTCTGCCTCCCTGGTTCAGGCAATTCTCTGCCTCAGCCTCCTGAGTAGCTGGGATTACAGGTGCCCACCGCCACGCCCGGCTAATTGTTGTGTTTTTAGTAGAGACGGGGTTTCACCAACTTGGCCAGGCTGGTTTCGAACTCACAACCTTGTGATCCACCCGCCTGGGCCTTCCAGAGTGCTGGGATTACAGGCATGAGCCACTGCACCCAGCCAAGAGGTGTCCACTTTCTAACCCCTACGCTGAAAATTTTGCCACATGCAAGCACGTTACATTGAAATAAAAGAAAAGAATACATACAAAAAAAAAAAAAAGAAAAATTATTGGATGGTGGAAGGATGGGTGGCTGGATAAATGAATATCAGCTGAAGGAGCCAGATGGAAATCAAAGCCAGGGCATTCTGGGAGAACATTTTGAGCCACTTTCTGGGAGAACACTGTGAGCCAATTTCTGCATTTTACAGAAGAGGAAAGGGGGACTCACAGAGGGAGGGGCTTATCTGCACTCCCAGAACCAACTGGTGCAGAGTGAGATGAAGATCTGGATACATTGGCTCCAGACCAGTGCTCTGAACCCAGGAAGGTGAAAAGGCAAATGAGAGAACAGCTTTGCTGACAAAACTCTTGTTTTGCAGTTGGAGGCTCCTGGGACTTGGCAGAGCTGCTACCCAGCGTGTTGCCTTTAGATGATGCCTGGAATGTTCAGGAGGCAAGGGACTTCACTGGTAACTTGGCCCCATGGAGCCCTCGGTGTAGAGAGGGATGTGCATATACATGGCAGTTTGTGCTGGGGCCAAGCGACGGGGAAGGGCCTTTTACGGCTCAGTGTGGTGGCAGCATGATGTTGCAGGCTGGGAAGGCTGACAGAGACTAACCCAGATGGGGATAGCCCTGGAGCACCAGGTGGAGGAGACAGAGGAGACCTAGGGTTGTTGAGAGTAGGATGGCTCAAAGGGAGAGCTGTGGCCGTGGTTGTGACAGGAGGGACTCTTCTAGAGATGACTGTGGTGAGGGTGACAGTTCTCCATTGTGAGTTTGAACACATGGTGAGGGTGAACATTCTCCATTGACAGTTCTCCATTGAACACTTAACCGTGTGCCCAAGATCCCACAATGTGTTCTCAGGGTGGAGGCAGTATTCAAACCTGTGTCTCTCTGGCTGCAGAGCCTGTGCTCCTAAGCATGCTACTCTATCCATGGAACACCATGCAGCCTTTAAAAAGGACAGAGGAGCAGCACTACTCACAACAGCCAAGAGGCGAACACAACTTGTGTCCATCTGTGGATGAATGGATAAACAAAATGTGGCAAATACACACAATGGAATATTATTGAACCCTAAAAAGAAAGAGAATTCTGACACATGTTACTGTGGACGAGCCTTGAGCACGTTAAGCTAAGTGAAACAAGCCAGTCACAAAAAGACAAATACTGCCTGATTCCAGGTATGCGAGGCACCTGAAGTAGTCAAACTCATAGAGAGAGGAAAGTGGAAGAGTGGGGGGCTAGGAGGAGTGGAGATTTCTTGTTAATGGGTACAGAGTTTCAGTTTTGCAGGATGAAAATAGTTCTGCAGATTGGTCGCACAAGATGAGTTGTACTTAATGCCACTAAATTATACACGTCAAAGTGGTTAACACACTACATTTCATGCTATTTGTATTTAACCACAATTATTTTTAAAAAAGGAAGAGGCAGAACATGGGGTGAAACAGTCAGAGTTCCCGTAGGGAAACAAAACCACTATTATTTCTCAAGTAAGGGCTTTGCTCTAGGAATCACACCCTTCACAACTGGGAAAATGGAAATTCAGAAGGGACTTCGAGGAGAAGAGGAACCCAGTCCATCTGAGGAAGGAGTATGTTCAGTGCCCAGGCAGGACTGGAAGCAGATGCTCCTGGAGGGTCTATGGAAGGAGGTGCCCATAGCTACCTGGAGGAAAGACAACAATAGAGATGGGATCAGAAGTGAGAGTTCCCGGTTACCTTCTGTTCAGAGACAGCCATGAGCAGACCCCCAACAAACTCAGCTTCAGTAACGGAAGCAACTTGGAAATCATGGGACACCACAGGCTTTCATGTTACCCTTGTTTTATTTTTCTTATATATTAAAATATGTTTTTAACTACTCAAATAACAAATGTTCACTCTGTACCATGTAAAATCATTGCACCTACCATGCTTTGGGAAATGCTGACCTCATTAAGTGTAGGGTAGGTTTGATGCCCTAAAGAAGGCAGTAAAGGTGTGGCTAATACCTGGCCTTTGGTTTGGGGCAGATTTCCATTAGGATGTCAGCTCTCCCAGCACGTGGTAAATGCTATATTAGTGTTAGCTGTTATTACTATATACTATAAAATAAAACCATTACACACTGTAAAATGTAAAACAAAAATGAACTTTTTTTTGCATTTAAAATGCATATCTTATATTTATGCTTCATTAGCCTCACAATATCTCTAGAAAGATTTATGAGATATTGATAGCAGTGGCTGCCTCTATAGAAGGAAATGAAGGGCTGGGGGCAGGGTAGGGGAAGGGAGTTTGCTCTACATTTCATGCTTTAAAATTGCTTGACTTTAAGCTTTACAGATGTATAGCTTTTCATTTTTTAAATTTTTTAATTTTTTAAAATTTTTTTGAGACAGAGTTTCACTCTTTTTGCCCAGGCTGGAGTGCAATGGCTCACTGCAACCTCTGCCTCCTGGGTTCAAACAATTCTCCTGCCTCAGCCTCCTGAGTAGCTGAGATTACAGGCGCTCGCCACCACACACAGCTAATTTTGTATTTTTAGTAGAGAGGGGGTTTCACCATTTGGCCAGGCTGGTCTCGAACTCCTGGCCTCAGGAGATTTGCCTGCCTTGGCCTCCCAAAGTGAGCCACCGTGCCCAGCACAAATGTATAGCTTTTTAAAAAGGTGCTGATTCTAGGTCTGGGGCAGGAAATGTACAAGATGAGCCTGGAACTTCTTATAATTAATAAAGAGCAGGAAGTTCCCAGAGACTCCTAGGGCAACGCTAAACTGAAAAGGCCACCACTGGCTAAAGACAAGAGGGGAAAAAGGAGTGTTAACAAGAATAAATAAGTGCAATAAATCTACAGTTCATAAAGAAACAAAAATAGATACATATACACCTCCCTCATTGGTCACCATTGGAGGATGCTGGGTTTGGCTGATTGTAAAAATGGACCCCATTTTCCCCTCTTCCCTCAATCTATAGGGAATTCGGCAGCTCCTCCCATCAGGAAGTGAAATCCATTTCCCCACCTTTTGACTCTGGGCTTGGCCTTGTAACTTGCATTAGCCAGTGGATGCTGGTGAACATGACCCAATGAAAGGTTGAAATGAGCTTGCAGGGTTGGGCTTGTTCTTGAGTTCCTGCCCTCATCAAGAGAACATATGCCAGGGAAGCCTGCTGGCCCCAAAATAGTAAGACACATGAAGCCAACCTGACCCCAATGGCAACCTGGATCCACGCCCCACCTACTTCAGCCAAACCCAGCTGCCCCACAGAAATCTTAGAGAGAACCAAATTCTTGTCATTGAATGCCACTGAGTTTGTTGCTCCGCATCATTGTGGCAATAGTTGACTGATACAGGTTATGATAATGGTATTATAGTTTGCTTTAAAAAGAGCTCCTACATTTTAGAAATATACATGAAAATACTTACAAAATGAAAAAAATTAATAATTTTAAAAGAAAAATTGTTCCCCATTGTCAGACCACATGTCAAGCCCTGTATCGTGCCTTGAGTTTACTAAAGTCTCTGTGTCCCTGAGGCACTTGGCACCTCTCCCACAGTGATTCTGATCCTAGGGGTCTGGAATCCTAGAGTGTCAAAATTGGGAGGGACACTGTGGACTATGATGTCCCATGTGCCCGTCTGGGGAGTCTGTGGACCATAGAGGTAAAAGGCTTCACCAAGGCTACCCTGAGCTGGGACTCCTGCCCAGGACTGCAGACACCTCTGCTTTCCAGCCCTCCACCCTGCTGAGAGCAGGAGACCTCGCTGGCTCTGGTCATCGCCTCTCCTTCTCAAGCCCCACTCTGCCGTAGACTAGAAAAATCCAGAATTTTCAATGAGCCCCCAGAAATATCTTCCAGTCTTCACCCTCTGGCTTTACAAAAGTCCCATCAAAAAGCCAATCATTGGCCAGGCACGGGAGCTCACGCCTGTAATCCCAACCCTTTAGGAGGCAGAGGCGGGTGGATCACCTGAGGTCAGGAGTTCGAGACCAGCCTGACCAACATGATGAAACCCTGTCTTTATTAAAAATACAAAAAATTAGCCGAGTGTGGTGGCACATGCCTGTAATCCCAGCTACTTAGGAGGCTGAGGCAGGAGAATCACTTGAACCCGGGAGGCAGAGATTGCAGTGAGCCAAGATTGCACCACTGCACTCCAGCCTGGGCGACAGAGTGGGACTCCATCTCAAAACAAAAACAAAAACAAACAAACAAACAAAAAAACCACATTAAAAGCCCATTCAGATCTTTGAGAGCCTGCTGTAGTCTCTGGATGCTCCCAGTCCCAGAAAAAGGGATGGTGAGAGAAAGCTGGTTCTCAATCACAGGCCCGGCTGTTCCCTCCTGCCACCCCTCTGTTCCCCCAGATACCCCAATGAGCCCAAACCATCACAGCAACACCAGCCCCTCCCACCCTTCCTGGGCTTTTGAGCCGTACAGGCTCACATCCATTGGAATAGCATTCCAATTCCCTGGGGCTGGAGGAGCCAAAGACTCTCCCAGCTTTGAGGTCCCAAGGAGCATTCCAAAGTCTCCTAGGGTGTCAGAGGCTATCTTTGCAACCCACCTACCCAAGCTAGAAAGCAGGTTGTCTAGGTTCCCTCAATGCCAGCTACCCTAACTTACCCTTCCTCACTGTCTGCTATGCAAGGCATTTCCCCAGGGGGACCCAGGGCAGCTTGGCTGGAGCAAGTGCTTCACTTTCTGTGGTTGGGCAGTTTGGAGTTCCTCTCTCCCCTGAGTGCCGCCCCCAACATCTGCACAGCCAGCTTGGTCACCTCCAGGTGTCTGCTCAAAAGTTACCTTATTCTGCACCTTGAAAACTTGATGCTGAGTGAAAGAGCATCACCAAAGATGACACATTGCATGATTCCACTTCTATGAGATGTCCAGAATAGGCAAATCCATAGCAACAGAAAGTAGGTCAGTGGTTGCCAGGGGCTGGAGCAAAGGGGGAGTGGAGAGTGACTGCTGATGGGTAGAGAGTTTCTTTTGGGGGTGATAAAAATGTTCTGGAATTAGATCGTGGTAATGGTTACACAACCCTGCCAATGTACTAAAAACCATTGAGTAGATTTGAATTGTATGGTATGCAAATTGTATCACAATAAAGATTTTTAAAAAAAAGGAAAATAGAAATGAATTGGTTTTCTTGATGAAGCTCTTGCCAACTGTATTTGAAACTGCAGTCCCTCTCTGCCCTTCACACGCCCCTTCATTGGGCCTTATTCTTCTCTAACCCATCTATCACCACTTGCCATGTTATCTACGGTTTTGTTTATTGTCTTGCTCCTCCACTGTGGTAAGACAAGCAGCAAACTCATCTGTCTTGCTCACCATTGAGTCCACAGGGCCTAGTACAATGCTTGATGTGCAGTAGGTATTCAGTAAACAGGTGTTGAAGTCATTACCCACTCTGATCACTTATCAAAGTTCCCCAGCAGTTGTACCCTACCTGGGGGTCCCTGAAAAATTATGCCTTTCAGGCATCTCTGAACCAAAATTTTATAGCAAATCTTCCTTCATAATCCGTCTGCCCCCTCCCTCTCATTCCTTGCCACCCACTCCCAGCCGGCCTAGTTGCAGCAAGGAAAGTCTCCTGAGAGACTCTGTTCCTTCCTCCCATTTCTACACCTGCCCACTGCATCTCTCACCTTGATGACTGCAATAGGCGACCTAACCTCTCTCTCTCCTGCCTCTGCCACACCTGGCCTTCTCCTCTCTTCATACAGCAGATAGAATGACCTTTTGGCAAATGCAGCTCCTATTGGCATAGTCCCTTCTTGAAACCCTTCAGTGACTTTCCACTACTCTCAGGGCAAAGGCTAAAAACGTCTCAGCCCAATGTTGAGGCCCTTCGTGTCCTGGCCCCCTCCACTGTCATCTTCATGTGCTCCTCTCATTTACTGAGTTCCAGGCACACTGAACACCTTGTAGGTCTTTGAACTAAAACAGACCCTCTTGCTTTTGCTATCTGCACACTCTGTTCCCTCTGCTTGGAACACTTGTCCTGCCCCACTCTGCCTTCGGGCTCAGTTTAAGTGTCGCTTTCTCCAGGAAACTTTCCCTGACTCCCAGTGGACTCAGTTATGCCCTGGGGGCCCTGTGCATCCGTGTTTGTCTTTCTGTACTGTATTTGTCTGTTTACTTGTCTGTCCCCCCAGTAGGCTAAATGCTCTGTTGAATAGGAGTTTTGTTCAGCACAGGGCCCAGCCAGTTTCTGGTGTATATTAGGTGCTGTCTTAGTCTGTTTTGGGCTGCTATAACACAATACCACAGAATGGCTAATTTACAGAGAAAATACATTTATTTGGCTAGTGCTTATGCAGGCTGGGGAGGCCAAGGGCATGGTGCTGGCATCTGGCGAGGACTTTCTTGCTGCATCATCCCATGATGGAAGGGGAAGGGCAAGAGCGCATGTGTGCCAGAGAGCAAGAGGGGCCAAATTCAATTTTATAACCTACTCTCAAGATAGATCACAAACACACTCCCATAATAATGACATTAATCCATCCACAAGGGTAAAGCTTCATCACCTAATCACCTCTTATGGGACCCCACTCCTAACATTGTTGCATTAGGGATTAAGTTCGCAACACATGAGCTTTGGGCGTCACATTCAGTTCATAGAATTCAGTCAACAAATAGATGAATGAATGCATGTATCCTTTCTTCCAAGCTGTTGCTCGTGCCATTCTTCCTGCCTGCAGTGCCTCCCTCCTCCTTTCCCTGTTTCCCAATCCTGCCAGCTGTCAGGTGCAGTTCAAGTCCTACCTCCTCTGAGAAGCCTTCCCTGATGACTCTAGCAGAAATTCAATTCTCTCCCATCTGCACCCCATGGGCCCTTGGGTGGCACAGCCCTTGAGAATTGGGCCCAAGCATGTTCTGTCTCCCCTTTCACACTGCAGCAACTTGAAAGAAGCAATGTGGTTATACCACCTCAGAGGCTCTGGCCACAGGGAGAACACAGGAGGGTGCTGAGGGCAGATACAGCACTTGGGAGATGCATTTGAGGATGCTCAAGCCAAGTGCACGTGTCATCCAAGACTTCATGTGTCTGAGAGTCAGAAGCGATTACAGTCAGAATAGATCTTTAAGGACTGTTACTAATGACTATGGAGCATGCACTGTCTGCCAGGCCCTGGCTAAACTCTTTACAACAGCATCTCATGTGATCATTACAATTGTCTTATGTGGAATGTACTATTAGGGCCCTCATTTTACACATGGGGAAAGTGAGGTTCAGAGAGGTATAGTAACCTACCCTGGGTCACACAGCAAGCAAATATCAAAGGATATATATATATATGTATAATTTTTATTTATTTTTATTTTTTATTTTTGAGACAGAGTCTCACTCTGTCACCCAGGCTGGAGTGCAGTGGCACAATCTCGTGTCACTGCTACCTCCATCTCCCAGTTCAAGTGATTCTTCTGCCTCAGCTTCCCAAGTAGCTGGGACTACAGGCATGCGTCACCAAGCACAGCTAATTTTTGTATTTTCAGTGGAGATGAATTTTACGCACGTCCGTATAAAAGACCACGTGAGCAGGCTTAGTGTGAGCAACAAGGCTGTTTATTCACTTGGGTGCAAGTGGGCTGAGTCCGAGAAAGGAGTCCTAACTCCACCGCCTATCCCAAACCTATAAGAACCAATGATAATTCCACCAGCCTTCACTGACTCCTTTCTCGGACTCAACCCACTTGCACCCAAGTGAATAAACAGCCTTGTTGCTCACACTAAGCCTGCTCAGGTGGTTTCTTATACGGACACGCGTAACAATGGGATTTCACCATGTTGGTCAGGCTGTTCTCGAACTCCTGGCCTCAAGTAATCTCCCTGCCTTGGCCTCCCAAAGTGCTGGGATTACAGGCACAAGCCACTGCGCTTGACCTCAAAACAGAGATTCTTAATTTCTCTCAATGACTAAGGCATGCCACCTCCACAGCATCACCCACAGATAAACATCCAGCCTCTGCTTGCATCCCACTTTTGTCAGGGATCTCCCTACATGGCAGCTCATTCTTCCATTTATTCATCCAGTTAGGGAATATTTATTCAGCAGCACTATGTGAAGGAACTGTTTGCCACTGGGGATAAGGGACGCACAAGATATCTGCTCTCATGGAACTTACATTCTAGAAAGCAGGAGTAGTCAGAGGCCAATAAGAAGTAAAGATGACAGCGGTAAACCCTAAGCTGAATTACTCAGGCTGATGACGGGATAGCGTTGTTAGGGTGAGCTGGGAAGGCCTCTCGGAAGAGGTGATACGTCCAGCTGAAATGTGAATGACAAGAAAAAGCCAGACTGGAGCTGTGGAAAAGCATTCCAGGCAGAGGGAACTACAAGTGCAAAGGCTACAAGGCGGGAATGCGCATGGCATGTCGGGGAGCCAAGCAAGCAGAGTTGAGGTGTGAGTCGGGGGAATGGTGTAGAGATGAGTGTGGGGCAGGCAGGAGTCCAGGGCCTGTCAGGTTTCCTTGGCCAGAATGATAGAATCGACTTCTGCAGGTGGAGCTTGAATCTTTACCCCCGAGAGCCCTGGCTTGGTCTTCATGGCCGTCACAGAACAAGCCTTCCCCACCCTCAAGTGCCAGCCTACCAAGTGCCTGAAGGCAGCTCTCCAAAATGTGTCACTCTCCTAAGTGGGTCCCACAGCCCTGCTTTCCGCTCGTCTGCAGAGCAGCCATGGCTGGGTTCAGGCTCCGCCCCTGGGACTGGGTGGGCAATGCTGGGGAAGTGGCTCCCCATGCTGCAATCTGTGCTCACGTGGAACTGGTTTCCTTGGGGAAAGAGCGCTTGTCAAGGATTCAGACGACAAGGTTTAAGTCTGTGAGACCTTGGATGGGTATGTCATGTTCTCAGGGCCTCAGTTTCCCCACCTGCAAAATGAAGGAGTTGGAACTTGCTCCCTGAGGGCTTCCCAGGCCTGAGATGTGTGTCCATACCTCCCTGCTCAGAGGCCTGGCTCCAAGCAGGACTCCGGGAGGCAGGCAGCAGGAGGACTGGGGAGGTCGCTGCTGCCTCCCACACCCTAATCAGAAGCAGGGTTGCAGGCAGGACTCCAGCTCTGAGGTTAGCAGTGGCTCTGTATCCTGCAGACCCTGTTCCTGGGGAACCTTCTGCCAGGGTCGCCAATTTTCTCCTGCTTTCTTTAGCAGCCTGAAGCTGGAAGGAAGCTAGTGGAAGGTTCTGCCCCTGACCTAATGGGTAACTTCAGGTGGGCCCTTCACCTCTCTGGGCCTCTGTGTCTCCAGCTCTGACCTACCTGGTGTCTAGGAAAGGCTGCCTCAGTGGGTCTCAAGGCAGCAGCAGGGTTGCCATGGTGACAGGCTAACCAGGTCCTGCTCCCAGAGGCATCTGCCGGGGTCACAGTGTGCACCAGGTAGGGTGATGGTGCCTCAGCAGGGCCCTTTATCCAGAGAGAGACTGCCACAGTGGCCTGCAGAGGGAGTGTGCTTTACCCACAGGAGCAGGCCCGGGTCGGGTTGCAAGTCTGGTTAATGCCTCCGTGCATTAGGCCTGTCGCCCGTTGACAGGATTTTTTGTTTAATTGGAGGCATAAGAAAACAATAACATCTGTCGGCATGAGGAGAGCTGCAGGAGCACGGCAGGGAGAGCCCTTAGCGAGGCGGAGAGGGGAGTCTGTGGACCGGGCCCTGCCACACTGGCTGGGTATCCCTGGGCAGGTCTCTTTTCTGTGGGCTCCAATCTGAGCTCCAGCTGTTTTCTGTGGGCTCCAGCAATGAGCAGGTTGGACGCACAGCTAGCTGACTCGAAGTGTGGTCCAAAGAGTACGCTCATCAGAATTTCCCAGGGAACTTACTGAATGCAGATTCCCAGGCCCCGTCCAGCTCCTCTGACCCAGAATCTCTGAAGAAAGAGGCTCATGAATCTGCTACCACATCCTGAGTGTGTCTTGGCAGGACCTACATCGAGGAGTGAGAGCTGGCCCTGCCATTCCCAAGCATTCAGCACAGGGTCTGGCTCACAGGAAGTGTTAGCTGTTCCTAGGAGCAGAAAGTCAAAAGAATATGCACCAAAATATTCACAGTGCATATTTTTTCCTTTTTTTTCTTTTTTATTTATGAGCACTTGCTAATTTTCTACAGTGAACATGTATAGCAGTGCAATTGACAAAAATAATTGTGGGGAAAAATGAGATGGCTCCACAGTTTGCATGATAGCCTTGGTAGATGTTCGTGTAATATGTATTTAAATTGTTGTCTTAATTGTAGGCCGGGTGCGGTGGTTCACGCCTGTAATCCCAACAGTTTGAGAGGCCAGGGCGAGCAGATTGCTTGAGCCCAGGAGTTTTAAGACCAGCCTGGGCAACATGGTAAAACTCTGTCTCTACAAAAAGCAAATTGAAAAAGTAGTCAGGCGCGTGTGCCTGTAGTCCCAGCTACTCAGGAGGCTAAAGTGGGAAAATCGCTTGAGCCTGGTAGGCAAGGTTGCAGTGAGTGGAGATCATGCTACTGCACTCCAGCTTGGGTGACAGAGTGAGACTCTGTTTCAAAAAATAATAAAAATAAAAATAAATTGCTGTTTTAATTGTACAACTTTCAGACTACAACAGTATTGCAAGCTTACTAAAACAAGTAAAACAATAAAGCATAAATGTGTGCACATGCCAAGTTCTGATCTCACCCCCCACCCATCCCTACCCCTGAAGTGATCATTATTAACAGCCCAGTGGGGATCATTCCACACCATTTCTCTTGCTCACACACAAGATTGACATCTTCTTGTATGGTCGGTTTGGCCCTTGTTATTGCTGCTGTTTTTACTGAAATCAAATCAGCTTGTACACTCTTCTGCAACTTGTTTTTCTTTCTTGGCAATATATCATGGACAACCCTAGAGAGAAAACAAACTGTATCTCGTTTCTTTTTTGACTAAATAAATATTTGATTTTCGTGGGCTGGGCATGGTGGCTCATGCCTATAATCCCAACACTTTGGGAGGCTGAGGTCGGTAGATCACCTGAGGTCAGGAGTTCAAGACCAGCCTGGCCAAAATACAAAACTCTACTAAAAATACAAAACTTAGCCGGGCACGGTGGTGCATGCCTGTAGTCCCAGCTACTTGGGAGGCTGAGATGGGAGGATTGCTTCAACTCGGGAGGCAGAGGTTGCAATGAGCCGAGATCGTGCCACTGCACTCCAGCCTGGGTGACAGAGTGAGACTCTGTCTCAAAAAAAAAAAAAAAAAAAAAAAAAAGAATTTTGATTTTCTTTCTTGCCTCTACAAATGGAAAGATATGAAAATAAAAGCTACTCAGTAACTTCAGCATGCCAGTTTGGAACTTTGAGCTAGATCATTCATATTTATCCCCCTCCAACACACATGCACACGTACACACACACACATACCCATGCCCATAGGTGTATACACACATATACACACATGTGCCTTCTTTCCTCTCCTTGCATTGTTGGTGAACATGAAGTCTCACCCCATGAACCCTTACTTCTGGTCAAGAGCAGGGCATAGGTCTCAGTCACCTTAGATCCTCTTGGCAGCACAGGGCTCAACTCACCCTATGAACTCGGGCCCTGCTTTCTAAATGAGCATCTAAAAACATGAGCAGTCAAAGGCAGAAGTCCCCCCAGAACCAACCCCATCTAAGGACCTGGAGGTGAATTTTGAGGTGTGGGAGAAGGGAAGCTTTCACTTCCTTTTTTTTGAGATGGAGTCTCACTCAGTTGCCTGGGCTGGAGGGCAGTGGCGCCATGTCTGCTCACTGCAACCTCCACCTCCTGGGTTCAAACAATTCTCCTGCCTCAGCCTCCCAAGTGGCTGGGATCACAGGCACATGCCACCATGCCTGGCTAATTTTTGTATTTTTAGTACAGATAGGGTTTTGCCATATTGGCCAGCCTGGTTGGCTTTCACTTTCACACAGCAACCACGCCAACCAGCGCCTCCAACCCAGAGTTGCAAACTGAGACCACATTCAGCCACATATGGGTTTAGTTTGGCCAAATCAGCATTAAAAAAATGTGTTTTAAGTTAAAACATTTGCAAACTGGGAGTTTGATGTAATAATCTAGATTCCTGGCTTTTCCTGAAAACTCACAGGATTTGGCAGCTCTGAGTCCACATTTCCAAATGGCCACTACTGGCTGTGGCTAGTACTGCCTTCCAGCTTGACCCGTTCCAGTCAATTACTGCACCTGCCTGGCCTCTGCAGGCCTGACCCTAACAATGCGGAAGCAGGCCCTTGTGGGGAATCTCTTGTGGGCCACCTGGAGGAAAGACAGAGAGCACAGGACAGTCCTTGCCATGGGCTTCCTCTGGCTGCGTCATTGGCTGAAATATGTTCCAAGTCATCCCTGTGTGACAGGAAGTAACACAACAATAATGAATAACAACTACAATGTATTGAGTACTTACTAGATGCTGGGCACCAAGCTAAGCAATTTACTTTCAAGACCTCCTTTAATCCTTTCAACAATCCTGTTTAGGCACTATTGTCTCCATTGAACTGATTAAGAAACTGAGGCTCAGAGAACTTAGGTAACTTGCCCAGTTGACACCACTAGCAAGTGATGGAGTTTGAGTGCCAATGAAACTCTAAAGCCCAGGTACTTAGCCTTCCAGGCTCACTGCCTCAGGAGCAATGGTGATCTGCTCATGGGCATATTAACCTAACAAAGAGTGGGGAGTAGAGAGCTGTGGGCCACAACAGCTTGCTCTTCCCACTTGGAGATAGCACATTGGAGTTGTTAAGAGCACAGTTTTGGTATTAGATAGACCTGAGCTCACAGCCCAACTCCTAGTAATACCATTTACTAGCTGTGCTACCTAAAGCAAGTGACTAAATCTCTCTAAGGCGCAGCTTCCTCTTCTGAGAAATGGAGGGGATAATAACACCTGTTGCTTTTGGAGGGCAATTGGAGCGTTGAGATATTGCATTAAAATCCTATATTTGTACAGTTCTTTGGTGGCAGCCATCAGAAACAGGTTGGCTACAAGGTCAGCAAAAAGGGATATTGTCAGAGATCAAGATGTGGAATACACAGAGAATCTCAAGAAAAACTGAAAGAACCAGGGATGCTCCAGGAAGCAGGATAACAGGAATAAGGAATAATCTTGTTGGGAGCTACCACCAGAACGGTAAGGTTTCAACCTCTTTTTCCTCCTATCTTTGATACAGTTTCCTGGGAGATGGGCCTCTTTTGGGTCACATTCCCACCTGGGTTATGTCAGTTTCTCTGGAAGCAGAGCCTGAGACAAGGATTCTCATGCAATATTCTGTTGAGAGTGCTGTCAGGGGAAGAGGAGGTAGCGGAGCAGGACTGGGCAAAGGAAGAAGAAGCTGGTCCAGATGTGGTTTTAGGGGGAGTCTAGTCTCTCAGCCTGATGCTGGGGGAGTATGAATTGCACCGTTGAATTTGTCCCACCTAGAGGCAAGGGGGCTGGGTTTACTCCACATTAGTTAGTCATTGACCCCAGGCCACTCCCAGGGGAAGAGGTGTAACCTTTCAGGTAGCCCCAGGTAAATCACCTCAGGCAATTCTCCAAGGAAGGAGGCAGCTGTGAGCCATTAGCATCCAACATTTGCAGCATAAAGGGTGTCTGGGCAGGCCACCAAAGCCATCTGCTACGCTACCCATTACTGAGTGTCCCAGCCAGCCACACAAAATGAAGGAGAGGTAATCATCTAAAAAGAAATCAGAGGAAGAGATGGATACAGAGAGCTGGAAAAAAAGCAAATATTCACTACAAACGATTAGCCCTGAGCCTGCCCTGTGTAGAGCAAACATTAAATTAATGGTGGCTATTATTATAAGT
The DNA here is from genome assembly GCF_029289425.2 of Pan paniscus. Lineage (NCBI taxonomy): Eukaryota > Metazoa > Chordata > Mammalia > Primates > Hominidae > Pan > Pan paniscus. The sequence continues at coordinate 149,708,686 of NC_073253.2, read as the reverse complement.
GTAACAAGATATTAAAATTGAAATGTCCAGCTGAGAGGTCAACATAGAAGAGATGCCACATTCCAGAGTAAAGAACAAGACCATGGTGCAAAATTTACAAAGTTGACAAAGATTGGCTGCTCTCAACCCCTTATGGTATTGTGTGTGGGTTTTAAAGGGTTGGAAGTAGTTGGGGATGAGGGAGAAATATTTGTTTTTGTTTTGTTTTGTTTTGAGACAGAGTCTCACTCTATCACCCAGGCTGTAGTGCAGTGGCGCCACCTCGGCTCACCACAACCTCTGCCTCCCAGGTTCAAGCGATTCTTCTGCGACAGTCTCCTGAGTGGCTGGGATTACAGGCACATGCCACCATGCCTGGCTAATTTTTTTTTTTTTTGTATTTTTAGTAGAGACAGGGTTTCACCATGTTGGTCAGGCTGGTCTTGAACTCCTGACCTCAGGTGATCTGCCCACCTCGGCCTCCCAAAGTGCTGGGATTACAAGCATGAGCCACTGCGCCCAGCCAAGGGAGAAATATCTGAAGTAGCAGTTGATGTGCTGTGAGTTACACCTTCTCTCAAAAATGAGCAATGAAGAATATGTCCCCCTTCATCTCAAGAAAGGAGAACAGTGCTTTAAAGTGACCACTCAGAGCTCTGCTACGGTTCAAATGTACGTGTCCATCCAAAATTCGTATGTTGGAACTTAAGCCCCAAGGTGATGGTCTTATGAGATGGGGCCTTTAGGAGATGATTAGTATGAGATCAGTGCCTTATAAAAAGTCTGGAGGGAACTAGCTAGTAGCTTTTTGCCCATCTGCCTTCCACCAAGTGAGGACACAGTATTTGTCCCCTCTGGAGGAAGCAGCAACAAGATGCCACCTTAGAAGCAGAGACCAGGCCACCACCAGACATTGAACCTGCTGTTACCTTGATCTTGGACTTCCAGCCTCCAGAACCGTGACAAAGAAATGTCTGTTCTTTATAAATTACCCAGTCTCAGGTATTTTGTTATAGCAGCAGGAATGGCCTAAGACAAGCTCAAGGTGTGTCTCCTGTGTTTTGGTGGACACAACAGGTTGCTATTTGACCCTGCCTGTTCCTTTTAGAGGGCAGCCTTTGTGCTGGTCAACTGCTGTGACAATGGCGCAGAGGTGAAGTGGCTGCACTGGTGCTCACCCCCAGAGCTTACTAGAGCCAGAGCTTTGGATTTTTTGTGAACTCATGTGGGACAGCTAGAGAGGGTGCCAGCAGGGGGTTATCTTAGGGTTTGTCCACAAGGGACTCCTGGAGGGGCAAGCAGACAGCCAAAAGGAGCTGGAGGTCTTGCTAGACAGATGCCTAGGGGCTAAGGAAGGAGAAAACCACTAGCCAGCATAGAAATATATTCACCTTGTAAAAGGACTGCAGGCGAGCAGCTTCTCTAACTCTTCTCTCACTCCAGAGCTCTGAAGCTAGAGAATCAGAGATCAAGGCTGTCAGATTCTTCAGGGAAGGATGCATGCAGGGGAAGAAGCCTAGTGTGCCCCTCCCTGACAGGCTTCATAACTTACCTGCAAAAAGTGCAAGCTGGGGAGTCAAGGGCTAGCAGGAAGAAGGCTCAACTTTAAGTCAAGTTGGAAGGTTTGATAATTTGGGCAGAGGGATGAACTGAGACTATAGTTAGTGACTGGAAGTGGTTGTAGGACTTTTTATTACCTAAAGTGACCAGGAAATTGGTGACTCTGTCCACATTTGCATACATGGGCAGGATAACTAGACTCATAGGAAGTGCAAAAAGAGAAAAAAGGAGGCAAAATTCAAGTTTCTTTCACACTGTAGCCTATATGTTCTTTGTGTTCAAATAATGGCTATTTGAGGAAAGACATTTGGAACCACATTTTAAATATATGACCTTGGCAGATTGGGGCCTAAGTGAGTGCTAGGTCTGAAGGTCTCTTAGGAAAACTAGGCCCGGCCATTTGGGATTTGGTGAGCCTGAGCCCAAGGTCACACTGAGTTATGAGACTTAGACTCCAGCTTGGGCCCAACAGTCCTAAATCTGCATAATGCCACCTCCAAAGGGTTTGTGCATTTGACACATGTCACACTCCCCAGGTGAGAGAAGGGGAGGTGTCTGCATAGGAAAATGACGTATTCAAGGTCTCCAGGTTGGATCGAAGGGGTTTTTTGGCTCCCTGGGCTCCTGAACCTGGATTCTCTCATTCTGGCTGTGACATGATGGCTCCCAGTGTGGCTGCTCTGATGTAATAGGCTGTGAGGGAGGCCTGTGGGTTTCTCACAGCTGGGGCAGGGTGCTGGGGATGACACACTAGGCTTCCCAAGGATAGTCACAAAGTGTGTATAAATGAAGTGAGAATCTCATTCTGGAACCAGTGAGCTATCCAGAGCTGGAAGTTTCCTTGGAGATGTCTAGTCTCTTCACCACATTTTACAGACAGGGAAACTGTGGTGCACGTAGGGCCTGGGACACACAGGGACTCAGTCTAGGCTCAGGCATGAGTAGATTTTAGCCCTGGCCCTTCCTCTGGAAGTGCATTTAGGAGATGCCTTTGGGGCAGAGGGAAATGTTCCCATCAAGGAACCAAGGAATGACAGTTTAGGAGGGCACAGGGCAGGGTTAAGGATAGGCATTGTTCTCTTTGGCTTTCACAGTAGGGTGTGTGCAGGGCAGATAAGGCCCTCAGGAAGGTGGCTGAGGAGCTGTGATGAAGAAGGTTGGCTCCCATGCTGAGGAGTCCCACATTACTCTGCAGGCAAAGGAAAGTCCTCAGAAGGGGCAGGGTGACAGAGAGATGTAATAATAACAGCAAGTGTTTGATGAGTGTTTATACTATGCTAGGCACTGTTTTAAGCCCTTTGTTTTAATTTTTTTTTGTTTTTAGTTTTATAGAGATGGTCTTGCTTTGTCACCAGGTTGGGAGTGCAGTGTTCTGATCATGGCTCACTGCAACCTTGACCTCCTGAGCTCAAGCAATCCTCGCACCTCAGCCTCCCTAGCAGCTGGGACTATAGACGTGCACCACTATGTCTGGCTAATTTTTAAATTTTTTGTAGACACAGGGTCTTGCTATGTTGCCCAGGCTGGTCTCAAAACTCCTGATCTCAAGCGATCCTTCCACCTTGGCCTCCCAAAGTGCTGGGATTACAGGCGTGAGCCACTGTGCCCGGCCCTATAAACACTTTAATGTGTATTATTTCAATTAATCTTCACTCAAGCCCGTGAAGTGGGTTCTGATCTAAAACACCCATTTAACAGATGACTGAGGCAGAGAGAGAGGTTAAATCATTTGCCTAAAGTTGCCCGTTGGTTGGAGTCAGGATTCCAGCCCCCAAAGTCTGCCTTAAGAGCCCACCACACTAAAGCTCTGCCCCACCACCTGTGAATGTTGTAGGAAGAGCACCCTGGTGGTCAGAGGTATACCATCACAGATGGAGATCTGGGGCAGGAAGAATGGCTAGGAGCCTGTGGAGACTCCTCCGATAACCAAGGCAGAACTCTGAGGGCCACAGAGTTTGCCAGGATTTTCTGGATCGGAAAAAATGACACAATCAAAGAATCCGCTCATTTAGCGCCTCATGTTTATAGGTGAGGACATTGACGCTCAGAAAAGCAAGACGAATTGTGCCCAGGGACAAGCTGCTTGTCCGGGCTTGAATCCTGATGACAGGACTCCAGGGATGGGAATTGATTTTAAAATATTAATATGTTAGGCTGGGGGTGGTGGTTCACTCCTGTAATTCTAGCACTTTGGGAAGCCAAGGTGGGTGGATCACTTGAGCTCGGGAGTTTGAGACCAGCTAGGGCAACATGATGAAACCTTACCTCTACTAAAAATACAAAAAAATTAGTTAGGTATGGTGGTGCACGCCTGTAGCCCCAGCTATTCAGGAGGCTGAGGTGGGAGGATCACCTGAGCCTGGAAGGCGGAGGTTGTAGTGAGCTGAGATCGCACCACTGCACTCCAGCCTGGGTGACAGAGTGAAACCCAGTATCAAAAAAAAAAAAAAAAAAAAAATGTTAACAATACTTTCTGGGGACAATGTGATTTTTTCTTTTTTTTTAAAAAGCCTTTAAGCCAGTGCAGTGTTGTGTATCTACAATGCTAGCTACTTGCGGGGGCTGAGGCAGGAGGATTGCTTGAGCCCAAGAGTTCAATTCTGGCCTGGGCAACATAACAAGACCCTCTCTCTTTGAAAAAAAAATAAAAAAGTGTTTAAAATGAACATATCTTTTGGTACTATTAGGAATTTGCCCTAAAGAATATGTATGCAAAGACATGTAATATGATGTTGTTAATAATAATTTAATAAAAATTCCCAGCAATTAGGGGATTAGTCAAGGGAATTATGATGTATCTACTTGAAAAATACTATACAAACTTTAGAAAAGGAGATTATGTTATAGGTTAGGAGGTCTTAACCTGTGATACAGCAATGGGTTTCAGGAGACAGAACCTCCTAAAATTGTGAAAGGTGGATTTGTACGGAAGTGGATCTATAGCTGACTTAAGATTTTCAAAGGGATCTGTGACCAGAATAGGCTAAAAACTACTATTAGAGAAGAATATTGAAAAAACCTTATATTTAAAAACATACATGAAAGAGCATCAACCATTACCAATTCACGATCAATCTTGTTTATCTCCACTCCCACCCAATTCCTCCTCCTGTATTATTTTGAAGGGAATCCCAGATATCATTTTACTTAGAAACAGCTCAGGATATATCTCTAAAGAGGCTCTTTTTTTTTTTTGTCATTGAGAACTATTTTAATGCGGCTATGAAAAGGGAAAAAAGTGTCCAGCTTTTAATTTCTTAGATATTGAAGAGGACGTAGTCATTTTGTTTATCAAATATAAGGAAAATTGTTCACCATTTTGAAGCTCACCCTAGACTATGAAAATTATATTCACTGCAGAGCAATTACTTCTGTCATTACCTGAAGTTATCAGTATGTATCTTCCTTGTCATAGGATGCATCTCTCAAAAAGCCTCCACTCCTTTTCCTCACATCTGTAATCATCATGAACCTTTTAGTTCACTTCTAGATCCATATTTTGTGTTTTCTAAAGCTTCTGACATTATCTTCCTTTCTGACCCTCTTATCCATATTTCTAAAAACAGGAACATTGTTGAGATGCACCCTTTTTGGTTAATAGATACATTCCCAAGGAGCTTTTAATTGCTTACGCTTATCTTTTAGGAATAGCCATCACTTTAACTTTTCCTTAGATAATATATTTTGAATTGTTAGAATAATTTTGTTGCATTTCTCTGACATCTAGTCTGTTTCTCCTCATTATTTAAAAATGCTAAAACTTATATCTCACGTTTTCTCTAACACTGACTTAATACCTAACAGGGTAGAAGCAACATTCATTCTTCTGATTATATATATGAATTCAAGTATTAGCTTTCTTGTAATAACAACCTTTTATTACTATTCTAGAGACTGCAATACCGACAGTGTAGGCCAACCACCAGCTTGATATCAAAGTATAACATTATAAAGTTAGTAGGGTAAAACATCTGTAGGGAAAACCCAGTGAAGAACCAGAGTATTTGGTTCTCATGTCTGTTTAATGAAGGGAATAGATTTTGTAATCTATCCTTTTAGAAATTATATAACTGACTAATATGGTTTAATTAACATTAGTAACATCTCATGACCACTGACTGCTGAAAGTTCTGAAAAGGGTTTTGTTTTGTTAAAATGCACATTTGAGGGAGATTCACTCCCCTGTCTTATGAGTAAAACAAAGACTTCACTAGGTGACCTAAATGAGACTTAGTGGAGAAAAGTTGCCATGTTTGGACAGAGATAAATGATATTCATGTTGTATGGTTTTAATATACTAGTACATTCTAGAATGTAAAAGGATTAATTTAAACTCTACAATTTACATCAATATTTTGAATATGTAAATTTTTTATGGGAGACTGTATTACATTTTGCTGAAATTAGAACAAAGTAAAGAGAAAGAGCAAGAAAGCAACATTGCTGATCTCTCTAGTATGAAAGATTTGGAGGGAGTGTGGCAATATATATATAAATGAAAAAATGTAATTGTGTTCATCATATTTAAAAATAGAATATATGACCAGGCACGGTGGCTCACGCCTGTAATCCCAGCTCTTTGGGAGGCCAAGGCGGGTGGATCACCTGAGGTCAGGAGTTCGAGACCAGCCTGACCAACATGGAGAAACCCCCTCTTTACTAAAAATACAAAATTAGCCAGGCGTGTTGGCACATGCCTGTAATCCCAGCTATGCGGGAGGTTGAGGCAGGAGAATAGCTTGAACCTGGGAGGCGGAGGCTGTGATAAGCTGAGATAGTGCCACTGCACTCCAGCCTGGGCTCCATCTCAAAAAAAAGAATATACTAAAGAACTGTGATATAAAAGTACTCTGTTAATGTAAAAAATAAAGCAAGTGTAATTCTTTTAGAATATAAAATTTGACCATTACCTGCTGAGCAGTTCCCAAATTAAGTACAAGGAATGTTTATTCATTTTCTGCCATATACTGTATGTAACAGGGAATACCTTGCTAAAACGATAAATACTTAGGATATAGTGGTAATGGCTTTCACATTTTTATAACATAAGTCACTACACGCCATTCTTGTAGCTGCCCACTCTTAGAAACTTTGTTGCCTAATATTGAGGAAGCGGCTTTAATTTCTTCCATTTGGCAGTGTATGTCTATAGTGGAGCATGAAATTGGCTATGCATTGCTATTGCCTGCTGAAGTTTCTCTTCCTTGGCTCTTCTACAGTGGCAAATTGTTCTCTTTTCCATGAAGCTACTGAGAAAATCATTTATTTCCATTTTTCCCTCCACAAAGTCTTCCACAATATTATCAGGTTCTTCCCCAGCTTCATGTGCAGCTACTTTCAATCTTGCCTGTAGGGCACTTGCACTACAGCTCTCACTAAGTTCACACTGCCTTTGCATCTTCTTTTCGAAAGCAGACTTCATTTGTTTAAGTAATTCATACTTATCTAAAACAGTTTGCCTTTTGGCTCCCAAGCTGGGCTCCGAAAGGATATTTTTTTCTTGCTAGTTCCTCAATACTTTTTACTAAGTCGTCTTTGTCAGTAATAATTTGTTTCAGTTGAGACAAAGTCAGAAACTGTTCTAGTAATACCTCCTCTTGTTCATTCATATCTGTGAGTCGTGACACGCTTAGTTCTGAGAGTTCTGGAAATGCATCAGAGACATCTGGCATCTTGTAACCAAAACCATTTTGGCTCGTCAATATTGAAGCATCTGTTGTGGAAATGGGTAATGGCAGATTTGAAAGGACGCCAAATGAAGGAGCGACGGGCTTGGCTGTGGTATGACTTGTTGTTGAAGAAGAAACAGTATTAGCAACAGATAAAGAAGTGATAACTCCTCTTTGTTTCTTCTGGGGGATATGGAGGAAGAAATGGAAAACCTTGAGAAGCATAAGGCGGCATCCCACTTGGGTTACTGTATAGGTAAGGAAATGCTGTTGCAGTAGGAGCTAAAACTGGAGGATTCTTCCCAAACTCATCCAACAGACTCTGAATAATTTTTCCAAGATCTGAGTGCATTGTAAAATTGTTTGCTAATGGAGAAGTAACATACACTCCTTGTTTATCCATTAAGTGATGTCCTATTGGTGGAAAAACACTGATCACTGGTTTTTCCTGAGGAAATTGTGGAGGAAGCAATATATGTTAATTGTCAGGTTGTTTATGGTGAATGGCAATCTGTATTCCACATCTTTCTGTATTTTAGCTATACTGGAGTGTGAGTTCCGGAGGGACTCGATCAGGCGTTGCTTCTGCTGCTGGAGGCTGGTAAGGCCACCGGGAACCCGGCTGCGGAGGAGGAGGCTCTCTTTGTCAGGTCCTCGGGCGGAGGCTCTGGAAGGCTCTGGCCTGCTTCTCCCAGCGGCTCGGTCCAGTGGTTCTCCTGCGACAGAGGACCGGGCTGGGACGTCCGTGGCCCAAGCGCTGGGGACCGCGTCTTCTCTAAGCCAGCCCTGCCTGTGCTTCCCGGGTTCTGGGGGACATGTTATGAATGGCGGGCAGCTGGAGAGGGGAACTTGCTGCCCAGAACAGGCAGTCCCACCTTCACCGCCCAGACGCCCAAGCCGGCCAGTTAGGCAGCCTGATCGCCCAGCGCTCCACCACCTGTGACGCCGTCTCTAAAAGGACTCTTTTTAAAAAGCATAGGTACAATGTCATTATCACACCTTTAGAAAACCTAACAATAATCAATAATTATCAAATAGCCACGTAATATGAAGTAAATAATATTCATTGACACCCCCACCCCTGAAAAAAAAAAGCCGGCCACCCATTGCTAAGTGAGAAAAGGAAAACAGAATAGACTCTGACCCCATTTTGGCAACATACACATCCTAATGGTAACAGTTATTTGGGGTTAGAAAGATTATGGATGGTTTCTTCTTTCTCAGGTTCTCGCATTACTTTTTTTTTTTTTTTTAATTTTTTTGAGATAGAATCTCACTCTCTTACCCAGGCTGGAGTGCAGTGGTGCGGTCCCAGCTCACTGCAGACTCAAGCTCCTGGGCTCAAGCAATCCTTTCACCTCAGCCGCCCAAGTACCTGGGACTACAAGGGCACACCATCATATCCAGCTTTTTTTTTTTTTTTTTTTTTTTTTATTATTTGTAAACATGAGGCCTCCCTATGTTGCCCAGGCTGGTCTCTAACTCCTGGGCCCAAGCCATTCTCCTGCCTCGGCCTCACAAAGTGCTAGGATTACAGACATGAGCCACCAGGCCCAGCCCATATTACTTTTTGAATTAAAAAAAAATACAAAGGGAAGAATAAGATGGTAGACTTCTTTTTCAAAGTCAAAATCCTCTGATTTAGGATCTAAGTATTAAGGGTTTATCCTGTCCCATCTTGAAATGAAGACACAACCACCCAGAGAAGTTAAGTGTTTTGGCCACAATCACTGAGTAGGGGGAGGCTGTGAAGGAGAGAGGGGTATCCTGCTGGCTTCCCAGACTCCTGGAGGAAGCAGAGACAGAGGTCCTGGGACACCTCTCAAGCTCTGGTCCCTGTTGTCCCACTACCTTCACCCTCTTACCTTCCCATCTTTATCAAGCCTCACACGTTTGGGGCACTTTGTTGCTGGAGTTGACAGACCAAACGAAACAGAGGGGGGAGGCAGATAACCAGAGCCCTTTCTTGCCACACCTAGTCCTGTTGGCTTGTCAGGTCTGGAGGAGAAGGCATCTTGTTTCCCCAACACATTCCAGAGTCATGTCCCCCTGGCTGCCTGGCCTCCAGGCCAGGTCCCCCCAGCCCCCAAGACTTTCATGGTTGAGACAAAAAAGGAATGAAAGACTTGACATTGTTACACTCCTCTCTCCAAAGTCCCAGTTTTGCTGTGTGCCCTTGGGCAAATCCCTCTCCTCTCTGGGACTGTGTTTCTGCACCTGGACAGGGAAGTGGCTGGGATGGATAATTTCTGAGACATTCACCCTCCTTCCCCACCCAATTCTGATTTCATTCAGAGTTTCTAAATCTATCAGATATAGGAAGGAGATCCACCACACTTCTAAATGTCAGCTCAGAATCTCATGGCTTGGCCGGGCGCGGTGGCTAACGCCTGTAATCCCAGCACTTTGAGAGGCCGAGGTGGGCAGATCACGAGGTCATGAGATCGAGACCATCCTGGCTAACACAGTGAAACCCTGTCTCTACTGAAAATACAAATAATTAGCTGGGTGTGGTGGCGGGCACCTGTAGTCCCAGCTACTCGGGAGGCTGAGGCAGGAGAATGGTGTGAACCCAGGAGGCAGAGCTTGCAGTGAGCCAAGATCGTGCCACTGCACTCCAGCCTGGGCGACAGAGCGAGACTCCGTCTCAAAAAAAAAAAAAAGAATCTCATGGCTCATGCCTATAATCCCAGCACTTTGGGAGGCCGAGGTGGTCAGATCATCATCTGAGGTCAGGAGTTCGAGACCAACCTGGCTAACACGGTGAAAACCCATCTCTACTGAAAAAACAAAAATAGCCAAGTGTGGTGGCAGGCGCCTGTAATCCCAGCTACTCGGAAGGCTGAAGCAGGAGAATCACTTGAACCTGGGAGGTGGGGGTTGCAGTGAGCCGAGATTGGGCCATTGCACTTCAGCCTGGGCAACAGAGAGAGACTTTGTCTCAAAAAACAAAAACAAAAACAAAAACAAAAAACAAACAAAAAATAAACTACCCATGGCTGCCTTTGGCCATGGTGTGAAGGCCAGTCACAACTTTTCTGATGAAGGGGACAGGAGGTAGACATTTTACTTCAAGAGCCAGTACACTCACCACCCCCACACACACTTGAAATAAAAGTTTCATGCAATAACACACCCTTTCTTCATAAGATGCACTCTGATAATTTTTATTTATTTTTTTAGTTTCTGATTGCAATTCATTAAGATGTTTTCACAATCCACAAAACAGCCATCACTTGCACTTTGAAGAACACCGATTTATACAGCTATGCCCCAATTTCTTAGCAAGGTAGTACCAGCCAAGACAAATACAAGTAAATATATATATATTATATGTGTGTGTGTGATAAATACAAGTAAATATATATATATTATATATGTGTGTGTGTGTGCATGTGTATGTGTAAATTATTTTTCCCAAACAGATTTCATATTAACTGTCTTGGCTTCTCAAACTTGAATGTGCATATGAGTCCCTTGGGATGTTTTTAAAATGCAGATTCTGATTCATTAGGTGTGAGATGGGGCCAAGATTCTGCATCTTTGACTAGTCCCCTAGGTGAAGCATCTCAGACATTCATTTCACTGGTCTAACTGTTCTCACCGATGAAACCATTTTCTCTCGTGTCTTTCCTTCTTTTCTCTCTCCCTCTTTTTCCATCCTTCTGTAACTGTGTTTGGAGACTCAGTGGGTTCAAGTTGCAGCTCTGTCGCCTACCAGCTGGGGAAGCTTGAACAAGTTATTTAAATTCTCTGTGCCTCAGTTACTTTACCTGCAAAATGGGGGTAATAACTGCACTTTCTCCTGAAGTACTTTTGAGAATTGAAAGAGATGATCCCTGTAAATTACTTAACGCATTCATTCAACAAACATTTATTGAACATTTATTACCAAATAAATGCTGTTGTTGCCAGCACTTATTTCCTTGTCCTAGGCACTTTTCCTCATTGACTGTCTCCTTTCAAAGGAGTTATATTTTAAGTTGTATATTTAGTTTGAGTATAAATTTATTTTTTAATTATAGAAATTATCATCATAAAAAGCAAAATACAATATGGAAATAAGTTTGGAAAATGTAGGAAAGACAAAAATATTATCCATAATCCTGCCACCCTAATATGACAACAATTGCTTTGGGTATCTTCTTTCTTTCCTACGTGTATTTTGACAGAGCTGTAACAGTCCAGCGTGTTGAATTTTGTGTCCTGCTCTTTTACTTAACATTAGATCATATTCATTTTCTCCCAGCAAGTTCACTCTAAACATACACATGGGAATAGGTGCAAAGTATGATTTCTGGAATCCAAGACTGGATGCAAACCTCAAATCATCCCAAAAAACTTGGCTGAGGTCTGACTCTGCGCAGTCTTAGCACTGGCAGTAGGCACGTGACTTAGGACCCTACAGATGACTTAGGTTCGCACAAACCCGTAAAACATTGGGTCCCTGGGGCGTAACATGGGTCACATAATGAGGGTGCACAAAGCTGAGAAAAGAAAGCATGGCCTTCCTTATGAAGGAGGCAGCAAGGCACTTAACTAAAGTGGAGAATCTGTTTTGGTTCCATTTTGCTAATTTGGGTAGACTTTTTTTTTTTTTTTTTTTTTTTTAATTCCTGAAGCTGATAACTGAAAAAAAAAAAATTCGGCTGGTCAAAGGTAAATCATGGTAGAATCAGCTTGGCAAACATAATTGTGCTCAATGTGAAATGGTCTCCTGGATTGCTTCCTTGCACAGAAAAGGGACATAAAAGAAAAATCTGGTGACATCTGAATAAGGTCTAAAATTTAGTTTAATAGTAATGTATTAATATTAGTGTCTTAGTTACGATAAACATACCTTGTTTGTGTAAGAAGGTGACCTTAGGAGAAACTGAAGGGTGAAGTTTATACAGAAACTCTCTGTGTTATCTTTACAACTCTTCTGTATAGAATTATTGCAAAATAAAAAGTTTATTGGAAATGTATGGATTTGATGTAAATTGTATCTCAATGAAACCATTACCAAAAAATGTATTTACAATGACAATGATCAAACAGCGAGTATGTGTATTAAACATCTATTATGTCCCATCTCTCCTCCTAAAAGATTATTCCTTCCACAACATCTTCCTAAGCACCCACCGAGTGGCAGGGTTGTATTGTATGATTGACACCTGGGTGACCATGTTGCCAGTAGCATCTCCCCAGAATTGTTTGTATCAAGCAAGTTACCATTCATTCATACATTCAACAAACATTTATTGAATGATTTCTTTGTGCAAGTACTGTGCTAGGTGCTGGGTATACATCAGTGAATAGAACAGATTCGGCTCCTCTCTTTATGGGATTTATAACCTTATTGTGACAAGTCAAATTAGATGTAACCTGATGAGCACCTGATGCTGCTATTAAAACTGATAAACATGAGCTCATGTAACAGAGAGGTTTTTTTTTTTTTTTTTTTTTTTTTGAGACAGAGCCTTACTCTGTCACGTGTGATCATAGCTCACTGCAGCCTTGACCTCCTGGGCTCAACCTGTCCTCTTACCTCAGCCTCCCAAAGTGCTGGGATCACAGGCGTGAGCCACTGTGCCAGCTGCAGAAATAATTCTTAGGATACAGTGTTTGTGGTGAAGGAATGAAACAGAGCACATTGTTTGGGTGGTGGGTTCATATTCTTCCTTAATTATTATTGCTATTTATAATAACATATTTATGATAAATTATTGTGAATAAATACAATAAATAATAATATAATATAATAAATAATTGTTATTGGCCAGGTGCCGTGGCTTACGCCTGTAATCCCAGCACTTTGGGAGGCTGAGGCAGGGGGATCACCTGAGGTCAGGAGTTAGAGACCAGCCTGGCCAACATGGCAAAACCCTGTCTCTACTAAAAATACAAATATTAGCTGGGCGTGGTGGTGCACGCCTGTAATCCCAGCTACTTGGGAGGCTGAGACAGGAGAATTGCTTGAACCCAGGAGGCGGAGGTTGCCGTGAGCCGAGATCACGCCACTGTGCTCCAACCTGGGCGACAGAGCAAGACTCCATCTCTTAAAAAAAAAAAAAAGTTATATATTGTAATTAATTATTGTTGTGATATTGTTGGAGAATTTAAAATATTTTTAGCATTTTACTTACCCCCACTTTACACACACAGACACACACACACACACACACCCCTTTAATTGTAGTGGTTGAAAGCAAGGACTTTAAAGTCAGGGAGACTTGGGTTTGAATCCTGTTTCTCCAATGTCTTACTTGAGGAAACTTGAGCATTAACTCTATATTTGTAAAACGGAGGTAAAAGTGCTGCTGTGATGATTAAATGAGAAATGTGTGTAAAGTGTGTCACACATAGGAAGACCTTAACCAGTGATCATTTTTTAGTGCCCTGTGAGGCAGGGTGGGATGGTGGGGAGTGATCTGCTTCAAGGTTTCAGGAAAGAATTACACATTTGTGAACTGAAAAACCCAACTATTCGGTTTCTGGTTCTGTGCAATTTTGCTGGAGACTGAAAAAACTGACTCAGACTGTTCTGTTTGGTACAAGGTGGGGACTGCCCCACTCAGTTTCAGCCCATGCTGATAGCTGAGCTGCCTCGGGCAAGGACAACCCTAAACTATTATCAGATAGAGCAGGCAGAAAGCTGTCAGATCAAGTGACAAGACATAGAGAAAAAACATATACATGTTTGAATGTCAGGAGTCCAAGTGACAAATATATCTGAGTTTGTGCAATTATATATTTTTTCTTAGAGCAGAGAATGAAACATAGAGTATTAGGGTTGATGGTGACTTTAGAGGTCATCTAATCTCAGTGTCACTTAACAATTGTTTCTTTCATCAAATACTTTTGTATGCCCTACTACGTGCCAGATAGGTGCTGGGTGGTAGAGAGGACAGTGAAGATAGAGCTGCTCCTTCTAAGAATCCCTAGGCTTTGGCAGAGAAAACTAGAAAACTACAGCCCAGAGAATGTAAATAGCTTGTAAAGATCAAGGAAATGTTTATTTCCTTCCTATGTTTCTCTATATTTTCTGATTTTTCCACAATAGACATGTATCATATTTAACTATATATGTATATTAACTTGGATAGAATCCCACAGCTAACAAGGAAAATAATTTTCTTTGGTGAATAGATCACTCTTGAGTACCTACTATATCTATAGAAATCACATTCTCAGAGGCATGGTTCCTGCATCAGAATCTGCTATTGAGTTTTCTTGAAAATGCAGATCTCATGCTCACTCCTCACCTACAAGGGTTCCCTGCATTTGAAACATATTCCCCAAAGGGATTGTGACACCCACTAAAGTTGGAGAACTAGCACCTATTAGGCTAATGGCAAAGAAAGCAGCAACGATTTAAAACTGGCCCCAGAAATTTAAATTAATGAACGAAGTTAATGAAAACAAACACATTTATCTTTTATTAGAATAAAGCCAACTCCTACCTTTTCTCTCCAGTGCCACAGCTAATTGCATTCATTATGTGTTTTTAACAGGTGCTATAAATCAGAGTGCTCATGAGAGAGGAGAGCACTGAGAGCCTGGGGAGAGTGGTGAGGGGGAGGGAGCATTCTCCATCTCACAAAATGAAATGCAATACAAGTGGCATATTTCCGTGAAGCAAGCAGCCCAGAGCTCTTGTGGCTGAGCACTTCTCCCCTCCCGCTTGCTTTCCAGGCCCCTCTCCCAGCCGCCCCGCTTGCTGTGGGTTGCATAACAGTCTTTTCCGGGCCCTACAAATCACAGCCCTGTCCTAATTCTTGAGCAGGCGCCCTTTACACTGCCCAGCCCCACAGCCCTCAGCATTTTGTAACCTCTCTTTTTTCCAGGTTATCATCATCTGTCAGATCTGAAGTTAAACAACAAAAAACATGTCAGTTGAATGGCTGGGAGAGACACTTGGCTGTTTATGAGAAATATTCCATTACAATCTGACGCAAAATGTTAGGATGCATCTGCCAGCACCCAGGCTCCATAGATCTCCTCCAGGCTCAGAGAGGGTCTCTTCGGCAAGCAAGCTGATTAGTGTGTGGTTCCAACCAATGTTTATCCTCTCTGGCTCTGTGGCAAACGCCCTTGGAAAAACCTGGATCCATTGATGCCTGGTCGACTGGTACATTCAGATTCACTCAATTAGAACACCCAGTTTGAGACATAATGGGTTTTGGCGAGCTCCATAGACTGATAGGTTTTTATACACATGCACAGAAAGATTTGATTTCCTCTGCGGAATTTATGGCAGGGGAGAAGAGGTAATTACATTAATTTCTGGTCTGGTTTCTGGGGCTTTCCCTTCTGTTCTCTCTTCTCCTGCCACTTTTTTTTTAAGTAGACTTTTTTGGGACCTTGCTTGTATGGATGAAAATGAATTTAATAACTGCCAACAGTTGGTTTGAGTTTGAGGCTGGGTTCCACTGTGACTTCTTGTTCTTTGAGCCGTGCTCTGGGTGAGTTTTAGGAAGCTAATGTGGACAATCTTGTATCCTCTGGTGTGTGTGGGTGAGATGTTGGGGGTGTCCATGTGGCTAGGGAGCAATGTTCACACTGGGAAGAGGTGCTCAAACCCAGGCTTTCTGGAAGGGAACTTGCTCTAATAGTTGATAATGAAGTGAAAACCAAAGTGTGCTCCCGTTTCTTCAGTCACCATTCATGAATCGCCACTTTTTTTTTTTTTTTCCTAATTTCTGTTTTTTCTGTCGTTCACTTCTCTTTACACCTCTCCCTTCCAGGGCAAAATTCAGCTGCAGCGTGGAAATCGTAAGGCAGAAAGAGGCTGAAATCCAGAAGGGTGCTGGTAAGATTGACCATGGTAATGAAGAGGATCAGCGCAGTTTACTGTGTTTGGTGTTCTTACTCCACTCCCGTCTCCTTTCCGATGCCAAAGCTCTTCTATCCATCCTTGACTTTTTAACCAAGGACTTCCCTCATTAAACTGAAGAGACAAAGGAGACTCCTGAGGGATTTAGAAATTCAATGGAAAAAGCAAAACAAAAAACAAAAAAAACTCTCAGAGCACTTAACTTCTCTCCCAAAGGACCAGAGAGCCTGCCAATTCCCCAGCAATGCCAGAGCTAAGCATTTTCCCAGTGTCAACATTAAATCCCTTTTTTGTTTTTCTCTTTTAAAGTGTGTTTACAATTGACCATTATGGGAAAGATGATGGATGTGGCCTGGCCCCGTTTAAAATAATAAGGCTAATAATGATACAGTTGTTTCATGCATACGGACTCTTTCTGAAAGCCTGTGAGCAGAAGGAAAGGGTTGAGGAGCCCAGTGTTTTCACCTTAAGTGTAGCCAGCCACCGATCATCCCCACGACCCATTGCTAGCTATAACGCTTATGCTCCGGCAGACTTCAGAACTTCTTGGCTCCTGCATGCTCTTTTGGAGAAAAGAGCACAGAAGTTTTGAATGAATCTCCAAACCCTGTCCCTGAGATAGCAGGGCTTAGATGGACAAACCTGGAGTGGACAGCTTGCATTGTGCCCCACGGGGACTCTGCCAGAGAAGCGCATGATCCTTAAGACAGAGATATGGCTCAGTCCTATATTCCAGGAGAAAGTAGACTCAATGTTTGCTCATGAAGTGTCCCTGCGTCCAGCTCTGCTGGTGTGTCCCTGGCGAAGACTCCCCACCTATGTAGCCAGCAGCATCTGTCCTTGGATACACCATCCCGGCTCTAGCTTTTCCCCAGTAATCAGCTGGCTTTCGCTGGCAGGAGGATCCAGGAGATAGGTAAAATGGGTTGATTCAGTCCTTGCTGTGGAATTCAGATTAGACTGGGAAAGGAAAAAATTCTCCTGACCAGGGATGCAACAGTCAGGCAGTGAGAATGACCTTCGTGACACTGAGCCGAGATAAGCCTCTTGGCATGAAACAGCTCGGCAGGCAATGATCAGTGGGCTAGGGATTGGCTACAAGTGGCCCGACCCGACCCGGGGAGCAACCGAGCACCAGGAAACTAACCAGCATGTGAGGAACAAAAAAAATCTCCCAATATGCCGAAAACAGCCTGGTGCACAGCAAAACTTCGTTAACAGGCGGCCTGGAACTGAGTGCTGTGAAGCTGACCAGAATGAAATTGCCCTGAAAGCAACGGGACTGGGTAAAAGAAACCGGAGTAAAATCCACCTGCCTGCTAGTGTGCAACTAACCACTGCGAGGGATGGGAGAAGGGAGGGTCTCGGAGGGCCGCAGGGTGGACCGGGAGGAGACAGGACTCCTGGTGCTCTGGAGAACCTGACCGAGCTGCTTCGGGGATGGGGGAGGGAGGTGTCCAGTGCCTTTTGATTTACAATCGCTGCGCCCCAAGAGATCCCATAAATTTGGGGGCCGTTTTCACCAAAACCGTGAGTTACGATTTTTCAAATAAATACATTTTCCAATCAGACCGGGTTCTGTTTAGGTTGAACGCGTCCCGAAGCAGACATCTCTCTGTGCGGAAAATACACAGAGGAGGAAACGGAGCCGGGACGAAGCTCAGACGACATAAAAACTTATGTAAACACATTGTCATTTACGGGCTTCGGAAGAGAAAGAGAATGAGGGGAGGAAGACAGAAAAAGTGGGGGGAAACACATACATGTTTATTTCTCCCTCGAATCCTCAGGTCCTAGCCCAGAGGGAGGTTAGAAAATGTAATATTCTTTTTCCATAAGCTTGATTTATGTTACTCATTGGACAATAGGCAGCAGCAGGTTTACCTTAAATAGATTTTGTATTTTTGAGGCCTGTTACAGACCTGAGAATGAGCACAAATGACCCCCCCTCGCACACACACACAGCCACACACATATATGCATAGGCACTCTCTCCTAGTTTTTCTTCAAGAAAGAGCGTGGAGGAGATAAACCAAAATGAATTATTTTAGCAGGGGAGGGTCGTCGATTTCTATCTGTGTGCCCTTGGGCAAGTCTCTCCCCATCCTCTGGGCCTGTGTTTTGCCAGTAATCAGGGGCTACCGTTGCGCAGAAAAGCATTGGCACATAATTCTGTGCACAATGGCAAGAACCTCCTAGCCAAAATGTAAAGAACGTCACTTCCTGCTTGGACCCTCTCTGGCCTGACCACCCTCGTCTCAGGAAAGAAGGTAATAAGGGGAGACAGAGGCTGCTGTTCACCCCAGGTCCCCTCTGGAGATCTGGGCTCTAGCCGCGCGTCTGCCACTCATCGGCTGTGTGCCCTTAGGAAAGTTCCTTCCCCTCTCTGGGCTAGTTTCCCGTCTGCAAACAGAACCTTGGAGCTCCCAGGAGCAATCTACTCCGTGCCTATCTCTTCCCTGCCCCGACTGTCCCCCATCCCTGGGAGCAGGCTGGGCCAGATTGGAAAGTCCTAGGTCCTCTTCAGACATGGCAGAGAAATGTTTAAGGGATTTGCGCGCTCAAGCTGCGGGGTAAATGGTCCGCGGGCTGATTTATGGCGCGTTACTGCGCGACGCGATTCCCCAAGACAGCGAGAATATTTTACACCGCGCTAATATAAACAGGCGGCCGGCCGGGTCCTTTTTATGGAGTTCCTGTAATTACCCGGGCCCTGACAGGTCCTTGATTTACTGCCCTATTTAGATAAGGGGTCCGGTGCGGGGATTGCCCGTGGCGTCAAGGTCACGGGACTGCGGCGGAAGAAGGTTTTGCGGTAGGCGCCGCGGCCTGGGCTTCCAGAGGCCTGCCAGTCCGGGGGGCGCGGATAGGGGTGAGGGTAGGAGAGGGGCTAGGGCAAGAGCGAGACCCCACCACTGCAGAACGTCCAGGCTTGAGGGACCTTCGCATTGCCAGGGTACAGCTGTCCTACTGTTATGGATGGGGGAACTGAGTCCCGTAGGTGGCAAGACTGCACCCCCCACCAAGTCATTTAGGGAGGGACATGGGGGTGGAGGGTGGAATCTGGAACTGGAATTCGGGTCTCTGGCAACATAATTCCTACACCTGGCGATGTCTCTGTATCTCCAGCCTTATGATGGCTGGGTTGTGTAGGGTCAGTAGGGAATGGGAAGGAACCTAAGGCAGTCAGAAGCAGCTAGGTCAGGTCAGAACAGAGCCCTGCAAGGAGGATTCAGTGTCCTGGTCCTTCTCCCCATCCAGAGCTTTGTAGTCATGTGGCGCATGTAATTCCATTTCCGCCCCTATGAAATTAATATTCCTAAAAACAGAGCCACCATTTATCCAGGTTTACTGTCACTGTGCTAAGAGCCTCGCCTTGTGCTTACTCTTACGCCAGCCCTCCACAGAGGTTATTATTGTCCTCCAATTTACAGAAGAGAAAACTGAGGTGTAGAAGCTTCACACAGGGAGGAATGATGTGCACAGTTTTAACTCAGATGGGCCCGATTCCATAGCAAGGTGGAATGTGTTTTATGTGCATAAGCCCTCTACTTTGTAAAGCAGGGTAAAGAAGAGTTCCTGCCGGGTCTCACCACTACAACTGGGGGAAGAAACGAGAAGCCTGCATTTGAAAATACTAAGAAGGCCAACCCCCCTGAAGGCACTCTTTAGGTGAGCAAGGTGCGTTAAGAGGAGGCTGCAGGGGCAGTGTGGGCTAGGACCCTGGGAGTTCTAGTCCTTGGTCTGTTGAGATAGGCAAGAGGAAAGCGGAGTCCTTCTGTAGGGATCCCTGAGCTGAGCACTAAGTCCCAGGAGGAACCAGGGCAGGGTCCCTGCAATAGTGAGGAGCTGGGAATTCCAGAATTCCAGACTATCAATCCTAATCCCTTCTTCTGCAACTGGGGAAACTGAGGCTCGGACTGGAAAGGAACAAAGAGGTGCTAGATAGGGAAAGCCAGAACTCTTGCCTGTCACATCTCTTGCCTGCCAGCCTAAAGCAATTTTAGCCAAAATCCTAGGTCTCAGACCTCCTCCTACAATATAGCGTGGGGCAGAGATAGAGAACAACCTTACAAGGTCCCCACCATCCCGGGAGTTCTGCCGCTCTCCACGGACTACAGTAAAGCATTTTGGGGTCTCTGAGAAGGCAGTCTAGAGCCTAGTTGTACTGCAGTCTCCCCCGACGTCATCCTGCTGGGGGTTGCCCAGCCCCAAGCCTCAGGAGATCCCTTAGGGCTGAGTTTCTGGTGGGGGCACTGCTTGAAAAATGACACTGAATCCCTTCTCTAGGTTGGGGAACAGTGCTTTCCACATCACTGGCAGCTGGAGACACCCTGCTCTTTAAGACCCATGGGGGGCTGCCGGGTAGTCTCAGGGGCCCTCAAGGGGTGTCATAGGACTGGGACTCCTCACCCAGTACTGATAATGCATTCCCCACCACGCTAACCAGGCCAGATATATGGGGGATGTATACAACCTTGAGTGATCTGTGTAACATCATAAAAGCAACTAGGACTCATATGGGCAGGCGCGTGGGCCACACATTTGTATGTGTGTTATGTGTGAGCATGTGAGAACCTCTATTTGTGAGCACCTGTGCATATGTAGTAGAAATTGTGACTGTGTACTTGTGCACTGAAGGTTTAGTGGTGACACTGAGAATATACAAAATGTATGATGGGATTTTGGAAGTTTGTGTTGTGAATACAATTGTGGAGAATCTTAGGAAGATACAAGCTGGTTTTAATTGTGACAATGAGATTATGTGTGAAACCCTGCATTTGTGTAGTATTCAGAATTTATGTGTTTCTACCATATGACTTTGGTCTCTGTGCATGCCTGAATGGAGGATTGGGAGCGGCTCCCAGGTGTAACACATCTGAAGCGTGATGAGTATGTACCCTGTGGGTGACAGAGAGACAATGTGTAAAATCCTAGGAATGCATGAATGCTGTGTGTACCGTGGCTGTGCGTACTACTGTGAGAATACACATACTTTTGGGCGTCTTATGAAGATACGGGCTTTTGTGTACGGCGGCAAGGTTTTGTGAGCCCTTGTGCATGTACCTGTGAATGTATAATCTGAGGGCCTAGTGTGCCGCTCTGAGAGGCACTGTTGCAGATTGTACTTGGATTAGGACAAAGACTGGGCGTGTGTTGAGGATTGTGTGTTGAGGTCCTTCTCTCCACAGCGTAATTACTCTCTACCTGCGCTCTTTCTAGAATGCCTCCAGGCCAGGGAGGCTTGGGACCCCGCAGAGCCGCCGCAGCAGCGGGCGCCCAGCGCTCCCTCCCCGCGTGCCTCCGGCTCCGCGCTCTGCCCTACCCCAGCGCTGCTGGCGCCAGGCGCCGGGGAGAGCGGGGGGTTTCCAGCCCGCCTCGGGCAGGAAACCAGGACCTCCCTGCACCCCCGCCCCATGCACCTCCAGGGCCCACAGCCCTGCTGAGCTCCCACAGGTGGAACCAGCAGGCCCAGGCTTTTGTCTCCGTCACTCCTGTATGTAACCCCCCACCCTTCATTCACTCTCTTGTCCAGGAGTGGAATTCCACTCATCCACGCCCTACCGGACCTCGAGAAAATCGCTCTTCTTCTCTGGGCTTCACGTTCCATATCTGTTCAAGGAGGGAATGGGCCTTTCTCCCTCTGCCTTTGGACTAGTAACTATGATAGGCACATAGTAGGCATCAATAAATAATTGTTGAATGAATGGGTGAATGATTTGCCTTCTAAAAAGAGCACTCACATTAACTTCTCCTTTCCCCCTCCCCTCGACTTTGCTTTGAAGAGAGGCACACTCCCTCTACCACACCGAGGGAGGGGGCGTTGAGCTGAGAAAGGTTGAGAGAATGAGGGACCCAGGTAGGTGGACATCAGCCAAGAAAGGAACCACAGCGGGAGGTAAGACCGAGAGTCCCCAGCTTGAAGCGTCACCACTCCGGGATTCCCAGATTCCAACGCGAGCCTGGGGAAAGCCCACTGTGGAGAGAGTCCGGCTGGCAGGGAATGGCCCTACCCCCGGGGTGAAATCTCGGAGGGTCGTGCAGCCGAGTCGCGCCTCTGCGCGGATGCGTGAGAGATGCCGGACGTCGCGTTTGCCTGTGCAAGCCTCGCGGATGCTGTGCAGTCTTGGTCCCCTCTGCGTGTGTCTACCGCCGAATGCTGGTGTCTCGAGGTGTGAGCTTCGGGGCCGGTGTCTTTAAAGAACCAAAGATTCTTAAGGAGTGATGATCTGGGTAGAGCGGTCCGACGTAGCCGCGCTCCCAGGTCTCGGTGCGAGTCCTGCGGACAGACCAGAGGAGACCTGCTGGCCAGATGCCTCGGGCCCAAGGCGGACGCCAGACTGTCTCTGCGCCAGCCGGGCTGGCCTTCGGAATGGATCAGGCACCCGGGAGGCCGGAGTGGATCTCAGACCCTCAAGCCGGGAACAAACCCGTCGATGCCCGTGGGCCTGGAGTCCGCCTCCTCCTTCCCGCCCCACCCCTACCCCTGCCTCCGAAAGGCTTCTTCGCTGGTCAGTAGCTGCGTGCCCGTCTGCCTGAGGCTGGGTCAGAATTGGCGGGCTGGTAACGACCCCGTGCACAAGCGGCTCCCAGTCTCTCCAGAAAGGGCCGATGACTAAGGGGTGGGGATGGGGGTGGAGGGCTGGAAGGTGTTAGGGAAGAACGTTAGCGGCCTATCCTGTCTTCAGCAGCGCCCTCTCATCTTCTAGCTCTGACGCCGAGCAGAGCAGTTGGAGCTCGGGACTGGGAACTGCTGGAATTCCTATTTAGACTTCTAGACAGTCTAGAAACAAGAACCTTTCTTTCCCTGAGCCTCAGTTTCCTTGTCTGTAAAATCAAAAGGCGGGCTCTAGGTGTAGGCCTTCTTTTCGCTTGGTGATTCTGGATTCCTTTCCTTGGATCCGTGGGGAGGGGGTGGCAGCAACAGTCCAGGGCGTTGGCAGTCCTGTGCCTCAAGTACGTAGTCCCTGTGCCCGCCCCCTCAACACCCCCAGCAGCCCGCCCCCCTAAGCCCGCAGAGCAGGGAGCTGAGTGGGAAGGGCAGAGGCGGGGCCGGTTCCCAGTCCCTGCTGGCGGACTAGAGTGGCGCGGGCTGAGCGTAAAACCTGGGATAGCCACTCCCACTTTTCCTTATCCCCGCCCCCTGCCATTGGCTCCCGGGAGAGGTTGACATCAAAGCCGCGGTCTTATATAAGCCAGATCTGCAGGGGAGTCCGCAGAAGGGTTAAACAGGTCTTTGGGCATCGGCGTCCTCGCCCGCGGCAGAAACCGGCAAGAAGACAGTGGGCTGCGCGTCTCATTTTCAGCCTTGCCCGGACTCTCCCAAAGCCGGCGCCCAGTAGTGGCTCCAGAGCCCACAGGTGGCCCCCGGCAGTCTCTGGGGCGCATGGAGCGGCGTTAATAGGGCTGGCGGCGCAGGCCAGTAGCCGCTCCAACATGAACCTCGTGGGCAGCTACGCACACCATCACCACCATCACCACCCGCACCCTGCGCACCCCATGCTCCACGAACCCTTCCTCTTCGGTCCGGCCTCGCGCTGTCATCAGGAACGGCCCTACTTCCAGAGCTGGCTGCTGAGCCCGGCTGACGCTGCCCCGGACTTCCCTGCGGGCGGGCCGCCGCCCGCGGCCGCTGCAGCCGCCACCGCCTATGGTCCTGACGCCAGGCCTGGGCAGAGCCCCGGGCGGCTGGAGGCGCTTGGCGGCCGTCTTGGCCGGCGGAAGGGCTCAGGACCCAAGAAGGAGCGGAGACGCACGGAGAGCATTAACAGCGCATTCGCGGAGCTGCGCGAGTGCATCCCCAACGTGCCGGCCGACACCAAGCTCTCCAAGATCAAGACTCTGCGCCTAGCCACCAGCTACATCGCCTACCTGATGGACGTGCTGGCCAAGGATGCACAGTCTGGCGATCCCGAGGCCTTCAAGGCTGAACTCAAGAAGGCGGATGGCGGCCGTGAGAGCAAGCGGAAAAGGGAGCTGGTGAGTCCTGGGGCTTGCATGCTCCAGCCAAGGGTGCAGGAGCGGTGAGCACCCTCAGGCCTTGCAGGTAGTCGAAGGAGGCTGTGTTGTCGTGTGTCCGATTTGGAAAGGTTGGGAAGAGTTCTGAGATGGTTGGTCACAGCGTGCGATCCTGTGCATGGAGGGAGGCAGATTCGTCATAGAATTCATTTGTAATACGGGACAGTGTTTGTAATACTGAGTGAATAATCTGTTTGGAGCCTCGGACCCTCCAAAAATGCACACACCACAGATTTTGCTTCCAATTTGGAGAAGTCCTGATTCATTCCTGGGCTCTTCTGGAAGCCAGGTTAAGAATATGTGTTAAAGTTCTTTATTTTGAGTTTGAATTTATGTGCCCGGGCTCGGTTCCTGTTTTCAAAGGGCCTTTGCTGGACCAGCTAGTCTACTTCCATCATTGTATAAATAGGGAAACTGAGGGCCCAGAGTGGGTCGGGGCAGGAAAAGCACCTATCTGAGGAGTCCGGGGTGGAGGTGAGGTAAAACAGATCGGGTCTTCTACTCAGTCCAGGGCGAGTTCTGGTTCTCCCCATGGACTGGTTCTGAGGACGACTTCAGTGGCTTTGCATGTAAATAAGAGCCACTTCTTTTAGCTTTGGAGAGCGCAGTCTCGTCTTGGCCTTCTTGATCCTCTCCGGTTAGGGTGACACTTCCTGGCACTCGGTCTGGCTGTCCGGGGCTGGGGGCTTCTGAGCGCTGGGTTTTCAGGCTGGCCAATCAGTTTCTCTAGGTTGGGTGGCTTAAGGCCGTAGCGGAGTGGAGCCAGCTGAAGCGCCCCACCTGGTTTATCCAACCTGCGGGGGCCTGTGGTAAACTGACGAAAGCTCATCCAGGGACGAGGGAAAGACATATAGGCAACGAGTCTCTAAACGGCTGCCCCGGACTGGGGATGGTGCAGGCCGGCTTCTTTCGAGGTGCGGCGCCTCGAAAGAAGTTGTTATTGGGCGGATCCCGGCCCCCACGCGTCGCCGCCTCCTTCAAGTAGCACCGCTTGGTTCCTGCTGAAAGAGCGGGAAGGAGGACGCTAGGCCAGCTCGACTCCCCGCTCTTTTACCTCCGTATCTGAGGCTCCCAGCTCCGGCTTAGGGGGCCCCAAGCCTGCATCCAAGCCCTGATGTTTAAACCAGGTTGGGAAGCTGGCGGAAGTGTGTGGGGTGCAGCGAGAGCGGGAGAACCGTGGATTTCCACCCCTCCCTTCCAATATCCTGGGGTCTCCCTTAGGTGTCCTAAAGCCAAATCAACGCGCGTCAGTTTCACCAGACGCAGAACATTTTCCTTACCAAACCTCCCGAAGCTGCCCATCCCATCCCGGGTCCCAGGAACTCCGCGCATAAAGGCAAATTTACGAGCCTGTTTGCCTATTTCGCAAACAGAAATCCGTCACTTATTTAAAGACTCCCAGTTACTGCTCCCGACACCTTCCCCTCCTCCTCATCTTACCCCATGCCGGGCGATCGGAGCAGAAAAATTAAAACCTGTCTCTCCCGCCTCTTTTCTTCTGTGTGTCCTTTGGCAGCAGCAGCACGAAGGTTTTCCTCCTGCCCTGGGCCCAGTCGAGAAGAGGATTAAAGGACGCACCGGCTGGCCGCAGCAAGTCTGGGCGCTGGAGTTAAACCAGTGAGCCGAGGCCCGCGCCGAGGACCTGGCCAGGCCAGCCACTCCTGAAGCCCCGGGAGGAGAGGAAGGCAGCGGCGAACGCCAGGCTCTGGGCTCCGGCGACTGGTGCTACGCATCCCGCGGAGCTTCTGCTGAGCGCCGGCAGGTCGTCGGCTGCAACCACACACTTGGATCGCACGTGCAATGTCCTTTGATTTTTTTTAAATACATTAAGAGAAAGAGAAATATATATATATCCACCCCCAGCCCAACCGAGGGCGGCCCTTGGCGGCAACATGCAAGAAGGAGGGACTGTCGAACCCAAGGGCTCAAAGACGCACTCTTCCACCCTTTTGGAGCGAATTTAGAACCTCAGCCCTATCTCCATTTCCCTATCTGGCTCTTTCTCTCTTGTCCCTCCATACGATCCGCCCCGACGCCGTCTTCTCTAATTAAAATGCAATAAGGAATCAATTCTTTTCTGCCTGAGAAAGAGAACCAGACGCAGGAAGATGAAAGGCTGCCCTTTGTTCTTCGAATCGTGGTGGTTTTATTTTATTTTTCTTTTTGTCGCTGCACTTCCTGTTTAGTTCCAAGGGAAACACTTTCTCTCTTTCTCTGTCTCTCTCTTTTCTTCCTTCTTTTCCTTCCTTTTTGTTTCTATCTAAATAAAAGCTTTCCCTGTGTTGGAAAGTTTTTATGTATTTAAACTACCTACCATGCCTGTTGTGCTCAGGTGTTTGTTCATCCTGCCATCCCCAACCCTTTTCTACCTCAAGTCTGTGTGACCACTCACAGCCCCCCTCCCTTCGCCAAAGCAGTGTCTATGCTCTTGATTAATAAAACATTTTCTGAAATCATCTGAAGCCTGTGTCATGTCTCAACCGGGGTCCCTCACCGACTCCCATGGCTTCTGCTAGATGGAAAGCCTCTGTTCCTGCTCCTCTTCTTTTGATAAACACGAAACCAAACTTGAAATCAAGGGAAGCAGGCAGATAAAGAATGTATTTCAAGAACAAAGAGCAAAGTTCTCTTTAGACTAGAACGGGAGGTGGGGATAACTTATGGGAACGGGGAAGAACAAAAACGGAAACGAATTAGTCTCAGAGGGCCTGGGCTCGGGTTTTTGTGCGTTGAGTATTCGTGCTTGTCTGGAGGTTAGTAGTATGCCCACTGGTGTCTGCAAAGAGTGGTTTGTAGGGTTTATTGGGAGGGAAGGGGGCCTAGCACACAGGTGAATCCTATCCCTGGGGCAGGGTAGCTCAGGAGAGGAGGTGTTGGTGGGGAATATGTTCATGTATGTGAAATTCTCAACATATAGATGTACATGTGACAGTGCAGCAACTCATACGGAGCCTGAGGCTGTGCAGGGGCCAACAAGGGTCTGCTTAGTACAGCTCCAAGCACACAGTAAGGACTTGACAAGTCACAGCAGCTATTATTATTTTATACCTGAGTAAAATAAGCTTGTGACTGCTTATATGTTAAATTGAGGTATTTAGGTTTCTCTTTAGCAACGAAGCACTCGACCGAAGGTTGTGAGAGCATATGGATTTGTGCAAAGGGATGGGGTGGGTGTATGTGTGTATGCGTGCTCATTCGGGCACTTGTGCAGGAGAGCCAGTCTTTGTGTTCTCTCATGCGCACCCATGACTAGGTGTGGTGGGTATAAATTCGGTGCATTTGCCAAGGGTCTTGGATGCGTATTGGGCTAAACTGGGGCGGGCAAACGCAGTGGTTTATACTTCCAGGAATAATAATGTACGAATACTTTGGTTGCGTGCAACTGTGTGCTAGGCACTGCGCTAAGCACTTCTGTGTCTCCCAACAGCTCCCATGGTTGCCCCACGGAGCGCACGCTCTGCAGCGCCTGAGGGTCTGCGGCGCTCTGCGAAGGAGGAGGGGAGACCCGTGAGGCTGTCTTGGAACTTTCGCTCTGCGCACCTGGAACCTGAGCGCTCGGCTTGGGAACAAGAAAGGAGACCTCAGGCAGCTCCGGGGCAGGGCCTCGCGGGGCACCAGGCGTGCCCCAGGCGCCTTGTCCCAGCGTCGGGGTGAATATGGGCCCCCATTAGTCTTGGCTGTAAACACCGTAGCAGGGGCTGAGAGGCCACGCGGGCCTTTCCGGACGCGAAGGAGTTAATAAAAGGTGTTTTATGGGCGCTAGGAAACAGTGGGGGAGGTGTGAGCTTCTCTCTCTACTCTCGCCCCCCTACTTTTTTCTTTTTTCCCTCTCGCCACCCGCCGCCAGATCAAACAGGCCCGCGATTTAACTAGGGCAACACTTGGCGGTAATGAGCCCGTCCGACGCACCCCTTCCTCGGCCTCAGTACCCGGCCGAGGCCCCAGGGCCCTTGGGGAGGAGCAGAGAGAAAAATCAAAGTTTCTTTCTTGTTGTTTTGTTTTTCTTTTCTTTACCTTCTTTCTTTCCGTTACTTTCTGGGAGTCCGTTTAGAAATTCCGGCGCGCATGGAGAAACAGACCCAGGGAGCGAGCTGATCTAAGCCCCACAGCACGGAGGGAAGCTTATCTAGATTCGAACCCAGGACTCCAACTTCGCTCACACACAAACCTCTGGCTATACACAGGTCCCAGCTCCCAGGACTATTTTTAGCACCGTGAAGTATCCTAGGCACGGGAAGAATGCGCACCCTGGTCTAGCTTTCTTATAGCCGGGGAAAGAAGAGGGGGTGCTGAGGGAGACCCGCCAGCGGCCGCCAAAGCCAAGTCTGGCATAACCAGGCCTCTTCAGAAAACCCAATCCTGCTGGCCCCAAACCCTCTTTGGGAAGAGAGCCTTGGAGCCCTAAACTCGGTCTCAGAAACGTCCAGTCCCTGAACCCGGGAGCCGAGACGGAGCCGGCGCCCATTGAGAGGGTCACTGGATAGTCCCCCACTCTCCCCACGCCTAAGTCCAGCGGCCTCCCACGCCCACGCCACATCCCCAGCTCCCACCGCACAGCTGGAAAAGCCGAGCCCAGAGAACGGCTCGGAGCTGCCCCAGGTTTCACAAACCATTCTGTGCTGAGGGTCTGCAGACTAGGGGTCCAGCCCTTCTCGCTGCCACCCTGGCTCTCCAGGCTCCCACCCCTCCTTAGCCCTCCCTTCTTTGAAAACATCTTTAGAGCCTAACGTTTAGTTTCTTCTTCTCTGCCCAGGTTTCAACGAGGTTTGTCAGACACCTCAAATCAGCTGTGGCAGAAGCAGGGTCATTATTTATTATTTTTGAATTAAATACATCTTTTTTTAAAAATGGGAAAAATGGAATGGTTACCAACTTAAAAGTAAATTCCAGGAGTTTACTGCAAGGAAATATTGATGTTACAAAACGTTAACCATAGGACTATTCTATTAAAGAGTGAAACACGAGAAAGAACCTGATGTCCTATAATTACAGAACTGGCTCAATAAAGCCATCAGTTCAAGTGGGTTACTATTCAGCCATTAGAAAAAATGTGGGAATTGACATGGAAATTGTTCACGATATATTAAGTGAGAAAACCTCCTCCCATATTACACCAAACACTGTCCATTGTGACCCTTTTCATGTAAAAATAAATAAATATTATTCGTGGAGAAAAATTGGAAGAATATACATCAAAACTTTCACACCTTTACCTCTGACTTGTGGGAATAAGGGTAATTTTGACTTTTCCTCTTGCTTAGCCATATTTTTCTTAAATGTCTTATAATGAATAAGTATTACTTTTGCAATAAAAATTAAGCTGCAATTTCCTCTGTTGCCAGCATACTTCAATACACCATTTATTTAACATACATTTATTGTGTGCCCACCATGTGCTAGGCACTGTGGGCATAAATATAATGAAAAGATCCTAATAACGATCAATTAACATACAACAGAAAATATTTGTCCTGAAGAGTTTATTATTCCTCGTACACAGCAAATAGTCTTTTTTTTTTTTTACATTTAAAGTCTATTGATGAATGAAATAGTAACAGCTAACATTTATAAAGAAAAGTATTTAAACTCAGCATGCATTATTTCATATAAGCCTCGCAGGGTTCCGTGAGGTCAATATTGAGGGAGCTGAGGTGTAGAGAGGTGAAGGATTTTGTACAAGGTCACATGGATGGCAGATAGGACTTGTATCAAAGTGCAAACATGGCTACCTCCAGAGACCTGTTTCCCCCACATCTCGGAGCACCTCCAGGAGTGTGTGTGTGTGTGTGTGTGTGTGTGTGTGTGTGTGTGTATACATACGTATGTGCCCAAATACAGTTTCTCTCAGTCTGATCTTCCTTAGTCCCCAAAGTAAGGTAGAGAAAAAAAGAAGGAAGGAGTTACGTGAAAGGATCTGGGATTCAAATTCCAGCATTCTCCTGGAACCCTCTTCCCCTGTCAGGGCTCTGAGTGGATCCCATCTAGAAAATGAGGAAAAGGGTAGGCTCCAAGGTGGTTTCCTGTTAGTAACATTCTGATTCCAGGAATCTACTTTCTCCTGGTGAGGAATTCAGCACGTTATTCTTTGCAGTAGTCTCTGGTGTTTGCCTGGCACATTTACCTTACCCGGGTACTTCCACTTTTATAAGTGCATTTTCCTCCCCATAATCTGGAAGACAGCCAAGGCAGGAATGATGCTCCCCATGGACAGATGTGGGAAAGGCAAACCCAAGAGAGTTGATGTGACCAGTTCAGGGTCACACAGCCAGTCAAAGGCTGAGCCCGGATTAGAAGGTGCGCCTCAAACCCAGGGTTCTTACGGAAAAGGCACTGGATACCTTCTGTCTATGCAACCAGCGGTTAACCTTATAGTCTTGCTAAATCTTCACAAAAGAAACGAAACTAAGAAATCAGCCAATCTCATTTTTAAATGAAGAGTGACTGAAGAGAAAAAATATGCACGTTCTGAAGTGTCTGAAACCAGCCTCCTGATTTAAACCTGATTTGTTAGAAACAAAATTTTTTCAGCTGAGAGAGTTTTTACAGCTGAGCTCTCCCAAACTCATAAAAAACTAGGTTTATATGGGAAATCGTGAAAGACTCTTAACTATAATACACAGCGTCTAATGTAAGCAGACGTAGACACTATATAAAGCTCCTACAAATGTTATTAAAACAAACAGAAATGCACATTTATCCCCACAAAATGGACAATGGAACGCATCGGACTTTAGAGGAGTCCTGAAAGGCTTATGTTCACGGAAATGTGAACACACCCCATAACACTGAGACCTCAAAGGTCTTTACCCACCATCCAAGCATGTCCCTCATTTACAGAAGGAGAAACTGAGGCTCACAAAAGAGAGGGACTTGCCCAGCATCTCAGGGAAGTTGTGCTCTTCTTTTCCCTTTGTTTATTTAATACCTTCTACTTCTAGTGCAGGGAACAGAACAATACAAGGGCCAGGAGTCCCTGCACAAGTTACTGAACATTTCCCAATCTCAGTTTTCTTCACAAGTTACTGAACATTTCTCAACCTCAGTTTTCTTATCTACAAAATGAGAGCAATCATTCCCCCAACATCCTTGGGTCTGTGAGGATGGAAAGAGATAAGGCATGCAAAGCACTTAGCGTGTTGCCCATGGTAGAGCTATTTTTATTATTTTATTTAATCCTCATAACAGTCTTGTGAAGCATTGAGGGTTTCTTTTGGTTTGTTTGCTGGCTTTGGAGACTCAGGGCATACTTCCAACAGATGCAGAAGATTTCAGTGACTTTCTCAAGGACACACACCCAGTGAGCAAATTCCTGCTTCAAAGCCCTTATAGTCCACATCATTAAGGTAACACAGGGGGAAGGCAGCCTGTAGCCGTTGAATTTCTGAAACTGTTTCAGGCAGCACTGTACAGTACAACTATCATGCAAGCTATAAGTGCGAGTCACATAGGTGATTAAACATTTTCTAGTAGCCACAATAAAAACGAGAAGAGAAACAGGTGAAATTATTTTTAATAATGTATTTTGTTTAACTTAATATATCCAAAATAGAATTTCAACATGAATCCATCTAAAAATTATTAGTAAGATATTTTACATTCTTTTTTTTTCATACTAAGCCTTCAAAACCAGGGGCTTTTTTTTTTTAGTTGGAGTTTCACTCTTTTTGCCCAGGCTATAGTGCAGTGGTGCCGTCTCGGCTCACTGAAACCTCCATCTCTCAGGTTCAAGCGATACTCCTGCCTCAGCCTCCCGTGTAGCTGGGATTACAGGTGCTGACCAATACACCTGGCTAACTTTTTGTATTTTTAGTAGAGATGGGGTTTCAGCTTGTCGGCTGGCTGGTCTCGAGCTCAAATGATCCTCCCACCTTAGCCTCCCAAAGTGCTGGTATTACAGGCAAGAGCCACCGTGCCTGGTCCAGGCACATAACTATTAAGTGGCAGGGCTGGGCTGCAGACCCAGATGCATTTGACTCGAAAACCTGCCCTTTCAGCCACTCAGTTCCGTGACTCCCAGAGACAGTAGGGGGACTATAGCTGGGCAGTAAGATGTGGAGTGCCCTTTGGAGTGTCCCACCTAGTTTAGTTTACTATGAGTCAGGTGACCTTGGCCCAGTCATCTCCTTGTGCCCCAGTTTTCTAATCTCTAAGATGGGCTAACAATATCTTTCCTCCCCGCAACAGAACTCCTGTCACGCTGAAGTGGGAAAAGATCTTTGAAAGTGTTTTGAAGGCTGGGTGCGGTGGCTCACGCCTGTAATCTCAGGACTTTGGGAAGCCAAGGTGGGTGGATCACCTGAGGTTAGGAGTTCGAGACAAGCCTGACCAGCATGGCGAAACCCCATCTCTACGAAAAATACAAAAATTAGCAGGGCGTGTTGGCACATGCCTGTAATCTCAGCTACTTGGGAGGCTGAGGCAGGAGAATTGCTTGAACCTGGGAGGTGGAGGTTGTAGTGAGCTGAGATAGCGCCACTGCACTCCAGCCTGGGCAACAGAGTGAGACTTTATCTCAAAAAAAAAAAAAAAAGTGTTTTGAAACAGAAATCATATTAGCACAAGAGGCCTGGCCAAGGTCAACAGGGAGGTCTAGACTGGCCCCCCAGGCCTGTATTCAAAACTAGGTGAGTTGGTGAAATGAGCTGCATGGCAATGGGCAGGTTTTTTAACCTTTCTGAGACCCACAGCTCACTTCTGTAAAAGGGAAGGCAGAGGCCAGGCGCAGTGGCTCACGCCTGTAATCTCAGCACTTCGGGAGACCGAGGCAGGCAGATCACAAGGTCAGGAGTTGGAGAACAGCCTGGTTAACATGGGGAAACCCGGTCTCTACTAAAAAAATACAAAAATTAGCCGGGCATGGGGGCGTGCGCCTGTAATCCCAGCTACTCGAGAAGCTGAGGCAGGAGAATTGCTTGAACCTGGGAGGTGGAGGTTGCAGTAAGCTGAAATCGCGTCACTGCACTCCAGCCTGGGCGACAGAGCAAGACTCTGTCTCAAAAAAAATTCTCAAAAAAAGAGAGAAAAAAAAAGGGAAGGCAGAGTAGCGTCTAGAAGCGTTGTGAGGACCTGGGAAGCTCTTAGCCTGGCCTGGAGCAGGCCGGTGGTAAACACGAGCTGTTCTTGCTGCTGTTGTGGTTGAGGTTGAGCTGCTGGGCCTGCTTGGGAAGCGACAGAGTGTGGCAGGAAAGGCGAAGACAGCGTGGCCCTTCAGGGCACCCTGAGACCAGGCTCTTGGCTGAGGGTAGAGCGCAGGCCGTCCGACGGTGAGGCGTGGGAGGTGTGGCTGGAAGTGCAAGAACAGCTAGTGTGGCAGGAAAAGCACTAGCCCCAGAAGGCAAGAGAAGGGGGTTCAGTTTGCTGTGTGACCTTCGGTACTTCCTTGCCCCAGCTGGACTCTGTAAAACAAGGAAGGGGGACCAGATCTAAGTCCCTTTCTGCATGGACTCTCTAGGATTTTTACAACGGTGTGAATCGAAGTATTCACCAAATACAGCATCTCTATGAGGGACAGAAAATACTCCTAGGGCCTTCCCCTGTGGCCTGAGGCTGCCACCGATTGAGGGGAGGGCGCCACCTGGTGGCCATACTCCCTCTTCTGCACTCTCAGCGCAGAGAAACCAGACAGGATCCCAGACTCCTCCTTGCAAGGTGAGCCCGGAGCCCCAGGACTCCCTTTCTTTAACTTCCTCTGGCAATTCAGGGGCGTAGAGAAGGGACTCAGCAAGTTCACAAAACCAGGAGTCCTGGGTGTGAGCCTAACTCCTGAGGGACGCTGGGGTTTTGTAACCCAAGATCTCTGAGGCCTTCTTACCTAAATATGCCTTAGGGACAGGGATCTGTGTTTCCTTACTATGTGAAGTCTGAAATGCACCACACTTTTTTTTTCCGGTTCCTTTGAATAGAAGCCACTGAACAAACACAATCCTCTCCTAGTAACTCAGAATATTTCTGCCACTACTACACAGGGCTAATGGAACACAGAGGGCAGTTTCCCCCTGCACTAAATAACCCAGGTTGCTGGGATCCTGAGTTCTTCTAACAGCTTTTACCACTCTTCCATCTTCCCAGCATGGTCAATATTCCACTTCATTCTGTGGTGTAGGTTGCATGGTGCACGGGGGAGTCAGACTGACATAGGCTCAAATCCCAGTTCACTGTGAGACCCTGGGTGAGTCACCTGACTTCTCCAAGCTGTAGTTTTCCCATCTGAAAACTAGCAATGATAATAGCTTCTTTGCAGGTCTGTGTGAGGATTAGGACCATATACAAAGACCCTAGCACAGTGTCTACTTCCCAGTCGGTGCTTAACAAATAATAGCTATATTTCTGCAGCTGGGCCATCCTGACCATCTTTTCATATCCAGCTTTGG
Source organism: Pan paniscus (assembly GCF_029289425.2). Classification (NCBI taxonomy): domain Eukaryota; kingdom Metazoa; phylum Chordata; class Mammalia; order Primates; family Hominidae; genus Pan; species Pan paniscus. The sequence continues at coordinate 149,674,271 of NC_073253.2, read as the reverse complement.
AAATATTCCTCGATAGAAATACGAATAGCATACATTTGAAAGCTATATTAGCCACCAGAGATAGAACACCCTTCGCTGAAGATGAAGGAGCCCCCTTGGAACTGTTTAAATTGACTCAGCCAAGTTCAACTTCATCTAGTTTAGATAAACCCCAGTAGGCAGGCTGCGGTCTTGTGAGTAATTGATTCCCTCAGTCCTCATTCTTTGGGCTTCAGTAAGTTTCATTAGATACAGCTTCACCTTCTGGCAGTTGTTAGTGCGGGTGGCTGAGTCTGAGCTCTGCTGAACCTGTCCCAGCCCAGCTGACTGGATGGCTCCCCTTGAAGCCTGGTCCACTCCTGCATCCCCCATCACTTAGGCAGGAGAGGCTCTGGTTGGACACAGGTAACCTCCCACTGCTCACTTAACAAAGGCCAATCTTGCTAGTGGCTATGAGCCCTCAGGAAGTCTCTTTTAACTGTTTTAGCCTAATTAAGCTCATTACATTTGCTAAGCCTCATTGGCTTCTCTAAGACTTCAAGTGCCCGTTATGCACTGCTCCTTCCTCAGAAGTAGGGTTGACGCAGGGCTCCGAGCTTTCATCACAGATTCTATGATTTTAGTAGTGGAAGGACTACTTCCCACTCCTGTCTGAGTCTTAGCTCCTCTGAAATTCCTGGCTCCTGGAGGACAGAGTCCGTTTCCTTTGGCACCTGGCCCACAGCAGATACTCAAATACTTTTGTGACCATATTTCATCAATGGGTTGTTTTTTTTAATAATAGCAGGTTTGATGACTCCAAAGTTCAAGGTACTCATTCCAGCATGAGGCTTTCTGCTCCTCATTCACTGTCACATCAGCCTGGACTTCCCTTCACTCTCATCTCATCAAACCTGTTTCCTTCAACGGCCTGCTTAGGTGCTTCCTCTTCCGGGAAGCTCCCCTACTTTTCAGAATGCCTTTACCTTGGTATTTTCCCCTTACTCTGAATCACATAGATAGAGTGTGGCTACACATGAAGTTAGCAAGTAGATGCTTTGATTTACCTATAAATATGGTCATAGCAGGGTTGGGCATGGTAGCTCATGCCTATAATCCCAGCACTTTGGGAGGACAAGGCTGGCAGATTGCTTGAGCTCAGGAGTTCGAGACCAGCCTGGGTAACAACATGGCAAAACCCCATCTCTACAAAAAATACCAAAAAATCAGCCAGGCATGGTGGTGGTGCATGCCTGTAGTCCCAGCTACTTGGGGGACTGAGGCAGGAGGATCACTTCAGCCTGGGAGGTTGAGGCCACAGTGAGCCAAGATCGCACCACTGTACTCCAATCACCTGGTGACAAAGTGAGACCCTGTCTCAAAAATAAAAATTATATATGGTCATAGTTACAGATATGTGTGTATAAATATACATGTATACTATGTATATGAACATATATCTATACAGATACATATTCCATATAGTTGTATACAGATACTCTGTATACATATGTTTACATATATAGTATTTCTAAGCTGATATGCATATCTTTCTATGTCATTAAACATTATTTTACAATTATGACATATGTATAATGCTTTCAAAACCAGTCTCCTAGTATTTGATATATAGGCTGTTTCCAGTTCTTCACTGTTCTAAACAATGCTCTTGCGAAATATTATCTTACTCAAGTATTAGGCAGCATGACATAGTGGACGCTGGAACCTGTGTGACTCATCCCCACCATTTCCTGGTGACCTTGGGCAAGCCATTTCACCCTTCTAAACGATTTTTTCATCTATAAAATGGGGATAATAATAATACTCATCTCATAGGGTTATCAAGGCATGTACAGTGCTTACTTACCATTGGGACCGTCACATTGTAAGTGCTCAGTGAAAAAACAGTACCAATTCGGGAGGCGGAAGATGAAGATTTTCTCTGTCTTCTCCACTACCAGTGTGACTTTGTATATCACTGTTTCATAGCGTGTGACAAAAACTCACAGAAGTGATGGATGACAGCGCTGTACAACACTTTAAGTGCTGCTCAAATTTAAGGTTGTATTATTGTTGTTGCTTTTACTTCTCTTACTACTTTCTATATGTTTTGGGAATATGTAATGTAAACTATGCAAGCAGGTAGTAAGTGCTTTGAAGGCACTTAAAAATGCTTTGCTATTTTACAGTTATGGTGAAAATGATTTGTGTTCATTGTAACCAGTTTAGATGATATCAAGAAAGCACAAAGAAGAGAGTCAAATTTACTCCAAAATCACCAACCAGGACTAACCATGGCTGCCATATCAGTTGTGGCCTTTCTTAACTTGCTACCCTTGTGGTCCCAGGGCAGAACAGGGCAGGCTTCAGCTGTTTAATAAATGTCTGTTGACCTCAACCAGATCGACTGTTAACAGCAGCATGCTCCAGTTCTGTCCCTTTCAGCCAACCTCTGACAGTTTCATTAACCCCATTAAATCATGCAGGTGCCTTTACACCTCCTGGGCTTGTTAATCTCTGTTCAGCTCTGGTAAGTTAAAACCTGGCTAGAAGGTTGGATGTACCTTGTTAACCTCCATTAAACCCTATTAAATTTCTTAACTGAGTCCTAGTGACTTCTCAAAATCCCTCATTAAAGTTTAGTAAATCCAGTTGATTGGGACAAGGGTAACTGTTGTAGCTGCGCTGCTTCAGAGCTTGGCATTCTGAGTTCTTGGACGGTGGGGTTGACAGCAGTATCCCTAGAGCCAGGCAAGCCTTGGGGATCCATCCTGGGAGTGCCTTTAGCTCTTTGGCTCTCATTGTTACTGGGGCAAGTTCCTCAGCTTTTCTGAGACTGTATTTACATCTCTATAAATTGGAGTTAATAATAGTTCCTACTTTGTATGACTGTAGTGAGATTAAATGAATTAATGCACATAAAACTATTAGCCATTGTCTGGCATGGACTCTGTACTTGAGAGCTATTATTATTCCTGAATATAGAAGATGTTTGTAGACAAAAAACTGTGGAGTACACAGAAGACTCAGTCCCAGGACTAAATAAATATAGTGTCCTCCTCTGTGTCAGGTCTTGGGCTGGAATGGTGGGTTATTTTCATTCTGGTTTTCTGCAGACTGAAGATCATCCATTTGAATGACAACAGTGTCAGCCACTCTGTTTGCTCAGACTCTGCCACTTCTGAGCTGTTTGATGCTGAACATAACATAGTTATAATACTTTCTTGACCAGGGCCTTAGGGGATTGGACTCAGTGGTTCCTAAACCTGGATGTGCAAATAAATTTCTGAAAGGATTTTTTTTTTTTGAGATAAGAATCTTGCTCTGTCGCCCAGGCTGGAGTGCAGTGGTGCAATCTTGGCTTACTGCAACCTCCGCCTCCTGGGTTCAAGCGATTCTCCTGTCTCAGCCTCCCTAGTAGCTGGGATTACAGGCATGTGCCACCATGCCCAGCTAAATGTTTTTGTATAGTAGAGGCAAGGTTTCACCATGTTGGCCAGGCTGGTCTCGAACTCTTGACCTCGAGTGATCCACCCACCTCGGCCTCCCAAATTGCTGCGATTATAGCATCCGAGAGGATTTTATAAAACGCGCCCAGCATCCGAGAGGATTTTATAAAAACATAGTTTCCTGGGCTTCACTTGAGAAAATTCTCATGAAAGAGAGCTCAAGGGGAACTTTTAACTAGTATTTGAACAGATGATACTGAAGCTGTTCATCTCTGTGCTGGGATTGGGAAACCTCTGGACCAGATTGGTGCTTCTCAACTTTATTGAGCTTAAGTCTTACCTGGAGAAATTTTAAAAATCATTATTACTGGGACTTAGACCCTGAGCTTTTCATTCTGAGGATCTGGAATGGGGGCCCAGGAATTGGCATTGCAACAGAGTGCTTAGGGGATTCTGATGGGGGTGAGGGGTGGCAAGTGCCACACTTTCTTTTTTCTTTTTGAGATGGAGTCTTGCTCTGTTGCCAGGCTGAGTGCAGTGGCACGATCTTGGTTCACTGCAACCTCCGCCGGGTTCAAGCGATTCTCCTGCCTCAGCCTCCTGAGTAGCTGGGACTACAGGTGCGTGCTACCATGCCCAGCTAATTTTTGTATTTTTAGTAGAGACAGGGTTTCACCATGTTGGCCAGGATGGTCTCGATCTCTTGACCTTGTGATCCGCCCGCCTCGGCCTCCCAAAGTGCTGGGATTAAAACACCAGACCTCAGATGATCTAATATTCGATGTCCTAAAGCTCTATTTTGAAAAGAAAATAAAAGGGTGTCGGGTTCCTCGTGAAACTTCTGTTCTAATAGCATATTAACATGTGGGTTCATCTCCATCTTTCCATTAAATTGATATCTGTGGATCATCAAGGGATGTTTACTGCAGTAGGGGATCAGCCAGTTTTCAAAGTGTGGGGACAAAGCACCCCTTTGCCATTCAGTGTGTGAGGACAGCAGGCAGGCCCCCATGGTTAGACACAGTATAAAAGAATGGGAGAGGCCGAGTGCGGTGGCTCACGCCTGTAATCCTAGCACTTTGGGAGGCCAAGACGGGTGGATCTCGAGGTCAGGAGATCGAGACCATCCTGGCTAACACGGTGAAACCCCGTCTCTACTAAAAATACAAAAAATTAGCAGTGGTGGGCGCCTGTAGTCCCAGCTACTCAGGAGGCTGAGGCAGGAGAATGGCATGAACCTGGGAGGCGGAGCTTGCAGTGAGCCGAGACTGCGCCACTGCACTCCAGCCTAGGTGAAAAAGTGAGACTTCCGTCTCAAAAAAAAAAAAAAAAAAAAAAATGGGAGGATGGCAGAGGAGGGGAAGCAACTACTTATGCTAAGAAACACGGTATGAAAACTGGAACTTCCTTTGCTTTCTAAAGCAACTCAGGGACCCTGTAAATGATGGTGTCCTTCAGCAACAATCCATCACTAATTCTGTGAGCTCCTTGGTGAGAGCCAGGACTTCCTGTCCTCTCAAATAGCTCATGAAAAGCCACCCTCCACACTCCTTACAGGGGAGTGGAATGGGAGAGGAGAAGGATGTGGGAAGGAAAGGATCTGCACTTTTAAAATTTCTGTAAGGCTTAAAATTTTAGAGCTAAGATGTATTACTTCTATGTAACTAATATGATAAAGACAAATATTTATTGCACTTCTCCCTTTCCATTCTGCTGAGGACAAACCTGTGGTAAAGTGGCACTAGAGACAGGCTTGAAGTGGGAGACCTGAACTTGAGGCTTGCCTTTCTCTTCTCTAGCACTGTGAGGACAGGCGAGAGGCGTCATCCGGTAGCCTCGGGGACCTCCACCAGGAACGTGCAGTCATACTGCTCTGGCTTCTCAAGCTGTAGTATCCCTAGGGAATTTGCTACTATGAAGATTCTGATTCAGTAGATGGCCAGCAGGAGGGGCTGAGAGATTCTGCATTTCCAACAAGTGCCCAGATGATGGACCAACTTTAAATAGCAAGACTCTACTGTAGGTGAAGAAACTCCAGGTCACACGCTGTTAAAAATGTCTTAGAGACATTTAAACATTGGGATGTTTACATGAAGATCTGAATTTCCAGCTTCTCCAGTCAAATTGCAAGACCTGGTCACACAGGGCTGGTGTGCCTATAAGGCTACAGTAGTGGGGAGCTGAGTAGTGGCTGCCCTTAGAAGGGACCTGAGTTTTCCAGTTTGCAGCTCACCCTCTGCAGATATTTCAATGTGCAATCAATCCTCCATACAGTTTATTTAGATGGAGAACTGAAGACCCAGAGAGAGAACTCTATTTGCCCAGTGCATCCAGTACACTACATGGAAGTTGAGCTCCAGACTCAGGCTGTTGGACCCAGTCAGTCTCTTTCCAGGTGAGTGAATGGGATAGCAGTACTGGAACTTGGGCCTAACCTTCTGGGATCTAAACTCAGTGTGCACTGGGAATGTAGGTGCTAGTATTTGGAGCTGGGAGGAAAGACCACTGTCATTAATCACTGTAATACACTGCCAGGGGCCAAATGTGGAAGTGAAAGCATCTGAATTCTATATAAAAATTCAAAGGGAAGACAGAGGGTCTCTTACTCATTCAGATTATTTATTAAGAGCAAAAGTCGGGCCATCCCATCGTGTGATATTGCAACATGAAAAGTCACATACATACTAAGGAGACCCCACAGAATTGAGAGCCTTTCAACAGTACAGAGCCATAGATTACAAAGTTAAAATACAAATGATCCCCCGGATTTGGCAGGAAACAAGTACAATATGAGGAGGCCTGGAATGGAAGGGCACTTACTTTTCAATAAGGCAGTTACAAAATGGGAAAAAAAAACCCCCAAAACCTCGTACCCCAAAATATACTCTGATGAGCGTAGCAGACAATAGAAATGTAAAAGAGGGATCCTGTATAACCCTCTGTCATTGGCAAATGTGTGCATTAAGTGAAAGCAACTGAAGGGTTTGTGTTTTAAGATGCAAGCTAGATGAAACAACTGACTGTAGACATTTCTACCTCAAGAACAGTTCATATCTTGCCCTAGGCTAGGTTCTACCTCAAAACACCAGACCCACTTTACCATTTCTAACCATAAATTTGGAAACAGTCTATAATACAATGAAAGGAATAAAAAGGCACCCCTAGAGCACCATGCTTCCCAAGGCATGATCTTGAGCTCATCTGCCCTTCAGTTCGACTGCCCAGCTCAGTAACAGGGACCAGGAGCCAGGGCCAGCTGAATTACACAACCTCAAAGGATCACCTGCAAGGCAGATATCTGACCAAGAGATCACAGACCAAGCACATTTCATGAGAATTTAAATGCTAGGACAATACTACCTCTCCCACTAGGGCTTTTGAACCCTGGTTTTAAATAACAGGCTAGATCTGTTTTCCCTTACCACTCATTTTGCAAAACTCAACTGGCCTAAACATTTCACGCAATCTTGAGTTCTGCAGGTTGGTCCCTGAGAGCTAGGTTGGCCTTGGGAATTTCTGCTCAATTTTAAGTTCTCAAGAATCTGAGGGCAGCCGATTTAGACTGAATTAGAGTCATCCTATAAGTCAGAAGGAAAGAATGCTAGACAGGTCAAGAGGGCCAGAGGTTGGTTCTGATAATGCCATATGACCTCAGGCACATCTTTTTGAGTTTTAGTTTCCCCATCTCTAAAAACGGATGATTGGACAACAGCAAGCTTAACAGACTTTCCACCTTGAAAATACAGCACTTCTCTGACGCTTAGACCTTAAGTCCTGAAGCGTTGTTTTCTCAGCAAAAACAGTGCAAAGTCCTTACAGGAATCTAAGGTACAAGCCCTGGGCAACCATGAAAACTTTAAACTTCATGCAAAGCAACGAAGTTATAAATCTTCCAGCTGAACATTTTCCTGATGATGTGAGCATCCGTTTTTGTGGGGCAAGCACAGAACTGTGTCCTCATCTGTCTGAGGTTTAGCAGGCTGCTAACATCTTCTCATCCCCCTCTCCTCTCTCCAAGCTTTGGCAGAAACAAGCCAGCCAGTAGGGTTTTCTCAACATTCTCCAACAAGGAACTGAGTGGACTAATACTCAGGGGTAAGGACAGTGTACCAAAGTGTCCATGTCCTAACATTGTTTCTTTCCAAAAGGCAAACGCTATGCTTTGGGACAGTGCCAGCAATTAGGTGCTTTGCCAAAAATAACTTGTCCCATGTGGCCCCCATGGGGCAGAGACTAAGATGGAAATTACAGAGAACATAGAAAAGCCAGAGGTTTACAAAGAACAGGCTTCTCCACGAGGTAGTGGGTTCTCTGTCCTCGGAGGTGTTTAAGTCCAGACTGCTCAACCCCTTGGTGGGATGGTTGTAGGCAGAATGTCAGCACCTATGTGGAGACTAGACTGGATGACTTAACAGCCCTTTCCCAACTTTGAGATCCTGTCATTGTAATGACTGAGAGCGCCTTTGGATGACTTCCATGAAGCAACTGCTCTGGGCAACAGCCTCCCTCAATAGGCAAGGCCCCCAGAGTAAGCTCCTTCTTCCATCCTCTCCCTCCCAACAGGCAGTTGCCCTGCAGGATATTAACAAAAAACTTCCCACAAAATAAAAAGCCAAAACACCAAAATTAGATGCAACACTGCAGCTGCAAACAATTGTTACTATCTGTTCTCTGAAAGGCTAGCAGTGACTATTTAGCTATGACAGGAACATCTAACAACTTGGCAGCTGTAACATGTAAGTAAAATTCCTCTTCATTTTACAACACCGGTCTTGAATCCTTTGGTTTTTAATCTTTCATGAGATTCAGCTGTGATCTTTTTTTTTTATATGCTGTTGCCAACCTAAGAGTTTGTTCCTTGAAGCAAGAAGTTTGTCCATTGGTTTTTAAAACATCTTAAAACAACATGAATGGCAGGATACTGATGTTTCCATGTGAGAACCTTCAGGGCATATCAAAGAACCATACCAGGCTGGAACTGAGGCAGGAACCATACTCTTTAAGAAGACAACGCCAGTTCTGGATTTCAAATTCCAGTTTTGCCCAGAAGCACCAAGAGGAAAGAAGGCAATGCTGCTACGTCACAGGTGGAGAGAAGCGCAAGAGTCCTTGATGGATGGTATGAAAATGGAGCAGCCAAGATGAACATTGCTTTCCCCACACCCCACTGCTCCCTGAAGCCAGACCCCGTTGCTCTGGAGGGCCTGGCCACTTCTCACAGGCAGGAGTCCCTTGCCCACAGATAGAGCCACCAGAAACTGCAGAAGAGGCTAAGGCGAGTGGTTTAGTGGTTTGATGAAAGAACGGATTTCTGGACATAAGAAAAACATAGGTTCAAATAGCTTTGTCTTTTCTCTCACCTGACCTGTTGAAAGGTCAGGTTGAAAAGGTTGAAAAGATGCCCACAACCTCCACTTTCCACAAGCACCTCTCCTTAGAGGAAAGACAAGGGACCCAAGTACACACACAGCATCTGGCTGAAGGTAAAACATTTCCCCAGGTTTCGCTTTGGAATAAAGATTCTTTCAGACACACTTGAACAGATGGATCCTACCATCATATATTCTTGTGCAGAAGCTATTGTCTCTCTCAACTGGGAAAACAGATTTGCTGCTAAAGAAATAGTGATGTGACCTACACGCCCACAATTCTGGTTTACGTATCAGAAAAATACACTTTTTTACTCATTAAGATATGGACATTTCCATGGAGCAAGTTAACAATGCCTTAACCTGCAGGCCCCATCTGCCCCTCAGCCTTCTTGATGCCTGTATCAACATCCTTCAGCTGTAAGCAGGGAGAGACTCTCTAAACACATAGTGAATGTGAATGACTGAAAACACTCACAGAGCACTGGACATGCCATCCACAGCCAGGAGGCATACCAAAATAGGATGCCCTCACAGTCCAGAGTATATTCTATGTACAACCATTTATATATATTTAATTTAAAAGGCTGCAATCTGCTAGACATGCATTTTGAACACAGGCGAAAGCTTTGCTGCAATGGAACATACTGCATTTTAGTGAGCGTGGCGACCCTGTCCCCATTCCACAGAAAGCGTGGTACTCTGCTCCACAGAACTGAGACCTTTGGACACTCCACCGCCCTGCTCAGTAGGGGGTTTAGTCCTGACTTCTCTGTGATGGTGCTCAGATTAAGCCATCTGTGAAACTCTCTGCCAGGCCAGGCTGTCCATTGTTCTTATTATTTAAGGCTTAAGAAATTAACTCAGAATTGAAACTGAGTAGGAAAATGACACCTTTGACCATATGTCAAGATGGTCATAAATTAGAATCCAAATCCTTCTCTTTTCTTTCTCCCACCCTCCTACCCCATACCCTCTGCCCTCCATTACATAGATTAAAGAATTTTGCAAAAGCACATTTTTGGATATAAAGCTTTGTTTTCACAGGATACTTTGGCTCTGATATAATTAGATTGAGGAGTTCAACGTTTTGAACAACAAAAAAATTAGGTAATTTTCAAAAATTATTTTAGCAATCTTTCTCCCTAAGAGGGAGGCAAATTGTTCACAAAAATGAGCATCAGATGGAATTGACCTTTGTTGCCCAAACTCATGATTTGCTGATGACCAGAGCCCAGGGAGTCAAGGCCAGCCAGACTTTCAATCCTAAGCTGAACTTCTGGGCAGGAATCACATGGCCCCTGGCAGCTTGCATGGTGGTTGTGAACTTAGGATGAAAACTTCTAAAAACACTTGCCCCAACCTACTAAATATGTCAGTGTGTCAATGCATTTATTACCAAGAAGCTTGGCTGAAGTCATAATATCTAACTGCACCCCAAAGAGTGAAGCATAGTGGGGTGCATAAGGGACCGTATCTTCTGTGAGGGTCTCTATATCAGTGTTTCTGGAACCTCAATGAATAGTTTTGCACATGCAACTGTCCTGAAATCCTTATCTGATCAGAAACTTCCTTGCTGGTGCATCAGGATTTCCTCCACATTCTAGCAGTTAAGTGGTGAGCAACAGAAATGGCAGAGGTCTCAGTCATGAGAGGTGTGAAGCAGATGTTACAAGGCTGGCACTATTAGTGACAGCTCAATTAGCCAATACCTACTGATTGAGTGCCTACTGTGTACAAGGCACAGGGTGAGTGAGGGGGACCAGTGTCAAACTGATCTGCTGATAAATGACAAAGCTTGCAACAAAGCGGGCGGGATATCTATGTCGCCAGCAGGCAGCATGCAAGTCCAGATGTGGGTCTGCTCATGCACTTCCATGGCCAATTGCACCTTGCTGCTATTCCAAGCTACAGCTCACACGTGGCAGCCTGGTGGATAAGGTGATTACCAAAATATTTCTTATCCCACATTTCCAGTAGAATTGATTTAATGCTTTGTTGAATGCTGAAATACATAGTTTTTAATTCTTTTAATGATCCTGATTTTTTTAGTCCAGAGTTATCGTAAAAGAAAGTCTTTCTATACACATGCTGAATCATGAGAATATAATCCTCCTGACCAAAAAGATTTACAGTATTCATCATTCAAACTTTTTTATTTACAATAATATTTAACAGTCTTTATGGGCTTAAATGTAGCAGATATCACCTGTGCATCAAGCATTACACTTCATTCCTTTAAGATGTGCTTCATCCTCACTCAAGCTGCTTGCCACCCTCCGATTTCTGGTCCAGTCTACTCTTGTTACTCTTCACCATGTAGATGAAGTAGGCAAGGGTCTCTTTTTCATTCACAGGTATGTTCCTGAAGTGTCGACTCACAGTCTATGTGGGGGGAAAATACCAAAGTTCCTTAAACCATGCACAAATCACACCGCAAATTCTACATTGTACAAAGAAGCGAATGGAGTTGTTTGCATGCTGTGGCGGGAATGACAAATGCTGAAGAACTTCCTGCCATGTGCGGAACTCAGAATGCCCTTTGCCCTTCCTCCCCAGGGATGTAGGTGGTTTAATTTCCAGGATCCAAAAGTGGCTTTTTAACCTACAACTCTTCCAAGGTGCAGTTCTATTTCAGTGGCAGCCAACCACCTGTCATGGCATGATTTCACAGTCATACTCATGGAGGAGAGATTGGGACTGCTCTGGTTGGCCAGCTGCTACCAAACCTCTCAGGCCTTGAAAGTGGGAAGAAATGTGTCTTTAAAAAATTGTGGGGCAGGCGTGGTGGCTCACACCTATAATCCCAATGCTTTGGGAGGTTAAGGTGGGAGGATTAGTTGAGGCCAGGAGTTCGAGACCAGCCCAGGCAACACAGTGGAGAACTCATCTCTACCAAAAAATTAGCCAGGTGTCGTAGCATGCACCTGTGGTCCCAGCTACTCAGGAGGCTGAGGTGGGAGGATCACTTGAGCCCAGGAGGTTGAAGCTGCAGTGAGCTGTGACTGCACCCCAGCCTAGGAGACAGAGCAAGACCTTGTCTCAAAAACAAATAAAAATTGGGTTAGGCTGGGCATGGTGGCTCACACCTGTAATCCTAGCACTTTGGGAGGCCAAGGCAGGCAGATCACCTGAAGTCAGGAGTCCAAGACCAGCCTGGCCAACATGGTGAAACCCAGCCTCTACTAAAAATACAAAAATTAGCCGGGTGTGGTGACAGGCACCTGTAATCCCAGCCACTTGGGAAACACGGAGAAGAATCACTTGAACCCGGGAGGCGGAGGCTGTGGTGAGCTGAGATCATAGCAATGCACTCCAGCCTGGGAGATAGAGCAAGACTCTGTCTTTAAAAAAAAAAAAAAATTGTGTTAAATGAACAGCCAATTGAACAAATTGAACAGAGGTATCTGAACCCCAAAATTCTTCTAAGTAGTGCATAACTGCCTCCTGAAAGACACATCAGGTTTGAAGGAAAATGCATCATTTACTAATGCTCCTAATACTTCATTCCATAAGTAATGAGAATGCAGGTCTCCTCTTGCCCCACCTCATTCTTTCCCTTCCACCAGGGAGAACACTGGCAAATGGGTGATGTTATTTTAAAGTAGGAGAGGCTTCTGACCTCCTCTGTGTCATCTGGACACTGGTGAAGGAGTTGTTTAAGAAAAAGTGACGGTCAAGCAAGAAACCTCTAAAGGAAAAACCAAAAATGAAACAGGCTGGAAGCCTTTCAGGAAATCTCAATGGATAAAGGTGGCTGAAACAGATAAAAAAAGACAGAGAACTAGACATAAAGAGTGGTTATCTGTGGATGATAGAATTATATTTTTCTTTTCTCCATTTTCCAACTTTTCTGTAATAGGCAGAAAAATATATTAAGAAAAGAGGGATTAGAAAATACCTGCAGAAATGACAAAGACAGAATTATCAAGCCAGGCGGTTCATGTATTTTAAAAATGGCCAATGGAGCATTTCCCTGTAATCCAAACTGTGTTAATAACTCAGGGCAGGAGAAAACTTTCTTGGGTGCCATTCATTAAAATACTGTCATTACCAACACCAGAGTAGGAGAAATCAAGGAAAAAAAAATAGCTCCTGTAGAACATCAAGAAGGTTTTGAAATGATTAATCTGACACACAAAATGATCATATCTATAAAGCATTTTGCTAAGCCAGGCACAGTGGCTCACGCCTGTAATCTCAGCACTTTGGGAGGCTGAGGTGGAAGGATGGCTTGAGCCAAAGAGAATCACTTGAGCAACATAGTGAGGCCGCATCTCTATAAAAATAAAATTAGCTGTGCATAGGGGTGTGCACCTGTGGTCCTAGCTACTCTGGAGGCTGAGGTGGGAAGGATCACTTGAAGCTGGGAGGTTGGGGCTGCAGTCAGCCCAGACTGAGCCACTGCACTCTAGCCTGGGTGATAAAGCAAAATCTTGTCTCCAAAAAAACAAAAAGAGGAATCTTCCAAAAAAGATTCAAACAAATGAACACTCAGGACTTAGAATCTGGAGTCATGAGATCCCAGGCTCAATTCTGCTATCAACTTGCTGTGTGATTTTAAGCAAATCCTTTCCTCTTTCTGTGCCATGGTTTCTTTTCTGGAACTGAGGCCTTTGCAGGTCTAAAGCTGTGGGGTTCTAAATTGTGCCAAAGAGGAATACAGAGTTGCTTCCAGAACTCTGGAGGAAATTACAATTAGCAGACACACAAGGTAAGGGAGAATCAGGGTAACCATCAGAAGCAGCACAATGCTGGCTCTCTTTAGAGGGCAATTTTGTCTACCTACTTCTGCTAACTGGGCCTTATTGAAGCCTGGTCTGGTCTGCAACTTGTAGTGTCGTTTATAACGTCGTAGGGTGTTCACCTGCAGCTGGAACAGATCAACCTAGGGAGAAGAGGAGAAAAATGTTATCCATCACCTGACCAACCAGGACTCACCAAGAGCCCACTATGTGCCTAGCACTACACTAAGGTAGGGGTGAGGATGGGGAGGGCTTCAAAAGAGGTCTTAGAAATGGTCTATTGAGGACTAGTAACTGGCTAGGAGGGCAAAAATAACAGTAGAAAAACAGTTCTGGCTGGGGTGGGCTGATCTCACAAAACTGGTGGAAAAGGAAAGCTTAAGCTAAGGAGGAGCAGGGTCTGATAAGGCACTGAGAAACGGTAGGGAATAGGGGAAAAGATCACAGCACAGAAAGCTGGGAGAGGCACAGATGGGCAAGGGGGTCACAGGCAACTGTGATGAGTTTAAAAGGTGAGAATGGATGGTAGCACATCTAGAAAAACAGAAGGAGCTATCACAGAGGGTGGAGGGTGATGGCGCAGGATGGGTCTGGTGGTGGTTGTTGGGAAGACTGATGGGGGGATACAGAGGGAGATGCTATAGCAACAATCAGAATGAGATGAAGAGGCTGAGCTTTGGAGGGGCAGTGATGCTAGAAGGGACACCAAAGATGGAGAGCAAAGGCAAAAACCAGAGACATCCCGGAGGATGATAGACCAGAACGAGGCAGCGACCGGATAGAGGAGCACAAAGGAGGGCAGTGGGAAGAACTGTTATCCTCAAATAGCTCTTTCCTAGGCCCAGCCTTCTGGTATTAGAATCCTTAACCTCCCTCCAGAGAAAGTTCAAAAGTTACTGTAGTGAATGTGCAATCCAGCAGGTTAGGGTTGGGGTCTTTGCAGATGACTGGATAACAGAGGGGAAGGGACCCCCCCTTTTTGTTTCTAACAAAGGAAGAGAGGAAAGCTGCATAGTCATGAAAAATTGAAGGCCCATAAAGTTGGGCTGCCTTTACCTGCCTCTAAAAGAGCTGTTCTTGCTTCAGGCAGGTGGAGAGCACTTAAAAACAAAATGAATGATCAATATGAGGGGCCAAAGTCCTTCATTCTTTTTCAAAACATTCCTCAAAACCTTTTTTTTTTTTTTGGTGAAAACCACTTAGAAATCGAATACGTCCATTTCTTTGTAAAATAACAATAATGTTAAAGGCAAAAGCAAGATTCTGTAAACCAACATTGGAAAAGGGGACACAGGGAGGGGCAGAGGGAAAGGGCCAGATTTTCAACGGTTTCCTCCACATCTGCAGACAAAGGCCCGCCTACTCTTTCTATTCCTACACAGTCATTTTCACTCTGAGTGCTAACAGGCGGTTGCCTTATGAAATATTCATGTGTCAAATATTCAATGTACACTATAAACGGTTCTTCTCTTGCTGAGTCTTGAGTGAAAACAATTTAGTAGAAAGAAAATCCAATATTCCTTCCTGAAGCCTCACTTAATAGACACGGGCACCTGAAGGGAAGGCAGCCTTCCAGTTTGAGAAGGCTAGGTCTCATGGTCTAGCGCAGTGGTTCTCAACACAGGACGATTTTGTCTTGTAAAGGAGGTGTGGCAATGTCTGGAGACACGTTTTGATTGTCATGACTCAGGGTGGTGATGGGTAGAATCTCACGAGGGGATGCTGCTGAGGCATGCTGTTAAATATCCTACAATGCAGAGGACAGTCCCCACAACAAAAATTAGCTGACCCCAAATGTCAACAGTGCTAGAGTTGAGAAAACCGGGTCCAGTTTAGTCAACTTTGAAATGGATCCTTGGGAACAGCCTGGACTAGATGTCAAGAAATCAGTGAGAGAAAATCAGAGCTGGTATGAACTGATGACTTACACCTTCATTTTTTGGGGAAGAGACTTCTCCCAAACCATTATACACTCTCTAAAGGCATAAACAAGGTTTAAAAAAAAGTGACACTGTGGTTGTATTTACGCATTCGTCAGGGGCGTCTTGCAGAAAAGCAGCGTGGTCTACTGGAAAGGGCCCTAGACTAGAGCCTCCAAACTATATACATGACCTCGGCTCTCTGTGCCTGTCTGTAAAATGATGGGGCAGTCTGACCAGTGGGTGTCCAAGCTTTTAGCTCTCAGATTCCATATTACTATAATTCACTTTTCAAATAATCCACAGCAAAACAAAAGGACTAAAATTACTTCTTAACACAAAAAGCAGACCAGGCCAGAGGTGAGGATCAGATTAGAATCCATTCTTCCAGCTTCCGCAACTGATTTCTTTGACCTTTACCTCAGGAATGTCAGTGTCGTGCTCGGGAGAATCTCCGCCATCGTCACTTGTCTTCCTCTTCCTTTTATTTCTGACACTCTGGATGAAATTTTTGTGAAAATCACAGATATATAGGTGCCTTACCTGATGGAGACAAAAATCAAAGTCAGAGTTGGCCAATTCCTTGGAGACAGCAATAGGTATCTGTCGAATTGTGGGGCTTCCTTCCATTGCAGGGCATTGGAGAGATAGATGGAAGACAAGATGTAGGCCATCATTCCCAGAAGCTCACTACTGAGTTGCAGAACACCAAGAGAATGCTAACATCACACTTGGCAGCATATCATACACCAAACTTTCAGTGAATGGTGAAGACAGTAAATGGTACAGATTCAGCAAAGGAAGAGATCCCTGCAACAGAGATGCTCAGGGTGAAGGGCCCTGACTAAAAGGGAGGACTTTAGGCAGACAGGAAGCATTCCAGATGGGTAGGAGTGCCAAGACTTTAGAGTTTCCAATGGAGGATGACAGAAAGAGTGAGGAGGCCCAGGGTACAGTGTCAGTTGGGTGATGATGGCTGCCCATGTAGGAGCATAATGAAAAAGTGAGGCATCAGGGGGGTGGGCATGAGAACAGCTTAGACTTTCCTTCCGACAAGACAGAGTCCCTCAAGGAAGCAGGGAGTGATGTGACATTTTTGGAAGACCTGTAGGAGTCATGAACTTATAGTCGACTGGAATGTACTGTCCTGGGGAGGAGGAAAGCAGGACACAAGGGACTGTTGCAACCGTATTTGGGACACTCTATTTTTACACTTACAATAGCTACTATTGTAGGATAATAACTCTTTGAAAAACTTTGTTTCTATGTGTCAATTTATAATTCTTGCATCATCTCACATCTGATCCACAAAGAAAAGTGGAAAAAGATGTGGAAGTTCTTACAAGGTAGAACCACACACAAGAAGGTGGATACTACAGATTTTCTAATACAGGCTGGAGGCACACTGGTAAGTGAAGGTGGCAGCAACAGCTAAGACATGAAGAATCCTCCAAGGCTGGCTGGAGGAACCACTGAAAAACTTTACAGAAACTGAATGCCCAGCAAATGACTTGGGGTTGTTGATACTGAAACAGCTGTTGCACAAATATTCTGCAGAGACTTCTGAATTTGAGTTTATTCCTTAAATCCTTAAAGATAAAAGTAAGCTGGCAGGAAATCCGCATCAATTAATTCAGACCTTTTCATGGAGAAAATAATGAAAACTGTTTATTTATTTATTCAGATGAATGATCACTTTCATGTGGCTGGATTAGTGAGTCATGAGTACTTTTAAGTTTATACTGTGATGGTGTCTTGCAGACAGGAGGTACTTGAAAAATGCTGATGTACCAATATAGGAAGTCTCCTATATCTAAAAGTGGCTTAAGGCTAATGAAAGCCACCACTTAACATGGTTACAAACTGGGATAGCTTTGTCAGATTCAACTCTGTCAAAGGACTTTCAAACACAGCACATGCCACTGTCCCAAAGAATCCCACCTAGCTGATGTATATACTACTGGACATGCTTTTCTCCAGGAAGAAAGCACAACAAAGCACACTCTGCATCCCTGAGAGGAAGCTAGCCCTCCATGTTAGCTAGACTGGCGAGTCCACTCAGATCAACTGCTCCTCAAGTTCACAGTAACAAACTTCATAGGAGAACAGGGAGAATAGGTGGCTTCCTAAAGCTTTGGCTGGGAGATTTCAGATCAGGACAATAGAATAACGGAATCCTAGCTGTAGGAGAACTTAGCAATCACTAGTGCAATCCCATTGACCCCAATCCGTTTTCTAGATGGGTAAAATGAAGCCATCCAGAGTGAGGAAATGACCTGGCCAAGGTCACCCAGGCCTTCTGCCCCCCCAGTACATGTCTTTTCCTACTCCAGCATTTTCCTTTATACTATTCTCAACTTCCACTTTTCTCCAGAAAAAAAAAAAAGCAGAAATATGTCAACTGGAGGTATATTAGTATTTTAACAGATCACAGAACACTGCCAAAGTCTATATAAAATGAGTTAAACAGCCTGAGTTGAATTTTTGGTGTTGTTATTTAAAAAGGTTCTCTGCTAGACTCTCTTACAAGACAAATAATCATTTTCTCCTTAACTATTTTCAAGTACATACTGGTTTTCAGAAATTTCAGAGCTCAGTGGCCTTTGGGAGTGGGGTTGGGGCAGGAGGGTGGTAGCAAAGGCTCTAGTTTTTTTTTTTCCTTCACTTTCTGCAATAGCTAAAAATTCTTGTAACATAGCAGTTACCTGGAATTGAATTCCTGCCCAAGCCTGTGAGAAAGAAATAGAATCCCTTTCAGAAATAATGACTCCACAACACCACCTTAAAACAAATTTTGAGTGATTCCACCTGGAAACCTTACTCCCTCAGAAGTATTACCTTTTGGGAACACTAATGCTAGGCTCAGGCTGCCCTTCTTCTAGACAGTGTGTGTGAAATGATCAGCATAGCTCAACACAGGTTTTCCAGTACAGTCAATGGGTAAATAAAAGGAGTCCCAGTTGCAGCAGCAAAATCATTCAGATGGGAAGGCATCCAGTGATCTAAAAGGACTGGAAGATTCTTTTAAGGACTGGAAATTATTATTATAAGCTGCTCAAGTAAAGCAGCTTCTAACAACCTACACGGAAGGTAGGCAGTGTTTCTAAGTGGATGAATTCATTGCCATAAGCATTTCACCTCAACGTGTGACCTAACGAGGGATCACCTTGGTGTCTAGACCCTTGTTTGTTCTCAGATAATTTCCATTCATGCATTCATTGATAGAGATTTGTAGTAAGAAAGCCATTAACTCTCTCCCAACCACTTAAAAATAGCACCTGTCCATGCAAGAGCTGCAACTGTATTATAATGATTAACTTAAAAATGGGGGTAGGAGGGAAGAGTCTGAAGAAAGGACAGGGGCTGGGCGCAGTGGCTCACGCCTGTAATCCCAGAACTTTGGGAGGCCTAGGCGGGTGGATCATTTGAGGTCAGGAGTTCAAGACCAGCCTGTCCAACATGGCGAAACCCCATCTCCACTAAAAATACAAAAATCAGCCAGGCATGGCGGCAAACGCCTGTAATCCCAGCTATCCAGGAGGCTGAGGCAGGAGAATCGCTTCAACCCGGGAGGCGGAGGTTGCAGTGAGTCGAGATCTTGCCACTGCACTCCAGCCTGGGTGACAGAGTGAGACTCCGTCTCAAAAAAAAAAAAAAAAAAAAAAAAAAAGAAAAAGAAAAAAAAAAAGAAAAGAAAAAGGACAGGGGAGATTTTTTATTTATTAGAGACTTAATGAAGACTTATGTATAGGGCTTGGAAGTAAACTAGATAATATCTTTAAGAAATTAACCAGCCTCTTAGGTGCTGTGTGTACCTGACACCCTCACTTCCTATCTCCGGGCCTGTTTCAACCCTAAAATCAGAGAGGAAACGTGCACTCCCTTTCAGTTTAACAAGCAGTCTCTGATTTCCTCCAACTGTGGAGAAATTCTGATTCTAAAAGAGAATGGATGTTAACCACCTAAGCTCTTAGCTAGTCTACCTGAATATTAAATATCCCCTTAACTCATTTCCAATTCCTAATCATGAAGCAATCACTTAAGGCTTGCAGCAACAGATGTCAAACTAAAAAGTTCTTAATTGGTTGACAATAGGCACAGCTTCAGAATTGTTAACTAGAAGTGGTGAAGTCACACGGGAGAAGTTTCCTATAATAAGCCACAAAGAGCAGGGCAATCCGATTTAAATTTAAATATCCACCCCCTTATTTCAAAAGAAACTACCACTAAGAAAATTGATTTCTTTTCTTCCCCCTCCAGTCACATCGACTGCAAGAGCCATTTCCCAAGACCTGGCCTTGGCCTTATTTCTGCCACATCCTAGAAAAACCCATTCCCACAGCTGCCTGCGAAGCAGCTAGCTCGGTGACCGTCTGCTGATACCGAGGATGCGGGAGCCAGGGAAGTAACTGCCACCTTTCTCTGTCTGAAGGAATAACAGGGTTCCTAGAAGGAGAGAGAAGTTGGAAAAGAGCCGGGTATCTTCATCACTCCCCGCTCCGATTCTTGCTCCTTCAAGGGCCAACAAAACTAACCCACCTCTCCCTGCTCTAAAGTCTAAACCAATAAAACAAGTTGGAAACTGCTGTCCAATCTTCCCAGGCAGCAGGAGTCCTGAAGCCCCCGCCCCCATCCTCCCGGATCTGGGTAGAATCACAGTCAGAGCATGTCAGCGCTGGAGCGGCCTTTGAAATGCCGAGTCCAACTCAGTTCTGCAGAGCCGGGGCGGCGAGGCCCACGGCGGGGAGTGCCCGGGGAGTCCCGACTGGAGCCCGGGGCAGCGGACGGAGAGCTGGGGGCGCCGGGGCCCAGACGCGAGCGGGGGCGGACTCACGCTCTTGTCGATGTCCAGCTTGAGTTTCTTCTGCGAGATGCTCTTCTGGACCCTCTTGCTGAAGGAGGCGTTGCCCGCGGGCCGGACGCAGCGCTCGCCGTCCTCGATGAGGCAGCAGCTCTGGCCGTAGCCCGGGGCGGCGGCAGCTGGGGCGGCGGGGGGCCCTTCGCGGCTGTCCTCCTCCGTGCTGAAGCCGTTCATCTCCCCGCCCCGGGCCGGTCCCTCTGGGGGAGGGTCCCCGGTAGGCCACTCCGCGGCCGCGCTTGCCGCGGGGCAGGTCGCTGAGACCCCCGCAGCCGAGGGTCCCAGAGTCCGTCTCCAGCCCGGGCGCTGCCCTGCCCCGCGTCCGAGAGGCCCGGCTCCCTCGGCCCCCGGCCCTCCGCCTCCGGAAGCCCCCTTCCTCCCGGCTCGAGGCCCCGGGGTCGGCTCCCGCGGCTCGCAGGGCCCCGCCGGGGGTCACCCGGAGGAGCCTTCTGCCGGGGGCCCAGAACCGTAACCCTGCAGCGGGGGTGTCCGGGAGGGCGTCCCAGGAAACAGCCGCTCCCCAAGGACTCCGGGCCTGGGTTGCCAGGGGGTTTCGAAGGCCCCCGCCGGCTCCCGCCTTCTTTCGGCAGCGGGGCAAACTCGCTGCCGGGCAGCTCCCCCGGGGTGGCGCGGCCTCCTCGCGCGGGGCCCGGCCTCGAACCCGCGGCACCCGGGCCCCGCGGCTCGTCCAGCCCACTCCACCCCTGCAGCCACTCGGCTGCGCCCCGAGTCCCGCGGCAGCCCCTGGGCCGCCCGGCCGCCGCCCGCCGAACGCTCCGCACCACAACAGTTCGCTCCCCCCGCCCTCCGCGGGACAGCGGAAGTCCCGCCTTCACGCGACCATTGGTCTCATTTGCTCTCTGGGCGGGGCTGCCGCCGCCGCTGGCGCGTCCCATTGGGCGTCGCCGCCGCCAGTCTCCGGCTCCAGGCTACTTCCTGGACTCTGCTGGGATGGGTTCAAAGTAGAGAAAGTGGAAGAGGAAAGAGTTACCCCAGCGAGAACCGGGAACCGGGCCGCAGACTCTCCGGCCCCGGGGAGGGATGGTGAGCAGGGGCCTGGCTGGACCGAGGGCCAGACTCCGGGAACAGAGGAACACATTCGGGGACAGACAGTAGAGACGCGGACGGGGACGCTGAGGGACAGACTTGGAGGAGCGGCATATGAGGGGACCTAAAGAGGATGGAGGTGCTATCAGGAGAGGGGCGGACTAATAAAATGAAAGGGCCAGGGCCAGAGGACTCGCGGATCCGTGGGAGGAAGGGTGGGTGAAATAGGACGGAAAGCCAGTCATGGCGGGAAAGACAGAGGGACAACCCCATACAGATACGTGGAAAGACATGCGGAGGAGGTGATGGGGGGATCTTGCAAGGTAGTCGCAATATTGGGGGTAGCCGATACCTTCCAGAGTGTGGAGAGTGGGACTGGCTTGGACGGCGCGGAAAGAAAAGGAGAGGGGGAAAGGAGACCCCGAGGGGTTTGGGCGACCCCTCCACTGGGAAGAATGGGAAGTCCGAATGAGGTCTGGAGGGTGGACTAGGTGAGCCGCCGGCAAGAGAAAGGGCTTCAGGGGAGCTGAAGTGAAGGCTGGGAGTGGGGCCCAGGGGCCAATCTCGGAATCTAGATGGGGAAGGGCTGCGGTGTCTTGGGCTCTCCCTAGAGCTCCAAGCTGTAGTTCTATTGCTTTGAGTCCCCGGGTCTACCGGCGAAGCGACTGCGCCTTGCCAAGACCCTGCGCTTGGTTTCGGCGCCCAGGGCACCACCTCCCCTCCAGGAAGGGCCGTAGGTTATGCTCTGGTCCAGTACTTCAGTCATGCCACTCTCCAACTGCGCAGCATGGGGACTGATGAGGTCCGAAAGGCGATGGGACCAGCCCAGGGTCGTGTAATTACGTAGGGCTGGGCAGCGTTTTATGGGCAGGGAAGAGGGAAGGCTGTGTTAGGTGATAGGTAAGCAAGTGTCAGTACTAGAGGGCATAGAAGGAGCTTCGGGTTTGTGTCCTGTTGTAAAAGGGAAAGCTACCAGTTTCCATGTTTAGAAGCAGGTGGCTGGTGATCTTAAGTTTTGCTCAGTGGCCATAAACGCATTTGTAGCATCTGAACTGGTAATTTCACACGTGGGACAGCCATCGTCGGAAATAGGCCTACCAGAGATAATATGAAGTACAGCGATGTTCATTATGGAATTATTTATAATAGGAAAAATAAAATAGAACCTCAGAGTTCCAAAAGGGAAGTGGTTAAGTAAACTACCTAAAATCTTCAGAAAGAGATTGTGCAGTTAGCATTTGAGGTAGTTTCAACATCAATGTAAACATTTTCTATAGAGAATAATTCACCATTAATTCTTAAATAAAGAGCTGATGAGGAGTTGGAGAAATGCTTTTTTTATGATAAGTAAAAAAATTCAGGATATGAAATTGCATGGAGGATACGATGTCTGTACATCTATGTTTAAAGAAAAAAAAAACTATTGGTATAAAAAATACACCAAAGTACTAACAGTGATTATTTCTGGGTAGCAGGAATATGGCTGATATTTTTCTCCTTTTGTTTAACCTTTGCATTTTCTTTAATAAGCATTATTTTTGTTTTTACGGTAGAAAAAATAGAATAAAAATTAATGGAAAAAAGGCACAGATTAATAGGAGTCTTCCCTCAGAGTTCATATATTCTGTTCAAAAGTAAATTGTTGTTGAACTCATTATGTATACCAAGTATAGGGTTGGCTATAGGAGGAGGATGAAACATAACCCTTGCCCTAAAAGAATATCTCCTATCTGGGGTGTTCAGACATATATGTAGAAAACACTTGGGTATCTGTACCAGGCACTGTGTGATGTTGGGTCCAAAGTCAGTTGGTATGGATGAAACCTCCATGTTTCCCATATTTTTCTAAACAGCATTTGTATTCAATGCTAGGCTATTGCGGTACACAACTTCTTCTGCACCAACTTGCCCTGGTCTAAGGGGATCTAGGACCTTTTCTTAGGTGCTCTGTCTCAGTCCTTGAGGTAATGGCTACTTATATCTGCTATTCTTGTATTATTTAGCATTCTTTTTTCTTTTTACTAGGCAGTTCCTTATAACTGTAGGGGACTACAGTCCCCTATTATAATTAATACATGTTTATATTATTATTTTCCTGTTCAAATTACTGTAAAGTTACTCTTTCCTGATTACACCCAGCCTGATAAGCCCAGCCAGCCTCTGTGTGTGTGTGTGTGTGTGTGTGTGTGTGTGTGTGGTGGTGGTGGGGGAGTTCATGCTTGTAACTGTTCTTTTTTTTTCTTTTTTCTTTTTTTTTTTGAGACAGAGTTTCACTCTGGTTGCCCAGGCTGGAGTGCAATGGCGCGATCTCGGCTCACCGCAACCTCTGCCTCCCGGATTCAAGCGATTCTCCTGCTTCAGCCTCCCGAGTAGCTGGGATTACAGGCATGTACCACTGCTCCCGGCTAATTTTGTATTTTTAGTAGAGATGGGGTTTTTCCATGTTGGTCCGGCTGGTCTCGGACTCCTAACCTCAGGTGATCCGCCCGCCTCGGCCTCCCAAAGTGCTGGGATTACAGGTGTGAGCCACCGCTCCCAGCCATTCTTTATGTATAATTCTGTAGTCTTTATTCAAGGCATACTTTATCATAATCTTTCCCCATATTGCTATGTAGTTTTCACAGTTGCCATTTTTTATGTAGTACAGTGCAGTTTCTGTAGTACAGTACACTGTGGTGCTAAAGACAGTTGGCTTTGCTGTCAGAACTGGGTTCAGATCTGGACTCCACCCATGACTTGTTATAACATGTTAGCAATTATTTCACTTCTTGAGTCTGATGAAATAGGTGGTGACAAATTCTTAACACAGTGCCTAGAACATCATAAGTGGTTAATAAATGTCAGCTATCATGATTCCTACCGTAGTTACATTTGCCCCCCCTAGAAGTTGGATATCTTTTTTGTGTGGTTCTGTATAATTATTTTTGAACATAAAACTTTTTATTATTTAGGATTATTATTTTTTCTGAGTGCCAGAGATGGAATTGTGGTCAAAGACTACAAAGTTTTCCAAGGTCTAAGGGCCAGGCTCACTGACCCTTTTTTTCTTTCCTGTCTTTTCTGCCCCTGCCCTCCCCACCTTCACTCCTTCCATCCAGTCAGGCCCCAGTTGAGAAGTTATCCCCCAACACGCCTTAAAGAATCAGAGTTGGATACCTTGGCCAAGCAGTCACAGTCCTACAAAAGCTCTTTGCTCTCCTCTTTCTCTCCTCTTTTCCCTTTTTGGGGAATGTGGCATATGGCTCTGGGAGTGATTTCCAATGACTGCCCTTCTTTGGGAACAGGTGGACACTTAGGTGTCCAGTGACTGGGTTTCTAATCCTTGAGTGGCCCCTGATTGTCTAATAGTGAATACTTGCTGGGTTAAGCCTGTGGCTCAAACTGTACTGGTCAGTTTCTCTCCAGCAAATCTGCTGGTTGGAACTGACAGGTGGTTGGTGGGAGTGGTTAGAGCAGAGGCACTAATGGTGGGTCCTGCCTCCTGTGTTCCCCAGGGCCTGGTAGTTGAGCTTGCCCTTGGGTTCTGTAAGGTACTCATAGATATGTTGGCATGAACCAAAAGTATCTGAGACAGGTCTCAATTTAGAAGGTTTATATTGCCAAGGCTGAGGACGTGCCCGTGACACAGCCTCAGGAGGTCCTGACTACATGTGCCCAAGGTGGTTGGGATACAGCTTGCTTTAATACATTTTAGGGAGACATGAGACATCAGTCAATATGTACAAGATGTACATTGGTTCCATCTGGAAAGGCAGGACAACTTGATGCTGGGGCTTCCAGGTCATAGATAGATAAGAGACAAATGGTTGCATTCTTTTGAGTCTTTGCTCAGCCTTTCACTGAATATACAATTTACATGTGGGGAAGGGGTGAGGTGGGTGGTAGAGGAATAGTCATTTATGCCTTTGTCTCAGTGGATCTGCGTTTTTACATAAACAACAGGGCAGAAGAAGCAATCAGATATTCATTTGTCTCAGGTGAGCAGAGGGATGACTTTGAGTTCTGTCCTTTGTCCCACACCTATGAAGATAAGCTATCCATTTACATTGCCAGGGTGAAATTCAACAGAACTGTTTTAGGGTAAAGATCTTGAGGCCCACAAGGAATTTCCTTGTGGGCAAATTGTGAGGGAGGTCTGTAGCTTTTTTATCTTTGTAGCTGTCTAACTTAGGAATAAAATAAGAGGTAGGTTTGCCTGATGCAGTTTCCAGCTTGACTCTTCCCTTTGCCTTAGTGATTTTGGTGTCCCGAGATTCATTTTCCTTTCACATTGTTCTGAGACTGGAAGTTCTGCAAGGACAGGGAACTGTCTCTATGGCTTATCATAGTTTCCAGTGCCCAGGCACTTGATTAATATTTGTTGAATGGATGGATAGATGGATGATGGATGACTTGGCCTCTGGAATCAAGAGGCAGTACAGCATAATGGTTGGTATAAATCTAGATGTAGTCAGCTTATGCTGGAATCCTGGCTCTGCCACTGACTAGCCTAGGAACCTTGGGAAAATTACATGGCCTTAGTCTGCCATGGTTTCCTCATCTGTAAAATGGGGATGATAGTAACCTCTCGGGATTGTTGTGAAGACTGTCTGAGTTATTAGATATAAACCAACTATTAGATATAAAAGTGCCTTGCACATATTAGGTACTCAATAAATATTAGATACTATTATTGGCTTAATTAGTCATAATTAGGTTTAGCAAGTAACAGAAAACCCAAAAATAAGCTTACATTTTTCTCTCACCTTCAGGAATCCTAGAGGTGATCAGATTGTTTTCCTCAGCATCAGAGACCGAGGCTTCTCTTGTTGCTTTGCCATGTTTGGCTTCCATTCCCAAGGTCGCATCACTAAGCAAGGTGGCTGCTGGGACTCCCATCTACTGAGGCATTCTATCCAGGAGGAAGGGGGAAAGGCAGAGGAAGGGCTCACCCTTGCTCTTTAAGGATAGTTCCCAGAAGTTGTAGGTGAGCCTCCCACTTGTACCTCTTTGGCCAGAATTTCGCCATACCTAACGGGGGAGGGGAACATTGGGAAATGTAGCCCTTATTCCTGGTGGCTGTATGCTCAGGTGAAAACAGAGGGCTCTGCTACACGTGGAGATGGGTGGAATGTATATGGAGCCCAACCAGCTGCTCTGCTATACCTCTTTTTAGAATTTCCCCATCTCTTAAATTCTGGGAGTGTGTCTTGGTTAATTTTGGTTCTGTTTCTCTGGAGAACACTGACTAATCTGGGCTGCAAAGACCTGTAGTTTTTTGATCCAGGGACCACTGCAGCCTCAGCATTTTGCCATTTCTCAAGTTTCTGAATTTTTTTTTTTTTTTTTTTTTGAGACGGAGTCTCACTCCGTTGCCAAGGCTGGAATGGGGTGGCGCAGTCTTGGCTCACTGCAACCTCCATTTCCCGGGTTCAAACGATTCTCCTGCCACAGCCTCCTGAGTAGCTGGGATTACAGGCACCCGCCACCACGCCTGGCTAATTTTTGTATTTTTAGTAGAGATGGGTTTCACCATGTTGTCCAGGCTGGTCTCGAACTCCTGGCCTTAAGTGATCCACTCACCTTGGCCTCCCAAAGTGCTGGGATTACAGGTGTGAGCCACCGCACTGGCTGTTTCTGAATCTTAACAATGTTCTCTGCAGCTTGCATTGCAAGAACTGGTACTGACTCCAACAGAGTATCACCCAGTCTTTAAAGGAAAGATTTACAGGTTTCAAACCTAGCTCTACATCACAATCACATAGGGAACTGTAAAAAAAATTACAAAAATCTCAGGCCTCATCTCAGACCTCCTAAATAAAATCTTGGTGGAAAGAGTATGAGGCTCTGAAATCTACATTTTAATACACATTAATTTAATCTATGGATGATTCTTAATGCACCTTAAAGTTTAAGACACCCTGCTTTAAAGGTTAAAGTATGTAATAAATCTTCATTGGAGGCAATTACCTCTTCTAGTCTAGCCTACTCACTTTCTTTCAAACATATGTATTTTCTTATATCTACTCTTTTGCTTACAGTGATCCCTGACTTAGACTCACTGGCTGTTAGACTTAGAAAGGGTCTTAGGAAGCCAATCCTTTATTTAAGCCTATGGGATTTGAGTTCAGCAAGGTTGAGCAACAAGTCCAAGCACACACAGTGATTAGTGGCTATTAGGATTGAAAAGGTATATGGTGACAGCATTTGCTGGGATTATCTTTAAAATCTCCTTCCCCCCAAATTAAGAGGTTATACACAATAAGGGGTTATACACAATTTATTTTGCCAAGTTAGGGCAGTTCCCTCTATAGCCTCTACATGCTCCACCCCATGTCTAGGTATTGGCCTTCAGGGCTGGGTACACTTGCATTCTCTCCATATCCTTTCCCTAGCTGATGCTAGGTTTCCTTACAACCACCATATGCTAATGTCTCCCGTCAATAAATATCTGAAGACTTGTGCGCAAAACGACAGATTTGAAAGTGAAATAGATTGGTTGCCATTAGCAATATTTGGGAAAAATTCTGGTCTCTTTATTGGGGGAGTAAATCTGTAACTCCAGAAAGGAAATGGGAATAAATATTCTGTAGTGAAGAAATGAATACAGAACAGAAGCTTCTATGATCCTTGTTCTGCTTTGTGTAGGATTTAAGGTTCTTGAAATAGCCAAGTGAATCTGATTTGCTACATTTATACATTTAGGTAATTAATTTACAACAGTTGCTTAAATGCTTAGAAAGGTTTTGCTTTTTAGATTTGTAAGTCTACCCTATTGGGCATTTAAAGTGAGAAAATCAGGCATATTAAATTGATAATTGTAGTTTTAAGTGTCTAAGGAAATTTGATTAAGGAGGTAAGTCTTATTAAATATTAAGAAGGATTGAATCTACTAAACTTAAGAATTAACAGTAATCAAAGAACAAGTGAAAGTGATTGTTCTTATCTTTACGCAAGAAATTGCTAGATTTAAAATGGAATAACAAGATTTTATTCTTATCTTTATACAAGAAATTACTAGATTTAAAATGGAATAACAAGATTTGTAAATTGAACTTAAAGTTTAAGAAAAGCTAGGTTTTTAAATGGACAACTTGAGTCAGTGACTGTAAGATTCCTGTCCATACCCAAACCTACCCCCAGATATTTAAAGCCACAGGTCAATAACTCCCAGTTTTATAGTTCCAGCTGAGACCTCTCCTTTGAACTCCAGACAGCAACACTTCAGCTCCTTGCTTGAGGTGCTCCAGAGGCATCACAGACCAAGATGTTCAAGTTGAAACATTCTCTGACTCCGAATCCAGACTCCATAAACTGTGCCACCTGTACCTCCTTTAACTCCCTCTCACCACATCCTGAGGCCACTCATCATTGAGGCCATTTTCTTTCTTTCTTTCTTTTTTTCATATTTTTGAGATGGAGTCTCACTTTGTTGCCAGGCTGGAGTGCAGTGACGCGATCTCGGCTCACTGCAACCTCCGCCTCACGGGTTCAAGCGAGTCTCCTGCCTCAGCCTCCCGAGTAGCTGGAATCACAGGCGCGTGCCACCACACCCACCTAATGTTTGCATTTTTAGTAAAGACGGGGTTTCACCATGTTGGCCAGGATGGTCTCGATCTCTTGACTTCGTGATCTGCCCACCTCGGCCTCCCAAAGTGCTGAGATTACAGGTGTGAGCCACCGCGCCCGGCCGAGGCCATTTTCTTCTACCTCCAATAGATACATTTAGAATCTGTCTCTTTTACTTCATTTCCCACAGCTAACAGTCCATTCCAGGCCACCATCACACCATCATCTTTTGCCTGAAGTGCATAAGCCTCCAACTTGGTCCCTAAACTTCTCTACCCAGTGAGCTCTACACAAACCAGACCATGCTCCCTCCCCATTAAAGCCTCTCACAGCTTCCCAGTGCATTCTGACAGTGCTCTCTGCACCTCTTCGCCCTGTCCCACAATGCATGAGCTCTCTTATTCTTTTTTTTATGAGACAGGGTCTCACTCTGTTGCCCAGCCCAGATTGTAGTGGTGCAATCATAGCTCACAACAGCCTTGACATCCTGGGCTCAAGCGCTACCCCATCTCAGCCTCCTGAGTAGCTGGGACTACAGGCATGCGCTACCACGCTTGGCTAATTTTTTGTATTGTTTGGAGAGAGGGGTTTCCCTGTGTTGCCCAGGCTGGTCTTAAACTCCTGGGCTCAAGTGATCCACCCACCTCAGGCTCCCAAAGTGCTGGGATTACAAGTGTGATTCATGCCTGGCGTTTTTTTTTTTTTTTTTGAGACAGGGTCTCACTCTGTTACCCAGGCTGGAGTGCAGTACTATGATTATAGCTCACTGCAGCCTCCAACTCCTGGGCTCAAGTGATCCTCCTGTAGCTGTAGTCTCCCAAGTAGCTGGGACTACAGGCACATGCTACCATGCCTAGCTAATTTTTAATTTTTTTTTATAGAGATAGGGGTGTGCCTGTGTTGCCTAGGCTGGTCTCAAAAAATTCCTGGGCTCAAGCAGTTCTCCCACCTCACCCTCCCAAAGTGTGGGATTATAGGTGTGAACCACGGCACTGGGCCTGCCTTATTCTTCCTTAAATTTCTCAAATAAGCCATCCTTTTTCCTACCTCAAAGTCTTGCATTTGCAGTTTCCTTGGCCTGGAATGCTGTTTCCTTCCTACTGGCTTCATTCTTCAAATCTCAACTTAAATGTCACCTCCACAGAGAACCTTATCTGATTAAAAGGAGTTGGATCCCCCACGACCACCACTATTCTCTATCCAATGTCTTTTCTTATTAGCATTTATCATAATATGCAATTATTCTGTTTGTTTTGTTGTTCCTCAAGTGTTTCTTCTATTAGAATGTAAGCTCCCTGAAGGCAAAAACCACATCTATCTTGTTCCTGTAGTTCCAATGCATAGAACACAAATTCTCCGATTCTGGTGGCTAATAGAGTAGGGACTCAGTAAACATTTTAAAAATAAAATAAATGTACTCAACTATACCAAAAGATTTATTAAGCAAAAAAGGTAAGATACAAAACAGTATGTAGTGTGGAATTCCATTTATATTTTGTAAAACTTTTGTGCAGACACACACACACACGTGCATGCACATTAAGGATACACAAAAAACTAGTAACTGTGGTTGCCCCTAGGATAGGGACTATGACTCAAGGGAGAGAAGATAGAAGTAATTTTAATTTTATAATCATTGTTCCTATTTGGATTTTTGTTTTACTACATGTCTATATTTCTTTTATAATAATAAAAATACCATCTAGTACTGTTATTTTAAAAAGGAAATATGGAATAGCAAAAAAAAAAAAAGGAAGAATCTTAGAATAACAGTCATTTAAATGGAACAAATTTGTCCTTATGAAAACCCCACAACATTGTCCTTTTATTTTGCATTCCACTGAGGACCTGGGAAAGCTTCCTCCAGCCCTGATGCTGGCCTGCAGTCTGGCACTTGACAGCTACTGGTATTGTGGATAGAAGCAAAGGCTCTGGACTCAGCAACACTTGGTCTGAATCCCAGTTCTACCACTTACTAGCTATAGTGCCGCTGACAACTTAAACTCCATGAACCTCAGTTTTCTTCATCTGTAAGGTGGGATAACAGTACTTCTCTAATAGGGATATTGTGAGGATCAAATATGATCTAAAGCAGTTAGCACAATATCTTGCACATAGTAAGTGCTTAATAAGTGGCAGTTATTATTTCATACATTATAAGGTGATACCCCTGAACTTCCATTGTATCCAGATTCAGATTTCTGCATGTTAAAGGACACATCATACTGCAAGACAATAGGGTGGTACTGCCTATCAGCCAATTGTGTAGGCTCCAGATCCATCAGCAAAGCAATGATTGGGAAAGTACTTGATTATTTTATTCCATGTTATCCTCATTTTATAAAATTTTGTCAGTGGAAAATGGAAGTACCAATAGTAGTGATAAGAAGTATGCATCTGTCAAGTAAGTGAAAATACAACCCACTGAATGGGAGAAAATGTTTGCAAATCATATATAGGGCAGTGGTCCACAACCTTTTTGGTACCAGGGACCGGTTTTGTGGAAGACAATTTTTCCATGGTTGGGGGTGGGGAGGGGGTTGGGGGTGAGTGGGGATGATTTCAGGCTGAAACTGCTCCATCTCAGATCATCAGGCATTAGATTCTCATAAGGAGCACCCAACCTAGATCCCTCCCATGTGCAGTTCCCAGTGGGGTTCACACTCCTGTGAAAATCTAATGCTGCCAAAGATTTGACTGGAGGCAGAGCTCAGGTGCTAATGCTCCCTTGCCTGCTGCTCACCTCCTGCTGTACGGCCCCATTCCCAACCAGTACTTCTCCATGCAGGTGTGGGGAGGCAATGCGGTGTGGGGAGACAATGCGGTATGGGGGTGTTGGGAACTGCTATGATAAGGAACTTGTATTCAGAATATATGCAGAACTCTTATTACTCAATAATAAAGAGACAAATAACCCAATTGAAAAGTGGGCTAAGGGTTTGAATAGACATTTCTCTAAAGAAGATAAACAAATGGCCAATAAGCCCATGCAAAGATGCTCAACATCCTAATCACCAGGGATATCAGAAGGGAAATGCAAATCAAACCTGCAATTAGGTATTACTTCACACCTACTAGGATGGCTGTAGCCAATAAGACAGACAATAACAAGTGTTGACGAGGATGTGGAGAAATTGAAACCTACATATATTGCTGGTAGGAATGCAAAATGGTAAAACACTTTGCAAAAGAGTGTATCAATTCCTCAAAAAAAATTTTTTTTTTTTTTTGAGACGGAGTCTCACTCTTGTCACTGAGGCTGGAATGCAGTGGCATGATATCAGCTCACTGCAACATCCACCTCCTGGGTTCAAGTGATTCTCCTGCCTCAGCCTCCCAAGTAGCTGGGATTACAGGCACCTGCCATCATGCCTGGCTAATTTTTGTATTTTTAGTACAGACGGGGTTTCACCATGTTGGCCAGGCTGATCTTGATCCTGACCTCAGGTGATCCACCCACCTCGGCCTCCTAAAGTGTTGGGATTACAGGCATGAGCCACCTCGCCCAGCCCAATTCCTCAAAATTTTAAAATAGAGTTACTTTATTAATCAGCAATTTCACTCTTAGGTATCTGCCCAAGAGAAATGAAACAATTCATCCACACAAACACTTTTACATGAATGTTAACAGCAGCATTATTCACAATAGCCAAAAGGTGGAAACAGCTCAAATATCCATCAACTGATGAAAGGATAAACAAAATGTGGTATATTCACACAATGAAATATTAATGATACAAAGGAAGTACTGACACATGCTGCAACATAGATGAACTTTGAAAATATGCTAAATGAAAGCAGTTACAAAAGACCACATAATGCATGATTTGATTTATGTAAATGTCCAGAAAGGGCAAATCCATAGATACACTATAGAAAATAGATTAGTCGTCAGAGGCTAAAGAGTAGGGAGGATTGGGATGGGGAGTGACTTATGGGTACAGGGTTTCTTTTAGGGGGACAAAGATATTTTGGAATTAGTAGTGATGGTTGCACAACCTAGTAAATATACTAAAAT
Source organism: Pan paniscus (assembly GCF_029289425.2). Taxonomy (NCBI): domain Eukaryota; kingdom Metazoa; phylum Chordata; class Mammalia; order Primates; family Hominidae; genus Pan; species Pan paniscus. The sequence continues at coordinate 149,641,360 of NC_073253.2, read as the reverse complement.
ATATGAAATTGTACATTTTCAATGGGTGAATTATGTAGTATACATGATTTATATCTCAACAAAAAGGAGTTTAAAAAGAAGTATGTGTATCATTGACTCTTTCAATATAAACATAGAAATCATTAGACTTATCGAAAGGGATGAATCTTTAGCCTCCATGGGATGTTCTTAAGCCTATTGCTGTTTTTTGATTTGTGAAGGAAAATAATCAAATTGAAGGTACATTAGGAAGGACAGCAAACATATGATCAGCGATTGTGTCTAAAAATGCAGGTATAATTGGACATGCTGTACCACTTTTTATTCCCAACATAAATTTGTTGTTTGACTTTTGTACTTTTGACATTAGTAATATTTTCTGAAATAAATTGTGTATGGAAGCAGGGGACTGTGTTTACTGTGTCATGGGGAAGGCAAATGATCTCTCAGCCCTCTTCACTTCCCATTTGTTTAATGCTGAACTATCAAGCAAACTTCCTCTAGGGAATAATTCAGCTGGTACCAGGAGACTGCACATAATTATTTGGGCCACTGGAAAATTCTAATGCCCATGAAAAAATAGCTTTTGGTTTATAGATCAGTCTTTTGTGAATTTGGGCAGGAAAAGTCAGCCCTGGAAAGTGGTTTTATTTTGACCATAACTAAATATGCAAAAAATAGTAGGATAAATAATGAGATTATTAATAAATCTCACAAAACTGTAATTCTAAGGTTTAGCTTTAGTTTGGTTGGTTCATCAACAGCTCAACAATTTTGGAGGTCCAAATCTGTTCTGGTAAGAGCTGGGGATAAAATGGTGGATGATATAGACACAGCCTTGCTTGCCCAAAGTCAAGTGGAAAAGTAACATAACATAAGAGTGAATAACATAATTATGCATTATTCATAGATTCCATTATTATACTCATTCACAGATTCCAGATTTACAATTTACCTACTCACTAAAATGTATTTGTAATCTCAAAAATCAATGCTCTTGGCCGGGTGCAGTGGCTCACGCCTGTAATCCCAGCACTTTGGGAGGCCGAGGTGGGTGGATCACCTGAAGTCAGGAGTTCAAGACCAGCCTGACCAACATGGTGAAACCCAGTCTCTACTAAAAGTACAAAAATTAGCTGGGCATGGTGGCGGGCAACTGTAATCCCAGCTACTCGGGAGGCTGAGGCAGGAGAATCACTTGAACCCGGGAGGTGGAGGCTGCAGTGAGCCGAGATCGCACCACTGCACTCCAGCCAGGGTGACAGAGCAAGATCCTGTCTCAAAAAAAAAAAAAAAAAAAAAAAAAAATCAATGCTCATTGCACTTAAAAAAAATTCGTATGTTTTGAGACTGGTCTTACTCTGTCACCCAGGCTAGTGTGCAATGGCACAATCATAGCTCACTGCAGTCTTGACCTCCTGGGCTCAGGCAATCCTCTTGCCTCAGCCTTCCTAGTAGCTGGGACTACAGGCATGTTCCACCATATCTGCCTTTTTTTTGTTTTTTGTAGAGATGGGGTCTCGCTATGTTGCTAATACTGGTCTTAAACTCCTGGACTTAAATGATCCTCCTACTTCAGCCTCCCAAAACACTGGGATTACAGGCATTAGCCACCACACCCTGCTATATGGCACTTTTGAGATTACTTGAGGATGTGCATATGCACAGAGTGGTGAAGAAAATTCGAGTTGTCCAGCATGCACTGTCACAGACTGAATGTTTGTGTCCCTTCCTGAATTCATTTGTTGACATCCAAACCCCCAATTGGGAGATAGGGCCTTTGGTACGTGATTAATTCATGAGGATGGAGCCCTAATGAATGGGATTAGTGCCCTTATAAAAAGACACTGCAGAGCTCCCTCTTCTTTTCCACTGTATGAGGACATAGTGAAAAAATGATAGTCTATGAACCAGGAAGTGGGCTCTTACTAGATACTGACTCTGCTGGCACCTTGATCTTGGACTTCCCAGCTTCCAGGACTGTGAGAAATAAATTTCTGTTGTCAACCAGGTTAAGTTATTTTGTTATACCAGCCTGTAGACACACACGTTCACAGCTAAGGTCGAACCAGAGGACGTCTGCCTTCTTGTTTCAGCTCTCATACTGTAAACAAGTGTCCTTTGGTGGTTTATTGAGTGCCACATTTTTCATATTTTTAAGCTTTTTGTTGGTGATTTTGGTTTACATGGTGCCCAAGCATAGGGCTGAAGTGCTGTCTAGTGTTCCTGAGCACAAGAAGACTGTGATGTGCCTTACAGGGAAAATATATGTGTTGGAGAACCTTTGCTTGAGGCATAAGTCATAGTGCTATTGGCTGTGAGTTCAATTTAATGAATCAATGATAAATATTAACTAAGGTCTCTCTAAACATAAATGCATATAAAAGAAGATTATGTATTGATCACTTGATTAAAATGTTATGATCAGAGGCTTGCAGGAACGTAGCCCTGTACTTCCCCTAGGGACAATAGTTCAGTATTCACTAACTGTGTTCATGGTGACTTACAGAACATAACTACCATGAACCATGACAATCGACTGTAAGTCAGGATACATGCCATGCGAGGAGCTACAGAGGTGCTGGAATGATTAAGAATGATGATGGGGGGATGTCTATTCTTAATAGGGTGGTCAAGGAAGCCTCTTGGGGGAGGTGACAGTAAAGCTGAAACCTAAAGGATGAAGCTGCAGAGCAGGGGGGAAGAGTATTCCAAGCTGAGGGAACAGGGTCCGAAGGTGAGAAAGCTTTGGACTGTGTGGGGAACTGGGGCCCTGCTGGGAGGTGATGGAAAAGTAGGCAGGGGTCAGTCCCAACAGGCCTTTTGGGCCAGGCTAGGGAGTTTGGGTTTATTGTAAAGGCCTGGAGTAAAGTTACCTGTAGGGCAGTGGTAATCAAGTTATTCTCTTTTAATTTGTGTGGGAACTCAAATCTGTTCTTATCACTAGGCCATAGAAGTTGCAGATCATCCCTTATGCACCTGGTATTTGCAGGGCCTAGGACAGAGCTGGGACCAATCACTGTGGGTACAAAATGCGAAACACCATGAGCCCACAGTACCTATTTCAATCCGTGTTTGTTGATTAAATGACCAAGCCCTGGGATTCTGTGGCTGCAGCTGTGAAGAAATCATAGCAGAGATTTTTTTCCCCAGATCCCAGAGAAATGCAGAATTCAGGCCTCTGCTTCCCAGGCTGACAGGCCAGTGGTGTGGTGTGGGGGCTTAGCTCTGGGCTCTCATAAAGGCAGACCTGCCATCCTCTTCCTCCTACCCTCAGGCGGAAGCTGGCAGGAGATCAGACGATACTTGGATTCCAAGGAGTTCATGAACAAAGGCTGTAAAGTTGCTAAGAAACTGCCTTTCTGGGGGTTCACCATTTTTTTTTTTGTTCCCGTGGTGTTGTGTGTGAGTGTGAGTGTGAGCACACCCAGGGCTGTCACTCTGCCAGGCCTGAGTGAAGTCACACTCGAAGGGAAGAACTGCAGGCTGCCGTGCAGGTGCAGCACCACCATGGACCCCAGGTGTCCCTAAGCTGGGCAGACCAGGCTTTGAGGATAACAAAAGTGGAACCAGCTGCCCGAGGCCAGAGGTTGGCAGAGCTATGTGCAGCTGCAGCAGGGAAGCCTTGGATGTTGAGTGTTGGACCCACTTACAGCAAAAACCAAGAAGCCCTGGGTTGGGAGATACCAATAACAGAACTGGGAGGGAGTCCCACCCCTACCTCCCAGCTGAGCTTGGAAAGTAAATTCTTAACAAAACCAGGTCATTGCAAAATACAAGATGCAAGATTTATAGAACTCTAAGAGTCCAGGCTGACCATTATCTAACTTGCCTCCTTCTCCTTATTCTCATGTGGAGAATCCAAAGCCTAGGGAGGGGAAGGAACTCTCTTAATGGGATGTAGCATATATCAAGTGCAGGAACCCGGCCTATCAGAAGGGCTGTGGGCTGTGAGTGGAGGGAAAGAAGGCCTGGTGAGTATCTGAAAATATAGTACTCATCCATTTGTCCATTCATCAAGTACTTATTGAGCCTCTACTAAGTTCCAGGATCCCCTAAGCCCCAGTTCCAACCAAACAGAGAAAAGTAGAGCCCAAAACTTTGAGCAAATTGCTGGCTTCTCTGACTGTTTCCCAGTAAGTGTGCCACCGCCAACCACCACCACCACCACCACCACCACCACAACAAAGCTCACACTCTGTGTCTAGCTCAGCATTTTAGATACATTGGATTCTACTCTCGCTTGCAGGCTTGGAAGGAGAAGGAGCTAAAATGGGTGAGAAATGTAATACCTACTCCCATTCTTCCACCAGCTCAAGGAAAGGATCTTGCCCCTAAGTGGTCAGTGTCTTTGAGGAGGCACCAGAGGTCCACTTGCCCTGGCTTGTTTCTCACTGTGTTTGCCCTGGGTGCCCATTATGTGCTAAGCAGTGGAGTAAGTCACTTCCTGGCTCCAGACATCAGTCAAGGGCATATCTGATAATTTCACTGTGCCCAGTTTTAAACCCTTTAATGGTTTCTATTACTCTTAAAATAAAGATCAGAGTCTCCTTAATGTACCCCACAAGGGCCTATGGTGCTGGCTTTTGCCTACCCTCTCCCTGTTCTCCTCTTTCCTTCCTGCTCTCTGCTCCAGCCTGCCTGCCTTTCATGCCCACCATACTCCCTCCATGGGGTCTTTGCACATGTTGGCCCCTGCACCTGGAATACTCTCCCCCTTTTGTTTCTTTTTTTCTAATAAAAGAATTTAATCTTTTTCAGGAAATGATTAAACATTTTGGAAGTAAATATAGATGAAAGTCTATCTTATTCATTGGTGGAAAAATATTTTTTAAACAAAACAAAGTTACAAAAGAAAATATCAATACATTTGGCCACATAAAATTCGTCCAAATAAACTTAAAAAATGCAAATATAGGACAGAGCTTTAACATCGACATATAGTAAAACATTCTTGTGTGTTGACCATAAAGGAACTAAAACTTTTAAAAATATATATTAAAAGATATAGGCCAGACTCACGCCTGTAATCCCAGCACTTTGGGAGGCTGAGTTGGGCAGATCACTTGAGGTCAGACCAGCCTGGCCAAAATGGTGGAACCTTGTCTCTACTAAAAATACAAAAATTAGCCAGGTGTGGTGGCACATGCCTATAATCCCAGCTACTCAGGAGGCTGAGGCACGAGAATCGCTTGAACCCAGGAGGCGGAGGTTGCAGTGAGCCAAGATTGTGTCACTGCACTCCAGCCTGGGTGATAGAGCGAGACTCTGTCTCCACCCCCACAAAAATGAAATTCACATACCATAAAGTTCACCATTTTAAAGCGTACAATTCAGTGGTTTTTAGTATATTTACAAAGTTGTGCAACCATCACCACTTCTTTTTTAATTATTTGTCTAAATTTATGGAGTGCAAGTGTCATTTTGTTACAAACATAGATTACATAGTGGTAAAGTCAGGTCTTTTAGTGTATCCATCACTGGAGTAATATACATTTTGCCCATTAGGTAATTTCTCATCCTTCACCCCCTCCCAACTCCCACCCAATGGAGACCTTCTGAGTTTTCATCGACTATTACTTCACACATATTAATGTGTAATAATGTACATATTATTTAGCTCCCACTTATAAGTGAGAACATGCAACATTTGTCTTTCTCTGTCTGATTCGTTTATTTTGAGTTAATGGCCTCTAGCTCCATCCATGTTGTTGCAAAATACATTATTTCATTCCTTTTCATGGCTGAATAGTATTCCATTGTGTGTGTGGGTGCATGTGTGCATGTATATATATACACATATACACACACAATGGAATACTAGTATATGTGTGTGTGTATATATACACACACACATATACGCACATACATGTATATATATGTATATACAAACACACACAGGGTAGATACTGTTTTACATAAAGGTTATGCTAATTAACATTCCCACCAACAGTGTATAAGAATTTCCTTTTCTCCACATCCTAGCCAACATCTGTTATTTTTTTGTCTTTTCAGTAACAGCCATTCCGATTGGTGTAAGATGATATTTCACTGTGGTTTTAATTTGCATTTCTGTGATGATTGGTGATGTTGAACTTTCTTCATATGCTTGTTGGCCATTTGCTTTTCTTTTTTTTGAAAAATGACTATTCATATCCTTAGCCCACTTTTTGATGAGATTGTCTGTTTGGTTGTTGAGTAGTTTGAGTTCCTTGAAAATTCTGGATATTAGTCCCCTGTTGGGTGTATAGTTTGCAAATATTTTCTCCCATTCTGCAGGTTGTCTGTTCACTCTTTTGCTATGTAGAGGTTTTTTTTCTGTTTTTTTTTTTTGAGATGGAGTCTTGCTCTGTTGTCCAGCCTGGAGTGTAGTGGCGTGATTTTGGCTCACTGCAACCTCTGCCCCTCGGGTTCAAGCGATTCTCCTTCCTCAGCCTTCCGAGTAGCTGGGATTACATGCGCCTGCCACCACACCCGGCTAATTTTTGTATTTTTAGTAGAGATGGGGTTTCACCATCTTGGCCAGGCTGGTCTTGAACTCCTGACCTCGTGATCCACCCGCCTTGGCCTCCCAAAGTGCTGAGATTACAGGCATGAGCCACCGTGCCTGGCCTGCTATGCAGAACTTTTAAAAGTCCCATTTGTCTATTTTTGTTTTTGTTGCCTGTGCTTTTGAGGTCTTAGTCATGAATTCTTTGCCTAGATCAATGTCTAGAAGAGTTTCCCCTAGTTTTTCTTCTAGTATTTTTATAGTTTCATGTACTACATTCAAGTCTTTAATCTATTTTGAATTGATTTTCACATGGTGAGAGATAAGGGTCCAGTTTCATTCTTCCGCATTTGGCAATCCAATTTTCTCAGCACCATTTGTTGAAAAGGGTGTCCGTTCTGCAGTGTATATTTTTGTTGACTTTGTCAAAGATCAGTTGGCTGTAGATATGTGTGTTCAAATCTTTGCTTGGCTTATTCATCTTTTGATTGTTGTATTGCCAGAGATCCCTTTATATATTTTGGATACCAGACGCTTGTCAAATATAATCTGAAAATATTTTCTCATTCTGTGAGTTTTTTTCTGTTTTCTTTTTATTTCTTTTCTTTTCCTTCTTTTTTCTTTTTTTTTTTCAAGGCAGAGCCTCTCTCTGTCACCCAGGCTGGAGTGAGATGGCATGATCTTGGCTCACGGCAACCTCCGCCTCTTGGGTTCAAGTGATGCTCCTGCCTCAGCCTCCCAAGTAGCTGGGATTACAGGTGTGCACCACCACTCCTAATTTTTGTATTTTTAGTAGAGACGGGGTTTCACCATGTTGGTCAGGATGTTCTTGAACTCCTGACTTGAAGTGATCTGCCCATCTCAGACTCCCAAAGTGCTGGGATTATAGGTGGGAGCCACCGCACCTGGCCTCTTTTCACTTTCTTAATAGTGTACATTGAGGCACAATAGTTTTTAATTTGATTTTAATTTAATTTTAAAATTTAATTTGAAATTTAATAATTAATTTTAAAACTTAATTTAAAATTTACTAATTAATTTTAAGGCTAGTTGCAGTGGCTCATGGCTGTAATCCCAGCACTTTGGGAGGCTGAGGTGGGCAGATCATGAGGTCAGGGGATCAAGACCATCCTGGCTAACATGGTGAAACCCCGTCTCTACTAAAAACACAAAAACTAACCGGGTGTTGTGGCACACGCCTGTAGTCCCAGCTACTCGGGAGGCTGAGGCAGGGGAATTGCTTGAACCCGGGAAGTGGAGGCTGCAGTGAGCTGAGACCATGCCACTGCACTCCAGCCTGGGTGACAGAGCGAGACTGTCTCAGAAACAAAACAAAAAAACCCAACTTAATTTAAAATTTAATAAGTAATTTTAAAATTTAATTTTAAATCAATGAAGTCCAATTTATTTATTCTTTAGTTGATTGTGTTTTTAATATATTTTAGGAAACGATTGTCCAATTTAAGGTCACAAAGATTAACATTTATTCTTTATTCTATAAATTTTTTAGTTTTCACTCTTACATTTAAGTCTTTTATCCATTTTAAGGTAATTTTTGTATGTAGTGTGAGGTAAAGGTACAAATCCATTCTTTTGTATGTGGATATACAATTGTCCTAGTGCCATTTTTTTTTTTTTTTTGAGATGGAGTCTCACTCTGTTGCCCAGACTGGAGTGCAGTGGCATGATCTTGGCTCACCGCAACCTCCACCTCCCAGGTCCAAGTGATTCTCCTGCCTCAGCATCCCAAGTAGCTGGGAGTACAGGTGCCCGCCACCATGCCTGGCTAATTTTTGTATTTTTAGTAGAGACGGGGTTTCACCATGTTAGCCAGACTGGTCTCCAACTCCTGACCTCAGGTGAGCTGCCTGCCTCGGCCTCCCAAAGTGCTGGGGTTACTTACAGGTGTGAGCCACAGCACCTGGTCTTCCCTAGTGCCATTTTTCGAAAAGACTGTTCTCTCTCCGTTGGATGATTTTGATACCGTTGTCAAAAAGCAATAGACTGTAAATGTATGAGTTCTGGACTCTCAGTTCTGTTCCATTGATCTATATGTCTATCCTTATGTGTGTCTGCATTACTGTATCTTTGTAGAAAATTTAGGAATTGAAACGTGTAAGTCCTCCAGCTTTGTTATTCTTTTTCAAGATTTTTGTGACTGTTCTGGATCATTTACATTTCCATATAAATTCTAGGATCAACTTGTCCATTTCTACAAAAAAGGCATTGAAGTGTTTTTTTTTTTTTTTTTTTTTTTTTTGAGATGGAGTTTTGTTCTGGTTCCCAGGATGGAGTGCAGTGGTACGATCTCAGCTCACTGCAACCTCTGCCTCCTGGGTTCAAGTCATTCTCCTGCCTCAGCCTCCCCAGTAGCTGGGATTACAGGCATGCACTGCCGCACCCAGCTGATTTTTGTATTTTTAGTAGAGATGGGGTTTCACCATGTTGCCCAGGCTGGTCTTGAACTCCTGACCTCAGGTGAGCCATCCGTCTTGGCCTCCCAAAGTGCTGGAATTACAGGCGTGAGCCCCTGCGCCCAGCTACCACTGAAAATTTTGATGAAGATTGCATTGAATCTGTAGATCAGCTTGGCAAGTACTGTGATCTTAATATTGTTTTCTGATTCATGAGCAGGGAATGTCACTTTCTTAGGTCTTCTTTAATATCCTTCAACAATGTTTTGTAGTCGTCAGTCTTGCACTTATTTGGCTAAATTTATTTCTAAGTATTTTATTCTCCCCTATTGCTGTTATAAATGAATTTTCCTTTTTGTTTTGTTTTTTGTGAGACAGGGTTTCACTTTGTCACCCAGGCTGGAGTGCAGTGGTGTGATCTTGACACACTGCAGCCTCAAACTCCTGGGCTCAAGGTATCCTCCCACTTCATCCTCCCTAGTAGCTGAGACTACAGATGTGCACCATCATACCTGGCTAAGTTTTAATTTTTTTTTGTAGAGACAGGGTCTCACGATGTTGTCCATGCTCGTTTTGAACTGGGCTCAAGTGATCTACCTGCCTTAGCCTCCTAATGTGCTGGGATTACAGGCGTGAGCCACTGCGCCCAGTCATAAATGGATTTTCTTAATTTAATTTTTGTTTATTGTCAGTGTGTAGAAATACAACTTGCTTTTTCTTGGTCAGTCTAGCTGAAAGTTTGCTCATTTTTGTAGACAACCCTTTTCTTTTCAAGGAACCAACTCTCGGTTTCATTGATTTTTTTTCTATTTGTCTAATCTCTTTAATTGATTTCTGCTCTAATCTTTATCATTGCCTTCTGTTTGCTTTGGGTTTCATTTGCTCTTCTTTTTCTAGTTTCTTAAGGTGGAAGATTGGATTATTAACTTAAATTTTTCTTCAAGTGTAGGCATTTATAGCCATAAATTTCCCTCTGAGCACTGATTTTTCTACATCCCATAAATTTTGATATGTCATGTTTTTATTTTCGTTTGTCTCAAATAATTTTCTAATTTTCCTGGAAATTCTTTTTTGACCCATTGGTCATTAAGAGTGTTTGTTTAATTTCCATATATTTTGAATTTTCCTAAATTTTCCATTACTGATTTCTAATTATATTCTGTTGTAGCTGAAGAACCTATTTTATGTTATTTCAGTCTTTTACAATTTATTGAGTCTTGTTTTCTTACCTGACATATAATCTATCCTGGAGAATGTTTGATGTGCACTTGAACTCTGTTGTTGCTCTGTTCCTTTCCTCCTTTTTTTGTTGTTATGGTATTGTGCTGTTGATGGGTGGAGTGTTCTATAGATGTTAGTTCTAGTTGGTTTACAGTACTGTTTAAGTTTTATATTTCCTTATTGATCTCATGTCTACTTGTTCCATTCATTATTAAAAGTGGGGTACTGTAGTCTGCAGCTATTCTTGTCAAAGAATTATTTCTTCTTTCAATTCTGTCAGTTTTTGCTTCATGTGTTTTGGGGCTCTGTTATTAGGTGCACATATATTTTTAGCTGTTACATCTTCTATCTTCTTCTTGACCTTTTATCATTATAAAATGTCCTTCTTTACCTCTAGCAAAAATTTTTGTCTTAAAGTCTGTTCTGCCTGCCATTATAACCACTGCAGCTCTTTGTTGGTTACTGTTTGTGTGGAATATCTTTTTCCACACGATCTTTTAAATCTTTTACATTTTCAATTTATTTGTGTCTTTATATCTAAAGTGTGTCTCTTGTAGACAGCTTATAGTTGGGCCATGTTTGAATGCATTCTGTCAATCTATGCCTTTTTATAAGGAGAGTTGAATCTATTTACATTTAATGTAATTACCAATAAGGAACGACTTAACTTCTGCCATTTTGCTATTTGTTTTTTATGTCTTATATCTTTTTTGTTCAATTCCTCCATTACTACTTTCTTTTGTGTTATTTTCTAGTGTACCATTTTGATTCCCTTCTCTTTTTAAAAACTATGTATTTTTGAGTTATTTTCTTAGTTGTTGCCTTGGGGGTTAAAATTAACATCTTAATTAAAAAATTCTGATTCAGGTTATAGTATATGGCAACTTTGCTCTTATATAGCTCTGTCCCTTTCCTCCTCCCCTTTCTTGTTAGTTATTGACATATAAATTACATCCTTACACATTGTGTGCCCATCAATAGATTTATGATTATTTAATTATGCAGTTTGCTTTTAGATCAGCTAGGAGAAAAAATAAGTTAAAAAAAACCCTATCTATACTGTCTTCTATATTTACCTATATAGTTATTTTGACCAGTGCTTTTTATTTCTTTATGTGAATTTGAATTACTGGGTTTACCCAATGGGAGGCAGTGAGTGGCAGATGACTGGAAGGTAGAAAAGGAGGAAGGACAGGATATGTATTCCTCCCATCTCCTCTTGTTTTGGCAGTAGCTGCAATTTACTACCTGCAGCTGCAGATCCCATTGGGAAGCCCCTGTTCCTGGCTACAGCCTTCTCTGCATTATAGTAACACTACTGCTTCTTGCCTTTTCAGGCTTACAAGTAGTAACAGCTTCCCATTTCTGCTAGTCCTTAGGTGCTTCACCATCCTTTGTTGTTTCCTTAATCTCACCCATACTTCTGCAATAGTTCCTTCATTAAATTCTCTTCTGTTACTCCAGGAGTGGGCTATATCATGACAAGATCTTAGCTGACTCAGCATGCTCCATGACCTTCTTGCTAAGGTCAAGTTCTTATACTCTCACATGTACTTCTCCTTTGCAGAGCTTACCACAGTCCCTAACTATACACTTATTTTAATGATCATTTGTTTAATGTCTATTTTTCTAACTAGATCATAAGTGCCTTGCACAGTCTTTTAATTTCTAGCACAGTGCCTGGTATATAGTAGGCATTTGATACATTTTTACTGAATGATAGCTAATATTTTTCTCTTATCTGTTTCATGGAATTCTGAGAGTCTGGGGGGTACAACAGGTATAAAAGGCTTTAAAAATTGAATCTCTCCCCATGTCTACAAAGCTGTAAGGTGTTATTCTGTGAGGATAACATGAGCGTGGGCATACTGAAAACCTGGATGGACTGTGTCAGTCACCACCATGTCATCTTGGGTCAGAATTTCCCCTTTGTGTTATTCAGCCTTTGTCAAGCCATGGTCCATAGCACCCTCTGGTGGTCCCTGAGTGACAGCATGAGGGGGCAGCTTCCAGCTTCTGTTCATTGTCACCCGTAGCCCCCAACCAAGACTCAATCATAGGACCACAGGTGGAGCTGGAAGCATCATCCAAAAACTTGTCATTTTACTGTGGAAAACAGGCCTAGTTGGAAGCAGCATTTGCACAAGATCTCACTGAGTTTTTTTGCAGAGCTGGGCCAGACAGTGCTCTTCCTACCATATCTAATACCTGATAGCATCAAAATGTTTTGGTAAGCAAGTACTCATGCCTGTTGGGTAAGCATCAGAAATGAGTTATAGCTGGGTGTGGTGGCTCATGCCTGTAATTTCAGCACTTTGGGAGGCTGAGGCAGGAGGACTGTTTGAGGCCAGGAGGTCAAGAACAATCTGGGTAACATAGCAAGACTCCATCTCTACAAAAAATAAAAAAAATTAGATGGGCATGGTGGTGTGTGTCTGTGGTACCAGCTACTAGGGAGGCTGAAGTGGGAGGATCACTTGAGCCCACAAGTTGAAGGCTGCAGTAAATGATGAGTGCCACTGCACTCCAGCCTGGGTGACAGAGGGAGACCCCATCATCAAAAAAAAAAAAAAAGTTATGCTTATTTCATATTGTCACTGCCCTCCTGAGATCCTCCGCTCCTGGGTGTGACCCTTTGTGGGCTGCCCCACGTAACTCTTCAAGCTAACCTCCTTCTGCTCCTCCAACACAGAAACTTCTACTTACCTCAGGGCCTTTGCACTAGCTGTTCCCTCTGCCTGGAACTCTGTTCCCTGAAATCATCTTGGTTCACCCTCCTTCATGTCTTTCAGCTCTCACCATTCTAGCTAACGTTGACCCCCACCCCAGTCTCTAATATATCATTGCTTTATACCCTTCATAGCCCTATTTGCATCTGAAATCATCTTAGTTGTTTTAGGTCTGCCTTTCACTCTAGAATGATGGCTGTTGGGAGTTTTTAGTACCCAGCAGAATGCCTGAGTCTGAAGTAGGTGGTCTACGTGAAGAATGATGAAAAGAAGAATGACACATGAGAAGGAAGAAGGCAGAGACCACTTTAGAGAAAGTCTGGAGGTTTACTCAACAACGTTCACAATCACAATTGTACATGGTAAATCAGTCTTTCACAAAGGCTTATTTTTCCAGGCAGGAGGAGAGGCTGGTGGTCTTGAGCTTTTGGCCTGGAATTCCAGTCTGAATTTTCAAATATTCCCTGCCTCCAACCCCTTTGGGATCCTAGTCTTCAAGCCAATAACAGAGCAGGAGTCTGACCCTGTTCTGTTGCCTGGCATGGCTGAATCAAAGCCATTCTGGAAGCAGATGTTAAGGTGAACTTGTCACTTGGTATGTAGGTCCGACTCCCATCCCAGAGGTGGCAGTGGGCCTTGGCTCAAGATCAAGTTTGAACTAAAATATTACTTGGATTTTTCACAAAGAGTGTCCGTTGAAAGCAATAAGGAATTCCAGAACAGTACTGCACTTCTTGTCCCTCTCTCACACTTACAAAGTTTCAGAAAACATTAAAAATGCATTACCTCCTAGGAATTACAAAAGATCACCCAACTGTACAAACTAGATATCGCTGAAGCAGAGAATCTGATTCCTCAGTTACTACTGTAAAGTGCTTTGCCACTCTTTTTGAGACTCCAGAGACTAGGAAAATGGAGATGCACAGAGAGACATAAGGAGCTGTTTTCCAAGACATCACCTGTTTCTTAAGGAAAAAAATTCAACTGGTGGGAAGTTTGAAAAGTGAATGTCATGTAGACTTTGGAAATCCATTTGCTACATCTTTATCAGAAACTGCTCTTTCTCTCCTGGACCGAATGTCACATCCTCTCGTCCGATTCCTCCTGTGGATGTACCCTGTTCTGCCTGAGCATTTTTTCCTAAAGGGAAGAATCAATAGTTTCTGACTGTTTTAACAGCTGAAAGCTCCAACTGGAGGCAGAAGATGGGATGGCTTTTCACACACGTGCGTGCAAGTTTAGCCACCTCCAAAGGCCTTGTTCTTAAAGCAACAGTGCTGTTTGCATTATGAAATGTTTCTGGAGTTCCCCTTTGGAAAGGCTGCTGGTGGGCCACATGGTCACGATACTTTCAAGTCACACCCTACTTTGTGACCTTATCCTCAGAGTAAAGGCTTTAGAGGAAAAGGGACCCCACAGTCTCACCCATTACCTGGCTGTCAGCATCTCTATATGCTCCTGGCTGAGTTTTATTGAGCATCAGCTGGGGATGTGAGCAGAAACCTGAATCCTTGAGACAGGTGGTTTTCAAAAAGGAAGCCATAACAATGAGTGGCTTAGTACTGGCAATTGATCAGTTGGTCCATGAAATGGAGCCAGTCAAGTTCTGTCCTTCCTTCCCCTCCCACATACTTTGTCAAGTCCCAGGACCTACTGATATGGGCTCAGCAATGACAAATGCCGGAGTGCTCAGAGGACACACCCATCCCTTTTCAGGGTGTGAACCCAGACTGGAAAGGAGAACCAAAGGATGGGAAAGGCAGGCCCGGGACGGCTTGCTGCTGCTCCTGCTTTCACAGGAATCCTGGTCATGCCAGGAACACTGCCGCCCACTTGGGGTGGGACTGTGTGGAAGTCTAGCTAGTGCTCGGCACCCCTTAACCCAATGGTGAGAAACAGGACAAACATGCTGGGGGTTCAGAGGGTGGACCGCAGGGATGGCCCCCAAACAGGTCCCAGGGAGGTAATGCAAGGCCTCCTCTCGGGGGCTGATGAAGTCTTCTAGGCCACAGACTAAACGCACTGCCCAGCCTTTAGTTTGGAGTGTGACTTGCACTGACTGAAATAAATCTGGCCTGTCACCCTTGGGGGACATCTCAGTCTCAGATCTTGCTCCAGACCCAACATCTCCTGCTTGAAATGAGACATTAAGAAACACACACTCATCCAGTAGGAACTGCAAACGCCACCAAAAATGTTCCCCTCCCCACAACCCTGCCCCTTTATGTTTGTCTAGCAAGGCACTAGGAAATGGTTCAAGTTTAGGGATTTGCTCTATATTTGCATTTTTCTTTTTAAAAGGCACAGTTTTTATTTTAACGACGCTGCATTGCTCTTTGATGATGAATCTCAATTCGACTCCTCAAACTGTCAACACTCTTGTTATCCTAGATTCTAGAAGGGGCCTCATCTTTTGACTTCTTTCTATAGAGGGCCACTTCTAAAGCTACAGCACTCATTTGGAAAAGGACACTGGGATCAACATGTAAGCGTTGCAGGCA
Organism: Pan paniscus; assembly: GCF_029289425.2. NCBI lineage: Eukaryota > Metazoa > Chordata > Mammalia > Primates > Hominidae > Pan > Pan paniscus. Next base: position 149,626,026 of record NC_073253.2, on the reverse strand, counting down.
CAGGGGCCGCCTCTCTTGCAGACAGGTGGCCAAAGCAGGGCTTGTGCTGGGCCAGAAGTGGAAGTAATTCCTCGCCAGCTACACATTCAGCCTGACTGGTGGATGATTGGGAGTGTTTGTCCCTCCCTCCCCCAATAATTGATGGCCTTGAGATCTGCCAGCATCTCAAAGGCAGATTCGTGGCTCTGTTCCCAGACTTAGGTCTCAGTTATTTAATTGGTAAATGACACAATCAAGAGACTCAACACTAACTGGAATGCTGATTTCAAGTATTTCCTGGGCTAGCTGGTGGAAGCCATAGATTGTGGACTGTGATTTCCATTTCTGAATCAGTGGGTGGCAGGTTGGTTACAGAAATGCTTCCTATTAGTCTGGAGGCCCTCTAGGAGTCTGACATGTAATTAACAAAGCAAAAGGTAAACATGAAGGGCTGGCATGGAGCTGGGTGTATATCTGGCTGTGGGACATCGGGTTCTTTTCTCCACTGCAAATGAGACTACAGTTGTGATGATGGTGGGAGGTTCCAGGGGTGCAGGTCTTCACCAAGGACCATGTTGTACCACAGCCTCTGCTGAGCTGAGGGACACATGTCCCCCTGCTTCCCCAACACCACCAACTTTGGATTTCACAGATTGTCTCTAGGCTGGGGGCTGCCTTGACTGTGTTACACCTGGCTGGCTCCTTTAATCACAGCATTCTAGAAATCCATATTGGATGTGGAATACCAGAATCCTATGTAGCATCCTAGTTTGCAATCCAATTATAGAGTTCTTTAAAAATTCTGGAGTTCTGTATGAGAACTAGAACCATGATGAGGTCAGAGGCAGGCACTTTGCCCACAGTTGATCCTGGAGACTCTCCAGGATCTGTGAGGTGAGCACCTCGCAGCACCTCTGTTCCTCTTTTGAGGCCAGTAATTGCCTGGGGAAGAGAGACAGGGAAATGGAAGCATGGATCAGAGCAAATCAGCCAGCATTTCTAGTTTGGAGGTCTACCTGGCCTTTTCCGTGGGCTCAGGGCCATCTGAAACACTGCCCTGTAAAGCTGGTGCTGGGCTGTCCTTGTGCCTGGAGAGTGCTAAAATTGACATTTCAAATACCCAGAGAGCAGGGGGAGATATCCCGCATGTCCATAGCTGCAAAGAAATGTCTGGGGGGCTCCCTCTTCTGACTCCTCACCTGGCAGCTGATCAGCATTCAATACTGAACACTCTTAGGGCCCCAAGTATGGCCTTTGACCGGACCAAATCACCTGGGGTTGTGACAGAGAACAGAAGCTGGGCAGTAACTGCAATGTTCCCCCCAGGACGGCAGAAACTAAAAAGCCCCAAGAGGACTTCTTTCTCTTCTGCTGCAGGTGAGTGGCATTGATACTAAAAGCTGCCCCAAACAGGCAAATTTTACCTTTGTTTCTAAAGCACCATCATGTAGGAGAGCCATCTGAGGGCTGGGCAACCTTGCAGGACTCACTTTTGGGTGGCCTAGGCTACCTTGGTATTCTCCCACATAATGTTCAAGGGGACATAGTGACAAAGTTGAAAAGGCTCTGTTGCTTTTCCGTGATGTCAGCAGGGATTAAAGCAGTCTCTGCTCCCTGTGGGGCCTCTTGTGGGATATGCTCTTCACCCTACACCCACAACTCAGGGGCTCAAGGACCAGGCAGACCCCAGCCCCTGAATCAAGAGCCCTCTTCACCCTGAACCATTTGGCCAGCACCTTTTACACCTAGTGCCCACAGGGGCCCTGCCTCCCTTGAAAGAGGAAGGCTGCAGTGAGTGCCAGACCCTGGGGGGCCTGCCAAGGGGACATGAGGGCTCAGTTCCTATTGAATTTTTCCAAGACTGTTGAGTTGGTGTGTTCAAACAGCCACTGCTGGGTGAGAGAGGATGGGTTGCAGGTGTTCATGAAGATCCTATGGTCACTTTCACTGCAGTCCATGCAGCTGCCACTGACAGGGTGGTACAGGGTCTTGTCCTACAAAACATGGAGGTAATAAGCCAGACAGCACTGGAGACATGTGGCCAGTCAAACCACAGCAACAATACCAGCAATGAGAAAGTGAGGAAGTGACTGACTAGCTGTTCATACACCTGTTGGTTTTCCTCCTGAGCTCACAAGCCGGATGCTGCCCAGCCTCCCTTGCAGCTGGTATTGCCGTGGGACTGGGTTCTGCCCGCTGGGATGTGGCCAGAAGTGATGCACGCAGCTTCCAGGCCTGGGACCTAGACACTGCCCACGTCCTGTCAAACCTCACTGGTCCTTATCGTGTGTGTGTGTGTGTGTGTGTGTATGTGCTTTTCTTTTATCTTTTTTTTATTTTTTTAATTTTCTTGAGACAGGTTCTCACTCTATCACCCAGGCTGGAGTGTAGTGGCACAATCTTGGCTCACTGCAACCTCTGCCTCTCAGGTTCAAGTGCTTCTCCTGCCTCGGCCTCCCGAGTAGCTGGGAGTACAGGCATGAGCCACCATGCCTGGCTGATTTTTGTATAGAGACGGGGTTTCACCATGTTGGCCAGGCTAGTCTCGAACTCCTGACCTCAGGTGATCCACCCACCTCAGCCTCCCAAAGTGCTGGGATTACAGGCATGAGCCACTGTGCCCGGCTGCACTTTTCTTTTTAAATGGAATCAGTTGCCAACATTTAAGACTTGAGGATTTCACAGTGAAGTCTAGATTTCTGACTACTCTTGAATGACTACAAAATCCGGCATGGTAGGTTTGTGGCACAAATGAATAAGTGGATGGGCTCTGTTGAAAGAAGGGGTGAAGCACTGTATTGCCTTAAAAAAAAATTAAGCAGGTGCCCTGCTCCCCGCGCATCCCATCTTACTTTGCGGTATTTCCACAGCTGGTTGCCCTTCATGCTGTGGCAGTCATAGAGCGTGACAGGGCTGGTGTGGGAAATGGCATCAAAGCAGAACTTCTTGGTGTGCTGGGGGTCTCCAGGCCGGATGTCCTCTCTCCAGGTGAAGGTGAATACCTGTGCACAGGGGCATCATAAATAGGGATAGCAAAGCCAAGGACTTTCTTTTTTTCTCCATTTTTTTAAATTATGGAAAAATTTAAACTCAGAGGTCCAAATAATAATATATTAACCTGTTCTAACCACCTAGCTTTAAAAGTTACTAACTTGGCCGGGTGCGGTGGCTCACCCAGCAGTTTGGGAGGCCAAGGTGGGTGGATCACTTTGAGGCCAGGAGCTTGAGAACAGGCTGGCTAACGTGGTGAAACCCCGTCTCTACTAAAAATACAAAAATTAGCTGGGTGTGGTGGCGTATGCCTGTAATTCCACCTACTCGGGAGGCTGAGGCAATGAGAATCACTTGAGCCCAGGAGGCAGACGTTGCAGTGAGCCGAGATTGCACCACTGCCCTCCAGCATGGGGGACAGAGTGAGACTCTGTCTCAAAAAAAAAATAAGTTACCAACTCAAGGCCAATGTTGTTGCAGCTCTACTTCCACCCCTATCCTTACCCTCACAGTATTTTGAAGCAAATCTCAGCTATCATATCATGTCAGGTATAAACACTTCAGTAAGTGCCATTATAACATCTAAAAGTAGTTACTACAAGGTCCAAAATGTCATCAAATATCCACAGTTCAAGTGTTCTTGGGATTCTTTTGTTTGTTTGTTTTTTGAGACGGAGCTTCACTCTTGTTGTCCATGCTGGAGTGCAATGGTGCAATCTTGGCTCACTGCAACCTCCACCTCCTGGGTTCAACCAATTCTCCTGCCTCAGCTTCCCAAGTAGCTGGGATTACAGGTGTGTGCCACCACGCCTGGCTAATTTTGTAGTTTTAGTAGAGAAGGGGTTTCACCACGTTGGTCAGGCTGGTCTTGGACTCCTAACCTCAGGTGATCTGCCAACCTTGGCCTCCCAAACTGCTGGGATTACAGGCGTGAGCCACCGTGCCGGCTCAGGATTCTTATCAATTTCTTTTCACAGTTAGTCTGAGTCAAGATCCATTTGGTTGATAACCTTTGTTTCTTTTCAGTAGCTTTACTGAATAATAACTGGCATACAATAAACTGCACACATTTAAAGTGTACAATTTGATACATCTTGACATACGTTTACACCGAGAAACCATCATCATAATCAAGGTAATGAACATACCATCACCCTGCATAAGTGTCCTCATGCTCCTCTGTAATCTCCTCCTCCTGTCCCCACCAACCCCCATGTCCTTAGGTCAGCCACTGATCTGCTTTCTGTTTCTAGAGATTAGTTTGCAATTTCTAGAATTTTCTATAAAGGAATCATACAGTATGTATTCTCTTTTGTGTCATTTCTTTCACTCAACATAATTTTGTTGAGAATCATCTATGTCCTAACAGCATTTATCAATAATTCATTGCTTGTTATTGCTGAATTTGCACTCCAGTTCCTTGTTACAGGACATCTTGGTGGTTTCCAGTTTTTGGCTATTACAAATAAAGCTGCTATGAACATTTGTGTACAAGTCTTTGTATGGACACATGTTTTCTTTCTCTTGGATAAATACCTAGGAGTGGGATGACTGGTTCAATGGTCAACTTTCTAAGAAACTGCCACAGTTTCCCAAAGTGGCTCTGCCATTTACACTGCCACCAGCAGCATACAGGTCCAGTTCATCCACATCTTTGCCAATCTTCAGTGTGGTCAGTCTTTTTAATAGGTGTGTGCTGGAATTTCCTTGTAATTGCAATTTCTATTTCTCTATTAACTAATGAAATTCAGCATTTTAAATATGTTTATTTGCCATTCATATACTTTTTTTGGTAAAGTATCTGCCCGCTTTAAAATTAAAAAAAATTATTGACTTTTGAGAGTTTGAGAGGATACAAGTCATTTCATTTATATATTCTAGATACAAGTCCTTTATCAGATATATGCTTTACAAACATTTTCTTCCCATCTGTGGATTGCTTTTTATTCATTTTGAATTAGTCCAGTTTTTCAATTTTTTCTTTTATGGATTGTGTTTTTGTTGTTGTATCTAAAATATAATTGTTTATCCCAATGTCACTCCACCCAGGCTGCAGTGCATGGCACAATCACTGTAACCTCGAACACCTGGCTTCAAGCAAGCCTCCCCTAAGCTTCCCACACTGTTGGGATTGCAGGCATGAGCCCACTATTGTCTGAGCAGTGGCTCTTCCTGCAGGCTGGCTTACCCTCTGCATCCCACCCATCCTGCAGGTGAGGCTGACCATGCCCCTAGGCTCCAAGAGTCAAGGTAATGAACATACCCATCACCTCTCAAAAGTGACGGCTCTGTCCTCATCAATATGAGGACTTCCTCACCTCCTGCATAATCAGCTCAGGGACACAATTCATGGGAGCCCCAGGGCTTTTCCAGAACCCTTGGAAGGGGCATGCCTATCCATGGGGCTGCTGATGGCCACATCTGCTACTATATAGGAAAGGCCAGGTTGAGAATGAGGCCCGCAGAGAGGGAAGCACTGTCTTGAGAGATCCAGCAACATCATCAAGGCTTTTCAGGGACATGAGACAATAACGCACTTTTTGTTGAAGGCCATTTGGGCTGAGTGTCCATCATTTGTAACCAAAATGGTCCAGACTGATGGTTTTATTGCAATGTGAAGGAATCCCCTTTCCACGGTGTTCAGGAAGATCTTAAAACTCATCCCCGGGGCTGACTCTTGTCATTCATCACTGACCCATGCCTCTCCCTCCCAGCTGGCCGTGTCAGCACCCCAGGCTGCAGATGTTTCAGAGAACCTGGCTGCCAGTCCCTGAGGGGCGGCCCTTACCTGCACGTTGTTCCAGGCAGCCTCCCCACGGCCCCGGACGCAGCCCTCTAGCCTTAGTGGGGAGCCCAAGGCCCCGTGCTTTGTGTCTGCACACAGCCCTGTGCCCACATTTCGGATCTGAAAGGGAAAGAGGGAAGAAGTGGACCACTGAGGTGCCTTAAGGTGCCCACTGGGTCCCTGCCAGGTGAAAGGGGAAACCAAGGGGGAGACATTAGCTGGATTAACCTTCAAATCGTCTTGATAAAGCTTGCCCTGGGCTGTTGGAAGTACCTTGAGCCTCTCAATGAAGGAAGACTCAGTCCACAGAATGTAATCCTTAAAGCACTGCTGTGTTTAGAGTATGCAGAGTCCTGGGTTGGTGGTGGGGGAGTGGAGGTGAGGAGTTGGTAAAGGGCTCCCTGGCCCTACTCCTGGAGAAACTGAACCGACAGGTCCAGGAACCAGATTTTACCCCCATTCCAGGTGACTCAGGTGCAGGTGGTCCAGGGACCATACCTTGAAAGCGCCTAGAAAAGGACATGAAACCTTTGCTGTATGTCATGGACTGTCTCTGTCCCTTAGGACAGGTGAATGGCAAGAGGTGGCAGGAGGCCCCCTCACCCCCTGCTGAGATCCAAAGAACAATAGTTGCCTCTTCCCCTTCAACCATGAAGACGGGTGTGGTGGGAAGAGCACTGGGCTAGGAGTCTGAAGCCCTAGGCTGCTCACTTGCTTAGCCAACAAATACCGATTGGGCACTTACTGTGGGCAGGCCGTTGTGCTAGGTGCATAGCGTCACATCATATAGTTCCAACCTTACAGATATCCATCCTACTTTATCTGAGGGATAGGGGGCTGTGGTGGCTATGAAAATGCACCACCCAATTTCCTGTTGCAGAGAGTCTCATTGCACCCAGATCCTGTATTCTGAATCCACCACTGTGTCCACCCATGGATGGATCCCAGCCAATGGGTGAGGCAGACCCACTCTTGCGAGATGTTGAACTCCTCTGGCTGGTGATTTGGCTTGAGGACTCTTCATCAACCTGGCCAAAGCTTCCTTACAGCTTTACTGCAGTCTGGACTCTTCCTATCCCGGCTCTCCTTCCTTCCCTCACCCCTTCACAGATGTAAGACCACTGTTGTGGTCTCATGGCTCTCCTAGTCTCCCCAGGTGTCTTCATTTTTCCTCTCAAGTGTTTTAACCATAAATCTCTTGCGTGTCTAATCCCACTGTGGCATCTGCTTCTTGGAGGACTTGAACTAACACAAGTGAGGAAGCCAACAAACTAGTAAAGAGCCAAAGAGCCTCATGAGGGAAGTCCACACAGCAGTGCTCCTGCAAACTGGAGGTGATGTTGGGGTAGGCTAGCCAGGCAGCTGAGCCAGGCAAGGGCTCTGTGACTGCTGTGTGAATTTGAGCAAATCACACCTGGTGTTCCTGCCAGCCCACCATGCCTCTCCCCTTCCTCTGGTAACACCACCCTGACTTTCCATGGGGCTACTGCTCCTCACGCGCCCTGTGGCCAGCCGTAGTGTCCATCCTACCCTTGCTTTTCATCTTCCCCGATGGCCCCAGTGATGGGTGCAGGATCCAAGAATAAGACTTGATTCCTGCACCTTTACTGGTATACTGGGAAAGAGGCATATACTTTCTGCTGGGTTGGCCAAGCAGTAGGGGTTGGTCAGCCTGAAGCTTCTGGAAGCCATTTTGATACCTTCAGCATGAGGCCAACACAAAAGGAACATGAATTCAGCAGGAGAAGAAGAGACTGACATCATTTGAAGCCCTGGATCCAGGTTGTCTTAAGCCATAGCTACCCCAGGCTCATATGTGAGTCAAACACAATATATTCCCCCCATTTTTTTTTACTTTAAATTGGTCTTCTGAAAGAGCCCCAACTCTTATGCTCCCCTTTTCCAAGCTCCAACCTATCCATCAATGAATGGGTAGGTCCTCTCAGCTCAGAGACCCAGGATCCCATGGTGGCATGCTCGTCTGCTTGCAAAGACTGGTCTGCCTTGGCCAGCATGGGCCTCACGGGCCGCACCATGCGCAGTTCACAGGCCCCCATGCTCAGGAGGGCCTGGCTTGATTTAAAGCTCTGCTGCCACTGTCTTGAAATTCTGAATAATTTTATCTTTGAACTGTTTTGTAAGTGAAATCTGATGGGACAGTGGAGCATGTGCATGAGCAGAGAAGCATGCTGTTCCTCTCTGCCCTGTCTGCATGCAGCATGTGCGAAGACACTGAATAAATAGGGGCGCTGGGGGTCCCAGAGGCCCTGCTTTCCCTTCAAACCGGAACTCGCTCTGGGTGTGCTAAGAAGGGCAACAGCATCCTAAGAAGCAGGAACGACCAACAAGTCCTGTCATGTTCTTTCTTACTTGCGTTACTGCCCCGTGTTAGCCAAGAACTTATGAAGGAAAGGGAAAGATAGGGCAACCCTTAGTTCCTTTTCTTTTTCGAGGCAGGGTCTTGCTCTGTCACCAGGCTGGAGTGCAGTGGCACGAGCACAGCTCACTGGAACCTCGACCTCCTGGGCTCAAGCAGTTCTCCTGCCTCAGCCTCCCAAGTTGCTGCAACTACAGGCACGTACCATCACGCCTGGCTAATTTTTTTTTTTTTTTTTTTTTTTTGTAGAGACAGGGTCTTCCTATGTTTCCCATAGGAAAATGTTGTCAAACTCCTGAGCTCAAGTCGTCCTCCTGCTTTGGCCTCCCAAAGTGCTAGGATTACAGGCCTGAGCCACTGTGCCTGGCTCCTTAGTTCCTTTGCCTTCCAGCCCTTTCTTACTCATCAGTAAATGGAAGGTAGAGAGTGTTGGAAGAATATGCACATTATCAAGAAGTGAAGTAAAAAGCTGAGTTTGTTGTGTGCCATGTTTAGATTGTTCTGGTGAGAAATACTTATGCATGCAGCAGGTGGGAAATACAGATCATGTCATTTCACCCATTCTGAACATGAGTTACATGCTGTTAATCTGCATTTTAAATTGTCACTGCATAATATAAAGATGAAAGGTAAAATTCATGCTAATAACTTACAGTTTTAATTTTTCTACACTGAGAACACTAACTAACAAGTAAAAATACACCATGACAAGGCTAGAGAGAGACCAGGAAAGAAAGGAAACAATTTTATATTCATGCCTTTCCTCCCTACACTGACTTTCTACCTTTTGAACATGGGATCTGCATTTGCATTTTGCACACCCATTAAATTATGGAGCCAGCCCTGCCCTCCAGACTCACCTCCCCCCAAGCTGCAGCCGGGGGCTCCACGGGTGGGTAGAATTTGGGCAGGTCCCAGGCTATCTTCGTCATAAACCACTTGAAACTCTTGCAGTTAAGGGAGCTGCGGAGCTTTTTCTGGACTGCGACATCCCCAGCGGAGAGGTGGCGGTATTCAGGCCGGCGCTGGTAAATGTACTCTGCGTACTCATCCATCCACACTTCGGCCACCCGCTTAAGGTTCTATGGGACAAGAAGCAGTGGAGGGGTCAGTCTTTCCAAGAAGCCAAAGCCAGGCAGTGGGGTGAAAAGGGTCCTGGCAGGTCGAGGTCAACCCTTCTTATTTTATGTTGCATCAAAAATCCCAGCCCCACCGTGAGTTTAGGCCTTCTGTGTTTCTATTTATCATTATGCATGTTTTAAGGGCTTCACAGCTTATAGTTGGCCCATAGGCTGCTGTTGTTTTGCCTGCCCATCTTCCATCCCATCTTCTTCTAGCGATAGCCCCCACTGATTTTCCTCTGGGGAGCCACCCTGTCTCCCTGTCAGCTCATGTGGCAGGAGGAAAGGCATGGACCCAGCCTGGCTAATGTGAATACAGGCGCCCCCGGTGCAGGGGCTGGTCAAACAGCAGACCCATTCCCTAAGCCCCACCAATCACAACCAACAGGCATCAGCCTTGGGATTTTTGCAGGAACTATTGGAAGAATCGTTCTGTTTCTGCTTGGATTGCTGGGTAAGACAGGATGCCAGCCAGAGCTGCTGGGCCATATGGCCTCCAAGGAGAGACAAGGAGAGCCTGTCCAAGGATGAAATCAACCCAGAATGAAGCAGAGCGGAGGGCTGGATCCAGGAATGCATTCCGCCTTTTAACACCAGAATCCAGCCATGTCTGAAGCTAGAGCTACCTTGGACTTTCCAGTTACAGAAGCCTGTATATTCTTTCTTCGCTAAGCCAATTTGATTTGGCTTTTTGCCATTTTCAACTGAGAGTTTTGACCAAGTTATGTGATAAAGGCAAATTATAATTTGAAACCAAAAGGTGTAATTCCATCAGCAGCTGGAATTTCTAATAATCCTTTGAGGTGCAAAGGTTGCTGCTACTTTCATCATGAAGCACAAAGATAATCAGTTTTAAAAAATGACAGCCACATGATTGGCAAGCAGAGGCAGCAGGTGAGGAAAGTGTTTGTGAGTAGACTTGGGGACAGAGGAAGAGGGAATTCTTACGTATGTGATGAAAATTCCTGATTCCATCTGCAGTGTAGACCCCACCCAGTGAGAATTTCTGATATGTGATATATCTGAGAGCAAAACTTCAGGGTTCAGGGGAAATTCTCTGCTCCAAAACATCTTTCTTCAACCCCTGGCTGTTGTCCCCCGACCCCAATTTTAACTCTTCGGTTTTACCTCCTTCGTAAGTTTTTTCCCTATTGCAATCTAAAATTTCCTCTGAAAGGTTAAAGGGGAGTTAGCAGTTTAAGCTGTTATCAGTCATTTGCACCTCAGTGTGAAGGATTGCTCTAGGAGCAGAAGGTCAGACAGGGGTCCCAAATGTTTAAATGTCTTCTATAAAGAGCCGGATAGTAAATACTTAGGCGTTGCAGACCATATGGTCTCACCTCTGATGTAGCTATAAAGCAGCCATAGACACCATATAAATGGTGTGGCTGGGTTCCAGTAAAACTTATGGATACTGAAATTTGATTTTCATGTATCACAAAATATTCTTCTTTTGATTCCCATTCCCTGTAATGATTTAAAAATGTAAAAACCATTCTTAGGTCACAGGCCATACAAAAACAGGCTGCTGACTCTGGAGTAATGGAGAAGGAAGCCAACATGAGGGAGGCCCCCGCACTGGAGACAAAATTCACCAGTTCCCCCATTTTGCTGGCTCTGAGTTGGGGACCAGGAAACAGCTGAATTTCCTTGTTGCTACCTAGTTCTTCCTGAGTGCTGAAGAGTCTACAGTGGGTTAGAAAACAGCTCAGGAACAGTGTTTATCCCCACCAGGCCCCTGCACAGAAAAGGCTGTGTTTAATTTAAAACCGTGCTAGAGGAAGTTGAAGGCCTAACAGAGACTGTCTACATGAACACTCTGAAACACAATATTTCCTCTGCTTTTTCCAGCATGTCCACCAGGCTCTTTTGGCTCACTGTCTAACCTGCTCGAGTCACAGAGGTAATGAGGGTAGTTTCACTCCAACTGAAAACAAGTCTGGACACTCTGACCATGGCCAGACTGGTTAAGAATGATACTGAAATTTACCAGTGTCATTCTTAAAGGATTGAATAACATCATATTTTAATTCTAATTATAATTACCATTTTAATTAATATTGCATAATTGTATCTTCCAGACACAGCTTGAAAAGCTCTTTCTCCAGGATTTTGAACTTGTTTGCTACAGTTCACTGTTTGCACCAAAGGAAATGACTTTACACTTATTTCTCTCACATCTCCCCTTGTTAGAGACATAAAAAGGACCTTGGGATTTCAGTGGGCTTCGGGCTCCTCATACCTCTACTCTCAACACCTTCCTACTTCCGAGTCCCAGTCCCGTCTGAGGCCCAACTGTACTTCTTGTGCTTGGATTACAGAGATTTGCCTGGATCCTTGGAGTAAGTCTCCATTTTTGTTTCACCAAGTTTGAGTAGTTTCTGTTATTGCCTTCCCTAAGATCCTTTTTCCAGAGGCAAAGATAAGAAAGATTTCAGCAAGTTTAGTAAACAATGTAAGACTGGCTACTTGTTCCTGAGGCAGGCAAGCTGGTGGACAGCTCATCCTTCCTGAACTGCTTCTACCTCAAGGCTGTCTGGCTGTTTGTCCTTCCGGAGTCCGTACAATCTCAGTTTCTCTCTCTATCTGGCTCTCTCAGAGCTATTAGGACAACTCTCAATCTATCAAAATGATCATCTAGGGGACAATGCTCTAGAAGGCTTAGGATGTGGTTGTTAAAACACTGAGCACTTTTTTTTCCCCCTTTTTTCCCCCCAAGATGGAGTCTTGCTCTGTCGCTCAGGCTGGAGTACAGTGGCTCAGTCTCGGCTCACTGCAACTTCCGCCTCCCGGGTTCAAGCCATTCTCCTGCCTCAGCCTCCCTAGTAGCTGGTATTACAGGCACACACCACCACGCCTAGGCTAATTTTTGTATTTTTAGTAGAGATGGGGTTTTGCCATGTTGACCAGGCTGGTCTTGAACTCCTGACCTCAGGTGATCCGCCCGCCTTGGCCTCCCAAACTGCTGGGATTACAGGCATGAGCCACCACGCCCGGCCCACTGAACAAATATTTTAAATGTGGTCTGCAAGTAATTGAGGGTTGTTAGTCACCATAATAAAAGGCCGCACCTGATTCAGGCATCTCTGTGGTTCTGCGAACCTACACATAATCAGACCTGATGGATCACAGAGTCCCTGGGGAAGAAGCCATGAGGCACCACTCAGATTGTTAAGTGGCTTAAAGCCAAACACAGGACGCTGCTTCAGTACAGATGGGTAAAAGAGAAATAACGTTAAAATGGCTAAACACAGAATTTAGATAAGACTTTTAAATACATGTTCCAGTCTTTATTGTTAATATTGATGCTAACACTAATAATAGCAGTCACTGTTTAAGGAACAATTGCTATGTGCCAGGTACCTGTCAGACCTACACGGGTTTGAATTCTGGCACTAGTTACTTAATGTTTCCATCGCCAACATCACGTTTCATGTTCCCCATCCCTAAAATGGGGTTAAAAACAAGTGAGAATTAAGTGAGATAAGTAAAATGCTTTGCATGCCTGGCTCGAAGGGAATTTTTATAAGTGTTACTACAGTTAGCTCTTATCCACTGAATTAATCTATAATAATGGTTCTATAACAAGCAGGAGGCGGTAATGTCTCTTTATCAGGTGGGCCTTTAAAAAAAAAAAAAACAACAGCAACAACAACAACAACAAACTTTCTTTGAGACATGGTCTCGTTTTGTCACCCAGGCTGGAGTGCAGTGGCACACACAACTCACTGCAGCCTCGACCTCCCTGGCCCAAGTGATCTTCCCACCTCAGCTTCCTGAGTAGCTGGGACTACAGGCACACACCACTGCGCCCGGCTATTTTTATTTTTAGGTGAGCCTTATCAACAACAGCTCTGCAGAGGAAAAGAATGCTTTAGGGTTGCTCCTGGTCTGGAGTTGGAGTGTCCCCATGGTCCCTTGTAGCCGGAAGAGTCGCAGTCTTGGGCGTACCGAGAGAGCGTGCGCTTTTCCTGCCTGGCACCCTCCTCAGGGATCGCCAAATGGCCTTTCAGAAGAACGCGATTCCTGCTTCAAGGGACTGAACCTAGAACCTACCCCCCGCCCGTGTCGGATGGGGCTGTGGGCAGCGCGGATGGCTGGTGAGGGCGTCGTTAGGCTCTGCTACCACTGGAGGGCACTGCCGGCTCTCCTTTCCCTCCACGCGGCCCCTGACACTTCCCGGAGCTCAGCTCCACCCACTGATGGCTCTCAGGGAGACGCGCAGCCTCTTTGAGCCTCTCGGCTTTCCTTGTAAGTCACAGGACAACGCTCTTCTAGGTCCCGGGGGCTGCAATTCTACACGTCAAGGTTGTCAAGTGGAGGAGGAGGCAGCGCCCTGGACAGGAGGCAGTGCGGTCTAATGCCAACCCGGCCAGCACCGGGGTCTCCTGGCCGGGGCGGGGCTCACAGGCTCCCCGGAGGGAAAGCTGTGCGTGGGTCCTTTCCAGCTTCCCCGCAAGGCTCTTTCTATCCTCTGGGGACCCTCCCTCCTCTTCATTTTTCTTTTGTGGTCACCTGGATTTATTTATTTTTTTCCGAATACATTTAATATCAAAACCAAAAACAAACTCTGGCTAACAGATTTCCATTTGCAGCCAGTGGCCAATTTAATTGAAGCAATGATTGATAGAAACCATTTTAAGGCAATGAAACAGTTTGACATGCAGAGGTTTTGGCAGTAAGAGTAGACAGGGGGTGAGGAGAAGAGAAAGACACTGACATTTATGAAGCCCACTTCCCCTCCAGAATCTTAGTACGCAAGCTTTCCCAAACACACCACACCACACCACCTGTATTAATATTTATCTAACATGTTTTTTTACATCACCTCTGGTCTAACTTTGCACCTACTTTAGCTGTATGCTAAGTAATAATATCTGTGAAATTACAGGTTAGCTACACGAATACACATTAATTTAGAATCCACATTAACTTAAACACATGAACAAGAAAACATTCCTGTGTTTGCTGCCTAAGATCGTCTCCTCTGTCACACTTTGGGAAAGAGTATCACCTCCTTAATTCTCCTGGCAATGCTGGGAGTTGGAAAGAATTAGCTCTCTTTAAACAAAGGAGGAAACACAGGTTCAGAGGACTTAAGCAACCCTCCCCAGGTCACCATAGCAATGAATGGTTAAGTAGGGATTTAAGGGAGTTCTTTTAAATCAGATTTCACCTGGAGAATGGGAGGCACATCCTCAAACCCAGAGATCACATAACACAGTCTAGGGCCCCAGGGTGCCTCAGTGCAGCTGATGGTCCTAGGCCAACCCCTTCTACCCCCCAAGGAAAGCCACCACCTTACCCGGGCCAGGCTGACTCCGGCCGGGACCTTGTAGGGCACATACTTCCTGTAGATGTGGCCCACCCTGGAGCAGGGGATGTCCTCCATGCGGCCCCCACACATCCACACCTGCATGGCAAGAAGGAAGAGAGAGGATGACGTTTCTGCTTCCAGTTCACCATCCCGCCAGGCCAGCATCCCTTAGTGCACTCAGCAAAAGCATCAGCCTGGATTGTCTGCTGAAGCCTGGATCACAGACCTAATGACATGGGAAAACACAGTAATATAATAACAGCGGTAAAAACAGCTGACAGCACTGAGTGCTTACCATTGCCACACACTATGCTAAGATGGTCACATGCACAACCACACTTAAGCCCCATCAGAAAACCTATAAAGTAGGTAGTAACATTTTACAGATGCTGAAATGGAGGCTCAGAGAAGCTAAGAAATGTGACTAAGGTCACAGAGTAAGTGGTGGAGCCAAAATTTAAACCCTATTTTAGCTGACTTCAGAGTCTGAGCTCTAATCCACTATGGAGTGCTGTGTTGAGAATTCTAGGGTGGCATCGGGGGATCAGTGGGAAAGACCATGGTGATCACAAAGTGACATCAGCCACAGCATAAGTAGTCAAGGTAGCACACAGGTTCCATAGATTTACTGTCACATATTTATTTTCCTCCTGGATCTATGAGCCTCTCGCTGGGTCTCCCTGAGCAGTTCCGTCAGCCTCCCTGCCCTGCCTTCTCTGAGTCTGGCTTGCTAGGCTGTGCAGCTGGGTCTTGCTGCAGTGTGGGATCTGATGGTTCTCTTTGCCTCCCTCTCCCAGGGAGGAGTATTTGACATCACAGAGAACTCCTGAGTTTGCCCACTGGTCTGATAGCAACTTGGGAATGTGAACATGTACAGCCAATACTGACTCATACCCACTGAGGGGCCCAGCCTACACAGACCCTCCTTGGGAGGCCTGGGTTTGAATCCTGGCTCAGCCACTTACCCACTTGATGACTTTGGCCTACACAGACCCTCCTTGGCAGGCCTGGGTTTGAATCCTGGCTCAGCCACTTACCCACTTTATGACTTTGATTAAGGTACTTAACTTCTCTGAGACTCAGTTTCCTGTAAAGAAATAGAGGAGGCAGGACCGGAAGATGAGATATTGTGTGTAAAAGCGTTTAGCACAAGATCTGGTGCATACTCAGGACACAGCAGTGAATCAGTCAGCCGAGGCCCCAGCCTCCGAAGTGGCCTCACAATCCCTGCCTCCTCGTATTTGTGCCCCTGTGTAGATGCCTCCCAGTGAGTCACATGAGGACTGACCTGTGTAACCCACAGGATACTGCAGAAATGACGGTCATAAAGATGCCATGGCTTCCACCTTTCTCTGTGGGACCGCTGGCTTTGGAGGAGCCAGCTGCCATGTTTGAGGACACCCCAGCCATGCTGTGGAGAGGTCCATGCGGTGAGAGCTGAGGCCTCCTGCCCACAGCACTAATTTGCCAGCCAGGTCAGTGAGCCACCGAGAAGCAGAGGTGGTGGTCACAGTCAAGCCTGCACATGACTGCGGCCCTGGCTCATGGCCTGACTATTCTCCTATGCGAGACCCAAGGTGGCGCTATCAAACCAAGCCACTCCCAAATCCCTGGCCTAGGGAAGCGCTGTCATCATAACTGTGTATTGTGTTAAGATGGATTCTGGGGGTAATTTTTCCTGGCATAGGTAACTAACATGGGAGATGGTTTCAGGTGGCGATGGCAGAGCAGGGCCATTGCATAGATTCGTTGTGGGGGTGTATGGGATGTGAGAGATGCTACTTTATGCTCCCCAGTCAGGGAAAGCCTCACTTCAGAAGGGATGTTTGAGGTGGAACCAAGAAGGTGAAAGTAAAGGCAAGGGAACAGGTGGGAGAAGAGCAAGTGCAAAGGCACCAGGGCAGGGCCAAGCTTGGCATAATCAAAAAGAAAGCCAGGGCAGGAGCAGAGGGAGAAAGGGGAAGAGGGACAGGATGGGAGGCCAGAGAGGCGGGCAGGGCTCCCGCAGGGGCCTCTCGGGGCAGAACAAGGAGTCTTCACAGAAGGTCTTCAGTGAGGGAGACACACAATCCACTTACATCTTACAAAGATGACTCTGCCTGTGGGGTGGAGAACAGCCTGATGGGGCAGGCCTGGGGGAGAGTAGGCCCAGGAGGCTCTTGCAGTCGTCCTGATATGAGGCCGTCCTGACCCTGGGTGAGGGGTGCTGAGGCGATGGGGGGACACAGCTGGATTCAGGACATTATTATGAATCTCACTACCATAGTCTCTCATTTGTGGAATGGGGGGCAGGAATGGGGACATCTGCAAACCAGATTCTGTGCAAAAGTGCTCTTTTCAGTTGGAACTGCTCGATGAGGTCGTGGGGATTGGGCTTCACGTCTTGATTAATTCAGGGGCTCTAGAAGGGCTTGCTCTTCCACCTGGCTCCTAAAAGGTCCTTTGTCCCCCACTACTTCCTGCTGTCTCCATCCCCAGCCCTGATGTACTCTGGCCCTCCCGAGAGGGGATGTGCACAGGGCTGCAATTAGTGGAAGTGCTGCCTGGAGAAATGCAATTATATTCTGATCTTGGGGGAGAAAAAAAAATCCAGCCAGTCAATAGAACAGAACATTGGTCTCGAGATAATGGGCTCCTGATGGTAGATTAATGTCAAGGCCAAACCAAGAAGTTTCTTTTCAAAGCAGGAGATATTGATCAGGCGCCAGCATCCCATAACAATAACTCTTCCTTTATACAGAGTGATTGATGTGGAAGTGATGCTTTTGCCTGGCGGGTATTGCCCAGGTCGCTGCTGGGCTGCCCTCTGCCTTTCAGGTGGTGCAGTGGCCCTGAGCAGGTGGGACACCTTACCCTGCTCTATTTCTGAACGTCTCCCAGGCAGTTGATCAGGTCGGCATCCAGCTTCCTTGTCTTCATATTAAACTCGCATTAGCTAATGAGGCTCTGTGTCCAGCTCTGCTTGGCAGAGGTACCTAACTTTATGCAGGTGGATGATAAATTTCCAAATCCTTCTCTTTGCTGTGACCTCTGGTTTCTTTGGCCCCAATCATGCTGGCCATCAGCCTGAAGGTTCCTGAGGGACCAGGGTGACCCTGATATGTCGGGAGGCTTGAGGCATCCAGGATGCCCTCAGATTCCTGGGATGTCTGGAGGGTTTGGTCAGTGGGTTTACTCCATGGCTTCCCTGCCCAGCACAGGATGCCCTGGTGGCCGACTCTGAATGTGAACTACCCTCAGGAAGACAGACATCTGTTCAGATGAAGCTGCTTCACTCCTGGGTCCTTTGAGAGCATCCCAGTGCAGGCCACGCCCATCACTTCAGAATGTCCTCTGGCCTGACCAAGAGCCCCGTGCAGCCCTCCACCCTCACCTCATTCCACTCACTTCTTGCTCACCACACCCATTGACTCCCCTCACAGACTCCCCCCTCTGCGTGGCTACCTCCTACTCATCCTTCAGGTCCCCTTAAGAGCCACCTCCTCAGGGGCTTCTCACCCTTTTATACCTACACACAGCATCTTGCTTCATTGCCTTTTACCAGAAGTGAAATATTAATTATTCACAAGATGATGTCCCTGGTCTAATCTCCCTGCAATGGGCATCTGTTGTTTTTGCCTGTCCAGTGCACCTTCTCCCTATTGGGGACTGTCCTCCCAACTGCTCCACCTGGGGCCTGTGACCCAGGATGGCCAGCTGGAGCACCCAACCTCCTGGGCTCTGGAGCTGGTGTAGGGCAGGGTAATGGGGTATATATTTAATGGTCACCACACATGCTGGTGCTTGATGTGATGGCCACACACTTTCTCTGGGGGGAAGAGCAAAGTGGACAACACACTGCAGCTGCCAGTGATCACCTCTGCACCACACAGTAAGGGAGGGCCTGTCCGTGAATGCAGCGAGCACCCAGCAGGGCAGTCCCAAGAGAGGGAAAGAGACACCTGTTTGAGCACCTGGAAGCAGGCCTGTTGAAGACAGCCCCTCACCCCCGCCCCCACCATGGCTTTTCTCGGCTACGGCTAGTTTAAGATGATTTTGTCACTTTTATATTTATTTCTTTTCAAGACAGGGTCTCCCTCTGTCACACAGGCTAGAGAACAGTATCACAATCACTGCTTACTGAAGCCTTGACCTCATGGGCTTAAGTGACCCTCCTGCCTCAGCCTCCCAAGTAGCTGGGGCCACAGGTGTGTGCCACCATACCTGGCTATTTTTTTTTTTGTAGACATGGGGGTCTCCCTGTGTTGCCCACACTGGTCTTGAACTCCTGGGCTCAAGCAATCCTCCCACCTTGACCTCCCAAAGTGCTAGGAATACAGGCATGAGCCATTGCACCCAGCCTTTCTGTCACTTTTAACATTAAGAGTCCTTACCAACCCCTCTGTGCCCTGCCAGACTCAGGGCCAGTGTTGGCAGGAGTCTCATCTGTTGTATTTGCCATTGGACCCCCAGTGCCTAGCACAGTGCTCTGCCCGTAAGAGGCACTCGGTCATGAAGGAGGAGGTGAATCAAGACTGATTCAAAGTCTTGAGCATAGGGACTTGACTAGAGAGAAAGATGACCTCATTTTGTCATCCATTCTTCAGTCACTGGCTCCAGGGATGAACTGTCTTTTTTGCTTCCAGTAATCCTAGCAACAATATAAGTCATGAGCAGGGAGCCCGAGGTTTCCTCGTTTCTCGGGCAGAAGGCACCATTGCCATCTCTTTCGGGCTGGATCCTGGCTGGGTTTGTCTGGGGTGAAGTGGAACAGATGTAGGAGGCCAGAGAGAGCATCGCCGTCATGCTCCTGGCTTGCTCACCTCCCTCTTGTGACAAACAACTCTCAACTCTGCCACGGAGAGACAGGATGCCAAGACAGGAGGGGACTCTCCTTCCAAGGACAGGCTAGCGGGGTGGTGCTGGCCACAGATTCCAGGCCCTGTCCTTTGTATCTTTAGGCTCCTCCCTTTCTTCACAGCAGAGGTAGTGACCATCCAAGACCCAGACAGGCACTGCAGACACTGCAGCCTGATTCCCCTCATACCAATCCTCATACCACCAATGCCTGCTATGTGACCTCCTGCAGGTCATTGAACCTGAGAGCCTCACTCTCCTCAACTGTGATGTGGGGATGATGATGGCTGTTGAGATGGCACAAGACAGTGTGTGAAAAGCTCTTAGCTTGGTACCTGGCTCTTAGAGAACCGGATGAATGTTAGTCATTTCTACTTGCAGAAGGACGAGAAACACCACCACCCTGAAATTACAGAGCGCCTGCCCTCTGCCAAACAACATCAAGTTTTTTCACCCTATGGCCTGATTTCCCAAATGGAGAGACTGAAGTGCAAAGAGAGGAAGTATTTTTTCTTAACTAACTTGGTGGCAAAACCTTCAAGTGACCAAGAGAATGATATTATTATGAATCTTGCTACCATATTCTCTCATTTGTGGAACAGGGGGCAGGAATGGGGACATCTGCAACCCAGATTCTGTGCAAAAGTGCTCTTTTCAGTTGGAACTGCTCCATGTGGTCGTGGGGATTGGGCTTCATGTCTTGATTAGTTCAGGGGCTGTAGAAGGGCTGCTCTTCCACCTGGCTCCTAAAAGGTCCTTTGTCCCCCACTACTTCCTGCTATCTCCATCCCCAGCCCAGACATACTCTGATGGGGCAGGTGGGGTGGGGCAGGGTCCCTGTATACCATTTGGGGCCTGGCCACCCAAGAGCACTGTCCTCTCACCCAAGAGGCAGGAGCAGAGTCCAGCTGGGGACAAAGAGAAGGGGAGCTCCAGGGATGGCAGCAGCTGGATCATCTTTGACCAGGAACCCATCTTGTTCGAGATGCAGACAAATACAGGCCACTGAGATGACATTTTGCAGTTCCTCTCCTTGTGTTGCTGTCAGCTTTCTCCCTGCTCTGTCCCTTCAACTCCCACCCCTGTAGGGGGATGCAGCTGTCTGCTCTGGGTCCCTTGCTGCTCCACCGCAGGAGTTCCCAGCACAGGAGTTCCCAAACATATCCTGCCAGCTTGTTTCCAGGCCCCTTTCACTGCCCCTGTGGCAGTCTTCTCATAGAAGCACCATGCCTCTAGACAAGTACAAATCTAATTGTGAAAGCCTGTTCCCCATTCATTTTCATTGCTGCTTTGATTTATTTTATTAGCAAACTTCTTTTGTGTGATGATAGGCTTCATTACAGTGCCTATAAAAGACAATTACCCGCTCTTATCTCCTAAACTGAGGGGGAAAGAAACGAGTGGTGATGTGCATTGGGAAAACACAATGGGACCCAGAAAGAGAGCGCAGTGGAAGGGATCGTCCATGGAGGGGAACCCAAGAGGGCAGGGGCTGGGGCAGAGCTTCTCTCTGTTGAGGAAATGGCTGCCTGGAAGCTAGCCAGGAATGGCACGGCACCCGACCTGCCCAGAGATAAGGAAAAGACTGGCAGCTGGCCACGGCTTTTGCCGTTGGCATCTCAGCTGAGGACCCCTATGAAGTTCAAACCCTGATCAGTTGCATTTGGGGGAAAGACTATACTAATAATTGCCACCAATCATTCAGCATTCACTGTGTGCTTGGGAGGCACATAGGGTAGCGGTTAGGAGCTTGGTTCTGGAATTAGAACTGAGGTCCCAAGCAGGCTGTTAAGCAAGTTTTATAAGTCTGAAAGCCTCAGTTTCCTCCTCTGCAAAATGGGAAAAATTACTGTGCCTACCTCCTTAGGGTTGTGGTGAGGCTAAAATGAGGTAATGTAGAAGCTCAGAGGACACCGTGAGCTATCCATATGGTGTCCTGTGGGCACGTGGCCCATCGCTACTGGTGGAGGGCGTTGCATGAATGCTACACAATTCCCGGCTGAAAAGAAACTCATATTATTTTGAATGTATTGGTTTGTTTTCAACAAGATATTGTTTCAAGAAGTATCACCACCATGAAAGGACAACCTCAGTCATGCTGGTTTTGGATGTTTACTGGATGCAGCTGGTAAAAAAAAAAAAAAAAGAGTAGAAAAGAACAACTTTAGTTTTAAATTTACTTCTAAATTTAAGCTGTATTTTTTTTTTGAGACGGAGTCTTGCTCTGTTGCCCAGGATGGAGTACAATGGCACAATCTCGGTTCACTGCAACCTCCGGCTCCCAGGTTCAAGTGATTCTCCTGCCTCAGCCTCCCGAGTAGCTGGGATTACAGGTGCCCACCACCATGCCCAGCTGATTTTTGTATTTTTAGTAGAGACAGGTTTTCCCCATGTTGGCCAGGCTGGTCTCGAACTCCTGACCTCCAGTGATCCACCCTCCTTGGCCTCCCCAAATGCTGGAATTACAGGTGTGAGCCACCGCGCCCAGCCTAGTATTTTTATATGATACAGTTTTAAGCATATGTGCATCTAAATTAATAAATTAAACACAGGACTATTTCAACAATATCCTTAAGTGTTTATAGTTAGTTACTTCCCCAACAAGGGCGAGATGGTTACTTTACATTAGGTTTTGACTCAGATTCGGAAATACAGCAATCTCACAGCAACCCAGCGAGGGAGGCACGATCACACCCTTTACACAAGAGGAAACCGAGGTTTACTTAACACTTTCCCCAGGGTTGCCCAGTGCATAAATGGCAGAACCCAAAATGGAACCTGGGTCAGAACTAGGCAGATCTGAGAGTTCCACAGAGACTGTGTTTTCCTAAGGTCTGGACCCACCCTATCATGGTCTTCCTCAGAGATCCCTAACAGCACTTGTATTGTCTGCAGAACAAAGGGGTCACCCTTGGCTTGCAATCAGGCCCTCTGCCACCTGCTCCCATCTATCACCTCCTACCCTCTCCATACCCGCTGGACTCCCTATGTGGATGCTGCTGACAACTGGCTGCAATGCATTCACTTTTCTGCCCCAGGGGCTTGTGAATTTTTCTTTCTGTGACTGTTGAAACCCCAAACAAACATTAATTATCTAATTCATTTATTCATTCATTCATTCATTCATTCATACATGATCTGGTCATTGGTCAGGTTTGTTCTAAAAACCATGCTGGAAAAAATGGAACAGAAACGAACTGCCAAGGGTGGACCAAAGATATAGAGCCTTGAAAGCCGGGTGAAGGTATTGGAGCTTGTTGGCCAACCTGCCAACCAACCTGCCCATTTACTCTGTCCTTCCACACCCACGCCTGAGCATCCTCTCTGCACAACCTCCCACCTATTCATTACAGCTGCGATTTCCAACCTTGGGCCTCATCGGAAGCACCTGCACGGCATGTTGAAACACAGCTGGCTGGGCTCCACGGCAGCCTCTGACTCAGCAGCCTGGGGTGGAGCCTGATAATTTGCATTTCTAATAAGTTCCCCGGTGATGCTAATGCTGCTCGTCCAGGGTTCACACCTTGAGAGCCACCGCGTACTGGAATGGTGACAGCGTCTCAGGTGACTGTGCCTGCCAGTTCACACTATATTTCCTAACAGCCCTGTGAATTTGGGATGATTGGTGCCCCTCTGTAGATGGCGAAATAAAAGTTCAGGAGAAAGGGCAGATGAGTCCAAGATCTCACAGAGTTTGTTCCAGAACAGGGCCTAGAGCCAAGGCCTTTAGACCTGTCTTGCCAGCCTCTTTCCACTCTTGTCTTCCTGCAACCACAGCCCGATCACAACAACCACAACCATGCTGACATTAACAGCTATCATTTAGCGAACATTTATTATGTTCCAGGCACTGAGCTAAGCTTTTAATATATTTTGGCTCACATCATGCTCACGACTGCACTATGAAGTAAAGATTATTCTATCCCCTAAATAATATAAAGAGGAGAGGTTAAGTCACTTTCCCAAAGTCACACAGCAGCTAGCTCATTGAATTTGCACTAGAACCCAGGCAGTTTGATGCTGAAGCCCATCTGTGTAATACTGTGCTGTTCTGCCTCCTTACCTGAGGGTTATGATCAGAACAGCTGCCACTTATTGAGTGCCTCCTCTTTGGTTAGCTCTAGGCCAAATATACGTATCATCCCATTTAGTTCTTACAACAAACTTTTGAAGAAGTTATTTTATTACCACTTTTAGGGATGAAAGAGACAAGGCACCATGAGGTAGGTGTGTGCTGGTTAGGGAGTAACATACACACAGGCGACCCTCGGGCCTTTGAGCCGTCTCCTTGGAGGAGTGGTGGGAGAAGCAGGCTCCACAGGCAGGGACACTCATGGAATTTCAAATGACTTGCCGAGAGTCATGAGCAGAATGCCTTCCCTGTTTCTAGCAGACGGCTCTTGCAAAGGCTGGGCATATGTGGCCCCAGGACGAAAATGCTGCATGTATCAGAGCATATTTCCATCATCCTTGGATAACACAGGGAAAGGAAGAAATGAGGACCAGGTTCCTGGCAGCCATGCTGCAGCTGTCTGAGGCAGAGGGTGCTGGTAGGGGCAGGGAAAAGGATGGGGAAATGCATTGCCATATAGTTGCCTGATAGTGGCCCTGGATATCCTTCTGGTGCTTGGGCTGGCCTTTGGCAATCATTTCTCCGTCCTGTGTGGCAACTTAACCCCTCTCAGGGCTGGTCCTGACCTCTGGGCCCTTCCTGGAACACGGGCCTCTCTTTAGACTGGATACACCTTTTCTCTACTCCTACCACCAGGCGGAATGAGATGAGCACTGGGCTTGGAGCCAGGGCATCTGGGATTTAGCCTTGGCACTGCCACCTTCCGGCGGAGGGACCCTGCCCAGTCACCTAACCGCTCTGGGCCAGGTTGCAATATCACCCTTGCTCAGCTTCTGGGTGTGTCCTGCCTTCTTTTCACACGTCCTGTTTCACTTAGTCTTCTTGATAACACTGAGTTTTATGGGAAAATAAAAAAAATCAGAGTTTTTTTTTTTTTTTTTTTTAAGTCTGTTCACGTAGCCTGGGACTGGGCTAGCCTTTCAGTAACCATATCAGTATCACACAAAGCGAACCCCAGTCTCCTCTGAGTCTTCATTCCTCTACCCAGAGAATGGGTTTTCCTCTCAGAACAAGCTCAAAGACCTTCCTGACTTCTGCAGGGGAGGGTGTCCTCCCTCTCGTCCCCTCACATGGCTTTCTATCACTCCCTTGCTCCTGCAAGCCTGCCTCATGGAACCCTCAGACCAATCTCTATTTTGCCAAGGACGGTGGGGCCCACCTCTGCCTCTTGGAGCAGACCCTGCAGAGTTGCTCTTGGCGGCCTCAGGCCTTCCCTGGGAGTCTCTGCACTGCTGACTTGTGCAGAATCTCATCTCAGAGCTTGCAAATGGCCCAAACAATGTGCTGGAATGTATATGGATGGGGGTGGGCTGGAAGTGCTGAGAACCCAACATTTTCTTCTTTTTTTTTTTCTTTCCTTTGAGACAAGTTCTCACTCTATCACCCAGGCTGGAGTGCAGTGTCATGAACATGGCTTATTGCAGCCTTGACCTCCAGGCTAAAGGAATCCTCCTACCTCAGCCTTCCAAGTAGCTGGGACTACAGGCACGCAGCACACCACCATGCCCAGCTAATTAAAAGAATTTTTTTTTAGAGATGAGGTCTCACTGTGTTGCCCAAAGCTGGTCTTGAACTTTTGGGCTCAAGCAATACTCCTGCCTTGACCTCCCAAAATGTGAGAATTACAGGCATGAGCCACTGTGCCTGGCCCCTTCTTCTTGTAACTCTTCCTGGTTACAGAAGTAATACGTACTTATGATGAACAAGTTCAATGTTACAGACACACATTAGGTAGAAAGAGACGGCTGTACTTTGAAGCCCTCCCACCCCCAAAGGCCACTAGGGATGAAGGGTTCATGGCACTGTGAGTCATTTTCAGAAGTGAGATGGGCTGGGTGCAGTGGCTCATACCTGTAATGCCAGCATTTTGGGAGCCCGAGGCAGGAAGACTGCTTGAGGCCAGGAGTTTGAGACCAGCCTGGGCAACATATGGAGACCCTGTCATTACAAAATATTAAAAAATTAGCTGGGAGTGGTGGTGTAGACCTGTAGTCCCAGCTATTTGGGAGGCTGAAGTGGGACAACTGCTTGAGCCCTGGGGTGTTGAAGCTGCAGTGAGCTCTGATCACGTCACTGCCCTCCAGCCTGGGCAACAGTGTGAGATCCTGTCTGAAAAAAAATGGTTTTTGTTTTTTTTTGTGTGTGTGTGGAGACCTCCAATTTATTTTACGTAATATTTTCTTGTTTAGATATGCTCTAACTTATCCCCAAAGGACGTGCATTTGGGTCATTTTCAATCTTCTGCTATGGTAAGTAACACTTCAGCAAATAAATATTTGCTCATCACTGTCTCTCTTATATAAACTCCTGGGCATGGAATTTCAGGTCAAAGAATGTGCTTGCTCTGAAATGTAATGGATTTTGCCAAATTGCTATTCACAGAAGATATACCCACTTACACTGCCCCAAAGCCTACATTTTTCTCACTTTAGTTTGGTCACATTGTCCTGGTTGGATACTTTCTGTCTCCTGTATCTCATAGTTGGAGATATCCTAACCATGGCCTCCTGGGGACACTGTGCAGTTTCCTTTCTGCCCATCCTGCTGCCTCCACCCCTAATCCAAACAACCCCTCATATCTGTGTATGTCAGAGGGCTTTCCACACAGCATCTCATTTGATCCTATCTTGTGGAGTAGGAAGGAAAACCGTATCAGCACAGTCTGGGGTATGAGGACTGGAGGTGAAACAACTGGCCCAGGGTCCTAGGATGGAAGGAGAGCCTCCTTGCTGAGCACTTTCCCACCATACACCATTGTCCAAAGATGGCCTCCGAAGTCTGGGAAGGGTAGTACCAAGGAGGTATATCAGTTGGAAGTGATGCCACTAACACACTAACACTTACTGAAAACACTGATGTGGGCCAGAGACTGGGGATATAGAGGTGGACAAAACCTCCTCCCTGCCTCCGGGAGCATGCAGAGATGGGAGTGCAATGTGGGGTGGTTCCCAGGCAGCATGGGGAGCCATCTATATAAGCTGAGATTGGAAGGATGAATGAGGGTTGGCCAGACTAAGGAATGGCATTTCAGGAGTGTACAGTGTGGGCCTGCAGAGAGGGGCTGGCCCATAAGCCTGGGTCTTACATGCAGTCTTGTCTGGCTGGGTAAGACATCTATGGTTTGCTCTGCCCCACATCCATTCTCCTTCTGGGCACAGCACCTGGACTTTCCTTTGGGTAACTAGCCCATCCCCACCTTCCTGCAGTCACAGGGCATGTGACTGCAGGTGACCAATTGCAGTATTGTTCAGGGATGGGCATGGGGCCAGCAGGCCAATGAGACTCAACCTGGGGACTTGTACAAGATGATGGAAAAAACAGACCCGCCTTCCATGGGCTGCTGAGGATCTCCATGAGAAAAAACCCACCTGAGAGGGAAGCCAACTCAGATGAAATAGGGACTAGGCATTGAGAGAGACCTAGCCCGAGTGAGATGACTGAGTCCCTGCATCCAGCCCAGCCTTAGGGTCTACCCTGGAATTTCAGTTATGTGAGCCTATCAATTCTGGTTTTTGCTTAAATCAGATTGACTAGGGTTTTGGTTATCTGTAAGCAAGAATCCAGACTAATGCAATGGGATAAGAGGAAAAGGGGAAAGGAGAGAGCAGTAGGGCCAGCTCATGAACCTAGCTGGAGGCTAGGCTATGGAGTTAAAGACTTGTCCAACCACTAGAACTGGGAAGATTCTGACTTCCATGTGAGAACTTTGCTCTGCTGAGAGAGACAGACAGAGAAGGAGGGAGGGAAAGGGAAAGGGAAAGTGAAAGTCAATGACTTTTCTAGAAATTTCAGAGCTGTTGGAATACTTTTTGGGGATTTTCTCATCAGGATAGAGAATCCGGTCTGGAATCAGCCCTCAGCCCTGAAGGTACGTGTTGATTGATCTTAATTTCTGAAAATACACTCATGCCTTTCAGACCGGGCTTCTCTCTGTCACCAAGAAAAGGGATCTTAGCAGAGATGAATCAGAGGGAATTCGGTCCTTCGTAAATGCCAGCTCTGGCTGAAAGAGAACACCTGCATTCCAGCAGGGCGCTGCCAGGGATGAATGGGCTCACCTGTTCCCCTCAGCCCTGCAGGCAGTCTTTCCACAGGGTCCTGGGAGACAGTGCACTGGCAGATGGGCTGTTGCTGGCTCCAGGAACTCTCCTTTTCCAAGCCAGGAGAGAGAAAGCCCAGGGAGAAAAGTCTCCCTTCCGGACCTCAGGAGCCTCCTCATTACACTGTCTCATTTCCTCTGGAGAGTGACGGACATAATTGGATCAAATGGAAATGTAAGCCAGCCTCCTTCCCCCTCCCGGATGAGATACTTCCAATATGGCTTCATTACCAAGTCTATTGTAAATAACTGTGGAGAAAAATGCCATTTGTTCTGCCATAATTGCCTGATGAGCATCAGTAGATGGGTCTTTGAAACACATAGAATGAAATCATTTTGGGCTGGTTTAGAAATTCCTTTGTGCAAATCCTTCTCCATTCACTGTTCTCCATGGAGGGGGTTCTGAAGGGGGTCTTCTAGAGCAAGGAGCCAGTTAGGAGCTTGGAGGCTGATTCTGGCCAGGGACACACTTACTTGGAGTATTCAGCCAATATTTGTTAACTGCTGTCAACTAAAGAAAAAAAAATGAAGCTTTTAAAGAATTAAAGTTAGTTTTATTTAGAAGTCTTATTGAGGATTATAGACCAAGGCCTCTAGCCTGGGAGGAGGCTTTTAGAAAGGTTCTCTGACTCCTCCAACGTAGTATTTTAGTTTATACATAGGTGGTGAAGATTTAGTATGTGTAAAATTACATCAAGGTTTGGGTGTTAGAGTACATCTGGTTACAGATTACAGAAACATAGTCACTAATCTTGTCGGGTGTTATTTTATGAGTAGAGAAAGGCGAGGACTAGGGTCATTTATCTTTGATGGAATGTAGTGACTCAGGCGAGAGACATGGGGGACCATGCGTTCTATCCTGTTTTGCCTTTAAAACATTTTTCCAGAGAGCTGCACAGTGTCCCGGAGTCAGGGGCTTTGTGAAATTCTCCCAGCAAAGGGAAATGGGCAAACATGGCCTCTTACATTTGCCACTTTGTCTCACAAAGTTTTTGGTCATAAATTGTTTGGTTGTGTTGATAAGAATTAATGTTGATTGCCATCTGTAGTTAGAAGGGCTCTTGTTTAGGAAGGTTGGTAATTTTTAGTTGTAGTTGTATCAGACCTAGTGTGTTTTTTAGCCTTTTCTTGGAAAATATGTTTTGGACTGAATTTAGTTCTCATTAGTAGGATGCAGGGGGTTTTTGATGGTGTCTTTTTTTGTATTTAATACAATATTTTAATAGGATTATTATGAGGATATTATAGATTCTATACAGTAATACAGACTTCATAGTAATAAAGTCTGTTGTAGATTGGAAAAAATATGATATTTAATAAAATTGGAATATATATTTGTATACTTCTAATTGTATTATTTTTTATACTTATATTTATTGGAGTCTTTTTTATGAAAAGCAATGTTGGACTAGAATTTATTGTAAATGCCTTTATAAGAATTTAGAATAATAATTCTAAATAAGTGAGAAAAATAGAATAATCCCAGTTAAAATTTGATAAAGGTTTTTGATTTTTTTTTTTTTTTGACATGGAGTCTCGCTTTGTCGCCCAGATTAGAGTGCAGTGGCACGATCTCGGCTCACTGCAACCTCTGCCTCCCAGCTTCAAGCAATTCTCCTGTCTCCACCTCCTGAGTAGCTGGAATTACAGGCATGTACCACCACGCCTGGCTAATTTTTGTATTTTTAGTAAAGATGGGGTTTCACAATGTTGGCCAGGCTGGTCTTGAATTTAGTTATTTTATTATATGTAGTATTTTAAAATGATAACCAGAATTATGGCTGACAGTGTTATATCAGAACTACTAGACTTTTATACATTTTACATATTTTTAGAATATTTATAAGATATTTATATAAATATAATTTTAGAAAAGATTTAATACAATAATAAAAATTATGACTCATAAAAATTGGTCTTATAGTGCGTTTTCTGTGTTGGACCAGGCTTTAGGTACTTGGGATATGGCGGTGAGTGAAACACAAAAAGATCCCTCCCCCACTGACTACTCTTTGCTGATAAGCTTGGAAGCAGCCTCAGAATGCATATCAACACCCACCTGGGGCAGCCCCTACCAATGGATCAGAGTTGGCCTGGCAGGGAGTAGAAACCTATTTGCTGTGTCTCTCTCTCTCTCTCTCTCCCTTTCCCCCTCCCTCTCTCCCTCCCCACTCCTTCTCTCTCTCTCTCTCTTTCCTTCTTTTTTTTGTTTTTGTTTTTTTAATGAGATGGGGTCGTGTTGTGTTGTCCAGGCTGGTCTCAAACTCCTAGGCTCAAGAGATCCTCCCATCTCGGCCACCATTCCTGGCCCTATTTGCCACTTCCGACTTAGATTGTTATTAATTCCATTAACTAAGAAATTGCAGAATATCCAAGTAAATTAGGAATAATCCCAGAAGAGGCAAAAAAAAAAAAAAAAAAATCCCAGAAAGGGTGAGGCAGAGGTCCATAAAACATGGCAGGTTTTCAGAACAGTCTGGGTATGATTTAAACAACAACAAAAATAGCAGGTCAGAGCGTGGGCTTTGGAGTCAAGCAGACCTGCGTTTGGGCCCCAGTTCTGCTTCTTCCGGCTGTGCGAGGCCTTGGTCTGAGCTTTGCTTGCCTTCCTGGTGAAACGGGTATAATAATGATACAACTCTCCTAAGGTTGTTGTGAGGATTAAACAAGTCAGCATGTATGAAGGGCTTGGCACACTGTCCTGTTAGCTATGATCAGGACTGAACTTCACTTGTTACACGCTGGAGTGGATGCACCATTGTTTATAGCTGGTATCTGTTCTGACTGGATGTGCTTGTGTCATCACAGTTGTTACATATTTTGAATATTACCCTTATGTGAATATTAATTTTATTTAGGGGGCTGGTCTCCTTATGGGAGACAACTTCAGAACTCTGGTGGTTAAAATAGATATAAACTGGCCAGGCACAGTGGCTCACACCTGTAATCCCAGCACTTTGAAAGGCCGAGGTGGGTGGATCACCTGAGGTCAGGGGGTCAAGACCAGCCTGGTCAACATGTCGAAACCCTATCTCTACATTAGCTGGGCGTGGTGGCGGGCGCCTGTAGTCCCAGCTACTCAGGAGGCTGAGGCAGGAGAATCACTTGAACCCAGGAGGTGGAGGCTGCAGTGAGCCAAGATCGCACTACTGCACTCCAGCCTGGGCAGCAGAGTGAAACTCCATCTCAAAAAAAAAAAAAAAAACAAAAGAAAAGAAAAGAAAAAAAAAGGATATAAACTGCTTTTCAAACCTAAATAACATCAATAGAATTGTAGGTTTTTTTTTTTTTGGCTAATCAAGAATTTATGTTCTCCAGTTCTGAACTACTCAACCACTGTTGCAGATAATAATATTAATGTATCGATAATAATCTTTAGGATAATTTATTAAGAAGCACCTAATAAGCATGGTCTCACTTAATCCTCTCAACAACTCTGTGAGGATTAACGTTTCATTAAACCGACTTTATGGAAGTAGAAACCAAGGCTCAGTGAGGTGAGGATTCCTTGCCCAAGATCACACAGCTGGCAGGACACGGCAGAGCTAGGATCTGATCGTGGCACTCTGGCACCAATACCAAAGCCTTAATTCACTGTGCCTGACAATGGTCCTTTGCACTGAAAGTTGAGGCCCGATGAGGGGGCATCAGAGTTGTGTATTCACAGGGGTCAGATCAGTAATGGTGCTATCTGTCCCTTGTGGGCTGGGGATATGCCTTAGCCAGGGGTCTAAGCTGTTAGAAGCTGACTCTGACAGGCCACAAGGGCATGGGACAAGCTAACCCTCCCCTCAGAAGGTCCAAGCTGTCACTTGAGAACAAGACAGACTCCCACAAATAAAGTGGAGAATGTAGCCTTGGAAGTTTGGGTGCTTAATTAGTTATTAGTTAACTAGTAACTCCTTTACCACTACTGTCAGAAAGCTTCCAGAGTCCATAGGCTGGTCAAGTAGGTTACAGTAAATATTTACTCACCGAAACTTTAACAATTTCTACCAATTATTAATTGCTGGTCATGTTCCCAGGTTGTATGCTAAGCACTTTCTAGACATGATCTCATTTAATCTTCACGATAGCTCTGTAAGCTAGGTAGTATTATGATTCCCTTATTTCAGATGAGGAAAGAAAGCTCAGGGGGGGTGATCTAACTTGCCCAAAGTCAGATAGCTCCTGATGATGGAGCTGGGATCTGAATCCAGGCCTTTGTAACTTTACAACTGGAGCTTATGCTCACCGGTCTTTGTCAAACTCCTAGAGCAACAGGTACAAAAGGGAAAACTTGGGGTGACCGAGAGGACTCCTCTAGGCCTACGTATCCTGTTTGGCCTTCCTAGCTTCTCTGGCCCACTGCTTATTTGCTGGACATCTCAATCTCAGACCTGCCATCTTGAGTAGAAGCAAGACCTTATTCCAACATCTTAAGAAGACAGAAGGCAAATGCCAGTCAGAGCTGTGGTGAGGACCAGCCTTTGGCAGCTGGAGAGCACTCCCCTTCCCTCCCACACCCCCCCACCCCACAACAAAGAGTGGCCCATGAGCCCCTGTCTTCTTCACCTGATGGGCAGAAGGGCTACAGAACCCTGAGGCCTCCAGTCTTTCCAAGCTCAGGCAGAAGCTGAGACACCTACTGGGACAGGCACTCAGGAGGCTGTGCCAAGAACGGGGCATCTGGAGAGCTGGCTCACCTTGAAGGAGATTTCATACTGCTCCCCTCCCCAGATCTCCAAGCCTGGGTCATACCCGCCGAGTTCCCAGAACCACTTCCGATCCACGGCGAACAGTCCACCGGCCATCACGGGAGACCTGTCAGAGAAGAAGAACATGGCGTGAAGGTGCAGATGTCCTGGCCACATGCTCTCATGTGGCCCGATAATGCCATTCCTCCAGTGGCGGTGTTCCATGCTGCTCCCTGAACACAGTCCAAGTGTCTTCCAGGGAATCCAAGGCCTTCCAGGCATCCCCCTTTCTTTCCTACAACTTCCTTTCATAAGAGCTACATTTTAACTAAATGGGACCCGAAGTTCCTTTACACAATTAACACCTAAGAGTACTTGTGAAATGAAATCACAGTACTTTGTCCACATGGGCCCTGTAGCTGCATCATAAATATGTACATGTTAGTCCTCTCACTAGTTAAATGGTCCAAGTTGGGTCTCTCCAAGCCTGTCTGTGTTGTAGAATCTCTTAGAGAGATGAAAAAATATACAGCTTGCTGGGCCCCACCTCAGACGTGCTGAAACAATCCTTGCGGGAGGCAGCCTAGGGCTCTGTGTTTTTGAACATGCTCCTTTGACAACTATTACTCAGTAGGCCGGCATGGACGTTTGTTCTGCTGTGGTGTTTACAGAAGAAGCCACTGTCTCTGTCTTTTCAGTTAAACTGGGAGATAAGATTAACTCCATTCATTCATTCTCTAATGAGTTTGTTCATCCCGTGCCAGTTGTGAGGGAGGTGCTGGAAGAATCTCGAGGTCAATGAGAGTCCTTCAGGGGATGTTGGTGTAGTGGGGCAGCCCCCTCAAGACAGAGGGTGCATAAGGGACTCCGGGAGGTAGAGACAGCATTACAGGAATCTGAAAGGAGTGTGTCTGTTTCCAGCTTTTGGGGTAAGGAGGATGGCTGGGGCAAGGGTCAAGGAATGAGGCTCAGGGGAGGTGGCATTTAAGTGGGTTTGGACAAGAGGAAATTTGGGAGAGGGAAAGGCACTGAGGGGAGGATAAAACGTCAGCAAGGACACAGAGACGACAAATCATGCAGTACCCACGGGAACAGGAAGTCCTCCTGGCACCGTGCTAAGTGAGGAAACGTCATGCTGCTGACTGTCAGCGTCCCCCAGGGTATCTCGCACAAGACTGGCACCTGGTAGGGGCCAACCAGCGTTTGCTGTGTGAAAAGCTATCAGAGTGGCTGCATCCTTGTCTGGATGCACTGGAAAACTCCAAACCCTCAAATCCAAACATTCCAGCAGCAACCTCCATTCCTCCTCCTGGTCCCTGGAAGTGCAAGCTCATGGGAAGTGGGCTGATCGAATAAGCTCTTAGTTAACCCAAAAGCTGCCCAAGCAGCTCCTCCTTCCAGTAGCAGATGAGCCTTTACAGCACAGGCAGGACTCCTTTAAAAGGGGAGCCCCTGAATATTTACTGAGGGCTTGAATATGCCGGGTGCTGTACGGAGCTAATTTATTAATAAAATGAATTTACTCTTCACCTCGACCTCATGTGGCAGGCCTCATTATCATCACCATTTTACACATGTAAAACTGGTGTGCAGACAGGGAACTTGCTCAAGGCCCCATGGCTACAAAGCAGCACTGCTGGGATGTGAATCTCTAATCTAAGCCACAGTTCACACCCCTCGCCACCACAATATACTGCCTCCAGGCAGGCAGGAACACTCGAGAAGCAGGTGATGCATGCAAAGAACAGGGCGTGAGAAATTCGGAACCCTCACTCTCATTTCTGCTTTCCTTAACCTGCTGTGTGACCTGAGATGCAGCGTTTAACCATTAACCCTGTGCTACCCAGGAAGGAAGCCACTGGCCACAGGTGATGACTCCGCACTTAAAATGTGAGTGGTATGAACTGACATGTGCTGTGAGTGTGAGATACACACCAGATTTCCAAGACTTAGGATGAAAAGAGTATGAAAGAACTCATTAATAATTTTAAAGTGTTGGTTACATGTTAAAACGATAATATTTGAGGTATACTGGTTTAAATAAGATACATTATTAAGATGAATTTTACCTGTTTCTCTTTACCTTAGAAAATAATATCACATACGCAGCTTGTATTATATTGGACAGTGCTGATTTAACCTCTTTGAGCCCTATTCCCCATCTAAACAATGGAGTGATAGCTATACTTCCTATCCCACATTGCTAGTGATACGGTTGGCTACGTCCCCACCCAAATCTTATCTTGAACTGTAGTTACCGTAATCCCCAGGTGTCATAGGAGAGACCTGGTGGGAGGTAATGGAATCATGGGGGCAGTTACCCCCATGCTGCTGTTCTCATGATAGTGAGTGAGTTCTCATGAGATCTGATGGTTTTATAAGGGGCTTTTTTCTCTTTGCTCAGCACTTCTCTCTCCTGCCGCCTTGTGAAGAAGGATGTGTTTGCTTCCCCCTCTGCCATGACTGTAAGTTTCTTGAGGCCTCCCCAGCCATGTGGAACTGTGAGTCAGTTGAACTTCTTTTCTTTATAAATTACCCAGTCTCAGGCAGTTCTTTATAGCAGTGTGAGAATGGATTAATACAGCTAGAATATTTCTAAAAGTACCCAGTACTATAAGAAAATAAGGTGTTATTAGTATTGGCTCCCCTTTGTCTTCTGGAGATTGGGGGGTCCTGGTTTTTTTTGGCTGGAGCCACAAATCTAACGCTTGGAAAGGCTGACAGTGTTTCTGACTTGGTGCTTCATGGGAGACTGAACTCAAGGCTTAGCACATGAAAATAAGCCTCGGTCAAAGCAGGGGCCGGGGCCGAGGGGCTGCATGGAATAGGCAGGATATCAGCTGTAAGGCATTTGGGATGCTCGAGGCTTTGCCTCCAGAGAGAGGCCTCTCTGCCCAGCCTGTTCTGGTTTCTGCTGTGTTTGGCAATACTAGTAACAATTCTGAGTGTCCAGTGTGTGCTACTTACTTTACTGACACCATCTCCAGCTCTCACAAAGCTCTAATATTAGTCTCCTTTACAGACGGAGATATTTGAAAATCAGAAATGTTAAATAATCTGCTCATAGTGAGTGGATAAGCTATTACTGAAAGTGGGGTCTGCCATTGAAACCATGTCTTTTAAACATCCTTGCACCATGCTGTGCCTGTAGATTGCCCACTTGCTGGGCACTCTACCATCAAGTGGGAAGGTGGGAAGCTGTGCAGGAAATGACCAGAATTTCTCTAGTGGCCACTTCCTAGGGTTCTGTCCAAGTAAAAAGCAGAAGAGAGACTTCTGGAAGGAATCATGGGAGAGGATGGAGGGCCCTTCAGAAAGCATCTACACCAGTGACTGCCAACCATGGCCACACATCAGCATCACCTGGGAGCTTTAAAAAATGATGATACCTGCATCCCACCCCCAGACTCCAGTGTAACTGCTCTTGAGGGAAGCCTGAGTGTCTTTACAAGCTCCCCAGGTGATGTCAATGTGTGGCTAGGGTCAAGAGCCAGTGTTCTCTGGTGAGGCCAACCACTTCAATAACCAGATGAGGAGACTGAAGCCCCAGAAGACACTAGCTGGGCCTTTGCTACTAGCCAGCTGTATGACCTGGTCTTAGCCTTTCCTTACTGTGCAATGAGGATAACGATGGGCCAAGACCCGTCCTTAAGTACCTTTCAATGAGTCTGCTCATTGCAAAGGTTCAAACAATAAAGGAGGTTCTAATTACCCCCTTGGTTACCCTGAAAATTCCATTTTCTGGAGCAGCCTATTCTAACCTCAGCTTCTGCAGTCATGTCAACTAGGACAAGTCTTGTTTCCTCTCTGAACCTCAAGGCCTCCATCAGTCAAATGAGGGTAATTCTACCTAGACCTGAGGATCCTACATTATTATGAGGATCATGCACAATAATGTCAGTAGAAATTGCTTTGCCAACACAGGCCGACCTGGTGTTGGTATTATTCTACAAGGATTTAGGTCAACTGAGGATTGATTCTGAGGTACACGGAAGGTGGGGCAGACTGCATAATGTGATCATGGCTAAATCATATCTTTGGACCAGGAAGGGATCTAATAGTAGTGATCAACTGTGTTCAAGAGGCCAAGAGAAGACCACAAATGTTTGACCTGCTGCTGGAGACATGGAATCCATTCTTGCTCTCCACTCTTGGCTCAGGCTGGTCCATTGTCCCGGCCACCTTTCATTTCCTCAAAGAGCCCAACTCTTTCTATCTCTGAGCCTGCCCTGGGGCCCATAGTGTTAGGGGTTCCTCTCAGGAGCCCTGGGTATGCACCATGCCCATGAAGATGGCTGAGCTTCCAACAGTCCTGCTTCTCAGATGGGGAGAGTAAGGCACAGAGAAATGTGGTTCACTGAGGGCCAAACTGTGGTGAGAGGTACGACTCCCCAGTTATGGCAGTGTCTGAATCTCCAGAACCTGTGAATATGTTACTTATGTGGCAAAAGAGACTTCGCAGATGTGATTAAGGTTAAGGATCTTGTGGTGGGGAGGTTATCTTGGCGAGCCTGATGGAATCACATATCATTAACGTAATCACAGGGCTTATAAGTGAAAGAAGGAGGCAGGAAAGTCAGAGTCAGAAGGAGATGTGATGAAGGAAGCAGAGGTATGAAGGAAAGCGGGGAGAAGGAAACAGAGATCTGAAGATTCTATCCTTCTGGCTTTAAAGTTGGAGGCAGGGGCCACGAGCCAAGGAATGTAAGCATCCTCTAGAAGCCAGGAAAGGTAGGGAAATGGATTCTTCCCAAGGCATCCAGAGGGAATGCAGCCCTGCCGACACTATGATTTTAGCCCAGTAAGACTCATTTCAGGCTTCTGACCTCCAGAGTTTTAAGCATAAATTTGTGTTGTTTTAACCTTCTAAGTTTATAGTAATTTATCACAGCAGCCATAGGAAACTAATACAGCGGGAGAGCTTGGGCTTCGGCTTTGTATCCAGAGATCTTTTCCACACGTGTCGCAGGAGAACTGGAACAGCTCACAGGACAGCTGCAGGGACAGTGAGCCTACTGTTGGGGAGAAGCCCCTTCCAGAGCTTGGAGCACCAGAGAGGGGCTGGGCTCTATTTCTGTCTTAGCCACTCACAGAGCTCCTCATTCTGGAGCCTTAGTCCCTCATCTGCAAGGGGTTGAGTTCTTCACTGGTAGGTTCCTTCCAGCCTTCACATTCTAGGATGCTATGAGTCCAGCCCATCACCCTCCCCTAGCCTGCAAACTTCTGCTGTGGGACAAACTGCTATTTTCCTTACACTTCCAAGTGGGTATAGCAGTATGATGGGAAAATTGGCTCCAGAGGCAGACAGACAGACCTGCATTTGTACCTAGTAACCTGGGCAAATTACTTAGCCTCTTGGAGCATTGGTGTCCCCATTTGGAAAACATGGATAATAATTTTTACCATATATAGTTGTAGGGGGTTAAATTGGATCAGAGGGTAATGTGCTTAGTACTGGGCTGGGCACTTGGTGACGATGATGGTTATAATTACATGGCAGGCTTGAGGAAGAGAGCATGAGAGACCCACTCACCCCTGCTGACAATCCTGGCAAACTGTGCAGAAGTGGGCAAGGTGGAGACCAGCCTGGTGGGCCATGAGCTGAGGTTGTTACAAGCTGGGAGGGATGGTGCTACTGGCTGGGGATATCTGACACTTGGTACTAAGTGGGGCTGGGAAGCTGGACCCTCTGCATTGGGCTTTTAAGGGAGATGGTGATCCTGAGTTGTGTGCGTGTTGGGAGTGGTCACTGGGTAGCCACTGGGACCAGCCAGGATTGTTCATACTTACTCAAATGGGTCGCTGGGGTCAGCTTTCTGCAGTTCTGGAGGGATCGGGATCCGCTTGTAGTACATCTCCCAGTCAAAGGCTCCCCGCATGGCATCCCCTGCCTGTGTCTCGTACCGAAAGTCGTCATGGTCAATTACATCAATCATCGGGCACACAATGGTCTTGCGGTTCCGAGCAATGCGGTCTGAAGAAGCCAAGAGATGCCTATCAGATGAAGCAGGATGGGGGAGCAGCTAAGTGCACCATCCTGTTCTGCAGCTTACTTGTATTTTTAACATTTCTGAACCCTCAGTTTGACAATCCATGGAGGGGAAGGGAGACCGCAAGCTTTAAGCAAGAGGGACCGAGGCTCTCATCTCAGTCCTTTTACTCTCCATGGGGCCCTGAGGCAGCTGCACAAATAATATCTCCAAACCCCAGTGTTCTCCTCTATGCAATGGGTTAAGAAGAGGCTCTGCCTCATAGGTTATGAGGACTGAACACAGTATGTTTGAAAATGCTTAGCATACGTGCCTTATTATTAGCATAATGATCAGTACCACTATGGAAAAAGATTGATTTCCTTCTGGGAAGGCCCCTGCTCTAGTCCTGCGAGGCTCCTCATTCCAAGTCCTGAGCTTGATTTACGGCCCAAAGCAGTAGGCACCCCAGCACTTTCCTTCATAGCAGACTATGTGCCCCTAACAGCTCACTGGCACCCTAGGCTGTAATCAGTGAGCAAATGGCCCTCCTTGCAAGAATTCAGCTCAACTCTTTCAATCATCGGAACTATGGATGGGGGAATGAACTGCCCCAGGAAGTTTGAGTTCCTCAAGACTGGAGGTATGTAAGCAGAGCCTGGTGGACCAACACCCTGCAGGGATGCCATAGGCTGGGTGATTCCAAAGGCAAATGGGGGGTCTTGACTTAGATGGCTTATGGTCCCTTTTAGGCCTGGGAGAAGCTGATTCTAGAAAATCGAGTCTGTCCAACCTACCAACACAATTCCAGCTTTGGTTTGCTCTGCCCTTCTTCTTTGTGCCAAGAAGCCCTGACCACAGCTGGGGGGTAACAGTGAGCTACTGGGTCAGACAATCTGCTGTGGGAGACAAGTGCGCTGTGCTCAATGCCTGGTTGCTTTGGGCCAGAAGTCAAATTCGAGGCTCAGAAATGGGAGCCTGGTAGGGCCAGGGCAGCCAGCAGCTGCCTGGGGCCCAAGCTTCCTTCATCAAGTGATAGCACATTTTTCTTCCAGGAAAGAAAACAGCATTTTTGCTTTTTCCTAAACTGCAAGGCACGGTCCATAGGTGGGGTCATGAAATTGATTGTAAGTGCATTTGTAATGAACCAAAAAACAATACTAAATATCAGGCTGCATTTCAGGTGATAAGGGATACTGTGACAGGTGATACTCTTTCAGGAACATGTTTCAGTCATACTGCATGAGTGTGTACATCTGTGTACTGGATTGAGATGCCCAAGGTAGTTCTTACTGGGGCACATGGTTTAAAGAGTTTGAGAAATACTGTTTTTGGCAGTATACCCCCACATGTGGATCAGGGGCCATCAGTGCCAGATGCACCTGGGGGTGTGTTTAAAAAACTCACGTGCCCGCCCCCGACCCAGGCCCATTGAATCAGAATCTCTGGAGGTTGACTTGGATTTGCCTTGTGGACAGATTCCCTGGGGATTCTTAATGAAGCTTAAGAATCTCCTCCAGAGAAAGATCTAGAGTAGGGCCTCCCATTTAATTGTTCATGGCCGTTCAGCAGACTTCATGTCCAAGGAGGGTTGGGGCTGAGGACACAGTGCCCTGCTGGCTGCTGGCTGATTGTGGGAGGCATGAGGTCAAGGTAGCTTCGGAAGGCAGTGTTCTAAGGCACTGTGCCCACCTGGGGACAGAATGCCTAGGTTCAAATCCTGGTTGGTTTTCTCACCTCTTAGCAGTATAATCTTCGATAAGACTATCTGATGTCTCTGAGCCTCTGTTTCCTTGCTGAGAAAGGGGAGGAAGACAGCACCTATCTCATGGGGCCTCTGTGAGGTCCAAGTGGGATGATGGAGCCACGGCACTCAGTGCAGCCTCTGGCACATAGTCAGCACTCAGCGACACTCTCCATGACCAGGATTACTGAGGGCAGCTCAGAAGTGGGAGTGGAAGGCTGAGCATCTCCCTCACTCTGTGCCTCTCAGTTTTCTCGTTTGCAAAAAGTGGATAATGATGCCTGGTCTGCCTACCTTACCAGGCAATGGTCAAATTCAAATGTTAATGTGGCTGAGAAAGTGAATGGGTTATGAGAGCCGTGATAATGATGATGATGATGATGATGATGATGATAAAAAAGGAAATGATGATCAACAGTGGCTTCCCATAGGGAGGATGAATCCTTCTCAGGCTCAGAAATGTGTGTTCTCCAAAGGAGGCAGAGTGAGCTATGCATGGAGGTGTTAATGGTTTCACAGACAAAAGCCATGATGCGCTCTGTCAGCTGCTGACATTAGCAGGGACAGACTTTTAAATCTACATCACTGGTTCACATTTCTACTGGAAGAAGCAAAAAACAAAACAACAACAACAAAAACCAACAAGGGGATGTTTCTTCCATGTATGTCTGCAGATTATGAAAACTGCCCTCATATATTTCCATAGAAACAGAGTTAAGGGCTATTTAGACTACAAGCTCAGCTTCGAGCCCCACCACTTCATTCTCTTTATGAGTCACTGTATGACCCTACAAATGGGTTGTTCCTTCAGGACTATAAATTAGGCAATTTATGGTGAGGCTTTTTTCTTTTTTCTTTCAGTAATGAGAGGCAAATGCAGAATATCTCTTGGTTTAATTAAATAAACAGTTTACCAGGAATTCTGGGTTATATCCTTTCTCCAGCCCAGTAAGATCGTAGACCGCTGGGGTCAGAAGTACAGAATCTAATAAGAAAGTTCCTTGCTGATCTGTGTTACAGATTTGCGGGATTATCTTTCTGTGTGTTTGTGTGGGTTCTGCTTTCTGTCCTCTCCCCTGAATGGTGGCATTCCCTAACCAGTG
Source organism: Pan paniscus (assembly GCF_029289425.2). Classification (NCBI taxonomy): domain Eukaryota; kingdom Metazoa; phylum Chordata; class Mammalia; order Primates; family Hominidae; genus Pan; species Pan paniscus. The sequence goes on along the minus strand of NC_073253.2, from coordinate 149,584,897 downwards.
CTTCTCAAAGTGTGGTCCCTGGACCAGCAGCACTGGCATCACTGGAAGCTGGGTAGACATGCAACTTGTGAGGCTCCACCCCGGGCCTCCTGGATCAGAAATTGTGGATAGGGGCCAGCATCTGTGTTTTCACAGTCTTTCAGGTGATTCTGATGCACGCTCAAGTTTGCCCTAAACTTCAGTCCTCTTTGCTCCCTAAGCATTCTGTAGTGCAGAGCTTACCCATCCTTTCTTAAGTTCATTTTTCTCTCCAGAATGATAACTCTTCCCCAGTCTGCCTCCAGCCCTGGCTGTGTCCCTCACCTGACTCCCAGTCTCAACAGGACAGTTCCTCTTCCATGTCTGCCTCTCAGCACCAGCACACTGCCCTCATCAAAACCGAACTCCTCAAGATTCAGGCCTGATTCAGGCATGTTTCACCCAGCCTCCAGTCTTCCCATCTCCCTCCTCTCTGTAGGCTGTGGTGGAGGGCTACTGGATCACGCTGCCCTCTCTACAGCCCTTCCCTGATATCTGCCAGGAACTCTTATTTAAAAGGAAGTGAATACAGGGAGGCAATGTAGAACCGCGAAGGAGAATAGACTTTGGAGCCCGACAGATGGTGACTTTGACACTTATGGCTCAAGGGGACAAGTGAGTCTTCAGTATCTCAGAATCTTAGTTTGTTTTACTACATAAGGGGTATACTTTTGACCTGCATGGTTTTGTGAGAATTAGATAATGCTTATAACTGCCTGGCTCACAGTGGCAGCACAGTCTATGGTCACTCTTCTAAGTTGACATGATGATGTCCCCCACAGTTTGGCTATTAACAGCAAACAGCATGGGCTTGCTTTGCAATAAAATGAAGTAATCTGAGGAAAGCAGTCATGTCACTAGATGCTAATGTGCTGTGTGACTTTGGGTAAGTCACTTCGCCTCTCTGAGTCTTAACTTCTCTGTGAAATGAAGGGACAGGACTGGCTGGATTTTAATTTTGAGCACTCCTGAACTTCTGAATCCCTCATGGCACCTGGCATTGTGCTGGGGGCATCTCGAACAGGCAAGGGAAGGCTTATGGATGGCTCCCTGCAGCAGGAGGGGGCCACTGGCACTGGGTCATTGCAGTTTGCCTCCCTCCAAGTGGGAGGGGCTCCCTTACCGAGCAAGGGGGGAAGCCAGTTGACATTGGCTTCACAGTGTGAATCCAAGAATGTGATGACATCCCCAGTTGCCACTGAGGCCCCCAGCATTCGGGTCCTTATCAGCCCTTCCCGTTTCTTGGTTCGAAGAATCCTCACACTGGGGAAAAGGGCCATGTAGTCTTCAAGAGGCTTCTTCAGGTGCTCTATGAGACAGAAGAGGACAGAAGAGTGAGAACAGTTGCTTAGTAGTCATCCTTATGACTCCTCCCTTACATGTGAACTGCACTTCACAGTCTAGACACAGCTTTCCTGTACACTGCCTCACTAGACCTTTCAGACAGGGAGAAGAAGGGCAGTGTTCTCATCACCTGTGTACTACAGATGGAGAAATTAAGGCTTAAAGAGGTCCAGTGATGGTGCCACGACCTGGAACACAGAGAGATCTTCTGTCCAAGGGTGTGAACATTTGTGGTTATGCCTGACTGGGAACCATTCCCTCATCTTCTGGTAACAATATTTTTATTTTTATTTGAGACACTGCCCCTTCCCTTCTCAGTCCATCAGACTTTGGTGGGGCTGACCCCATTCCCTGGGTCCAACATGTAGTATAGGCCTGACCAGTCAGGGCATTCCATTCCCTTGGCCACAGTGATTGTTTCAGGGATGGTCATGTGACCTTGTTTGGTTCAAATAATGGGTCCTGAGAATATTCTGCAGGATTATTGAAAAATGAGGCCCTTTCCTTTTGCTAGCTGGTTGGCCCTAAGTTTGGAGCCACTCGTGACATCTTTGGTGAAACGAGGTGATGAGAGGTGGTAGGCGAATATGCTGAGACTGAAGCCAACCTGTAAAAATACGAGTCAAGACATGGATAGAGAGAGAAACATTGTCCTGATGACATTTCAGTTCCCTAGACCCACGTGCCTGAAGCAGACAGACTCCTAGATGCTCTTATTACACAAGACAGCAAATTCCTCTCCTTGCTTATCCTAATGTGGGCTGGATTTCTGCCCCAAGTCTGGATAAATTGTTTTGAATAAATATCAAAGACAGTCTCTTTCTCCTAAAAGTCTCAGCCTCAATGTTGGTGTCTCTTGATTTTAATCAGGCTTGGGGTCCTTTACGAAGACTGCAAAAGAAACCTACAGCATACATCATATTTAATGATGAAATGTGGAATGCTTTCCTCCTCTGATCAGGAGAAAAGCTGTATGCTTTCACAACATCTATTCAATATTGTACTAGAATTCCTAGCCAGTGTAACTGGTAAGAAAAAGAAAAGGCATAAGGATTAGACATACGGCCAGTAAATTCCTGGGTTTGCTGTGGAAACATGATGGTTTCCTTCTTCTAGCTGTGTTTCCCCAGTTTCTGACAATCATATACTACCATCTAGATTTTTGCCACATTCATCTACTTTACTACAATTTACTTAGTTGTTTTAAAAGTCAACTAAATTTTACAAGGTAAACTTTTTATTAACTTTATCTTAAAAGGAAACTTTAAACACCATAGATGAAAAATTGGTATCATTTCTAATAAAGAGCTAATAATTAAAAATCTCCAACAAATAAGAATTTGTTGTAAGATTTTAGATTTCTACCAGATACTCCTGCCTCTCCACAACTATGAGCTTAAAGTCTGCCCTCTCTTCATCAAGGAGGGAGCTGTGGAAAACCAACCAAGGCTCCTCATTTGAGGTGATCAGAAGAATGAAAAAGAATTGAAAAGAGAAGGCTTTCCCTCCACATTATCCAGTGTTACTTTTAATGCAAAGTCTCTGAACCACCTGTAATATTTTAGGTGTGACTTAAACTCACTTCTGGGCCAGGCACTGTGCCTATAATCCCAGCACTTCAGGAGGCTGAGGTGGGGGGAACGCTTGAACCGGGTTGAGGCTGCAGTGAGCCATGATCGAGCCACTGCACTCCAGCCTGGATGACAGAGCAAGAACCTGTCTCAATGAATGAATGAATGAATGAGTGAAAAAAATGACTTTTGTGCTGGTACACTTAGGGAAACACTGTTTCCATCACTTTGATTTTTGTCACCAGGAACTTCATTGAGATGAAGTGTGTTTCGTGTTATGTTGTCTGGCATCTTGTAGGCAGGAGAAATTAGAATACAGAGAAAAGATGATCTACATACATACAACCAGAGGCTAGAAGGCTAAAAAATGCTCCAGGTCTTTTCTTGCTTGTGCACAAAGATTAATATGGATTCCCTCGCCCTTTCCCACTTCTCTTTGGTACACTGACTCTGTAGAAAGCAGAAATCAATTTGCCCTAATTGAGGGACTAAATCTTTCCAAAAGAGACTTTCTTGGGCAACAAGACAAGAAAGCAAGAGGCATGATCACACTCCAAATATGCTGCTGTTTGGGCAGGAACACTATGTTCGAAAAAAGAAAAAAATCCATAGTCATTGTCTGTGACCACCGCTTCTTCTTGGCTGGGTTCAACTGATAGGTCATTACAACGAGAATGAGATAATCTCCTGTACCACACACCACTACTCCCATCAGAGGGAGAAATATCACCCTGGCTGGCTCTAATCATTGAGGCCCCTGCTTGGGCAAAGCCCCATCGCTAAATCACCCCGAATGCAGATGGCCACAGTCATTACAGAGTGACCAATTAAGGCCTTCTGACAGCTTGTGGTAAAGTCAGAGCAATTATTTAGGGGCAATTATGCTTCTCTTGTCCTTATTAGACAGCGCATTTACACAAAATCGGGCCGTTGCCCTATTTTACCACACCATCTTCCTAGATGAGGACATTTCATAAAGGCATAGAGTTTTAGAGCTGGGAGGGACTTTAAATGAAGATGATGATGATTATGATGACAATTATAGGGAACAATTATAGAGCCCCTGCTTGCATGCGAAGCTCCCTATTTAATCTACATTATCTCTGATACCCACACCACCACTACAAACTGGGTACTATAGAAGGAGATGCCGAGGCTCAGAGTGGATGATATGAGCTGCTCAAGGAACATAGTTTATAAATGATGATGCCAAGGTCTAAGATTCACCCTGCTTGATTGTAAAAGAGCAGGCTCTTGCTACTGCACCAAACTTCATGTCTGCCTCGCTTTAGTTAGTCCCTTCATTCTACCCAGAGAAGAGCAGGGAGAGCCAGAGAAGTTAAATGTACCTGGAATCAAACAGTGGGTCCTTGACACAGCATGATTATAACCTAGCTCAGAGCTTTTTCCAGCCTCAGATTTACGCCGGCTTCATAAGCCCTAAGGCAGGGCTGATAACCTGCCTTCACCAAAGTGCCTACACTGATGGGTTTGCAAGGGACACCTAAAGCTCTGTTAAGAAAGATTCTGAGGCTGTATCCTGGCTCAGTATGAAAGTGTCAGGACTGAGAAGAGACGCCTCAGTGTCTGACACAGCATCCCTAATGCCACATACTCAACACCCCTATTCTAGGGGCTGCCCTGATTGTAAACAGCACAGAACTGTTTTTATCCTTATTACCCCTAATTTAATAATGACTCAGAGCCATCCAATAGACACCGAGGCTGATTCTGAAGGTGGGAAAGCCCATCATTGTAAGGCATTACACAGGTGTTAGATGAGCACTTATCAGAGCTGACAGATGGATTCTGTGGCACACACATCTGGTGCCCCGCCCATACCCCCTCTCAGCATTTGGTCTCATGCCTGCCTGCCCGCGACCTGCCAGCATCTGCCATTCTGCCCCAGGGGCTGCCGAGGTCCATGTGTCAGACCTTGGCCAACAACCCCCTGAGCTCCCTCACCCCTCAGGTGGGATGACACTGAGCACATGCTCCATGCTGGCTCCCAGAATTCTCAGTGGACCATGCATGGCCGCCCGCAGTGCTGCCTGTCCCGCAGTACTGCCTGTCCCAGGCACTCTTCCTGGAGGCCCCTCTTTCTGTTCTTACTTATGTACTTTCTTGCTGATATTTCCTGGCATCTCCTCCCAAATAAACTATTTGCACTGTCCCAGAATCTGCTTCAGAAAACCCAAACTCAGATTCCAAGTAGCAGGCATGACTTAGAAGATCTCCAAAGCTGAATGCATGATTCCATGAAGCTCACAGTGATTACTTCAGCATAGCAACGTGTAGTTCTTTGGTGCCCACTTTCTCCAAACAATGGCTAACACGTTTTTTAGTACTCACTCGAACCACAGCCCCAGAAGCTTTACACCTGTTTAATCCTTTAATATTCACAAAACCTCTATGACGCTAGTCACTAATTAGTACCCTGATTTTGCTGATGAGGAAACTGAGGGCGCAGAGAGGTTAAGTAACTTTTCCAAGCTCCACACAGTAAGTGGCAGGTATCAGATTAAAACCCAGGCAATCTGGCTCCAGAGTCTGTAGTTTTCTTTGTTAAACTTTAAACATTAAGAATCACTGCAAACATATTTAAAAAGTAGAATAGAATGATGAACCTTCCATAGACCCATCCTTTAGCTTTATGTCTCTTGTTTCATCTCTGTCCCTGCCCACGGGATGATCTGGAAGCGAATGGAGTCTGTACTTGTAATCACCAAGCTGTAAGAGAAGAGCCCAGGGGATTAACGGAGAAGGATGTAACAACTTCAACTTGTATAACTCTTGTTCCTCTGCCAAGAACACTCCCAGTAAGTTAATAGAAGAGCCCAGGGGATTAACGGAGAAGGATGTAACAACTTCAACTTGTATAACTCTTGTTCCTCTGCCAAGAACACTCCCAGTAAGTTATCTCAGTGTTGGGCAGGCAGTAACTTCTCAGGAAATACTTGATTATCCCACGGGACTCCTCAGAGCCAATGCGAGGAGAATGGGGCAGGCAGGTAACATCACTTCTGATATTACTGGAGAGAAAACTGAGACCTAGGGAAGGGAAAGCCTTGCCCCAACTCTCTCAGCTGGTGAGGTCTGAGTGAGGCCAGAACTCAGGGCCCACGCTTCCCACAGTCCTCTCTACATGCTGTCCCGAGTGTGTGCACACGTGTGTGTGTTTACACACACACACACACACACTGTGGTGTGTCTGGGGCCTCTGGCTCTCTTGATTCCTGGCTTAAAGTGGACCCTCTCCCTCCTATCTGGTCTGAAGGGTTCTTAGGACTCCGATGATGGTTCTACCGGATGGACTGTGGCACAAGGAGGAGTTGTTGTGGCTTGAATCATGTCCCCCAAAAAGACATATTGAAGTCCTAACCCCTGGTTGTTGTGAATGTGGCTTTATTTGGAAACAGAGTCTTTGCAGATGTAGTTATGTTAAGATGGGGTCATACTGGATTAGGGTGGGCACTCATCCAATGGCTGGTATATTTTTAAGAAGAGAGAAATCTGGACCCAGACACACAGAGAGGATACTGTGTGACGATGGAGGCAGAGACTGGAGTAGTGAGTCTATGAGCCAAGGAATGCCAAGGCTTGCCAGCAATACCAGAAGCTGGGAACAGGCATGGAATCCTCCCGAGGACTTCAGAGACAGCATGGCACTGATTTTGGACTTGGAGGCTCCAGAACTGTGAGAGAATGAACTTCTGTTTTAAGCCATCCAGTTTTTGGTTCTCTGTTACAGCAGCCCTAGGGAACTAAGATAGGAGCAGTAAGATTCTCACACACCGGCACTGTGACAGTGACATGGCAGGAATACAGCCTGCTGGCGGCCTCTGCTGAGCCTGGTCTGGAGCACTGCACTCCACGGCCTACTGCACCGGCTAGGGCTCGCCCCTCTGTAGTCTAGTCTGTTTGTAGCAGTTTGAGCAGTCTTTAAAAGCAGCAGTACGTTGCATCTTGTCACTCTTCCACTCTCCTGCTTAAATTTAAACCCTTCAATGGCTTCCCCTGGCTCTTGGAAGAAAGGTCATATGGCAAGGTGTGCACAGTCAGTCTCTGTTCCTCTTCAGCCTCATCTTGCCCCCTCCCTCAATGATGCTCCCTCCCTTACTATCTTATTTCTGGTGTTCAAAGGCCCCAGGATGTCTCCTTCAGCCTCAGGTTCTCTGCCCATGCTCGTCCTTCTACCTGGATTGGTTGACATCCCAAGGCCTCCATACAATTCCTCCCAGTTAACTCCTGCTCATCCTTCAGATCCCAGTGCCAATTCAACTCCTTACAAAGCCTTTCTTGATGTACCCAAACCACAGCAGGTTCCTAGGTCAGCCCCTTGCAAAGGCCTGGAACTCATCCTTCAAGGCACTCAGCTCAGATTACCCTGCATATTTATGGAATTCCTCACTGTCTCTTTCACTCAACCCTAAGCTTATGAGGGCAAGTTCTGTGAATGCTCCTCTCACCAGGGTGTCCTCGTGCCTAGCACCCAAGCCAGAGGCGTCTGTGAACCTTCATCTCATCTGATTTTCACAACCCTGTGAGGGAAGCAGGTCCCAGTTCAACACCTTCACTTCAAGACAAGGTCCAGAAAACACTTCTTGTCCAAGGCTACACAGCTAACAAGTTATGTGCTGAAGACAGGACTCAGATACAGTTTGCTTCGTTCAGGAATCTTCACTACTCTGTGTAATCAGATCAATTCCCAAGTGGAATATTTCAGAGTTTCAATCTCTGATGCCACTGAGCCTTGCAGAAACAGCACTGAGGAGCACCAAAAGTAGAAGAGCTCTACTGTCCCATGCTCTGGCAGGACGCAGAGCATCTGGGAGAGCACCCCATGGAGCAGCCCAAGAGGGAAGAAGAGGAGGAGCAGCAGAAGGGAAGCAGGGAGGGGGCCACCAACCAGATGAGTCAGCAGCATCACCAGCGTTGGTTCTCTGGCTGCTGGGGTGCTGCTAACCGTGCAGAGGCTTGGACTGGCTCTGGGACCTGTAGGTGTCCCGGGTCTTGTCAAATCTTGGCTCTGCTTGGCTTCTGCTCTTAAAGCACCATAGTTCATCTGTTTCCTGGGATAGACTTATTCACTTGTAAATCTTGGTGTGTCACAAGGTACTGGCAATCCATTTGGAGAGAGAGGAGGGTACACATTAGTAAACAGCATCATCTTTTATCCTGTTTTGATACTCCGGTGTTTCCAACCAAAGGAAATGTTAAGATGAGGTGGGCCCTCACCTTTATCATCGTCAAGATTTGTCAGGTGCTTACCACATGCCTAGGCCCTGTTGCTGTCTATCATACACATTGCTTCATTTCATTTTTTTTGGGTTTTTGTTTGTTTGTTTTTGAGACGAGGTCTCACTTTGTCACCCAGGCTGGAGTGCGGTGGTGCCATCTCAGCTCACTGCAGCCTCCGCTTCCTGGGTTCAAGTGATTCTCCTGCCTCAGCCTCCTGAGTAGCTGGGATTACAGACCTGCACCACCATGCCTGGCTAATTTTTGTATTTTTTGTAGAGATGGGGTTTCGCCATGTCGGCCAGGCTGGTCTCGAACTTCTGATCTCAAGTGATCCGCCCACCTCGGCCTCCCAAAGTGCTGGGATTACAGGCATGAGCCACTGTACCTGGCCTCATTTCATTCTTGTGACAACTCTCTTAGTGACCACTCTCTTGTGACAACTTTCTTAGACAAAGAGAAAATGAGTCTCATAGAAGTTCTGTGTGAATCTGTTTTCAGACAGCTGGTAGGTGACAGCCAGGAATCACAGCAGGTATTTCTGATTCCAAAGCTGTTATTATTAACCATGCAACTACACCACCTCTCAATGCCCTCAGTCTCTCTATTCTGCCTGGCAAATACCAGTTTCCAACCCTAGTCCTCTAGGATGTCTAAGGCTTTCCCTTGCTTGAAAAACTTATAGACAGGTAAATATAAACAGCAGGAAAATTAAAAAGACAAGTTGAGAAGGAAAGCTATGTTTATATCAGGACAGGTTTGGCAGGTGAAATGCACAGGCATTTAAGCATCATTTACTGTTTGGAAAAGGGAAACAGATCAGCCCTTCAGGAAAGACATACTTTTTCCGGCTCAGAGCCCCAGGAGGAATTTTAGAGAGTGGCAGAGCTGAAAGGAAGCTCAGAGTTCAGCTAGAGGACCTTTGTTTTACTTTGACATGAGTCCGCTCGTAAGACAATTTCAGGCATAATGGACACTTTTGATGAGCAGCTTGGAAAGCCGGCCATTTCTTTTTTTTCCCTTCCTTTCCTCCTCCTCTTCTTTTTGATAACAGCTTTACTGAGATATAATTCACATATTATGCAATTCACCCATTTAAAGCATACAATTCAATATCAACCAGCCATTTCTTGCACCATTGAAAGCAGAGAGCCGACTGAACCTCAGCGAGAGCATCTCTGCTGAGGAGAATTCAGTCCAGTTTAATCAAGAAAGCATTTCCTGAGCTCCTGCTGTGCCAGGATCTATGCTGGGTACATTCCTTTCTGGTGATCTCACACAGTGGTTTTCAAAGTGTGAGTCCAGACCAGATGCATCAGCATTATTTGGGAATTTAGTAGAAATGTCCATTCTTAGGCCTCACCTTAAACCTACTGAAGCAGATGGGTGGGGCCCACTGAGCCGGATTTTAACAAGCCTTCCCTGTGATTCTTAGGCATGCTAAAGGTTTGAGGGTCAGATCACTCGTGTGACATAATGCCAAAGCTGAGTTTAGAAAAATCAACCTAGGCCATCTTGATCATATTAGGAACTCTAAATGATCAAAACCAGAATCCCATGTTTCCTGATAGAATAATGGAAAAATGAAGTTCTTTTTTTTGTTTTTTTTTTTTGAGACTGAGTCTCTCTCTTTTTTTTTTTTTTTGAGACGGAGTCTTGCTCTGTCACCCAGGCTGGAGTGCAGTGGCACGATCTCGGCTCACTGCAACCTCCGCCTCCTGGGTTCATGCCATTCTCCTGCCTCAGCCTCCTGAGTAGCTGGGACTACAGGTGCCCGCCACCACTCCCAGCTAATTTTGTTTTTGTATTTTTAGTAGAGACGAGGTTTCAACATGTTAGCCAGGATGGTCTTGATCTCCCGACCTCATGATCCGCCCGCCTCGGCCTCCCAAAGTGCTGGGATTACAGGTGTGAGCCACTGTGCCTGGCCAAAACTGAAGTTCTTTAAGGAATCCAAGACTATTCTGCCCCCTACCCCAGCAAACCTGCGAGCGGGTGGGTGCTGGCTTGGGTGCCCTCCCATCCCTCCTCCTGTCTCTCAGCACAGCCCTCAGATTCACACTGGTCTCCACCTAGCCTGGCTGCTCTGTTTCCGTCCTCTCACCTTCAAGTGAGAAAAGGTCTGACAAATGAACACATATCCCAATAGGGCTCACAGCAAAGGTTATCAAACCTCAGTCCCAAGAACCCCCAGGGAAACTGGTTTCCACACAGATGCTGAGGTAGTCTCACAGATTCTGATTCTACATGTCTGGGAACAGTGGCTTTCAAACCTTTGACTGTGACTCATAGAAAGAAATACATTTTACATCATGACCTGAAACAAATATATACAAAAGTATACACACACATATAACTGAAATACAAGGTGTGATTCACTGGGATACATTTATTTTTTTCTATTCTATCCTCTTGTATTCTATTTTTGTTAAAATCCTGGACATGATGACCCTGTAAACTGATTTTATGACCTTCCAATGGGTCTACTCCTACCATCTGAAAAACCCTGGCCTAGGGCACAGCCTGGAACCTATAATGTTAAAAGGTGGCCCACTTGATCCTGAGACAGGTGGTCCTCTGCCACGGCCCCTGACCCAAGGCTAGTACTCTGCATGACATACCATGGTTACTATTGCTATTGTTATTAGCCTTCTGAGAATGGACAACAATGTGCCCAGGGTTTTATACACAGGACTATCATTGCATTGCTTACCTCAATAGATCATTACCAGAATCATTTTCTGTTGACTTGAGATCTCTGAAGTACCAATAGGTGGAGGAAGAGGTTATTCCCAAATAGCCAATTTCCTTCTCCCAAAGACTCCAGAGGGCCTTTTTTAGTTGTCTTTCCTACCACCATAAGAGTTGCCAGGAAAAGGTGTGTATTGGAGCTTTTGGTATCTATGGGCCTATTGTCTCAGCAGCTGGAAAACATCAAGGACACAGCAGATCTGAGGGAACTGGACCTAACCCCCTTAGTCAAAGACCAACATAGCTCCAACATCCGGCTGACTCACTCACCCTCTAATTCAGGGGTTTTCTTTTTCTTTTTTAAAATTTTTATTTTTACCTTGTAGCTCCAGTTTAAAGGAAAATTCAGGGGTTTTCAACCTTCTCCAACTCAATGCCCCTTTATGAAACAGCTGTTTTATATGGCACCCTTTAATACCTTAAAATAAAATTAATATGTAGTATAACCTGCCTAACACCCATTTCCAAAAATTCTAATAATGTACCAATTGTGATGTAAAGGAGAAATAATAAAATAATATGTGTTTCAACATAAATGCTTAGGCTGACTACAAGAAGACAGAGAAGAAGCCAAATGCTCACACTTGTAAGTGCCATATATTGGACTGCATATTATTTTACCTAACAGACAGGGCTGGCAACTCAAGTGCCCTAAGCAACACTGCTGTTGATGACATGATTGTCTAAAACAACAAACAACTGCTGGTGGAGTTCCAACCAAAACGAGTACTATCTGCTCTTGATATACATGCCTTCCTGGACAAGTCAGTGCAGTGGCAAGCATGGGGGGAGACAGCAAAGAGATGGAGACAATTCCTTTCACTAGAGTTCAGCTTGGAAAGAATAGTGTATTGCCTCTAGGTGGTTTTGGGTGGTAGCTGACAACAAGTGAAGAGGAGTTTGGGTGGAATGCTAATGGGCATGTTCCATTGACAAAATAAATTTCTGGGGGGAAAATTTAGAAAAAAGGAGAGAGGAACCAGTAAGGCTGAGTGTGGTGTGGAAGGAAGGGTGAGAGGGCAGACAGTCCCCAGCGGTGTGGCCTAGGGGACTTTGGAGAGCAGGAATGTCTAGAGAGATTGCGAGTGGGCTGCTATAGAGTATGTGATGTAAAACCCCTTCTCTGCCTCTTCCACCAAGTGCTCAGTTAAGTTTAAAGTCTTCCTTGATGATGGTTTGGTGCACGTGGGTTCTTTCAGGGGACTCTAGATTACTGCCCAAGATCAAACAGCTCATGTTGGCTTCTCTGGAATTCAAGTCTAAGTCAGTCTCTTTTCACCATCCCTTAACAATCAAGGCCTCCTGGACTGATGGCTTAGATTAACATGTTAAGTTTATTTCTCTGGCCTTTTTTCTGAAAATGAGTGGCTGGAATGACTTGCAACCTAAAGAAAGATTATACACCTTCCCCAAACATTTGCTTTGAAACCACAGGCCCCCCTGTTCTTAGGTATCACACTACAAATTAACCTACTCCTCAGGTGCAGGTATTTGGCCTGAACATGCCTTTGGTGATTTTGAGAATGAATTATTCTCCTTCTTCAAGCCGTCACATCCACCAGCCAGCTCCCAGAAATAGAAAGCACTTCATCACACAAATTAACTCCTCTCTCCTATTTTGCAGAAGATGAGTAATCTATTAAAAAAGAGATGCTATTATCTAAACAGGCAGCCCTGTCTGCACTTTTAATTTCAACTAAATGCCTTGGTCCCTTTTCAGCAGTGGGCAGGGCCATAAATCTGTTTAATAATCAGACGACGAATAAAAACACTCCAGAAACCACCCCTATCAAGTTAATTACAGCCTCCTCTGTTTTCTGAAAGTGACTCCCCACCAATCAGCTACAAATAAGAAGAGAAGACCAGGCCCTTTGGACTCAGCCCACTTCACTTTTTCACCCAGTTGGAGCCCATCCAGGAGAGCAGATTCATGGGCAATTCCAGTTGTGGGCTTCTGGTAGCTGCTCTTAAATTATGTCAGGTTGTCAGGTGTCGGAGAGCAACATGTATTTCATTTAGGATGCCGGCTTCCATGACTATCGTTTAAGGTGTTATTAAAAAAGAAAAAAAAAATCCTTCCACTTCAGCAACAGTGTTGGCCTGTCAGTTTCATATTTGTTAAAGGGCAAAAGTGTTCTCCTGGGGGAAATTTTTCTGCTCAGTGCACAGGAAGAGAAAACTGAACATATGTCGGAACTTTCCTTACGACCTCCTTCAACCACCACCGCCCCCTCCCCATGCAAAACACCCCAACCCAATCCAACACCAAATATTTTGAAACCTCCCATTCAGGGCCTCTTCCCTCTGCTTCTGCATTGGGATCTTCTGCCACTTACAGAAATGTCCCATACCAGAGACTAATCTGATATGCACAGGTCTTCTGGTATCTAATCCCTCACCTCTCATCTCATTCACACTACCGGTGCTACAGCACAGGTCTACTGATGTCATATGGTGACAGTTCAGGCTTCTCAGGATGGCCAGAACCAACCTTTCCAGAACCATCTCTCATCTCAGCCCTGCCCCTGGTGCATTCTCTGCAGACACTGCTTGACTAATTTCCTTGCTTTCACTCTTTTACTCTTGCAAATCTGTCAGCTCAGAGCATCCTTCTCTGCTCCTCTGTCTCCAGGAATCCTATTCTATTCTTCCCCCCAGGCTCAGCGCAAAGTGCTCCTGAAGCATCATCTGCATGTTCTGATTTGGGACTTGTGTCTATCTGCTTGGCACAAGCTTCTTGAGGGCAGGACTCAGAGTGATTGATTTTCCTCACAGCACCTGGCATACTGTAGGGGCACACAGATGTTCGATCATAACTTAACATATTTTGCTTGTCATTTGCTGCTTTTATTTTATAAAACCCATATACCCAATGTGCTTCCAAAGACTCAACATGTCACCCAGGGGAAGATATAAAGCATGTTTGGGAGGCCCTGTCACTCAGGTACACTTGTGAGTCTCCAAACATAGGAGGTAGCGTCAGGAAGCAAATGCTATCATCTGGGCAGGATATTTATCAATAAAATGACCACTCATGAAGTTCCCACTCAAACCTCTCTCCCCACTTAACATCTCTGCCCGTCACATGCAAGTGTGTTTGTGGATGGTTGTGTTTCAGGTGTGCCCACCCTGTTAATATCACACATGCCACAAATGCAAAGGCCCTGAGGCAGACTGGGCAGGACCTAAAGCAGTCACTGATTTTGTCATTGTTGTTAGATGTTTGGAGCCATTTTTTTTTTTTTTTCAGATAAACGCTGGCACAAAATCCTTTCAGGATATGCCTTGAAGATTCAGACATCCTGTAGGGAAAGACACACCAAAATTGATACAGGTGGTCTCCATTTTTGGACATAAAATATTCTGGATATTTCATCTTTTTCTTTCTAAAATGGAAAGTCTTGACTATTTTTTTTGTGATTCTAAATATGATGCATTTTTGAAAAAATGTTTTTTTTGTTTGTTTGTTTGTTTGTTTGTTTTTTGAGATGGAGTCCTGCTCTGTCGCCAGGCTGGAGTGCAGTGGCACAATCCCGGCTCACTGCAACCTCTGCCTCCCGGGTTCAAGCGATTCTCCTGCCTCAGCCTCCCGAGTAGCTGGGACTACAGGCGTGCGCCACTACGCCCAGCTAATTTTTGTACTTTTAATAGAGACGGGGTTTCATCATGTTGGCCAGGATGGTCTTGATCTCTTGACCTTGTGATCCGCCCGCCTTGGCCTCCCAAAGTGCTGGGATTACAGGCGTGAGCCACCGCGCCCGGCTGAAAAAAATGTTTTAACCATCATGGCAGAATGTAACATCTGAGTGACAAGCTGTGCTAGTCACACCCACCAGAGATGGCCACTCTTAAGTTTGCTCTATTTCTCACCCAATTTCCCAATCTTCTTATGCTTATTTCTTCTGAAACCTGTTTTGTCCAGTTGACAATATGCCAAAATCATCTTTCTATAACAGTACATGTAGATCTAGCATGTCCTTTTTCTTTTCACTATCTCACTTTATCTTCAAATTAACTGAAGCCAGGGAGGTAGCCCCACTTTGACTGATACAAAGACTGAGGTTGGGAGAGAGTTCTTCTGCCCAAGTGGACAGTTGGTAGGTTAGAACACTGGGCTCTGTGATTCAACAGCTTATGCCCTCGCCCTGACACCATGCTCTCTGCCTCCAGAAGACAAGACTAGAACCAGAAGATATACTTTGCAGAGAGCTAGAGTTCAGCTCCATGTAAGGAAAAAGCCTTCTGATAAGAAGAGCTGTCTCACAAAAGAATGGGATAGCTCATAAGACAGTGAGTTGTCCATCACTGGAAGAATTCAATCATAGGTGAAACTTACTATGCTAACCATAAAGAAGACTCAAATATTGGAGAAATAATTGAACTGTGTAGCCTCGAAGACCCCCCTCCAGCATTGGAATTGTATCATTTCACAGTTCCAAGATGCTATGCCTCTCTGCAATTGGTTCTAAGAATGGTGAAAATCCAGCTAAGGACTTAGTCCTTTAACCTCTGAGCTCCTTCTGAGACGCATTAGTAATTAGCGTAGAGAGACTGTGGTTTTCTTTTCATAAGCTCTAGCCTATTTTATCTACCCCTGTAATTTTCCCCCTACCCTAGCAGTGAGCAATTTTTACTTTTGAATGTTTAATTTGTCAAAGGCCTGAAAGCACACTGAAAGCTGCCTCCGAGAGAACTCCACAATGTGGTGTATGTGAGGCAACGTGGGCTGGGAGGTCTATGCATTCTGAACCCAGACCAGTGATGGACAGAAAGACTGTTCGGTCCTCTGGTTATGTATGAGCTGCTCGATGCCCAGGTATTCGATTTGTTAGCACAGGCTCAAACACAAACATGAACAAACACATGCACACATCCCAATGTCCATTGTTGGAATGAGGGGGATACTTTTCACCTCCTGCTGGGGTGCCCAGTTTGAACAGAAGGAGCTTCTTATATTTGGGGTATCATAAGCTCAAAAGCAAACAAGGAGCACTGGCCTGGACATGCTGTGGCAAAAGACTCTCAGCCCTGGAGAGGCATCTTGTTCCCATTCAGGGACCCAGATGGCTGGCTGGGTGGAGCCATAGATGACCCACATCACCCAGAAGCCAGGTGGTGTGATGTGAGTCTTGCCAGCAATGCCACATGGCTCCTCAGTACCTATTCCATTTGAGTCTGTCACAGCGCCTGACCTTCCACCACTGGTTACCCGATTCTTGTGGGTCACCGCTGTCCTCCTCTGGGGGGCATTAAGAAATTATACAAGTCATATTAATAGGTGCTCATGTTAGAAATTGTTGAAAATCAGATATGTAAACATAAATTAAACACCACCAATTAACCCACTGTCTAGATGGCCTCTTTTAATACCTTATGGTCTGTTAAGGCTTTCACGTTCCTTTAGCAGAAAATCCTTATGGACCAAAAGGTCATCCTTCCTTATTCCTCACTGCACAGTTCAGTACAAAATAACATTTAACTGAGCCTCCAGTATTTTTCAGGGATGATATGAGCCGATCAGAAACCAAGTAACCAAGTTCGGGTCCGAGGAAGACATTTCTGCAATGAGAACATGAACAGCTGACACATAGTAAGAGTGTACTCTGTACCAGGCATGTGCTAAGCATCTTCCATGTATTATCTCCCTTAATGCCCTTGATGATTTCACAAGGTGGGACTGTGATCCCCATTTTAGAAATGAGAAAATCGAGGTTTGGAGAGTTGGAGGATCTTATCATTGCTGGTAAGTGACAGAGCAGGGACTGAATCCAGGCCGGGTTGACTCCAGAGCCTGTGCTCCTAACTACTGTGCTTTCCTTTAATAGTGGAAGCATATGCAAAGATCAGCAGCAGCTCTCTAGGAAAGGATTAACTTTGGAGAGGAGGACCAAGGGCAGTGGAGGTCTCCTAAGCAGAGTTTCAGTGAAACTCACCAGGGTGGACATTCTAGATAGGAAAAAACAACCCATGGAAAGATACAGAGTTTTAAAACATCTGAGTACACAGGGAATTAAGAGTCCCATATATTCTCTCTAATGATAAATCCTTTTAATAAACAATTTGTAATTTCTTTCAATTAAAAGGGTGCATTTCTTAAGTATGCGTGAGTATCAAACATAGGCTTTGCTGAGAAACAAAAATTTAGCCTATAAAGGATTAAGACACAAATCTCCAGCTGGGAGGGGAAGATGTTAAATCTCTAAAACCTTTTGGGAAATAAATTCTTGGATCAACCACTTTCTTTTCTCCAAGATAGTATTGTTTTTTAATTAAATGAGAAATACATAAACATATTCTCCTTGTGAAAGGAAATAAAACATTATAAATACAAAAAAGGGTGAAGTTTCTTTCGACCATGATCTTTAATCTGGTCTGGCTCCCCTGTCTCATAGGTAACCACTGTTGGGACTTCGGAGTATATCCTTCTGTGTCTTTTTCTATACGTTTACACACATATACTTGACACTGAAAAGATATGGTATTGGTTGTATTCTGTGCTGTATTATATAAGTGGTTGTGCAACTTGCTTTTTTTTCCCTTTATAATACATCTTAGAGCTCTGCTTATGTCACGTGGATCCAGTGCGGTTTTTTTTATTTTTATTTTTTTCAGATGGAGTTTTGCTCTTGTCACCCTGGCTGGAATGCAGTGGCGCAATCGTGGCTCACTGCAACCTCCGCCTTCCGGATTCAAGTGATTCTCCTGCCTCAGCCTCCTGAGTAGTTGGGATTACAGGCATGTGCCACCATGCCCGGCTAATTTTTGTATTTTTAGTAGAGACAGGGTTTCACCATGTTGGTCAGGCTGGTCTCGAACTCCTGACCTCAAGTGATCCGCCTGCCTCAGCCTCCCAAAGTGCTGGGATTACAGGTGTGAGCCACCGCACCCAGCCCAGTGCATAGTTTTTAATAGCTTCATCATATTCCATATTAGAGATATGGCATTGCTTATTTCCCTTAGCCTACTGATGAATACTGAGGTTTCTTCTAATTTGGTACTATTACAAACAGTGCTGCAGTGAGCATCTTTACGTATGCTCATGGTGTAAATAGTGAAGAATTTTCCAGGATAGACACTGAGAAGTAGGATTCCTGGATTATAGAATATGCACATTAAAATTTTTTTGATACTTCCAAATTGCCCTCTGAAGTGGCTTTCCCAATTTTAGTCCCACCACCAAGCAGTTCCTATTTAGAATGGTGAGAAGAATCTTGGGAGGGAAGATGGGGTAGAGTGAGAAGTGAAGCTGTATTTTAAATGGCATACTTGATATAATAAAATACTTAGAAAAATAACTACTGTTTTCATAACACAAACTAGACAGGCCTCCAGCTCTACTTTTAGAGCTGGTCAAAATCTTGGCTTGTGGTGACACACAAAAGGATGGCCCTTGTCAAAGAGGAAGCCATACCCTGGCCCCCCAAGAATCTTTGGTAGGGTGATGGGGAAAGGATATAGGATTTACAAGTTTTTAAAAAGGAAGTGTTTTTTCTTTTTTCTCTCTCTCTCTCTTTTTTTTTTTTTTTTTTTTTAAGAAAGAAACAGAGTCCTTTTAGGATTTAGGTGAAGGTCACTGACTCAGGGCCGGGAAGAAGGGGCCAAGTAGGTAGACTGCACTCTCCTCCCCAGGCCTCCAGGGCCACCTTGTGTTTTAGGAGGCACGTCTGGTCACCATCAAAATCGGGCTGAGCATGAATTCCCTGGGGCCAGAGGCAGGACTGCTCCACCGACCTCATAAATCTCTCTAGGGTCAAACACTCCTGCCCAGCTGGTCTGAGTGGAGAGGGCTTGTTTAACTCACACAGCCCAAGATTTCAGGGGCAAAATGAGGCTCTAGCAAAAAGCTGCCTCTGCGGATGGCTGTGGTTAGGAAGGTGCATTTACCATGGCGTTAATGGTACATGAAGGAGGAGACAGCCCTTCAGGAGAAAGCCCCACTCCACTCCAAAGTGTGCACCAATTAAGATGATTACTGGTTTCCTTACAACACAAATACTAATGGCCTGTCACACTCTGGCATATTTTTCTTGGTAACCTTCAACTCCGAATGATTAATAAGGCTCTTGTGGCAAAGGCTCATACACACACAGGCAGAAAACAGGGGAAAAAATAATACAACACTCTGACGAAGGCATATTCAATGAGGCAGAGGTTTGTGAAAACAAGTTCTGAAGGACCGTGACTGTTTGGGAAGCCCTGGCCATGATCAGTGGGGAGAGTGTCCTGAGAATGCTCTGAGCAGTTAGGATGAGGACTAGCCATGCGACCCCACAAAGGTCGCTTTCCTGCCCTGGCCCTCGGCGTCGTGTCTGTTGAATGGGGCAGTAATCCCTCTCCTGCTTGCCAGGCAGGATGTTTGTACTGAAGGCGGCTTAAAGATGCAGAGAGTGGGAGCACCGTCATTACTGGCAGAGGTGAAAGTGGAAGAGGGCACACAGGAGGAGCGGGAGGTAGCACAGTGTGTGGGAGAGAGGCTCTATGTGTGGGAGAGAGGCTCTAAGAGCAGCCAGACTTAAGTGGAATGTCTACTTTTCCAACAGACCAGCAAGCTCTGCCAAGTTACTTAAATTTCTCTAAGCTTCAGTTTCCTTATCTGCAAAGTGGGAATAATAATAGAAGCGTTTTTCACTGGGTGTAAGGATGATATAAGGTGATAACAGAATGCTCAGCAGGCCCAGTAACTGAGACAGACCAACATTTACACTTGGTGGCGGTGATTGTTATTATTATTGTTGTTGTTACTCTAAGCCAGGAGAAATGGCATCAGCCTTGGAGCCCCCAAGGAGACCCCACTTTCCCAATTTGCATTTACTAGAGACACGTCCCCCCATGCAGAACATTTCAAATCCCATTCCTTCCCCTTATCGAGGTCAGACGAGGCCTCCAATTGTGCTACACACAATTCCCTCCCAGTGTTCCATGGGCTTTATTTAGGGAGAAAAATGGTAAAGAGTGTTTTCCACTTGGCCTTTTCAGAAATGTGAACTGCCGGGTAGAGGTACCAATACCTCACTGATGTTTTTTGTGTAATATTCAGCAATTAATGAGGATGTAGTCAGAAGAGGTCCTGCCTGACCATTCTGGGGTTTTCTTTCCCTATTCATTTTATGTAAAGTACTCTGCAACGCCCTCTCTTCCACCCAGTTGTCATCCCTAAACCCTTCCCATGAAGAAATTTTGGAGCACCCTGAGCCTTGGGTAAGTCAAATGTCCATCTCAGCTCACATAGGGAGCGGCCCCTGTGGGATGCTTAACGGGCCCCCAGGTTGGAGGGTTGGGAGTCCTGAGAGCAGAAGAGGGGCTCACACACTTCCAGCGCCAGGCAGCTAAGGCACATGTGGGAAATGGGCCATAGGGAAGCCTGCAAACCCACCTGTGGCCTCGTGGGAATGAGGTCTCGGAGATGATATCAGGAGAACTGCAGAAGCAGATTTTTATGGGAGTTCTCAATATTGGCAATTCAATCAGATTTTAAAAAATTATTTCGAAGGCCAAATAAGGAGGTTGATGGGGCTGTTTCCAGCACCTTGAAAGGAACATAAACTCTTCAAAGCCAGAAGTTTATGACCTAGAGCAAAGGAGGAGTAATTCACCAAATGGAGTTCTCTAAGACCAAAGGCATTTAATGGATTGGAAAAAAGAAGACAATAAAAACCACCCATAATTCTACCACCCAGACCACTATTAACATTTTGATATATATATATATACTTCCAGGCATTAAAAAATCCACATACATACCTATAGTTAGAGACGTGTTGCTTGGTTTCCATATTTCATAGGAATGGGCCCAGATATACATCCCCATCTGTAGCCTTGGCTTTCCTGCACTTAACCCCTGCCTTGCAATCCTCTTGCAGGCTGTTGTTTCCCGGTAGCTCCCTTACACCAAACCCTCCTTACTACCAAAATTTGCTCACTTGGCAGTTTTTCTGGGATGGGCTGAGCCAATGTTTCCCAAATGTAAGTAATAAACAGTCCCCTTTAAAAGCAAAAAAAAATTTGTGGCCTCTTCTATAAACATACCTGGGAATGTATCTAAGAAATACTAATCAAAGAAACCAAAGTTTCTGTCTTTTAGTTGTGAATTTTCACTACAAAGAGGAGTATCATAGTTGGTAAAAGAATATTTTAAGACACTAAAAATCAAAATAAAAAGACAGGTAAAATTCCTGTCTACCTCTTGGGTGCAGTGAACCCTCATTTGAGAAGCACTGGTCTAAGGCATGATAACGGGTCCCTCAAAACCCAAGGTCCTTGTTGGTTTGGCCTCTGTAGCCCTCTTTATCTGGGCCCAGCTCTGCTGGCCCTTCCTCCCTAATGAGAGACCTTAGAAAGTGCGCAGGTCACTGGTTTGCACCCTGTATACCCTGGAGCCCTGGAGTGCAGCCCAGGTTCTCCCAGGGTCTCCCTTCTCCCACCTTCAGGGGGAGTAGGCATCCTTTACAATTTTTTCTACATGAGGCTCCTGGGTAAGATTTATTTTGAAAAACGTTTTTACTATTGAAAAAAGGAAAAAAGCTTGAAAAGCACAAATGTAAGCCATTCTCTTCATATCACAGATGGTGAAATTATGAATCAGAGAGGGCAGGGCTTCCTGGGCCACCAGCAAGTTTGTGGCAGACAGGCCTGAGACTTGGGGCTCCCTCCCCCAGCCCTGCCACACCTCAGATCCCTCTCCCAGAGCCTTTCTCATACCCAGCCCCCAGCCCGCACAGTACCCTGCTTCACTGTCTCCTTGCTTTCCCCAAAATAAGCATCAACTTTTAAGAGTTCCCTATGTATTTCCTCTCACATGCAGATGGGAAGACACAAAAGCAACGGGTGCAGAAGTCTCCAAATGGAATCCTGGCATCATCCCAGAGCCGCGTATGCTGAAGGGTCTCTAGCACACAAAGGGAGAGGGAGTTGATGCAGTCGGCAGATCTGTAATTGCAGACATAATCTTTTTAGCTGGAGACACCTTTCTGATTCCACTGAAGATGAAATGAATTCAATTTGAGAATTCATTCCCATTCTAAATACCAAAACAGAGGCTTTCAGGAAATGAAGGCTGTCTCTGTCATGGAGCCAAATGTCTGACAGTGGCAGCCAGGTACTCGGTCTATGACCTGGAAGAGGGAGGGGCTGGGAGGTACAGAGTGGAAGGTAGGTGCCTTGGTGTAGACCTAGCTTCTAGGCAGGGTGAGCCTTGCCTCAAACTTGCCATGTGACCTTAGCCTACTCATGTATCCTTCCTGAGCGTCAGTGTCCTCATCTCTAAAATGTGTTCACTGGATGTAGTGAGAGTGCAAATGATAGATGGTGCCTGGAGGCAGGCTGATGTGTTTTGTCACTTAGCCCCAGCATGTCAGATATCTCAACTGCAAAATGGGAGCAAACAAATTTACTAATCGGGAGAGAAGTAATACTGGTGTCAGAGATTCTCCATAAATAGGATACCAAAAAAATCACTTCTTTCTTTGACATGCAATGGCAGCTGCTGCCTCAAACATGTCATTTTTTGGCGAGTGCTGACATCACCAGTGAGCTCTAAGGCATGCCTACTCCCGCAGGACCTGGCCCTGGCCCTTCCTTGGCTCCCTCCTGAGCTGGAGAGGCAGGGCCAGGCCCGGAATGGGAGGGGGAGCAAATAACGAGAGGCCAACCATTCAAGCTCCAGGACCTCCAGGGAAGACACGGCTGGGCCAGAGTATCAGAGAAGCCTTCTCAGAAGGCAGAGGGCCTGATTGCCCTGGGCCTCTAGGACTAGTGGGACTGTCAGGAGGCAGATAAACAGATATGTATTGGGTCATGAAAGCATGTGTGATGATGAGAGAGGGTGATGGGGGAGGAGCAGGAAGGGAGGTTGGACAGGAAGGTGAGGCCCCGTGCCTCTGTCTCCTAGCAATGTCAGGCCTGACCTTGGGAGGGCAGATACTGAGCCCTGTCCTGCAGCAGCATCCACCCCTCATCTGTCCCACCCTAGCTCTACAGCGTGCAAGACAGACAGAGTGTGTGCGATACATTTCAAAGGGGCATTCTACATCTATCATGTGGATGTCATAATTCAGTACAATGCACAAACAGTACCACAACGACTTGACAGTCTGGCTGGGGCAATGAGAATTAGATAAGCAAAAGCAATATCCAATTTATCACATGGACTTGGAGCTGAGATGAAAACACATATGACTGATGATGTTCACGGAGTGACAGGATCACACGGATATACCCAGGGTCACGTACAGTTTCCATGCCTGGGGCTCTAAGAGCTATAATGGCATCTCTTTTTCTCCCACCCAGTAAAGCACAGTGTACAGCAGATGTGTGAGTGTCATGATATAAAGACGTACTAGACACAAAGATGTGTGCCTTCTGCAATGTCCTTAACTGTCTCCTCTCCCCAACGATACCCCCCCACCCGAATGCCCCAGCATCTCACCTGAATCAGGTCACAGGGAGACTCAGATGAAACATCACACTACACTGGGGCATGGGATGTGGCTTTCTGAGTAGCCACCACAGAACTGGATGACACAACTGGGAAGTTAGTTCGGACTATGACCAATGGGAAGCAGGAGATGAGAGACAATCAGGTAGAAAAACTTCCTCTTCTCTCTGTCTACGGACTCCTCTGAGATGCTGTTCCCCCTCGTGAGCTACTGAAGCAGTGCCCCCATGCTGCAAGAGCACACCTGCTGAGTGTTGGCACTACTGTGAAGAGAAAGCTGCAGTCATCACCCCTTGAAGTTTCCTGAATCACTTTCCCTTTTATCCTCACCGTCGCTGTCTCAGGCTCACACTCCCCTTCCCCAAATAAACCGTCAGTGACTTAATCCTGCCTTAGTCTCTGTTTTCTAGAGGACACAGGCTTAAGTATGACAAAGAATAACCATACATTTGATCTAATTTGTAAGATAAAAGTAAGTCATTCACAAACACTGATGCTTTTGGAATGGTCACAAAATTACTTGTGACACCCTTATAGCACATCCCAGCCCATAGTATCTCACAATGCTAGGGAATGGTAGGTTAGAATACAGAGTGCTGGTGGGTTGCGATTCAAGTACTCAAAGGCGCTCTCATACCTATTCATTAATTCAACACTTGATGATGTTGCTATGCATCTGGCATTGTGGCGAGTACTGGGACACAGAAGTAACTAAGACATGGTCTATGGGAGGGTCAGCATGGAAGTACAAGGGCAGGTGCCACATAAGAGCTGGGAGTCAGGGAGGGGGAAGAGGGAGGTAAGGCTGTCTGAGGACAAGAGATGGGGAAGGCATCACAGAGGAGGGGACTCTTGAGTTTGGTCCAGAAGGACGAACAGGATTTGCCAGGAGGAAAAGTGAGAGGGAATGAATCACTCTTCTCCGAACTTCCACTGCCTGTTGCCTATTCTCTCACAGCATAGACTTCATTTTGCTATAGAATCTCAGGCCCTCAGGGCAGGGCCCATGTCTTCTTGTTCATCAGGGTATCCCTAAAGTCTAGCCCAAGGCCTGGTTTGTGGCAAGGGCTCGGCAGAGAAAGACACAGACAGCCCAGCTCAGTGGTCTAGCCCTCCCTTCCACCCAATGCGCCTGAGGGACGTTGCTCATTCCTTCCCACTGGCCACAGTGACTCCAAGGAGCTGTGCTCCCCTTGGAAGGTGGGTGCTGAGGACAAAAGTCCTTTTTGCAGCTTTGCTCCACTCCTCTGGGTGGCGTGGAAAGTGTTTCCCCTGTGAGAACCTTAGCCAGGGGTTGGTAATGATTAAATTGAGTATGGTAGGATGATATTTAGAAGGTCGTTTTGGGGGTGGTGGTG
Source organism: Pan paniscus (assembly GCF_029289425.2). Taxonomy (NCBI): domain Eukaryota; kingdom Metazoa; phylum Chordata; class Mammalia; order Primates; family Hominidae; genus Pan; species Pan paniscus. The sequence continues at coordinate 149,560,184 of NC_073253.2, read as the reverse complement.
TCATTGCAATCTGTTTTCGCTCATAATTGCGGCTTCACTAGCTCCACCACAATCCAAAACATAAACAGAATTCACCTTGAACTCCACTGCCCTCAGAGATGAAAGCCATAATCAACATCAGAAAACAAAACAAACAAAAGTTTTCAGCAAAAACCAAGGTCCTGACACAGCAATCTGTGTGGAGGAACATCTGCTGAGTAAGTAACCAGCCCTCCGAGGCCTCATCAGTGCCCTGGACTGCAAACTCTTCTGGACTTGGGGAGTGGGCAGTTATCAGAGAGGAGGGGAGAAGAGGTCAGAGCTGGCGAGGATTCCTGGATCCAAGTTCACCTTCGGATGACACAGATTGAGACAGAAGGAAATTGCATTCTATGTAAAAAGTTTGCATCTTTGTCCACCTAAGTTGGGCGCCCTGTGAAAATTTCTTCCCTGCCATAGCCATGTCCCGATGCAAGACCGCGGGGTGGTCAAGGTTTCTTAAACCAAAAGGCTTTGCTCAATTAACACAATTTAAAGGGCTCTGTAGCATCACACACTACTAAATGGGCCTCTGCATGAACAAACATGCAGCTGACAAAATTTTCAAAAATGGCACAGGACAGGGACAGGTCCAAGGCCAATTCCTCTCTTCCTGAATGACAGGCAAGACCTCTGGGGGCAAGATGGTAGAAAGCAGTGGTAGGTACCTGGGGCCCACCCAGCCCAGGGAAGCTCCCAGCTTCCGTTTACTAGCTGTGCGATCTTGGGCCAATTACTTAACCTCTCCCAGCTGCAGGGTTTTCATGGGCAAAATGGGGATAATATTATACCTCCCTTACAAGGCTGCTGTGAAGAATTACTGAGATGTGAGGGTAACTCACTTAGAACTACACCTGGGACATAGTAAGCACTTTATCTAGGGCCAGGATCCCCAGGTGGAAACCCAGATTAAACAGGTGAACTTTATGTCCACTTGCAGAGGGGCTGTCAGCACTCAGTTATTCCCACCAGTGGGCCGTGTTGAGCTTGGGGTGTGGAAGAGTAGTTGGAGCCGGGGGTGGCTGAGGGAGCCTTCCCTTGTGAGCCCTGCCTGGGAACAGTCCCTGAGGCCCAGGTCAGGGTGCTGGGTGCAGAGTCAGGCCAGGAATGGCCAATGCTAGAAACTCAGGTATCTGGTAAACAGATACAGAGTGGGTATTTCATAAATATTCCCTAAGTGAATCAATGGGCTTTGGAATCATCAACTGGCTGTGCATCCCTGTACATGGCACACAGCCTTTCTGATTCTCATTTTCACCTCTAAAAAGGTGATGATAATGTCTTCCTGTTGGGGTTGTTGCAAAGTTAAAATGCAGTAAGTAAAATACCTGGCACACAGTAAGTGTTCAATAAATGGTAGCCATTGAATTATACTGTGAACTAGGAGCAGGAACCAGAAAATAAATGAGTCATAACTGAAGGGAAATAACTCTACTTAGGTGTGTAACCTCAGGCAAGTCATTTTCCTTTATTAAAGTCTCAGTTGCCTCATTTATAAAGTGGAAGCAGTCAGATGGCCAAACCCATAGGATTGCTATGGGGATCAGGTAAGGTACCCAAAGTGAAAACTTCATGAAGTCTAAAGTGAATGGATGCTAGTGGCTGAGCAAAATCAAGCTGGACTGTGGGTTACAGACGAGTGGAAGCCACTCAAACCAAAGGAGCCAGGAACAAGGTGTGTGCACAGTGAACCAAATTCACAATGGCCTTTCCAATTTATCATGTTTACTATGTTGGATATTTTTTCTGATTATAAAAATATTGCATTGTAGAAAATTTGGAAAACACTTAAAAGCAAGCAGTAAAACACAGAAATCTTCTGTGATTCTATCACCTAGAAATAACCATGGGTATTTGGTTGTGTTTCAGTGTGGCACTGCCTTAGGTGAGCCCCAGGTGAGCTCCAGATGAGTGGACACAAGGCTGCACACTAGAGTGGTTTGAGGGCAGGCCCTCAGGTCAGCTGCCAAGTTCAAATCCTGTCTCACCTCCCACTAGATGTGTGGGAGAAGATTCCTCACTTCTCTAAATCTCAGTTTCTTTGTATGCAAAATGGGGATAACAATAACATTATTTTCTTCACAATAATGAGGAATAAACAAGGTAATGCACATCAATTGCTTGGCATAGCACTTGTCACATTATACAAATTCAATCAGTGTAGCTATTATTTTCATACATACATACATACTCACAAAATGGGATATTTTTGGTAATTATCATGTCATCAAAGTTTCTTCTACAACAGTAGTTCTCACAGCATTTCCTGGGAACTTGTTAGAAATGCAAGTTCTCAGCCAGACTTGACCTGCTGAATCAGAAACTACAAGTGGGGGGACCCAGCAAACTAGGTTTTAACGAGCCCTCCTGGTGATTCTGGTGTACCCTCAAGTTTAAGAACCACTGGCTTACAGCATATTTTTAATGGCTTCACGGAATTTTCTACCACGATTTACTTACTTGGTCTCCTTTTTTCAGACACTTAGACTATTTGCTAGCGGTGTGCGGGAGCGAGCTTGCACAGGCTCACAAGAAGCAACTGTGAACATCTCTTCCCAGCTCTGTTCCATTGGTAGCTTGAAATCAGCCAAGGTGGGAGTTTTTACGCCACAGAAATCAGCAAATGCAACAAATCAGGGCTCCTCCCCTTTACTCCAGCTTGTTGTTAACTTTTACCAGCATGCTACTGGCTACTTCCATTGGTTTTTGTATGATAAGCAGCATTATGGTGAATAACCCTGCACATACATCTATTTAACTATCTTCGATTGTCTCCTTAGAAAAATCTCTAGAGATGGAATTGCTAGATCAAAGGATATGCTCATATTTAAGGTGTTTTGATACAAACTGCCAATTTGGCCTGTCAATTTATACTCCCACTAGCAGAGTAGGAGTGAGTTTATTTTCCTGCACTGGTTGCAATGGATGTTTGAGCTGTGGACTGCGGACCCAGGATCCTGCACCATGCCCCAGCCATGCTGAAGAACAGAGCAAGTCCTGACATTATAGAACAACCACTGGCCCCTACCCCATTCTCAGTGTCTCCAGTTCTATGGGGACTACATTTTTTTTTTTAAAGGAAAGCAACTTTATTAGAGAAGTAAAGAAACAAAAAAATGGCTACTGCATAGGCAGAGCAGCCAGGGACTCAATGTTCACGGCTGTGTCATGTGTTCCACACTTATCTCTAGAGTAGGGCTGTCCGACAGAATTTTCTGTGATGATCTGTATCTGTGCTGTCTCAGTTACATACGGCTATTGAGCATGTGAAATGTGGCTTGTGTGACTGAGGAACTGACGTTTTAATTTTATTGAATTTTAATTTAAATGTGAATAGCCATGTGTGGCTAGTGGCTACTGTAACAGACAACACAGCTCCTGGAATTCAGGAGGGACCAGGGCTTATGGTTCTTCTATAACTGATAACCACGGTGACCAGACATCCTGCATTACTGGTCTCAGCTCTAATTTCAAATAGTCTGTTCCCACTGACTCATAAACACTAACATACTGAAAGCTAAAAAAAAATTTTTTTTTTTTTTCAGAGATGGGGTCTTGCTATGTTGCCTAGCCTGGAGTGCAGTGGCTATTCATAAGCACAATCCCACTACCGATCAGCACAGGAGTTTTGACCTGCTTTGTTTCCAACCAGGCTGGTTCCCTCCTCTTTAGGCAACTTGGTGGTCCTCTGCTCTTAGGAGGTCACCTTACTGATGCCAAACTTAGTGCAGATACCCGATCAGCATAGTGCACTAAAGCCCCAAACTCCTGGGCTCAAGCTATTCTCCCGCCTCAGCCTCCGGAGTAGCTAGGACTACAGGCACACACCACCTTGCCCGGAGAAATTTTTTAAATGTCTGGAAATTCTGATATTTCAGAATTTAAATTACAACTCCCAGACTACTTTTTCTACCTGGAATCCTTTGTCAGATTATGGGTCTCCTTGGGGATCAGGAAATGATCTCCAGGCTCAGCAGGGAGGACAGAGGTACAGTAACTCAGGAGGTATAGCCTCCTGACAATCACTGCTCAGGACTGCTGAGAGACCATCCTGCCTCAGTGCTTTTGCTTATGCTGTTCCCTTAGCCCAAGGAACCTCCTTTACTAGGCAATGACACCTATCTAGGAAGCCTTTCCTGATTATTTTTATTTAAAATAATATAAATAAAGGGTTCGCTGTCTCTGTGGCCACTTAAACATGGCCCATAAAGTCTAACCTCAAGTGAGAGCCTTGAGCCACCCCCTTAGGATCTATTTAACCCGTACTTTAGATAATACTTGAAAAACTAATAACTGGGTTTCTTATTCCAGCTGAATTGAAATGGCAAATTAGAAAGCGTACAAGCCTTCTAGGGACAGACACACTGGAGGTGACAAGAAGTAAACATCATCTAAGAGTTTGCAGTAAGGGAGAAGATTTAGAAAAAGATATAACTGATATTAAGACATTGAAAAGTTATCAATTTATAACTCTTAAACTCTAGGGAAGAAGTGAAGAAAGTCATCGTAGGGTCCTAGGATTTAAAGCTTGACAAGATCTTAGAAGTCATCCATACTTTGTAGATGCAGACACTGAAGCACAAAGAAGTGATGTAATTTGCTCAAGATCACAAAGCTATTTATTTACTGGTAGGGCTGGAACCAAAGCTTGTCTATTTGTTCTCATAGCAACACCTAGAAAAGTCACTAAAGGATGTTCTACTCCACAATGCCACTGAATCGATGAGGTATTTATGGAGGAAAAACAATAATTCCCTACCCCTCTACACAAAGATATTTTCTCTTATCACTGATGACAAACTCTGGGAAAGAATACCTCTCCGCAGAGAAGCGGGTGTCAAAAAGGAAGAATAAAACAATAGTTGGCATTTATAGCTTTATGGTATGAATAGCGCAACTTGGAGGTGATGTAATATTTGAAAGGGCCTTCTCTAATTGGGGTAATTAATATCTAAGATGGTATTACAAATGGACAATGTGACCAAAGGCTGTAATAAAAATGAAATCCCCTAAACATATGGCTGTCCATCATAATGCAAATGACAGAAAAGAAACAAATGACTGATGATATACAAATGATTTCAACGCTCTGTACATCACAAGCCATTTATTTTGGGGCTTGAGCCGTGGAGGAAGAATAATACGATTGATCTAAGGCAGCTATGAACCACCACTGATAAATAAATATACATCTTCTGGCTCTGTGCAGGAACAGGTATTCAGAACAAGGTGGTTCACACAGACAGACAGCTCTTTAAATGATACCTTGCAATTACATTACAGCCTTCCAGCAGATAATAAACCTTCAATATCTTGAATAATTTAAAATTTTCCAGTGGCATGAAGGTTGAAGGGAAAGAAAATCAGACTCTATTTTAGAGGGGAAAAAATTCTCAGCAAATCAAACTTGGGGATTGATAGCCAAGTAGGAAAATGTCTGGTTTTTCATTCCTTCTCCTTATAGGTGAATATTTTGTCTGGCTCAACCTGGTCCCTGATTTTCAAAGTCAAAGTGCTAAGAGTGAATGGTTCTATGAGAAATAAATGAAGAAAACATAAGGCATTAAATCCTTAGAAGTAGACTGGGTGTGGTGGCTCACGCCTGTAATCCCAGCACCTTGGGAGGCAGAGGCGGGAGGATCACTTGGGCTCAGGAATTTGAGACCAGCCTGGGCAACACAGCGAGACCTTGTCTCTACTAAAAATTAAAAATTAGCTGGGTGTGGTGGTGCACGCCTATAGTCCCAGTTAGTTGGGAGGCGAGGTAGGATGACTGCTTGAGCCCAGGAGTTTGAGGCTGCAGTGGGCTATGGTTGCATCATTGCACTTCAACCTGAATGACAGAGCAAGATCCTGTCTAAAAAAAAAAAAAAAATCCTTATAAGTTATTCCTATCACCACATAGGAGGTAACAGGAAGTAATGCATAATAGTGTATCACTCTTGATCCAAATAAATTTGAGTTTGGATTCTGACTCTGCCATGCGCCTGTCCAGTTTACACCTTCCTAATCCTCAGTTTCACCTCACTGAGTCCCGTGAGGTTGGCACTGTTGTATATCAGACAATGCCAGACAACAATGCCAACCTCACAGGATGCGGTGAGATCATAAATGAACAGATCTTGGCACACATTAAGTGTTAATAAATGGTGACATTTATTACTGTTCTCATATATTGTTATTAATGACGGTTTAAGTTTGGGATCGTCAATGTGGAACTAGAAAGGAGGATGAAAGAAAAAGAAGGGATGAATAAACACAGAATTTCCTAGCAAGGAATGTTATGGTATCAAGGTTGATAGATGCTCTAAGCCAGGCACTGTTCTAAGCTCTCTACACAAAATATCTCAATTAATCTATAAAACTCTGAGAAAGTCGCCCAGTTTTACTCAATCAGGCACACAGAGGTTAAGTATTAGCTCAAAGTCTGCTGTCTGACTAAAGCTGTGTTCTAAGAACACAAGGATTCAAAGCCCAAACAACTTAAGGTTTAAATCTTCCATTTAGCTTCTTTAAAAAAAAAAATTGGCACAACTGTGACTTACACTGTTATAAAAGCAGTACTACCTATAGGAGAGTTGCTGGTCATAACATTTGGTTCCTGGTACTGCCAAGGCGGCTCCTGTAATTAAGTTAGCTACAGACACAGCACATTGAGGTATGTCCAAAAAACTTGTCATGAGACGAAATGTCTTTGTTAGATGACTAAAAATCTTCAGTCCTGCTGAAAGTATGTACTGCATGTGCTGTGTTAGCAATTAGCTAAAATGTTAAGACAGGGCAGATACTTGAATGCACTAGTCAAGAAATGTTATTCGAGAATGAGCTTTGGCTCATATTTTCCATACAGCCATTATGGAAAACAGTATGGAGGTTCCTCAAAACGTTAAAAACAGAACTACCATATGATCCAGCAATCTCATTTCTGGATATATATCCAAAGAGAATAAAGTCACTATCCTTAAGAGATATCTGTACTGCCATGTTCATTGCAGCACTACTCCCAATAGCCAAGATATGGAAACAACCTAAGTGTCCACCAACAGATGAATAAACAAAATGTGGTGTGTGTATCTATCTCACACACACACACACACACACACACACGCACACATGAATATTATTCAGCCTTAAAAAAGAAGGAAATAGCCAGGCATGGTGGCTCATGCCTGTAATCCCAGGCACTTTGGGTGGCTAAGGTGGGTGGATCACTTGAGCCTAGGAGTTCAAGACCAGCCTAGGCAACATGGTGAAACTCTGGCTCTTCAAAAAATACAAAAAAAAAAAAAAAAAAAAAAAATTAGGTGGGTGTGATGGTGCACAACTGTAGTCCCAGGCACTTTGGGTGGCTGAGGTGGGTGGATCACTTGAGCCCCAGAGTTCAAGACTAGCCTGGGCAACATGGTGAAACCCTGGCTCTACAAAAAATACAAAAAAAAAAAAAAATTCGCTGGGTGTAGTGGTGCAGGCCTGTAGTCCCAGCTACTCAGGAGGCTGAGGTGGGAGGATTGCTGGAGCCCAGAGAAGTCAAGGTTGTAGTGAGCCATGACTGGGGCACTGCACTCCAGCCTGGGCAACAGAGTGAAACTCTTGTCTTAAAAAAAAAAAAAAAAAAAAAAAAAAAGGAGGAAATTTGCTGCTTGTAACAACCTGGATGAACTTGGAGGACATTATGCTAAGTGAAATAGGCCAGACACACAAAGATAAATACTGCATGATCTCACTAATATGAGGAATCTAAAAAAAGTTGAACTCATAGTTACAGAGCAGAATGGTGATTTCCAGGGGCTCCAGGTGGGGGAAATAGGGAGATGTGGGTCAAAGGGTACAAACTTTCAGTTCAAAGATGAGTAAGTTCTGGAGACCTAATGTGCAGCATGGTGAATATAGTTAATAATGCTGTATTATGTACTTGAAGTTTGCTAAAAGAATAGATCTTAAATATTCTCACTACAAAAAAGGTAGCTATGGGAGGTGATGAACACATTAATTAGCTTGATTGTGGTATGACTTCACAATGTATATATATATCAGATCATCACATTGTACACCTTAAATATACACAATTTTTACTTGTCAATTATCTCTCAATCATATGTGGGGGTGGGGGGAGGATGAGTTTTGATGCATCTTTGGCTCATTATATTAAGTCAGCAAAGGAACAAAAAAGGACCCAACTAGAGTGTCCATACCTGCTGCTGGCAGATTTGCCTTCTGAGCACGTGGACAGTTCTGCTGCTGCAGCATGCCCACTGGGGACAGCCTGGACTCGGGGGCTATGACTGTGGGCCTGATTTTTGGAGGGGCCTGGCAGCTTGTCAGGGCTATGCCTGGCAAGCAATAGGTGCTCCCTGAAGGTGGCGCACGACTTGTCATTACCCAGCCATATGACTTTAGGAAGTCCCTAAATGTATATTCTCATCTCTAAAATGTACAGGTTGGGTGAAGATTCCTGAAAACAGTGCAGAAATTCCCTGAACTCTGAAGTCATGCTGCCTGGGAAAACTCGGCTTTCTAATATCAGTGGAAAGCCTTGATTTCTTCTAGATTTAAAAATAGACGTAACTTGCAAATACCTGAACTTGAGGTTTTGCATGTGGAGGGCTCGCCAAGAGATAGGATCCGTAGGAGTGTAGAAGAAATATTTAAAAATAAAGGTTGAAATGTGAATAGAAGCGGAATATCTGTTCTTGAACTCAGTCTACCACCACCGTTTTTAGAAATGTATTGGCCAGGCGCAGTGGCTCATGCCTGTAATCCTAGCACTTTGGGAGGCCGAGGTGGGCGGATCACAAGGTCAGGAGATCGAGACCATCCTGGCCAACACAGTGAAACCCCGTCTCTACTAAAAATACAAAAATTAGCTGGGCATGGTGGTGTGCGCCTGTAATCCCAGCTACTCAGGAGGCTGAGGCAGGAGAATCACTTGAACCCAGGAGGTGGAGGCTGCAGTGAGCTGAGATCATGCCACTGTACTCCAACCTGGGTGACAGGGTGAGACTGTCTCAAAAAAAAAAAAAAAAAAAGAAAGAAAGAAATTTATTTTGTAGTGGAAGGAACTTATGGACTGGGATACAAACAGGTTCTTCTAAAACCTGGAGGGAGCCATGGGAAGATCAGTATAGATGCAGATCCCAGTGATGAACCCTTCAAGGAGCGTGATTCTAATGTAATATGAATATGAATTAGCTATCCAGTTAATCATGACACAGCAGGACAAACACACACAGGAGCACAGAGGCAGCCATCAGGATCAGCGACCTGGCCTCAAAGGACACTTGCAGCAAACCCAAGCCAGTGAGTATTCTGAACTAAAGGAACTAAGACCTGGGGTGCCCTGATATCAGCCTTCCTATGTCCAAAGCCACAAAGATGTTAGAAGTGGGCTCATATTGAGGAAGGATTTTGAGGGCAAAAATGTTCATGGGTGAGTTTTATATGTCCCAAGAAAGGCCACATGCTGGAAAGTAGGGCTTTTTAACCAGGTACCCTGAGGTTGGAGGAGATGTGATCTATCCCCAGAATTGATGGGATGAGGCAACAGAAAAAAGGAAATTTCTGACCAAGGACCAGGCAGGGCCTCAAGCACATTCTTCTATAAAATATTTTTTTATTGGACATTTCAGGAGGAATTTATTCCATGCCTAGTGAATTTAGAGTTATGGGCTTGGTTGAGGCCTCAAACAGGTGATTATGGTAATTTAGAGAGAAAGTACTAAGCCATTTCTGTCACAAGGCCGGCCCAACTTGAAAATAATAGTGCCTCCTTGTATTTATAGAGTGCTGAATACTTTCCAAAGTGCTTTCCCATCTATTATCTCATTTGATCCTTACAAGGGGCCAGAGATGTCAGCTGTGTCTCTGCTATGGGGCTTTGAAGGAGAGCCTTCCCCTCTCTGGGTGTCAGTTTCCCTACTGAAAAATGAGGGGACTGTTCTCATCACTCAGTATTTGTTCTCATCAAATATCTCTTGAGAGCTTCTACCAGCAGTAACATCTGAAGGCAGAGTTTCTCAGCTCAGGGTCCAGAACTGCCTGCATCATAGTCCTCAGAAAGCTGGTTACAACACAGATTCCTGGACTCCACCGAGACTGAGGACCTGGACACTCACAGGGCCCGGGGAATCTGCATGTTAAACATTCTTCCCAGGTGATTCTTATGCACACCAAAATTTGAGAACCTCTGCTCTCATATTTCATAACTCCTCAGCTCTGAGATCTTGTCACATAAAACACACGTGGCAACTGAAAAAATCCTGAAAAAGTATAAAATTCTGATGAGTGAGGAGAAAACAGTCTAGTGTTGGCTGAGTGTATCTGATCATCCAGATAATAACAGCCTCTCAAGGATATAATTAGTGCCCTCAAAATTGGAATATATGACTGTTTAATAATTTAAGTGAGATCATCAGGATTAATGAATAGCGGCTGAAATTAAATGTGAGACCATAAATCCACACAGGCCTGTTATAGCAAGGCAATTATTTAGGACAAGACATCCTGGAAAACAGGGGTCTGGCCAAGGCTGTAGGCATCTTAACTTATCTCCTCCTAGAAGGGCCATGCGTTTTTGCTGACCCGGGGTATACATTCAAAGACATCACTATCCAAATCTATCACAAAGCACACTTAGTGACCTGCCATGCCTGGAATCCTGTGTTTTCCAAAAGTCCGAGGATCTTTTCAACTCTATCAAAATAATCTGAGATGTCTGTTAAGAATGTAGATTCCTGAGGCCCACCCTAGAACCACCGAATCAGTATCTTTATGGGTGGGCCCTGGTAACCTACATTTAACAAGCTCTTCAGTCGATGCTGATAAGGATAAGAGTTAAGAGCCATTGCTTGAATCCAGATGACCTGGAGACCGCAGGGGCACACTCCAGGTTTGGAATGTCTGCTTTGAAGGTCACACTTTTCTCGGCCACCAGACTAGAAAGTTCTCCTCAGGGTTCTCTCCTTCTGTGAAAATCAGCACCCTCTTGTACGTCCTCATTGCATTGTTTAGCTCATTAATCTCGCATTTTTAATTTCATCTCATTCCCATAATGAGACTTTGAGGTAGACAGGGTAGCGCAGCATTTCAGTTAACAGTAATAATAACAAGCATCACCATAACAACAGCATCATTAACAACAACCACTGAAGGAATGATGACCATGTGCCCGGCCCTGTCACGGTGCAGTACCTTACCCAGTCCTCACCCAACCCGCAAAAGGGAAGACAGTACTTATGGCTTTGGGGTTAGTCCTGACAGAAAATCAACTCCAACTAGTTTACATAAGAAGAGAATGTACTGGCTCATGGGATAGGGAAAGGACGGGGTGGGACTGGTCTGAGGCACATCTGGACTTAGGACCCAGCTGGCATCCTGACTACGTTCTCCATCCCCCTGCAGCCTAAAGGGGAAAGGACACAGGGGTTTGTGTCTACTACAAAGAATATTTGGCATCACTTTGCTCAGGAAGAAGGTCTATTTACAGGTCATTTTCATTCCTTCATGAGTTCAAGTTCTGTCGTATGGCAACAGAACGTGAATGCTGTGAAGGGTCAGGGCTAGTCTTTCCTCTTGCCTGGTTAAGACAAATCTGCTAGCTGGTGCGGAGGCTCTGAGAAGTAATTGTTAGTTTGAGTTTTCTATTAACACAGACTGGAGTGAGGTTATTATTTAGAATATTCTAAACCATATGTTCTGACAGCATATAGGAAAAAAAAGACAATTTCTGAGAAGACTGGACAGAAAGCATAGCCTTATAATTCCACCTGCTTTCACCTTCACTGCAGATTATTAACAATGCCCAATACATCTCATTCATTAACAAGCCCAGGAATGGAGGACAAATAGGAGATGACAGGAAGTTATTGGTTATTTTGAGATTCCTGGTTGCTTATAAATAAGGTGGGCATCTCTGAAGAGGTCTGCATTTATAAAATAAGCAAATAAAATAATTTTATTATTATACTAGGAGGAATGAACATTTTTGTCTTTTAGGCGAAGGAAATGAGTGAACATGAGGATCCCCAAAGGCTGGAAAAGGCAGACTGCACCTGTGAATACTTTACAGGAACTAATGTCACTAAATCACATGAGAGGAAGGGATGTTACTTTGGCCTTAACACGTGTCTATTTCTTTGTTCTCTATAATGATGTAAAAATTCCATTTTCATGAGATTTCAGTATTTGAGACAGTAAAACAAGAGAAAAAGAGGGAAAAAAGAAATTAAACTTTCAATACCTATGAACACTATATTAATGTACAGTGGTGGAATTTTCTTTTTAAAAAATTTGAAATAAATAAATGATATATAAATGTGTATATTTGGCCTTCTTGATCTTTAGAGCTGTCAACTGTTGCCTATTTTTGGCTAAGAAAATTGGTAGCATTTTAAGCCTCTGATGTAAACAGCTCTAAAGGTGCCTCCAGATTCAAATCAAAACATAATTGACTCTGGAGTTGTGGTTGTCTGATAAAGATTGCTTGAAAGCTTCAGGGGCTGGAAGTTCTTTAAGGAAATTGGGAAGAATCCCTGAAGTATCTCTGTTTGCAATGGGTTTACTTGGAGGCTGCCCGTGGGTTGGGTCAGGCAGTAGCTTAGAACTAATGCCTACTTTTTGGCCAACGTGCTTCATTTACCTGCTAGAACCAACATTATTTAGAGGATTTATAATAAATGAAAACAGAAGAACATACCTATTAGACATATGGAGATGTATCAAAGGTCATGCTGGAGCCATTTCATATCACTATTTAAAAGTTTTTGTTTTATTTAGCAGGCGGGGCACACAGAGAAGGGGAATCTCTTGGATTTTGGTTGAATGCTCTACTAAATGTGAATTTTTCCTTTAGGCCAATGTTGTCTATAAAGAGGCTTCCTATAAAGTGAAACATAATGTATTTAAGTCGCTTACAACAGTGCCTGGCACATAGAAAGTGCTATATAGGTGCTGTGTCGCATTATTATTATTGCTATTACTGCTTTTTTTCCCTCTGTGATGCAGGCAAATGAGCACTTTCAGCTCCCCATTTACTGAGCTTGAGAATGTGAATGACAGGAATAGGACTTGGCTGGTGTGCACTAGAGCAGGTTAGTTATTACGGAAACTACTGTTAGGTTGGTGCAAAAGTAACTGTGGCTTTTCCTATGAAAGGTAATGGCAAATACCACAATTCCTTTTGCACCAACCTAATACTTCTATTTCAGCCTCAAATCTCATCTCTCTTCAAACCCTGAGTAGATAAGAATTTACATTCGGCCTCAGCTGGCAGGAAGGCCCGGGAGCTTTCCGAAGGAAGACTATGACAGAAGGGGGCAGTTCCTCTGCCCTCTCCCTGGGGATATTATCCAAGGTTCCCCAATCTTGTGTTCCATTGGCTTTTACTCCCCCACACTATGTTTTTAAGGAAACACTAAAAGAGTGGAAAAGGTTAGACTTTAATCCTCATAAGAAAATCAGGAGAATATCCGTGATTTACCACACTCTTACTGCACCAAGTTTTTAAAATGTAGAAGGTTCACCCACGTCAATAGAAGCGTCACCTTTCTGAAAATATAATGCAGCTATTTTCCACTACAGAAACAACTCTTTCCAAAACATTGGAGCTTTTGATTCTTCAGATGCAATCTGAGCGATTTATTTGATTTTTTTTTTTTTTTTTTTTTTTTTTTTTGCTCTCCCAGTAAATAATTTATACAGTACTTGGTTCACAAAATCCTGGGGTTTTTTTTTTTTAAGATGCACAAAATATCCCATAGATATATTGACTCTTGCATCCTGTGTTTCCACCAGATATCCACCAAAAGGTTTACAGATTTCCCTCATTATAAACTAATTGATATTCTGTAACAGTTTTAATCTTCTTAGCTGTTCTCTCCTTTGGAGTCTGAGGGAGAAGCGTTTAGGATGTCAAAGACATGAAAGGAGAAGAGAATCGAGAAAGCCTGTAGATTTCCTTAGTGGTAAGGCACCCTGGAGACTGATACTTGAGATGTGGGATTCTTAAGATTACTGAGCCCATTGTGGGGATGATCAATCTCTTCTGTCAATGCGATTCCCAATGAGGAGGAGATGATTATGAGGGTAGGTAAGCAGCTGAGGCCACCTCCCAACCATCTCTCCAAGCCTCAGCTTCATCATCTGGAACAGAAGTCACTTCCCCTGCCCTTGTACTTTCATAGTGGAAAACTATTTCACCTCTAAGGGAGGTTGTGGAGGTGAGGCCGGACAGGCTGAAGTAAAAACAGTCATTGTGCCTGCACGGCAGGCTTTATCTGTCCTCCTTGTGCCATGCTTATTGGCCGACACTGCCCGCCAGCAAGGCCATGGTTCCATACCTGCTAAGCCTGTCCCTGGGTCAGTCAGTTCAGAAGATAAAGGGTACAAAGAGATTCATGTTGTGTTCTCTGGATCAGCCTCTGCAACAATACAGCTGATATTCTGGTCTTGCTTGACTCCTGTCTCTATGTCACCATTGTCTCAAAGAAGAAGAGATGGGTAGTCATTTCACAATGACAAGGGGAAGGGACTGTAAAAAGTTAAGTGAAAGAAACCAGGATGCAAAGTTGCATATGATTAAATGTTCACTTCACAAAGTGCCCATAAAAAGGGACTAAATGTAGATTCCCACTATGGAATATTATCTAGCTATTAAAAGACAAATGGGTTTGCTCTGTTTCTACTACTGACCTGAAGGATGGCTGTGATACATTAACAGAAAAAAAAAATTGTAGCTTTCTGCCCGTGGGCGCCACTGAGGAAGCACCATTAAAGTCTCCTCCCACTGCCATCATGTCTAAGTCAGAGTCTGCTAAAGAGCCCGAGCAGCTGAGGACACTTTTCATTGGAGGGCTGAGCTTTGAAACAACTGATGAGAGCCTGAGGTCTCAAATCTCAGCCTCAAATTTTTGAGCATTTTGAGCAATGGGGAATGGTCAGAGATTGTGTGGTAAGGAGAGATCCAAGCACCAAGCACTCCAGGGGCTGTGGGTTTGCCACCTATGCCACCGTGGAGAAGGTGGATGCAGCCATGAATGCAAGGCCACACAAAGTGGATGGAAGAGTTGCAGAACCAAAGAGAGCTGTCTCAAGAGGAGATTTTCAAAGACCAGGCGCCCACTCAACTGTGAAAAAGATATTTGCTGGTGGCATTAAAGAAGATGCTGAAGAACATCACCTAAGAGATTATTTTGAACAGTATGGAAAAATGAAGTGATTGCAATCATGACTGATCGAGGCAGTGGCAAGAAAAGGGGCTTTGCCTTTGTAACCTTTGACGACCATGACTCCGTGGATAAGACTGTCATTCAGAAATACCATCCTGTGAATGGCCACAAATGTAAAGTTAGGAAAGCCCTGTCAAAGCAAGAGATGCCTAGTGTTTCATCCAGCCCAAGAGGTTGAAGTGGCTCTGGAAACTTTGGTGGTGGTTGTGGAGGTGGTTTTAGTGGGAATGACAACTTTGGTCATGGATGAAACTTCAGTGGTTGTGGTGGCTTTGGTGGCAGCCATGGTGGTGGTGGATATGGTGGCGGTGGGGATGGCTATAATGGATTTGGTAATGATGGAAGCGATTCTGGAGGTGATGGAAGCTACAATGATTTTGGCAATTACAACCATCAGTCTTCAAATTTTGGACCCATGAAGGGAGGAAACTTTAGAGGCAGAAGCTCTGGCCTCTATGGTGGTGGAGGCCAATACTTTGCCAAACCATGAAACCAAGGTGCCTATGGCAGTTCTAGTACCAGCAGTAGCCATGGCAGTGGCAGGAGATTTTAATTACCGCAAGAAAACAAAGCTTAGCAGGAGAGGATAGCCAGAGAAGTGACGGGGAAGCTACAGGTTATATCAGATTTGTGAACTCAGCCAAGCACAATGGTGGCAGAGCCCAGCTGCTACAAAGAAGACATGTTTTAGACAAATATTCATGTGTATGGGCAAAAAACTCAAGGACTGTATTTGTGATTAACTGTATAACAGGTTACTTTAGTCCCTGTTCTGTGGAAAGTGTAAAGCATTCGAACAAAGGGTTTTAATGTCGATTTTTTTTTGCGCCCATGCTGTTGATTGCTAAATGTAATAGTCTGATCATGACGCTGAATAAATGTGTCTTTTAAAAAAATAGTTGTAAAGTAACATATACAGTATGATCCTAATAAATGGGGGAAAAAGCATGTAAAGCTTAGGAGTAAAGGTTCTGAAATCAGAATGGATGGTTTTAAATCAAAGCTCTGCCTCTTTGAGCTAAGTACACATCAGCAACTTACTTGTGTCCCAGTTTTATCATCTGTAAAATAGGGACAAAAATATTAAATTTATAAGTAGAAAGAAGAGGTCTGATATCATTGAGGCCAGTATGGTTTTCACACTGGGCATGACAGAACCTACCATAGTGCTGTGATAATAAATGAGTGAATGCACTTAGCACACAGTAGAAGCTCAATAAACATGAATTCTTTTTATTACATGTTACTATATGTTAGTATGATTATACAGAATGGTCTGGGATGATACATACCAGACTGCAAACATGAATTTCCTCAGTGGGGTGGGACTGGAGGGGAATTGGGAGGGTATGAAAAAGAAAACAGAAATTATAAAACACTGAGAACAAAAAGAAAATTCACAAATGGCAGATAGGCATACAAAGAGATGCTCCATATCATATGTCATTAGAAAATTCAAGTGAAAATAAAAGTGAGAGACCACTAAGCAGCTATTGACAAAATCCAAAACACTGACAATATCAAATGCTGACGAGGAGGTGGAACAGCAGGAACTCTCATTCATTGCAGGTGGAAATGCAAAATGGTACAGCCACTTTGGAAGACAATTTGGCAGTTTCCTATAAAACTATATATACTCTTACCAAATGATCCAGCAATCACACTCCTTGACATTTACCTAAGTGAGCTGAAAATTTATGTCCACACAAAATCCTGTACACAAATGTTCATAGTAGTTTTACTAATATTTGCCAAAACTCGGAAGCAGCCAAGATGTCCTTCAGTAGGTGAATGGATAAACAAACTGTGGTATACCCAGACAATGGGATGTTATTCAGCACTAAAAAGAAATGAGCTATCAAGCCATAAAAAGACATGGAGGAACCTTAAGTGCATATATGTGAGTGAAAGAAGCCAATCTGAAAAGGTTTTATATACTGTATGATTCCAACTACATGACATTCTGGAAAAAGCAAAACTACAGTGACAGTAAAATGATTGGTGGTTGCCAGGGTTTAGGGAAAGGCAGGGATGAACAGGTGGAGCACAGAGGATTTTTAGGGCAGTGAAACTACTCTGTATGATGCTATAATGGTAGATATATGTCATTGTACACTTGTCCAAATCCATAGAATGTACAACACCAGAGTGAACCCTAATATAAACTATGGATTTTAGGAGAAAATGATGTATTGATGTGGGTTCAGGGATTGTAACAAATGTACCACTATGGTATGGGATTTTGACAGTGGGGAACTCTCTGAACTTTCAGATGAGATTGGGTGTGTTCAGGGTAGTATGGCCATGGACCTACCTACTTTTTACTTAGTTTTGTTGTGAACCTAAACTGTTCTAAAAAATAAGGTCTATTAAAAGAAAAAACACTGGGGCGAAAAGCCTAAATATTAATACTAATTGCCTCCAGGTGATAAGGTTATGGATGGCTCTTTCTGCATTTCCCACATTTTCTCCTCGACTCCCAGCCTGTGCTTGTCCTGCTCTTTCTGCCTGGAACATTCTTCCCTTCCCTAACCCCAAGGAGTAATATCTACAACACTTTGGATTAAATTTCGCTGGAATTTTCTCTAGAAAGTCTGCCCTGCTGTTCTCTGTACTCTACATTGCCTGGACTTTCACCAGGTAGCACGTATTTCATGGTCTCACGGTCTTACAACTGCCCCTCACCTCCTCTAGGCCTACTGGAGCCGTCGAGGGAAGCCTATTTGATTCCTCTTATATCATAGCACAAAGTACAGCATGTGACACAGAGTCATGTCATGAATACTGCTGAATACATGAATATGAATTACTTTGATAAATCAGAACAGATGTAGAGAAAAACAAAATAAGCAGCAAAAGAACTCAAAAAGGCGAAAGAACCCAAGCAATAAACTGTAAGTGGGAAATGGCCATGCTAACAAGTTGTGGTGGTGTCAGAAGCAAACTAAGGCTGCTGGAGAGAAGACAAGAAATGGGGAATAGAGGTTTATTGGGCAGTGTCAGGAGTGATGTGTTGAAATGCAAAGAGGGATGGGGCAAAATGGATTTCCGTGATGTGTTCCCATGACTGGCATGGTGTGAGAGTGCAGGTCAGAGTTAATAAGCCCGTTATGGGAAGAGGACTACTGACCCTGGCCTCGTGGGTGAGGTGAGCTTACTACCATGTGAACTAACGGGCCCAGCATTGTCTATACTCCTTCCAGCACCAATCACTGCAACAACTTTTCAACAGCTCTGCAAACACCTGCTAAGAACTTCTGCTGGGAACCATTTCCTACATTTGTTTGTTTGTAGAAAGGCAGTTGAGCTGAAGAAAATGCTGTCAATGAGATCATACCATAGCCTGTCACTTTTGTACCTCATCATTCCGGGCAGCCTCTAGTTAATCCAAACACAGTAATTCTTTCCATTACCACATAACTAATTTTTCTGGAAAAACAACACTGTTTGAAAGTGGAGAGGCTAAGGAGAAAGGAATAAAAACAAACAAATGAACAAGACCTCTCTTGTTTTTCCTTATAAAAACATGCCACCCAGGCAGTGCAACCCGGGGACAGGTCTGCCAGCCTATACCCCCATCTTTCCCTTCCACATGTGCAAAAACACCTCAATGTTCGCCTAATCCTCGAGCAAAGCTCATGCATTTGAAGAGCTTTTGGAGACCCCTGGCAAAGTGCAGTGTTCTATTTGTAAGCAGGGCCAGGATTATTCTGGTGTCAGCTTCTGCTTCCACTCGAGTCCTTGATGCTGCCTGCACAAAGCTCTGGATCTTATTTGGAGAATTCATTTGCTCCAATTTTGTCTCCTACCTGAGGTCTCGACCCTTAGCTGAATTACAATTAGTTGCCCTGAGGATCCTGGAGGAGATTCATTTCAGAGGAAAATGCCTTCTCCTAGGCAGTGCCAATCTAGCTTGTAGTTAGCATTTATGAATTTCAGCTCTGAGAACAGCCTCTGCTAATGCAGCCCAGAGAAATCTATCTTGTAGGATGGTCCATATTTGCCGTACTTTAGACAGGCCTCTCCATAATTCTGAAATTGTTTCTCCCAAATCTCGTTTTTAAAACAATCACTGCTGAGTAAGTTTTCTTCCAAAGCTGCCTTGAGAATTTCTTCTTGAAACAAGAATAATGATTGCTTTTCTGAAAAATGCAGGCTGCAAAACATGACAGCTGAGGTGCAAGTCTGAAAGGTGTGAGGTGGGAGTCCTCCTCTGGGCTGGGTGCCCAATTGGTTGAGAAAAGGGGGCAGTGATCAGGGGGCCTCGGTTTTCATTCTCATCTGTGAAATGGGACAGTATTATTTTTCTTCTCTATCTTTTTAGGATTGGGTATGGCACTACATTGAATTAATATTTTTGCTCTCTGGAGAAACAGATGCACTTATAGAATGATCTTGTTATGAAGTGTACCTTTTCTTTGTCAAGACTGTTATACTTTATTGGTGGGGGAGGGGGTTATTCTGTTATCTTTACCACTATGTACACTGAGGAAATTGGGATATTTAGAGGTACAAACCATTATAGGTCAGGACTAATCATGTTTGATAATGAATTATTTTCGGCAAAGTTTGCACTGTAATACAATGGGAAAGTAATTTATTAAGAAGTGCCCTTGGAAATAGAAAGGAATAACGTGTTTCTGCAGATGTGTCACTTAACCACCCAAGGCGAGTGGGGACAAGGCTGCACTGTGGCCCAGATATGGGGTCTTGTCCCTCTCTTGCAACCAGCTGGCTGTGTGCTCCTGGTTAAGTCTGCCTACTGCTCCAGGCCTCAGGCTTCCCATCTGTAAAATGAGCAGGTTGAGTTACACAGTGGTTTTCATATACTTTTTTTAGCAGTGTAACTCCCCCTAGTGAACACTTTTTCAGAAAGTAAATACAGACCACACCAGGAGAGGCACCTGAACCCCACATGTGCCTGTGAGGTTCTCCATACTTCTCACAGCGTTTCCTGAGACTTCTCTGGGGCCTCTGCTGCTCTGAGGAGCAGGCACAAAGTCACGGGCCTAGATGATCTTGAAATTCTTTTCTAACTGAACAAGGAGAGATGCTTGTTTTGAATCTGGCTGAGGTCTGGTTTATTCCATGTCTGAAGGACGGATGCCCTGTGATACCCAGAGGGGGATCCTGCTGAGTGCTACAAGCCCAACCCCAGGGCAGCTGATGCTTCAGAAAAACAGGTTACATACAGGGACCCGAGCCTGAAAACACAGATGCGGGCCAGCACTAGTCACTGCAGGAACTGCAGTGTCTTCCACAGCCACATCTGTCTTGCTGTATGAAGATGGCCCTGCTGCTGGTGATGGTTTTCTGTATGCGTGGGTAGCTGCCATACATTTCCTCCCTTCCTCCTCATGCATCTATTCACTCATTCACAAACATTTACTAATCACCTCCTTAGTGGGGGAAGACTGACAATGAATAAACAGCTCAACAAACAGCCATGTAACCGCGCATGCAGCATGGTGAATAATGGTAGTGCTGTAGCCTAAATGACGATGGGATGAGGTGAGCCAGCCGTTGGAAGAACTGGGAAGAGGGCGTTCAGGCAGAGGAAGGGCACAGGATCCCAAGGCAGGACAGAGCATGGTGTGTGCTGTGCTCCAGGACAGAGAGCCCTGCTGTGGCTGGGTCTTTGGGGAGTGTCAGAAAGTGAGCGCAGCCCTCACTGCCACTGCTGTGGCCCTGAGAAGGAGTACAACAAGGAGCCTGCTCAGAGCAGGCAGCCCGTACCTGAGGGAAGGCTCAGGTGTTTGTCCCCAGGTGGTGGAGGCTGTTTATGCTGCAGAAAATCAATCACTTGAGCAGTTTGCTCATTTTTTTCCCTTTCTGCTGCCCAGCTGTGAGCCCTTGGCCTGTGGGTGGCAGCCCATGCTGGGAGAAGGATGAGGTTGGGAGAGGAGACTGGGAAACAGAAAGCAGAAGAGAGGGAGCAAGAGGCAGAAGAGGACCCAGGGTCTGGGTGCTGAATCCACAGACCTAGGGGTGCTGCTCCATGGCCTGTGATTCTGGGCGAATTACTTAGCTTGGGTACCTCATCTGAAAGGAGGGACCCCAAGGCTTCCCTCAGAGGCTGCTGTCAAGAATAAATGAGAGAATATATGGGCCTGGCATATTGAGCTTCTCCCCAAAATGGGGGCTGCTATTATAAAGAGGGGTGAAGGGACAGGGAGATATTTTAGGCAGAGGTTGAGACCAGAGACTGTTTGCTCAGTGTTTCACAGTTTGCAAAAATCTTCTTCCCTACAGAAAGGAAAGACATACCTGCACCCACACATCCATCCTGTACATGCACCTCTGTATACTCATCCCTGACTCCCCTTCCTGCACACCAACCATAAGGAATGTCCACAACAGAAATGATATCAAGCTCAGATGTCTATCTTTAATGTTCACTCTGTGCCAGGTACTGTCCTAAGCACTTGATAGACATCTATTAACTAATTTGACAGTCACAGCCACCTAAGAGGTCATAGATACTATTGTGATCCCATTTTATAGATGAGGGAACTAAAGCTCAGAAAGGGGAAGTGACTGGGTCAAGGTCACAGAGATAGTATGTGGCAGGGCCAGGATCAAAGATATAGATATTGCCAGGCTCTCTGCCAAACAGCAGGACTATGGGATAAGGAAGGCACACCCCCACCACCAGCAGGCTCATAGGCCTCGCTTTGTGGACACAGATAAATCTCATATAGTATGCTCGAGGCTTACTGTTAGTACTTCCAGGGTGGAAGTAATAAGAAAACTGGAGAACCAGGCTCTGGTTCATCAAACACGTAGTAAGCACCTACTGTATGCCTAAGGAGCTGGGATCAGTGGTGAACAGGACGAATGTGGTAGTCCCTGCAATCAGAATAGACAGTCTAGTAGGGGAGGCACACAACACACCAATGTTCACACAAATACGTATTTTAATTCCACCTGTGATAAGTGGTAAGGAAAAGGAAGGAAATGTAAAGGGTAGCACGAGAATGAGTGTATGTCAAGAGTTAGGGAAGACTTTATAGACCGGGTAAGAACTGAGTTAAATGTCTACACACACACAAACACACACACACACACACACACACACACACCCTCTCTGTCTCTCTGAGGCCTCTGTACTAAACGCATGTAATTAAGAGTGCGGTATTAAAACGGGGCGATGGGCAGGTGAGCCGCTCCTGAAACTGTCAGCTGCAATTATTCTGGAGTGCACGCATACTCCCTCTCTTCACTGCTTATTAGTGCCTCTGCAAGAAGGTGAGCAGAGGAAAGGGCTTCTCTTAATTTTGCTGCAACTGGTGAAAGCTTTGATGCAAAGAATAAGCTTGAGGCCACTGGCTGAAGGGCAATTTCCTCTTAGATTTCACTTTTGGCCCCATCTCTGTGTCTCTTAAACCCAAGACTGAGTTATTCCACAGGGTAAGACTCACAGCTAAGAGGCTCTGGATGTAGCTAAGATCACATGCTTGGGGCCAGACATGGTTCGGTCACCACATGACTATATGAGAGCTGTGTGACCAAGGGTAAGTCACTTAACTTCTCTGGGTCTCAGTTTTCTCATCTGTAAAATGCTGTGCCAGACACTGCAATCCCAGCTGGGCTTACTTGACATCTCCAATCCACTTCTCCCTTTCCTAACTCACCAAAGAGGCCACAAACCAAAACACTCACATTCCCTGCCTTCCTTGCAGATAGGGGTGCCCAGATGTCAGAGATCTGGCTGAGAGTCTACAGGACACTTTCCTGAATTAGAAGGCAAAACCTTGACAGATGAAGGCTTTGTGCCCTGTGCTCTCCACCCTTTTTCCTGCCTGAAAGGCAGACTTGCCAGAGGTACAATTTTGTGACCATGAGGATGAGGAAGCAGAAACAAAGAAACAGCCTGGTTCTTGGATGACAGCGCTGAGCAGCCAGTTGTAACAGTCCTGGATCTCTTGTTATGCAATATTTAATACATAGATAGAGACAGATAAGTGAATGAATCCTTACACTTGTTTGAGTTATTGTTTATCAAGTTTTCTGGGTTTTTTTTTTTTTTTTTGCAGTTAATACATTTCTAAACAGATATGCAGGGGATAAAAATGGCAGTCACTTCATGAGTTGTGAGGATTAAATGAGAAAATGTGTGCACAGTGCAACGTCCAGGCATTTAGCCAATGATGGCCTATATGTTGACGCTGCTAAAGAAGGGAAAACCTGCCATCCCTTTGGTGAGTCGCCAGATGAAGCACAGAGGGTGGGAGGCTGGGTGGGACGGATCCTACCTCGATCACTGAAGTCGTCGACCAGCACAATCTCGGCGACCAGCTCTGGAGGCGAGCGGTTGAGCACACTGTGGACGGTGCGGAGGAGGGAGGACCAGCCCTCGTTGTGGAAGGGGATGATGATGCTTGTGTTGGGAAGTGTCTCCAGGTAGCGCTTGCTGTTGCAGCTAGAGGGAAACACAAGGGGAGGCAGAGGACAGGGTCAGCTCTCCTCCTGCCAAGAGAACTCAGGCACAGGGTTTGGCTAACTGTAAATCCCACTTCCTCTCCAGTCTTTAGGGAATGAGCAAAATCCAGGGAGACCTTGGTCACATAGGAACTTCTACATGACATCCCAAAGTCCCACCTCCAATCTCTGCATATACAGCACATGCGGATATGTATAAAAGACCTCCCCGAGTTTGAATAGTTGTGATTTCATGTGGAGGACTGCCCTACAGTAACACTCTGGCCTCTCTGTCCAGCTGTGATATTGTGATTTATAATAAGAACTATAGACTTTGGTCTTTGTCCCTGGTTCCTGGCACAGAGCTTCTAAAACTTGTCATTTCCTAAGCAAAAGGGGTGCTAGGAAAATCTTATGTTCTAATATTTCGTCTTTGACCCCAGTTCTTGATGCAGAGCTCCTAAATCTCTTGGTGTTTTCTGGGTGACAGAGGCATCTTTTGTTCTAATGAGGTGACTCTTGGTGGGCTCCAGGAGGCGGGGTGGTCACCAGAAAGAACAGGCCATAATTAGAAGCTTGGAACTTTCAGCCCCACCCCACCATCCTCCAGGAAGGGGACAGGAGCTGGAGATCATGATGATAATTGATCATGCCATGTGATGAGGCCTCCACAAGAATGTAGGAGGTCCTTCCCACAGACCCTGCCCTATGCAGCTCTTCATCTGGCTGTTCATTTGTATCCTTTCTAATATCCTTCATAATAAACTGGTAAACGTGTTCCCCTGAGTTCTGTGAGACACTCTGGCAGATAATCAAATCTAAGGAGGGGAACCACCAATTTACAGCCGGCTGGTCAGAATTACCCAAGAACTGGATTTGCAAATGGCATCTGAAGATTGGGGGTGAGGGATAATCTTGTGGGACCAATCCCTTTACCTGTGGGATCTGACTCTAACTCCAGGTAGGTAGTGTCAGAATTGAATTGAATCATAGGACACCAGGCTGGTGCTGGAGAATTGCTTGTCGGGGAGCCCCCCTCCCTGCCCCACACATTTGGTCACAGAAGTATTCTGTGTTGCATGTGTGAACAGAGAGGAAAAAACAGTGAGTTTGTTTTTTCATATTACACATTCCTCTCCAATGGAGGAGAAATGATTTATCCATGAGTTTGGAAGAATAAACTGGGCTTCAATGGCTCAGCCCCTCCTCTCTCTCTCCCTGGGCTCTAGTCTCCACCAGCCCCACGGTAAGCTTAGGGGTGGAAGGCCCTGCCCCTTGTACGTCTTTCATACCATTATAACACCCAGAAGAATTAACATTGTTCCTTAATATCATCAAATATCTAGTTGGTGTGCAAATTTCCCTGATATTACGTCTTTCTATAGTTGGTTTGTTTAATACAGGATCAAAACAAGGTCCACGTACTGCATACAGCTCATGCGTCTCCTAAGTCTCTTTTATACATAAGCTTCTGCCCTCCTTTTTTTTTTTTTCCCTTCGATTTGTTTGTTGAAGAAACTGGGCTATTTATCCTATAGGAGTCCCTGCAGTCTGCATTTTGCTGCTTGCATCTCTGTGGTATCCTTTAAACTGTTCCTCTGTCTGTCCCCCTTTAGTTCTTGTAAACTGGTAGTTAGATCTACAAGCTTGACCTAATTCAATAAGCTATTCTGACAGCCTCTTCAAAGATGGTGGTACAGGGATCCCTTAGGAGACACATTGTGTCCAGTTGTCTTTCCTTTTGTGATAATCGATGCCTAAATATTTTATTTCATCAGGAGTTTGAAAAACGATTACATTCTAATTCTATTACTCCATCTTCATTTACCAGCTGAAATTCTTCTATAGAGAAAACTTTACCACATCAACTATTCGTTCACCCCAAAGTATAGGAAAGGCAGGGTAAGTTCTTGATTCTTTACAAGTCTTTAGAATGAGCTGGTTCCCCAGCATCCTCCAACGATGGTCAATTATGTTAACTCACAAATGGAAACATAATTAATGTGTTTCAATCAAATGCAGTTATTATTCTTACTGGTTCCCAAATAAACCCATCTTTAGCCAAAAGGAGTCTTCTCAGGTTGGTTCCTGAGTCCTTTGGACATGATCAGAGTACTGATAGCTTCTTTGTTTTACGATAAAAGATACGAAAATATTCCCCAGGCTTAACTCACACATTTCCTGCCCTAACCTGGAATCAGCCATTCTGCCAAAGAACTTTTAATCCTTCATATCATCAATATCACCATTCGGATGCTGCAACATGAGCACTAAGGGTGTTCCTTACTACTAGGTTGGTTATAGTTTCTATGCCTTTCCAGTGGTCAGAACTACAAATATATTTTATTTTTTATTTTATTTTTTTGAGACAGGGTCTCAATCTGTCACCCAGGCTGGAGTGCAGTGACACAATCTCGGCTCAATGCAACCTCCACCTCCCAGGTTCATGCCATCCCACCTCAGCCTCCCAAGTAGCTGGGACTACAGGCGCACGCCACCCTGTGCCTGGCTAATTTTTGAATTTTTTGTAGAGACAAGGTTTCACCAAGTTGCCCAGGCTGGTACGAATATATTTTAAACAATACATTATGAGTTTAAGCAGAAATTTTATATTTAACATATAGAATTACTGAGTTTTACTGAACTCTAATTTTATATTGTATCTCCTTTGTATTGAGATATAATTCACATACCATAAAAGTTACTCTTTTATAGTTTAGTAGTTCTTAATATATTCACAGAGTTGTGCAAATATAACCACTGTCTAATTCCACAACATTTTCATCACTCCTAAAGAAACCCTGTGTGTACTAGCGGTCATTCCCCATCTTCCCCTCCTGCCAGCTAGCTGCTAGCAATCCCTACTCTGCTTTCTGTGTTCATGGATTTTCCTAACCTGGACATTTTATATAAATGGATTCATATTTGAGGCTTTTTGTTTCTGGCCACACTTGGTGTAATGTTTTCAAAGTTCATCTATGTTGTAGCATGCATCAATGCTTCATTTCTTTTTCATAGCTGAATAATAGCCCATTGTACGAATTCACCACATTTTATTTATCTATTCATCAATTAATGGATATTTGGGCTGTTTCCCCCTTTTGGCTATTATGAATAACATGAATATGAACATTCATGTGCAAGTTTTTATGTAGACATGTTTTCAATTCTGTGGGTACATAGCAAACAGCTGGATTGCTGGGTCAAAGGTAACTCCATTTTTAACTTTGTAAAGACCTGTCAAATGGTTTTCCAAAGTGATAACACCATTTCACATTCCCACCAGCAATGTGAAATGAGATTTCCAATTTCTCCACATCCTCACCAATTCTTGCTATTGTCCATCTTTTTGATTATAGCTATCCTAGTGAGTGTGAAGTGGTATCTCCTTATGGTTTAATGACTAATGATGTTGAGTATCTTTCCATATGCCTATTGGCCATTTGTACATCTTCTCTGGAAAAATGGCTAGTAAATGTATATTTTACTTTCAGTTTTTTTTTGCTAGTGTGTAGAAATACAATTGATTTTTGTATATTAATTTTGTATCCTGCAATCTTGCTGAGCACATTTATTAGTTCTAATAATTTTGTATAAACTCCTTAGAATTTCTTATGTACAAGATAATGTCATATACAAATAGAGGTAATTTTACTTATTCCTTTCCAATATAGATGACTTTTTATGTCTTTTTCTTGTCTAATTGTCTTGGCTAGCAACTCCAGTACAATGCTAAACAGAAGGCAAGAGCACACATCCTTATCTTGTTCCTGATCTTAGGAGGAAAAGCTTTCAGTCTCTCACCAGTAAGTAAGATGTTAGTGTGGGTTTTTCACAGATGCACTTTATCAGCTTGGAGCAGTTCCTTTCTATTCCTAGTTTGCTGAGTGTTTTAATCCTCGAAAAATAAGTGTTGGATTTTCTCAAATGGCTTTTTTTTTTTTGCATCTACTGAGATGATTATGTAAGTTTTGTCCTTTATTTTATTAATATGATGTATTTACACTGATTTTCATATATTGAACCAGTCTTGCATTCCTGCAACATCCTACTTGGTCACAGTGTATAAACTTTCTTATATATTGCTGAATTTGGTTTGCTAGTATTTTGTTGAGAATTTTTGCATCAATACTTATAAGGCACACTGGTCTATAGTTGTTATGTCTTTGTCTGATTTTATTGTATCTCTTTTGCTAAAAATATAAATTCTTAACATTAATATAGCTACTTATTTGCTTTTTTCTACAATATATAATAGTTTCAGAAAACAATACCAATATTATGGCTAAGAGTATGATTACAGAAAAGTTAAGATATTTGTCTCTAGCATATATATAACTAGGAATCTACAGTCAAATTTTTATGTTTTTAAGCCACTTGAAACAATTCCTCTCTGCATGGTTAGGCCACCAACTCACACACATTGGGCTCATTTATTTCATTTAGCTCTTTATTTTTAGGGATTGCTTTCTGCATTTAGTTTTGACTTAATCTTGTTTTTATAATTATATTAAATATTTACATGGTTCCCAAGTCAAATCCAAAAACCAAGTAATCCAACGATTTCTGGCTTTTATCTCTATATCTTCCATCTTGTTTTTTCCCTCCTTCTAGGACTCCATTTTATTTTATGGTTGATCCTTGCATTTTTTCTTTCTAAGCAAGTCGATTTGGTCACACCACAACATTTTACAGAAATAAGGTTTATCTATTTCATTTCAATAAACTCTATGATTTAGCTTTAGTTCAGAAGAGGAATAAGAGGAGGGCAACAACTTACTGAGTTCTAAAACAGTGATTCTGAAAGTGGTAGCATCACCGAGAGGTTCTTGTTAGAAATGCGGATTCTCTGGCCACCCCAGACCACTTGACTCAGAAACTCTCAGGGTGGGGCCCAGCAATTTTTATTTTATCAAGCTCCCTGGGTGACTTTGATGCCCACTCAAATTTGAGAATCATCACCCCAAAATATTCACATCCATAACTGGTAGATATTGGGTTCCCTGGGAACAGATCTTGAGGTGAAAATTGTTTTTTGACGGCTTCTTGGGAGGCACTCTGGGGAGATTCACCTGTAAAGAGGTGAGACAGGCAGAGGAGTGAGGAAGAGGCTGCACCCATGTGGCTGCATGTGAGCCCCTGGCCCATTTTACCAGGAACTCTGCAGCTGAGAAGGCCTTTCTAAGTGGTCCTAGAGTGAGACAAGTGGCCTGGCCTTTATATCCAAGCATCAATTAGTCATTGGGAGGGGGCATAACCTTGAGCAAGGCTGTCTAGGGCAATTCCCAGTGGGAAGCACAGCTGTGAGCTGCCCACTGCCCCTTCTGCCAGCAGCTGGGGACACTGCATCTGCACAGAGCGCTGCCTTATCACTCAGCACTGACAGAACCCCACATGGAAGGCATGATTACCTTCCCCATGTTACACACAATGAGCCTGAAGCACAGAGACGGTGTAGAAATGTATGCAGTCACACAACTAGAAACAGTAGGCTCTGAACCTGGTACTCACCCCAGAGCTTGCCCTCTCAACCATGAGGCTGACATTCACAGACCACTTTCACATCCAAATTTTCACCAGAGCCCCAGGGAGCAGGCAAGGCAGGGCTTTCATCCTCATTTCACAGAAGGTGCTGAGGCTCAAGGCAGAGGCGGTGGCCAGGAGAAGGTGGAATTCCCAGTGCTGCGGCACTCCACAGTGTAACACAGCCCTGCCCCTGTAATGGGGCTTAAAGCACTGAACATCGTAGGGGGTGGTAGCAGCATTCTGCCTGCCATACCTGGTTTCAGTACCTGACAGGATTTCAGGTAATGTTCAAGACAAGCCTGTGAGGAGGAAGGGATGCTGAGGGAGGCTCAATGAGGCGAAGGAACCTGCCGAGGTGGAGAAGCACCAAAAAATGGGGCTTCCTCTTGGTTCCTCGAATATGAGCAGGGGTTCCCCTGACCTCCCTGTCCATACCTGCCCCCGCTACATACATCACCTGACTGCCTGGCTGGCTGTTCCTCATATCTCTACATCTTAGCTTGAAGGTTGCCTCCTCACAGAAGTCTTTCCTGGCCTCTCCTTCCCCAGCTGTAGGTAGGTCCCTCCTGATATTCTGTCCCAGGGATCAGTCAAAACTATGGTCCGAAGGCCAAATCCGGCAGCCTGTTTTTGTGTGACCCTCAAGCTAAAATGACTTTTACATTTTTTTTTTTTTTGAGATGGGGTCTTACTCTGTTGCCCAGGCTGGAGTGTGGTGGTGCAATCGTAGCTCACTGCAGTTTCAAACTCCTGGATTCAAATGATCCTCCCACCTCAGTCTCCTGAGTAGCTGGGACTACAGGTGGGTGCCACCATGCCAGGCTAACTTTTAGAGTTTTAACAAAACGAAACAACATACAAATCAAAGTAGACCATTAAATAGAGACCCCATGTGGCCCGCAAAGCCCATAACATTTACTATCTGGCCCGTTACAGAAAAAGTTTGCTGAGCCCTATTCAATCTCCTAGCACCCTATGCTTTTCTTCATTGCACTTTATGTATTTTATCTGGGTGTTTACTTGTCTGTCTTCTTCCCTAGAATGTAAGCTCCATGATGAGGGAAATTTTTATGCTTAGCCTAGCACAGTGTCAGGCACACAGTGATCAATAAATATTTGCTGAATGAATAAATGATACCAGAGTTCAACTTCAGTCTTTTTATACCATATCCCAAGTTCTTTTGTCTCCGTGTCTCTTGATTTGTAGCTGTAGGGCAGTGTGATTCTCTTGCAGGAAATGCTCTTGCCCTTGCCTGCAGGGAGGCCAGGATCCAGGCAGGAGGGGGAGTCTCAGGAATTGTACCAACATGGTGAGCTCTGGCTGAGGACATCAGCTCCTGTGGGAGGATAGGGAATTTTCCCAGGCCCAGAAGAGGGAACCTGAGGACCAGGCAGGCTCAGAAAGAACAACTGCCCACCTGTGTCTCCAGCCAGAAACCAGGCATGGTAAGCAGAGTAGCAGCCCCCAAGGATGGCCATGCCCTAATCCCCGGAACCTGTGAACATGTGTACCTTATGTAGCAAAGGGGGCCTTGCAGACGTGATTGAGGTTAAGGACCTGGAGATGGGTTTGAGGACCCAGGATTATCTAGGTGGTCCCAATGTAATCACAAGGGGTCTTTAAAAGCAGAGAACCTTTCTGTCTGCATTAAAAGATGAGACAGAAGAAGTAGAGATTTGAGCTACGAGAGGGACTCCACCCACGGTTGCTGGCTCTCAAGATGGAGGAAAAGGGTCGTGAGCCCAGGAAGATGGGCAGCTCCTAGCAGCTGGGAACAGTCGGCAGCTGATAGACAGCCAGGGAACAGGAGCCTCAGTCCTCAACCCAGACAAGCAACGTTCCCCTACAGCCTCCCAGAAAGGAAGGTAACCCTGCCTCTGACACCTTGATTTTAGCCTGGTGAGACCCACGCATGTTGTATTTCTGACCTACAGAACTGTAAGAATACCTCTATGTTGTTTAAAATGGTAAGAATACATTATGCATTGTGTTGTTTAAGCTTCCAGATCCATGGTAACTTGTTATGGCAGCTATAGAAAACAAATACACGAGGAGTCGTCCTTGATACCCTTTTGCCCAGGGTGTAAACATTATTTGCAAACATTTAAAAAGTGGAAGATTCCACACAAAACCCCTCATTTCTGGTTTTTCTTAAACTTGGGCAACACTGACCCCAGAGTCTCATGCAACAGCAATGGGCTGGAGGTGACAGTGGGTGCCCCTCTCTAGGGGGCAGGTGCTGTCTAGGGGGCAGGTGCTCTCCAGACACTTCAGCTCTCCCCACAGCCTCACACCAGGGCAGCTTCAGCTGTTTCATTCCCTCATGTTAGCTCCCAGATCCCTGGAGATGCTGGAATCTGACAGCCCGGAAGTAAAAAGCATCAAGGGAAGGGGCTCCAGAGACTGGTAACAAGTTTTGGGGGTGGCCAGGTGCAGTGGCTCACACCTGTAATCGCAGCACTTTGGGAGGCTGAAGCAGGAGGATCACTTGAGCTCATGAGTTCAAGACAGCCTAAGCAATATAGTGAGACCTCATCTACAAAAATTAAAAAAACAAACTAACAAAAGAACAATTAGCCGGGTGTAGTGGTGGGCACCTGTAGTTGTAGCTACTTGGGAGGCTGAGGTGGGAGGATCATTTGAGCCTGGGAGGCAGAGGAGGTTGCAGCGAGCCAAGATTGTGTCACTGCACTCTGGGTGACAGAGCGAGACTGTGTCTCAAGGAGAAAAAAAAAAAAAAGTTTTGAGGAGAAACTTGTGACATCTCAGGGCAATGCATGTAACAACACAGTCTCTTTGTATGCCATTGCAATCTACTGTTCAACTGTCAAAATGGGCAGGAGTCACTTTGCAACTTACTTTGAAATGCATCAAAACCTATAGTGGATTGAGGGGTGGAGAGAGGGTTAGATAGACATGTGATCAAGTAAGTAAACCAATGCTAATTATGGACATGATGGGAACATGGGTGTTCACTGTATAATTCTTTCAATTTTTCTGTATGTCTGATAATTTTTAGAAAGAAATGCTGAGGGAAAAAACAGGTCAGAGTCCAGAGACTTCTTAGTTTCAAATTGTACCTCTGCTAGAGGCACCAAGGGAAAATGTGGGAGGGCAGATATGTCCTTGCCCTGACTTAACCGTTGCATCTGGCAGAGAGCTCATGCCAGCTGTGTGAACAGGACTCCCCTGATTCCAGTAGTCCAGTTCTGATGGAAAAGTCAGCCTCTCTCCCTTTGGGACCTTCCAGACTTCCTTCACATCCTCTCTTGCTTTACCATCTTGCTGGCCTCTTTTTATCCAGTCCCCACACAGCCTTCCTCTGCCCTTTCCCCTTCTCTCTAATCCTTTTGATCATTTCATCCAGCATTCTCTGGGAATCTGCTCCAACTTCATTATGTTGGCCTTCACAAATAAATGAAAGCACCCCTTCTTAAAAATCCCCTTTCCTTAACTCAGCTGAATCCTTTGCGGCCAAGAAAGACTGGTGATATCTGGTTTTCTACAAAAGTTCCTGCCTTAACATCTAATTTCACAGGAGGCTTGCTTGATTGAAGCAGGGTTGGGGGCGGGGTGGGGTGTTAGCTATAATAAATTGCCTGGGGTCCACGGGTGAAATACAATATAGCTATTACACAGCAGAAAGCCCTCACTCACTCCAGGCCCAGAGCCGGGCCCCACAGCCTGCAGTTAGACACACAAACACCATCATGCATTAAGGGAAGTAGACAAAGCCACAATAGACTAAATTCACTTCTAATTTAATTCAATCATGGAATTAAAGATTATTCAGAACTCAAATAAAAGGCTCAGCTTGGATCACAGCCCTGAACGTGTGCCTGTCTTTTAAATTTTTTTTCATCTCTCTTTCTCTCCCTCCTCTATCCATCCATTCATTTCCTAAATAAACACAAAACTTAAATTCGACTTTTGCCATGAGCACTAGTCATTAGTTTGGTCCCAGCTTAGTAGAGGTTCTTTGTTTAAATAAAAAATTGTGTGACCTGCTCAAATTAATCTCTCCAGTATCCAGCAGGGTACCTGGCTCTATAGACCTGCCCACAAGCCACCTTCCAGTTGAGAGCCCAAGCAAAGCCCCTTTTCTCCGCCTCTTATTAGGCTGCAGATCACAGCAGACAAAGGGGACCTGGGGACGACACAGAAGAAAATAGAAAGCCGCCACTCACACCAGTGACACTCCCATCTTAGCAGCCCCACTTAAGACTTGTCTACATGTTGTGTTTTAGGATCTCAACACTGGATGGTGGAGTGTGCCCTGTTCTTTTGTGTATGATAAACAAGAAGCATCCTTTTGTCCACATGTCCTCAGAAAGGAGCCACAGGAAAAGGGGCCTAGGGCACTGCTCCCATTGCAAAGAGGCTGGGCATGGCTACCACTGTGGGCCAGGCAATATAACCTCTGCTGCCTCATGGCTTACGCCTGACAGTTTAGAGAGCACTTTTCCCTCTCTCTCCTCTAATCTGTACCATATTCAAATGAGGGAGATGAAGCAGAGAGTGTTAACCCCATTTTCCAGATGAGGAAAATGGAGCTCAGAGGGGTAAATGAGTTGGATTCAGGCCTCAAATCCAGGTAGTATTTATTTAAAATAATATTTTTTAAAAATTTCAAAAGTGATCATTGCTAAGCACAAAAGTCTGGAAGACAGAGGGGCTCAAAGGAAAACTGACAATAGCAAACATACTGTCCTGCCGCTAACATGTGGGGCTGATCTCTGCTAAACATTTGGGATGTGTCCTCTCTGTGTTCTCCTCTGCACATGTGCATTTGTTTTTACAACATGGCATAAAGCACACAGACTCTTCTGTGTCCTCCCTCTGTTTCCCTCACCCTAGATGGCATCCAGGTCTTTGTGGGCTTCCACATGCAGCGTGGCCTCCTGAGGTGCTTGGAAGAGTCTCTCTGGGGTCAGGACCAGGCAGAGTGATGGCCCAGCTGAGGGTCAAAGCAATGGCACTCTGAAACTTCCAGCACACAACCTCAATGTTGAGGCCCTCTTGAATCAATACTTCTGACCCCCAAAGGTACTGTGAAAGAAGAGACTTCTGTGGAGTTTAGAATTTTGCAACCGAGAGTTGGTGGAAACATTTTCTCTGTTGCAAAAGCACTTTCACTATCCTTTGGTTTATGGTCTGATTAGGTTTCAACCCTGAATGCGCAAAGCTTAGTGAGAGGTGTACAGCACAGGGACAAAGACACACAATTGGGGATGTTGATTGACACACATTGAAATAGTGAAAAGAGCAGAAACAGTGAATGTCCACCAATAGGGGAAGATTAAATAAAAGATGAAAAATTCAAACTATGGAATGCTGATAAGCAGTTACAAAATAAGGCAGAAAGTGACAATGACAATAATAGAAAACATCTGTTGAGGATTTCCAATATGCCAGACAGTGCTGTAGGCACTTAATATGCATTAAGTCATTTAACTGTCAAAATAATCTTACAATGTAGGGAATATAATTCTCATTACAAAGAGGAAGAAACAAGATAGAGAGAAGAAACTTGCCTATGGTCAAATAGCTGGCAAGGAATGAAGCCCAGATTTAAACCCATCTGTCTTTTATATATATATATTAGTATTTTATAGGGATAATTTATCAATCCTATTAATTGTATCAGCAAAAAAGAATGACTAGCTAAAAAGCAAATATTGAGGAAACTAAGTAGGTGTTTGAAATCGTGGCTTCTAGCCTTTGCTCTGCCATGCAACAATCCAAGTCAACAATCCATGCAACTGAGGTCCCAGCTGGACCTCAGTTTCCTTTTATGTCAATGAGGGAATGGGCAAGTCTGCATTTCTTCTCTTTCTCTTGGTAGCAGCAACCTGATTTTCCTTGGGGAATCTCCTACACCTCACCTGTATAGGGCTGGGGTGGAGCTGACTCCTTCCTTGCCTTGAGGGTGGCCAAAGGAGCCTGGCTTAGCCAGTCATAGCATGTCACCTCTCCAGCCCCGTTATAAGTAGGTCTAGGACGGGCACCTGCAAATCAGAGAAAGTCTTTGCTGAGACAACTGGGAAAGATGCAAGTTCTTTTCTGTTGAGATTGAACATGGGAGGATATATATCTGGTCTGCCTGGGGCAACCATGTGGACTGTTCCTTGCCTCAGAATGAAGTTAACAGAGTGGAAAACAGAGCCAAGAGTTGGAGAGAGAGATTCCTACTGGCATCAGTCGGGGACCTGGATCGAGCTATGACTGAAGCCAAGGTCTATTCTTGGCCTTTTCAGTTATATAAACCAATACATTTTCTTTACTTAAGTCAGTTTGAGTTAGGTTTTTTGTCATTTACAACTAGAAGAATCTTTGCTGATTTAACTTGATAATCCCCAGGTATATTCCGTCAAATGAATCTGTTTTGGACCCAGCGATGGCTTCTGAAAGACAAAGAAGCACAACTGTTGCCCAGACTTTACCTCTGATCTGAAGTGGGCAGGTTCTGTCTGCTATAGGAGAACTTTGCTTGTTCACTGACCAGGAGAAAGTGACTTGGGCAGAGGGCTATGATGGGATTGGGAGGAAAGGGAGATAACTCAGCTTGCTTGTGACCAAACAGCTCCTAATTTAACATTCCCTAAAGGATTCTGAGCTCTTGGGACACAGAGACATATAAAATATACTAAGATGTACCATCAGGGCTTAATGCTGGAGCACTAGAAAACAAAAGTCAAAATACAAGAGAAGTATTTCAAAAATCTTCTCTCTGAGTAAACTTTGAATTAGAACAATCCAATCATTTAAAAGGGAACTATAACAAACATTCAATTCCCTGGCATGGGACACCATCCACAGATCAAACTGAAATGTAAGTCAATTTAACAAACCCAATATTGTATGTGCCTAACGGAGCAAGAATGCTCTGGACCTGGGTTCAAATCCTGACTCTGCTCCTTTGCAACTGTGAGACCCCGGCAAGTTCCTATCCCATGATGAGCCTCAGTTTCCTTATCTATGGAATAGGGATGGTAACCCCATGAGAATGTCATGAGAACCAAGTGAGACAGTACATTTAAAACAGCCATGTGGAGGGATAAGTAGCTGGCTGTTCTTGGAGATAGGTAAATGTGGAGGACAACTCACAGCAAAGATTTCACAGCTCCTGATTTCAGTTCTCTCAGAATCAGGGCTGGCCATCCCAGGAAGGGCATGGGGCTTCAGTAAGGCTTCACTGAAGAGTTCTGCTCTAGTAGACAAGAATCCCACTTTTGGTACCTCAGGCTTTGGCCAGCTCATGACTCAAAACATTCTCATTTGCTCACTGCCTTGCATCATTCATGTATTCAAGAAACGTAATACTGAGCACTTACAATGTGACAGACACTATGCTAAGACCTGGAATTAAAATGGCAGGAAACAAGCTGTCGTTCCTGTCCCGTGGGATACACAGTCTAATCAGGGTTGTGGGGGACAAGCAAATAACATAAACAGTAATAAATTATGATAATTTTTTTCTGCCTTCCTGTGTATGGCTGTGAAGTGACAGCAAAATGAAAACAGCCTAGAAAGGCACAGACTGAAGTGTTATTAGTGGCACAGCCTCATGCCCAGGCCTGTGCCTTGCCATCAACAAGCAGGCCATGAATAGTTGCTGAGTTGAACTGGAGTTGGAAGGTGCCTCGTCCAACCCTTCTGTTTTCCAAGTAAGGTAGTGAGGCTTAGAGGAGCTGCTTGGTGATCCCAGACAACGTGGCCAGCTGGGAGGTGGACCTGGCTCCTCAGTTTAGTCCCAACACAAAGAGAAAATCTTTTGGAGACCCTGGATGTAAATAACAAATCTAAATCAGACACAGTTTAAAGGAGCCAGTGTCTGCTGTTATGTTCCAAGTGGTGCCTGCTGGCTTGGCAAGTCCATGGGGGGCTGACCACACAGCCTAGAGAAGTGGGATCTTCAAGAAGAGTCAATGAACTTCAGCAACTAAAAACTCCCACTAATAAAAATGTGGATGCCCTAAATATGCTTGATGATGTCCATTCAATGTTCATTCTCTTTTCTCAGAAGTAGTTTGGTATGGACTTGGAGCCAAAAAGACCAAAGGTTATTAGCTATATAGCCTTGGGCAAGTTATCAAACACCTGCTTAGTTTCTTCCTTTATAAAATGGACTTGTAGGTTTGAGCTGAGAAGTGAATAAGAAAGGAACATGTTGGTGCTCTGTAAACAGGAGGGTCATCAGGTACCATCTTGGTCCAACAAGGAACTTATATGCTGATCAGGTCAGTCATGGGGCCTATCTTGCCCATGCCTTCCCTTCTGACAGAAATGACCAAGCCCACAGCCCTGGCTGAAGAAGGAGTCCTGGGTGGGCTCTATGATTGCCCCTTACCTGGCCACAGTTGTTTAGGGCAGAAGCAGAACTCTGACTCAGGGCCGCCAATCCATTGACTTGCCAGGGGTCAAGGGCCTTGCAAGAAATCTGTGCCCAAATGAGGCTCACCAGACCAATCAAATTCTCTTTCTTGAGGACACAACCTTGATGTATGGAAAGAATGTCACAGAGCTAATGAGGGGAGCAGACAGAGCTACACAGAGGAGAGCTAAGGCCTCTTAATGGTGGAATCCAGAAATTCCTGGTGCTGAGGAGATCATAAGAGAACCTGGAGGCCAGCCTTGGAAAAATTTCCCCTTTCAGGCACTAACAGGCCTGTCTGTGCCGTGGCTCCACCTCCTTCCCCTGGGGGGCTTGGCTGTGTGGCCTTTCTCACATTCCACCTAGACAACATTCCCATTTCCCTCTATTGCCCGTGATTCCTTGCATGGGATACTCCATTAGCTGAGGTAACCATGAAGCCAAGGAATTCTGTCCTATCTCTAAATCTGTTCCCTGGATTAAAAAACCAAGAGTAAGCATCCAAAAGTTGTACTACAGCTGAATCAATTATTTTTATTATTATTTTTGATTGTGAAAATAATTGGATTCTTTTAGAGTTAAGATTTCTAAACTTCAGAAGTACCACTAATACGGAAACCTGGACTTCCAGGTCATAGACACTGAGACTGCTAGGACACACTGTTGTTGTTCTACATGATTTGCAAGGCCCTATCAACACTGAACCAACTGGGCCATCATAACATTAAGAGCAATTACTTGTAGTTCACAGCACTTCACCATCTCTATGCTCTGCACATTGTGGCAAATTACTCTTCAGCAATTTCAGTCTTTTTTTTTTAAGGAAATTATCATTTTAAAAATTGTCAAGTGACTCTTGTTTGAAAGCTTTTAGTGCTTGGACTCCTAGATAAACAATCATCTTCTGGAAACGGGTACCACTTTAGCACTTTCTCATGGTAACCAAATCCAACATACCCCCCTTTGCCAAGCAGATGACAATTTTGGATTTTCCCTTAATGAGATGGAGCTGGTTGGGAGCTGGTTTGTATGTTGTGGGAGGCGGGGAGGCAGGTAGGCAGACGCCAGCATCTCTTTGGGTTGAGGACCAAGGCAGAAAGCCAACTACCATTCCCAGGCCACATACGGAGCTTTAACCTGAAAGGCCAATCAGAAGCAATGAATATTAAGTCTGGAAAGCCTGACTCTCATATCATTTGTGCTCCTTGGTTTAAAGATGAGGAAACTGAGGTCTAGAATGAGGAGGGACCTTCCCAGGGTCACAGAGGGAGAGAGCATATCCATATCTCAAACAGTGGCCCTTGGTCCAAGGGTAAGAATTCTAGGAAGGGCACTTCCTTGGGATGCAACTACAGGTGTGGTGAGGGAAATGGATAGGCTGAAGAGACACTCAGATCTGGGTTCAAAATCCATGTCTGTCACTTAGCAGCTGGGTCACCTTGGGAAAAAGTCATAACCTCCCTGAGACTTAGTTTCCTCTTGGGTAAAATACATCCTTCCTGTTAAGGGTGTCACAAGGAATAAAAGAGGTGCCATATGTGAATGCACCTGGTACAGCATCTGGAATGTAAATTTAGTTTCCACTTTACAGAGGCCACGGTATAGGTCATTTTCCAGCAAATGGTGTAAGTTCAAAATTCTAGGATTTTCTCCTCTCTATTCTGCAAAAAGGACAGTCCCTTAAAATATAACATTCTCAGAAAGACTATGTCCAGTCGTCTTGGAGCCACCAAGAAACTGACTAAGTGGAAGTCAGAGACAGCTCCACCAGAATAAGAGGCAGAAACTGAGTCTTAGTGGGTAGAGTGTGAAAAGTCCCTGTTCCCTTTCCCCCATCCTCCCTCGAGCTGCAGACTTAGGCCTTCTCCTGACACATACTGATTGTAAGCCTCTTTCCTCAGCTCAAGGCTCAGGCTCAGCTCTCCAGCCCTTCTCTACCCTCCTCTCGGGGATGAGACAGACATGAGCTTTCTCTTTAACACAGTCTGGCTGGAATAAAAGGACCCAAAAGATTACTTGACAACGTGTGCCAAGGCTGACATCTTTATGAAAGCCCTTTGCCATTCAGGGGATGCTTTGCTGAGAGCCAGCCAAACCCACCTGCTAGTCCCTGTTCAACAGACAGCTAAGAAACACACAGAGGTTTATTCTTATTATTCATATTGTTAATTATAAACTTCAGCAGTATCAGTTTGCCACTAGTTGTGCACCCCCTGACTAGGACCAGAGATTTCAGGTACAAGGAGTGTTTAAAGGATCTTGGTTTGTGCTTTCTTTTCCTTCCTTTTGAACTTACATTTTGGGAACTGTTTTATTTAGGTCATATCTAGTTTTAAGATGGTTATAAAAACAGTACCTTTTTTTTTTTTCAAGAGTCTCGCTCTGTCACCCAGGCTGGAGTGCAATGATGTGATTTCAACTCACTGCAACCTCTGCCTCCCAGGTTGAAGCAATTCT
Source organism: Pan paniscus (assembly GCF_029289425.2). Lineage (NCBI taxonomy): Eukaryota > Metazoa > Chordata > Mammalia > Primates > Hominidae > Pan > Pan paniscus. The sequence continues at coordinate 149,520,166 of NC_073253.2, read as the reverse complement.
CCTGCCTCAGCTTCCTAAGTAGCTGGGACTATGAGGCACTCACCATCACGCCCGGCTAATTTTTGTATTTTTCGTAGAGATGTGGTTTCACCATGTTGGCCAGGCTGGTCTCGAGCTCCTGACCTCAAGTGATCCACTTGCCTCGGCCTCCCAAAGTGTTGGGATTAAAGGCATGAGCCACCGCACCCAGCCTAACAATAACATTTAAAAAAAATCTAGTGACAGTTTCTTCACACTGCTGTCCCACATGATAAAATTTTTGGCCCTCCTACAGATGTAACATGCAATATATTCCACATACTCAAGCTTTAAACCAAGGATGACAGCAGGAAGGAGGAACTCTAATGGATGAATATGGTGTGCAAGGCACAAAATAACCCTAAGGACCACACCTCACATCCCAGTGAGCTGCCAGCTGCCAGGCAAACATTCCTTAGAAGGAAATGGACTTTAATATCAAGTTTCTTGATGATTCATAAAAGAGGAGAAAAGAAGAAATAAAAATATAAAGATATATGTTTCAGGATGTTTTTTGCCACACTATTTCCAGAAGCAAGGACCTGGAAATGACCTGTATATCTGTCTACAGAGGAACTGTTGACTAAATTATATTCCTATGGAATATTACACAGTTATTAGAAATATCTTAAAACGTGACCACAATATATTCAGTGAAAAAAGTACTTGTAGAATAAAACACAATAGCACAACCACATTTTTATAAAATAAAACAAAACCCTAAACCCCATTCATATGTTTCTATATACTGTATAAGCAAAGAAAAAACTATAGAAAGCTACTAAACTGTTACAATTCACTACCTAGGCAGACTTAGGATTGGAGCGTAAAGTGGGGGAATAGAGAGGGGAGAGGGACTATTGATTTCTTCCCCTGAAAGGTGTGGAGAAGGAGGCTTCCAATCAAGAAAGAACTATGTTCTCTTCTATGTAACAGTGCTCCTAAGCTAAGCTGTTCTACTTGTCTTATCATCACACTGCCCTTGATACCATCTTAATGAAGGGAGAGAACTGATAATCACTCTTATCTTCCAGTCATTATTTTCTTTTTGCTTAAACCCTTTCAAGGCCAACACCACTTAGAAATCAAACTCATCTCTGTAACCAACTTTGCTGAATGCTATTTATCTGCTCCTGGACAAGAACATATTACCTTCTGCATGGTGAATGAGATGCATGCAGAGGAGTCGGCTGGTTGTGTTTGCTGGATTTATATAGCAAATACCACTCACTAGGCCTGGTCCAAGTACCTTCGTGGACAGAGGATTCAGATTTAAAAACGTTTCCCTCCACCGGGTACGGTGGCTCATGCCTGTAATTTCAGCACTTTGGGAGGCTAAGGTGGGCAGATCAACTCAAGGCCAGGAGTTTGAGACCAGCCTGGCCAACATGGTGAAACTCCATCTCTACTAAAAATACAAAAATTAGCCTGGTGTGGTGGCGTGTGCCTATAGTCCCAGCTACGCGAGAGGCTGAGCATGAGAATTACTTCACCCTGAATGGCAGAATTTGCGGTGAGCTGAGATTGCATCACTGCACTCCAGCGTGGGCAAGAGAGTGAGAATCTGTCTTAAAAAAAAAAAAAAAAAAAGTCTCCATTCTCTGTGAGACACGGGTTTCAGGTCTCAGGTCTCCGGTCTCAGTCTGTGTATGATGCAATAGAAAAAACACAGGCTTGGATCTAGGTCGAGCCTTCTTTGCCTTCTACTAGCAGTGTGAACTGGAACAAAGGGCTGAGGTTCTCTGAGGTTTAGTTTGTGCATCTGTAAAATGGAGCTAGTGATGATCCCCATTTGACACAATTGCAGAGAGGCTAAACCACAAAATAGTTGTAACAGTTTGTAAACCAGAAGACAATGTTGAGCATAAAAGAAATAAATCATCATTGCACAACAATTCAGAATAGGAACAAGTAAGATACAACTGGCAATGTGTTCAGCACAATGCCCGGTACATCGATAAATAAATAGGAGCACTCGACAAATGGTACATGTTGTTATTAATGGAGAACACAGCATCCATTTCTAGAAGACTCAGAAAATGCATCTGTTTGCAGAAATAATAAAAAGAAAACAGGCCACACATCCAGTCACATAAATGTAAGTGGCTTTTATCTAGCATAAATTGTAGGGAGTAGATGTCCATATAATTTTTAGTTGATAGGCAGCCATTTTGCTGTAGATTATTTATCTTCACAATTTCAACTTCAGGGCTGAATTCACTGAACTCTTTTAAAAATTAGAGAAAAGAAGTCAATGTAAGAAATGTTATTGGCTGCATTTTATTTTAAGGTATATGAGCACCTTTAAATCTCAATATTAGGTCCAATGGATCAATAACTGTTATCTTGGAAGAAACACCACTGTTCAGAAGGGAGTCATTTAATTTCAGAGGAGAAGAGCTGATTTAAGTCTCCTAAAAAACCAGTGATGCAGCCAGGCACGGTGGCTCACGCCTGTAATCCCAGCACTTTGGGAGGCTGAGGTGGGCGGATTACCTGAGGTCAGGAGTTCCAGACCAGCCTGGCCAACATGGTGAAACCCTGTCTCTGCTGCAAATACAAAAATTAGCCGGGTGTGGTGGGTGGTATGTGACTGTAATCCCAGCTACTTGGGAGGCTGAGGCAGGAGAATTGCTTGAACCCAGGAAGTGGAGGATGCAGTGAGCCGAGATCACGCCTGCACTCCAGCCTGGATGACAGAGCGAGACTCTGTCTCAAAAACAAAACAAACAAACAAACAAACAAAAAAAACAAAAAAAAAAAACAGTGATGGTCCAAAAAAAGAAAAACCTAGATTTTTTCCTTTCCCAGCTTACAAATCATTCCATCTACAGGCCCTCCCCTCCCACAACAGCCTCGCTAACAACCTACCAAAACAGGGAGGCTGCATTGCTCTTGAACTCTGAGTATCTCTGGGGCACTAATCTTATACTGAAGTACTCCATTATAAAGGTGTCAGGCGAGCTTGCTCTACCACATGAATCATGATAAAAAGGGTAAAAACTGCTAATAAGTACTAAATAGTCTTTGAAGCCTGTCTCTATTCTATGGAGGGTCTGACAAGCCACTCTGCACCATGGGGTGGGGGCGGGTGCAGACTCCCGTCATTCATTCCCAACAAAAAGGGTGGAAGGTTATGGGCACCGCTCTCGCCATAACCTGAACGCTGACCACAAACTCCATTACACTGCACGCCACAGACTACATCCGGTCTTGGGTCATTTTTAGGCTTACTATCTCTATGCCTCAGGCATTTCCTGATATTCTAGGAAGGTGAGTTAATTAAAACCACAATAAAAACACAGCAACTCAGAAAAAAATCTTGTCACTATTTCCATTTTTCACAACACAAATGAGATCATTTATTCAACTGCCTACTTGACACTGACATTTTGATGTGAAACAGTGTCGCAAACTTGTCTGCAATCAAAATCGTGATTTTCCCCAAAATTGCTCTTCCCAAAGTCATCTCCATTTCTGCAGATGGCAACTCCATCTCCCCAGCTGCTCTGGCCAAAAACCTTGGCATTATCCTTGGCTCCTCTCTTATTCTCATATCCACATTCTTGTAAGTAAATCCTGGCATCTCCATCTCCACCTTCCAAGTATGTCCAGAATTCAGCCATGGCTACTCCACTACTCCTACTGTGGACTGACTCACTCTCACGCTCCCCTGCCTTGCTGTTAACATACTCCTAACTAGTCTCCCTGCTTCCACCCTTGGCTGCCTACAGTCTATTCTTAAAATAGCAACCAAAGTGATCCTTTTAACATGAAAATCAGATCATGTCACTCTCTGTTCAAAACCTTCCAGTGGCATCCCGTCTTAGTCATTTTGGGAAAAGCTCCAGCCCCGCTACAACCCGACCACCACCCAGACACCTCTCCAGCCTAACTTCTCATCATTCGCATCATCAGGCTCCAGCCACACTGGCCTCCACAAGCCAGGCACAGTGGTCTCAGGCCCTTTGCATTTGCTGTTTCCTCTGCCTGCAGTGCTCTTCCCCCGGTCAACTTTCCTGCTAGGCCTCTCACCACTTCATAGCTCTGTTCATATGCCATCTTATCTGAAAGCACTTCCCTGACCCCTGAAATAAAATCTACCCCATTCTTATTATTTTTTCTACCCTTTATCCTGTTAATCTTTTTTCCCCACATCACTTATTGCTATCTAAAAAACCAATCCATTTATTTGTTTGTTTATATTATGACTCTCCCACCCCTACCCCCAGTGGAATGTAAGCTCTAGGAGGGAAGGAGATTTTGACTATTTGCTCATTGCTGATTCCCTAGGACCTAGGCCATACAGTAAGCACACAAAATAGACACTCAATAGATATTTGCTGAATGAATAAATGGCTTTCAGAGACAGTTTTAAGTGACTAATACACTTGAAATCTCTTCAAGACCGGGACTATCTCTTGATCATTTTTGCATAATAAGCCTGAGTAAGGGCTGGCTGCATTTCAGATGAGCTGCAGACTGGAGGTGGAAGGGTAGAAAGGAGCCCATAACAAACACACAGTTACCGTAGATAAAGTTCCTGATTTAATTAGCTCTGGATATGTCAGTTGGGTGGGCATGCAAAGCAGGAGCCCAAGAGCACAGGCAGCAGCTCTGCCAACAGCTTCTCCTAGTTCTCAGGGTCTCCGACAGGGATGCACAGCTGGTGATGCCACGTGGGGCAGGAAAGCTCAATTCTTGTTACATCCCTGCCCTTTCTTGCCCCAGGCTTACATCACCATTCGAGAAGACTTCCTTTCTGCTATGGGAATATTTATGAACATCAAGTTTTCCACTCCTCAAGCCAAACTCAGCATCACCAAGGCCACATTATTATGGGGGCAAGTGGGTGGTGCCTGAATAGGACCTTAGCCACCAGCTCTGCTAGGCCCAGGATGCTATTCCCTCACAGTCCACTCCCTCCTTCTGATTCCCCACCATTTTATCAGGGTGTTTTGAATGCTGCAATGGTTGGCAAACCATGGTAACAAATCCCTTTCCAACTGCATTCTACCCCACAATTATCTTTTAAAAGATTTAAACAATAAGAAAAATAGCATATATTTACCCACGTGGCTGCTATTTGCAGTGATCTTTATTCTTTGTGAATAAAGATACCAGATAGAAATAATAAAAAAAAGATACCAGATAGAAATAGAGATCTTTATTCACAAAGAATAAAGATCTCTATTTCTATCTGGTATCTTTTTTTTTTTGGAAGATATTTTCACTGGGTATAGAATTCTAGGTTGACAGGTTTTTCTTTTCATACTTTATTGTTATTATTTTTCACTAAACATACAACCCTGCTCAGGGTGTACCTGTGTGACTTTGGCACACCTCTTTATCCTTTGATCTTCTAGTTGCTGACCTGAAGAAAAGTGAATAATGACGATGATACCACCTGCCCAACCCATTCATGAGGGATACTGGTCTGTAATATTCTTTTTTTGTAATATCTTTGTCTGATTTTGGTATCAGGATAATGCTGGTTTTACAATGAGTTGGAAAGTACCCCGTCCTCTTTAATTTTGGGGAAAAATTTGTATAGAATTCTTTCTTTTTTTTTTTTTTTTCTTGAGATGGAGTCTCACTCTGTCGCCCAGGCTGGAGTGCAGTGGTGCGATCTCGACTCACTGCAAGCTCCACCTCCTGGGTTCACGCCATTCTCCTGCCTCAGCCTCTTGAGTAGCTGGGACTACAGGTGCCTGCCACCACGCCTGGCTAATTTTTTGTGTTTTTAGTAGAGACGGGGTTTCACCATGTTAGCCAGGATGGTCTCGATCTCCTGACCTCGTGATCTGCCCGCCTTGGCCTCCCAAAGTGGGATTACAAAGCTGGGATTACAGGCGTGAACCACCACACCCGGCCAGAATTATTTCTTAAATTGTTGAAATAATTCATCAGTGAACCCATCTGGGCCTAAAGTTTTCTTTATGGGAAGGTACTTAACTACACTGTCAATCTCTTCAATAGATATAGGACTATTCAGGTTGATCGTTTCTCCTTAAGTGAGTTTTGGCAGTTTGTGTCTTTCAAAGAATCTGTCATTTCAGCTAAGCTGTTAGATGTTTTGGCACAAAGTTGTTCAGAATATTCCTTTATTATTCTTATAGAATCTATAGTTATGTCATCTCTCTCATTCCTGATAATGGTAATTTTTGTCTTCTTTTTCTCTTTTTCTAGCTGGTTAGATGTTAATCAATTTAATTGACCATTTCAAAGTGGTAAATGTTTCATATCCACTTGAAAATAATGTGTATTCTGCTCTTATTGGTGGAGTGTTCTATAAATATCAATTAGGTTATATTGGTTGACAGCGCAGTGAGAGTCTACTATATCCTTGCTGATTTTCTGTCTATCTGTATTACCAGTTATTGAGAGAGAGGTGTTGAAATCTCATAATTTCATAATTGTGGCTTTTTAAATTTCTCCTTATAGTTTTTTTTTGTTGTTGTTGTTGTTTTTTGACCAGCTTTTGGTTTCCTTGATTTTCTGTTTCATTGATCTCTGCTTTGCCCTTTTTCACATCCTTTCTTCTGTTTACTGTGATTAATTTGCTCTTCTTTTTCTAGTTTCTGAAAGTGGAAGTTGATGTCATCAATTTTAGACCATTCTTTTTTTCTAACATAGGCATTAATGCTACAAATTTCCCCTTATGTAGTAGTTTAGTGACATTCCACAAATTCTGATATATTGTGTTTTCATTATCATTCAGTTAATAATACTTTCTAATTTTGTTTTTGATTTCTTTTTTGACCCATCTGTTATTTATATGTAAGTAATATACTTTCTAATCTTTTGGAAAGTTTAAAAGGATTATTTTGTTATTGATTTCTAAGTTTAATTTCATTGTGGTTAGAGTGATACTTTGTATCACTTGAATCCTTTTAAATTTATGAGGACTTGTTTTCTGGCCCAAAATATAATCTATCTTGGTAAATGTTTCATATCCACTTGAAAAGAATGTGTATTCTGCTCTTATTGGTTGGAGTGTTCTATAAATGTCAATTAGGTCATACTGGTTGACAGTGCTGTGAGAGTCTACTATATCCTTGCTGATTTTCTGTCTATCTGTATTACCAATTATTGAGAGAGAGGTGTTGAAATCTCATAATCTCATAATTGTGGCTTTTTTTATTTCTCCTTATAGTTTGTTGTTGTTGTTGTTTTTTGAGATGGAGTCTCGCTCTGTCGCCCAGGCTGGAGTACAGTGGCGCAATCTCGGCTCACTGCAGCTTCTGCCTCCCAGGTTCCAGTGATTCTCCTGCCTCACCTTCCTGAGTAGTTGGGATTACAGGCACGTGCCACCATGCCTGGCTAATTTTTGTATTTTTAGTAGAGACAGGGTTTCACCATGTTGGTCAGGCTGGTCTGGAACTCCTGACCTCAGGTGATCCACCCTCCTTGGCCTCCCAAAGTGCTAAGATTACAGGTGAGAGCCACTGTGCCCGGCCCATCCTTATAGTTCTATCAGTTTTTGCTTCATGTATTTTGAAGCTCACTGATTAAGTACATAAACATTTAGGATTGCTATGTCTTCCTTATGAATTACTTCTTTATTATGAAATAACTTTCTTTATTCCTGGTAATATTCTTTGCTCTGAAATCTATTTTGACTGATATTAATATTGCCTCTGCAGCTTTCTTTTGACTGGTGTTAGCATGGTATATCTTTTCTGTCTTTTACATTTAACTTATTTGTATCTCTACATTTAAAGTGTGTTTCTTGCAGGGAGCATGTATTTGAATCTTGTTTTCTTATCCAATCTGACAATCTCCACCTTTTAACCAGAATAATTAGAGCATTTACATTTAATGTGATTATTGATATGGTCAGGTTAAAGTTCATCATTTTGGTAGTTTCTATTTCTTCTTCTTCTTTTTTTTTTTTACAGATGAGGTCTTGCTCTGTCACTAAGGCTGGAGTGCAGTAGCACGATCATAGCTTACTGCAGCCTCAAACTTCCGGGCTCAAGTGATTCTCCCACCTTAGCCTCCCAAGTAGCTGGGACTACAAACATATGCCACTATGCCTGGCTAATTTTTTTTTTTTTTAATTTTAGAAATGGGGTCTTGCTCAGGTTGATCTTAAACTCCTAGGCTCAAGCGATCCTCCTGCCTCAGCCTGCTGAGTAGCTAGGATCACAGGTGCAAGCCACTGCACCCAGTTCTATTTCTCCTTTGTGGTTTTGATTCCCTTCCTTGCTTTTTCTGCCATATTTTGGATTACTTTTTATGATTTCATTTTATCTCCTCTGTTGGCTTATTAGCTATAAATTCTGTTTTGTTATTTTAATGCTTGCTTTAGGGTTTATAGTATGTTTTTAACTCATCAGTCTACCTTCAGATGATATTGTATACTTCATACGTACTATGAGAACCTTACGATACCAGATTACCATTTCTCCCCTTCAATCTTTATGTTGGCACACATTTTATTTTACACATGTTTTAAATCCAGTAATGTTATTATTCTTGGTTACACAGTCAATTATCTTTTAAAAGATTTAAACAATAAGACAAATAGCATATATTTACCCACAAAGCTACTATTTCTAGTGATCTTCATATTTTGTAAATAAAGATCTCTATTTGTAGCTAGTATCTTTTTTTAAAAAAGATATTTTCACTGGGTACAGAATTCTAAGTTGACAGAGTTTTCTCTTTCCATACCTTATTTTTTTCTTACTAACCATAGTTTACTGACATTTCCATACTTTAAAGATGTTGCTACACCATATTCTTCTTTGTACTGTTTACAACAAGAATTCTCCTCTTATCATTGTTCCTCTCTATATAACATGCTTTATTTCTCTGGCTGCTTTGACATTTTTTTCTTCATCACTGGTTTTTAGTAATTTGATTATAACATGCCTTGATGTCATTTTCTTTGTATTTCTTGAGCTTGTGTTTCACTGAGTTTCTTGGATGTGGTATTACAGTTGTTATCCAATTTGGAAGACTTTCAGCCATTACTTCCTTACACACACCCTAATTACATGAATATTAGAATTTTTAAACTTGACCCACAGGTAATTGAACCTCTTTTCAATTTTTAAAATCTTTTTCTGTGTTTTACTTTGAGTAGTTTCTTTTGCTACATCTTCAAGTTCATTAATCTTTTTTTTCCAGCAATATCTATGCCATTAATCCCATTCAGTATATTTCTCATTTTAGACATTGTTGATTTCATTTCTAGAATTTCGATTTGGATCTTCTTGTATCTTCCGTATCTCTACCTAACTTTTTAAACATATGAAATACAGTTACAATTAACTCTGCTAATTCTAATATCTGTGTCTACCCTGGGTTGGTTGATTGAGTGATTATACTTGTCACTGTGGGTCATGTTTCTCTACTTTTTTGCATACCTGATAATCTTTGATTGGGTTTCACATTGCTTAGTAGTGAATATTTATGTATTGATGTAAGTATTATCAAGCTTTGTTCTGGGTGCATTATATATTTGGAAACAGTTTGATCCTTTTGGGTAATAATTTATGATATTTTTAGACTGGTCCAGAGCACTGTTTAGTCTAGGGCTGATTAGATGCCACTAAGGCAAAACTCTTCTAAGTACTCTACCTGATTCCCCATGAGTTATGAATTAGGAGGTTTTCCAGCCTGGGTGGTGGGAAGAGGAACTATTTTTGGCCCTGAGTGAGCACTATGCACTGTTCCCTATAGCCCTTTAGGGTGATTCCTTTCCCAGCCTCAGATAGCTTCCTCACGGCATGTGCTGATCAATAATCCACTGAGTGTTTGAGAGGACTCTGTAGATCTCTGTAGGTCTCTCTTTGCACAGCTCTCATGTCTCCAGTACTGTGTCCTCTGAACTCTAGCCTTCTTGATCTCCTTGGACTCTCAGCTCCACTTCCTCAACTCAGTAAGTCTTCTGGGCTCTATCTGGGCTTGCCCTCCCTGTACCATGGCATGGAAATTCTCCAAAGGCAATAAGCTGGGGCAACTATAGGGCTCACCTCATTTGTTTCAATTTCTTAGAAATTATTGTTCTTCACTGCCTGATGTCCAGTGTCTTAAAAACCAGTGTTTCATGTATTTTGCCTGGCCTTTTTTTGGGGGGGTGGGGTGTTGTTTAGGCAGAAGGGAAAACTTATCTTACTTCATCTTGGCCCAAATGTGATTTTATACCTATGTGTATGTTCCAATTGGGGCACTATTATATTATTACTACAATAAATGTGGTTGACTTAAACTTCCTGTGTTGGCAAGTTGTCATTTTTTAATACATGTTTGTCAAAGGTAATAGGTGATAACTCCCTTCCTTCTTGCTTCTGTTACACTTTGTAGCCTGTTAGGGATGTAAAGGTACTCAATATAATACTGGACTATTATAGTAATATGAGCTTATAAGTTCTTTTGAGGACATTTAGTATATGTCATAAATTAACTGTGTTAATTTAACAAAAAGGACAAAGCAAAAAGGAACATGGAAGTAGGGATCTGGTAGACTTGGGCCTTTTGTTGCAACATAGGTTCATTCATTGTGAAGCTAAAACTATGGAATGGAGAAAGCAGGTCAGAATATCTTTGGATATCCTGGATATCTATGGATAATCTTTGCATAGGAGAAACTGACCACCTAACATGGGGTTTGCACAGGAAACTGCAGATCCCAGGCACTTTAGCAGTTGGGTCTCTGTTGTGCCATCAGCCCTGTGCTCTGGAGGGGCCTCCACGCTCAGTTGCCAAGCAGCCCAGCAGGGCTCCCAGGGAGTAGGGAAAGTGGGCCAGCCCACCAGCCAGCCACTGTTCACGCTCACTTGGCAGGAGGTACAGAGGGCAGGCCCACTCAGAGCCAGCTGGCTGACTCCCATTTGCAGGTCCAGTGAGTCTGGGCCAAACTGCCTCGCTTCCGTTCTCTGGCTACGCAGTCCCCAGTGCAGCTTCTGGTGGAAGCAAAGGCAGCTGGCACAAACAAACAGCCCCTCAATCTTGTTCTTGACATGCTGTTGCCAAAATTCAGTTTGAAGGAACAAAAGGCAAACATAAACCTCAGCTCCTGCTGGAGAAGTTGTTTAAGCTAAAAGAAACTGAACGGAGTGAGCGGCTCAACTGCTCTAATTTACTCACACATTTCTGCTGTCAAACTGCAGGAAAGATTCCCCTCTGGAAAAAAAGGAAATCTCTTCGAGACATCTGTCAACTCATTTCTGAAAAGTCAGCTTCCACACACTTGGTGACTCCAAAAAAGGGGGGTGTCAGGAGTGCTGGCAGTAGTGACATCTTTTGCAGTTAGTAACTTGGATGCTGGCTGGCTGGCTGGGTGGGTGGGCTGGTGACAGAGGTACCTAAGGCCTCCTTAGCTGCACTCCCACCCACCTGGAACAGGAGTTCCACAGCTTATTGATGCCAGAGGTCCATCTGCCAGGCTGGGGGAGCCTGTGGACACTTCTCAGAGCAATGCTCATAAAACATAAAATGTACCAGATTTTAAAGAAAACCAATTAGACTGAAATATAGTTATCAAAATTTATTCAAAGCCAAATGTGATGAGGTTTTGCCTGTAATCTCAGCTCCTCAGGAGGCTGAGGCAAGAGGATCACTTGAGCCTAGGAGTTTGAGACCAGCCTAGGCAACATAGCAAGACCCTGTCTCAAAAAAAAAAAAAAAAAAAAAAACAAGAAGCAACAAGATCTAGTGGTAAAAGAAATGATAAATTATTGAGGTGATGGATTTCCCAATTACCTTGACTTGATCATTACATATTGTATGCCCATATCAAAACATCACATGTATCTCATAAATATATACAATCATTATATAGCCATGATAATTAAAATTAAAAAGTAAATATCTAGAAAAAAAGATCAGTGGTAGTTCTAAAAACTACCTCCATTTCAAAGTAGTGATGAGTGTCCATGGGATTCAAGAGGTCTGTAAGTGATGTGAAAGCAAATGCTTTCCTTGGGGGACATCACAGGGCTTTGTTGCCTACATACACAACTGAAGGGAACACGAAATTTCAGATAAAGGTTAATTTTTAAAAAAAATTCAGCGTTTTTCTCATCCAACTTCACAGACTCCCCTGAATTCTATTGAGGGACACATCTGTGGATCCCAGGACTCTTCGATGAAAAAGAGGTTTCTTTTTCTGGACTGTCAGGAAAGAGCACTACAATGGGAGACAAAGGGGCTAGGTCCTCATCCTGGCTCCACTTCCTAAGTCCTAAGCCAGAGAACATGTGCTGTTTTGCCTGGAGGCCTCTGGCCAGGCCACTCTCTCTACCCACAATGCTCTTGCTCATCCCCATCCCCTGGCTAGCCCTAGTTGTTCCTTTCAGAGGCTGTAGATAGCACCCCTCCAGAAGGCCTTCCTAGCTCTTAAACTGCAGACACAGGGTCAGGGGTATCCTCTGTGGTCACAAAGCACCCTGTGCCCAACCCTATTATTGATCTTCTCAACTATGGTGTAATGCCCAGCTCATGTCATCCATCCCCACCCCTTGCCGAAGAGTGGGAGTTCCTTTGAGGCAACACTAATGATTCATTTATCCTTGTGATCCTAGTGTCAAGCACAGGGCTTGGCACATAGAAGACCTACATATTTACTATGATAGATGAAAGAATGGAAGAAAGCTGTGACCACACCCAGCCTGTCTCTCTCTCTCACTGCAGAAATATTCTTCATTGCACACCAGTGATTCTCAACCCTCATTATACGTGAGAATTGCTTTTGGAGATCTTAGAAAATACTGAGATCCAGGTAACAACCTCAGAGATTCAGATTTCAGTGGTCTGGGGTGGGGTCCTGGCCTTTGTAGTTTAAAAAACCATCCACGTGCAGCCAGGGTTGAGAACCCACAGTACCACAAGAACCGCAGCTGCGGTGAGAGAACAAAGAATGAACTCCCCAGGTGAACTTCTTTCCTAGATTCAGAAAGATGAAATTAGTGCAGAATTTGGCACTCTGCAAGGAGCTAAACACATACATTGAGTTTTTGACCCTCAGAGTCAGGTTACAGTTCCAAATCCAGTAACATCTGTCATAGCTGAACTACAAACAGTCTAGACTTACATGAAAAAATCTAGGGCTTGGCCAGGCACGGTGGCTCACATCTGCAATCCCGACACTTTGGGAGGCTGAGGCAGAAAGATCACTTGAGTCCAGGAGTTCAAAACCAGCCTAGGCAACATAGCGAGATCCTGTCTCTACCAAAAATACAAAACATTTGCCAGCAGTGGTGGCACACACTTGTGGTCCCAGCTACACGGGAGGCTGAGGTGGGAGGATTGCTTGAGCTCAGGAGGCAGAGGTTGCAGTGAGCTGAGATCGTGCCACTGCACTCCAGCCTGGGTGATACAGCGAGACCCTGTCTCGAAAAAAAAAAAAAAAAAAAAAAATCTGGGATTTGACAGTGAAAAACATGAAACAAATGGCAAAGCCCGTGGGAAAGCACAGTGAGGCCCCTGCTCTGTTCCCTCGCTGTAAGGCATCTTTGGGAAAAGGGCCCAATCCTAGGTGACAGCACATCTTTTACATCTACAAAGTAGAGATGATCATGGTAATGCCAACCTCAAAGTATTGTTGTAGGAACTAAAGGAGGTTATGGGAATACAGGCATTTTGTAAGCTGCCAAACATGTTACCAAGATGAAGTCTTTAGCACTGCATTCTACTGATTGAGATCTTATAAGTGGAAAGACTTTTATGGTTCAGTGATTAAAACCACAGATTCTAGAGCCAGACTCCCTGGGTTCAAATTCTGGCTCCATCTCTTTTCAGCTATGTCATCCTATGCAAATTACTTAATCTTTTTGTGCCTCAATTCCTCATCTATGAAATGGTTATAATAACCTCACAGGGATTTTAGAAGATTTGACTGAGTTAATATACTTAAAATACCTGAAACAGTGGTTCTCAAATGCAAGCATGCATCAGAATCTCCTGGAGGCCTTGTTAAAACACTGATTGCTGGACCCTTCCCCATAGCTTTGATTTGGTAAATCTGGGCTGGGGCCCAAGAATCTGCAGGTCTACCAAATTCCTAGGTGATGCTGATATTGCTGGTCTGGGAACCACACTTTGAGAACCACTGGCTTAGAAAAATGCCTGGCATACAGTAAGCAACTAATAAATGTTAGCTTTTATTATCTTTTCCTGGGCTCTATTTTGTTAGTCCCTGAGCAAAACTTACATTCCAGTGCTACTCAGTACTGCCTTCATGTAGAAGCAATTCTGAAATCTACTTTCAGTGATTCTCAAAGTGTGGTCCCAAGATAAGCAGCGCCAGCATCCCCAGGGAGCCTATTTGAAATGCAAGTTCTTGGGCCCCCATCCAGACCTACTGAATCAACAGCTTTGAGGCCTCAATATCCTGTGTCTAACAACCCTCCAAGTGATTCTAACGCACCTCAAATTTAAGAACGGCTCTACCAGAAAATCACCATCATCACCACAATGACCCTTACTGAAAATGTACAGGGAGGCAGGATAGCTTAAGGTCCAGAGTATAGTTTTTGATTGAACTGGAGTCCAAGGCCTGTCTTATTCTGTTAATCAACTTATAGCCTTAAGTGAGTTATGACCCTCCTTTAAGCCCCAGTTTTCTCACTGTAAAATCAGCATCATTACAGGACCTACCTCACAGCAACCTGAGACGATACAAATAAAGCGTTTGGCACATAGTACCGGTTCAAAGAATGTTAGCTGCCATTGTTGTCATCTTTATAATCATTCTGATATGTCTGCTCTCAATGTGATTAGAGATGGTTTATAACAAAGATACAAATATATAGAAAGATTTTTTTTTAAAAAGAAATAAAAACCTCACACAGAAAGTGAAGAGAATGAAAGTTAAAAACTGCATGACAACTTGTCGTCTACACTGGGGTCTGAACTTCCCTTCAGCCCAGAGCAAAAGGGGAAATGCAGAGGCTACATAGTTCCACCTCCTGAAAAGAAGAAGGAGGCTGGCTCATCTGGAGAGACAGTATTGTCTCCTACTCCTCAACACCATGAACCTTTGCACAAATGCCTGTGTAAGAGGAGGGTGTCTCCATCAGCAGGGCTCCATGTACCTGCTTCCTTAATTAATTCTCAACAACAGCCAGGGAAACATCCTTAGATCTCAGAATTTGAGAGATGTTACACTCACTTTGGGTGCCGGATATCTGGGAGAGAGCGATTCAAGGAGATTTTATCACTGACATAGATGTTAAATCCATTTTCTCGGTATGCCTGATCCACTCTCTCAGCATCGGTCATGGGGTAAGGTCTTCCTTGTTCTCCATTTCCTAGAAGCAAAGAGCAAATTCGATGTTGCTAATGATGTATGGGGTGCTGTATATGGAGTGGGGAAAAAGGATGAAAAATATGATTAAACCTCCAAGATAAAACTTGATTTGGATATAGAGTAGAGCATAGCTCAGTTTTTGCAGGGGGAAGTACAAAGAGTAGGAGGGGAGCAAGCATTTATTCAGACACTTTGCACATCTTGTTCTCATGTAATCACAGCAGCTCTGCGGGGTGGACATGAGACCTCTCATTCCACAGAATGATAATCTGAGACTGAGAAAGGTTATCAAATCAGGAGTATGGATTCCAAAACCCATGCTCCCCTCACTCCGTCAGGAACTCCAAAGACCCCTGCCCTCGCAGACCAGTCACTGGACAGCTAGGTCCACCATCTGTGAGCTGATCAATCTTGGGCCAAGTCCCACCAGCTCTCAGAGCTAAAGCTTCCTCCTCTGATACCCACAGCACACTTGGAAGAGTCAAATGAGAGTTGCCTATTTGAAAGCTTTTTGTAAACTATAATACACCTCATAAACACAAGGAAAGATGATTACTGTAGGTAAGGCAAACTTTATAAGTAAATCAAAATTGCCATAAATGATAAAAGATGCTTTGATTTTATTTTTGTTTTTAGGGCAGCAAACAAATTAAGATCTGCCCACTCTAAACCAGGAGTGCCTGAAAAGTGTGGCTTTGAGTCATGGATTTGGGTGGGTTAAAGTGCTAGCTTTCCTTTCTCAGCACAACCCATCTGGAGAAGGAGTGTGATATTCCAGGAAATTTTTCTCTAGGTTCCCAGGGTGCATATGGTAAGTGGGAATGTCCACATTGACCCCTGCAATAGTAGTTTAAGAATCTGTCATTGGTGAGGATCTTGAAGAAATGGCAATAAAATCAACGGGTTAAAAATCATCTTGCCTTCTGGAGCTTGTGGACTGAGCAACATCTATTTACTCTGCAAAGTAAACATTGACAAAGTCAGATTTCCAGGAAGGTGCAAGCTGAGATGTGGAGCCCAAGGGCTCTGACTACTCCAATCCAGTCAGACAAGAAACAGGACTCTGTCATCTACAGCTTGTAATGCTTCATAAGACATCATGGATTAGATCCCAGGACAGATAACATGAGGGACCCAAACACAGTAAGCAGGAGACCAGAAGTGTTTGCTCAGGGAGGGAAGCTTCAGAAGGGCAGTACAGGAGACCACTGCAGAGTTCAGGCCCTGGAGCCAGATGGAATGGAGTTCCAAGGCCAGCCCTACCGTCCCCAGCTATGTCATCTTGGACATGCCTTCAGCCTTTCTGAGTCTGAAGATTTTGCCCTTTGTATTAATTAGAATGAGAAGGTTCAATGTGAATGATGTGATGATTAAGGAGGTAACGCAGGCAAGATGCCTGGCACATAGTTAGCGTTCGACAGATGCAGGTTATTATTATTCTTAATGTCTCCACTGCTCGTTACTCTTGTCTTGCTGGTTATCCCAGTGTTAATAATTCTAGTATGTCTGGCAAATCAGCTCTTCCCAAATGTTTTTTTTCTTAATTTAAGCAGCACCAGCTGGGCATGGTGGGTCATACCTGTAATCCCAGCACTTTGGAAGGCCGAGGTGGGCAGATCACTTGAGGCCAGGAGTTTGAGACCAGCCTGGCCAACATAGCAAAACCCCAACTCCACTAAAAATACAAAAATTAGCCTGGCGTGGTGGCACAGGTCTGTAATCCCAGCTACCTGGGAGGCTGAGGCAGGAGAATCATTTGAACCTGGGAGGTAGAGGTTGCAGTAAGCAAAGATTGCACCACTGAATTCCAGCTTGGGTGACAGAGTGAGACTCCATCTCAAAAAAAAAAAAAAAAAAAAAAAGAGCAGCACCCATTCCCCTTCCTCATTTTCTGGCATCTCTAGATTTCTCTTATCATCAGTTAAGTTATTGCACCAGCTCTATTCAGAGCCTTGTGGTAAGCTGGTTTTGTCATAATGTAACTTTAAAAAATCAATAGTGGTGGGAGGCTTTAACGGAGATAAAAATGAATAAAATATTAATACCAATCCCTTAGATTTCTACAGTGCTTTCTAGTATTGCAAAGCTACTACATACTCATTGCTTTATTTGGCACCCTCACAATAACATCCTGAGGTTGTCAAAGCAGGAAGCATGAGGCATGAGTCCCATGGACAGATGGAAAAACTGAGGCTCTGGGAGTATGGACTTTATCTACTGATTAGATGGCTGTAAGTGGCATCAGAGCTGCTCTCCTGACTCCTTAGACCAGGCTCCCTAGAGTTGATTCTCCATATAATTTCTGTACCACCTTACCCCAACCCTTCCCAACTCACCAGTGTAAACGGAACTGCTCCCAAGACTAATTAGCCAAAGAAAACTTTAGCTGAAGCCCTCTACGTTGACTCAGTCTCATGGCTGCAGTGTTAGGTAGGAATCAACTCTGCCCTCCCTCCAGACCTGGGTTCAAATTCCAAGTTTGCCTCTTTCTTTCTGTGCAACAGTGGGCAGATTACCACCCCTCTTAGCGCCACAGGCCCCTTCTTATTAAATGGGCCATAAAGGTCGATCTGAGGTTTCACAGAGGAAATTTCCAAGTACAGAGCATCGATCTTCCTCACCATAGGTGTTCAATAAATGCTGGCTCTTATTATTACTGCTCCTTGTTTTAGTTGTAATCTCATAAGGGAGAGACATTTCTATCCTATAAAAATAAAATACAAAATATCCTTTATGAGGGAGACATTTCCTATCACCCAATAAAGGTGGCAGGCAAATTCTTGCAGGCAGCAGATCTGGTGATGGGAGTGGAGAAAGGGGTCAGCTAACCGGTGAAGAGGGGCATCTGGGAATCAGGGGAAGGGATGGTGGCTGACAGGGAGGGAGCCAACAGGAGGTCCAGACACCCCTGCTAAACACACACATGAACACACACACACACACACACACACACACACACACAAGCATATGTGCATATGCCCTTCACAGAGCCCACCCATGGCCAATCCTGTCCTCCGTACCTACGCGCTGAGCGTCCCTCTGGATGGCCTCCTTGTCATGCCAGTCCTTCAGCTTCTGCCCATCTCCCAAGAAAAACGTTTTCTTTTGTCGACTGTGTGAGCCCTTAAAAAAAGACAAAAACTATGAAAAATAGAAAAGGGCAAATCAGTAACACAGGCCCAGGAGTTACACTGACTAAAGGAGCTTTGTATTGACCAAATGCCTGTCATCCTGGGTTCCTTTATCCACTCCCTCAGCATACCTTTGTTGGTGCCTTGCCATGTACCAGCTAGGTTTGCAAAGGTCAGTAAGATGTCATGAATGCAGCGTCTACCTTTCAGGAACTCACAAATCGGTGGTGGAGAAAAAAGATGAACACACTCTTTTCACCCAAGGGAGAAAGTGCGCAGTGTGCTGCCACCCAACAGAAATATAACGTGAGCCACATGTGTAACCTGAAATTTTCTAGTATCCACATTTAAAAAAGTAGGTGAAGTTGTTTTTATAATGTACTCTACCTAAACTATTACCACTTCAACATGCAATCAATGTAATACACTGATTAAGGTATTTTACATTCTTTTTTTTAGGGGGATGGGGAGTGGGAGACAAGGTCTCACTCTGTTGGCCAGGCTAGAGTGCAGTGGCACCACGACGGCTCACTGCAGCCTCGAACTCCAGGGCTCAAACGATTCTCCATCCTCAACCTCTGAGTAGCTGGGACTACAGGTACGTGCTACCATACCAGGAAATTATTTTTTGTAGTGATGGGGGTCACCCTATGTTACCCAGGTTGGTCTTGAACTCCTGGGCTCAAGCTGTACTCCCACCTCAGCCTCCCAAAATGCTGGGATTACAGGCATGAGCCACCATGTCCGACCTACATTCTTTTTTTTGTACTGCCTTTGAAATCCAGTGTGTATTTTACACTTGTGTTCATCCCGATTCAGACCCATTTCAAGTGCTCAACAGTTGTATGTGGCTTGGATAGGGCAGGGGCTCAGAGAATGCACTACATGAGTTCAGTTCCACTGGGGAGAAATGGAGAATGTTTCATGGACCTGAGTGCATTTGGGCTGGGCCTCAGACAGGTCGACAGGAGAGGCAGGCAAGACAAACATCCCGGGCACTGACTTGTGATGTTTGGGTAAAGAACGGCAAAGCTGTGTGTGGCCCAAGGAGAAGGAGTGCCACAAGCAAGAGCAGACGGCAGGTCTTGGACATCTGTATGGTCTTGAGGGCCCAGACCCAAAGAGAGTAAACATGTGGCAAATGGGCATGCACTGTATGAACAAGCAATTGAATGGCTGAAAGGAAAAAAAAAAAATATATATATATATATATATCAGCCCCAAGAGAGCAGCCCCCAGGGGCTGGGCTTTGACAGCATTTATCATTTACCTGGGGAGGTGAGCCCACCCTCATGCGCCCATTAGGAAGCAGTTTCCCTAATTAAAGGAGGCTGCATTCCAGTGACTGGGGTCAGCAGAAGGAACCTGATACTTTCTCAAGCCAACAGTCAAGTCAAAGGCCTCCAGGCCCAGAGCCTTCCCCAGGTAATGCTGTACCACACAGCTACTTACATATCTTCCATGTTCATGTAAATACTTTCTGAAACACCTTGCCCATTACAAATCTTGCAGACTTGTTCTTGCCACTGTGGCAGGCAGAATCCAATAGTGCTATTTCCTATATAATTAACTTCAAAGGCCCTGATGTGTGGTGTGCTGGACATTAGTGCTAACAAGAAGCCCCCTGAATAAAATCGTCCCTGCGCTTGTTTATTAAGCCTCTGGCTGATCCCTGTGTTAGCAGGTTTTCCACAATGGCTCAACATCTTTATAACAGCTCTAGTAATAATAGCAATCCTTTGTATTCTCTCTCCTATAGACCTCTCTGAATTGCAAGAAGATAATTCTGAAAGTTGGTGTGCTAGATGTCTTGGTTAGAGAGGGGAAAAAAAAACTAAGGCCGCATGCTTTCAACAGTTCTCAGCATTCTTAGAAATCACAGAAGCTGAGCTGGAAGGTCCTTATGGAACTATCTAATCAGTTCAGGATACAGTTCTATAGGAGGGGACCCCGGCACTGCCTTGGGAAGAGGAAGGCTGAGAGTAGGGGCCTGCTCTGCCTGCTCTTCAATCAGAGCAACAACACACCTGTCTTATGTACTGGGGTTCCATGTGGGATTTCATTTGAAGACAGTTCTGCTAAAAATAAATAGATATCAAATTTCCTACACAAGCAAACAAATATATCTGGAAGCTGAGCTAGGACCACTTCCCTATACCACAGACAGAGAAACCAAGCCTTGGGGTAGGCCAGGAACCTGCCCAAGGTAATATTCTGCTTCTGTGATGTCAAGGTTGATCAGTTAGGGGCTAGTTAGCTCTCCTTTCTCCAGCCCTCCCTCCCAATCTCTTTTTCCTCTTCTGCTGCCCACAGATTGGAAACTTTGGTTGATTACTTCAGCCCTGGTGGGACTAGAGGCTCTGCAAACTGAGGATCTTTTAATGGAAGGCACAAAACTAAAGGCATGGTGCTCAAAGTGTTGTATCTGAAGGGGACAGGATGGGTGCCACCTGGGAACTTGCCAGAAATGCAAATTCCCAGGGTCTTACCCTAGACCTCTAGAAGCAGAAGCTCTGGGGATGGGGCCCAGCAATCCGTGTTTTAGCAAGCTCTCGAAGAGATTCTGATACACGCTGAGGTTTGAGAACCGCTGGTCTACAATGAAGCAGATGATAATCCTACCTGATCTGTGTTGTCACATCAAGTTGAGCAGATAATTATCATAGAAGGCTGCAAAACCCTGAGGCCCGTGGGCCAAATGTGGTCACTGGCAAACAACCTGGTGGCTTTCAAGGTGCTTTTCGCTTTGGTTTGGTTTTCTTAATTCTAGTGTGAAAATGGGGAGATTTCATATTGTTTTATCAAGATTTTTGGCTTCTCTTGAAAACCTAAAAGACATGCCAGTACTGGGCTGACTTCCCTCAGCTCATCAGCTGGGCTGTGTGGATGGGGCACGTCTCCCCAGTTTGCCACAGTCCCTACCATTCCTTATTGCATTTCACCTGCCTCCCATCTCTCATTTTTGTTACCTGCCTGGCCCTGGTGAGCTTGAAACATGCTGGGATATTCAGGAATGTATCCTGGTTGGGAAAGATTAGAAACTATGAGGACTAGGAGATAAGAAGCCCTGGAGGACATGGGAGAAGTTATTTTGTTCCATGAAGTCCTAAGGCTACACTAAGGGCCAATGGTAGATGTTACTGAATGATTGAGGGGCCTCAGACAGAGAAGAAATTCCAAAAATTGGGTTGCTGCTAGGATGAAGTAAAACCATTTGGAAGAAGATATTAGAAGTGGCCAGGAATAGAAAGATTGAGTGTTCATCAGGATGTGAAGGAGAAGAATCAAGTGCAGGGTGGGACTAGTGCTTCTCAAATTTTAATGTGCAGGAGAATCATGCGCAGATCTTGTTAATGCTGATTCTGGTACAGTAGGTCTAGGGCGGGGCCTGAGATTCTGCATTTCTAACAAGAACCCAGGTGATGCTGACGCTGCTGGGCCAAAAAAGACACTTTGAGTAGCAAGGGTTAGGCAACCTTTAAAGGGCACTTCAAGAGTCTAAGATTCCATGAAGGATACTATTTCCTCTACAAGCTTGTGAAAGTCTTCCAGTGCTACTGGGAATGGGGTACAGGGATAAATCTCACTGTTTTGACCTCACAGAAGTAAACCCCTAGAATCATGTTCTCAAAATGAAACACTGGATTGCTGAACTGATGGCATTGAGAATTAAGGCTCCAAAATCCTGGGAGTTTCATACCTAACTCCACTGCCTTTGCCTTATGATGCACACTGCTCCCTCTATCCCTCCCTCCTAGGGTCTGCAGAGATGAACTATGCTGTTTTAGGTCTCATTGGTCCTTATACCTTCCCTAAACCAGGAGGACTTTGGAGCCTGCTGACACAGGGAGTTCTACATGTCTAAGCACGCAGCTGCTAGAGTCCTCAGCCATCTGAGCTAAATAGCTGCTCAGAGACAATTAGTCCACCTCCGCTCATCTTACAGATAAAGGAACTGAAGTCCAAACAAGCCAAGCTACCCAACCAAGGCCTCACAGCAGGCAAGAGGATAAAAACCATGTCCTTTGACTCCCAGGTTAGTTTTTAGTGGGAAAGAACCCTTGAGTGTGACCTTGCATGAGCTACAGGAGTCACAGGTACCTCAATTTTCCCACCTGGAAAATGGAGACGGCACTACCTGCCCAAAGGTACTTTCAGATGAACTGAGACAATCACAAACAGTATAGCCTGAGCGCTCTCCTAATTTACACATGGATTGAGGACACTGACTCCTTTAGGATTTTAAGAATCTACTGTAAATTGACATCTCACCAGATCATGTAGATATAAAACTCAAATTTTATTGTATAGGTTAAAAAGTATCCCAGTTATAGGTCTGGGCCTTCAGTAGGGTGGAAAACTAGTTTCAGTCTTAAAATTATAGAGTTGGTCAGGTGTGGTGGCTCACGCCTGTAATCCCAATACTTTGGAAGGCTGAGGTGGGCAGATCACTTGAGGTCAGTTTGAGACCAGCCTGGCCAACATGGTGAAACCGTGTCTCTACTAAAAATACAAAAAAAAAAAAAAAATTAGCTGAGTGTCATGGCACACACCTATAATCCCAGCTATTTGGGAGGCTGAGGCAGTAGAATCACTTGAACTCAGGAAGCAGAGGTTGTGGTGAGCCGCGATTGTGCAACTGCACTCCAGCCTGGGCAACAGAGTGAGACTCCATCTCAAAAAAAAAAAAAAAAAAGAAAAAAATTACAGAGTACACGGAGCCCGAAGGGCCCTAAGAATCCTATCCAAAAACTTTAACGGAAATTGTGGTCAATTTCAGGTGGTTTAGGAGCCTCTGAGGACAATCCATGGAAGTTCTAGAGATAGTGCAGATTAAGAAACCTCAGATCATCTGAACTATCACCAAATGTTTACTGACACCTACTCTGTACAAAGCAGTGTGTCAGGCACCAGGGATTCAGGTTTGACAGCACAGATACTGTGTAGGCCTAATGAGGTTTACAGAAAGATCAGTCTCTTTCAAAAGGTGGTTCTTGGAGAACCTGGGCCCTTATTATAGATGCAAATTCCTGGACTCACACCCTGAACCTACTAAGTAAAAATATCTACAGATAGGAGCCCAGGAAGATACCTTTTTTAGAAAACACATTCTCCATGTGATTCTAATTCACAATAAAGTTGGAAGACCTTTGGTCTAAATCTAGCTGCCTCATTTTACAGATACGAAATCTGAGGCTAACAGAGTAGAATGGACTTGCCCTAAATCCTACAGCTTGTCAGCCCCAAGGACCAAACCAGAGCTCGCAGTTCTCTCCCTGGAATAGACTGTAAGCTTCTTGAAGGCAGGGGCATTACACCACTGCACTTTCCTAGGCCAATACCTGACTAATCTTAGGCCCTTGAAAAATACCAGCTGAATGAATGAATGAATGCTCATCAATGGGAAGGGTAGTCTAGTTTAATGACTTGGAACATTCTGGTTCCAGAGTTAGGAAAACCTAGGTTTTACTTCCTGGGCAGGTGGAGTCCAATTTCCCTGACTGATAAATAGAGAAAACTAACAGAATAAGAGTATCTGTTGGGAGGATTAACTGAGCTAATCCGGGACAAAGTGTCCCAGTGTCTGGGACAAAGTTAGGTCCTCTCCTAGTAAAGGTGAGCTACTATGAATACATTATTTTTAGGGAAAGTTTATGAAAACACGGTATGTTCCAGTGTTTGTGATAACCATGTTTGGAGGAATAGGAGAGCAAACGGGAAACTAATAAGAAAAACTGTGGGTCCTGCAGAGGCAACCTATCTAACACCTGATTCAATTCAACTGGCTCTTGCTGATAACAGGATTTAGAATTTCCTCATTAACAGGATGTCATATGCCCACATCGAAACACAGTGTTCTTCAAGGAAAGAAAAAAGTCTTAGTTAATAGTGGCATTCTACAATAGAAACAAATGCCACAAGACCATTAACAACAGAAAAGGCAGGAACATTGCTTCTCAAAAGACAGCAATTCTTATGCAATAGCAATCACTTAATATTATGTAAAAGAGCACGTCTGGATTTTTCAATCCAGAGGTAATTTTAAGTTTCTTTAATTCTGTAAGCTCAAAGATTTGTCTACAAAAGCTGTAATTATTTTCCTTCAACAACCATCTTTTGCTACTTTGCTTTCTCTTGGTTTCCAGATGTCCTTCTGCTACAGGAAGCAAAGGGGTTAGGAAGGAACATGGCAAGAGAAGTGAGGGAGAGTGTGTGGAGGAGACTGGCAGAATCAATGTAGAAATCACATTAAATAATAAATTGGCAATGGATTTTGACTGGCTGCTCTAAATAACTGCTTCTGGTATCTGCATGCTTTTACTTAACATTCCACTAAAAGAATTGATTAGTGTTCAAACACACACACACACAAATGGAATTTTAATCTTTGTTTAATCACTATTTAGCAGGCCTGGCAGCCTTTGGAGGTAGGAAAGAATGGTGGTGAAGCAAGCCAACTACATTCTGCTCAAGAAGGAAGATTTGTTAAAGTGCATACTCTAATCCCAAGACTGCAGACTTGGCAAAGAGCATCTCTGGCTGAGCTGGCTAGTGTCTTCAAAACAAGGAAAGGGCTGTATGCGCTCAAACAGCAGTGTTGGAAGGAAAGCTGAGCAGGTCATCTGCTTTATCCACAGTCTGAGGCTGTGTTAGAGACCAGGCTCTGCTGCAAATTTTAGGATGGCTCCCCTCCACCTTCCTCTCAAAGAACCCTACAAAGGCAATGAAATGATTTTGCTTTGAGGTTTAAATAACTATATCATTTCAAACATCTGTTTATCTACCAAGTAGATTAATAAACTTCTCTCTCTCTCTCTCTGACACACACACACATGCACACACACGCACACTCTCTCTCTCTCACACACACACACAGCAAAGCAATTTCTTCAAGATTACCTTCAAAGAGGACCAGGTAGGGCTTAATTTAGCTCAAAGCATATAAAGTTTAAACAAGGGAGTTTGGACAATCAGATAAATGTACTTTCTTCATGAGTTCTGAGGACATAAGCTGGATTGTTTTTATTAATTCATTCATGCAAACAATGATTACTGAGGGCCTACTATGGCCAAAGACCTCTGGGAGAGACAAAGATGAACAAGGTAGTCCATGGCCTCCACAAACAGCTATGAGACAAGTATATAAGGAAGGAAAACACACATACACACATACAAGCCTATAACATAGTGCCTTGAAAGCTGTACAGATGAATTCGATAGATATTTACAAAAGCCAAAAATTAAATTCTACCTGGGACGATTGGGGAAGAATTCCTGCAGAAGCAGAGTCTTTGACAGGAACCTGAGAGAAGGGGTAGGATTTTAACTGGTAGTTGAGGGGTGGGGGTTGGGGGTGGAATCCAGCTAGAGGGAAAGTATGTGGAAAGAATGCGAGTTAGAAAGTGAAGGGCATATTTACTTTAGGGCAAGGAGCCTGATTTGGCTGGAGTGAGCAGGATGCAAAAGTGAGTCACGAGCAATAAGACCAGGAAGGAAGTCTGGACCAGAATTGGAGGGCCTTACATTTGAGCTGCTTGGCAGGTGGCAGCCACAGTAAGCCTTTGAGCAAGGAACAGGCTGAAGTAGAACTCCAAGAATAAAATACGTTACTACCTTTCCACTTTCAATTAATCTCAGAATCCTCCTCCTCCCATGAGAAATGCAAGGAGAAAGATGATTTTGTTTTCATTCAGAGAAAATGTCCCCTTTTCATAGGCTGAGGATCATTCATTCTGGTACCCCACAGTTAGACTTAAGTGAGGCTGACCTAACCCTAGCACCTATTCAGTAGGCTGCTGTTTTGAGAAAACTTAACTTTCACTATAACCAGGACCAAGCTGTATGAGAAAACAATCAAACATGAATGGCACTATTTATGAATGGAAGGAGGCACTACAACCCAGCAACCACGAGACTACGTCTGCTGGGCCCACGTCAGGCAAGTCCTGCTGTTCCAATCAGCAATGGGGCTGTGTCTGTTGTCCCCACTCCAGTAACTCCATTGTCTCAACACCAGGATGCTGAAATCTGAAATCTAGCCCTTCTCTAAGAGGGGAAGGTCACTCACAGATAGGAGCCATTGTTTCAAAGGGCTGATCCTGTGTTTCCAAGGGCAGAACCATATCAACCCTCCAATTCCTTTGTTTGGTGTAGGTGGCTCTAGAAAAGGTCATTTGCTACGTAAGGCATGAAAGCTCATTAAAAGATTTTTTAAACAGCAGGGAGAAAAAAAAGCCAAGATACTTTGGAATGTCTGTTATCTAAAGGGCAAATAGAACCTTCAGTAGCTTTTCCCTTCCATTCTAAAAGAATAATTTCAACACTTTCTTCAGGATAAGTGCCCAAATGTTTTATCACTGGAAAAAAAAAAAAAAAAAAAACCAAATCGACTCTGATCGATAATTTGATAATGTTCATCTGAGTCTCTTACCTATCAATCCATCTGTCCATCTGTCTGTCTGTCCATCTGTCCATCAACTTAAGTGTATGATGAACACAAGCACAAATCAAGCCTTGTGCTAGGTGCTGAGGATATACTGGTGAGGAAGACGGACGGGGTCCTACTCTCATAGAGCTTATAGAAGTATGTGTGGTGGTGGGGAAATGCAGACTTTCATCCGAAACTACAGGTAAATTAAAAAAGCTACAGTGGCAGGCCATAAAAGAGGGGTACATGGTACAAAGAGAGTCCCTTTCTTTCAGATCAGACTGGGGGGATCTGATCCAGCCTGCAAGGTTTTCTTGAGAAAATTGGATTACAGGTTAACTCAGTAGAAAGAGGAGTACAGAGCATTCCAGATAGAGGGAAAAGTAAAGATATGCAAAGATTCTGTGGCTGAGCAAACATGAATCATAGGAGGGCCTGGAAGAGCAGTGTGTGTGGTGCACAGAGAAGCAGGGAAAGTCTGGTAGGAATGAGAGGTGGACAGGGGTGAGGATTCTGTCTTTCCTCCAGGAGCATTTAGAAATACAAGTGTATAAGGAGGTGATAAGATCAGGTTGCATTTGGAAAGCTCTCTTGTAGCCAAGTGGAAAAGGGATTAGGAGGCCAAGAGGAGGGGTGGAGGCTGGGAAGGAGGCTATCACAGTGGTGCAGGCAGAGATGATGCTAGCTTGTGCTGGGAAGGCAGAAGTAGGGGTGGGCACACACAGATTTTTTTTAAAAATAGGGTTACTAGGGTCCTGTGGGTTTGAGTCAAGAAATATAGCCTGAGAACTTGGACAGTCAGGTGAGAAGTTCATCTGTAAGATCTGGATATCAATAGTCCCAGAGATGCAGGTGAAACCCACCTGGGACCTGAGCCCAGCTCTCCCCTCACCTAGCCTGGTGTCTGTGTCATCACCTTACTTTTAAGTTCCAATACTGTCCATAGAAAGCAAGTCAGGAAATCAGACCTAATGAGATAGGATTTTATGTCTATTTCACCTTCAAGAATTCAGTGACACATAGTCAAGAAAGAAGAGAGAAATCCTACAAGGGTGGTGGCGAGCCTCCCGTGCTCATGTAGAGTGTGCCTTTGCCCTCACAGTGTCCCTGGAGGCCCCAGTTCTCTCCGGCCCCTGGAAGTGTGAGCGCTCTGTGCTGGGGGAGCCTACTCTAGGAAGATAAGTATTTTCATTACCTCAGAAGGCACTGTGATTACTTCAACCAAAGAAACAGTTATCACTGGTGTTCAAGCTGGAGTTAAAACTGCCTACACTGGACTTTTGAGAGGTGGTGTGTCTTCATATTCCATGGGCGATTGTCAAGGGTGATTCTGATTTTGTGTTATTTTCACCTTAAGTGGTGGGTTTATTATAGCCTAACTCTTTCATGAGATTAGACTTGACTATATTATTATCGTCATTATATCCACTTTGTAGATGAGAAAACTGAGGCTTGGAGAGAAAATCGATATGAAAGCGTTTTGCAAACTGCCAACTGCCACATGAGTGTAATCATCACAGCTAATAGCACCTACCACATGTACCTGCCCATTCCTTCCCAAACTCAGTATCTAGAAAGGCTGCAGGAACATAGCTCTCAAATAAGGAAAATGTGCTGAGATGAATCATACTTCTGTACCAAGAGGGCAACTCACAAGAGGTTTTGAAAATCTCAGTCTAGCTGATGTGTGATCAATCACAGGAAAGCCCCTAGAAAGTGCTCTTCTTAGAGGCTTGACGGGCTGGGCAGGAGCAAGGGCTGCAATATTGCTCTGCACAGCAGCTGTGGATGGGTAAAAAGAAAAAAAGGAACTGGAAAGCTCATCAGAAGGCAAGTTCCTACTTTTCAGAGAGAGACTAAAAAATGACTGCAAACACATCCTATTAGTCTCCTAGCTGGGTAAGTAGGGTTGAGCCACACAGTAATAAAGTAGTTGCTCTAATAATAGTAATAATTATAATCATAATCCCCTACATTCTGAAGACAGCAGACCAAAGTGAAGAAGACCATCTGCTTTGGCATCAGAAATGCCTAGGCTTGTGCCACAGTTCTGTTTATTAGCTCTCTGATCTTGGGCAAGTTACGCTATTTTCACAAGCCTTGGTTTCCCAACTGTAAAATGGGGGAAATTAATAGTACCTAGCATAAAGGTTATTATGAGGATTAAATGAGATGCAGCAAGTATAGCTCTTAGCAGTGTTTGGTATCTAGAAAGCACTAGCAATGCTAGCTACCATTATTAGTTACTACTTGGTAGTATTTTATAATTTACAAAGCATTTTTATATTTATGTCCCATTCCTTCCTCTCAGTTGCACCAGGGTAAAAGCAGACATCACCAACCTATTGTAATATCCTTCCTTGTAGATCCCAGACTTCGAGAATCTTTCTCAACACTGTGCTGCAAGCAGCGCTTACCCATCAGCTGGCATTGGTCAGGGGACAGGACCCATCTGCCACAGCTGCCTTAAGCTGGAAGAGTGAATTTCCAAGTACACCTGGTAGACAGTGACCCACTGGTTGATTTCCACAATCTTGGCTCCTTGAGCTGGCTGGCTGCTCACTGCTTGCAAAGGTCCCCCAAGACGGGGAGAGGGGTAGGGGCATGGGGAAGCAACATGTGACTGATGGTAGTCCCCTCCTCTTTGGACTCCTTCCTGGCCCAGGAGGAAAGTCTCTGCCTGGACAATGATGTTGGCCTCCTCCATCTCCCATCTTGGAAACTGAGAACTCTCTGAACTCTTCTTCTTTGTTTCTCTTAGGGTGGAGGCCACGAAAGGCTCTGAATCTCCTGGGCAGCACGCAGCCCCTTACCTATCCCACCTCACTCTCACTCTGTCACTCTGGTATTCTTGTTTTTATTTATTTATTTTTTTTAAGAGATAGGATCTTGCTCTGTTGCCCAGGCTGGCTTGCAGTAGCATGGTGATAGCTCACTGCAGCTCCAGCCTTGACCTCCTGGGCTCAAGCAATCCTCCTGCCTCAGCCTCCCAAGAAACTAAGACTACAGGTACATGCACCACCACACCTGGCTTTTTTTTTTTTTTAACAGACGAGGTCTTATTATGTTGCCCAGGTTGGTCTCAACCTCCTGGCCTTAGGTGATCATCCCACCTGGGACTCCCAAAGTGCTGAGATTACAGGCGTGAGCCATCATGCCCAGCCTCTCTTGTTCTTATATAACGATTTCTTAGATATATGGTGTCCCAGGCAGGATGTGTGAGGTGCAACCAAAAGACAGCACAAAGGACAGTCTTCCCAGACCACAGCAAACTGCTATGAATGCAGATGCTCCCACAGGAATCATCTAAACCCTCAGGCAAGCTTCCCTAACCCCTCTGGCTAGATCACTGCCCCTGATATGGGACCTTACAGCATCCTCACTGCTCCTTTGTGACTTCACATTCATTTGGATGATCATTTGAATATTGTCTATCTCTCCCCAAATTGTGAGCTCTATGAGAAGACATCAATTTCTGTTGAATGAATGAATAATGAATGAATGAGTGGAGACATCTTTTATCTTTTCCAGATGAAGGAAAGGTCACCCAAGGATTAGACATGTCTAATATAGTCCAAAGATTTAATACCATAAAAGGGTTCTGAGGATTGACTTTATCCTATGACTAAATGGCTTCAGGTCAACTTAATGGGCTACAAAGCTCAAAAGAGAGCTGGCTCACCTGATCCTAAAATAATTTTTAAAAAGATGCAACAGGCTTTGAACTCTTCCACCTTCTTCCTTCTTTCATTTTCAAATGGTTTCCTTTCTGGATTCCTAACTAAGGCTTGTGGCAGAAATTGCTGTATATCCCCTAGGAGCCGTTCTTTTCTTCCACAGTAATAAGAATTTTAGCTGGGAATATGATTGCTCAGAATAAAGATGATATTTTCCTGACATCCTTGTAGCTAGATGTGGCTTGATTGGGTTCTGTCAATGAGAGGCGAGTGGAGGAGCTGCATGGTAGCCTGCTATGGTTTGAGCATGATCCCCAAAGTTTGTGTGTTGGAAACTGAATCCCCAGTGCAACAGTACTGGGAGGTGGAACCTTTAAGATGTGATTAGCTCATGAGAGCTCTGCCCTGATGAATGGATTAATGCTGTTATGGAGAGAGTGGGTTAATTACTGTGAGAGCAGCGTCCTTATAAAGGATGAATTTGGTCCCAACCATCTCTCTCACCCATGTGATGCTTTCTACCACCTTATATCGCAGCAAGAAAGCCCTCAGCTGATGCTGCCCTTGATCTCGGACTTCCCAGCCTCAGGAACTGTGACCAAATACATTTCTTTTCTTTATACATTATCCAGTTTCTGGCATCTGTTATTACAGCACAAAACAGGTTAAGAGCCAGCCTCATGGAACTTACCAGAAAAAACTACTAATGTGCACTTTTGCCTTTCTTGTTTATCCCTTCCTCTATCTTGCTGCCTAGAATGCAAAGGCCACCATGATGGACCATGAGGTGCCTCCATGCCCTAGGGATGGCTGAAGCCATCAGCAGGGGGTACAGGTTCTTGAGGACTTCAGGGGGCAGAACTATGATACTAGTCCTGGACTTCAAACCTTCAGACTTTGAAGTGAGAGAAAAATACACTATCTTGTTTGAACCATTCAAATATAATCGTAACCAATATAAGATTCTTCTCTTCAGGCTTGAAAGACTGAGGAACAGCTTAGCTTAGGTTAGGGTGTGGAGAGGTCCTTGAAGGAGGACCCAAAAGACACAGGCTTCAGTTTCCTGGCTGTGCATTTATGAAGAGCAGGACCTTAGGCAGGTACCCTTGTCTTTCCAGGTCTCCATTATTTGATGGTAGAATGGGGATCAAAATAATATCTGCCCATGACATGATTATCTATAAAACAAATGCTAAGGAATCTACAAAAAAGCTAGTAGAGCTGATGAGTTTAGCAACGTCAAAAGATATAAGGTCAATATACAAAAATCAATCTTATTTCTAAATACTATCAATGAAACATCGAAAACTGATGTTAAAATACTGATTTCCACGGTGTCAAAAATATCAAATAGTCGAGATACATTTAACAAAATGTGTAAGACCTATACACTGAAAACTACAAAACACTGCTAGAGAAATCAAAGATCTAAATAAATGGAGAGATACGTCATGTTTATTGGTCAGAAGACTCAATATTGTTAAAATGTGAGTCCTCTCAAAATTGATCTATCAACTCAAGTTATCCTTTATAGAAACTGATATTCAACAGACCTGGAAAAATGCCAAAATAATTCTTTTTCAAAAGAGGGGCAAAGTTGGAGGACTTACATGTCCTAATTTCGAGGCACTCCTGGGATACAGTGACCAACAGAGAGTGGCCCTAAGGTAAGGACAGATATGTGATCAATGGAGTGGACAGCTCATAACTATATGCATTCAGTTGTTTTTAAACAAAGGCACTAAGAAAATTCAATAGGTAAAGGATAATCTTTTCAACAAATAGTGTCCAAACAATTAGATATTCATATGTCAAAAAAATACACCTCATACTTCCTCACACCCTACATGATATAAACTTGAAATAGATCATAGACCTAAGCGTAAGAGCCAAAACTATAAAATTTGTAGAAGAAAGTATGTGAGAAAATCTTAGTGACTTTGGTTTAGGCAAAGGTTTCTTAAAGAGGACACAAACTGCAATAAAATATGAATAAGTTGGAATTCATCACAATTGAAAACTTCGGTTGTTTAAGGGACAAGCCATGAACTGGGAGAATATATCTGCAAAACATGTATCTTTTAAAATAATATTTTTAATGGACACATAATAATTGTACATACCTATAGGGTACAAAATGATATTTTGATACCTGCATATAATGTATAATGATCAAATTAGGGTAATTAGCATATCCATCACCTCAAACCTTGATCACTTCTTTGTGTTAGGAACATTCAAAATCCTCTCTTCTAGCTATTTGAAAAAATATAATAAATTATTGTTTACTACAGTCATCCTACAGTGCTATAGAACACTAGAACTTAGTCCTATCTAAGCTGTAATTTTGTATCCATTAACCTACCTCTTCCTATCTCCTCTACCCATTCCCTTCCCAGTCTCTAGTAACCACTATTCTACTCTCTACTTCTATGAGGTCAACTATCTTAGCTCCCACGTATGAGTGAGAATATGCGATATTTGTCTTTCTGTGCCTGGTTTATTTCCCTTAACATAACTACCTCCAGTTTCATCCATGTTGCTGCAAATAACATAATTTCATTCTTTTTTATGGCTGAAAAATATTCTATTCTGTATATATACCACATTTTCTTTATCCATTTATCTGCTGATGGATACTTAGGTGGATTCCTTATCTTGCTGCAATAAACATGAGAGTACAGATGTCTCTTTGACAGGCTGATTTCCTTTTCTTTGGATATATACCCAGAAGTGGGATTGCTGGATTATATGGCAGTTCTATTTTTAGCTTTCTGAGGAACTTCCATACTGCATAAAACACGTATTTGATTAAGGACATATTCAGAATGCATAAAGAACTCATACCAGCCTGGGCAACACAGTGAGACCCCATCTCTATAAAAACAAAATAAAAAAAAAATTTGTCAGGTG
This sequence comes from Pan paniscus, assembly GCF_029289425.2. Lineage (NCBI taxonomy): Eukaryota > Metazoa > Chordata > Mammalia > Primates > Hominidae > Pan > Pan paniscus. Next base: position 149,486,737 of record NC_073253.2, on the reverse strand, counting down.
TGGTGGCACATTCCTATAGTCCCAGCTACTTGGGAGGATGAGATGGGAGGATTGCTTGAGCCTAGGAGTTTGAGGCTGCAGTGAGTCAAGTACACAATGTCACTATAGGGAAAGGCAAATCAAAACTACCATTAAGCCAGGTGCGGAGGCTCATGCCTGTAATACTAGCACTTTGGGAGGCCGAGGCAGGTGGATCACCTGAGGTCAGGAGTTCGAGACCAGCCTGGCCAACATGGTGAAACCCCATCTCTACTAAAAATACAAAATTAGCTGGGTGTGGTGGTGCGTGCCTGTACTCCCAGCTACTTGGGAGGCTGAGGCAGGAGAATTACTTGAACCTGGGAGGCAGAGGTTGTGGTGAGCCGAGATCGCGCCATTGCACTCCAGCCTGGGCAACAAGAGCAAAGCTCCATCTCAAAAAAAAAAAAAAAAACAAAACAACAACAACAACAACAAAAACTAGCATTAAATATCATTTTACACCTGCTAGGCTAGCTATAATTTAAAAAGTGGAAAACAACAAGTGTTAGTGAGGATGTGGGTGGAGAAACTGAAACCTTTGTGCACTGCTAGTAAAAATGCAAAATGGTGCAGCTGCTGTTAAAAAGTTTTGTGGTTTCCAAAAGGTTAAATGTAGAACTACCATATGATCCAACAATTCCATTTTAGGTATGTATCTAAAAGAACTGAAAGCAGGGACTCAAACAGACATTCCTAGGCCAATGTTCATAATAGTCACATTACCACAATAGACAAAAGGTAGCAACAACTCAAGTGTCCATTAATAGATGAAGGTAGAAACAAGATGTGACATATATAAAATGGAATATTATTAAGTCATAAAGAAGAATGGAATTTTGATATCTACTACAACATGGATAGACCTTGACCATATTATGCTTAGTGAAACAAGCCTGACACAGAAGGTCATACATTGTATGATTCCACTTATATGAGGTACCTAGAATAGGCAAACTCATAAAGACAGAAAGTAGAACAGAGGTTACAGAGGAGTAAGAACGAGGATTGTTGTTTACAGGGAGTTATTGTTGGGAATCATTAAAAAATTGGGTATAGATAGTGGTAATGGTTACATAGCATTGTGAACATATTTAATGCCACACAATAGTACACTTATGAATGGTTAAAATGACAACTATTATATTCATTTAGCACAATAAAAAAATACCTCCCTTCTCCTCCCCTCTAAAAAAGCCAATTCTTCTCGTTTTCAACTCTTACATATTCTAATACCCTTCTGGTGATTCATAATGTATATTAGCATATTAAAGGCTCTTTGAAGTCACACAGAAAAGAAAGCTGTCTAACTTTGTTTAATCCAGCATTTCACAAGTTTATTTGACTAGAAGTCCCCAACTCCAACAACCACTCATCTACCCCCACCCACTAGACAATGATTAATACCCTAGGAAGCTCACAGACTTTTTTGATGCTTATAAGATTGGGTTGATGAGGGAGAATACAACATGATTCTTCCCCTTGGCAGTGTGCAATCCAGTTTTGTTTTGTTTTAAAAAAGCTCACAGACATGAAACAACTACACCAAGATTTCAAACTGACATACTAACTTGGAAGGAGGGAAATAAAGTTTATGTTAACATTTTCCAAAGGAAGGTTTCAGTCAATTTCTGAAGCATCTGTCACCCATCTGGTCCACTCATTCATCCATTCATCCATCTATCCATTCACCTAAAACATGTTTATTGTGCAATTACTATTTTTTGGCCTTAGGTTAGGTACTCCAGGGAATATCATAAAAGACAATGATTTATGTCTATGATACAGGACAGATTGGAGATCCTTTCATTTCAAAAACTGCTACTGGGACCTGGGAGAAGAACCACAAATTCTCAGAAGCCAGAAGAATGGTTCTGGGAACAGTTTTGCAGAGGAGCACCGGGGCTGGGTGTTGATAATGAGTACCACATGAGTAAAGGTAATAAAGTTGCCCTGAAATACTCCTCTTTTGTCTTTCACTCACAAAGAAGACTGTAGACTATTTTATAAGCCTGACTTCTGATAACTCTGGTTTATGGGTCACTGTACATTTTCCAAATGGTTTATTACATGCAGATTTCTCCAAAAGCCTTGGCTTAGCTTGAGAAACAATGCATTTGAATTTCTTTCATTCTAGAGTTTAGGAAGATTTCTCAGAATGACTACAGTAGATTGTGAAAGTGGTCTGAATCCTCCATCCCAGGCCCTTTGCAAAGGGATTGTGCAGCTCCTCCCATCAAGAGTGGAGTCTCTTTCCACACCTATTGAAGTTGGTCTGGCTCTGTGACTTGCCTTGGCCAAAAGAATGAGGTAGAAGTGACAGTGTGCCAGCTTGAGTCCAAGCTTCGAGAGACTTGTACTCTTTTGTACTTATTTCTCGTCCTTCTTCCTCCTCTATGGGAACAAACCCAGCCTAGTATGCTAGAAAGATGTTAGAGGCAAGCAGAAGATAAGACATGTGGAGAAGAACTGAGGTAATCCTAGACAGCTGACAGAGAGCCAAGCCCCAAGGATATGAGAGAGCCCAGCCAAGTTTAGCAGAGCTGCCCAGCCCAGCCCCAGTTGACCAGAGATACATGAGTCAGCACAGCCAAGGCCAGAGAAACCACCTGACTGATGTGTAGTCCTTTGAGCAACAACATACGGTTGTTGTTTGAGGTCACTGAGCTTTGGAGTAATTTTTTATACAGCATTGTTTATGGTAAGGAGGAATCAAATGACCTTAGAGAGGATTCAGTTCCGTTCTGTGTTTGCAAGCTAAGGTGCCAAAATAGAAATAGAACTGTTTGAATCTTGTCCTCCCACCTCATTTTTTAAGATCCAAACAACACCTATCTTCCAAGGTTCAGTTCAAACACCACATCTTCAAGAGGCCCCACTTCTATCCCCCCTCCGCTTACAAAATAATCTCCCTTCCACTAACCTCTCACTGCGCTCTCTCTGCCTCTCTCTTTTTGGAAGTTAGCACTTAAAGTCTTAAACTATAGCCATTTATATACATGTTATTCCCTCTTACTGGACTCTAAACTAGTGTTTTTAAACTATCTGTAATGAAGAACCACTTCAATTTCTAATTCACTGTGAATGAAACCATCTGTGGTAGGCAGAATTCTAAGAATGACTTCCAATGACCTTCATCCTCCTATAATCCCCTCCCCTTTGAGTGGAGATGGAACCTGTGAATATGATGAGATATCACTCCTGTGATTACATCAAGTTATATGGCAAAACGGAGATTATCCAGGTCGACTTAACCTAATCACACACAAAAAGCTGAGAGCTTTCTCCATCTGGCGGTACTGAAAGGAAGTCAAAGTGATTTGAAGAGAGAGAAGAATTAAATATGGCATTGCTGGTTTTGTAGATCAAGGGGGCCATGTATGGGTAGCCTCTAGGAACAGACAGCAACCCCTGGCCTGCACAAAAACCAGGGGCCTCAATCCTGAACTGCAAAAAACTGAATTCTGCCAACACCCTGAATGAGTCTGGAAGTGGACTCTTCTCCAGAGCCTCCAGATAAGAGCCCAGCCTGGCTGAAACATTGATTTTGGCCTTGTCAGACCCTAAGCAGAAACTCCTGTTTAGTCAGCTTAGTTAGACTCATGACCTGTAAAACTCTGAACTAATAAATTCTTATTGTTTTAAGCCACTAAATATGTAGCAACTTGTTACACAGCAATAGGAACATAATATACTTCTCAATAGTATGGCAGATTGTATTTTCAAAGGCTAGCTGCAATGAAATCTTCTGTCCCTTGTGCTCTTCTAGAACCTTTCCACAAGCTCACTGAGAGGTGGAATTTCCATCCTCTGCCTTTGAACTTGGGCAAACCTTTGTGAATGCTTCAATCAATAGAGTTTGGCAGCAGAGATGCAACGTGACTTCTGATTTCTACATGACTAGATCATAAAAGTGCCAGGCACATTTTCCTTGTTCTCTTGGGACATTCATTCTTGGATCCCAGCCACCATGCTATGAAGAAGCTCCTCTATGGAGAGGTCGACATGGAAAGGAACTGACAGCCAGCACCACCTCACCAGTCATGCGAATGAGCCATCTTGGAAGTGGATGCTGTGGCCCCTGCTGACCCACCTGGCAGGCGCTGTGTGCAGCAGAGATAAAGTGTTCTGCAAAGTCCTGCTCAAATTGTAGATTTGAACAAATGAATGACTGTTGTTCTTTTAAAGCCACTAAGTTTGGGGGCAATTTGTTAAGCACCAGTAGTAACTGAAACAAGTGTGCAGCTTGTGTCACATGCAATTCACCACACGAGCTTGACAGCGTGTGAACTGCTCTATGTCTATTCAACAAGATAAGTCTACTGAGCATGCACCTGGCTGTCATGGCAATATCAAACTACAACAAAAGTTTCTGAACAACTATCCTCAATTCCCCTATCTATCTCATTGTGAACTGGTGCTGGTCTGCAGACTACATTTTGAGAGGCATTGCTATAAAACATCTCTGGGCCAGACCCATTCTTATTCATCTCTGTATCCTCCCACGTGCTTTTTAGAATTCCTGGAAATAGGAGCAACTCAGTAAATGTTTACGAACTGAATAGAAGACCCAAAGAAAGCTGAGTCTGGAAGCTCAACTCATTCGTTTTATAGACGGTGATGTGGTAGTCCAGAGAGGTGAAGGAATACACTCAGGGTCATGGAATGAGCCCGTGGCAGAACCAGGAGAAAGCCACAGAATTCCTGAAACCTTCCAATCCAGACGTTGGAAACTCAGCTGCTTATGTATGTTGTGAAGGGGGAGTGGCCAGGTGTAAGGCACTGCAGAAATATGATGGCTGGGGGAGAGGCAAGTGCATGCATGCCCATGTGAGGGGCAGCTGCTACCCCAGCTCCAGCCAACTGTTGCCAAGTGAGGGCCAATGGAACTAGATGTTCATTTTTCAAAGAGAAGCTGGAAAATTCAGATTTCTAGGGGCTATTTCTTGATTTTTAGTTTATTACATTAGATAAACAAACATGTTTGCAGGCTAGATTTTATCTAGCAGGCCACCAATTTGCAATTCCTGAGCTGGTTGAGTACCTGTAATTTACAGATAAGGAAAAATGAGGTCCTGAGAGGTTACAGGTTTCACCAAGAACACGTAGGAAGAGGTGGCAAGGCCATTTTCTAACTTGTCCAGGAAGTTGGTGACGATGATGGTGACCCACATTTATTGAGCTCCTATCATGAGCAAGGCAATATACCAGGCACTTAGATATACAGTTTCATTTAATCTTTTCAACAGTTCCAGGAAGTAGGCACTAGTAGTTCTCCTTTTTACAGACTCCAAGAAGCTAAGCAACTTGGCAAGATAGTAGCATAAGTAAGCAGCAGGTCTGTGTTCATAAGCATGTTTTTACAAGGGGAATGGTTTTCTATCACCTTACACCATTTCAATGTCTCTTTAGCATCCTACCTATCAAAGCCCCAGGTTCAGTTTTACCTGGAATTGTTGCAAAATCCACCTTCTAACATTGTCTATCATTTCAACCCAGAAGTAACTCAAGGTTGACCTGTTTCCTGTCCTCCAGAGTCTGAATGACATTCAGCCTGTATACAGCTCATCCTCCCCAACTGTCGACTCTCCAAAGGGCCAGGGTGTGTCTGCATCTACTGCAGTACAAGCAGCAGCTTAGGCTACAGGGCTAGAATGCCCTAGCTTTCTTTGCTAAATAGAAGGGAAGCATAGAATTGAAGAGGTGAAAGGGGCTCCAGAGAAATCATATAAACCTATTATTTTCAAACTACATTCAATGGATCTCTGGAGATGCAGCAACTGGGAGGCGGAGGGGGAGCCCGGCAAGAGGGGCCCCAATTTCTTCTTTGTGATACATTAATTAGGCTTTCAAATAAGATTATGTGAAAAGTGTTCCACTGCTTTAAAAAACAAGTTTGAAAACCAATGATCTAATCCAACTCCTTCACAGCATTTTTAAAATGCCAAAAACCCTATAATTTGATTTGCAATTATAAAAGTAATAAAGGCACATGGTGAAAGATGCAGCCAAAAGGGTACAATGAAAAATAAAAATTTCTCCCTACTCCCAATCCTTACTCTCACCCCCTAGAGATAACCACTATTAACAACTGCTTGTGTATCCCCTCCAGATTTTTTAATAAACAAACTGAGCCCCAGGGATTGGCTTGTCTGAGGTTATTTGGCCAGGCTCAGGGCTATTTACTGGACATTATGCTCCTGGCAACCCTCTCTCCTTTTATAACTTGCCAAAGTCTGAAATGTTTCCACAGATTGCAAACTCTCTCCCCAGTCCACTTGCAGCATGAGAAACCATACATTATGCATCTGCTGGCCTCACTCCCTGAACAGGAAGCTTACACATCTTTTTCATGTGACTTTATTTCTCCACGATCTTTGTTTCATATGGTGGAGAAACCACCAGAATCAGGTTCTCAGTGCTGGCCAGTGTTCAAGCCAGGAGCAGCAGCTATAAAACTGCATGCTCAGCAAGTGATCTGGGCCACTAGACAGGAAGTCAGGCTTCAACCAAATTCCTGCAGGGGCCACACCTCTATATCTGTGGCCTCAGAAGATCCTCCTCCAACAGCTTAGGTTCTTCTCTGAGTGCAGTGTTAACCTCTCCACTCCTCTCCTGGCCCTGAGGCCACTCTCTCCCTAGTCCCAATCTTCCTGCCTGCCCTCTTGGCCTCAGCTGACCCCTCGCCCTCGGCATTCCCCATCTGCAGCCCCCTTTCCTAACCACCAGAAACTGCAGATCCACCTCCAGGCTGAGCCCATTTCCTACCTGATAGTCTAGAGTACACAATTCAAGGTTGCAGTAAGCTATGATCCGGCCACTGCACTCCAGCCTGGGCGACAGAGTGAGACCCTGTCTGTAAAAAAAGAGTACATATAAGACAGAGCACTCCGAGCCTCTTTCTCCCATAGAGAAGACCTGAAATGCTAACACTTATTGGACTCTCTATGTTCCAGGCTCTGTGCTAGGCAATTTCAAGTCCTTATCTTCACCACAAGCCTAGAGGGTGGCACTATTATTATCGTTCCTATTTTATAGATGAGGAAACTGACATGGAAGTGGTAGCTGGGATAGGAACATGGAGCTGGCTAACGCAAGGTTCAGGAGGGATTTGCTCAAGTTCCTGATGCAGGTGAGTGGCGCTGACCCCCAGGCCTCTGATGTCTGCCCACTATACTCCATTACACTGCCCACGTGGTGTTCCTGGAGGGACAAAACACCCACAAGTAACCCTGGTTGACTGTTACCAATTCCCCTCCCCCTGTTATCCAATAGCCTAATTCCTTCTTGAGGCTCCTGAAGAGGACCCTGAGCCTAAAAGAAGGCCATAGATCTGGGAAGAAATTAATCCCACATTACTTGTCAGCAGTGGCACAGACTCCCTGCCGTTACCTAGGTTACCTGACTGGAGTTTAAGCCACTACCGATCACTCCCCTATTTACCTTAATTAATCAGATTGGCATGGCTCCCTCGGGAGGGGTGCTCAGACCTCCCTGTGCCACTGGGATAAGTGAGGAAGTTGGGGAGCGCTTCTTGGTGAAATGACCTAAGAACTGCAGGGAGGCAGCCCTGGAGGCCAGGGCAGGTAGGAACACTAACAAAGGGGCCGCCTGCACCAGGTGGGACAGAAGGGGCTCATTCCCAAGGGTATTTACTTGCCAGGAAATATCAACTATCACTCAGAAGGCAAAAATATGCTGCCAGGCAAAGCATAATTATAAGTTGTATTATTTGAGCTATTCATAAGGAAGGCATGAGACCTGAGAAAATAGCTGTCTCATACGTGAAGGGCCTCATTTCATTTTGCATGCTTTAAAAAATTATGCAGGAAGGAGGCAGAGCAGCAGCCGGAGGTAGGGAGGAAAGCCTTTCCTCTGCATACTGCAGAAGGCTTATTTTCTAAGAAACACTCTATTGGATGACCTGAACCTCAGCGTGGACTCTACCTGCATTTCTGGCTTTCGACTCTTTCCTCTCTAGGTGTGCATTTTAGTTTCCTGAAGGAGTCACAGATGACTGGACATGTGGCATCCACTGGGACATTGTCTAAAATATGTCAAGGCTCAAAAGATGCAAGATTTATAGACATAATGACTTCTGCTTCCCCACCAGATAGAAATGAACACATAATGAGAAGGATAGACAGACAGACACACCCACACACAACGCCTTGGATTTAGAAAGCTTGAATGCAGCAAAATCATCTAAAAGAGGCTTTGGCTCTATTATTTTTATTTTATGTATTTATTTTTTGAGACGGAGTTTCGTCCTTGTTGCCCAGGCTGGAGTGCAATGATGAAATCTCCGCTCACTGCAACCTCTCCCTCTGGGGTTCAAGTGATTCTCCTGTCTCAGCCTCCCAAGTGTCTGGGATTACAGGCACCCGCCACCACGCTGGCTAATTTTTGTATTCTTAGCAGAGACGGGGTTTTATCATATTGGTCAGGCTGGTCTCGAACTCCTGACCTCAGGTGATTTGCCCACCTCAGCTCCCAAAGTGCTGGGATTACAGGGCTTTGGCTCTATTATTAAACCCTTACAGCAAGCACCACCAGATCTACATACAGCCCCAGCCTCATTTACAGGACTCAAATATCTGTCCAGGCTATTGTTTCTTTGGACATACTACTTGTCCACTTTATCCTTTTTTAAGGCATCCAGTGAGCCACACAAGCAAATGAATTTAGACTGGCCACTTGGTATCCCTTTTTTTTTTTTTTTTTTTTGAGATGGAATCTTGCTGTCACCCTGGCTGGAGTGCAGTGATGTGCTCTCGGCTCGCTACAACCTCTGCCTTCCAGGCTCAAGCGATTCTCCTGCCTCAGCCTCCCGAGTAGCTGGGACTACAGGTGTGCGCCACCACTCCCAGCTAATTTTTATATTTTTAGTAGAGATGGGTTTTCGCCATGTTGGGCAGGCTGGTCTTGAATGCCTGACCTCAGATGATCTGCCCATTCAGCCTCCCAAAGTTTTGGGATTATAGACATGAGCCACTGTGCCCAGCCAGGAGTTCCAATTTCACAAGTGACCCTGAACATGGTGTGTAATGACCAGGCCTCAGTCTCTTCATCTGGAGAAGAAGGAGGATACTTCATCCAGCTGACTGGAGGATCAAAGGGCAACATGCATAGGAAAGCGTTTTATAACGTGAAGGACCACGCACATGGAAGTGCTCATCATCGTCCTCTGAACTGGGTCACCCGTGACACCAGTGGTCTCATGTTGTTCAACCAGGGATGCAGAAATCACTCCATTTGCCTCTTATTGTTCTGTAAAAGGCCTGTCAAGCACGTGGGTCCAGGCCATCTCCAGCCTGGCCCTGCCCTTGTTCTTAAGCAGAATGATGCTAACTTTGATTAACTATATAACTGGGTATCCAGTCACACAATTAGACTACATAGAACTAAGTAAAATAATAGAGCTAGATCTAGTATGCATGAGGAATGCCTACTCTACTGTTCCAACTTCAGGGCACACCGCAGGAAATAGATGTGTGGGTATAGGCTGAAAGATGTGAGATGTAAGCTTTTGTTGGGCAGTAGAGTTTGTAGAAGCTCCAGTTAGAAGCCAGATAGCTGACATGCATTTATCAAGTATAGTCACACATGGATGAGTCAAATATGTTCTAAAAGTTGAGACCCCCTTCATCTCCATTAGGAACCTCAGCCAAGCCACTTGGCTTTGAAGGTTAGTCTGGCCTTTGATAAGAGAAAGAGTAAGACCTCTGGACCCGAGGTTGTGGGGCTCAGTATCCCTGCTTGGGTCAGACTACCTGGACTTGTTCTGCTAGCTTCAGTGCCCAGACTCTTTCCTTCTTCCTTCAGACAAGGTCCCACCTCTCACCTTGGTGTCACTGTGGGCTTCCCCTTGGTCTTCTGACTCAAGAGCCCAGTCCCTCCTACCCTCTGCCAGTCCAGCCCCTAATTCCCTTCCAAAGGATGTCCCAGACTCTCTAATGTCCTGTCTGCCTCAACCGTACCAGGCTCCCTCCACTGACACTGTTCTCTGCCCACCAGCCTATAACCACTCACTGTTAGAGGCCTGGAGGCAACCTTGCTTGGGTTGTGGAAGCCAACCTAGTTCAGTAGGTCTGCCAAGTCCACTGGCCCCAGCCACGTCCAGCTGGGCCTGGCTCTGGTTCTGACAGTCTCACATTTCTGAAATATGTCAGGGCTCAAAGGACACAGCATTTATAGATATATTGAGCCAGGCTGCTTTTAGTGTCCTTCTGATACCACATGAAGGAGGAAGCACATCATAATAGACCAAGTGGTTCTAGTATATTATAGATTCTGCTTTCAGAACACCAAATGGATCAATAGGACTTTTTTGTGTGTATTTTTAAAAATTATGTATTCATAAAATCCAACAGAAGAGTCAATAATGTTGGGATGTAGTAGAAAATTCTTGGAAAGGAACAATAATAGCTAGCATTTATTAAGCTTAATACTTTTTAGCAGCACCTGTGCACTTTGGGAGGCTGAGGCAGGCGGATCATGAGGTCAGGAGATGGAGACCATCATGGCCAACATGGTGAAACCCCGTCTCTACTAAAATACAAAAAATTAGCCGGGTGTGGTGGCAAGCGCCTGTAGTCCCAGCTACTCGGGAGGCTTAGGCAGGGGAATCACTTGAACCTGGGAAGTGGAGATTGCAGTGAGCTGAGATGGTGCCACTGAACTCCAGCCTGGCGACACAGCAAGACTCTGTCTCAGAAAATATACAATAATAATAATTTTTAAGACCCTGCTTAAAATCCTCCAATGGCTTCCCATTGCTCTTAAGATGAAACCAAACTCCTTCCGAGGCTTAGAAGGTTCTATTCGGCCTGATCTCTGCCCACCTCTCCAGCCCATCCTGTGTCATGTTCCCATGGCCTCAGAACTCCAGTGACTTCTGTAAGTTCCTCAAATGCACCTCACTTTCTCCTATCACAGGACCTTTGCACATGCTGTTTCCTGTACCTCAAACACTCTTCATACTCTGTTCCCACTCCACCAAATTCACTTCACATTTCAGCTCAGATGTCATTTCCTCTAAGAAGGTCTTCCCAGACCTCTTAAGTCCAAGCCTCTGGCAAGCACAGTATGGTCCTTTCCTTCAGAGCACTAAGTCAGCAGACTTTTATTTAGAGTGATTGTTACATGAATGCATGTCTGTGCCTGGACTGTAAGCTCTAGAAGAGCAGGCAGTGTCTGTTTGGCTCACCATACACCTGGCTTACTAATAGCACTGTACCAGACACATACAGGTGCTCAGTAAATGTTAGCTGAATAAACTGAATGAATGGATGAATGGATGTCTACTATGTGCTGGTTCCTGGAATAATTCCTTCTCAATGCACTAGCTCATTTTATCCTCAAAACAACCCCATGAGGTGGGTATAGTTATCCCCAAGGTAGCTAGGATTTTACAAGTGTTAAGTAACTTGCTCAACGCCACACAGATTTAGCAAGTGATAAAGTTAGGATTTGAACCCAGGTCTGCCTAACTCTAATGCCTGCAACTCTTTACTCTGTAAAACCTGACCCCAGCCAAGCCGTAGAGGAACATTTATTTTTCCCTTTTGTTCTAGAGTACAAACTATGCCAGAGGGGTGAGCAGAGAGGAAGGGAGAGGTTTTTTTCCTCTTCCACACACCTGGATTTGAGCCACAATGAGATGAGGGCATCTCAGATTCTTTATATTTTCCAAAATAAACTCTATTTTTTAAGTAGGGATGGGGGGTCTCACTATGTGGCCCAGGCTGGTCTTGAACTCTTGGCCTCAAGCAATCCTCTCGCCTTGGCCTCCCAAAGTGTTGGGATTACAGGAGTGAGCCACTGCACCTGGCTCCAAAGTGAATTTTAATATTAATAAGTTCCCTGGAAACTTCTTGAGAAATCCATTTCCTCTTCCTTTTCTCATATGAGGTGCTCTTAAGACCTATACCAGAGTATAATTTAAACTTTATTAAATGAGAAATAAATCTCAGGTGTTACAACACTGATAATTCAGGTTTGATCTGTTATACCACCTAACACTACCAATAAGAATGCAAGTCCAAAGTTACACACCAACACACTTCCTTGAACAGATTTTTCTGAATGAGATTTAATATTCTTTTGCCATCTTTATGAACTTAAGGATATCCTAAATTGTTACTCAGATGTGCACACTGTTTATCCAGACCTGTCTGCTCTACTGTCTCTTCCCCTCGAATGTTGTCATTTGGGGCTCCTTAACTCTAATGTGATATTTAGTCTGGGTGAGAGCCTGAAAGTACAGCTACCTCTCTGGTAAGAAGTTGCTTGGATGCTGTTTGGCTGAGTCTCTTTAGCCAACCCAGGGAGTGTAACCTTTTATGGTGGACTCGTAGGAGTCTGAAGCTCCATGAGTGGGTTGACCCTCTAACACTGTGGTATTCAGTGAACTTCAGTGTCAATGGACTGTGCTGTGCCCAATATTTGAAATGACGTCATGGGTGAACTCTTCACAGGTAGGGACTTGCTCCCTTACAAGGTGCTTGGCTAACTTTGCTTTGGTGATGGAGTCTGTTAATTGTATGTACCATCTGACCTTGCTAATAACTGCTCAAGCTGCAAACCTGCTTCTAAAGTCACTATGTTATAAGCAATTATTTGGCTCTGTGCAAAAATGTTAATTTCATGCTTTGTAAACACATCTCTTGTAAAAGACCAAGCTGCCTATAAAATTTGCTTTTGACATTCCCAAGATAATCTTCAGGGGAAAGGAAAAAGGGGATATCCTGTTAATCAGTTTCTACAACCTTCTTTTTCTTGAGACTTTTTCTTTTTTTAATGACAAACTAGAGGTGTCAAGTTTCACTGAGGAGGCAGGAAAATACCCAAAGTGAAGACTGGCATCTAAGGATGCTTAAATTCTTGCAAGTTCATTGTGTACTTTCAATTAGGTACAAGGAGTTTGGGAAATCTGGGAAAATCACATGCTTTTGGCTGACTAAACCTAGTGTCTTAAGAGTTAGAAGGCTCTTAGCAATGATTTGGTCTACATACCTCATTATGTTGGCAAGGAAAAGGTGACCCAGAAATGAGACATCCTGCCAGGCTTACACAGAGGTCAACACTGGGGCCAAAAATTGAACCCAGAGGCCTTAATTTCTAAGTAGCGTATTTTCCAGCAAGACATGGGCCCTAGGGCAGACAGGGAAAACCTAAACTGTTTTTTAAGAAATGAAGAACTCCAATCATCCTCTTCTCCAGTGATTTTCTACAGGGCTATGTGTTTCCTGGCATCCTGCTGGGCAGGGACAAGAAAGCAGCTAAAGAAGCAGATCACCGAATTCAATTCAAGAGGCATGTCTGGGTCACCTACAACAAGTGCTTCTCACATTTTCTGCCACCCTCTACCCGCTACCACTTTCCCCAAAAAACATCATGTGCTTAGAGCAGGAGCATCTGGGAGGCTTTTGGCCCCAAGTAGCCACAGCTACTTTGCTTCACCTTAAATATTCATCCCATATTGCAAATCGTACTTACCACGCCATGATTTGGATGTTTTATTTTAACTTTATTTTAATATAAAAATGTGTTTCTCTTCCTGTCTTCTCTAAATAGTTTGGGTCAACTTCATGCTTTTGGAAGGAATGTTGTGATTACCCAGCATGAACTCACTGTATGAAAGATCATACAAAGGCATGGCATCCAATTAACTCCAATATTAGCAGAAGGTGCTAAGATCTACAGGGGACTGAAAGCCCAGGTAGTGAGCTATGGGTACACAGGAAAAGGAGAGATCAACAAAATTTGGAGCAAAGTTCTCCAGAAGGATGAATAAGTTCTGTTTGTTTTAGAGGGTCTTGCTCTGTCGCCCAGGCTGGAGTGCAATGGCACAATCAAGCTCATCGCAGCTTCTAACTCCTGGGCTCAGGCAATCCTTCCACCTCAGTCTCTTGTGTGGCTAGGACTACAGGTAGGCACCACCACACCCTGCTAATATTTATTTATTTTTTTTATTTTTATAGAGGCAGGGTCTGGCTACCTTGTCCAGGCTTATCTTGAACTCCTGGTCTCAAGGGATCCTCTCACCTCAGCCTCCCAAAGTGCCGGAATTAAAGACTTGAGTCATCATACCTGGGAAGCTGTTTTTTTTTTTTTTAATGATAGTCTTTAATTTTATTTTCCCTGACTGTAGATTCTTGGGAAAAGAGAAAAGCACAAAGGAGAAAATTTAAATCCCCTATAGGAAACTAGGTAAAGGGTTCATAGGATCTCCCTGTAATTTTTCTTACAAGTGCATGTGAAATCCATAATTAACTCAAAATAAAAAATTTAATTAAAGAAATCCTCCATAATCCTACCGTCCAATAATCATCACTGTTAAGAATTTTGTAGTTCCTTTATTCATCTTGTTTCAATGCATGTGCCTGAAATCTGAAATCTAAAGACCTAATTGGAGGTCTGGAGCCTGCTTTCTTCACTCATGATATGTCAAGAGAAATTTCCTGCTATTAAAAGTTCTTTGAAAGTATTTTCAAAGAATGTATTATATTTGAATACACGGAATATCATATTCCCTAATGCTCGATATTTACTTGCTTCCAGTTTCCTACTATTAAATTGTTTTCATGTTACATATATTTTGCCACAATAGAAAAATTTCTTTAAGTTTCAATAAACATTCTATACATCCCACATTTCTGATTATCACCTCAGGCTGGACTCTCAGAAAGAAAGCTTCTGGATGAGTTTTTTAAAGTTCTCATTGCATGTTAATAAATTTCTTTTCTGATGGGAGTGGAGGAAGGTGGGCAACATTTTTTTTTTTTTTAATGAGATTGAAACATGTCTCAATAGAAAAACTCCAGGCAACTGCAAAGTGCCTAATTGGCGATTTTCAAATGCATGGCCATCTGGGAGCCGGGTAAGAGGGTCCAGAAAACCGAAAACCCACCTGCTTGCAAACTGGGGTAGGTGCTTCATCCAGCTGTCATGCTTTCCTGACATCTCAATGCAAAGTGATCTTTGAAGAGAGATGCACTAAACCAGGACATATGGGACTGTCTTTTGTAAAAGGAGGCTGTTCGCTCTTCTCCTAGGAGGGTAATAACTTGGGAAATATGCATAAACCATTGCTGCTAGGATATAAACAGCATAAAATTATCCAAACTTGGAGCCATTAAAGATGCACATTGTGAATTTAGAATCAAAACACTCTATAAATTCATAGCAAATCTGCACATTGAAAACTCAGTCTGTACACTGTAAAAGCAGTAGTTGGTTTAAAGACTTTTGCAAATGCTCCTGAGTGTATTTCCTGGGTAGCCATGAGGTGTGAAATCAGTGGGCTTCTCTTGTGAAAGGCCTCGTCAGCATCAGGAAATTGAAGACATTCTGAGGTCCCTTATTTCCTGAGGTCCCTTCCAGGTCTACTGTTCTCAAGTAGGGTTTCACCCTTTGTTCTGGAAGGGATGTGCACAAATTTTCCTTCAAGACTGCATGACACCCTGCTGATTGTCTGGGGGAAGGGGAACAGGGAACTAAAGTCTTGACATGTTACCACAAGGCTCCCTACGTCCATTCCCAAACTATAAATACTGCAAGAAGGGGAGAACATGTAAGGTTTAGAATACTCATCAAGAAATCTGTCTCTCCAGAAATTACGCTCGCTGGCTATTTTAGTGTTTCCCTTAGAGACTGGTAAAGAAAGTTAGCCTAACTACTGCCCCTGGAATGATCCTAGAATGAGGTCAGGAAGGGAGCTCTGACTGGTGTTCCCATTGGCTATAATTTCTGGCCCACTGGAAGTCATAAGAAAGCCTACTCTTTTGACAGTTGGCATGAAGAGCCCACAGTATTGGGCTGTAGATTTCAGGCACTCCCTGAGAACTGCTAAGTGGGGGTCTGTACGGCTTAGAAATGCAATTGATTTCATCCAAGAAAAGAGGAAACAAGTGTTCATTTATCCTTGTCTTGGACAGAGACCAAAAGGGTCACTGTGGACAGCCAAAAGCCCTTTGACTTATCTCTGTCTCTTGGTATTCTAAAAATTCCACCTCATTGTCTTGTAAAAATACTATGTGTCAGCCTACAATTTTGAACAATTTCAATAGAAAAGTTTTAAAAAGAGTAAAAAGATTTACTCTTCTTACCAAGATTTACCGATTGTTAATATTTTACCGCATTTGCTGTCTGCCTATATATACATTATATACATTTTTTTTTCTGAGTCACATGGAAGTAAACTGCAGATATCATAATGCTTGGTCACTGAGTACCTCAGCATGCATCTGTCGAGCAAAGGAACATTCTCCTATATAACCACAATTCTATTATCACATTGATATAAATTATTATCTAATACATACTCCATATTCAGGTTTCCCATTGTCCCCCAAATCACTTTTTTTTTTTTTTTTTTTTTTGAGACAGAGTCTTGCTCTGTCTCCCAGGCTGGAGTGCAGTGGCATGATCTCAGCTCACTGCAACCTCCGCCTCCCAGGTTCAAGGGATTCTCATGCCTCCACCTTCCAAGTAGCTGGGATTATAGGCATGCACCACTAGGTCTGGCTAATTTTTGTATATTTAGTAGAGATGGGTTTTGCCACATTGGCCAGGCTGGTCTCGAACTCCTGGCCTCAAGTGATCTGCCCACCTCAGCCTCTCAAAGTACTGGGATTACAGGCATGAGCCATCACACCCAGCCTTTTTAAAATTGACATATAAATCACATAACACAAAATTTACCCTTTTAAAGCATACAATTCAGTGTTTTTTAGTATTTTTATAAAGTTGTATAAACATCAACGCTATCTAATTTCAGATTATTTTCATCATCCTAAAAAGAAACTCTGTACCCATTATGAGTGCTATGGTGTGAATGTTTGTGTCCCCTCTGGAATTCATATGTTGAAATTCAAATCCAAAGGTAATGGTATTAGGAGGTAGGGCCTTTGGGAGTGATTGGGTCATGAGGGCTTGGATTAGTGCCCTTAGAAATAAGACCCTAGAGAGATTGCTCATCCTTTCTACTATGTAAGGGCACAAATAAGAAGGCACCGTCTACGAACTAGAAAGCGGGCCCTCATCAGACACTGAATCTGCCACTGCCTTGCTCCTGGACTTCCCAGCTTCCAGGAATGTGAGAAATAAATTTCTGTTGTTTATAAGCTATCCAGTTTGTGGTCTTTTGATACAGCAGTCTGAATAGACTAAGACAATTAGTCACTCCCCTTCTCCCTCCCCTGAGCCCTTAGAAACCATAAATCTACTTTCCGTCTCCAGGGATTTGCCTATTCTGGATATTCCGTATAAATGGAATCATGCAATACGTGGTCTTTGTGTCTGGCTTCTTTCACTTAGTATAATGTTTTCAAGGTTCATCCATGTTGTAGTGTGTATCAGTACTTCATTCCTTTTTACAGCTGAATAATATTCCACAGTAGGTATATATACACATATTTTATAAATCCACTCATAAGTAGACATTTCAGTTGTTCCCACCTTTTGTCTACTATAAATAATGCGGCTATAAACACTCATGTACAAGTTTTTCTGTGGCCATCTGTTTCCATTTCTCTTGGGTATATACCTAGGAGTGGGACTGCTGGGTCAATGGTCACTGTATGTTTAACCTTTTAAGGAAATGCCAGACTGTTTTCCAAAGTGTCTACATCACTTATAGAACCACCAGCAATGTCTGAGGGTTCCAATTTCTCCACGTCCTTGCCAACACTTGTTATTGTCTGTCTCCAAATTACTTTTATAGCTATTTTTTCCTCAAACCAAGATCCAATCAGGGATTCTGCATTATATCTAGTTACCATGTGTCTTTCATTTTCTTTAATCTGGACCAATTCACCAGTCTTCTTTTGCCTTTCCTGATGTTAACATTAAAAGAATAAAAATGGGGTCTAGTTCAGAGGAGGGATTTATTCCTGATTCTGATAGGATCCTAAAGCACCCTTCTCTTGCCCATTGCACTGACAACTTGAGGGTCTTGAGGGTGCAGCCTCCAGGGAGATAAAATGGAGCCCAGCTTAGTGCTGAGCACAATGACCTAGTGGCTCTTCCCTGGTAAATGCTTCTCAACCTCTTAAGGCTTCTGTTCAGCATCAACAGGGAGGCTCAGGGGAAGGACAGCAGGTCAGACTGAGGTGGAGAAGAGCATGTCTGATGGACTCTAGGGAATCTGAGTACCTGCTTCAAGTGGTCCTTGGTGATGCCTGCCTGGCTGGGCTGTCTTGAGTGCTGGAGTTAATTGGGGTCACTGAACTACAATGGGGTGTAGCACTGGAGAATAATACCTACCAGCCCCACTGCAGTAATGAGCGCTGACATATATCACATTTCAGACTGTAGCTAATTAAATACTCTACAGCTTCTCCAACAGAAATGAAGATTTGAAGCACTGAGCTGAGAGGGACAGAAGGAGGGGTCTCGTGACCTAGCTCTAGCTTAGCCAAATTCCCTGCATGATGCCAGGCAGGTAAATCAACCTGTCTGGGCCCCTCCCTAATCTACAATGCGGGAGAAAGCAATGCACATGAGATTTCTTTAAATGTTAGGGGTCTCCCATTCTAGGCAAGATACTGTCAGTTAATGTTACTGAAAATAACTCAAATGTATTCCTTGTCAAAGGAAAATTTAGGAAGAGCTAAATGCAATACAGCTAAAGCCTACAAGGTAATACTACCAGTAACCCACATGAACTGTCTCTTCACTTTTATGGAGTATCCCACGACTCTTCCATACATGCTATCTCCTTCATCCCCAAACAGGGCAGATAGGTGTTATCATTCCCATTTTGCAGAGGAAGGCTCACAGATCTAAGGTTAATTCATTCATTCTGGGGCAATAATCATAAAGCATCCACCAAGTGCCAGGTGCTATGCTAGACCCTGATGGCACAATCGTAAGCTAAATAGGTACGGATTTTGCATTTTTGCTGTGAGCTTTCAACTGGGCAGGGAAGACAATAAGTAACAATAACAGGTAAGCACCACTTTCCTAAGGGAACTACAGGGAGTCCATGTGTGGGGCCGTAACCTTGGCTAGGGATTTGCCTCAGGTGTCATTCACAGAAGGTATGAGACCTCTGGTTCCTTCCTTCCATTCTACCAAGGCAGCAGGAGATATATACCTCCGGTAGTAGGAATAAAATTCTCACCTAGGGCCTGCTTAGCTGGTGGAAGAAAAGCAATGGAACACATTTTCCCTTGTTTGGTGCTAAACACAGAACTGTGGAATGAATGCACTTTAGTGTCCAAGGGGCTCATCTCCTAAAGCAACAAGTCCAGATAAGACTCAAGGGATCTTAGGGTTTGAGTAACACCCCCGAGGTCTTTGACCTCACCAGTAGTATGTGGTGTCGCTGGACAGTGTGGACAGCCTGGGTCCCTCCCTGCTCTGGAGCTCTGTTTCTCCACCTGTAAGGTGAATAGGTTGAAGTAATGCTGTTTTTTTTTTCTTTTAGCTTAAACCTACTTATGAGCCATCAGAACTTTCTCTCTTCCTTTCTCCATCAAAAGCAAAGACAAGGCATGATTGATGAATTTCAATGGTGTCTCCTAAAATGAAATTAACAGTGTCAGAAATCTTTATTGACCTGTGAAGTCAGACGCTTCAAGGTTGATTGTCTGGACACAGCTGTTTAACAATGGGTGTCCCCACCCCTGCCCCAGCCCAATTTCACACTCCTTTGCAGTTAATAGGGCTATCCCATAACTCATCCCAAGCAAGTGGAGACAGAATGGCCGGTGTCTACACTTTCTGCAGAGGCTGGTTCATAAAGCAGTATTTATACATTCCCTTTAACCTGACATTGCATTAGATCTATTACCAGTTAATTAAATTGTAACCATTTTATACATGGACTTCTGGTTGTGATCAGCATCTAAATGTACACATCCATGAGGCCACATTGACTCACGGAAGAAGCTAAATAATATTCACTTAAAAGAGCATTAAATTATGCAGAACCATCATGAGCAGTCAACAAAGGCTTCATGTTAAACAGAATTTAAAGGGATGGTATTTGCTACTTTACTCCCTTGAGAAACATATGCTTTTAAAAGTTGTTTCCTATCTCTGAATTCCCTGCGACTAGAGTGGTTTTGAATATTTTCTGATTTGTTTAAAATGAACGATTATAAAACTTCGTTAGAAACATTTGCATTCATTTAAAAAGGGGTGCATCCTGGATTCTGCCACTGTCATAAAGGGAAAAGAGACAGGAGACTAATTAAGTAACAAAGGCTCAGCCAGAAACCTCAGTTCCAGAGGCATAATCTCCTTTGCCAGGCACGGGGCAGATGACTGGCTGCACGCTTGCTCCAGCCTTCTTGGCCTAATCCTCCCTCCTCAGCAAGAAGCATTCCGACAGTGTCTGGAATAATAATGTAATTATGGACAGCTAAAACACCTCATCCATGAAGGACAAGGATTTGGATCCTTTCAAATATGGGAAAGAGAATCAAAGGCACCAAAGGGTGGGTCTTTTTGGGAGGGTTGGGGGGAGGTGGTTAGAACTGTCTCTCTCTTTTATTTTCTGCTAAAGAATATATGCTTCTCAGAGGAGAAATAGTATTTTGACTATGACATGACAGCCATTTAGGCCAAAGTGGCCCCTGCGCACAATCAAAAAACAAACAAAACATCCACAAGTGTATTTCCCTCCAAAAAGCCAATTTGTTTGTTTGTTTGTTTTCTCCCTTCATATTTCTTCCTTGGGTCTAGATTATAAAGTCCTCACTGTTCTGAAAGAAAAGATGTAGGATTGCTGGGAAGAGACTGTGTTTTATGAATTTTATATTCCCTAGATTTAGCACAGTGACTGGTATACAAAAGGTGCTAAATACATGTTTGCTGATTGGTATCAGTTATACTTCATGTTGTTGGTTAGAACTAACTTTGCTAATTTCAATTTGGAAGAAAACAATTTTGTAGAACATTTTGAGTGCAGGGGCTTATAACATATGTAAGAATCGTAACAACCAAAAGCCAAAACCAACACCTAGAGCCATGATTTTCAACCAGCATTCCACAGAGACTTAGGGGCTCAACAGAAGTGACTCAGTGGTTGTTTTAGGGGAGGAGATGGGAGAGGCTGCTGGGCTGCTGCCCTGTCTCATGTCCATTTCAATCAACATAACTCACTTCTACCTGTTTTCTTTGCTACACTTTCACATAAAATATCCTTTGAAGAAATAGTTCCTGCAACTGGATTTTCATATAATCTCAAAGCACCTCCGAAAAAGATACCTATTAATTGCAAAGAGGAAAATGGTAACTTTACGCTGGCAGACATCACCTTAACTAAGTGATCAAAGTTATATCACCCATAATAAGATGTCAGGACTATGCCCTGATATGATGCAAGGAGAAGGTAAACATCTCACTTCTGTGTTATTCTTGCCTAAACGTGTCAAATTAATCATGAGAGAACATCAGACAAAGCCAAACTGGAGGATATTCTGCAAAATAATTGGCTACTGTTTTCAAAAGTGCCAACGTCATGAAAAACAAAAGACTGAGGAGATGTCATAGGTTGAAGGAAACTAAAGAGATCCCAGAACTAAATGTAATGGGTTGAATGTGTTTTAAGAAAAAGAAAAAAAAAAGGCATCAATGGGAAAAACTGCTGATATTCAAATAAAATCGGTACATAAGTTAATAATATTGTTTCAATAATTTCATAGTCTAGATAATTAAACTATGCTTATGTAGGATGTTAACATTAGGGGAAGCTGGGTAAAGGGTACAAAGAATTATTTTTGCAACTTTTTTTGTAAATCTAAAATTATTTCAAATTAAGAGTTTTTTTTTTTTAAAGTTTCTGTAACTAAAAACACTTTAATCACCATTCATGAGAAACACAATTGGACTTTTGTTTGGATTGGACTTTAAATATGGCAAAGGCAGGCCTCAGTGGGGACCAAAAGCAATTCAACCTCATGATCAAAGCCATGAGTTTCAAATAGTCATGAATAGCCAGGCCATAATACCCTGCACCTGCCTGGAGGAAAAGTCCAAAGAGCAGGAAATAAGAATCATTTACAGTGATGAACAGGCTGACCATTCTGCACTAGTGTCAAGAAGCATAGAAAGCCCACATCCGTGTAAGTGACAAGGGTCACAGGCTAGAATCAGTGACCAGGCCAGTGGATACTCCATTTATCTGTGATCAGAATCCCAAAGACTTCACCAATCTCTTCCCAGTGTGAGTCCTCACTAGACAAGTCACACAGCCTTGAACTTATTTTATAGAAAAAGGACAGAACTCTTGTCTTGCCAAGTCTACTGATTTAGGTATATGTGTGTGGATTTTAATGTTATTCATTTAAAAAAGTTTGACTATCTGGTTTCCCCGGCAATGCCCAATTATTCCCTAGCATAATGTAAGGAATAAGCAGTGATGGAGAACTGCTCAAGACAATAGACACTGAATAAGAAAAAAAGCACTGTAGTTTGGAGACACAGGCTCTCAGTACATTCTGGGTCTACTTTTCTCTAAAGGCTCATGGATATAGAGAAAGGTATGGGAGAGGAGGGAAAGGTGGCATATTGATAGTAGCCTGAATCAATTCAGGCTTCATCTCAAAAATCCCTAAGAATTTTGCACTCTATTTCATAACATACTCATGTTTATTTTTATATAAAAATTACAGTCCTTCCTAACTCCTTTCTTCCTTCTTCTCTTGAAAAGAAATGCCGTATTTATTCTGTAGATTTTTGCACCTGCTGACATATACCTTAACTTCTAGAAGCATGATGCAAAAAGGCTCAGAAAATGTTAATTTATGTATTGTAACAGCGTATTCTGGTAGTGCAAAGAAGTGTTTCAAGAAAGATTTTTAAAAACAGATTTAAATCTTAATAGCACAAACATATCTGCAAAATCCACTCATCCAGAAAAACCTCACTCCCTAATGATGTCAGATAAATGTAACATTGCTTTACCAGGAAGCTATGTTAAGACCCTAGGAAATCTATATTGTACATATATTAGTCATGCATGGGAAAATAAAGCTTGCCCTTTCCTTTTCTCTTTTTTTTTTTTAAACGGAGTCTCACTCTGTTGCCAAGCTGGAGTGCAGTGGTGCGATCTCAGCTCACTGCAACCTCCGACTCCCTGGTTCAAGCGATTGATTCTCCTGCCTCAGCCTCCCCAGTAGCTGGGATTATAGGCACGTGCCATCTTTTCAGTTACAGAAGCCAATAAATTCCCTTTTCCACTTAGGCCACTTTGAGACAAGTTTCTGTCACTTGCAATTGAAAGAGTCCTAAGACAAATGTCGTTTAAAAATAGAAAACACAGGAAGGCAGAGATGAAGTGGGTTTTTCTAATCTCTAAAACTCAACTTTAAGATCCAGGGTGAGGCAGCTTTGGTCAGGTGAAAGTATAGTCACAAAGACATGAAGGTATAAAGGAGTAAAAGGCACACTGGTTTCAATGTCAGCAAGCCAATTTCAAAATGGACTCTGCAACTAGCTAGATAAGTAGCTTTGGGGAACTGCTAAACCAGAGTCTCAGTTGGACTTTGCAACTGGCTAGATAAGTAGCTTTGGGCAATTGCTTAACCTGAGTCTCAGTTTATTTTCATTTATTTTTTATTTTTTTGGAGACGGGGTCTTGCTATGGTGCCCCAACTGGTCTCAAACTCCTGGCTTCAAGCAATCCTCCCACCTTGGCCTCCTAAAATCCTGGGATTACAGGAATGAGCCACCTGTAATGCCTGGCCGAGCCTGTTTCTACACCTTGAAAATAAAGGTGACAACTTCACAGGGTTGGTATGAAAACCAAAGAGTTAATGGATGAAACAGCTAAGCACTGCCCAATCAAAACAATCCTTTCTTTTCTTTGCTGGGGTACATGATAAGATGGGAGGAGATGGGGTGTGCATGCACTGTTGGGAGAGCTTCTGAATTTGGGGAGACATCTGTTGAAGCCTGTATAGAAGGACTAACATCAAAAACATCGGCCATTGACTCTGGAACAAGGGGGAAAATCAAACCATCTCACCCAAACACTGTGACAGTGTTTGAAGAATATGTGAACCAAACATTTGACTATATCTTCATCACAAGCCCTCTCTCTTTTATAGAATTGCCTACTCCTAATATTCAAGAACACAATTGTATTCATCTTATGGATCTTCAGGGGAATTATCCAGTATTAGGTTTTTAAAAGCTGGCTCCTGTGACACACCTAAAAAATCCCACTCCCTAGTGATATGAAATAATAAATGAATGAGCAAAATGAATGAAAACAGATGAAACTGAATGAGAGAAATCAAATAATGAAAAAAAGTCTCAAACTGCAGGTCTAAGGTCATCCATCTATAAGGGACCACACACAATATTAAAAAAAAAAAAAAACAGCCTCTGTTTAAAAATCCAGGAAGTTCTCTTAAAAAATCCAAATGTCCAGTTTCTGTCAAAAAACCAGAAGCCCTGGCAAGCCAAGCCCTGTATTCCTGCATGACAGCAATTGGCAGGAGCTAAGTTGGCAGAGATGACCCCAGGGATGGTGGGCAGGTGTCACTCATTCAAGTGGCATACCCAAAGCCCTGTAAGGATCTGTTTTTGTCTACCTTGAGAAGGAAGATCTGGGAGCTCAGGGAGCCATAACCAGACTTCTCCTCTGTCAACCTCCCCACTCTAGAGGCAGTTATATGGTTACTTAAGAGAGTTATACTTCACTGGTAATGGATGCACAAGTCTATGATAAACTAAAAAACACTGAAATGTGAATCATATCTCAATAAAACTGTTATTTAGAAGAAGAGAGAGAGGAAGAAGGGAAGGCAGGGGAGAGGAGGAGAGGGGAGGGGAGGGGAGGGGAGGGAAGGGAGGCTTCCTGCAGGGTAAGGTTAGGTTTTGTGATACTGACAAGGCCTACCCCTTAGTAACCTCCCAGCTCCCATTTTAGTGCCCTTTGCCTACTCCTTGAGAGAAAAACTTGGTTTCCAGCCAGCCACCAGCGTGGGAAAGTGTGGGAAAGTGGAAGACATACTAGACCTGGAGGGAGGAAACCCTGCTTTATCATTTTCTTGCTCTGTGACCTTGTACAAATCAATATGCCCCTCTGGGTCTCAGTGACCCTACTATAAAATAAGGAGTATAACCATTGAGCTGCTTAGGTCAAGGAGTGTTGACCAACAGTAGAGATAATGTCTGTGAAAACATTTTTTTAACCTATAAAAAGTTCTATCAGGTGCAACCAATACATGACCTCATGATACCACATCTCTGTCCTATGCTTGTGGCAGATGTAGTTTATCAATCACGACACTCTTTCTCATTATACCCGGCACTGCAATTGCTTATCCAAGAGCCATTTCCTCCTTTTGCCATGCCAGCAGGGCCCTGATTTTCACATAGGTACCAGATTTCCCTCACATAATTGAGGGATATATCTGGACGAGTCTGCACCAATCCTGGTGGTCCCATTTTCCTAATTATTAGAGATTAGTTCAAGGATAGGGCCAATTGAGGGAGTCTGTTCGGGGTTAGAGACAGGAGTTAGGGAAAGGATTTTCTGACTGATTAGAAGGTAATAAAGGGGCTGGGCATGGTGACTCATGCCTGTATCCCAGCACTTTGGGAGTCTGAGGTAGGAAGACTGCTTGAGCCCAGGAGTTGACCAACCTGGGCTACATAGTGAGACCTTGTCTCTAAAAACAACAACAACGATGCCCTTCTCTGCTTCTGGGAGGAGCTCCTACAGGAATCTTACATCTCTGAAGGAAAAAAGCAGACATGCAGAGGATGATAGCAAAGAAAGATGGGAAGAACCAGGTCCCTGATGACATTATTGAGCTGCTAAATTACCTGCCCCTGAACTTCTTGTTGTCTTAATATATTCAATGCACTTATTGTTTTGGTCATTTCGAATAGAATTTTCTGTTACTTGCAGCCAAAAGTATGCTAATTTATATACTCAGCAAGCTGTAATGTGGCCTTAGACATCTTCTTAATACAATGCTTCAGAAAGTCATTATCAATTGATCAGAATTACCACTCGGCATAAAAGTATGCTTGCCTTCCTGGGGCTACAGACTTTTTTCAAAGAGGTATTGATGCCAGTAAAAAATTCCTGATTTGATGTTATCCCTCTTTCAGGAATTCATTACTAATAAAAGTTACCTGGAGACAGAAAAAAAAAAAAAAAAGAAAAGAAATAAAGAAAAGAAACACCTCTGTGGGAATTCTGGGACCAAAAGGGCTGCAAAAAATAAATAAAACATCTCTTAGTAAACATTTCTTTGCCAACAGGAATGATTCTTCAGTGTGATCTCAATATTTATGAGCATCTACTATATATGTAAGAGGCACTGGAAGAATCAAAGGGATGAAGAATAAGATGGCCATAGAAGCAACAAAGTTCTTCAGTATCTCTGAATCCCCACAGAAACACACACAAAGCAAACATAGAAAAATCCACAAAACAACATATACAACCAAATTTGCTAACAAGGCATCCCTATGAACCCTATACAAGTGGGTGAGAGCAAACCACTACTAACCATGAGGCTTCCATGTTACCAGCACCTGTGTGGGAGGAAATAGGAAGCAATGGAAACAGTGGCTGCTGGTCCTGAGAGCATAACGAAAAAACAGCCAACATTCTCTGGGAGAGCACTATGGGCTAAGGTAAGAACTGCAGTCAAAACTGGGAGGATTTCTGCCCAATGCAGTAATGGGTGAGTGTAGAAGGTCCACAGTGAGCAGGTCTGAAGGGGACGGGGCCACCTCACTCCTATGAACTCTTAAAGCTGATCTTCTAGGGCGGATCAAGACCTGCACTGAGGTAGATCTGCAAAGAGGGAAGTCCAAACTGAGCAGAACAGGAACAATGGAGACAAAGGAAAGAGGAATTTCAGATAAAAGTAGGAGAGAGAAACACAGCCAGGAAATCTAAGAAAGCAAGCCACCATGTTTTTTAATACTACACCAAAAAAAAAAAAAAAAAAAAAAAGGAGGCTTTATGAAGTTAGAAAAGCTTTCCTGAATCCCACCTTCTTCTGAAAGTTCAAGACAACTAATTTCACCAAAATATGGATAACTTAAAAGTACTGATGTCAAATCCCATACTAAATTGTTATTTTTTAAAAAAATACAAAGCAGAATATTTTCTTTTTTTTATTATTATTATACCTTAAGTTTTAGAGTACATGTGCACAATGTGCAGGTTTGTTACATATGCCATGTTGGTGTGCTGCACCCATTAACTCATCATTTAGCATTAGGTATATCTCCTAATGCTATCCCTTCCCCCTCCCCCCACCCCACAACAGTCCCTGGTGTGTGATGTTCCCCTTCCTGTGTCCAAGTGTTCTCATTGTTCAATTCCCACCTATGAGTGAGAATATGCAGTGTTTGGTTTTTTGTCCTTGCGATAGTTTGCTGAGAATGATGGTTTCCAGCTTCATCCATGTCCCTACAAAGGACTTTCTATAGACAATGAAAGCATGCCTGAAAGACATGGTCACAAAACAGATCAAACTGCAACCTATGTTTTCAAAATTAGTTAAAAGACATTAAGAAAATGCTCTAAGGTATACAACGTAAGTTAAAATTACACTCAGAAATGAGGCAACAAATTCAGCAAAGAACTAGAAATAAAAGAAAAAAAAACATTTCACAAATGAAGACTAAACTAAAAAAAAAAAAAAAAAAACCACTAAAAAACCAACCAAACAAACAAACAAAAAACAGTTAATGCCCCAAATAAGTGAAAGCAGATAAAAATTTTAAATCAAGATGAAATGGGGAAAAAAAGAGGTAAAGACTCAAAAGAAAGTGACTACAGAGAAATACCAAAGACAGGTAATGAAGATCTAACATACAGATAAGATGAGCCCCTGAATAAGAAAACCAAAACAAGGTAATAAGGAAAAAATATGAAAAACTAAAATTCAATAAAAATTTCCTGAAATTTAAGGGAAAAGAAGATTTGAAAGCACAAACTGAAAGAGCCCAGGACATAACTTAAGAATGTCAGCTCAGGACAACCAACACTAAGGCATTAATTTACTGAAAAAGAGGAAGGAAGGAATGAAGGAGAAAAGTAGGGAGCATCCTTTTAGATATCTAGAAAAAAAGAGCAAGGGACTTATAAAAGAAAAAAAAATAGATTATAACCAGATATTGTAATGGTAGTAAACATCTTAATGCCAGAAGAAACTAGAATAACAAGATACGCAAGGAAAGAAAAAGTGAACAACAAATTTTATATCCAGCAAAACCGACCTTCAAGTATAAAGGGCAAAACTGTTATCAATATCTAAGTACTCAGAAAACATTGTTCCCACTAGTTCTCCGTAAGGAATCTACTAGAGGTAGAGCTTCAGGCAAGCAAACTGATTGGAGAAACATCAACATACAAACTGATGGTGAATATTAACTATATACTCACCTATATACTCAGCTGTAGAACTAAGTGGAAGTTAAGAGGGAGACAGTGGTATAACATAGATACAGGACAACTATAGAAACAATGGGGGAAATGGGAGAGCATATGCAAAAAATACTGTTTAGTGTTTTCCATAATCATATCAGTGGTAGCATTAGTATTGCTATTCTGATATTGTTGTGTGTATAACATGGGTAAGACAAGAATCTAATTCTACTACCTCCTGTATCCTTGAAAACCAGGGCTCTTGCTATAAAGAAAGGAGCTACAGAAATATAATAGAGAAAAAATTCTACAGTCTTTAATTTAAATATATATTTATGAACTCACAGGGTATTTTCTCTTTAAATGTAAATAAAATACAACTATAAACATATTTATAATCTCCTCCCCCTGTCCAATCTCAAGGCAAGAAACAAGCCCAGCAGCAAAGAGCATTCCTAATGCCCAATTTGTGGTCTTAAAATACCATTTCCCTCTAAAAGAAACCAAGCAGTTTCTTAGAGAAATGATGAATTCCAGGTCTGGTGTAGGGAATGTGCCAGATGGATCTGGAATATCTTAATGCAGCAGAGAGCAAGGCAGTCATCAAAGACTACTGAGGTCATGTCACAAGGACTCAGGGTCCAATTTGAAGAGATTCCCACTGAATAAATGAAAAAGAAATGATAGAATACCAGAAGATGTAATGTGCCTCCTGGTGTAGAAACATGGCATCCCCTAATTCTTGCCAGAGGGGTCAATGCCAGTCTGACCAAGTCTCTGGATCCAGCTGCCAATTTGCAAAAAGTAAAGAAAACTGAGGAATATGTTAACTTGAACCACGAGAGTAAAATCAGCAAAATCCAGACTGTGGAAAATCTGACAGGTCTGTGTTGTTCAACAGATAAATTGCAAGGAAAAGAAAAAATGAAGGGGAAACCTGTAGATTGAGACTTTAAAAACATCACACTTAAAAATGGATAAGGCTAAACTAATATGGGTACACATTCGGGTGATAAGTCCATTTTTAAAATGAAAAGAGTGACTAGTATAAAAGTAAGGTTACTATTAAGGGGAAAGAGGGGGCTGTGATCAGATGGGGCACAAGAAGGGGTTTCTGGAGGGAATGGCAATGTTCCACTTTTTAGCCGGTAGTGGCTCCAAAGGGGTTCACCTTATAACAATTCATTACATTCGCAGTTTTGTTTAGCTTTCTGTATCTTGTATTTTATTTTGCAATAAAAAGATTGTCTAAAAAAGATAGGGACAAGAGGGAGAATAGAAAGTCTCTGTTTTTATCCCAGTCCCTGGACATGTTTGTGTTGAGACAGGGATCATGAACAGAATATATTCCAGATACAGGGCACAGCCTGAGCAAGGCAAGAAAGTAGAAACCAGACATGTGGCAAATTCTGGCAATAGCAGATATTCCTGTTTGGTTGTGCAATGGCTATATGCAGAGGATATGGGAGAAAATAAAAACTAAGAAGTCAGGGCATACTGTGGAAGTCAAATTATGTCAGGACAAGATGTTTGTAATCTTTTAAGCAGCAGAGAATGGGTAAATGTTTCTCAACAAGGATTGACACCTAGATTGAGCGACTCTGGTGGTTATTTCTCACTCTAACCCCCTCCTCCTTCCTAACAGAACTCTGATTTTGTCCAGTGATCCATCCTGGAGGTTTCAGTGTCTATGTGTGATGTCTGGAACTGTACCAGCCATCTCGGGGCGATGAGAAACTTTACCCTGGGGAGTACATGCTGTACATGTACATTTAAGTACAGAGAAGTGGCAGGAATATGAATTTCAGATTATGCTGCTGAGCCACTGAATGAATTAACCTCATAGTCACCCTTGTGCCAGGGTTCTTGATAAATGAAATAATGAATCTCCATATCATTTAAATGAGCTGGGTCTTCCATCACTTGCAGCTGAAGCAGCCAAAATGATGCATGGGCTTTATGGAAAAATAATTTAAAAGCCCACCTAGACACTTGGAAGTAAGACTCCAAGAAAGAAAGACCAAAATGCCTTTAAATAGTTTCCATGCCATCAGTGGTCCAAAGGACTGACTTATCAGTTGCCCTGAACAATCTCCCAGTTCCACAGAAACACATAGGGGGCTGCAGCAGCCAGTTTAAGTTTACCACTTAATCGCACAAGTCTAGCTGGTGTCAAGCTCTTAAAGGAGTTGATCCCCGGGAACGGGGAGAAAAATGAAAAGGAAATAAAATTGAACAGTTGCCTGCAGAAAACACCAGCTGTGCATGATTGATTTCCATGTAATCTCCATTTGTCTCCCTGAAATTTCTTCATCAGATTTCTGGCACAGGGTCACAGGGAGGCCTGATGCTGCTCATGCCTAGAGTGTGGTCAAGAAAAAAAAATTCCCTTATATGCCCCTGAAGGCCAAGGAGGCCAACATGGGTGATCTGTGGGGTACCAAGAGAGAGAAGCTTTTCTTCTCCTCACCCAAAGGCAATACTCAGACCATAGGCTTCTGCTGCCTAGGGTAAAGGGCAGCCCTGTAGGCTACTTTAGTAGAAGTTTTGTCTCTCAAACTGGTAGACTCCTGTGACCTGGGGAGTTTGTGCCTCTCTTGGGTATCTTCAGTCCATCAACTGTTTGGGGCAGGTGTCTTGGCCCTGACAACAGTTGGTATGTAGGACTCCTCCATGGACCCATCTATCCTGAAACCCACAAAGGGAAACAAGTTATGGGGGGGGGGCTGGAGTTGGCCTTGGTCTTACTGGTGGTGGGCATAGGATTAAAAAAGAGTAGAAGAAAATGGAAGGGCAGGATGAATTCTACCCTGTTGTCATTTCAAAGTGCCACCCATTTTGCTTGATTTATGCTGTCTGCCTTGGACTGAATGCCCTCTGGTATTAATATTGGTGTGTGCATTTGCCTGCTTTGTCTCTGCCCACTGGAATGGAGCTCACTTGCTCAAAAGGAACAGAAAGAGCACCTAGGACAGTGCGGTCCCCAGTCCGGCAGCATTAGCATCTCCTAGAAACTTATTAGAAATGCAAATTCTCAGGCTCCACATCAGGCCTACTGAATCACAACTTTGGGCATGGGGGCCAGAAATCTGTGTTTGAACAACTGCACGTCAGGACTAGACCAGGAACTGCATTATGTGAAAGGAAAAGGGGCAAGCCCAGGAACTTAAAGTGACTTACCTAGGATCAGATAGCTGGTAACACAGGGACTAAACTAGAAGCTGGATTTGACTCCTAATCTTTCTCATTGCACCAGAAAAGGAAAGCAAAGCTGCAAAGCTACTGAGAGCTCTTTCAAAACCATTCTTAGCCATTTCTAGTATCTCCATATACATTCCAGCAACTTATCTGGAGCCTGGAGCCTAAAATACTGCCATTCCTCATATGGGACTATAAGACTGGGTCAACCTCTCCTGCTCTGACTCCTCTATATGACCAGCATGAAAGAAAAATGCCCTCATTCCCTCAGTGGCCTAAGCCAGAAACCCAAGGAATGGTGAGGCGCAGCAGTTAATGAATCCAGGAGCTGATTTTTTGAAAAGATCAACAAAATTGATAGACCACTAGCAAGACTAATAAAGAAGAAAAGAGAGAAGAACCAAATAGACACAATAAAAAATGATAAAGAGGATATCACCACTGATCCCACAGAAATACAAACTACCATCAGAGAATACTATAAACATCTCTATGCAAATAAAGTAGAAAATCTGGAAGAAATGGATAAATTCCTCGATACATACACCCTCCCAAGACTAAACCAGGAAGAAGTTGAATCTCTGAATAGACCAATACAGGCTCTGAAATTGAGGCAATAATTAATAGCTTACCAACCAAAAAAAGTCCAGGACCAGACGGATTCACAGCTGAATTCTACCAGAGGTACAAGGAGGAGCTGTTACCATTCCTTCTGAAACTATTCCAATCAATAGAAAAAGAGGGAATCCTCCCTAACTCATTTTATGAGGCCAGCATCATCCTGATACCAAAGCCTGGCAGAGACACAACAAAAAAAGAGAATTTTAGACGAATATCCCTGATGAACATCAATGCAAAAATCCTCAATAAAATACTGGCAAACCGAATCCAGCAGCATATCAAAAAGCTTATCCACCATGATCAAGTGGCTTCATCCCTGGGATGCAAGGCTGGTTCAACATAGGAAAATCAATAAATGTAATCCAGCATATAAATAGAACCAACGACAAAAACCACATGATTATTTCAATAGATGCAGAAAAGGCCTTTGACAAAATTCAACAGCGCTTCATGCTAAAAACTCTCAATAAATTAGGTATTGATGGGACGTATCTCAAAATAATAAGAGCTATTTATGACAAACCCACAGCCAATATCATACTGAATGGGCAAAAACTGGAAGCATTCCCTTCGAAAACTGCCACAAGACAGGGATGCCCTCTCTCACCACTCCTATTCAACATAGTGTTGGAAATTCTGGCCAGGGCAATCAGGCAGGAGAAAGAAATAAAGGTATTCAATTAGGAAAAGAAGAAGTCAAATTGTCCCTGTTTGCAGATGACACAATTGTATATCTAGAAAACCCCATTGTCTCAGCCCAAAATCTCCTTAAGCTGATAAGCAACTTCAGCAAAGTCTCAGGATACAAAATCAATGTGCAAAAATCACAAGCATTCTTAAATACACCAATAACAGACAAACAGAGAGCCAAATCATGAGTGAACTCCCATTCACAATTGCTTCAAAGAGAATAGAATACCTAGGAATCCAACTTACAAGGATGTGAAGGACCTCTTCAAGGAGAACTACAAACGACTGCTCAATGAAATAAAAGAGGATACAAATAAATAGAAGAACATTCCATGCTCACGGGTAGGAAGAATCAATATCATGAAAATGGCCATACTGCCCAAGGTAATTGATAGATTCAATGCCATCCCCATCAAACTACCAATGACTTTCTTCACAGAATTGGAAAAAACTACGTTAAAGTTCATATGGACCCAAAAAAGAGCCCACATTGCCAAGTCAATCCTAAGCCAAAAGAACAAAGCTGGAGGCATCATGCTACCTGACTTCAAACTATACTACAAGGCCACAGTAACCAAAACAGCATGGTACTGGTACCAAAACAGAGATATAGACCAATGGAACAGAACAGTGCCCTCAGAAATAATGCCACATATCTACAACTATCTGATCTTTGACAAACCTGACAAAAACAAGAAATGGGGAAAGCATTCCCTATTTAATACATGGTGCTGGGAAAACTGGCTAGCCATATGGAGAAAGCTGAAACTGGATCCCTTCCTTACACCTTATCCAAAAATTAATTCAAGATGGATTAAAGACTTAAATATTAGACCTAAAACCATAAAAACCCTAGAAGAAAACCTAGGCAATACCATTCAAGACATAGGCATGGGCAAGGACTTCATGTCTAAAACACCAAAAGCAATGGCAACAAAAGCCAAAATTGACAAATGGGATCTAATTAAACTAAAGAGCTTCTGCACAGCAAAAGAAACTACCATCAGAGTGAACAGGCAACCTACAGAATGGGAGAAAATGTTTGCAATCTACTCATCTGACAAAGGGCTAATATCCAGAATCTACAATGAACTCAGACAAATTACAAGAAAAAAACAAACAACCCCATCAAAAAGTGGGCGAAGGATATGAACAGACACTTCTCAAAAGAAGACATTTATACAGCCAAAAGGCACATTAAAAAATGCTCATCATCACTGGCCATCAGAGAAATGGAAATCAAAACCACAATCAGATAACATCTCACACCAGTTAGAATGGCAATCATTAAAAAGTCAGGAAACAACAGGTGCTGGAGAGGATGTGGAGAAATAGGAACACTTTTGCACTGTTGGTGGGACTGTAAACAAGTTCAACCATTGTGGAAGTCAGTGTGGCGATTCCTCAGGGATCTAGAACTGGAAATACCATTTGACCCAGCCATCCCTTTACTGGGTATATACCCAAAGGACTATAAATCATGCTGTTATAAAGACACATGCACACTTATGTTTATTGCAGCACTATTCACAATAGCAAAGACTTGGAACCAACTCAAATGTCCAACAATGATAGACTGGATTAAGAAAATATGGCACATATACACCATGGAATACTATGCAGCCATAAAAAATGATGAATTCATGTCCTTTGTAGGGACACGGATGAAGCTGGAAACCATCTTTCTCAGCAAACTATCGCAAGGACAAAAAAACAAACATTGCATGTTGTCACTCATAGGTGGGAATTGAACAATGAGAACACACGGACACAGGAAGGGGAACATCACACTCTGGGGCCTGTTGTGGGGGGGGGGAGGGGGGAGGGATAGCATTAGGAGATATACCTAATGTTAAATGACGAGTTAATGGGTGCAGCACACCAACATGGCACATGTATATATATGTAACAAACCTGCACGTTGTGCACATGTACCCTAAAACTTAAAGTATATTAAAAAAAAAAGCGCTTAAGATATCACCCGACATCCCTGGCCAGGCCCACTGTTATCCCAGATGCTTGCCATTTCCATTGTTTATTGATGTCCATAATATTTCAAATGAATTAATCATACACATCCTCTTTTCATCATTACCTGGTAGACTAGATGCTTAGATTCTCCCCTCTGATTGTGCCTTACGTATATTAATGTATTAATATATGAAGATCACAAAGTGATAAAAGTGTTCAAAAGGTAGAATTTATTAAAGGACGACTATATAATTAAAAAAAAAGCCAGAGCTCGGAGTCCCAGCTATATGACTCATTCACTGTGACCTGAGGACAAGTTTGAACCTTTCTGAGCTAGTTTTCTCAGCTGTGACATGGGTAGAGCAAGCTTACAGGGGTAGTACCCACTGGTGAGGATAAAATGAGATCACCCATGTCAGGTGCTTAGCACCATGCAGGGCACATAGCTAAGTGCTCAATGCACAACAGCTGTCATTGCTAGCCTCAACATCACCTGTCCCTCACCTCCCCGTATCCAACTGGTGACCAAGTCGTGCTGACTCCACCTCTTGGACTCTTCTGTCCTCTCATCCTTGTCTTTGCATGCCCATCCTCACTGCCACCATGGTGGCTCTAGTTGTCATCTCCACCCCCTTGCATCACCACACAAGTCTTCAACAGCTCTCCTGGACTCCAGTGTCCCTTCCAGCCTGCTTTCCAGGCTGACAGCCCAGTGAGCTTTCTAAATTGCAAAGCTGTGCAGCTCATTTTGCTGCATGAGCTTCCAGAGTCCCTGCAGTGGCACCCCATGGACTTCAGCTCCCAGGAAGAACCCACAGGCCCCTGGTGATCAGCACCCCCAATCTCTATCTTACGTCTAGGTCTCCCCTCAACTCCATGTTCCACACTTAAGGAGTTTTGAGACCACCAAAAATGGTGAACTTTTCATACTGTGCTGTGTTCTCTCTGCTGGGAAAGTCCCAACCTCCATTTGCCTAGAAAACACACATTCATCTTTGAAGATATACCCCAGCAGTGATACCTCCTTGAAACCTGGTTCCAGGCTGAAGTGGCTGCCCCTGCTTTTTGCCCTCTCTGGCTGCTGCCTTTGCTTCTCTCACAGCACCTGTTCCCCTTTACTGGGCTCATGTGTTTTCACATCTGCCACCCTTGCTGTCTGCCGGATTATCACTCCATCCTGGGCAGTCCTCCAGCATAGAGAAAACACTCTTAACTAACTTATTACACGGATAAGCACTGAACTCCCCCAATCTCACCAGTCCCAGCTTTGTCCTCTGGGCTCACAGTAGAAACTTGATCCAGCATTCCCCCAAAAAAGCCTTTCATATGTTGGAATCTCATCTCACTTTCAAAGCAGGTTGAAATAATTCTTTTTTTTTTTTAATTAAAAAAAATTTTTTTAGAGACAGGATCTCACTTTGTTGCCCAGGCTGGTCTTAAATACCCAGCCTCAAGCAATCCTCCCACCTGAGCCTCTGAAAGTGCTGGGATTACAGGCATGAGCCACCACACCCAGCCTCCTGAAATAATTCTTAATATTATACAAATGTGGCTGTGGCTATGCAAGGAATAATACAGGCCACATGACTGCTATCTAACTACGTAATCCATCACTTTCTAGGCGGTCACTCCATTCCCAGCAGTGGCAAAGCTCCCGTTTAGGGAGAAAATGAGCCTTCTCATCCCCTGCAGGTTGCAGAATGTGGCAATGAAAACTAAGTGCTTGCTGTCATGGTCCGAGCCCTGGGCTCTGGTTCTGGTTCCTGGTGCTGCTACTCACCCACTGAGTGACCGGGGCAAGCTTCCTCCCTGTCTGGGCCTCTTATCCTCATCTATAAAATGAGGACTATGGCCAAGAAGCTCTCTAAGCACCCTTTAAAGCACTAACATCTCAGGAATGTAAATCCTTATTAAGCCACCAGTGGCTGAAGAGATGGGGACCAATTTATAATATATGTCAAACAATGGCTTAGAGGAAGAATTCTGAGTGTTAAGACCAGCTCCCCTAGCAACTTCTTGAAATGCCTTTAGACAGCAATACTCCTTCCCTGAAAGATCTTTGAAAGAACATAATAATAACAACTTTCATCAAGGGTTTACTCTGTGACAGACCCTATTTAAAGAATTAATTCTATTAACTACTTTAATCCTCACGATGACCACATGAGAAAGAACTATTATTGCTTCTCTTTTACAGATGAGAAAACTGAGACACAGAGTGGTTAAATAATTTGCTCAAGGTCACACAGCTATCAAATGGCAGAACAGGAGTCAAATCCAGGTAGTCTAATTCTGGACTATGCATTATTAACCACTATGTAATATTGGCACTTTTGGTTAAATTCTCCCCAAAAGGGAAAGTTGCTTATGTGGGAAAGTATACCCAGGTACACCTGGCAAGCAGTCCTATGTTAAATAGTACTTAGATGGAAACAGGAAGAGTCAAATAATTTGTTCAACAAATACTGCATTTCTCTTCTGTCTGTTATGGAAACTGCAAATGCTCAGAAGTGAGTGGGAGTAGAAAGCAAAAGAGTAGTCCCTGTTCCCGAGGGAGGATACAGTGATACCATCAATGACAGTAACAGTGTACCAGGTACCCTGCTAATCACCTTCATTCATTATCTTATTTGAGATAAGATAATTTGAGACCCCATCTCTAAAAATATTTATAAGGTGAGGGCTGATGCTATCTCATTTTGCAGATGGGAGAGAAGGCACAGAGACATGAAGTAACCAGCTCAAGGTCACACAGCTAGTAAGTGGCAGAGCTATAATGTGAACCCAGATCTGCTTGTGTTTCATGGTCTGTGCTTTTAACAGAACTGACTTACTACACTCTTAGGAAAGTAATTTAAGCTTTGCAGAATCAAAAGACATGCCAAAATAGAACAAATAACAAAGCTGTAAGAGACCAGGGCTGAAAACAGTAACTAGACAAGCTTGAAGCACTTTTAAGGAGTGGTGGCTATTGTGCTCCAAGGACACCAATGAAAAGGAAGGACTTTTTAAAATGCATGGGTTATATCTGGGAGTCTGGGTTGAGGGTAGGAGCTAGAATAACCTCAGACACTTTAGGCAGACAAGGTCAGCAAGGCTGAGCCAGGACAATACTGTCACACACAGGAGGGCTCTGAGTGCTTGGGCATAATCCCACAAGTGCCCACGGTCATTGAGCTTTCAAGAGAGTGACAGGAGGGAAGCAGGGATTTAGGAGATTTTGCCTGGCCACTGGGACCCTCTCCAGGAAGGGTTTATGCCTCATAGGATCACAATTATTATTAACCCTGGAAAAGCTGCCTGGGCAGATGCACCAAAGAGTATTCAAAGAGCATAATACAGGAGAAGCAGGAAGAAGAAAAGTGCCCGAGGGACACAACCAGTGCTGCAAAGGGCCCAGGCTCAGACCAGCAATTCTCATACCATAACAGTCACCCTAGAAACCTTAAAATGCAGCTTTCTGGGCTACCACCAGAAAAGTGCGGCCTCAGGAGGTTCAAAGTGGGGCAGAGACTGTACCCTCCTCAAACAAGATGGCTGTCCTGCAGGGAACCCTGGACCAACCTAAAAAAATAGTGCTTTATTATCAAAAGACTCATCGAATTAGACTGAGTGGAGTAGAATCAAGACTCTGGTAATTACTGTTTTCTAATTATGCAACTTTGAGCAAGTCCCTTAAAAGTTCCCTGAGATTCCATTTTCTAATCTGCAAAATGGAGTTACCTTGCCCTGCCCACTTCACAGAGCCAGTCACATGAGACAAGGACTGAAAATCCTTTGTGATTCTGAAGGACTGGGCATTGTAAGTTACTGTGGTGGTGGTGATGGCGATGAAGAATAAGAAGCCTGTTCCCGAACTCCAGCATCCTTTCTCTTAATGCCACTTCTAAGTCTTGTAGTGGCGAAGGGGAAAAAAATGTTATTCAAAAAGCCTTATGATGACTCCAATTCTCAGGATTTTTACTGAGGAAATAACTGGACAAACAAGCCAATATGTGTTGAAGAGAATGCTCAGCGTGCGTTGTGTATAATAATGAAAAACTGGAAATATTCTAAATGCCCAATAACATAGGAATGGTTAAAGAAACTAGAATTCATCTCCCAAAGAGGAATAATATCTAGTATTTTTAAATGATGAGGCACAACTCTTATTAACATAAAATAATTCCTACTCACAATATATTAAGTGAAAAAAAGCTTGGTTTTAATTTTTAGTTGACACAATAATTATACGTATTTATGGAGTACAATGTGATGTTTTGATACATGTAAAAAAAAAACCTTGTTAACACAAACCTCTCTATTATCTCCTTAAAAATATATAAATTGCATGCTAAAAATGTGAACAGATATATGCAATGCAACTATGGTTATCTCTGGATGGTCACAATTACTGGGAAATTTCTTTTGTTTGCACTTATCTGCATTTCGTGAACTTTCTATAATGAGATTATGTTGCTGTTGTCCTCTATACCCCACCCCTCTCTGCCCCTTTCCACATTTCAGTGACTCTGAACTGGCTAATCCCACAGCTCTGCCCCTCAGCTGGGGCCCAGAATTCTAAGGAACTGCCAAACACCAAACCCATACTCCTTAGGAATGGGCTGGGGTAGGGCCTCTCCAGAAGGCCTCGCCTAACTGGCAATAGCACATTCTTTCCATGGACATTTCCAGAAAAACCTCAGTCAAAAGCGAGAATGACAGGAATCTGAAATAGACCATCTATCAGGCAGAACACCGTGGGGCTCCAAATCTGAGCAAGAGGCCCCCTCAAAGCAACACCTCCAGCCATTTACTGAGCATGTAAGCTCTACTCCTCACTGGAAAGCTGTACTAAATGCATTCTGAACATTACCTTATTTGATCTCCACAATTTTGCAAGGCAGGTATTTTTTCCTTCAAATTACAAATGAGGACACTTGAGGCTCTGCTATATTTTGCCCAGGTCACACAGCCAGGAAGCGTCTGAGAGGGCCTCAACCCCAGGTCTAACTCTGCTCCATACCACAGTGAAATAGCACCTTCTCATTGGTTTTGTGTACCTGGCCTTGAATTTCTCTTTCCTTATCCAAGGAACTGGACTCTTATCAACGCTCAAGATTCCTAAATAAAATACTTTCAGCTACACTTGCATGATTTTTCCCAACTTCCCCAGCCACAAAATATAATGGTTGTTTTCAATCAATTAATAGCATTTATTAGGTGTTGAGTACACATCTATCTATCTTGTCTGCTAGGAAAGTTCACCCTTTTAAGCCAGGACACAGAAAACTATCAGAAATGATCCATGTCCTTAAATATCTGAAGAACTCATTGTAGCTCTAAGACCAATGACTGAGAAGTCCACAAAATTGTGTCAAGCTGACCCCATACTGAGTATTCTAACCTGGGATTATGACCTCACTAACACTTGCAGTCAGTGCTATTGTGTATTGGGTCTACTATATACTAAGTGCTTTATGTACTTCCTCTGTTCCACTCTTTATCATAATCCTGGGACACAGGTTTTATTATCGTCATTTTATAGGTGAGGACACTAGGACTGAGAGAAGTTAAGAGATTTGCCCAAGGTCAAGTAGTATCTATAATCAAATTTGAGGGTTATTTTTGTGTCTGTCTGTCACCCCACCAGATGGCAGGCCCATAAGGATAGCAATGACCTAGTCCTGTGCCTGATGTATGGTAAGTGTAAGCCTGTGTATACACGAATACACATTCTCATACACACATGGGCAACACTACAAGGGAAGCAATCAAGGTAACTCAAAAGGGAGCTTCTGGATTCGGGCAGATCTGAGTTTGAAAAGCAGCTCTGCCAAGTCCCAAATGTCTCTTCTTAAGCAATTCAGTCTTCTAAGAGCTCTAGTTTCTTTACCTGTTACATGGGGAGAACAAAACACTCACTCACTAAGGAGGGGATGAGGAATCAACAAGAGTCATGGATATCAGTCTATGAGCAGAAGGTCTGGCATGTGGGAATTGCTTATTAAAACACAGATATCTATTACTACAAGGCCAGAAACAGAAGTGCCCAATTAATGGGACACCTGGAACTCAAGGTGTTTTCCTCCCTCAGTAGACTGTGAGCTGGTTGAGGACAGGAATGGGCGGTTCACATCTGTAACCCCAGCACTAGCCAATAAATGATGTTCGACTAATGGCAGAGACCTTATACCAGCAGTCCCCCAATCTTTTTGGCACAGGGACTCGTTTTGTGGAAGACAATTTTTCCACGGATGGGGACCGGGGTCCGGGGGGTGAGGGGAGTGCATTACATTTATCATTAGATTCTCAGAAAGAGTTTGCAACCTGGATCCCTTGCATGCACGTTCACCATAGGGTTTGGCTCCTATGAGAACCTAATGCCACAGCTGATCTGACAGGAGGCGGAGCTCAGCTTCACTTGCTCGCCCCACCGCTCACCTCCTGCTGTGCCAGCCAGTTCCTGAAAGGTAGTCCGTGGCCTGGGGGTTGGGGACCCCTGCCTTATACGTGCCCTGCCCAGGGTGATGACCCTGAACTGTGCACAGAAGGACAGGTAGGCAGAAGGGAGGCGAGAGAACCTCCTTCAGTGGCAGCAGAGGACTCCTGAGCCAGCCCTACTATAAATAAAGACAGTACTTACCCTGCAGAGTTATCTCAGAAAGACTTGTATTCCCCAGAGACCAACAAGAAGAGGAAGGAAGATGTGAAGATACAGAAATAAAGTGGGCAGTGAGGCTGGGAAGGCACTGAATGGTGAGGTAAAGAGAAGCACTAAGAGGGAAGGCTCTGGAGCTATATGGCTAAGAATTCAAAGCTCAGCTCTGACACTGACCAGCCCTGAGATCGCCCCTCCCTGAGACTTGGCTTCCTCAGTTCTACAAGGAGGAAAATAACAGAACCTCCCCCATGAGGCTGGTGCGAATCAAATACAAAGTTTGCCGAACACTTGGTGCACAGTAACAGCACAATAAATGGTAGTCATATTATGAAGGATATACTTTTTTCTGAAGGTAAAAGCCAACATCCTCAGACAATAACAGCCAAGAAGGAATTCAGCTTAGTACAACTAAAATAAAAATAGGACAGCTGAAACTGTTTCCTGAGGATGACTATTTATGAGGCCAATTTCGCTTTCCCAGTGCTAATGAATCCCCCACGGCAGCCTCTGTGCAGCTCTGCGTCCAGAGAGCAGGGACTTGCCTTCCCTGGAGTTCTTCGAAGCACCGCAGACACTTCCAGTGCTCAATCAGCGTTTAATAATCACAGCAATAATCCTAATAATGACCAGGGTAAAGTGCAGGGGGAGAAGGAGAAGATGCAGGTGGGGAGAAATAACACTTAAGCTATTTTGCTTCCTCAAGACAGACTTCTGCCTGAAATAGATTAATTCAATCTGCATATTAATGTGGATTACTAATTAATGACTAAAAAATGCTTTCACCAGAGAAAGTGCTATGCAAATGCCTAAAAAATAATATCCAGGAGTCTCAGGATAACTATGGAAAGGAAATAAGCTAGCCTTTTTTTTTTTTTTTTTAACATTTAAAACTTTATGGTTGAAGGAAATAGAGGGCATTAAGAAAATTCACTTAAAGCACGGAAACAGAAAACAGAAAAGCCTGGTGTGAGGCGACTTCCTTTCCACGCCTGTGGGAACTTCTCACTGCACTTTCCTTGGGTTGTTGTAACTGTTGCTACACGTGTCTGTGTTGCCTTCTAGACCCCAAATGCCTCAAGGGCACAGGCCACGTCTTACGTATGTAACTCCACAACCCTGGTACCCAACACTGTGCCGGGTATGCAGGCAGCAGCCAATAATGTTTAATGAAATAAACAAATGGCCCCAAAAGCCTTCTCAAAAGAGGAGGCCAAGGGCAGCTTATAATGACTTCCTTCAAAGAGTACAGTATGAAAAAGAAGAAAACATGAGTCATGGTGCGGTGGAGAAATCTAGCAGGCGCGACCTTCACCAGGCGATCAAGGTCAACATCGACAGTGATAAGTCATGTTAATAGTAGGTACCCTTGATGTGATGCAAGGAAAATGGCACTTTACCTCTGTAATCTTGCTCCCCAAACCCATAACCCCCATCTACGCATCAGAAAAACATCAGACAAATTCCAACAGATTCTAAAAAAATGCCTGGCCAGGGCTCCTCAAAAACAAGGTGAAGTCTGATAAACTGTCCCAGCCAAGAGGAGCTTAAGAAGACATAGCAATCTAATGTAATGCAGTATCCTGCAGGGATTTCCCAATTGGAGAAACAAAGCAAGGGGAACCGGGATCTGTCCAAGGTCTCACAGAGATAGCCGAGTCAGGACTTGCATCCTCACCTCAGACTCTTTGGTAGACAGATTCTCACAAGTATGCGGATGCATTACAGTGATGGAGATGGTATTCTTTTTCACACACAGTGAATAGCCTGGATTAAAAAAAAAAAAAAAACCCACAACTTAAATGCAATTTCTTCTCTCCTCTCAAAACCCTCAACTTCTTTTGACCAAAAATCCCAAATAATTTCACAGTCAAGCACCTCTCTGAAATCAAGAGATTCAATGGGGCTGAAAGAATGGTCCTCAGAGCTCACCAAAACCAAATCCTCCCATTTAGCAGAGAAAAAATTGAGGCCCAAAGGGGGCGACAATGTCCTGCCTGTTGCCAGTTCAGTATATTGGTGCCACACTTAACTCATGCTTCCTCACTTGCAAGATCCCAAACTGTCTGCTACCTGGGACACAAAGAACCAGTTTAGGACCATGGAGGAATTCCTGCCAAATCCTAGCTCTATCTTTGCCAATCTCA
The DNA here is from genome assembly GCF_029289425.2 of Pan paniscus. Taxonomy (NCBI): domain Eukaryota; kingdom Metazoa; phylum Chordata; class Mammalia; order Primates; family Hominidae; genus Pan; species Pan paniscus. The sequence goes on along the minus strand of NC_073253.2, from coordinate 149,443,089 downwards.
CGGCTGTGAAGGGCATCCATATGGAAAATGGTTTTGGTATTTAGCTACACATCTTTTTGCCCCAGACCCCTAGACACTGCCAAGCAGAAAGCTCAGGCCTGGCAGGCTGAGGCCTGAGACACAAAGATAGCTTCCAACTGTGGTATGTGGAAAGGGCACAGCGCAGCCTGGCTGGCAGTCCACACTTCCCCTGTGCGCCCCCATCCATCAACCACCCTGGGGGATCTCAGTTTCCAGCTCGGTGGTACATTTTCCAGGGTACATTTTCTAAATGTGACCCTGTTTCTGTTATGAGAATCAAAGTGCTCCAACCGCAAGATCATAAATACTCAAAAGTGACAGCTAATGGCAATGGCAGTTTGCAAAATGCCAAATGGCAGCAAGAAGTGGATGCCATAAATTACATCCTGATTCCTCCACTCACACTGAGGTGTTTTGTGGGTTTTTAGTGATGAAATCTGCTTTCAAGTGGGTTTACAGGGGCTCCCCGTGAATTCAGGCAGAGCTTTTAAAAATACTTCTAACAGATGCTAAAAAGAAGACCAGAGGAGCCTACAATTTAAGCCTAAAACAAGTTTATTAAAAATGTGTTTAATGTGCAATGACCAAAATATGGAAAGTAGCTCATTTAAAGATGGATACATTTAGTGTGAATGTGCTAATAGTTTACATTAACAGTAACAATGACGGCTAAGATGCATTGGGTCAGGCACTGAGCTGGGCATTTTACATGGATTATCTCACGGAATTCCTGCAATAGTTCCATGTGGTAGGTACCACTGTTGTCCTTATTTTGCACATGAGAAAATTCAGGTTCCAGGAGGTTAAGCCATTTGTTCTGGTGACACAGCTGGGGAGTGACAGATTGGAACTGTGAACACAAGGGATCTAACTTTAGAGCTCAGGTTTTGACTCCCTCTGCTAGTCTCCCTCCCAGTCCAAGCAGACCTAAGATGGGGCACATCAAGGGCTCCCCAGACCTAAGCAAAACATCATTGTGCACAAGAGTGGTCTGGGAACTATGTAAACGTCAAATTGTGGGAACTTGGCACAATGAACAAAAGGGCAAACTTTTAGAAAATACAAAGGATCCCTATTCTAAAATTATGGATTTCTAGGTCTGGCTTTGCTTCCTCCTAAGTCTTTAGCCTCAGTTCCTTTATCAGTAAAATGAGGGCAATATGACTTCTTGCCATTAAGACAACCGGTGAGATTACATATGTGAACAGCTCTTTGAAAACCCCAAAGCACTATCCAACTTGTGTTATTAACGGGAATAGCTAGACAAAAATTTTTCAAGTTGAGTACTAACATTAATCCTCTCATGCCTCCTTTGCAGAGGTAGAAATTGAGGATCAAAGTGATTAAATAACTGGCTCAGGGTCACAACATTAAGAGTTACTGGTATAGCCATGACGGAATGTCTAGAAGAAGGTCATAGGTTTCTCATGTCCTCAATTGTTGGTCCCCCAAAACACTCAAGCACACAAACACACACGTGGGTTCCAGAGAACAGTTTGAGAACTCCTGTTCTCAAACTGAATCAACCCCTAAGGCCCTTTCCTAGTACTGAAGCTACAACTCTCTGTTCAGCTCTCCAGGTGGTAAGGAAAGACTCTGCAAAGACTGCAGCCTCAGAGGACAGGAAAACTCAAGGTCTCAGAATGAACCCCATCTGTGCTGCTGTAATCATGGTATTACCAGCTGCTGCTGTGGCTGGTACCCCATTGGTAGAACCTACAGGCTCACTGAGACCAAGAAGGCCCCCCAACTGAATGTTCATTTTATTTATCTGCAGCTAGTCAGGGGCATTTCTGGTGATAAAGGAGAGAGAAGCAGGTTTTTGTGGCAATGGTGCTGGGCTTCGAAGGGACCGCAGCCCAGTGCCATTGCCAGAAGTCTAGGGAAATGTCTCCAGGTTCCTTGTCCTTCCACAGATTTCTTTCCTTTGGGAACTGTCCCACTTTCTCACTAAATTCTATGTACTAGACTATTTCCCTCAGGCCCTGTTTCCTCTATTTTCTGACTTTCAGTAAAGTTGTGGAAGGGAAAGTCCCAGAATCCTAGACTCTCAAGGCTCAGCAGATCTCAGATGCTAAAGGGTGTCTAGTCCACTCTCCTCCTATCTGGCACTTAGGCCTCCTCTAAAGTATTCCTGCTCAAGTGTTGTCCAGTCTCATCTTGAACATCTCCCAGGCTGGGGAACTCAATACTTATTGAGGCAGCTTGTGCCATATTCTGCCTACTGTCAGAATAATGTAGTGAGAGATAAGAAGCACAGGCCCTGATCAGGACCAATCCCGTATATGCAGGGCCTCTCTCAGTGCAGGGCCCTGTGCATATGCACTGGTCACATGCCCACATGACCTGATCCTGATGCCAGACTCAATGGGTTTGAATCCCACTATCAAGTTACTTGACCTCATGGTACCTTACTTCCTTCACGTGTTAAATGAAGGTAATCATATCTATTTCATAAACTTGTTTCTGAGGATTAGAGTTACTATGTAATGATGTGCTTAGAACAGTGCCTGGCACAGAGGAAATGCTATCAATTTTGTACCCAATTTATGCACCAGGAATAGATAAATATGCTTAGTAGTCTCCATGCCAGCCCTTTTGGTGTCTGCAGACAGCTCTTGTAGCCTATGAGCCTGTTCTTCACCTGGAGCAAAGTTGCTGGTTTCTGTCACCACTGCCTGCCACTAAGACCCTGGGTAGGAAAAATCAAAGCCACCACCATGGGCAGGTCTGGTTTTGTGGGATCTGATGTTGATGCTTTGGCAGGTGGGGATGAGGAGAGGCTCTTTAAGAAGAATATGAAATTAAAGCATGCACATAATGCATTTTATAAGTGCCGTTAGATGTATCCCAACTCAACTTTCCCACCACAGAATCTTAAAAATGCCTGTGGCCACTCCACCACCAGAGAGGAGGGGAAGTTAGAGAGAAGAGAGACAGTGGTTGTAACTGATCATAGTTAAATGCTCTTTTGCAAATGTTAAGAGAACTGATGACCATGAAACACATTGCTAGGGCCCCTCCCAGAGCCTTGGAAGGAAAGGACTCTGAAGCTTCATGGTGAATCTGACACTGGCCACCACCATAGCTCAGGACATCTGGTCAGATAATAAGGAGAAAAGTAAACTGTCCAAGAAGCTACCCACAGCAATTCTAACCCACGACATCCTCTACCTGCCCACCAAAAGCACTTCTGTCACCTTCCTGCCATTACAGTCTCCCAGCAAGACTGTAGGTGCTATGAAGGCGGCCCTGTCTACCCTGTATCCCCAGGGCCTAGCACAGTATCACAAACATGGCAGCCACTCGACAACCATGTGCTGTGGAATAACTGTTTCAGAATGCCAAGAGCAGAGGGCTGGGGTACAGAGACCATGGTGGGGGGCTGGTGGGGGGTGCTCTGAAGAATCTCATCCCAGTGCCACCACTAACCTGTTGGGCACCCCAGAACAAGGCCTCCACCCCTTGGTGCCTCACCTTGGTCTCTTTTCAGAAGCCAGAGCCTTTGTTCATAACACAGTGCTGCCTGCAGAAGCCCACTTTTCCTTGCAGAGACAGCAAAATGAGACCATTTTCTTTTTGCTGAGTTTCCCACACACAGAAATCTTGCAGGTGCAGCCTGACTTTGGAGCCCTTCATTTATTATTCATTTATTTCCTTGTAATACCATTTCTGCCGCACTCAAAGGACAAGCCCTAGAACAGGCTTCCCACCTGCAAGTTAACATTGATACAACCCCGCTACAGAAAATCTTATCTGAGAGTACCCAATTACCAACAGCCAAGCAGGCCCAGGATGCAAAGAACCAACCTGGAGTCAAGACATTCTCTTTCCCATTAACAATGTCCTTTAAGCATCCCAACCATTTTCATATTTATCATTTTGTTAAAATTTTTTTATAACAATCTTCTGAAGAATGGAGCTCAGAGATTATTATCCCCATTTTACAGATAAGGAAACTGAGGCCCAGAAAGGCTGAGTAACTTGTCCATGATCAGCGACCTTGTAAGTGGCATAGCTGATGTGAACCTGGGGCTAACTGACTCTACAGGCCATATATACTCTGTTAACTACTCTAGAGTAATTCTCCCTTCCATATTCTAAAGATATTTTAAAGAATGATTTTAATATCCAGAACATACCTATAAATTAATTTTATTCCCAAAGACAAATAAGCTTGAAAAATAGGAAGAAATGCATGAAAACAAGTTGTAGCTACTCAACACTTTTTGAAATTGACCACATGTCTGTTACTTGTCACGATGCTCCTGCCACACGGCACTCTTTCTCGTCTTCAAGCAAGACAGCCCTTTGCAGCCTCATGACCCCTGTACTTGCTGAGCCTGCTGGCTGGACATTCTTCCCCAGGCTTCTTCCTGGCTTTGGATCACAACCTGACCCTCATATCTTAAGAGAAACTTTTTCTAACCTCCTCCCCTGACCCTTATGCCAGCCTATTTGTTTCCTTCATAGCACCTATTATCACTGTTTTATTTATTTGTTTGCTTGTTTATTGTCTGTTCCCCCACCACCCCACTGGAATGTAAGCTTCCTGAAGGCTATATATGGTTTTCTCACCACTACACAGAAAGATGCCTGGCACATAGCAGGCATTAGCCACAAGTGTATTGAATAAGTAAAGGAATCCTATTTGCATTTGACCATTATCAAGCTCACAGTATCTTACTCATAATAACCAAAGCACATATAATAGCCAATTAACCTTACAATAAGCAACTAAAAGGACAGATAACAGCATTGTTTTTATTAAGGATGAAAATAAAAGAAAAGACCTAGAGAGGTTAAGTGGCTTGCCTGGAGCCACACAGCACTAAGAGGTAGAGGTGGGCCTGTGGGGTGGCTTTCAACTTACTTTCTATAAAAATCTGCTTATAATATCTTTCCTTTAGTTTATTCCCACTGCCTTAAAGGTTCTCATAGGTCACTGTTTGGTAGTTTGCTGAGCTCCTGGCTCTCTCCCCCTGGAGGGCAGAGGGCCATCCATGCCTGCAGCATTTCTTTGAGCTGATATACAGTGAGGACATGTGACTTAACAGGCTCTTTGGGCTGAGGCTAATCCACAACTGGACTGTATGCAGGATCCTGTGCAGAAAAGCTGATGGGCCCCAAAACCTGGGTTTCTGGATTACCAACAAAGACAAGTACGTAAGTATCAAAGGACTTTTCTGTATCCCAGAGAGCTACAAAGGCACATAGAGGTAGAGATGTGCCAGCAATAAAGCTCATGCCAAACTCATGACCTACAAACATGTATGGCCTTGAGATAAGAGACCAAGATGTTGTCCCACAATGGCCTCATTACCCCCACAGGAGACCGGGGTTCACTCTAATTCAAACGTAGTATTCCCCAAATGACTTGATATACCCCTGGGCAAAGAGAGGCACTTGATAGTTAACAGGACTAAAAAGAGGGCTGAGACAGGGGTTTGAGCATGGTAAAAAATAAAATCAAAAATAAACCAAAACCCAACTTCACAGCTAATAAGAACAGAAAAGTGTCTCCCACCCTCTCATAATCCATACATCAGGAAAACTTGAGGTTGTCCAATTTCGAAGTCATCTAACCTGGCATTTCTGACTTCTGAATTCAATGGGCTTGAAAAGATTTTCCCAAAAAAGTGGTGTTGGGAAGAGACGATGTTATCAGCTTTGTGTTCTGTGCAGTATATACATTCAAACCAACCAAGAAGGCAAACAACCTACCGTCTGCTACTACTACCATTTTATAAAATAAGAGGATGCATTATACCAACTTGGAAAGATGTCCACTCAGGATCAGTAACACACAGCTTTCTGAAAAACTCACCACTCTCTCCTCATTTTCCCTTGGACTAGTAAAAATTTTAGCCACAGAAACAGGTCTGTGAACCACAGGAAAAGAATCACAGCTCTAGCCTATTTCTCTCATCTATATATAAGGACAAGGAGGCCTAGGAAGGCCAGGCAGCCAACGTTCACAAAGCTGGTTCGTGGCGTCCTCAGAAGCTGCAGGGACCCGCCTTGTCTGGTGTATGCCTTGCCATCTCTGTGAAGTCACATGAACAAAAAATGTCAAATAAGCTTGACTTTCTTTTATTTACCAAATGGTACATCTGCTCTTTCTGCTCTAGGTCAGTCCCCAGGACTGGCCTGGATTCCAGAAAGAATAAGAACTGTGACCTGGATTAGGTTCAGGGTCACTGACCTTTGGTTTACTCCAGAAGCTGCTAGTAAGTGGTGCAGACGAAGTGCACAGGAGGAAAGGATGCTGTGGGCACATACAGCTCCTATCTGACTTGTGTCTTCTCAGAGGCACATCTTGAGCCCAGGGATGTAGGTGGTCCTATGCAAGAGAGGCTCACAAGTCTTAGAAGCACAGAACTGTGGGCTTGTTACCTGTTATCTCTCTAGTCCCATCAGACCTAGAAAACAACTTCTAAGACCATAAAGCTGCTACTCATAAGCCAGACACAGAAGCCTATGGTGCAGATTTGGGGCCTTGAAAGTCTTGCTGCATACCAAGGGGCAGTGTCCCCTTATCTGTGCCCTGTGCTGCAGGGCCCAGGAATTTTCTACTTGTGTCCACTTAGGGCTTCTACAGGCAGGCCCAGTGGTTGCTGCCCACAATCTCCACACTCCGTAACTAGTAAACCCCTTGGGGACAGGAACTTAGGTTTTCTTTCAAACTTAGTATTCCCCAAATGACTTGATACACTTCTGGGCATAGAGAGGCACTTGACAGTCAACTGGACTGAAGACAGGTTTGACACAGGAGTTTGAGCATCACATAAGGTACCTACCTGAAACTGTTTCAGGGACATAAAGCTTTGCGTACACAGGATTATAGTATTTAAAACCTGGATAGCTGATCAACAGTGAGGTTCTACCTCAACACAAGTCTATTCACAAGACAAAAAATTTATTATTTGAATATGGAAATTCCAGTAATGGGAACACTGCCTTTTTTCCACTGGACTGAAGATCCCTTGAGAGTGAGACTTGTGTTTTACTCATCTCTGCAATTTCCAAAGGTGCCCAGCATGGAGACTGACACAGAGTAGGGGCTCCACAGATGGCTGTTGGACCAAACAAAGTTATCACAGATGTCTGCTTCCTCAATGTATCCTGACAAACCCTGTCATTCATTCATTCATTCACTTTGTTTATCAAATGCTCTTTATATGCCAGGGACTGTGCCAGAAAGTAGGGATACTACGGAAGGAGTAAGACTGTCCTGGTCCGTGATTGCATGGAACTTAGATTCTTTTTTTTTTTTGAGATGGAGTCTCACTCTGTCGCCCAGGCTGGAGTACAGTGGCGCATTCTCGGCTCACCGCAAGGTGCGCCTCCTGGGTTCACGCCACTCTCCTGCCTCAGCCTCCCAAGTAGCTGGGACTATAGGCACCCGCCACCATGCCCGGCGAATTTTTTTTTTTGTATTTTTAGTAGAGATGGGGTTTCACCATGTTAGCCAGGATGGTCTCGATCTCCTGACCTCGTGATCCACCTGTCTCAGCCTCCCAAAGTGCTGGGATTACAGGCATGAGCCACCACGTCCGGCAGGAACTTACAATCTTTGCAGGGAAGATTAAAATCAATAGTCATACAAATAACCATATTGTTTTAATTATACTAAATAATCTAAAAGAGAGGTAGAGCATACTATGCAAGTAGATAAGAAATTAACTCTAGATGTGGTGTAGTGCAGGAATTTTAATCACACTAAAATAAAACTTCAACTCATTTGGCACAGATGATTTAGTAAGAGGGAAAGATGTAAAGCCCAGGAGTTCATTAGGTGGTGATAATACCACAATGTACAGAAGACCAATATAGGAAAAGTAAGTACCTTCCTCCTCTGGTTCTCTAGTGCTTACCAAAAGAAATGGAAACAAAAACTAACAAAAATGCAATCAATCCCACGTTACCAGAGAAGAAACATTCCTAACAATATAAAAAGACCAAGACCCAACCTCCATTTCCAGCAGATGGTAGAATACCCTGGCCAACCCACTAGGTGAAAACAATGAAAAAGGCAGAATTAAAAGCAAAAGCAAAATCACATTTTTAAAACGCATGGACAAACTTGCAAGAAAGTAAGAAATAATCAGAAACCAAAAACCAAATGAAAATAAGAACCCAGAGTTAAGTGGAGAACTGAAACTGGCTTTCATTTTGAGGGCGTTTACTAAACCAGGTTAACTTGAATGTGGATTTGCACATCCTCTTAGAACACAGGACACAGAGAACAAAGCCCAGAGTCCACGCAAGGTGGGAGTTTGACAGTTCACTCTATACCACCACCCACATACAATTGGGACTCCCGCCATCCTTACTATGAGTGAGAAATAAACCCCCCAATTCTGGCAAAGAGTAAATGGGATGGGAAGGAATCTCTCTTGAGAATTTGTTACTATGCCAGCTCTCGTACAGGTTTTTGGTCCATAATCAGAGTACCTGGGAGATCTGACAAACTTCAAACTGAAAATTTAATGTAAAGTGATTTTATTAGGCACATGGCAGAAGCAAATGCCAATTTTTACTGGAGGACCCCGCCTTTACCTAGCCCTCGAAGGATCCCCAGAGAAGTTTCCAAGAAATATGAGTTCATATACATATGCATATATGGGCAACTAATTTTTGACAAAGATGCAAAAGGAATTACTGGAGAAATGATAGTCTACTCAACCAATGATACCAGAACAACTGAATATCAGTAGAAAAACAAGAACTTTGATCCATACTTTATACCACTGTGGTAGGCCATTCTTGCATTGCTATAAAGAAATACCTGAGACTGGGTAATTTATAAAGAGAAGAGGTTTAATTGGCTCACGGTTCTGAAGGCTTTACAGGAAGCATGGTGCCAGCATCTGTTTGGCTTCTAGGGAGGCCTCAGGAAGCTTACAATCATGGTGGAAGGTGAAGTAGGAGCAGGCACATCACATGGAGAATGTAGGAGCAAGAGAAAATGGCTGGGAGGGGAGGTGCCACACAGTTTTAAACAACCAGATCTTGCAAGAACTCACTATCATGAAGACAGCACCAAGCCATGAGGGATCCACCTCCATGATCCAAACACCTCCCACCAAGCCCCACCTCCAGCACTGCAGATTACAGTTCAACATGAGATTTCAGTGGAGACAGATATCCAAACTATATCAACCACATACAAAAATTAACTCAAAATGGATCACAAATCTAAATGTAAAGTCTAAAATCATAAAACATCTAGGAGAAAACATAACGGAAAAAAAAAAAAACCTTGGGACTTATGGTTAGGCAAAGACATCTTAGATACAACACCAAAAGCATAATACATAAAAGAACAAATTGATCAATCAGACTGCATCAAAAGTTACAACTTCTGCTCTTCAAAGGACACTATTAAAAGAATAAAAGACAAGCCAGAGGCTGGGAAAAAAATACTGCAGAAACATATCTCTGATAAAATACTTGTATATAGAATATAAAGGACTCTCAAAATACAGTAATAAGAAACCAACAACCAAATTTTTTAAATGGTCAAAGGTATTAACAGACACGTAACAAAAAAAAGATGTACAGAGGGAAATAAGCATGCAAAAAGATGCTCAGTATCATTGTTCATTAGAGAAATACCAATTAAAACCACATTAAGATATCACCACATACATATTAGAAAGGCTAAAATTTAAAAGACTGATCATACTAAGTGTTGGTGAGGATGTGGGGAAACTGAAATTCTCATATACTGCTGCTGGGAATGTAAAATGGTGCCACCACAGTTAAATATACACACAATCCAGCCATTCTACTCCTGGGTATTTACCCAAGAGAAATAAAAGCATATGGCCACAGAAAGACTTGTACATGAATTTCACGGTAACTTTGTAATAGCACAAAACTAGAAACAACCCACATGTCCATCAACAGGTAAATGGAAAAGTAAACCATGGTATAACCACACAAAGGAATATTATTTCCCAATAAAAAGGGAACAAACTATTGATACATGCTACATGAATGAATCTCAAAATAATCATGGTCACTGAAAAAAGGAAGTTTTTTTTTTTTTTTTAAAGAGTACATACTGTATGATTCCATTTGTATAAAACTCTAGAAAATACAAACTAATCTATGGTGATAGAGGGCAGTGGTTGCCTGGGATTAGAGGAGGTGCAGGAGGGACAGGAGGGAGAGGTTACAAATGCAAAGGGACATGAGGAAATTCTAGGGGATGATGGATATAGTCATTTTCTTGAGGTGGTGATGTTTTCATGGGTGTATAGATATGTGAAAACTTACAAAATTGAACACTTTAAATGCGCAGTTTAATTTATGTCATTTATATGGCAGTAAAGCTATTTTTAAAAATCTACATTATGGTGAAAGTACAGAACACTGAAAACAGAGATAACATCTTAAAAGTAGCTGGATAAAAGACAGATGTCATTTAAAGCAATAATCATTAGATGATCCCTGACTTCTCAGCAGCTATAATGGAAACCAGAATGCAGTAGAATAATATATTGAATATACTGAGAGTAAACACTGTCAACTAGAATCATATACCCAGCAAGAACAGGAGAGAAATAAAGATATTCCCAAGCAAACATGGAGAGTTTGCTATCAAGAGCCCTTGCTGAAGGAAATTTAAAAGAATAAGCTTCAGGCAGAAGGAATGTGATTCCCCTTGGAAGGTCTGTAGAAAACAGTAATACTATAGTCTTAGGAAATTAAAAAATATAACTAAAATACATGACAACCATAGCATATATAGGTCAAAGTATGGTGATCAAAGCTGATATGCTAAGTTCCCTGCATTGGCTACAAAAAATTAATTAATTTTAGATTCAAGAATGCATGTTAAATTTTTTTTTCTTTTTTTATTACACTTTAAGTTTTACGGTACATGTGCACAACGCGCAGGTCTGTTACATATATATACATGTGCCATGTTGGTGTGCTGCACCCATTAACTCGTCATTTAACATTAGGTGTACCTCCTAATGCTATCCCTCCCCCGTTCCCCTACCCCACAACAGGCCCCGGTGTGTGATGTTCCCCTTCCTGTGTCCAAGTGTTCTCATTGTTCAATTCCTACCTATGAGTGAAAACAATGGCATGTTAAATTTCTTGGTTAACTATTCAAAGTAGAGAAATAATATGAAACTCTTTTAGCAGAAGAGAGGGAAAAAGTAAAATGAGAAAAAAATCCAAAGGAAAGAAAGGAGAGGAAAAGGAACATAAAAAGGTAAGACAAAAAGAAAATCCAAAAGAAGATGGCAGAACGAATCCTCCATTAAAATGTGAACTTTGGCTGGGCATAGTGGCTCACACCTGTAATCCTAACACTTTGGGAATCCGAGGTGGGAGGATCGCTTGAGCTCAGGAATTCAAGACCAGCCTGGGCAACACAGTGAGACCTCATCTCAACAAAAGATAAAAATAATAAAAAAAAAATTAGCCAAGTGTGGTGGCACATGCCTGTAGTCCCAGCTACTCAGGAGGCTGAGTTGGGAGGACTACTTGAGCCCAGGAGGTCGAGGCTGCAGTGAGCCATGATCATTCCACTGCACTCCAGCCTGGGCGACAGAGTGAGACCCTGCCTTTAAAAAAAAAAAAAAAAGGCCAGGCGCAGTGGCTCACGCCTGTAATCCCCAGCACTTTGGGAGGCCGAGGTGGGCGGATCACGAGGTCAGGAGATCGAGACGATTCTGGCTAACAGGGTGAAATCCCATCTCTACTAAAAATACAAAAAATTAGCCGGGCATGGTGGCGGGTGCCTGTAGTCCCAGCTACTTGGGAGGCTGAGGCAGGAGAATGGCGTGAACCCAAGAGGCGGAGCTTGTGGTGAGCCGAGATTGCGCCACTACACTCCAGCCTGGGTGACAGAGCAAGACTCTGTCTAAAAAAAAAACAAACAAAAAAACCCCAAAAAGGCCAGGTGTGGTGGCTCACGCCTGTAATGCCAGCACTTTGGGAGGCTGAGGTGGGTGGACTGCTTGAGGTCAGGAGTTCAGGACCAGCCTGGCCAAAATGGTGAAAGCCCATCTCTACTAAAAATACAAAAAATTAGCTAGGCATGGTGGTGCACACCTGTAGTCCTAGCTACCCAGGAGGCTGAGGCAGGAGAATTGCTTGAACCCGGGAAGTGGAGGTTGCAGTGAGCCGAGATCCTGCCACTGCACTCCAACCTGGGAGACAGAGCGAGACTCCATCTCAAAAAAAAAAAAAAAAAAAAGAAGTGAGCTTCTTGTAGACAGAGACTGTGTTCTGTTGTCCACTCTATCTTCAGTATCTACCACAATGTCTGGCACATATTAACATATTAGATACTCCATAAATATCAAACGACTGTTTATAGAATGAATAAATGTTTGGATGAATGAATGGTAAATGAATCTGGTTAGCTTAATGAATGAATAAATAAATGTACAAATAGTATAAAACTTCGTTTTAGCCAAAAGTTTCTGCCTTTTCCAGGAACCACCTCATTTATCAGAATTAGCCAACAAATTACAAGCTGGACAAATTGAGTTTCTCTCTTCTCCCTTGTTACGTCTGAGAGCAATGAAGTATGCAAAATACAGATGGACGAGGAAGAAGGAGGAAGCAAGAGACTGGGTCAAATTAGTCCCAGATTATAGAAGAATTGATAGAATAAGAATGATGAATGGGGAAGGTGGCTACTACTTTTGGATTATGTATTTATCCTTTCTTGTCCATTTCTGTGGCTAATGACCTAGCTGGGGGCCCCAACACTTACAGTGGGGACCACAAGATCCCCAGTGGTTCTCTGTACCTCCTCTACTTCCTTGTCCTTCTAGGACACACAACCTTCTATAATACTTCCCCTCCCCGCTGCTCAAATGCTTCAGTGGATCACTATTGCCTCTGGAATCAAATTCAAACTTCTAAGCCCAAATTTCAAGGACTTTTGAGAATAGATTTTAATCGCCTTTTCTCTCTGTTCCCCTTAAGGAAAATGAGGCTATAGTCAACAGATCCCAGGACCATTCCCACCTCTGCATCATTACTTATGCTGCTCCCTCCAATTGTTCTGCTGTTGTTGTTTAGTTTTTTAGTTTTTTTTTTTTTGAGACAGGGTCTTGCTCTGTCACCCAGGCTGGAGTGCAGTGACGCGATCTCAGCTCACTGCAACCTCCACCTCCTAGGATCTGGTGATCCTCCTGCCTCAGCCTCCTGAGTAGCTGGGATGACAGGCCTGCACCACCACGCCCAGTTAATCTGTGTATTTTTAGTAGAGATGAGGTTTCACCATGTTGGCCAGGCTGGTGTCAAATTCCTGACCTCAGGTGATCCACCCGCCTCAGCCTCCCACAGTGCTGGGATTACAGGTGTGAGCCACTGCACCCGGCCTGCTCCCTCCAATTGTTATTCCCTTTCTGTCATCTTTGTTGCCAAGGTTATGTACATCCTTCAAGGCCTAGCTCAAATGCTAACCCCTTCATGGTGCTTTCTGGCACAGAGCCAAAAATAAATGTTCACTTCTTGCTCTACAATGCTCTGTTTATAACTTGCTTATAGTTCCTTAATACAGTCTACCTTATACTAGAGAGGCAATTTAGCCCAAAGGTTAAGAATGGGGCCTTCAAAGTCAGACAGTATTGGGATTGAATCCAGGTCCCCCATGTCCTAGCTGTACGAACTGGGGAAGTGACTTAACTTCTCTAAGCCTGTTTCCACATCTGCCAAATTAGGACAATCTACCTCAGAGGGTTGTTCTGAGGATTATCAAGCCAATAAAGCAGATCACGCATGCAATAATGATTAGTATTAGAATGCATGCCTTATGCCTCTCTCTCCACAGATGAGGGCATCCTGAGAACAGTGTCCATGTCTGATTCTGTCTGTACCTTTCCTTCCATCTCTTCTAGCACCTAGTACGGTGCCCTACACAGTGTTTTTCTCAAATTATGCAAAATAATATCCAAACTCAGAGTTAATATGATAAATATTCATGTTGGTACCACATTCAGGTTCCACAGGATTCTTAAGGTTTACTACATTTGTTAAATTTCAATGTCTTACTTATCCCTGGAAACCCCATATGCTCTAGATTTTGCCAGATGATACTGATACCTTATTAGGAAAACAAAAAGGCAAGCCACAGATTGGGAGAATATATTCACAAAACATATATTAGACAAAAGACTTGTAGGCAGAATACATAAAACATTCTTAAAACTCAACAAGACAATCCAATTAAAAAATGGCAAAAGATTTTAACAGATACTTCACGAAAGACATAAAACGGCCAATAAACACATGAAGAGATGCTCTTCATGGCAGAATGTAAATTTCATGTGAGACATTAAGATGTCACTTCTTCACATCTACCAGAATGGCTAAAATTAAAGACTGACCATTCTAAGTGTTGGTGAGGATGCGGAGCAGCCAGACTCTTATACACTGATGGTGGGAATGCAACATGATACAGCCACTTTGGAAAACAATTTGGCAGTTTCTTAGAAAGATATATATATACCATACAATCCAGCCATTCCATTCCTAAGTATTTACCCAAGAAAAACAAAAACATATATATACACAAAGACTTGTATACAAATGTTTATAACAGCTTTATTTGTAATAACCCAAAGCTAGAAACAATCCAAATGTCCATCAACAGGTAAATGAATAAATGAATTAGTCTATCCATGTAATGGTCTACTACTCAGCAATAAAGAATGCACTGTTGATACACACAAGAACATGGATGAATGTCAAAAAGCATCATGCTGAGTAAAAAAAAAAAAACAGGCAAAAAGGAACACATACTATATTATTCCTTCAATACAAATTTCTAGAAAATGTAAACTCATCCAGAAAGACAAAAAGCAGGCAGGTGGTTATTAGGGGACACAGAGAGGAATGGGTAACAAAGGGGCACAAAGAACCTTTTGGAGGTGATAGAAAGGTTCATTCTCTTGACTGTGATGATGGCTTCACAGGTTTATATATATGTTAAAATTGATCAAGTTGCACACTTTTAAAATGTGCAGTTTATTGTAATTCAAATATACTTCAACTAAGCTTCACGGAAAAAAAAGTACCAATACTTAAAAAAAAAAAATCCTTTAAAAAACAAGCAGGCAGTCCACTGGCAAAGTAAGCAAGGCCTCAAGTTGGTCTGAAAGCCACTACTGTAAGCGCGGTGTCAGCATAGAGTGGCAGGAAGGCCAAGACGCAGGAAGCTAGGCAGACAGGCCTCAAGTCGCACTGCGGAGTGCTGTAAATGTGGCTTGAAGATGACTGGCTTTTTGAGGTTGCCTTCGTGGCAAAACTAATTTCTTCAGTACCCAAGTCCTGGCAGTCCAATACTTAGAGCCTGAGAGAGATGTCAGGTTGCATTCCTGTGGTTTTTTTTCTTTTCCTGTGTTCACTGTGAAAGTGATTCCTGGGTGCCTGTGAAGCCTTCACCCAAAAGCAGGCTTATAATGGTGAAATTTCAGGCATGGCTGGAGGCCTAAAGACACAGATCCTTGGGGAATAGGAGCGGCTGAGTTTTAGAATGGCTCCAGGCAGGAGCTCTGTGCAGGATGTGCAGACTCAGTAAGGCACAACTCAGGGGCACCCTAACCCCCCGAGCGGTGCAGGGAGGATACCCCTCACCCCAGAGCCCCTGGGAGGCAGAATTCCCTGCTCCAGTCATATAGGAAGTATGGGGCCTTCCCAGTGCTCCCTTCAGCAAATATTACTTTACGAGAAGAGCTAAAAAATGAAATGTCAGTGGAGCAGCCGAGGGACATAACTACCTATTCACCCACGTACCCTGATTCTAGCCCTTGTCTGTTATAACATTACCTTATAAGAGTGGGTCTATCTAGAAGTCCCTTAACCTCCCGGTGTCCTGACTTGCCCATCTGTTGAATAGGAGGAAAATCCCTACCTATTTCATTTATCTTACTTGTGAAGGACAAAAGTGCACATAACCCTGAGAATCCTGGAACAGAGGGGTCAAACTGGCAGGTCACAATCAAGACCCTGCAGGCACAGATGGCTTTATTTGGCCTGCATGATATTTAAAACTCAGGACAGTCCATATTTTTAAAAATCCACAAGTCTGTCTTTTCTTGAAAAATCAGAAGAAGGATCTGGCCTTGCTGGACCCACATTCCCAAGCAATTGGCGGGAGCTGAGTAATGACTGACTCATTCAGGTCACTGGCTTGGTCCTGTGGCCATTTGTGTTCAGCCCAGAGTCTGTCAGAAAGGTACCTGGACTTCTTCTAGTCCAGACCACTCCTCACCCAGGACATTCTGTGACAGCCCCATCAGATGGCTCCAGCTTTGAACATTTCTCTTGCTGTGGGAACTCCCTTTTAAGGATGCTTATTTGCAGGATTCCATTTGCTTGGAAGTTCTTTCACATATTCCAGCGGAAGGTCTGTCCTGGTAACTTCCACCCTCAGGTCCAGGTCTACTTTCCTTGCAAGCCTACCCACCCCTATTTCAGCACTTCTGGCATTTACAGCCACTGAGTTTCCTCCATGGAAACCTAAATGTGCAGTTTCTTCAGCCCTTCCCTTGAGACATAATTTCCTGATCCCTTGGTGTCCTGGCGCTTTGAACATGCTCCACTTTATCTGTGTCAAATGTGGGTCCTTCCTTCCCATTTTGTCCCAGTGAGCAGGTTGAATTAATTAGTAACTCATGTTCCTGCATGGTGGCTCTCTGGCGGGCTTCAAAGGGAGGCAGTGTCACTGAGTACTATAAGCAATACTAAATATGTTGTCAGTTTTAGTCTCAACATCCCAAATGATAAAAATAGATCTCATGGCATCAGACAGGATAATTCATCTTCTCTAAAAATCATTTCCAAAACAAAAATGAAACATCAGGGATTCCCATGTTTAAAAAATTATGTACGTCTTGGAGTGAAAGTAATTGTTAAAAAATAAGTAGCCCATACTTGGAGGCTAAGCACTTCCTATGGAAAGGAAATAAACAATATGTGAAGATTCGCCAGATCAGATCTGTTTAGGACAAAGGTTAAAACAAAGACAAAAATTCTCCTATGCCTACCATGGTTTTCTTGAAGGTCTACTTTGTGGGAGTGGGAAAAGCATTGGGTGTTCATGTCATCTCATAAATGAAATCTCTCTCCCTCTCTCTCTGTGGTGTGTGTGTGTGTGTGTGTGTGTGTGTGTGTGTGAGAGAGAGAGAGAGAGAGCGCGCGCGCGCGAGACAGCGTTTGAGATCTTACAGAAGTCACTTACTGTCTCTGGATCAGTTATCTGTTTTGTAAAACGTTGGGCTTGGACAAGATCACTGAGAGGTTCTCAAATTTGCATTATAATCACCTGGGCGTGCGCTTGTTAAACATGCAGATTCCCCGGCCCACCCATAGAAATGCTGAATCTGGAGGACTAAGGTGGCACCAGGAAGCCAAAGCCGTTGGCTGGGAGAGTGCCCAGGTGATTCTAGTATGTGCAGGTTTTTCAATCTGGTGGTAACAGCCCATGTCCATTCTTCCATCCATTATTTGGCATGCATTGTGTGGCAGGAGGTGTGCTAGACGCTGGAGGATAGAACAGTAAACTGGTCACACACGCACAGCCTGAAAGGAGCTCATGCATCTGTAGGGTAGGTGAGGGGAGGCCGCCAAGGACATGGATGACTGTCCTGGGATACGGTTAGGACCAAGACATCCATAAGCACAGGACACCACAGGAACCCACTCAGGCTGAGGAGGGCAGGGTGGTCAGGGAAGGCTTGCTGGGGGAGATGATGTCTCAGTAGACACCTGAAGCATGTGGAGGACCTGGCCAGGGAGGCCCAGACTGGCACATTAAGGCCTGGGGACCCAGGTAGAGCACATGTCGGGGAGTAGATGAGCTACATTGGGAGCCAAAGGCGAGCAGGTGGGAGAGCAGGGGACTACGACTACAGATGCGGTCAGAGGCTGGAGCAGCAGGGCCTGAGCAGCCACAGCAAGAAGCTGGATTTTATCCTAAAGTCTAGGGGAGCCGGGGGAGGGCTCTGGGCAGGGTAAGGACATGACCAGATGTGTTTTGGAAAGATCACTCTGGTTGCTGTGTGCAGAATACACTGCAGGGAAAAGGACACAGGAAAACAGAAGAAGAGGCTTCAATAAACAAAGACTCAGCACTAGAGGTGGCCAGTGTGGCGAACAGCACTGACTCTCGGGGAAAGCCAAGGCTTCTGTCTTCTTATCCCAGATCCCACAAGTATGATTACCTTTTCCTTGCTGGAGAAACTTGGGGCTTACAGAACAGGAACTTCTTCCCATCTACACCCTCTCCCCCCAATTCTGTCTGGGCTGCTTGCTTCTCAGACTCAGAAAGGAAAATGGAAGCTGCCAGGTGGTTTTAACGTATTAACAAAAAGCAAGAAGGTTCTAGAAATGGCTCAGAAGAGAAACACCGCTCATGCTTACCCTTTGGGAATATAAATACCACCTTAATAATAACTTACTTGTGGTTAGCACTCTACATTTTACAACACTTTGATCGCCATACCTTTTTGAAGATTCTCATTATGCCTGTGAAATGAATATTCCCATTCTAGAGAAGAGGAAACCAAGGCCCAGAGAGCTTGAGCGACTGGTACAAGGTCACAGGGAGAGCTGGAAACAGCACAGAGGCTGGAATTCATTCCACGGTTCTTTACTGCCATTGATCCCCGAGCCCATGGGACTACAATTAATTAAAATGTCTCTCCTCAGCACTGGAGACAGCGAACTGGAGAATTCAATGAGAATCTCTGCCCAGTGTGGAAGTGTTTCATCTTGAAGTCCTGGGAGGGCTTTTAAAATGAGAGAGGGACCTATGAGGTGGGGAGGGAGGAGGTGCCCCAGGCTTGTTAGAAAATGTCATCCCCACCTGAAAATGCCCACTCCACGAAGGCAGAGGCTGTGCATCTGAGCCCTCTCTGCTCTTGGGAGGTGGGAATAATCCTGGTCTCAGTCGAACAGGAGTGCCCAGGCTGGGGTGGGGAAGCGAGCTGGCAGGAGAAATAGAAGGAAGAAACCACATGGAATGATTCCCTTTCTTCTATCCCTACCCCAACATTTTTATTCAGGTCCAATCAGGGAGTTAAACTGTACAATTTATTTATAGAAAGTACAACGGTCTCTCCAAACACCAAAAAATTAATAGCTATTTTTGAGCTCTTACAATGTGCAAGGCACAAGCCCTCTCCATACAGTCGCCCAATTAATCTTTAGCATAAGTCTAGGCATCATCCTGAAGGTCCACATGGCTGTTACAAATGACAGAACCAAGATTCAACCCAGGCCTTCCTGACTGCAGGGCCTGCGCTGACCTGCTTGAGAGGGCAGGGGCCCCTCACCACACTTGTTTTGGTGACAGGGGTGTGGACGGGAAGAGGGATGCATCCGGCTCTGTGCATGTGGGAACTTTGATTTTAATTCATTTGGGAGGCACGCTGGAACTCTCTCCATCTCTTCCACTACCTGCTTTCTTGAGACGAGACAGGGACGCGGTACTAAAGAGTGAAAGAGCTCAGATAACAGCCCCACAGAGAAGCGGCAGCAGAACCTCCAATTCCCACAGCACTCAAGTGCCCCCAACCACCCTCTCACTGTCTCCCTTGCCCCTCACAACAAACCCTGTAAGGCAGGAAGGGAGATGTAAAATTCCCATTTTCCACAAGAGGAGCGTGATCTGCCAGGGGTCATGGAACACACAGATCCTGGAGCTCCATGGGCATCTCTCAGAGGGCGAACAAGGCTTTAGGCGGAAGCCACTGTAGAGCACAAAAATTGGGAAGGGTGGGAGTAGTGTCAGAGAGGTCTACCCAGACAGACGGAGAGGGTGGAAAAGAGATCTAGTGAAAGGAGGAGGAAGGAAGTGGGGGCTGCCTGACCTCAGAGGTTGAGGGATGATCTAATTTATCATCCAAGGCTTTCGATAACTGCTGGAGTGATTTTTATGGGCAAATTGCTCAACAAATCTCTAAGCACATAGGAAACAATTGAACAGGAGGTAAAAGGTAACAACGGTCTTATAATTAAAGCAGTACTTCCCAGTGTTGGGCAGAGGGAAGCATTTCTCACACTGGAGGATAGGAGAGGAGACACAATCTACAAAAGAAAAAGCTGCCAGGGTCTACTCACAAGTAAAAAGCAATTGCTGAGATGTGAACATGACAATATAAAGGTTGTTGCCAGTAAGTAGGCCTTCTTGTGCAAATATGATCTTGTTATATAGTCCACCTGGAGTACAATTTAATAAATAAACAATGATGGACTAGAAGGAATTCCCAAACAACTGAGGAATGCCAGTTTCATGTTCTCTGAGAAGCTGGTAGGTTTTCAGTGAGTGAAGTCTTTCAATTGGTAAGACTTGGAGGTACATTTTATGATTACAAATTTCTAATTTTCAAATTAATAACATTTATTTACTGAAAATTAACCAATGAGGACAATGAGGTTGTTCTGATGAACACAAATAATCTGAACTCAGGAATTGGAGACAACAGCTTGCAGCTTACATCTGCCTCAAAGTATAGTTTTCTGTTTGGTTTTAGTTGCCCAATGCTAAAAAAAATCTTTTTAATTTAATGGAGAGTTGATGCATTTGATGAATAAGTAGATACATATTTTAAAAAACACAGCCTGCCCTATAATCTCAGGATTATCTTCAATTAAACAGATGTTAAAAGAAAAAGCTGGTGACCTTCAACATGTAAAAATGCAGTATATAACACATAGCAGTATTTTTTAAAAATAATATTATTATTACAACTTTAAAAAGAGCTAACAATTTGAAACAATGTAAACACTGAAGCATCCATGTGAACTTCCAGAGACAGTTTGTAAAGTGCTGGCTAGGATGATCTCCAAGATCCTCCTGACCCTGGTCTCTGCCTCCTCCCTCACCATAACATCTTGAACAGAAAGCAGTGAAAACATCAGTGGCAGAAGCTGGCATGAAACAAACAGGTTTCCCCTCCACTTCAGAGGGGAAAGAGAGGAGGGAAGAAGAGAAGGTAACAATTACTGCCACAAACTCTACCTTTTCAGATAAATCTTTATATACCTAAAGCTAGATAAACCACCAGCTAAAAAACAGAAAGGTATGCAGATGCTCAGAGCTAAGAGAGCCCTGCCAAGTCCTCCTTCTGCCCCAGGGCTGAAGCCTTACCCCTAATAACTCAGTAGCTTCTGCTACAGAGAACACCAGATCCCCTTGAACAAGTAGTTCAAACACTTTGGAGACTGGCTAACATACCTGCAGCAGCGATGCATACAGATGGCAGATCTTCACAATGCATGCTGTGGCATGTTTATTCATTTTTAACCATGACAGTATTCTTTTGCTGTCTATCTTCAGGAGAAGGAAAATCACTGTTATATCTTAGGTCTAGAAGAACTAAAAGGCAAGGATAATTAGGAAAAAGAAGAAAAGACAGAGGTGGTGACCTCCACATCCCTGGAGCTATTCAAGCCAATACCTAGATAACACCTTTTTTGTTTTGTTTTGTTTTTTGTTTTTTGAGACGGAGTCTTGCTCTGTTGCCCAGGCTGGAGAGTGCAGTGGCGCGATCTCGGCTCACTGCAAGCTCCACCTCCCGGGTTCACGCCATTCTCCTTCCTCAGCCTCCCAAGTACTGGGACTACAGGTGCTCACCACCACGCCCGGCTAATTTTTTGTATTTTTTAGTAGAGACGGGGTTTCACTGTGTTAGCTAGGATGGTCTCAATCTCTTGACTTCGTGATCTGCCCGCCTCAGCCTCCCAAAGTGCTGGGATTACAGGCATGAGCCACTGCACCCAGCCTAGATAACACCTTTGAAGGCAACTGTAGAGAGGACTTCTCTCCAGGGTGACACGTCGTACTGAATGATTCCTAAGGTTCCCTTCCAACTTAAACTCTGTTTCTAAAAATAAAGGCAACCCTTTTAAAATTAATTTTTAAGAATCACACAAGTTATACATAAATGCAGTCATATCTCAGTACCAACAATAGTATAATGGAATTTACAAAGCATGTTTCCCATGGGTATTTTCTCAGTTAATCATTGCCACAGCCCTGCAACATAGCCATTACTGTTATTATCCCCATTTCAGAAGTGGGGCAGGGGCTCTGAGTTTAAGTAATTGCTCTGAGGTTAGGCAGTTGGAAAGCAGTAATTGCTGACAGCTCTAGGTTTCCCTCTGACATTTTCCTCCTCCTCTTCCCTTATCTTCTCCCCTTTTTGTCTTCTGAAAAGTACAGTTTCATAATGAGAAAATGGAGGAGAGAAACAGAATGAGCCTCCTGTACAGGTAGCTGACTGAATCCCTTCCCGTCACTTTGTACCACAAGATGATTCAGGGAAGACTTACTCATAACCTCGGTGTGTAATGAATATACTGAGTTGTGCAATAATTTTAAAAAAAATGGTTCATGCATATCTGAACCAATTTTGAAAAGAAAAAAATTAGTCCCTTTTTTAAGTTTAAAAAAGGAAGCATTTTAGTCTAAAGTGAGGAAATGAAAGGGAGGAGGTTTGGGGTTTTTTTTCTCCTTTTTCCAAAATAGGCTCTATCATTCCCACTGGTGATGAGTGCTCGCTGCTTCTGAGATCACAATGAAACATGAGGCTGAATTCCACAATGAACCGGCAGAGCAGACAAATGCCAATTCATTAAAGATGGAAAAAAGATTAATTCTAAAAGATAAGTCCCTCTGGTTGGTTATCAGGTTTGAATTTTCAATAGGAGAACCACCTGGTTTTTTATTTTGGAGGCTGATTTTTTTTGTGCTTGATTTTTGGAGGCTGTTTTGGTCCTCAGAATTCAGATCAAAACCAATTTTTCTCAAAAATGTTTTACCAAAGAAGGTGTGGGTGGAAGTGGTTAGGGAGGAGTGATTCCCATCAAAAAGGCTTTCAGTATTCCAGTTGCTTGAAGAAGCCACATTTCTCAAATAACTGGAAGGAAACGAAGACTCCTAAAACCTTGCACTAGAGTTGAACAGTTTCTACAATATACCCTCTCAATCCTCTTACTGATGGAGAACTCTGGAGGGGAGAAGTTGCCAAGTCCTTCTTGCAAAAGAGACCCTTGGGGCCCAGAAAGATTTAGTAATTGGCTCTAGCATACACAATACAGGCTGTGCACATGGTACGTGCCTGTAATCCTAACACTTTGGGAGGCCAGGACAGGAGGATCACTTGAGGCCAGGAGTCTTGAGACCAGCCTGGGCAACATAGGAAGATCCCTGTCGCTACAAAAAGTACAAAAACTAGCCAGCATGGTGGCACCTGCCTATGGTCCCAGCAACTGGGGGTGTTGAAGCAGGAAGATCACTTGAGCCCAAGAGTTTGAGGGTGCAGTGAGCTATGATCACTGCACTTCAGTCTGGGCCACACAGTAAGGAAAAAAAAAATAACCCCACGGCATAGACTTGTATCCTGAATGACTGATATCCTGTGATATCCTGATTTATATCCAAGCCAGTGTCCCCTGCCCCTCAAGAGGGAAAGCACTTCCAAAGAAAGATGTCAACTCAAGTTCAGCTTCCTGAAACCCAGCTTAGCCACTATGTGTGCCTATACAGAGAAGGGAATGGCCAGGCATCCCTCAAAGCATTGATATCCTCATGGACATAAAACAGAGAGAAACTGGGAATGGCCAGAATGTGTCATTTAAGACCTGTGGGAATGTTCAGCCTGGAGAGGTTGTTTTTCCTTTCAAATTCTTAATCCCTACAAATGAAGAGTGGTAGCTGTAGTTACCACTCACTTCTCTCATCTCAACTCTTTATAACAAACCAATGCAAAGAACTCAAGGAGAGCACAGCTGTGTTTGACTGTGAGCTGATAATAGTAGCAATAGCACCTAATGCTCATCACATGCCAGGCACTGTGCTGAGAACATTAAATAGTTTTATATGCATATTACAGATTAGGAAACTGAGGCACAGAGAGGTTAAAGTCACCTGCTCAAAGCTCTAAAGTAGAAGCGTTGAAATTTAAACCCACAGGTCTGACTCTGGAGCCTGTGATCTTTTTTTTTTTTTTTTTTTGAGATGGAATCTCACTCTGTCGCCCAGGCTGGAGAGCAGTGGCGCGATCTCCGCTCACTGCAAGCTCCGCCTCCCGGGTTCACACCATTCCCCTGCCTTAGCCTCCCGAGTAGCTGGGCCTACAGGCGCCCGCCACCACGCCTGGCTAATTTTTTGTATTTTTAGTAGAGACGGGGCTTCACCCTGTTAGCCAGGATGGTCTCAACCTCCTGACCTTCTGATCCACCCACCTCGGCCTCCCAAAGTGCTGGGATTACAGGCGTGAGCCACCATGCCCGGCCTGGAGCCTGTGATCTTAACCACTCCGCCACTTACAAGCTGTGCCATCGTGCTTAAGTTACTTAATTTTTTCTAAGCCTTATGTTTGTAATCTGTGAATTAATCTCTGTTGTTAAGACAAACAGAGAAATCAGATGAAAATGTGAAATGGGGATGACAGCAACTCCACAAGGTAGTTCAAAGCATTAAATGAAGTAACATAAGTGAAGTATTAATATTTAGCATCAGTATGGTCCCACTGCACAATTCCAAGGATGTTATTTATATACATAGATGTGCTACAAGGCAGTCCTGCCTGGCGTAATGCCTGTCATGGTAGAAATGTTCAAATGCTATCATTATTATTCATTACCATTGTATGACAACATTAATAATCAGGGTTAAGAACCAAGGGGAAAGCTACTCATCCATGAAGGCAGTGTCAGTTCCTTCCAAGAGCTCTCCTTTGCTACCATCTATTCTGATTTCTGCTTCCTCAGAACCCTGTCAAGCCATCTCTCATGGGACATCTTGGTTTTTATGAGCAATTTCAGAGCATGTCTTACTTCCTTAAACAGATGATGTAAACTTCTGGAGGGCAGACACTGGCCTTCCAGAAGCAAAAGGCTTTCAGGAACTATGGTGATTTAAAATGTCCATAACTTCTTCCACATTCCTCCCTCCAAGAAGTGGAGTTGAATTCTTTTTTTGCACATAGGCTGAACTTCATGACTCACTTCTAATAGGATAAAACGTCCATGATGATATATAACTTTGGAGACTAGGTCCTAGAAGGACTGTGGCTTCCTGCTTGCTCTCTCCCCATCTCTTGGATGGTGTGCTCTGGGGAAAGTGAGCTGCCATGCTTCAAGGACACTCAAGCTTACTCATGAAGAGGTCTTATGTTGAGGAACTGCGGTCTCCTTCCGGCTGCCAAGGGAGTGAGCCATCTTGGAAGTAGATTAACCGGCTCCAGTTGAGACTTCAGATGCCTGCAGGACTAGCCAACATCTTGATAGCAACCTCATGAGAGACACTGTACCACCACCACCCAGCTAAGCCCAAATTCCTGACCCACGGAAACTTTAAGATAACAAATGTTTGTTGTGTTATGCTACCACATTTTGTTATGCAGCACTATATAACCAAAACGGGAAATGCATGGTGAGTTTAACAGCAAGCAGACAACAGGAAAGTCACAGTTTCACAGCAGAAGGAGTAACCTGCATACATGGATGAGATTTTCCCTATTGTTAAGACAAAAGAGAAATCAGATGGAAGACCTGAGACACACTGGCTTCATGCAATCAGACTTTTGCTCAAAAATCACCAAGGGAAAAAGAGAGGGGAAAGTGTAGATGAAGGTTGACTGAACAGTTCAATACTGCACTCCCTCCAGAGAGTCCATAGTGGGGGCTCCAGCTCCATCCCCTGCTCTTCCCTCCCCAGCCCCAGGGCCACCCTCCAACCACACAGCCCACCTGCAAGTTCCCCAAAGGGACCAAGCCCTTTCCTGCCCTCCTGCCTTTGTACCTGAGGGGTCCTCCTCCTCCTGGCATCCCTTTCCTCATTTATTCATTTTTATTCATTTTTTAAAAAACTTTTTATTGTAAAATAATTTCAAACTAATAGGAAAGATGCAAGGCTGGTACAGAGGGTCCTGTATATCCTTTATCCACATTGGCTGTTATCATTCTCCACATCTGTTTTATCATTCTCTCTCCCTCTCCCCCATCTACCTGTATCTACATTTTTTTTTCTAAGCCATTTGTGAGAAAGTTGAAGACATGATAAGCCTTTATTCCTAAATTCTTCAGTGTGCATTTTCTAAGAATACCGACAACAAAATCAAGAAACTTCACACTGATACAATACTATTATCTAATCTACAGTTCATATTCAAATTTTGCCAGTTGTTCCAATAATGTCCTTTATGTCTAATTTATTTTTTTCTGGTTCAGGATCTAATCTAAGATGGTTTATTCCTTTTTTCACTCATCAGATATGTCACATGCCAGGCACTGCGTAGAGCACTGGGAATAAAATAGTGGGGGGGGGGGGGGTGGAAAACAGATACAGCCACTGTCCTATAACACTTACAGTTTAATAGAGAGACATGTTAATCAAATAATCACACTTATTGTAAGTCTGTATAATCACAAACTAACACACATGCTTTAATGCCTGAGTGGGCTGAGGGTTGGGGTAGAAGGGGGTCAGAAAGTTCTCTTGGAATAGGGACACCTGAGCTGCCATTAGAAGGGTGAGGCAGGATTAGCCAAGCAAAACTCTGTGTGTGTGTGTGTGTGTGTGTGTATGCATGTGTGTGTGCATGCAAGTGCATGTGTGTCTGTGTGCATGTGCTTGTGTGCACAGTAGGTAACTGGAAGAGTGCTCCATGTAATGAGAGTGACATGTGCCAAGGCTCTGTTGCAGAAGGACACATGGCTTGTTGGAGGTCAGAGTCGTTGGAGGGCAGAGGTGGATGAGGGCACAGTGGGTAGGGGGCCAGGGGTGGAGTTTAGCCTTTATCCTGGAACAGGAAGCCACTTAGGCTTTCCCAGTGGCATAATTTACATTTCCAAAAGGTAACTCTGACTGCTGCATGGAGAGAGGAAATGAAAATGATGCAGGTCAACCATCCCTTAGCCTCAATTCCAAAGTCCAAACAGGCTTTTTAAATAACTTAAAAAAAAAACTCATTTAGTGACAAAGTCTGACTTGAATAGACATGAGGCTATTTATAGTCTTGATTTATTCTCTCACTGTGAATACATTTTTGCTGCAGAAAAAAAATGTGTTTGATTATGGGGAGCACTGTAAACCCCACTAGAGCTATTACATAATAATACATGCACTTTACTAACATTCCTAAATCAGAAAGACTCTTCTGCCAGTGTTAGAGACTGACTGTTACATGCCCCCAAAACTCCTATGTCGAAATCCTAATGCCCAAGGTGACGGTATTACAAGATGGGGCCTTTGGAAGGTAATTAGGTCATGAAGGTGGAGCCATCGTGAATGGGATTAGTGCCCTTGTAAGTAGAGACATGAGTGCTTGCTCTCTTTCTGCTCTCTGCCACATGAGGACACAGCAGGAAAGTCGCTGTCTATAAACCAGGAAGAGAGCCCTCGGCAAGAACCCGACCATGGTGGCACCCTGATCTTCGATTTCCAGCCTCCAGAACTGTGAGCAATAAATGTTTCTTGTTTAAGCCACACAGTCCATAGTATTCTGTTGCAGCAGCCCAAACTCACTGAGACAGTCAGTTATTAATTTATTGCCTCTCAGCTCTAAACCCACCTTCACTGCCTGCTATGCAAAAATGGTTCTGGGCCCTTAAACATGTTTCCCTTGCCAGCTAACATGATGTTAACAGTGGTTAGTAGAAGATGCTGGAGAGACACTGCAGAAGGAAAGGCTTTTTTCACCCTGGTTCTGGTGTGTTCAGTAGGCAGGCAGCATGGGTGGCGTCTCTGGCACTAGCCTCCTGCAGCATGCATGGCCTCTCCATGTCTAGCTCCTGCAGTACACGTAGCTTCTCCATTGCCTAGCTCCTGCGATGTGCAGCAATCACCGGCATCCAGCGACCAATAGCTTCTCCCAGCACCCATTCCCTTGGGTGGTTTTGTAGCAGAATGTCTTCCATGAGATACCTCACCATGTGTTTCTTCCTCCAGCACCCTAGCAGGCAGATTTCCTGTGAACTTTGCTGGGGTGGCACTCTAGTGAATCTCTACCACTCAGTAAGCATAGCTGTGCCCTCTCCAACAAAGTCAGGATCTCAGCCTACAGGGGCCTCTTCCTTGGGTGCTGTTATCTCAACACTGGGGGTAGGAGCTGTTCCTCTATCTGCCATTCCTATATTCTTTAGAGTGCTTTTCACTTCTTAATAGCCAATTTTCATTACTCTAATCTCCTGTTACAGTAAATAATTCTTTATATTAAACTTCCTGTGTTCAAATCACTGTGTGGTTTCTCTGTCCTGACTGAACCTTGACTAATAATTCTAAATGCTAAAATATGCCTAATACACAGGGTTTGGGCTAAGAGATTCCAGACCTGTAATCCTAAGGGTATCTATGTACCACTTTTTAAATGCCGGGCACTATTCCAAGTGTTTTGTGTATGTGAATTCCTTTAATCCTGATAACTAACTTGTGAAGTAGGTACTATCATCAGGCTCATTTTAAAATGTAAGAAATGAGAGAGAGAAAATAAAAGATTAAGGAAATTTCTCAAAGTCACACAGCTAGTAAAGGGCAGAGCTGGGATTCAATCCTAGGCAAATCCATGGCTTTATAAGCCTGAGGTGAGTGGGAGGGGCAGGTAGAGGTGGCGGCTGGGAAGCCAGCGTGAAGGCTAACGTGAATCCTTCACTGTGCTCTCAGGCCTGTGCTCACTCCACCTATGGCATGCATCCCACTGCCCTGGGATTATCTGTCTAATGGGCCACCTGGTCCTCAAGGGCCGAGACCATGTCCTTTTCTCTTAGAATGTCAAGTGCTTAGCAGAGAACCAGCCTGGGGCATGTGCAGTGTTCAGTCAAAAACTGCTGGATAAATGACATATTGAATGAAGAACTGCAGACCTAAATGCCAGCTACACAGCAGGCTGAGCCTTCCAGGTCAGGTCCTGTGCCTGGAGTGCCCTGGCCCCTCGAGAGCTGTCCTGGGAGCACCTCTGCCTTGTCTGGTCTGGTTGCAAACATCTGACAGTGGTTGACAACATGGCCTCCCGATCTCTTTCAACTATTGAACTCCAGGACCCATACGAAAGCAAATCTGGTCGCCCAACTTCTCTGCCCAACACCCTTCACGCTCCTGGGAACTGAGGATGGAGTGTAGCTCATGACCAGGCCCTAACTGTGTTTTAGCCTCTCCCAGCCCCACTCCTGGGGCCAGGAATAATGAGCTTAGGAGACCCTGCACACCCTATGCTGTTTTCCCAACTCTGGACTTTTGACTGTGCTATCTCCTCTACCTGGAATCCCTTCACTACCCACCCCCTGCCCAGCCATTTCCCTGTCTGGCTAAACCATCCCACTCCCCGTAAAAGACTTAGGTCAGGATTCCCTCCTTCAGGGAGCCTTTTCTGCTTACCCGCCCTGCCCGTCCGGGTCCACTGGCTCTCCTGTGTGCTCACATAGAACCCTGTACCTACAGCTACCAAGAAAGATCTCACTGTACTCTGACTTGACCTGTTTAGTATGTGGAGCCCAGAGAAGTGGTTAAGGCCCAGGACTCTGTAGGCCAGTCACAGCCCTACCAGTGACCAGCTGTGTGACCTTGAGTGAAACATTTCATCTCCCTGATGAACCTGCAACCTCCCTGCAACCAGACCAGATAAGGCAGAGGTGCTCCCAGGACAGCTCTTGAGGGGCCAGGGCACTCCAGGCACAGGACCTGACCTGGAAGGCTCAGCCTGCTGTGTAGCTGGCATTTAGGTCTGCAGTTCTTCTTCCTTCAATATGTCATTTATCCAGTAGTTTTTGAATGCATATTGCGCATGCCCCAGGCTGGTTCTGCCTTCATCCATAAAATGGGGATAATTAGAGTGAGTATGTTATTGGGTTGCTGTGAGGATCAAAGATGATAATGTATGCAAAGTGCTTAACACTGTGCCTGGCAAAAACAGTCTGCAACAGTAGTAATGGATTCCTTAAGCTCAAAGGCTGCACGTTACACATCTTGGTGGCCTCAGAACCTAGCATAGCATCTGGACCACAGAAAGGCACAGTGGATGAATGAATCTCTCCACCCCAATAGCCTCCAAACTGCTCTCCCTGCCTCCTGTGGCTCCTGCGTTGCCGTAGTTACCTTTCTGAGGCCTAGCCCTGATCAAGTCATCCTCTGCTCAAAAACTATCCATGGCTTCCTTGCCTCCTGCAGGCCAGCCTCCCTGGCCTAGCAATCAGGGACCCTGTGACCTGGCCCTCACCCACTTTTCCAGCTACTCTCTAACAGACACGTGAAGTTTCAGTGACTCTGCCTTTTGCTGTTCTTGAAAGAGGCTCCCCACTTCCTGCCATCTGAGAGACCCCAATCCCACCATGTACACTTTGCTAAAGTTTTAACCTTCTTCAGGACCATCTTAAAAATCAGCACCTTTCAGAAGTCCTTCCTGATTACAACTAGGGTGCTGCTCTCTTCCTCTTGGCTTCCCGCAGCACTGGCTGATCTCCTCTTGCAACACTCGTCATGCTCTGCCTGACGCACTGCATCCCCGTGAACTTGTCTGCGTCCCTTTTTAGACTAGGAGCTCTCTCAAGGCAGCGGCTGTTTTTTGTATCTATCACATAGTAATCCCCCAAATCAATTTAGTGGGGACCCAGTACAAAAATAGATTGTTGAGCTCAGAACAAAAGGATAATACAGTTAAGTGAAAGGCAGTATGTACCATGTGTTTACTCACTGGGATTCAAGGCTAATGGCTCAGGTTTTTTTTTTAACAGGTTGATCTCTTAATAAGCAGAGTGGCTTTAGTTAAAGAATATATACGTGCAGTGTAATATGCTAATCCTCCACAGAAAGAGAGGATCTTTTCCATGAATTAAAAAGAAATGTAAGTAGCTAGAAGAGATTAAGACAATTATCCCTGCCTTTGCAAAGGTGTTTTATCTATCTGCCTACAAATATAACATACAGACACACTCATACACACACACACAACACAATCTGATGAGAAAATGGAAAATGGTCCATGTATTAGTTCCCAAGGGCTACCATAACAAAGTACCATAAAGTGTGTGGCTTTGAACAACAGAAATTTATTGCGTCACAGTTCTGGAGGCTTGAAATTCAAAATCAAGGTACTGGCAGGGCTATCCTATCTCCAAAGCCTCTAGGGGAGATGCTTCCTTCCTCCTCTTCCAGCTTCTGGTAGCCCCAGGTGTACCCTGGCTTAGGGCAGCATCACTCCAGTCTCTGTCTACAGCTTTTCACAGCCGTCTTCCCTCTCTGTCTCTGCATCTCTTCTCCTCTTCTTATAAGGATATCAGTCAGTCACAGAGGATTAAGGGCCCACCCTATTCCAGCATGACATCATCTTGATTGGTTACACAAACCTATTTCCAAATTAGGTCATATTCTGAGGTGCCGTGAGTAAGGACTTTGCCGTATCTTTTTGAGAGACATGATTCAACCCACGAGCCCATTTACCCACTTACTGGGAGCTGCAGTCCTTGGGAAAGCCTGGGGCATGACCAGCAGCCCTCTTCCTTAAGACGCTCCCTCTAGACTGCAGAGATGCTCCTCACAAAACAAGTAAGCAGGGGTCCACCCTTTTATTTTCCTCCTAAGAACCAGGGGGAAAATATAATCCCAGACAAGCTACTTACTTCATATTCTAAAGACTGTCTGGAGGGAGAGAACCAAATGGATCCTCATCCAGAGATACCACCAATGAAGCCACATGGACTGAGGACAGGAGCTGCTTCTGATTAAAAGATCTCAAGAGAAACGGTGTCCTTTGACTGTTGCCTTAGGGAGCTAACACTTTTGAGGCCTTCTGATCTCAACAGGGGAGAAGGAAGTCTGTCTCTTCCCCCACTATGAGAACACAGCCCCTTAGGGTGAAAGTGTGCAATTTCCCACAACACCAAGACCAGAGTGGTGTCCAAATGAAACACGGAGGAGTGGTGAGAAGAAACATGGAGAAGTCAGAGTCCTATCTGTAGGGTATCTGGGAACACAGGTATGCATGCATTCATTCATTAATTCAACAAATATTCTTGAGCACCTGCCATGTGCCAGCACTATAAGGTACAGCAGTAAATAAGACACACAAGGTCCCTACCCTCATGGTGTTTAGTATCTACTGGAGCAGAGAAATAAACAAGTAAATAAATAAGCAAGGTGACTCCAGACAGTGCTAAGTTGCTATGTAGACATTTCACAGTTGATCAAGTCACAGAGTGGGTAGGAAAGAGGTACTTCAGATGGTATGTTCATGGAAGCCCTCTCTGAGGAGGTGACTTTGGAGCCAAGACCTAAAAGATGAGGAGGAACCAGTCCTGCTATAATCTTGGGGAACAGTATTACAGGCAGGACCACATGCAAAGGTCCTGCAGAAGGACCATGCTGGATGTGTAAGAAGGCTAATGCAGCTGCTGTGCTGTGACTGAGAGGAGGAGACACAGTGAGCCAGAGGGTAAGCAGGGCCAGACGAGACAGGGGTCTGTGCTGTGTTTCAGTGCAGCAGTGGAAGCCACTGAAGAGTTTTAGGAAAGAGGCAGAAACCTCTGATTTACCCTTGCAAATGTGTACTTGGGCTGTGCATAAAGAATGGACTATGATTTCAGGGTGGAGGTAGGAGAGGAGCCAGGAGGCTGTGGCAGGAATGGAGGTGAGATGTGACGGGCTGGTGGGAAGCGGGAAGAAAATAGGTGGATTTGGAATCTGTTTCAGAGATGCAGTCAGATCCAGCAGAGAATTCAGGGCCTCACAGAGTATCAAAAGCTGGAGGGATCCTTAGAACTTGTCCTCCCAATTAACACAGCTTACATAGGAGAGGACGGAGGCACTGCTGAGTCAGGGACCCAACTAGGGTCACAAAGCAACTCAAGGTGGCTCCTACCTCAAAACCCAGGGCTCTTTCATCATGAAAAGACTAGAAAGGGGTCAGCAAACCATGGCCTGGCAATCCAGCTTGCTGACTGCTTTTGCAAATAAAGCTTTATTGGAACACAGCACTCTCATTGGTTTATGTAGTGTCTATGGCCACCCTCACGCTACAAAGACAGATTGAGTAGTTGTGGCAGAGACTGTATGGCCTGTAAAAACCTAGAATATTCTCTGGACTAAAAGATCACATAAAACACAGTGGTCAAGTTTGGGAATGGAACTTTTCGAAAGAGGAGGAAGCCCAGGCTCACAGGAGAGAGCTCTGGGATCTCTTCTTCCCAGCTGGAGCCTCATCCAAGGGGGTGTCCTGCTAGGAAGCCTCCTTCAACAATACATTCCTCCACCTAGGGACATGGCAATACATGGCACTATAACATTCACGCCACCACAGTGGTACAAATTAAGTTTTGTAGGCATTTCCAAGAGACAGACTAATTCTAACTGGAAAGATCAGGGAAGGCTTTCTGGGAAGAAAAAGATTTCAGAGGTGCCTCAAGGGATGGGTAGAGGGTACTCAAGAAATTCTTAGGTCACCCCTGAGCCATGGCAGACTACCTAGGACTCTGCTGAGCTAAAAGGAGGTGAGTTCCCCATCACTGGGGGTGTTCAAGTCAAAGATGGTAACCATTTGGCAGGGATAAGGTTGAGGGAGACTGGATATGATAAAAGATACAATTCCTTGAAATTGTGGATTCCACTGTGGTAGGCTTATGGCTTCTTTAGTGTCATTTCTCATCATATTTGCTAAGAGAGAGACACACATCACAGAGACTATGGGGGTTGCGGGGGGAGGTGGAAGGAGAGACAGAGAAACACACACAGACAGAGAGGGAAGAGGCCTGAGAATAGGAGACAGGTGAAAGAGTCATACACCCAAAGTGAAAGAGAGTCCATACAAGTCACAGAGGGAGGAAACTCACACCGGGGCTTCCCCTCGCCCTTAACTGCTACAGAGAACAAAAGAAAGCAAAAGCCTGACAATTAGAGTTAAAACTAATCAAATGTCCCTTTAATACCTCTGGCTTGGCACTTGGCAGCCTTCTTAACGTGTCCCATTGTTCCCTGGCAGGGCTTGGATGGCAGGAGCCCTCAGCTGCCTCTCTTGCTGCCAGGGCAGAGTGCGGAATAGCAGGCGAGGGGAGTCTAGGCTGCGAAAGGGAGAAGCAGAGAGGCACACCCCAGGCTGACTCTGCTGGGAGACCCCAACCCCACAAGCAGAGAGGCCCCACCCTAGCGGGAAAGATAGCTCACACCACACCAGTGTCTGACAACCGCCCCGAGGGAGGAGTGGCAGGAAGAGTTATGGGTGGGAAAACTGACTCTGCTCGTGTGCCAAGAAGGTATTATTCCCACTTACAGATGAGGAAATGGAGGCCAAAAGACGTTAAAAGACTTGCCCAGAGGAGTCAATAAAACATGGTAGCTAAGAGCACAAGTTGGAGAGTCAGAAATCTGAGTTTGAGTCCCACCACTCGTTTCTTGTATAGGCCTGGGAAGTGACTTAAGTTTCCCGAGCCTCAGTTTTCCCATCTGTAAAATGACAACAGTAAGGGCACTCACTCCCTGGGATTACAGTGCTGATGAACTGAGATGGGCACAGTGCATAGCACGCAGTAAGAGCTCAATAAACTAATGATCATCGCTGTTTCTGCTGCAGAGCCAGTGCTCAAGGACAAAGCTAACTCCTGGCCACCACACCGAGCTGTGCCCCACACTCCATGCCCCACTGCCCCACCAGGAGCCACCTGGAGCCTCCAAGGGAAGGTTCTTGAAATGGCGGGCAGACGGGCCCCCACTCCTGCCCCGGCAATGAACCCTACTCTCAGAGACATGAGTGGCTATGTTCAGCTGCCTCTGGGGGGACCTAAGCTGTTCTCATCCAGGTTCTCTCTTTTCTAGAAACCTCCTGGGTGCCTGTGAGGTCCCCTCAGACCAGGGAGTGGAGCATGTACCATTTCTGCTGGGAAACCTGTTTTCACTCTCATTTAATGGATCCTAACACTTCCCCAATAATAGGAAGATACATTCTGGGGTTTCCCGACATGCCAGGAAGCACAGGCAGAAAACAAGGTGGATTCTGTACCTACATCATTTCTTTTTTTTTTCTTTTCCTCGAGACGGAATCTTGCTCTGTCGCCCAGGATGGAGTGCAGTGGTGCGATCTCAGCTCACTGCAACCTCTGCCTCCCAGCTTCAAATGATTCTCCTACCTCAGCCTGCTGAGGAGCTGGGATTACAGGAGTGCGCCACTACACCTGGCTAATTTTTGTATTTTTAGTAGAGACGGGGTTTCACCATGTTGGCCAGGCTGGTCTCAAACTCCTGATCTCGTCATCTGCCCATGTTGGTCTCCCAAAGTGCTGGGATTACAGGTGAGAGCCACCATGCCTGGCCTGTACCTACATCATTTCTAACAAATCTAGAGCAGCCCCTGACATGGCTAAAAACAACAACAACAACAACAACAACAACAAAACTTTATTAGACAGGGTAGACCTGAAATTCAGATACCTAGAAACGGACAGAAGCAAGGCAAATGAGATAGAGCAAGAATCATCTAAATATAAACATGAGTGAGTCTGTCAGAGCCTAAGGTTTATATACTTACACTTCCAAGTAATTATTTTTTTTTCTCTGAAAAGTACATTAGTCTTAGAGACAGAAGGATTAGCATCAACTTATTGGCTTTGTGACTAGTCGTGTCACTTATGCTCTTTGAACCTCAGTTTTTACATCTGTGAAGTGGGGACCGTAAGCCCTGCCCTGCCTCCACCGTGATACAGAACTGGGAAAAGCCTATGGGAATTTGCATATCATAAAGGAGGGCTCCCAAAATCGTATGTCTCCTGCAGCCTGGCCAGTTGTGTGAAAGGGTGAAGTGCCCAGGTTTGAGACCACTAAGTGCAGCAGGGGTGGTGGCCAACTGGAGAGCTAAGGTCTGTCTAGAGGAGACAGCTGCTCCCACATCCAGCAAATTCTTACAAAACTTGAACCTGAACTCAGCAGCTGAACTTTCTGATTAAAAAACAAAAAAACAAAAACAAAAAAACAGAAATTAGTATAGAATTGTTTTAAAATAGGAAATATTCTCATGTTTAGGTACTGGTAACATATGAACATTTAAAAATTAAAAAACCCAACTATCTATGGGCCAGCACTGTTCAAGGCACACAAAACATATCTCTGGGCTGCATCTGGCCCACAGGCCACCAGTTTGCAACTTCCATTAAAGTATACAGGTAAGGTGATTAAAAATACATAAAGGTCAAAGAAATTAATAAAAGAAGCTCTCTGAATGAAATAGCCATTAAAGTTTATTATTAATAAAATAACCACAAATCCAAATGACAGATCCTGGCTCTCCAAGAACAGAATTACTAACTTTTCACTGAAGTTAGGTACCAAATTTAGAAACTGGTTATTTCACAAATAGGCACACACACACACATACACATTTTAACTCTCAGCAGCTGACTCTGATCAATACTCAGGAGGAAACATGCAAAAAATAACAGTTTTCAGTTGAGAACATACAATGTGCTTTAGCAGCAGGACGTAATTTTCACACACACACCCCTGCCAGATGTTTCCAACCTGTTCCCTCGAAGAAACCCCCTTCCCTCCAGGAGCCCCTGTCGGCCCCTCTGCTCAGCAGCCCGCCTCTCAGAGGAGGCTGACATTTGTAACTCACAAGGGAGACCCACACAAACACACACACACACAACCCTGGCGAACTGGGCTCGTGAGAGGCTGCCCGAGTGCAGCATCCAGGCGGCACGTGGGACTTGCTATAATCCCTGCCCTGGCACGGCTGCCTGGGTATTCAGCTGAAAGAGCTTTCTGGAGCCAACAACAACAAATCCAAGAACCAGGCTCATGGGGGTCTCAGTGATAACCTCCCACTGAGGCCTCCGCAAGTCCCTGTGAGCAGGGGCAGACCCACAGACTCGCCCCAGACCATCCAGTCAGTGGCTGGCGCAGATACCGGAAGGAAGCATCCCAGCTGGATTGGAATCCTGTTTCCATCACTTCCTAGCTGCGTGGCCCTGGATATGTTACCTGACCTCTCTGTACCTCAATCCTCACAACTTTTATTTAATTTCATCTAATCATCACCATGACACTAGGAAGTAGTGATGACTTTGCTCATTTTAGGAGAAGGAGCCGGAAGCCCCAGAGGTCAGGCACAGAGCCAGCAAGTGGCAGAGCTGGGCCTAAGGATCAGGTCACATTGGTTCCCAACTCCACACTCTCTCCTCTGCTCTCTCCAGTACAAGGGAGAGGTTTACAGGGTCTCCACAATACTAACCCTTCCCAAGAGACCCCCTAGTTCAGCCCAACACCCACGTAGAGGCACCTACCTCATCCTTGCCCATGGCAAGAAGGCAGAGCACGCATCCTGGAAGAGCAGCAGACTGCGGGCATCAAAGGAAAATAAAGCTCTGCAGCCCCAGCCAATCCTCGCAGCCCACAGGAGAGGGATTCCAAAGTGCACCTCCCATCCCTGTCCTGAACTGGAGCCTGATCTGCTTGCATCAGATACAGTGCCACTGCTAAAAGTACCACAGAGCTCCCCTGTGGGTGCCGATTGACAACTTGGGAAGCTGCAGATAAACACACTTCCCAGGAACAGAAGTTCAAGGGCGGGTCCTGAAGCACTCCTGAGGAGAATGGAGTGGGTCCCTGGGGAAAGAGAGGTCTGTCTCCTGTCAGGTGGGTGGAGAGGAGTTCCCTGTTGGACCCTCAGTAGGATTTGTTAAATATGTGATCCTTGGCCAAGCCCAAACCAGCCCCTTCATGCTCTTTGGGCATGGATCCTGGTGTCACCATCCTTAACAGGCTCCCTAGGGATTGTGAAGCACCCTGAAGTTCAAGAAGAACCATTCCTAAGGCTAAGCTTCCAGCAGGCATCCAGCAGTTACTGAGTACCAACCATATGATTCACTTACTCACTCACCCCCTCAGCCATTCAGCAAATATTTTAGGCAAACAAGAGTGACCAAGAGAGAGGTTAGTTCCTGCCTTTAGGAAGCAGACAGTCTGGACAGATTAAAAACAATTACAGCATTGCGTGACAGATTTATATACAGGTCTCCAGGCCCTGGTTGGAAAGAATGCTAACCTAGGCTGCCCCGGCAGGAGTTAGTCAGGTCTAGGGGCAAGGCTGCAGGGAAGAAGGATGTTAGAAATCTTCTGGAAGGGCCTCTGATCTAAGTAGGCAGATGAGAAAATCAAGGCTCAGAGGAGCTAAGACCCTTGAGTGACCCTTGGGGGCTGGAGTAACCAAAGAACACTTCCTGGAGGTGGTAGGCTATGAGCTGAATCTAGAAGGATACAGAGGGTCTGGGTTGTCCCAGGGTGGGAGTTGAGAAGGCATCCCCAACAATTGCTTCGCATTCCGAAGTTTCAGGGAGAGGGGTACCAAGAGCAGCCTCTGCATGCACAATTTCCTTCCTACCCCCAATAATCAGAGATTGCACCCACCTGGCTTCTTCCAGTTCTTCTGAACCCTGTGCTGTTAAGCCAACCACTTATCTTCGAATTGCTCACCTTCTAGACAATGACGATGTTATGCAGCCCTCCCCACCTCCGCCAAAGGGAAGCCACAGAGAATTGAGTCCCTGCCATAGGCGAGGCACTTCACAAAGGCAGCGGCATCACCATGTTTACCGAGCACTTGTTCTGTACCAAGCATTGTGTTTGGGGTTTTGCCCACAGTGACTCACTGAACCCTCAAGAGAACTCTCTGCCACAGTTAACATTACTACCATTTTACAGACCAAGAATTCCAGGCACACAGGTCAAGCTTGCCCAAGCCTCGGGTTTTGAATCAGGCAGTGTAGCTCCAAAGCTAGAGCACTATACGCAGCCCCACATGCCTCAAACCAAGAGGAACGGAGACAGGAGGAGGCTGAGGTAGAGGTTTCTCTTCCAGCACACACCACCACCACATGACCTTATGTGCTCCACTTCAGCTACTGAAGAGGCTGTCTTAGGGCAATGGTCCCTCTCACCTGCTCAGATGTCCAGGCTTGCAGGAAGGGCTTAACGGGCAGGGGTGGAAGACAAGTCCTTTGTCCTGCTCAGATATGGAGGAAGTATGGTGGTTAAGGACTCAGCACTAGGTCAGAGTTCAAATACCAGCTCCACCACTACAGGCTGTGCATCCTTGGGCAAGCACCTGCCCCTCTTCGAGCTTCAGTTCCCTCCTTCTTTCCTACCTGGTTACAACAATATTTAACAGATGTACAGGTAAAGGACCTAGCAGAGTAAGTGCTAAATAAATGGTAACTGCTATTACTACTATTAACATTATCAACCTCATTATCAGCCATATCATCATCATTCTTTGGATCAGTATCATTTTATGCTGTGGCTTTCATCACCTGAGAAAACTGAAGACAATTTAACATCTGAAGCTCAGCATTCTCTTAAAGCCATAGGGAAGGAAAAAAATAGGCCTGCTTTTTTCTTTTCTCTCCTATCTACACTCAGCAGAGGGCAGCAAACAGGAACCATTCAAAGATAAGAGGGAGAGAAGAGAGACACATGGAGAGAAAGCTACACACGCATAAATACACACCCACCCACCACAGCAAGCAGAATTGTTTAGCTTCCTCTAGCTTCCAAAGTATGAACACTCCACCTCCTCCAGCTAAGAGGGCCAGGCAGAAAAAACGTGGAAGCTGCAGAGACAGAAGTTCTTTTTCAGCTTCAGAGAAATTTTCAATGAATTGACTTTTAGTGTGTATGGGGGCAGGGGAGACAGTTCTCGGGACGTCTGTGAGGGGAAAGGAAGGCAGCGGCAGAACTGGTAAGTAAGATTCAATAAAGACAGCTTTCAATTGCTCTTTATCTCCACCCTCCACTGTGTGTTGGCAAGCATTTGCACCCAAGCCGTCCTCAGCAACAAACTGAGGTCCACACAGCTAATCATCTCAGCCAAGGGGTGGCAGTGCTGGAATGAGAACACAGACCTCCAGACTGCAGGTTCGGTGCCCAAAAATGGGTCCAGGGTGGCAAAGGGGTTTTCTCTCCAGGACCAAATCTCATCCCCAAGGAGTGATTACTGCCTGGAACACTGTGTCAGCAGGACTCTGGAGTGGATATTTGTGGGCTTCTTCTCTAGATATCTTTCTCCTCTTCCCAAAAGCAGCACCCAGAGTCTTCTCTGGGGAACTGCTCTTCTTAGATCTGGGTAACCTGACTCCACTCCTAGCTCTAGGGTACGTTAAGTCAATCAATACAGCTTCTCCTCCTGAAATCTGCGAATGGTTCAGACAGCAGATTAGATCCAAAGTGGACCGGTAAGACCTAAGATCTTGCTAGAGTTTATAGAAAAGATGTTCTCTGTCTTTTGTAGAAGCTACCAGAGGAGACAGACCCTCTCCTCTAGGATCTAGGTGTGGATCTGAGGTCTGAAAGGGCTATTACCATTTTTTGCTGCCATGGAGCCTCAGAATAGAACAAAGCCAACACACAGAGAAAGTCAGAACCAACAGAAACCAGAGGAAAGGAGACCGAGCCCTGACAATGCCACAAACCTCTAGATCACACCATACCTGAAGCCAACTACAGTCACAGGAGCCAATATATTCCCTTACTCATTTCAGCCCACATGGCTCAATTTGTTTTGTCACTTGCAACTGATAGAGAATCTGAGGTGGTTCTTAGGCTCAGGTTCTCTCTGTCTGTCAGGGATAGCAGTAATGGTGCCATGTACTACCCAGCCTTTAATTCCTCTACTCGTCCCTTTGCCACCTTAAATTTTAATCCATTTTAGTTGCTTTTAAAACTATAAAATGAGGCTGGGTGTGGTGGCTCACGCCTGTAATCCCAGCACTTTGGGAGGCTGAGGTGGGCAGATCACCTGAGGTCGGGAGTTCGAGACCAGCCTGACCCACACGGAAAAACCCCATCTCTACTAAAAATACAAAATTAGCCAGGCTTGGTGGCGCATGCCTATAATCCCAGCTACTTGGGAAGGCTGAGGCAGGAGAATCACTTGAACCTGGGAGGTGGAGGTTGCGATGGGCCGAGATTGCGCCATTGCACTCCAGCCTGGGCAACAAGAGCAAAACTCCGTTTCAAAAAAAACAAAAACAAAAACAAAACACTATAAAATGTTGGAAAGAAAATGTACAAAAATAGATCTACAAAAAAATAGCCAGATAGGTTCCAGCAGATAATTGGTGTCATTAAGCAGTGGCCTCCAAAATTTGGGGTGATAATCTTGGCTCCTGAAAGAAATAATGGTAGAGAAGGATCAAATATTAGTATATGGAGGGAAAGAATTTCTCATGGTGAAATAGAACAAGAACTTGGAGAATGGATTCTGATCTGCGTTCCTTCCTATGGGAACTTGTTTAATTTGTTTCCCCTTTTCTCGGCCTCAGTTTTCATACCTAGAAATTGAGGAGATTGGACTAGATGACTTCTGCAGCCCCCTGCCTGCTCTGATATATTTCAATCATTCAGCAAACACATCCTGTCTTCCAAGTGCCAAATCTTGTGCTTTGTGCTAGAGGAGGATGTGTTCC
Organism: Pan paniscus; assembly: GCF_029289425.2. NCBI lineage: Eukaryota > Metazoa > Chordata > Mammalia > Primates > Hominidae > Pan > Pan paniscus. Next base: position 149,401,638 of record NC_073253.2, on the reverse strand, counting down.
TACCTTAAGACATTTCCAGCAGGGAGGCCATGATACACTTCTTGCTGCGGGAATTCAGGTGTATATGCGCTACCTCCTTTCCCCACTCCACTGCGCATGAGAAGAAAGGTTCTCTGGAGAAACAAGACTCTTATTCAAGGCCTTCCCTTACCAGTTCTGACACATATATGGGATGCAGAGGGTCAGATACATGTAAAACACGAAACCTCTGCAAACACCATCAGGAGCATTTAGCTGCCATGGGGCTTACGTGTAGCTGCCAGGTTTGCCTCAAGGTGCTTTTGATTCAGTGAGGAGATCCTGATGCCATCTCTGTGTAAGAGCTGACTGTGGACAAGGTACAATTAGCAAGCTAGATGGTTATCTTTTAAATGGGCTTTTGCTTTTCATTCCTGATTCCATTATCTGTTACCATGTCACTGGAACCAACAGATCAAAGGCTGAACATCCTTAGACTACAGCCTGAGAAAAGACATTCAAATATGAACATACCCTTAAGTTGTGGCCTCATTACAAGTTAGATACAGAGGCCTGTTTAAATATACTATCACTATTCAGACGTGTTTCCAAGCATACTCACAGAACCTCAGGATGTAAGAGTTGGAAAAGCCCTAACACAGTATCTATTCCCTACATTGCTAATGAGTTTCCATATGTCGTTAACTCTACTTGAGTAGCCCTGCTGAGAAACAGTCTGAGCCCAAGTCTGGTATTAGTAATGAAAAGGTTGATTAGCAATGTCTGCCCTGGCCATGGGAGGGGAAGCATCATTACAATATGCATTTGCCTTTTCCCTTCTGAATCTAAGCCTCACTTAGCAGATGAGGAATCCAAGGCCCAGAGAGGTTAAACCTCTTTCCTGAGGACACACAGTGAGTTTAGGGCAGGAGAAAGGACTAAAAGCCAGGTCTCTGTTCCCAGGCCTTCCTCAGCTGGACTCCTTGGTAGACAGCAAGCCAAGAATGACAGAAAGAATGTAGGGAGCCGGATTTGTTCTGGCAAATCAACAACCCTTCCCTAGTGGCATCAGATTTCACCTGGGCATGCAGACAGAGGAGTGATTAGCAAGCTAAAGGATACTAGCCCTTCTGTGGAAAATTAAGGAAATCGTTCCAAGGCTACATTTCTATACTTAACTTTCTGATGGGCAAGGCTTCTGCCACCAGGAAGACTGAAAAAAGAGAAAAAAACATATTGATTTCTGGATGTTCTAAGAATAAAGTTCAGCTCTAATACAATGAGAAAGAAATCCTGATACTTGAAAATTAAAGTCACCGTTATTCCATTATTCCACCAATTTCTATTCCACATATGCTATTATCCAGTGAAGTCATTTTTCAACAAGATATTATGGCTTAGAAATGAGGAGAGACTGCACTGAGTTTCCTAACTTGAGCTTTTAATAACCTGTCCCAAACCTGGAATATGAAACAGACTGTTGAATTAAACCAAGATGTTAAACAGATTGGGGCTTGGAATGAGAGGGACCCACAAATTAAAAGGAAGATGGCTTCAAGGCTGGCATTTCTTGCTTGGTTTTGCAGCTTCCCAAGAAGCCAACTGTCTGACCAGATGACTGCTGAAATCCTAGAAGCATTATGTGTCCTTTATAAATCAGCTATCCCACCCAGCTCCAGAGGTACACCCAGGATGAGCTGGCATGAGTTATGTAGACTTTCATTCTAGCAGATGATAAACACTATAAATTTGAAACTCCGTTCTTTAATCCAGTGGAGAAATCAAGGAGTTAGAGGACTACTCAAGTAGTGGATATGTTACTCTCAAAGAATCTTCTTTCAAACCCATATGGAACACATTTTTCATTTGGATAAAGTCCTGTCAGACTTCCCTCCAGAGCCTCTGCAGTTATTTCTACCAGAAGGATCAATGAGATGCTCAAAGATGATTCTCAACAATTACAAGAATGACAGGCTGAGCTCAGAACTGGTCAGCCCTGTCGAAAAAGCTCTGTATGCTCAAGATGCCAGATTTCCCAGATAGCAGCCTGGCATGTTACATGTATGTTCCAGTACACTGGGATGAGGGATGGAACACCATCACTCTGAGAAGTCAGCCTCTTTCCTCAAAGCCAGCTGACATTCAAACAACGGACTGAGGGCCAAGCCCAGTGCTCTGCATCTGTGGGAGAGTGAAACAAAAAGGGGCTGTGTGGAAATTTGGCAGGGCGTTCTTGAAAGGCAGCAGATGAATGCTGAATCCTGTAGCACCTAGAAGAGCTTATCATTGGGGAAACAGCTCCATTCTGCTGCTCCCATGAAGCAAAGAGATTTTCTTTAAAGCAAGAATAATCAGTTGGTATTCCCCCCAACCCCCCAAACCCCCTTCACCACTTCTTCCTCCTCCTCTTCATGCTATTCCAGAGAAAAAGAAATGAACAAAAACTAGATCTTCCCAGATGAGCCTGTCTATCCATTTCAGTTAGGGGCTCTGAGCAGCACCCAGCTGTTGCTCCCCTCTCTCTCCCTGCCCAAAAGTCTGCCTTACTCTATCAATACCCTCTTGCACAAGTGAGTAATTTACTTTGAAAGCTCAGGCCAAACTGGCAGTTAACCTTGACCTTCTCTACACATCTGGGTCTACAGAAATGAAAATCAGGATGTCTTTGGCATCTATTGCAAATGAAATACGAGGGCTTTCTCCAAGCAGAGGCAGAATGTCAAGCGCTATTTTAGAATGGGCTACAGCTATTCTAAAGGAGAGTTTGCACTAGGGTAGGACACTCCCCCTTGACCTGGGGCTGTGTCCAGTATGGAGCCTCCACAGCTAGGGATGCTACAAGGAACTCTGGACTCAAGACAGAAAAAAAGAAGGGACCGTTGTATTCCTCATTGATTAACTGATAGTATCACAGAATGTTAGAACTGGACCAATAATCATGGTTTACAGACCAAGAAAGTAAGGCTCAGAGAAGGAGATGAAAGGTGATCAAGGACACACAGTAAGTTAGTGGTAGAGCTGAGGTCAGAACCCTGGAACTCCTGACTCTGATGCTGGTACTGAATAGGAACAGAGGAAAGAGATTTCATGAAAGGAAAATCCATACAGATACAGAATTTCAGGGAGAGAGGTCTAAGCTAGCTGTCAGGGTTTGAACCAGGGGTTTAGGAAAGAGATGGAAACCTTAGTTTCTAAACAGTAAGCTCTACCAGAAAGATCAATGAGACCCTCTGGGATGCTTTGCAGCAATTAACAGTTACAGGCGGAGCTCAAATTGGTCAGCTCTGTAGCAAAGAGCCCTCTGTGCTCCAGATGCCAGACTGCCTAGACAGCAGCCTGATACTGGGAAGAATAAGGAAAACCATCAATCTCAGAAAAGCCAGCCTCTTTCGTCGAGGCCAGCCAACAATCAGTCAAGTCTGACCCTGATACACAAATTATCCACTTCTCATGGGACCAGAGAAATCCCGTAAGAAAGCCTGAAATGTTCCACTATATGAAACAGTCTAAGCAATACACTCACTAGCACCTCCTGGGAGGGTGGGAGTGATGTGACAGAGCTTCTGCTATGAGGGAGCTGCTAGTCTAAATGTGTGCACGTACACATACACACAAACATACATGGGTAAGTTCAAAGGAGGCAGAAACCATTCCGATCCCAGTTTTGGCTGCAATAAACACTACAACTAACCAGACTAGACAAGTTCAGAAGAGATAGGGAAGGCTTCTGGTGTTCCATCCTCAGGACACTGGGCACCAATAGCCTCTGGGACATTTTGGGGGTCCCCCCACCAGAGCCCCACCTCTGGACTCCCATAAGGTCAAAGGCAGCAGGTCCCTCAAGGACCAGGAGCTTACCCCCTTCTCCACCCCCAGGGGCTTGAAGCTTTAAGGGGAGCATGATCTTTACATTCTGCAAGGAATCCACAGGATCTGAGAAAGGAAAAGGCTAGAGTTGGGGCGGGGGTGTTGAATAAATGGGGAGAGGAGGAAGGCCCGGGTGTCTCGTTGGGCAGATGGGAAATCAGGAAAAGGGCTGACCTGAGCAAAGAACACTGGGATCAGCAGGTAGGGGTTGTGGGGGGGGTGGGAGGAGGGGAGCAGAGAGGACCTGGACACCAAATAGAAGAACCAGAATCTTCATTCCTATTGGCACAAGGCAGGAGTCATCCTGGGATACAGGGATGCAGATAGGATCCTTCAAAAGAGATCCGCTGGAAGACGTCAAGGAATACCAGACGGGGACAGAAAGGAAGGTGGTAACATGTGGTGAGAAATAGCGTCCTGAGTGCTAGTTCGGACTCAGTCTCTGACTGGCGTGGGGCCCTGGACAAGTCCCGACAGCACTTAATTTTCCCATCCGGAAAATGGGAAGAGCTGAAGAGTCTCGGAGCTGACTCTGAGGAGGCAGACAGCAGAAGGTGGAGGAAGGAACCACAGGCTAAAAGTGAATTCGGGAAGGGGGTGTTCCCGGCCTGTAGCAACGGGGGGACTCACCTGTCCCGCCGCCGGCGCCACCGCCGCCCCCGACCCCCCAGGGGTGCCGTCGGGCTGCCGCTCGCGGTACAGCGCCCAAAGCCCCACGTTGGGCAGGAGGACGAGGGCCGCCAGCACCAGCGCCACCGCCTGCAGGAGCCGCTTCTCCTTCCGCCTCATCGGGGCCGGTCAGCCCCGCCGCGCCCCGCCGGCCCCGCCGCGCCACCCCCAGCTCCGCGCGTCCGCCCGTCCGCCCGGCGGCGGCAGCAGCTCAGCGAGCAGAAGCGGCCGCGGCGCCGGCCCCGCTCCAACTCCGCGGCACTTCCGCCGCTCGCCGGCCGGGGAGCCGGGCGCCGCCACCACGCCGCCGCCACGAGGGGGTCGTCGCCGCCGCCACCGCCCCCGGGCCCCGCCGAGCCACCCGCCCCGCGCCGCCTGTCCCCGCGTCGACCGCCGAGTCTCTGCGCAGCAGGCTCGGCCCTCTCACGGAGCGTCTCGGCCCGCCCGGGCGCGGCAGGGTGCCGGGCCGGAGCGCTTCCCCCCTCTCGAGCCGCGATGGTGCGTCCCACTCCTCGGCGGCTCCCCCGCCCTCTGGAGCTTTGCGAAAGTCCCGGAGTTGGCGAGTTGGGCGCTAACTGGTGCGGGCTGGGCACCGCTGGGTAGGGTGCATGTCCGCGCGCCCGGGTACCCTGCCGCCCCGCCCGGCAACCTCCGCCCGGCAACCTCCGCCCGGGACTGCAGCCGAACGTTTGCTGCCTCCCTGGGGATAATGCAAATAGTGCTGGGGCCCCGCCGGGCGTTCTGAGCCTGCAACCCCCGGGGCTGTCACTTCCAGCCCACCTAGGCTCGGCCCCCAGGACCTGCGGACCTACTTTGACCCCGGCGACTCGGTGTTCCCGGCCATGAAACGGGGCCACAGCCGTGCTGCACGCTCACTGTTCCGCGGGCGGGCCCTGGTTTTCTTCCTGTAGGGGGCCCCTGGCGTTAGGTGTGAACGCCCTCTGCAAACTGTAGGGAGCTGTGCCCGGCCGCCGCCCGTCTGTAGATCCTGCAAACCGGCGGGTGGGTAGGTGACGGTAGCCTCTCTGCAGCACCTTTCCTCACGCAAGTCCAACCCCCTTGGAGTTAGAATGCCCTGCATTCTCACGCGTGCTTTTGGATCCTAAGCGCACTGAGCCCTTCCCGGAAAGCTTTCAGCAAACCGTTGGCGAGCGCCACTATGTGCCAAACACTGTGCCAGGCTCTGGGATGAAATGAAAACAGACCTGAGCCCTGACGTCTGGGAGCTGAAACATGAAACACGTAATTTCACTAGACCAGGCAATGTGTCTGTAACTGTGGCGAGGGCTTTGACAGAGGAGTCGGGCTTCTGGGCGATGCGGAGGGCCGTGGAGCCGGACTCCGACGGTGATGCCAGCCAGCGGCTCCTCCTCGGGGCGCTCGACGCTGGTCACTTAGCTGCCTCCTCCCTGATGCGGTGGAACGGAGCAGCCCCTTGGCTACCTTACTCTCTGCCACCCCCACATTCGTCCTCTTGATTCTCTGCTTCTCTAGCTCAGCCGCTGACCTTCGTGCCTAGCCGCCACTAGTCCTTGACCAGCGTTCTGACAACTCTTGCCTCCCAGTTCTTCCAGCTCCAGGCTGAGCGATGGGGAGTCAGTTTTCTGACATCACAGCTCAGTTCTTGATTTCTGCAGCAAAACCTTCAAGGCTTCCATCACCTCGGCTCTAGAGTCCATCATGCTCCTCTCCTATGACCTGCTAGGGCTGATCAAACGTTCTGTCTCCTGCCGTGCCCTGCCCTGCCCTGCCCTGAGCTTCGCTCAGCCTGTTGCAGGCTTTGTGTTTTCCTTCTTGTGCTGTTGACCACGCAGCTCCTTCTACCCATAAAACCCCCTTCTCTAGGTCGGTGGAAATCCTGTTCATCCTTCCGTGTCTAGTTGAACTGCCACCTCCTCCACGAAGCCTTCTAAAACTCCTCCTCAGGGAACTGTTTTCTTTCTTTAGATTTCCATCACAATAATGCTTACCTTTTATTGAGTGCTTACTCTATGTCAGGCAGCCCTTGAGATGCATTACCTCTTTAAATGCTCGCAGTTACCCTGTGAGGTACATGCTTTTCTTATACCCATTGGCGAATGAGACTCAGATTTAAAAATGCATGTAATCCCAGCACTTTGGGAGGCCAAGGCGGGCAGATCACGAGGTCAAGAGATCGAGACCATCCTGGCCAACATGGCGAAACCCTGTCTCTACTAAAAATACAAAAATTAGCTGGGCGTGGTGGCGGGCACCTGTAATCCCAGCTACTTAGGAGGCTGAGTCAGGAGAATCGCTTGAACCCAGGAAGCAGAGGTTGCAGTGAGCCGAGATCGTGCCACTGCACTCCAGCCTGGCGACAGAGCGAGACTATATCTCAAATAAATAAATAAATAAATAAATAAACAAATAAAATAAATAAATAAAAGAATGTGGCAGCCAGAATGATCTTGTTTTATCCAACGTTAGATTGTATCGCCCCTCTGCTCAAATCCCTGTAGTGGCTTCCCACCTCTCATTAGGTTCCTAAGAAAGTACAGGACCCTACAAGCCCATATGTGATCAGCTCTCACTCCTTACTGTCCTTATTGTGCCCCAGTGACATTGGCTTCCTTGTTGTTCCTCAGAGCATCCCTCAGGAAGGCACAGTCCTGCCTCAGGACCTTTGCACCTGTTGTTACCTCTGCCTAGAATGGCCATTTTTCTGTTTCTAGCTCCTAACTCTATGTCTTTTTTAAACACTTTTTTTGTGATAAACGTTTGTAAAACTGATCATTTGAACTATTTTAAAGTGTACAATTCAGCGGCATTATGTAAATGCACATTGTTCTGCAGCCATCACGGCTATCTCCAGAACTGGTCATCAACCCAACTGAAACTCTGTACCCATTAAACACTAACTCCCTATTACCCTCTCCCCACAACTGCTGGCAACTACCCACCATTCTACTTTATCCTTTTTGAATTTGACTATTCTAGGTACCTCATGTAAGTGGAATCATATCATATTAGTTCTTTTGTTTCCAGTTTATTTCACTCATAATATTTTTTAGATTCACCCATGTTGTAACATGTATCTGAGTTTCATTCCTTTTTTTTTTTTTTTTGACAGTGTCTTATTATGTTGCCCAGGCAGGTGTGCAGTGGTGCAGTCACTGGTGCAGTCATAGGATTATAGCTGGTTGTAGCCTCAAACTCCTGGGCTCAAGCCACCCTCCCACTTCAGCCTCCTAAGTAGCTAGAACTACAGGTCCATGCTACCACACCCAGCTGATTTTTTAAAAATCTTTTATGGAGACCGGGTCTAGCTATGTTGCCCAGGCTGGTCTCAAACTCCCGGCCTCAAATGATCCTCCCACCTTGGCCTCCCAAAGTGCTGGTATTACAGGTGTGAGCCACTACGCTCAGCCAAATTCCATTCCTGTTTTCAAGATTGAATACTATTCCATTGTATGTATGCCACATTTTGTTTATTCATTCATCGGTAGATGGACATTTGGGTTGTTTCTACCTTTTGGCTACTGTGAATAATGTTGCTATGAATAGCCCTATGTCTTCTATACTGCAGTGGATACACAGTATTTATGTAATTAGATAATGTTGCAAAAAACTTTTAGGTGCCACTATAGCACTGAGCACAGTGCTGGTAACAGAGCAGCTAGAATGTTCTTTTTACACACACAAGGCTAACTCTGCTGCTGGGACTTGCCTATGGCTTCTCTTCATGTTAGAATATGTCTATGAAGCCAGGCATGGTGGCATGTGTCTGTAGTCCTGTCTACTCTGGAGGCTGAGGTGAGAGGATTGAGCCCAGGAGTTCAGGCTGCAGTGAGCTATGATCACAGAATTGCACTCCAGCCTGGGTAACAAAGCAAGACCAAGTCTCTCAAAACAAATAAACAGAAAACAACCTACAATCTATGAGAATCCTTACCACAGCCCATAAGGCCTTACATTATTTGACCCAACTTCCAATTTTTGCCTTCTTTCCTTCTCTTCTAGTTACACTGGTCTTGCTATGTTCCTCAAATGTATACCAAATTGATGATTCCCTCAGGGCCTTTGCAAATTTACTGTGCCCTTGTCTAGAAATCTCTTCCTCTACCCCTCTGCATGGTTCTCTCTCCGCCTTCTCTCAGGAACCAGATCAGTGGTCCTGCCTCAGAGAGCGCTTCCCTGACCAGCTGATCTAAGATATCAACTAGCACCACCACCATCTCCATTTGCTTGATTTTTCTTCAAAGCAGGTATCATTTTTGGTCTCCCTGTCTAGAATGTGAGTTCCAAACAGACAGGAACTTTGTATTTGCGTTCTATGGTGTCCCCTGCCTCTGTCAGCACATAAAGTCACGTACTGTTCAACAACATTTCAGTCAACAATGAACTGTATATACACAATGGTGTTCCCATAAGACTATAATACTCTATTTTTACTATACCTTTTCTATGTTTAGATATGCTGAAATACACAAATACCATTGTGTTACAATTGCCTACAGTATTCAGTAGAGAAACATGCTGTACAGGTTTGTAACCTAGGAGCAATAGGCTATACCGTGTCGCCTAGATGTGTATTAGGCTATCCTATCAAAGTTTGTGCAAGTATGCTTTATGATGTTCTCTATGAGAAATCACCTATTGACACATTTCACAGAACGTATCCCCATCACTAAGCCATGCACAATTGTATTTCCCTTCATTGTGAATCAGAAAACTGGTGCTCCTTCCAGGCAGAAGAACTTACAAAAAGGATCCCCCCTCTCCTTGTGCTAAAGCAGCCAGAACAGAGCCAAGGTGTGTGGATTTCAACTCATATTCCCACCCAGCCACACAAACTAAGCTGCGGCCTTTCCTGGTTCTGGCACACAGTAGGTGTTCAATAAGCCCCTGTTGAGTGAAGTACTGTATAGCAGTGAAGATCAAGTACAGGAGGGAAGATACTCAGCATCTCTCTCCTTCCCATCCCCTCTTCTAGCTCCTTAGAAGATTCTGCACAAAATTGGATTTGAGTTTTTTCTCATGTCACTTGTTGATCAAAGCTGCATGCCAGCCCAGTCTGGCCCCAATGAGGACTCTAGCCCAAGAACCCAGCTTTAATCCAGGGACTCTTTGATCACTTTGTACAATATGGGATGCGCCAGGCAGGGGGTGGGCTTCTGGGGCTTTATTCCGCTCGCTGAGACAATACCATTTGAGACATGGGCAGTCTATTAGCTCTGGCTGGTTTCCTGGGAGAACTGATCTGGTCATTGACTGAAATTGAACAAAAAATGTTACTTTCAGACTGAGCCCTCTAGGCCTATTGTGGGCGTTAAATAAGATAATGTGCATAAAGGGCTTACCGTGCAGACCCTGGTCGAATGTAAGCACTAGTAGCTGGGTGAAATAAAAGCTCAACAACACAGGAGCATTGAGAGGGATGAACAGAATTTCAGCTGTCAGGCAAAACCTTCTGCTCTGGCCTGTGCCTCTCTGCTCTCATCTCCTGTTACTCTCCTCATTCGCTCCAAAGCAGCCACACTCTCCTTCTTCCTGGTCCTTGAAGGCCCTCTGCCCATGCCAGCCCCAAGGCCTTTGCATTAGCTCTTGTCTCTGCCAGCTGTTTCCCCAGATCTTCCTCCACTGTTAGCTCCCTTTCATCCTTCAGGTCCCAGACTACATGTCACCTCTTTACAGAGACCTTCCTTAACTACCCAGGCACTCTCTCCCATACTTTACATCCTGCCATGTTTTCTTCACAGTGCATACATATCCCTCTTTGCCATAGTCTCATTTATGTGTTTATCTACTTGTTTGTTATTGGGCTTTCCCAAATAGAATATCAGCTGCATGGGGCAAGGGCCTGTCTGCTCATTGCCTGCTGTATTCCTCCATCCCGGAACATTTGTGCCTGACACACAGAAAGGGCTTAAAACATACATTTGATGAATGAGAAGCTCCTCTCTTTCCCCATATTCCCATCTTTACTTTTTTTGTTTTGTTTTTTAAATGAGCTGCGTATTCTCTTGCTCACTCTTCGGTTTCTTATCTTGTCATCAGTAACAAGCAGGTCTTTCAGTATCCCCCCAGAATATACTTCAGCAAGAAGGGTCAACCAGAGGAGAGGTGACAGGCGCAGGCCTTCAGTCTCCCTGATGAGGATATGAAAAGCGTTCCTACTCGATGTCCTCACCTTGGCTTTTTTAGGGTCCCTTGTTACTGACCCCATTCGTCAAGAACTATACCCTCAGGCTCGTCTGGACCAGCCCTGAGCCGAGAAGATGTAAAAGTAGAATGGGTCAGCAAGTCAAGAGATCTGCAGACCAACAGGTCTGCATGTCAGTCTAACTCTCTTTCACCTTGGCCAAGTCCCTTACCTACTCAATTTCCTCATCTGAAAAATGAGAATAATTATGACTCTATAATGATATAATTTCCAGGTTGACATGAGAGAGGTCTGCTTGACTGCAAGCAAAACCCAGAATGCTATAAGTGTTGGACTTCTGCGTCTCCTGCAAATTTAAAGCCTTCTTGCTTCTTCTTTCCTTGGGCATCATCAAGCTCAAATGATACATTCTCAGAGAAGCCTGATCGACCTCCCTAAACAGAGTAAGCTCCCCAGCTATGGAACCTCTTAGCAATGCCTTTCCTTAACAGTCACAGTGTTTACAGTTGCTGGGTCATTGTTTGATATCTGTCTCCCGCACTGGACTGTAAGTCCCATGAGGACAGAGACAGACCGTGTTTGGTTTCGGTATTGTTTGTTTTTAGTAGGCTTTACTTTTTAGAGCAGTTTTAGATTCATTACCAAATTAAGTAGAAGGTACAGAGATTTCCTGTATACTCCAGTCCCAACACATGCATAGCTTCCTGAATTATCAGCATCCCCCAGCAGAGTATTATATGTATTACAATTGATGAACTTGCATTAACATTATCATTGTCACTCAAAATCCATAGTTTACATTAGGATACACTCTTGGTATTACACCTCCTCTGGGTTTGGACAAATGTATAATGACATATCCACTATTATAGTATCATACGGAGTAGTTTTGTTACTGGTGGACGGTATCCAGGTTTTTGGTGTTTTGAACAAAGAATTGGACAAAACACACAAAGCAAAGAAAGAATGAAGCAAGAAAACAGATTTGTTTAAAACAAAAGCACACTCCACAGGGTGGGAGGGGGCCTGAACAAGCAGCTCAAGGGCTTGGTTACAGAGTTTTCTGGGGTTTAAATACCCTTTAGAGGTTTCCCATTGATTACTTGGTGTATACCCTATGTAAATGAAGAAGCTGAAGTAAAGTTACGAAGTTATTTACTTGGTGTACATCCTATGCAAATGAAGAGGATGTTTCCTGTCATAGCAGAAGTAGAGTTACAAAGTTATTTACTTGGTCTTAGAAAGTTGGGGTTTTTCAGTTTGATTTAGTTCTATGAAGTCCTTAGGTTCCCTGCCTCCAGGCCTTATTCTCCTGCCTCAGTTTTACTGCCCTAAAAATCCTCTGTGTCCATTTATTCATCCTTCCTACCCTAACCCAGCAACCACTGATCTTTTTAATGTCTGCATAGTTTTGCCTTTTCCAGAACGTCATATAGTTGGAATTACACAGTATGGAGTAGCCTTTTCAGATTGGCCTCTCTCACTTAGCAATATGCATTCAAGGTCCTTCCATGTGTCCTTTTGTGGCTTGATAGCTCATTTCTTTTTAGTGCTGAATAATATTCCATTGCCTGGATGTAACACAGTTTGTCCGTTCACCTACTGAAGGACATATTGGTTCTTCCAAGTTTTGGTAATTATGAATAAAGCTGCTACAAACATCAATGTGCAGGTTTTTGTGTATACATAAATTTTTGACTCCTTTGGGTAAATACTAAGGAACTCAATTACTGGATCATATGGTAAGGGTTTTTCTAGTTTTTCAAGAAACTGGAAAACTGGCTTCTAAAGTGATTATACCATTTTTCATTCCCACCAGCAATGAATGACAGTTTCCATTGTTCCACATCCTTGCCAGCTCTTGGTGCTGTTAGTGTTATGGGTTTTGGCCATTCTAACAGGTGTGTAGAGGTATCTCACTGTTTTAATTTGCATTTCCCTTGGCCACATGTTAGGACTTCATGAGGCTGTGTCACGGGCACGTCCCTAACCTTAGCAAAATAAACTTCCTAAATTGATTGAGACTTGTCTCAGATACTTTTTGGTTTATACAAGCAAGCACATTAAAAAGATACTCCACATCACCGGGTGCAGTGACTCACACCTGTAATTTCAGCACTTTGGGAGGCCAAGACGGGCGGATCACAAGGTCAGGAGTTCAAGACCAGCCTGACCAACATGGTGAAACCCCGTCCCTACTGAAGATACAAAAATTAGCCAGGTGTGGTGGCATGCACCTGTAATCCCAGCTACTCAGGAGGCTGAGGCAGGAGAATCGCTTGAACCCAGGAGGCGGAGATTGCAGTGAGCCGAGATCATGCCACTGCACTCCAGCCTGGGTGACAGAGTGAGACTCCGTCTCAGAAAAAACAAACAAACAAAAAAAACTCCACATCATATTTCATCAGGGAAATGCTATCTGTGTGGGAGTAGAATGGGAGGCAGGTTTTCCCTAAACAGTTCCCAGCTTGACTTTTCCCTTTGGCTTAGTGGTTTTGGGGTCCCAAAGTCTGTTTTCCTTTCACACTTGCCATGTGTGTTTTCATTCCCTGGCATATCCCCAATACCTAGCACAGTACCTACCCCAAAATAGGTGCTCAACAAACATCTGGGAAATAAATGAATCGATCAGTCAATTAATTAATAATCCTACACCCACCTCTTTAAAATCTGTATTCAGAAAACTCATTAACACTAGTCTCAATGACCCAAATTTCTATCTGCACCAGGTTGGTCATTTAACAAGGCTCAAACTTATAATACAGAGGAAGAGAAAAAAAATTCCTGGAGCTGAAATTTCCCCACCTGCACCTGGTCAGCCTCAATCAGCCTAGACTTTGCTTCTAGCTTCCTGTGTGATCTCAGACAGGTCACTCAAATTCTCTGAGCTTCAGGTTTATCATGTGTGGGTTTGTGAGTGTAATGGCAGCAGGAAGGAGAGATGTCTAGATAAACACAGAACATGGTTGTATTAAATAAAGCAGTTGAACCAGATGCTCTTTAAGGTCTTTTTTAATTTCAAAATTCTGTGACTAAATCCTGCAAGGTAGGATGGGAAAAGTGGGGGCAGACATGGAACACCACTTGGGATTCAATCCAGTTTCTGCATCTAGTGGCACTTCAACTCCTATTTTGAATGCAAAGAAAGAGTTTGCAGGATGCCTATGTAGGGGCGAAGGGAATTTCTCCCTCCCCTTCTGAAAGTTTGAGTCTTTAAGTCTCCAAAATAAACTGGTAATAGACAAACTAACAGGAGAAAAGACCTACACATTTATTAATGTACCATTTGCATGGGAGCCACACAAAATATGAAACTCAAAGAAGGGCCAGATGGTTGAAGCTTAAATACCCTCATCATAAGAGAGAATAAAGTGGGGGATATAGGCAATTTTAGAAGAAGAGTAAATGATTTTTAAGGGAGATGAATGGGCCTGGAGAACAGACAATAACCTGGGACAAAGTTCCTCAGAGGTGGTGACAAGTTATGAAAAGGCGGGGGGGGGGGGGGGGCAGAATTGCACTGTGAACAAAGGTTGTCTTATTATGCAGATAAAGTCTCTCAGGTAACCACCCTCAGAAGAATAGTTGAAAGAACAGGTGAAAAGTCTGTCTGTGTGTGGTATCCTGGGCTTGGAGACTTTTAGTTTCCTCTCCTGCAAAAGGAGCTCCTCCTCTCTGGTTAACATAGATTTCAGAGAAGGAGTCTAAGACATTAATTCCTCTACTTCTGAAGCTTATTTCTGAGGGCTGTCAGTCTCCTTAGTTCAAAGCAGTCAGCATGCAAAAGTGCCATATTTTGGGGTGTTCTTTTCTGAGTCCCAACACCTATTTGAAATGACCTCTAGATGGGAACTGCCTGTCTCCCTTTCTCTTTTTCTCCCAGACCCTACTTTGTCATTTCCACAATGAGATGCCAATTAAATCAATCCTGTCAACTATAAAGGAACGCCACTGAATCAAGACAGTAGATATCAAAAGTACCTCAAGTAGGATACACTTTGAAAGAGCAAACAGAGAAGGCCACAAATCTCAAACAAAGAATAAATATACTATGTCATTGGGTGGACCCATCTCAAACAGAGCATTAGCCAGTAGGGTCAGATACAAATATCAGGTGTATAGGGAGCCATCCTCCTCCTGGCACTGCCATGAAAGTATCAGGGCTTGGTAAACGAGAGTGCTTTCTGTTTAATTACTTTTCATTTTTGTACAAAAGAAAAAAAAGGTGTACAAAAGAAAAAAAAGGTATACAAAACACAGATAGAGAGGTAGTGGGGCACAGGACCAAAGGGGGCTTCCTAGGAGTTTGAGACTCTTGGAAGAATGGCTGCAGTCTGTGGGCACCTCTGTAAAGTAAGAGGATTGGATACTCTATAACCCGGTAGTCTGAACCTTAGCTACACATTAGAATCACCTGTGGACCATTAAAAGCTCTGGATGCTTAACCTGCATCCCAGACCAATTAAGTCAGAATCTCTGGGAGTCAGACTCAGCCATCCCTACATGATTCCAATTTGTAGCCAAGTTTGAGAGAACCACTGCTCCAACATGGCTCTCAGGGCTCTAAACTAAGGTTTCTTTTTGTCCACGCGGTAGGTCCTCTATTGTTCCACTAGGTGGCACCTTCCAGCAAACTTCAGTGGGTCCAGAGAAGTCGCTTCTAGGTCTAACTGCAAGGAATGAATTCATGAAGCAGGGCTTGGTGGTCTTTGCTGCCAACGAGGGGTCTGCACTCTTGACAAGAAGGCTGAACTTGTTTAACAACTTGCTGGTGAGTGCTGGAGCCACAGATGGTTGATTCATCTCTGTTTAAAAAGGTGAGGCTGTGCTGGGCGCAGTGGCTCACGCCTGTAATCCCAGCTACTTGGGAGGCTGAGATAGGAGAATTGCTTGAATCTGGGAGGCGCAGGTTGTGGTGAACTGAGATCGCGCCACAACACTCCAACCTGGGCGACAGAGCGAGACTCTGTCACAATAAACAAACAAACAAAATAAAAAGGTGAAGCTTGAAGAGAGATGTCTCTATCTCTTATGACTGGGTTCACCTCTTCACGGATGCACTCTGGTCTCTTCCCCCACCCCCACCCATCTCTCCAGCAGGATTGATAAACTCCTCTCAAAAGTTCTCAAGGAGCCCCATTATGTGCAGTAGTGGACACTTGTTCTTTTTATCTGGTTAGTTAACAACACCCTGATTTTCTTTGAAGATTCACCCTTCTGCATCTCAGAACTTAGCCAATCAGAGCAGTAACCCCCTTCAGCTGCAGTGATTGGTCCAGGGACGGAATCTGAACAATCGAGGTTCAATTCCGAGGCTTTTGTATAGAGGCTATCAAGAAAGTAGTGGCTTCTTCCAGCGGATTGTTGCGAGCTGGATGTGAGCCCCACCGTGAGGCGTGCATTGGACCTCTTGACTCGGCTCCTCCGCACCTTCTCCCCACCCCAGGGAGGCGGTGTAGACTACATCAGTGGGCTTCCTTGCTCTATGTTTTCCTGTTGGGTTTAGCCTTTGAGGAGCCAGGGCAGGATTTCAGAGGGAGGGAGAAGAGCCAGGTCAGAGCATTTCTTTCCCCCGCGATTCCCTTGCTGCAACTTTGCCGCAGGCTGTCTGTGTCCTCCACAAAAGTCCATGGCTCCCATCGCGCAGGCTTCTTGAAACAGTCCTCCCTTTCTAGATTCCAATAACTGCCCTTTTCCTCACCCTTCAGGGCTAGGGCTGGACATCACACGCTGTTTCTGGTCCCATGGTACTGCCCTGTCCCTCATGGTTACACTATACCCTGCCCCATTGTCCTCCTATTAAACTCTCTTCAAATGTTCCAGTGTGAGAGTGCCATTCGTTTCCTGCAGACCCTAACTCAATCAAGGGAAAAGCTTCTTGAGAATCTGAAAACAGTCCCAACACAAGGGAAAGTGGAGCTGAGAGATCAACCAGTTACCCAAGCCAACCCCTGATGTCATCCATGCCTCCGGTTCAACTCCCCTCCCACATTCAAACAATTACCTAATAATGCTGGTTTTATTGCCTAATAAATTTTAAATGTATCCCTTCCCCTCTAGGCCTATTATATGAGACATATTTCAGGTGCCTGTAAGATGAATCCCTGAGCAGAAACCTGCTACTTATAATGACTCCGTTTTCTACTTTGTAGACAGCCTCCACCCTCATTTCTGGGCTGGTCTTTGACCTATGACTTGCCTGAACTGTCCTAAGGCAAGTTCAAAAGGATGAGCTGAGCCATTCAGATTCTATCTCAGAAATTGGAATCCAGTGACACAGAGGGAAGAAGGCAGCTTGTGGTGGCCTCTGAAGGTGGCAGTTCAGGTAGCACAAGGGTGGAGATTACTCTTGGGCCACACTGAAGGAGAAGATATGGGAAGGCAGAAACCAGGAGTAACAGAGGAAGTGCTTCAGTCAAAAGAAGCCAGTGCAGCCCAAGTATGGGAGGCAGGGATGCTGAGAGAGAAAACTGAAAGAGAATCACCTTGCCTCCTGGTTTTCCAGTTCCAGTTCTGGTTTCTGGGATGCCTGACTAGACTGAAGCCCCTGCCTTGGAGTTTACGCCTTCCCTGAAGTTATGAGTGACTCTGTCACTTACGACCAAAGGAGCCCTGGCCTTGATACTTGATACTCTTGACTCAAAGTCCAAGTTGTAGCCATTACCATCTCTCGCCTGAATTGTTGTATCTCTCACTCCTAACTCCTCTGCCATTTCTGTCCTGCATTCCCTAACATTCATCCTCCCCACTGGAGTGACCATTCTGGGATGCCAACTTGCCATGTTGCTTCCCTCTGGAGGTTTATTGTCCTCACAGTAAAGTCCGAGTTGCTGGCCTTACACTTTATACAAAACTGCTAGTCGCTCATTACCTTAATAATGCTATTTCTCACCCCCATGCCTTTGCTCTTGCTGTTTCCTCCTGCAGGAATACCCTTCACATCCTCTTGTACTGATGAATTCTTACTCAGCTTCAATGCCATCTCCTCTTCCATCACTTCTTCACTTTCCCATCCAGTTTGACTAAGAACTCCTTCCTCTTTTTTTCTCATACTACTGTGTATATTCCTATTTTAGCATTATATACTAATAAAGATGAGGGTGATGATGTCAGCTAACATTTATGGACCTCTTATTACACACCAAGTGCTAACTAGCACCTTACAGATGTCATCTCTTTTAATCCTCATTGAAACCCTGTGAAGTAGTTCTTTTATTATTCCTACTTCTCAAAAGAGAAAACTGAAGCAAAGATGTCAGGTGACTTGCCCAAAATCACACAGATAGAATGTGGTCGACTCGGGTCTATTGTTCCTTTCTTTTTTTAAAAACTAACAGTTTAATTGAGATATAATTCACATGTCATACAATTAATTTACTCATTTAAAGTGTACAAGTCAATGTCTTAATATATTCACAGCTGCGTGCAACCATCAACATAATCAATTTTAGAACATTTTTATCACCACAGAAGAAACTCATACCCATTGATTACTCATTGTTTTAATGCTGCTCTTAGCAGCTGGTGTGGTGCCTAGCACATAGTATCTGTTCAACCAGCACTTGTTGAAGAATGGATAGCTACCGTATCTTAGAAGACAGGGGAAGGTGCAAGAGAGAGGCTCTTCAGGCAATGCTTCTGTCATTTCAACATCAATTAAGAGATTTGCCTGATTCTTTTGTTTATTTATTTTATACTGTTTTCCTTTCTTTCTTCTTTTTTTTTGCTCAGTCACCAGGATGATGACAAGTGACAGTACAGTGGTGTGAACAAGGTTCACTGCAGCCTTGACCTCCTGGGCTCAAGTGATCCCCCTGTCTCAGCCTGTGTAGCTGGGGCTACAGGTGCACGCCACCATGCCTAGCAAATTTTTTGATTTTTCGTAGAGACAGGGTCTCACTTTGTTGTCCAGGTCATCTCGAACTCCTGGGCTCAAGCAATCCACCTGCCTCAGACTCCTAAAGTGCTGAGATTACAGGTGTGAGCCATTACATCTGGCCCTATTTTTCTTTAGTAACAGCCCCCACTTACTGGGGGAGGTGTGTTGTAGATATAGGAGTCTGCTCTTACCATTTGCTCGGGGTTTTTTCACATCTCTGTGGCCCCAGGGAATTTCTCATCCTCACATTTGAGTTCTGGGATATTGCTGGTGATAATCTAGGTGCTGGGTATTTGATTTTGATTTTCAGTGGGAGAGAGTAAAGCCAGATTGCTTCTACTCCACCATTTTGGTGACATCACTCTCTACCACTGATTAAGTATTTTTTATGTGTGAAACCTTACAGTGTGTGATCTGTATATATTATTAGCTTATTAAGCAACAAAACCTGGAGATAGATATTATTGTATCCATAACACAAATGAGGAAATCAAATGTATTAGTTCATTTATGTTACCATAACAGAATACTGGAGACTGGGTATCTGTGAAGAAAATAGGTTTACTTTGGCTCAGGGTTCTGCAGGCTGTACAGGAAGTGTGGTGCTGGCATTCATTCCTAGTGAGGCCTCAGAAAGCTTTCAAACGTGGTAGAAGGGAAGGGGAGCTGGTGTGTCACTTGGCAAGAGAGGGAGCAAGAGACAGAGGAAGGAGGAGCCAGGCTCTTTAAACAGCCAGCTCTCTTGTGAACTCCTAACCATGGGGAGGGCACCAATCCATTCATGAGAGATCTGCCCCCACTAGGCACACCTCCAGCACTGGAGGCCATATTTTTCTTTTTCTTTTTCTTTTCTTTTTCTTTTCTTTTTTTTTTTTTTGAGACAGAGTCTCGCTCTGTCACCAGGCTGGAGTGCAGTGGTGCGATCTCTGTTCACTGCAATCTCCTCATCCCGGGATCAAGCGATTCTCCTGCCTCGGCCTCCTGAGTAGCTGGGACTACAGGCACCTGCCACCACGCCCGGCTAATTTTTTGTATTTTTAGTAGAGATGGGGTTTCACCATGTTGGCCAAGATGGTCTCAATCTCCTGACCTCATGATCTGCCTGCCTCGGCCTCCCAAAGTGCTGGGATTACAAGTGTGAGCCACTGTGCCCAGCCTGGAGGCCATGTTTCAACATGAGATTTTGAGGAGACACACATTCAAACTATATCCCCAAGACTCAGGGATTTCATTTGTCTAAAGTCAAACAACTAGTAATCAGCATCATCCTAATATTAAGTAAACAACTACTACCTTTAATAGAAGATTTAACCATGCTTAGATACTATGCTAAGTTCTTTACGAACATCACCTCATTGACTCATTTATGCATTCAACAGATATTTATTGAGTACCTACCACAAGCCAGGCATTGTAACGGATGTTAGGGATTCGGTGGTGAGCAAACAGATGTTCACCCAGGATTCACAGTCTAGTGGTGGAAAAGGCATTGTAGAAATGAGCACATGAATAACAACTACATTAGATGGGAGGAAGAAGAAAAGACCTGTTGGCTGTCAGGGGAAGATCTGGTATTAGAAGCCACTACTCCTTGAATCCACGTCCAACCTTTTGTGCAAAGTTACACTAGCGTGATTCCTCTAGGATGTTTTCCTAGTGGGACATTGGGTTTGCCAATGGCTCTCTGAGCTGCTTGTCCCTGTAGGAAGTTCCTGCCACCTACTGAATGCATGTTCATATACACACATACACTCAGTGGGAGCTACACTGCCCATGCCCTCATCTGCACAGCTTGCCTAGGGAAAAACCAATGCTGTGGGCTTTGCAAATGTCTTATCCTCAGCTGGGGGATTTGCGTTTGAAAAACACTTCTCTGTATATGGGGCTGGATCTTGCTTTTATTACATAAATGATCCTGGAGATCACTTCCTATAAATACATAGAGATCATTCCCATTCTCTTTTTCAGCTGCGAGTACTCCACAGTGTGAATGAATGAGGTTCAGTCTCCTATGGATGGACATTTGGAGTTGTTTTCGATCTCTGGCTATTAAAATAACATCATAATGAATAATCTTGTGTGCAGCTTGTTCTGTAGTGTGGAGGTGAATCTTCAGGAGAGATTCCTAGAAGTGGAAGTTGCTGGATTAAGGGATAAACACATCTTTAATTGTAAAGCTATCCTTTTGCACTCCTACAAGCGGTGTAGGAGAGTGCCTGGTTCTTCACAGCCTAGGCCCACACAATATTTTTTAAAGCATGCATTTTATATAAAAATTCACACTCCTGGTTTCTCTTAAAAATTGCAAGATCTATAAAAATTACACACACACACACACACACACACACACACACACACACTGCAAGATCTGGCAACACTAGGCCTGTTTTCCTGCATGGCAATAACAAGCTAGGGCTGAGTGGTCGCCATAGCTCTGTGGGTCTTAGACGTTTCAACTGATCCAATTCAGCCCCTTCATTGTGAAGATGAGAAAGGTCTACAGATTCATAGAGGCAGCTGAGTGGAAGTTAACTCCCAGTCTCTTGCATCAAGTGACCTCCAGAGGAAGTACAAAAGGGATGGGTAGCAAGGGAGGGTAAGTGTATAAAAGCACTGACAATTCAGCATTAAAGTTGAAATTGTTTTTAGCATTTACTGAGCTCAGTAAATACATTGCACCACACTGTAGTTAGTTAAAGTGTGACTAATCCACATACAGCAGAGTAACAGATTGGTTTCTATTTCTTCTGAGCAACCATAAAGAGGGCTAATGCCATAGCAGGAGGATCCGGGTTATGTATTCATTCATTCCCTCATTCATCAAACATGAACTGTGTGCCAGCCCCTGATCTAGGCACTGGGAATTCAAAGACAAACAAGCACTGGAACACAGGGATCCAAACACACAAGTATGGAAAAAACTTGATATAATGCAATAAGGGTTTTATTGTAGGAATGTACTACAGCCTGCTATGAAAGCCCAGAGGAAGGAACTTCTAATTCTGCTAAAGGGCACATGGAAAAGCTCACAAGGGAGGTGATGTTTGGGAGGATCCTAAAGGATGCATAGGTGTTTGCTAAGAAAAAAAAGGGACATGGGAGAGACTTTCTTGAAGATAAACAATGTTCAAAGACAGAACGTGACAGAAAACCAGCTCAAAAAAGATTTGGGCATAAAAAAGAGGAAAAGGATGACAGAAATTTACTGTCTTACTTAATTGAAAAGTCCAGGGACTTCAAGTGCAGTGAGCTTCATGTGTTTAAAGGATGCCATCAAACCACAATCTCTCTCTCTCTCTCTCTCTCTCTGTCTTTCTCTCTCAACTCTTCTTCTTACTCATGATTTTTGCCCTCAGGCAGGCCACTCTCTCCAGATGACAGGCACCTGCCAGCAGCTCTAGGTTTACATTATCCGGACAGCTAGCAATGCCAGGGGAAATTTCTCTTTCTCAATAGCTTCACTAAAACTCTCATTCCGAGTTTCACTGGCTAGGTCTGGGTCACTTGCTTACCCCCAGAGTAAGGAGTGAACTCTCACCTAAGTCTTCGAGTTCTGAGAGTAGGGCAGAATGAGTCTCAAAGGAAAATTAGAGTCCTGTGTTCAGAGGAAGGATGGATGGGTGCTGGGTAGGCAAAATCATCAGATCTGGAAACAGTGGTGGATTGAGAGTACATCTGTCTCATCAGCGATGGAGGAGAAGTTGAGTCTCAGAAAAGCAAAGTGACTTATCTATAGTCACACAGCCTGACAGCAGCAGCATCCAGGAGGAGTCCTAGTTCCCTGAATCTGAATCCCAGGACCTTCGTGCAGTGAGCATTCCCTTATCTGAGGAGGCAAAAGTGCCTTGGAGAGGGATGTGGGTGCTTCCAGGAACCCCTGGAATCACTTGCTCTGTGGCAGATCCATCAGCCTGCAGGCCCAGATGCAACACCATCTACCCCAGACAATGTGCCTGATATTTGGCCTAGGCCTCATAATAGCATTGCAACAGGTTCCTGGGCCCAGGGACTGAATGACTCAAGGGCACCAAGACCTACTTAAGGCAGTTAAGAGTGGGTGACAAGACAAACGGAAAGTAAGGAAGCAAAGTGGGGTGGTGGGAAACTGAGGCTGAAGATGGGGCAAGGAAGGGGGAGGAGCTTTGAATGGGGCAGTAAAAGAGCTGCTCAGGCCAGAAGAGTTCAGTCAATGTCCTGTTTTCTATAGTAGTCACCCAATTTGTATGTGTATTTTAAAAATTCTTTTTTGGCAGTGTGATATATGCCTAAGGTTATATAATTAAACAATGAAGAAAGCTTATAATAAAAAGCATCTGCCTTCCACCTCCTGCACCCTCGCGTATCCTGTTCCCCAGAAACCACTGATTTTCCACGGTTCTGCTTTTAGCCTTGGCTAATATTTATGGAGCACTTGTCATGTGCCAATCTCTTTGTGTACATCATTTCTTTAAGTGCTCCCCATAGCTCTATGAGGTAGGTATCATTATTATGCCCATTTTACAAATATGAAAACTAGGGAGAAGTAGGTGATGTGTTCAAGGTCACATGGCTGGTGAACAACAGAAATGGGATTTCAGCCAGGGTGTCTGACTCCAGCCACCGGAGTGTTCTTTATCATCACACTCTGGTGGTTCCTGTCAAAGCTTTATTACCTCTGTTTCTTGATTTATCGGCTAGATATTATCTATTGACTTCTTAGTATGATTGATGAGGATTTAGCTCACTTAACCCCCACCTTCTGTGCACCAATTTTAACTAGATGTGTCACAATATTTAGTTCTGTTGTGGGAAACTTTGAGGCTTTAGTTGATGCACTTAAATCTCAATTTCTAGTTCCTACTCTACACACATTTGTTGATTGGTTGTGTAGGGTCACCTGAAAGGTGGTAGGCCATCCCAATTTTTTTTTTTATATCCATCCCTATTCATTGTAGTCTCCACCTCTGTTCCAGGCACACAGCAGTTGCTTGATAAATATCTGTGCAATGGAACAAATGCAAAAAATCTTAACAGCGCCAAAGGTAGGAAATGACCAGGAAATCTCAGGCAGGCGAAGGGCATGGTAATTGCAGCCTGCAATGTCAGCCTGACTTCTTCAGAGATACAGCCTCCTGCTGAGGAGGGAACACTGAGCTATAAAATGAAAATTGAAGGAGAATCACTTCAGAGCAGCTGTCAGGAAGCACTTCCCCCAGCGGATGTGCTGAATGACCTCGCTGCAAGGTTGTCTTGGCTCGCACACCTGGGCTTATTCCACCAGCCTGCAGGGAAGCCTCCAGGGAACAACTCCAGGCAGGCCTCTGGCCATCTCCCCATTGTGGGAAACTTAGGCATCCTATTAGCATCACTTCCAAAGTGGGCTTTTTGAAAGGGGTGTCTGGTGCTGCTAACTTCTCCCATGGGCTAGGGAACCCTACCTGCCTAGGAAGAGTCCATTTGATGATGAAGGCCACCTCTTCTGCCGTAGGCTCTTTGTGCATGCTATGCCTCTGCTTGTAGCACCCTCCTCCCTTTTAGCTCCCATCCTTCTGGCTAATTCTTATTCAGCCTTTACACCTTGAGTCAGGTGCCACTGCCTAAGGGAAGACTTCCAGAACCTCCAGACTAGGCCACATTCCTTATTATGTTCTGTAAGTATTTTCTGTTTCTTACACTTAGCACAGTTGTAATTTTACAATTATTAGAGTCAATACTTGTAGAAAATTGGCCTTACCCACTAGACTGGAACCCCCATGAGGGCAGGGAGTATGTCTGATTTTCTTTACCACTGTATCTCCAGCACCTAGCACAGCACCCAGCACAGCAACCAGCACATAGTAGGTGCTCAGTAAACATTGCTTGAATGAATGAAGGAGTTCATCAAGCCCCTTTAATCAAATCGTTCATTTGTGTGAGCGTTAACCTCCTTGAAACCCAGTATATCTTTTGCATCTAAAAAGGAGGGGATGATGCTGTCTATCCTTGACCTCTCCAGTCAAGGTCGTGATTTACCTTGTGAAAATGTAGCGACTAGCCTCCCTGATGACACACACAGACTCCTGGGGCACCCCCAACCCCACCACTGCCATGCACACATTCTTTCCTTCCTCTCCTCTTCTTGCCCTCCTCTGACAATGTCACCTAGCCCTGGCTCTTCACCTTTTACCTCAGTGACACTAAGCCTTGGCTGAAGCTGAATGACCAGGGAAGCTTTTTAAACAGCTGCTCGAGTTTCTGATTCCAGAGTCCTGATAGGGGCCCAGACAAGTGTTTCCCTAAAAAATTCCTTAGGTAGTTCTGATGTGTGGCCCACTCTCTGAATTGATCTCAAAGATGTTTACTTCCCTCCAGCCACCTTCCCTGCTCCAGTCCTACCTCCCACCTCTTTTCCCCTGAGGAAAGCAGCCTCCTCCCCTGTCTCTCAGGACTCCAGGCTTGGGCTCCCCAGTCTATTCACCTTGAGGCTGTCTAACAGAAGGATCTTTCTGGGATGAAACCCTCATCATGTCACTCTTCTGCTTAAAACCTTCTCCTGCCTTCAGGAGAAAGCCCAGGTCCCTGGAAAACCTCGCAAAGCTCCGGCTTACTTCTCCAGGCACATCCCACCGCAATTGTTCCTCAGCCACCTCGTTCACACTCTGCCTCTCACATGGGAGCCATAGTCAGGGCCTGCCTGAGCTGGGCCATGTTCTTTCCTTCTTCTGGGCCTCAGCACACTGCTCCCTGTCCAGTGTTAAAGATTTATTGTTAACATAAAATAGTAAGGAAGACTTTACTCAGGGCTATTGCAATAGAGGTGTTGGAAAAGGCGAGAGAGATTGGACTCAACTCCCAATACAACGAAAATGGCGGGGGATGTGCAGGCAAGGAGCAGAGTAAGAGCTCAGTGGATGGGAAATCAGTAAGAGGAGACATTGGGGTAGGGGGATTCTTGCTAAACTGGCCTAATGAGATTCTTGCTAAAGGCAGGTCAGAGGCTTAAACATCAAGGGTGGGGGATGAGGAATTTAATCAGATCTCAAGGATGAGGAATGACTTAGTGGATTCTTTGCCAAGACTGGGCTGGGCAGACCAAAGACAAGATGGGGGCCCAGGTCAAGGCCTAGTCAAGAAGAGGGCTCAGAGGAGTCTGACTAAAGTTTGTCAAGGATAGAGACTTTGTCACCAGGAACACTTCACTGGGCTGCCTCTAGGAAGTCATCTGAGACTCCTCCACCCACAGCACCCTTCACCTGTAGATGTTAGCGCTCATCACATCCCAGTGTAGTGATCTGTTTACTTGCCTGCTCCTCTGCTTGACGATGAGCAACTTGAGGCCAGAGACTGTATCGCGAGTCCCCAAGGCCCAATGCAGTGTTTGACTCTCAGTGTTGAATGAGCACATATTGATGAGCATGACTCTCGTGGAATTGCTACTCTGCTCTGCAACAATCAGTAACTGCATTGCCTGTATCAGTGGTTCTTGGAGTTCACCATGATCAGAGTCATCGGAAGGGCTTGTTAAACATCAATGCCTGGGTCCTACCTTCAGAGTTTCTGATTCAATAGGTCAGACTGCAGCCCAAGAATTTGCATGTCTAACAACAGGTGATGCTGAAGCTGCTGGGCTTAGACTGCACTTTATTTACTTACTTATTTTTATTTGCTTATTTAGTTTTGAGATGGAGTTTCACTCTTGTTGCCCAGGCTGAAGTGCAATGGCACAATCTTGGCTTCTCGCAAACTCTGCCTCCCAGGTTCAAGCGATTCTCCTGCCTCAGCCTCCTGAGTAGCTGGGATTACAGGCATGCACCACCACGCCCAGCTAATTTTGCATTTTTAGTAGAGACAGGGTTTCATCATGCTGGTCAGGCTGGTCTCGAACTCCTGACCTCAGGCCATCTGCCTGCCTCAGCCTCCTAAAGTGCTGGGATTACAGGCATGAGCCACTGCGCCTGGCCCTAGACTGCACTTTAATAATCACTGACCTGTAGGATTATAGCTGATATCATCCCCAAGTTATATGCATCATCATATATTTTTAAATTTAAAGGTTATAAGATTTAATAGGCAAATTTCAGGTGGGATGGTGAAGTAGATATGATCTCATGATCTAGGTCACCTCCTTCCCTGCCTAAAGTATATGATTCTCCCTCTCATTTGCAGGCAAGAGTAACAGCTCAAGACTGTATTTCCTTTCCCTGTGCTTCATTCGCTATGGGAGGGGCTGCCTCCCAGTGCCCGCTGCCAGGCCTGGTGCCAGGCTGAGACCAAGGCCCCAAGTGGCTGAGTGGCATTCTGATGCAGGTGGCTGGAGGACTTGCAACATCCTGAGTCCTCTCCCCTCTCAGCCCCCATGATTAGCAGTTGGTGCAAATGGATTCAGAGGGCAGAGATAGCCAGACAGTGACCATGGCTGAAGCAGGCAAGCCAAGACAGAGCTTTCCAAAAATGACTCAGCCCAGCCCAAAGGGGGCCAAGATTCAGCTGTTTGCAGGGCATGTGGACAAAGCTGGGATGTGCAGGCTACGGTATTCACATGTGTGCATGTGAGGCCTTCAGGCTGTGGGGCAGAGTCAGGGTTGGAAAGAGAAGGGGACAGTGCCAGGAGCCAGGGCTGTGGGCCAGTTCTCCCTACATTTGCCACATTCTAGGGAGGAGTGCCTTCAAATTTTAATTTGAACTTGACCCTTCCAGGCCATGATGAAAGAATATTTGTCAAGATAGGAAGATAGGTATTATTTACAGTGTGATACCTTAATTCAAACAGGTGATATGTGGGCCTCTATTTATACTCTTGCTCAGGCCCTGCAAATGTTTGGGGTGGGCCTGTGAGAGTGACCAAGGGAGGTGAACAGCCTAGACAAGCAAGACTGCTTCTTGAGGGCCTACGCTGCTCTTTGGGACGAGAACTACCAAGTGGAAGCCCCAGGTACCCTGTTTCCCCGGGGACTGGCTATACTCCTCAGGAGCACCTGCTAGGATCTCTTCTTGGATGTGAGGGTGAAAACTGGTCCCAATGTCAAATGAAAACAACTTTGCACCTGCTCATTTGGAACAAAGGAAGAGGCCTGGACCTTAGGAGGTTTAGATTTGGGGTTCCCAGTGCAAAAGGAAAATGAAATCTTGGGACCCCAAACTCACAATGCCAAAGGAAAAAGTTAAGTTTGGAAACTGAATCACATTAAAAAAACAAACAAACAAACCGAAAACCCTGCTTTTCCTTTTGTTCCTAAACAGGTAGCTGCAAGATAGAAGGCCACATTTCTCGCCAGGTGGCCTTCCTCACCCCAACAATGTAAATTAACAGCACATCTTAAGGCATATGGGACAAGACAAGACTACAGGTCATCCCAGATGTGTTTTCTTGGGCCCGTCACATCAGCTCTGTAAACCTGTTTCCTTGTTAAATGGGGACGATTGTAGTGCTTACACATAGAGGGATTATGCCAAACCCTTTGTACTGTGTTTACACAGGTGGGTTCTTAGTAAGTGATAGCTGTTATTTGTGATTTCCTGGTAGTTTATTTCTACTTAATGTGGCTTCTTCCCTAATCAGCCCCATCCTTGGTAGAGTTTGACAAGTTGGAGAACTTAGTCCTCTGGATCCCTGGTCTTCTCTTTTAACATTCCTGCCCTGCTTGTGGACACCTTTTCAATTCATTGTGGGGGCCCACAACCCCTACAGATCTTAGAGATTAGGCATCCTGCATTGATATGCAGATTCCTGAGTCCTGCATCAGAGATTCTGCCTCACCAGGATGGGATCAGGCCCAGGAATCTGCATTTTAATGAGTTCCCCAGGTGATTCTCATACAAGCAACAACTCTTGGAGAAATATTGTGGCTGAGAAAGTAGGTTGGCAGGCAGAACCAAGAGCACTGGCTGAGAGGCAGACTCCTGTTCAACCTAATACAATTTTCTTTCCTTCCTTCCTTCCTTCCTTCCTTCCTTCCTTCCTTCCTTCCTTCCTTCCTTCCTTCTTTCCTTCCTTCCTTTCTTTCTTTCCTCTTTCTCTCTTTCTCTTTCTTTTCTTCCTTCCTTCCTTCTTTCCTTCTTTCTTTCTTTTTTTTTTTCTTCAAAATCTCACTCTGTCACCCAGGCTGGAGAGCAGTGGCACAATCTCAGCTCACTGCAACCTCTGCCAGCCGGGTTCAAGCGATTCTCCTGCCTCAGCCTCCCAAATAGCTGGGATTAGAGGTGCCTGCCACCGCGCCTGGCTAATTTTTGTAGTTTTAGTAGAGATGGGGTTACACATCTTGGTCAGGCTGGTCTTGAACTCCTGACCTCGTGGTCCACCCGCCACGGCCTCCCAAAGTGCTGGGATTATAGGCGTGAGCCACCGTGCCAAGCCCCTAATAGAATTTTCTAAGAGTCAAAGCTGCATAAGAATGAATTAAGCTGCCCTGAAAAGTAGTGAGCCCCCTGTCAAGGAAGGTGTGCAAGCAAATGCCAGGTAAATATCTGACAGAACTAGGAGAGAAACTTTAGTTCAGGAGTTAAATTTTATGACCTTGAAAATTTCTATGATTCCATCTTCTTTTTCCTTTATCTCTCAGGAAACGCTTTGTCTCTTCAGAGATTTTTGGTTCAAGTCTCATGTTTGAGAAAATGGAATAAACACTTTTGTGTCCTAGGACAGAAAGCTGGTGACAAAGAAGAGCATTTCAAGCTGCCCCATCTAATTGTGTCAACAGAGGGGTTTCCCCCTGCCCCGGCCTCTGGGGAAGAGTCCTGCCTCCAGCCTTCTGTGCACCCCTCCCCATTCCTTCCCCACGCCCGCATAAATAATTTTTAAAAAGAGTTGGAAGCAAAGGAGGCTGTAGAGTCAGCTTGAGACTGCTCAAGAGGGGACTTGGAGCAGGCGCGTCTCGCAGTAACTGTGCCTAACGTCGCATGTAATCGCTGCCATGTGTCTCTGTCAAGAACTTGAGCAGCCTTCAGCAAGGTCCCTGGAAACTCCCCTGTCAGGACCCTCTGGGCGGGAGACAAATGGGTAAGTTAGGACAGTGATAAATCCTGCTGTCCTTCTGTAGTCAGATCCCCTGCAGCAAAGCAGTTCAGCAGGGCACAGGAGGTAAGCAAACCTCAGGTGTGAGACTAGGGTGTGTGGGAGCTTTGCAAGTACATCTGTCTCTGAAAGCGGGCCCTGGCCAACAATTTGTTTGAGTCGATGGGTTGATATGCCAGTTGTTAAGGATCTGAGAAAGTAGTTGGAGGGAGCGGAAAGGGTTGTTTTTTTTTTTAACCTGCTAACTTCCCCACCAATCAACAGTGAGGGCCCAGCCTTCTCTGGCCCTAGGCTGGCATCTTCCAGATCTGAACCTGGATGGATTTCTTTTCCCCTGTGTTATAAAAGCCAGGAGAAAGCATCCCACTCCACAGCCAGCCCCAGAGCTATCCTTGGAGACCCAACTCCTCTGAGCCTAAAGTGAACATTTCCTCCTTGGACCAACCCCCATCCTCATTTAAGGGCATTGAATCTATCTCTTTAGGCACCTGCCATTTTTGCTCTTCAAATGACACTTTTAAGAATGGTGGCCATCTGTTGAGCACCTCCCATGAGCCAGACACAGTGCTAAGAACACCACATGCGTAACCTCAAATGTTCATAAGCATAAAATTACTAGTTCCATTTTACAGACGACAAAAATGAGGCACAGGGTGGTTAAGTGACTTGCCCAGGTCTGTGTGACCTAAAATCCATAAGTGGGTTGGAGGGGAGAATAACGCAATGAATGTAGACACTGGATCAGACCCCCTGGTAATGAGTCAAGGCTTTGGCTCTTACTAGTTATCAAAAGGGATGCTGTAACTTTTCTAAGCCTTAGCTTTTCTCTTTATAAAATAGAGATAATAATAGCTGGGAGTGCGGCTCACACTTGTAATCCCAGCACTTTGAGAGGTTGAGGAGGGTGGATCACTTGAGGTCAGGAGTTTGAGACCAGCCTGGCCAACATGGTGAAATCCTGTCTCTACTAAAAATACAAAAATTAGCCGTGTGTGGTGGCATGTGACTGTAATCCCAGCTCTTCGGGAGGCTGAGGCAGGAGAATCACTTGAACCTGGGAGGCGGAGGTTGCAGAGAGCAGAGATTGCACCACTGCATTCCAGCCTGGGCAACAGAGCGAGGCTCCGGCTCAAAAAAAAAAAAAAAAAAAAAAAAAAAAGATGGAGGGTGGGGATAATAATAATACCTATTTTTTAATTTGTAGTAGGCAAAATAATGGTCCCCCAAATATGTCTACATCCTAATCTCTGGAATCTTTGAATATGGTACCTTACGTGATCAAATGTAAGCATGAATGTAAAGGTGCTTTGCATGTCAATAATAACAAAATAGTAATAATAATTATTACAGTTACATGCCAGACACTGTTCTAAAGAGAATCATTGAGAATGTGACAGAATCCACCAAATGTCACCCTCCCATCCAAAAGACCCCTCCTAGCCAAATTCCCTGTGGAAGATGTTCTCTCAACCATTCCTTTCCTCTTCCCTGGACCAGAGATGAAATAACTCACAGGCAGCTCTCCAGATGAGAGGAAAATGAAGAAGGTAGTGCTTATTACAACATAAAAAGGACCAGGCTCTGTTTACTGAGATTGGGAAACAGATTCTAGGAACAATGTGTCTGCTCCAATGTAATTATCCTGTAAGTGGTCGGCATTTTACTCAGCTCCAAAACTCATGAAGAGGCTTCAAAGAAGTACCCTGGGGACTGTTTTATCAAAAGGGACTTAAGAAGGGGTAAAGTTTTGAGATCAAACTAAGCTCTTAATTGAATCAGCAAAAACTGAAAAAGTTTTGAAAGGGAGTTTTGTGCAGCAGCAGGAAAACATTTTGGATATGCAGACTGAAAAGAAAAGAGAGAAACAGATCCAGATACCTGGCAGAATATCTCTGCACTGTTGGCTAGTGTTAGTGAGAGGAGAAAGAAATGAAGTTACCGGAATCATAAACCCCTAGCTTGGAAGAAACATGACGCTTCCATCTGTTTCATCCTTTTCACTTAATTCACTTACATTTAATTCAACATATCCATTCATTCATTTTTCAATAAATAAAGACCAAGCACCTGCTAAGTGCTGCTGTGTTACGTGGTGGGGACGCAACGGAGAACACAACACAGTCCTTCCTTCCAGGAGCTTAGGGTGCTCCAGCTCCCACATACCCATTTTAGCAGGAAGTCTCTAATCCTACCATCTCCCCACCCCCATGCTCCACTTACTTTTCCACAAAATCTCACGGGGCTTAGCAGCAGAGCCAGTGCTTATACTCCAGCCTATTTGCCTTTAGAACCAGATGAGTTTGGGATTCAGAAGGCCAGACCCTGGTCCTGTTTCTGCCTCCTAGTCTCTACATGATCTTGGAAAAGAAAATTCTATTCATATGTGGAGGAAACTGAGCTCAGGAAAGGCTTTCCTACTCTTGCTCCCCCAACCCCCATGTTGTGTTCAAATCTTGGCTCCCCTACCCACAAGCTGTGTGCTCATAAGCAAGTTGCTTAACCACTCTGTTCCTCTGTTTCATCATGTGTAAAATAGGATGTTGGAAGTCTTTGTTAAAATAAATGTATGTGAAATGGTTAGAATAGAGTCAAGTATATAATAAACATTTAATAGACATTAACCATTATTATTAGAGCACTGTGGACCTGTGGATCATTTTTTTCATAGTATTGATCACTGTTTGATATTACATATTTTAGTGATTATTAGATTTAATCTGCCTCCCCTCATTAGACTATAAACTCTGTAAGGGCTGTTTTACCTAGTCTCAACAGCTACTTCAGTGATAGGCACATAATAGGAGCTCAATAAATATTTGTTTAATGGGTTAATGAATGAATGAATTTCTTCCCCAACCCATCTCAGATTGCAGAGGAAAGAAGAATCTGAAGGGCTGCCAGAGCATCTGTTCCCGGAGGTTTTTTCAAACAAGTTCCAACAGCTGTTTGTGCTAGAAGCCACCATAAAAAGCATTCTTAAAAGCAAGAGGGAAAGAACAGCAGTAACGAAGAGATCTATGACCCAGCTGGGATCCTGGATCTATGGCTGCAGCAAGGCTCAGGGGAGGGAAGCGGGAGTGCAGGAAGGTAGACGCAGGGGCTGAAGAGAGGCAGACAGAGGCATAATTTTGAACCAGAGACAGAGAGATGCTCAGTGAGAAAGATGCCCAGAGAGAGGCAGAGACAGGCACTGAGAGGCACTCTGTGGTTGACAGAGACAAAGATGGAGTGGGAGACGGAAAGGAGGGCAGACAAGTGTTTGAACTGGCAGCTAATTCCCCAAATCCTTGAGGGGTTTTGAGAGATAGAGAGTAATGCAGGCTTCAGCCTTGCCTGGTTGATTTATGACCAGCGAGAGTTGAGCCACAGTTGAGCTAAGCACATTAGGCGGCTGTGTGGCCTGGAACTTCTTGCAGTCATGCCTGGGACTTCCCTGGAGCAGATCGCAGGATAGAGAGGCTGTCTGCTCTAATGGGATGTGAACAGTTCTCAGAATCAGGGAAATGATAGCATGGAGGACTTATACGTTTGTAATTACCCTCCGTTCTAATTGGGAGCCACACAAGAAGTTTTGATGGGAAAGACTGACCCTGTTGGCTGGGCTTCCTTCCACCCTTCCTTTTCTCCTTCTTCCCTCCTTTCTTCCCTCCTCCCTACTTTTTTCCCTCATCTCTCTCTTCCTTCTTTCCTCCCTCCCTCCTCCCTTCCTTCCTTCTTTCCTTTCTCATTTATTAAGCATTTGGAATGTACAAGGCAACCAGGGATGTAGTGATTAGAGAAGACATGATTCTTAAGTTTTAAAGGGCTCTCAGTGGCACAGCATAAAGAGGAGAAAAGCAGGCAGCAGAATAATAGGTACAGTGTGATACCATTTATATAAACTACTTTTGTTATTTTTATTTGTTCATGATACATGTATTTAATGGATACTTATAAGTATAAAAACAGATTAGGCAGAAATTATCAAAATTTATATCTGAGGTTCCTGGGGGATGAGGTGAGGAGGAAATGAAACCTGGAATGGGAATCAGGGGATTTCATCTTCAGATGAGTGACATATTGCTTATTTTATTAAAAAAAAAGAAATCTGACCTTTTTTTTGGTTATTTTTACACGGCGGATACATGGTAATTTGGCATATACTATTCTTTTAAAGTTTCTCAGAATCCAAAAAAAAAAAAAGCTCAAGAAATTGAAACATTGACTGTAATTCGCTGAGACAAGTCACTTTTATAGATATATTCTGCATTAATTTCAGAAGGTGGAAGCAGCAAGGATGATCAGAAGGTGGAACTTAATCCTTCTCTCTCTCGTACCCCAATCCATCTATTCCCCAGTCCATATTTTCAGGAACACATTCCCCAGGATTGATCAAAGAAGCTACTACATACGAAGTCAAATAAAATATGATGCTCATCTTCTAGCCACTACATGCTAAGTCAAATAAAATATGACTCTTACCTTCTAGAGACCTCCCAGAGTCAGGAACTTGGGTTGTTAAGGCAGGAAGGGGCTGAGAATTGGGAGCCAAAGTGAGTAGACTCCTCTGAGCATCTCTGGAAAGGAGGCACTGGCCATCCATGGTCTCTGTCTCCTTAGACACCTTAATTTGTAGGCAGGTGGTATAATGAAAAGAGCACAGGCTTTGGAGTCTGTCAAATCTGGGATAGGGGCTCCATAGTAGCTATGTGACCTTGGGCAAATTACTAAGTCACTGTGAACTTCAGCTTCCTCATCTGTAAAATGAGGACAATAATATTTCCCAAGGTTGCTGCGATGTTTAAATGACCCAGTAGAAATCAAATGACAACAAAGCCCAGCATAGTGTCCAGCAAACAATAGAGTAGCATGGATTAGTCTCTTCCTTCCCAGGAGTAGGATTTCCTCAGTGGGACATCTGAAATATGGCTCCATCAGTCACACGCAGTAAAAGGCCAGAGTCACCAGGACTTCTTTGTCTTAAAAATCTTCCCCCATGGAGAAAGCAGCAATTTAAGTGGCAAAGATGGTGTAGACCTTGGGCCTAAACAAGTCCCATGCCTAGGAGGAGGCAGGAGTGTCAGGATCACAGAACAACAGAGCTGGAAGAGACATCACCAAACCTCACTGCACGTCACCTGGAAAAAATTACTCAGATTCTCTCTCTCTCTCTCTTTTAATTCTTTTTTTCGAGACAGTGTCTCACTCTGTCACCCAGGCTGGAGTGCTGTGGTGAGATCTCTGCTCACTGCAACCTTCGCCTCCTAGGTTCAAGCAATTCTTCTGTCTCAGCCTCCCAAGTAGCTGGGACTACAGGTGTGCGCCACCATGCCCAGCTAGTTTTTTTTGTATGTTTAGTAGAGACAGGGTTTCACCATGTTGGTCAGGCTGGTCTCAAACTCTTGACCTCAAGTGATCTGCCCGCCTCAGCCTCCCAAAGTGCTGGGATTACAGGCATCAGCCACTGAGCCTGGCCAAATCACTCAGATTCTTAAGCCTCAGATTAGAATGGCCAAGACTGGGGTGCAGAAATCTTTTCTTCTGTGAAAACTCCCCTTAAAATATGAATTAAAAGAATGACATATCATTTTTCATCCATAATATGGCAAACAAAAATTTGAGAACATCAAACATTGTTGGAAAAATGTGTGCTCTTAACCACTGCTGGTGGGTGCAGCTGCTTTGGAGAGCAATTAAAATTGTCCAAACCCTATTGTCTGGGATCCATGTCAGAGACTTTGTACAAAGAGGCCTGCCTGAGGATCCTTGTTGAAGGACTGTTTGAAATAATGGAAAGTTGAGAACAAACGAAAGCAGAGAGGAATGTCTGGATAAACCAGGCTATACCTGTATCTCGCAATACTATCCAGCTAAAAATAATTAGGTGAACCTCTAAATACTGACTTAGAAACAGCTCCAAGAAATATCGTGTTCTAAAAAGGAAATTGCAACATCATACATACAACATGACTTTTATGGAAAAAGAATAACAAACAGGTAGTACTCTATATATTCTGTGGGTACATCATATCCATAAATGTACAGAAAAAGATATGTAAAGATACACACTAATCTGTTAACTGGAAGGACAGAGAGATAGTGGAAAAGGATAGTTGCGCTTTATATATAATGTCTTAACTTTTTACCAGGAGAGCATATTTATTTGCTACTTACGCAAAAATTATTGAAACAGCTTTATTGAAGTATGATTGACACATACAATATCTTGTGCACATTTAAAGCATACAATTTGACACATGAACACAGCTGTGAAACTATCACTATAATCAAAATAATAAAGATATTTATCAGTTATACCCAGAAGTTTGCTTATGTGATAAAATTCTGTCCAATGACATGTAAGTGCAATTCTGTGGAGAGACTTCTAGAAAAGGCTTCCTTTCCGTTACAAAGAGACACACAGGAAGAAAAAAACTCTTCTTTTGCTGGAGATTTTTTTTCCCTGAGTGATGCCTGGAATAGTGTGAGCCAGCTTATGACTCAGGGGAAAACAGAGTCAACTTGGGAGCAAAACCAACACACATAAGGATGGTGGAGGGAGAAAGTGGAAAGAACCTGGGTCCCTGATAGTATTGCTGAGCCACTGAATTAATTAACC
Organism: Pan paniscus; assembly: GCF_029289425.2. Taxonomy (NCBI): domain Eukaryota; kingdom Metazoa; phylum Chordata; class Mammalia; order Primates; family Hominidae; genus Pan; species Pan paniscus. Next base: position 149,365,574 of record NC_073253.2, on the reverse strand, counting down.
TTGGAGGTACCAGGTACCCTCCTTTGGAACTTCTGGTTAAAGAAATGGAATAAAATGTCTATATTGTTTAAACGCATTTGAGTTGGGTTTTCTGTTACTTACTTATAGCTAAAAGCAACCAAAGAGATGTGTTTTGAGAATTAAGGGAGAGCTGGTATCCTAGCTTTGGAAAGGAAGAAAGTCAGAGGTTAAGCAGAGGTTTGAGGAAATCAGAGATGACCACTAGAGGAACAAACATGCTCAAATAGGATGTGACATGGGAGAGCCAGGAGGGACTGCTAAAACATTTAAGTATTCCTCCTGGGTACCCATGACATCACTTGGGGGGATGTGCAGTGGACTTTCTGAACTCAAAGGAGAAGGCAGCTTGAATTGTTATTATTTGGGCATTGAAGAAAAGTGAGATCCTTGATGATTAAGGAGGTGGAGGCACCTGGGTGCCCCCTGAACACCCTGATTCCCAGTTTCCCCATATGTAACATGGGTATAACAGTTCCTTCTATGTCCACATACAGGGTTATTGTGAGAATGGACTATGAGCTGAGATAAGGTAGAAAGAGCTGCAAAAATCAAACACATAACACAAAGCCTCATCCCTACCATTTGCCTTCTACCCCTGTCAGAGCAAGTCTATCGAACTAAGTCCTCTGGGTGTCTCTAAGGAGCTAATATGTACAATTCAGAAGCCTTATCTACAAGAAAGCCAGAACATTTTTGGAAAGACAGATTCTTCCTTGGAACTGTTGGTGACATGTCAGTGAAATGTCTTTCCATGTCTGGGTATGTGTATAAGTGCCCATGTGGGTAGAAATATAACCACTTATGTGTGGATGATTGCAGGATGCATCTGTGTGTGTCTGTGTCCGCATGTGTAGGGAGAGCAGGGTGTGGCTAAAGAATAATCAGAGCCAGGAGCACTTGAGGGCTAATCTCGATTCTGTCACTTCCCAGCTCTGTGACCTTGAGGAAATTCTTCCACATCTCTGAATCTCAGGTTCTCTACCTGGAAAATGTGGCTGCCATGACTTACAAGGAGACCATGTTCTTGAACACTGAATTTGCAAGTTATCTGGCAAGCAATAAGGAAAATATATCTGAAATGTGTATGAATGAAGCTGCATTTGTAGTGTGTGTTTGAATGTGTGTGTGTGAGGGGGATATATATAAATAATATATGTGTAGGAGGTGGATATGTGGGTGTGTATGTTTATATGCATGGGTGTTATGTCTGATCATGGGTTAGTAAATGTGTGAGAGAAAGGGAGACAGGAGGAACAGAGGGAGGGCAGGCAGGAAGGAAGAAAGGAAGAGTAAGGAATTAGTAAGAAAGGAAAGGCTGAAGGAAGGAAATTGGGAAGGAAAAAGGAAAGAGGGGACTGAGACACGTGAGCCTAGATCTTGCTGTTCTCTCTGGAGGCCTTTGCCAACTACAGGAATGCAGACTGGAATTGGTTCAGACACCTCAGGAACTCTCCCTGGAGCCAGTCCATCTGCTGGCTCCTCTGTCCCAGAATCACCTCTTGACACTTTTCAGGAGGCTGGGATGGAAGAGGGATGTGTTCAGAGCATCAGGGTGCATTTCCTTGGCCCTCCAGTGGCTAAGGGGCTGCTCAGTCTCCAGGTGCTTTGCCTCATCTGCACCTGACCACTTGGGCCACCCATGAAGCCAGGCTCACCTCTGCTTGCTCCCTACAATTTTCACAGCAGCAGCCTCCTGCTGCCTCCCCGCATTGGTCCCTCCCATTCCTCTAGGTCACCCTGTACACTGCCACCAGGCTTGCACTTATAAGATGTAGGGTGCCCCCCCACCCCCTGCATGGCCAGCTGCCTCCCTCTTACATTCTGCCTATAGGGGGCGCTATAGGGGAAGGCCCTTAGAGGAGGGTGAAAGGAAAGAAAGCTTTATCCTATTTGTCTGTACCTGTCAGCTTCAACACAACAAAGCAGTTTGTTTCATAGTAGAAGTTGGTTCCTATTTGTAGTTTCCCCGACACTCAGAAACAATCTCATGGTGCCCCTTTAGAGACACCAATACCTGTCAGCCGGGCTGCACCCTCTTCTCAGAAACGCCTGACCCAGCTCCAAGTTTTGAAGTTTTAGTCATTTTGACCTCTTTCCTCTGCCCCGCTCCCTCAGCTGCTTCCTGCAATTACTACCTCTATGAACTCATTTTGCCTTTTTAGTTCTTTAATACCTAATAATTTTATTTTATTTTATTTTATGTTATTTTATTTTATTTTATTTTATTTTATTTTATTTTATTTTATTTTATTTTGAGACAGAGTTTTACTCTTGTTGCCCAGGCTGGAGTGCAATGGCGCGATCTTGGCTCACTGCAACCTCTGCCTCCTGGGTTCAAGCAATTCTCCTGCATCAGCCTCCCGAGTAGCTGGGATTACAGGCGCGTGCCACCACACCCGACTAATTTTTGTATTTTTTAATAGAGACAGGGTTTCGCCGTGTTGGCCAGGCTGGTCTTGAACTCCTGACCTCAGGTGATCCACCCACCTTGGCCTCCCAAAGTGCTGGGATTACAGGCGTGAGCCACCATGCCCGGCAATACCTAATAATTTTACATTAAATTCCTCCTGTTGAAATAGCTTGTGTGATGGTTTCTAGCTCATGAGTGAACCTGTCTCATATAATTTCCTTCTTTTTCTTTATACTTTTATCACCTAAGGATGCATCCTTAAACACTAAAATATTGCTTTACTAATATTAAACTTCACCTAAACGAAACCGTACAGTACTCTTTGGCATCCAACTTCTTTCATTCAACATGTTTGTTGCATGTATTGTAGTATATCTATTTCTATTGCTGTGTGATTTTCCATTGTACAGATGAACCCCAATCTATCAAGAGATTCTTCTCTTGATAGACATTTGAGTTGTTTCCAGTTTCTAGCTATTATAAATAATAAATACTGCAATGAACATTCTTATACATTTTTATTGATACCACCATGCACACATTTTTACTGGGCATGTAAGTAGGAAAGGAATTGCTAGGTCACAGGGAACGTGGACAAAAGTTTTCCAAAGTGGTTGTACCAATTCATACTCTCATCAGCAAAACATGGTAGTTTCTATTACTCCACATTCTCACTAACTCTTCATATTGTAAGTCTTTTTTAAGATTAGCCATTCTGGTGGGTACACCGTGGCATCACACATACACCATTGTACATGTGTGATACAATGTACAACCTTTACAACCTTTTGCAATAGTAGATAGTGGTACTGCATTATTATTTTAATTTGCATTCCCTGATGACAAACGAGGTTGAGAACCTCCTCTTTTGTGAAGTTCCAGTTCAAATCTCTCCTCTGCTTTCCTACTGAGTTGTCTTTTAGTTATTGATTTGTAATCATTCTTTACATATTCAGAATATGGCCAGTTATTATTTTTATACATATCTTCTTCCACTCTATGGCTTGCCTTTTCACTTTCTTATGATATGATGAACAGTTTTAAAATTCTAGTGTACTCAGAATTGTACTTTTTTCCTGTCATGATCAGTGTTCTTTTGTGTGTATTGTTTAAAAAAATTTCTCCTACATAGAAAGTACTTCTATGTTATCTTTTTAAAGCACTATTGTTTTGCCTTTCAGATTTATATCTGTGATCCCCCGATACTAATTTTTTGTATGAGTGATTGACCAATGGATTCTCATGGATTCTTTTCTGTAACCTGATATAAAATGCAAATAATGATAATTTTATTTTTTTTGCTTTCCAATCCTTCTGCCTTTAATTTTTTTTCTTATCATATTGGCCAAGATTTTCAGTATAAAGTTGAATGGAAGTAGGAATAGCAAGTATTTCTGTCACATTCCACATCTCAAAAGAAACTCAGCATTTCACCATTAAGTAGGATGTTTGCTCTAATATACTTTTCTAGATACTTTTTATCAAATCAAGAAAATTTTCTTTTATTTCTGGTTTCCAAGAGTTTTATGTTGTGACTAGATAATAAATTTTATCATATGCATTTTCTGTATCTATTGAGGTTATAATTGGATTTTTCTCCTTTATTCAACTAACATAGTGAACTATACGAATTTTTAAGCTTTATACTAACCTGGCATCCAGGAATAAACCCAATTTAACTAAGATACATATCCTAATTACATATTCCTAGAATAATTTTTGCAATATTTTGGTTAGGGGTTTTGCATTTATGTTCATGAGCGAGATTGCTTGTAATTTTCCTTTCTTATATTATCCTTGTCAGGGTTTGGTATCAAGATTATAGCTTATTTTATAAAGTGAGTTGAGAAGTATTTCATCTTTTTCTATTCTCTGTAAAAGTTTGTATAATACATTTGGTAGAATTTGCCTGTACATCATCTGGACCCAGAATTTTCTTTAAGGAAGAGTTTTAATTATGAATTATGAATAGTTCTACTGGAGTTTTCCATTTCTTCTTGTGTCTGTTTTGGTAAGTTGTGTTTTACTAGAAATATATTCACTTAACCTAATTTATTTGAAATTTATTGGTGTAAAATAGTTAATACTATGATTTTATTATATTTTAAATTCTAATTAAAATTATATGTTTATGTAGGGTATCTCTCTTTTTGTTGGTTATTTGTTTCTACTCTCTTTTTCTTCTTTGATAACTCTTTCCAGCCATTTATCAATGTTATCAGTCTTTTCAAATGACCTACTTTTGGCTTTATTGATTCAGTCTATTGTATGATTGTTTTCTATATTATTAAATTCTGTTCTTATTTTTATTGTTTTTTTCTAATTTATTTGGGATCAATTTGTTGTTTATTTTTCTATTGTTTTGAGATAAATACTTTTCCAGCCTTTCTTCTTTTCTAATATGTGTATTTGAGGCTATATATTTCTCTCGAAGCATATTTTAAACTGTATCCCAATGTTTAGATATGTCATATTTCAATTAACATTCAATCTAAAATAGTTTCTAACCCCCATTGTGATTGATACTTGAATCTATGAAATATTTAGAAGTATATTTCTTATTTTCAAAGAATTTTTTAAATTTATTACCCTTTTTTCTGATGAATTGAGACTTTTATATTAAGAAAAAAACCCTCTTTATCTCTATACTGCTTTTTGGCTTAAAGCCTACTTGCTATTAAGATAACTGCATCAGCTTTTTAAAAATTAATATTTGCATGGTATATTTTAATTATTATTTTCTATCTTTTATTCTCAACCTTTCGTATTCTTAAGTTTTAGCTATGTCTCTTATAAACCATGTTTTTTTTGTTGCTTTTTAAAAATTCAGGCTGACAATCTTTGTTTTAATCGAAGCATTTAATTAATATCTAATATCTAAATTTATGTCTCTACGTAAATTTATGTACATTTATTCCTGACACAGCAAGAAACTCAGAATGTGTTAACTCCATTCATCTCTTTCCAACTTATATGCCATACTGTCCTGTATTTTAATTCTATACATACATATTTTTTGTTTTGTTTTATTTTGTTTGAGATGGGGTCTTGCTGTGTCACCCAGGCTGGATGCACCGTATAATTTAAATACCACTAGAATGCTTACAATTCATCCATTTAAAGGGTACAATTCAATGATTTTTAGTATATTCACAGGTGTGCACCTATCACCACAGTCAATTTTAGAACATCATGATCTCTTCAGAAAGATATACTCATTAGCTACCATCCTCTATCTCCCATCCCCAGCCCTAGTCTATGAAACCATTTATCTACTGTCTCTACAGATTTCCCTGTCCATTTCACTTTCATATGAATGGAAGCCTCATTTTCTTTTTCTTTTTTTTTTTTTTTTTCAGATGGAGTCTCGCTCTGTTGCTCAGGCTGGAGTGCAGTGGCATGATCTTGGCTGACTGCAACCTCCACCTCCCGGATTCTTCTGCCTCAGCCTCCCGAGTAGCTGGGACTACAAGCGCGCATCACCACACCTGGCTAATTTTTTATGTTTTCTAGAGACGGGGTTTCAGCATATTGGCCAAGCTGATCTCGAACTCCTGACTTCAAGTGATCTGCCCGCCTTAGCCTCCCAAAGTGTGGGATTACAGGTGTGAGCCACTGTGCCTGGCCCTCATTATCTTTATATAGTAATTAATCACTTTGATTTAGCCACACATTTACCATTTTCATTCCTTCTGACTTCTCTTACCCTCTCTGTGGGATGGTTTCCTTCTACCTGGGAAAACACCAGTTACTATTTCCTTTAGTGTAGGTCTGCTGGTGATAACTTCTCTTAGACAAAATTCAGTGTGTACAAAATGTCTTTATTTTATATTCCTTTTTGAAGGATTTTTTGCTAGCTTCAGCATTTTAATTTAGCAGACATTTTCTTTCATGATTTAAAAGACATCAATTCATTGTTTTCTATCTTCCATTATTTCTCTTGAGAAGTCAGTTGCTAGTCTAATTTTTCTTCCTTTGAAGGTAATGGGTCATTTTTTGGCCGGGCACAGTGGCTCATGCCTGTAATCCCAGCACTTTGGGAGGCTGAGGTGGGTGGAACACCTGAGGTCAGGAGTTTGAGACCAGCCTGACCAACATGGAGAAACCCCATATCTACTAAAAATACAAAATTAGCCAGGCGTGGTGGCACACACCTGTAATCCCAGCTACTCGGGAGGCTGAGGCAGGAGAATCACTTGAACCCTGGAGGTGGAGGTTGTGGTAAGCCGAGATTGTGCCATTGCACTCCAGCCTGGGCAACAAGAGTGAAACTCTGTTTCAAAAAAAAAAAGGAAAGAAAGAAAGAAATGGGTCATTTTTCTTGGGTTGCTTTTAAGGCAAAATCTCTAATTCGGGCTACTGTTAGAGCAGGGCTGGTTTGCTTCTGGTTTACCTATATTTTTGTAATATAGCTATTTCAACTTCCACCCAGAAATGAGAGGTCCTAGACTTCAATTTTTGTCTTCTCAGCCTTGAGAGACTATCATAAGAGGGCTTCTCAGCCTCTCAGCTGCCTCATTTGGGACAAAATTCTAAACTCACATGTATAAATCTGTTCCAGCCCCTAATCCTGTTCCAGTGATTCTTTACTACTCTTGTTAGCCCTTTGATACACTCAATGAGATTTAAAAAAAAAATTGTCCAGCTTTTCTTATTGTTCTCAACTAGAAGTTTGCTCTGAATTCCTCAGTTAAGTATTGCTGATTATATCATATCACTTCATTTTTTACAGTTTGTTTTTCATTTTCGTAGACACAGGGGCTTGCTCTGTCACTCAGGGTGGAATGCAGTGGCACAATCATAGCTCACTGCAGACTCACACTCCTAGACTCAACCAATCCTCCCGCTTTAGCCTTCCAAGTAGCTAGGACTATAGGCATGCACCACTACACCAAGCTTATCACTTCATTTTATTTTCTTCATGGCTTTTACTGATATCTGAAATATTCTTGTTTATTCATTTGTCTGTTTTTTTAAATAGTCCTAGTAGGCTGTAAACCCTACAAGATCAGAGACCTTCCCTTGCTATCTGTTGGGACCCCAGGCTGCAGCCATGACCAGGCACAAATTAGGCCTCTCTCTTCAATGTCTTATACCACATTCTTCTTGCCATCTCTCTTTCTTGCCCTCACTTGTCTTCTAGCCCTTGTTATTTCCCTGCCCTCTCACTACAGGGTCTTTGCAAATGCTGTTGCTTCTACCTGGAAAGTCTTTTCCTTCCTACTTCGCTTTGTTAACTCCTCAGCTCAAGCATAACTTCTCAGGAAATCCATCTCTAACCGTCTTTCCTTGGTCAGTTGCCACCATTATATGGTTCCATAGTACTATATACATATCATTTATTGCACCTTCTACAGTTTAGACATTATTCACATTTTAAAAATAATTTTATTGTAAACGCCATGAAGAAAACTTGTCTGTTTTTCTCACTACATTGTTAGCACTTAGAACAGTGCCTAGTTCTCGGACATTTCCTGCATGAATGAATGTGGCAGTCCTTACACATTTATTCTTGTATTATCCTTATTTTATGTATTATCCTTATTTTATCCTTATTTTATGGGTGAGAACATGGGTGAATTAGAGAGTTTTAAGTTAGATGTCAGCCATACAGCGACATGTAAGTATCCTTTCTCTGTGTTTTGTGGGACTTTAATAAAGCAAGATTTTTAGGCTTCTTTAAGGCCCAGTTTCTTCATCTATAAAACAAGAATGGCAATCCAATCCATTCTCATTGGATTATCCTTAGAATCAAGTTAATTTTTGTGCATAAGAGCCTAGCACATTGCACATGGTAAATGGCCATAAAACTGTAACAGTTAATTTTGTCATTGCTGTTATTATTGTTATAAATAGTTCATGTTCCCATTGGAGACCTTCTTTCTGCAGCCCGGCTATTGGGAGAAAAGACCAAAAGTCTCTTGGATCCAGAGCCTTTAGTGGTGAATTTTAGCAGTGATCAGCCGGAGACATAATCAGAGGCAGGTGAGGAATTGAGGACTAGGAAGAGAGAGAAACCAAAGAGCAGAATGCCGGTGACAAAGGAGGCCCAGACTGCTCTGTCTTCCTAGTGTCAGCTGCAAATGCTCTCTAAGAAAGTCCTCTCACCCTTTCCCCAGGGACCTTCAACATGCTTTCAGCAGGTTCCATGAGGTAGCCAGCTAGTTCTCAAGACCTGATTACATTCAATTTACTTGAATTTTTATCAGAGTGCCAGTCAGCAGTGTTCTAGATAAGCTGCCCCAAATCAAACAGAGGCCAGTGAGGTCCTGCCTTAAGGTCTTGTCTTACTCGCTATCAGTGACTCCCAGGGGACCTTGGAAAATCCAGTAATCTCACAGAGCTGTTCCTGAGCCTATAGAGTCCTGGCCCTGTCAAAGCACCGTGAAAACTAGCCAAAGCAGCCTGAGATCAGCCATAGCTTTAGCAGGAAAAGTAGATGTATTCTCTGCTTTTTATTCTTGAAAGTTTCTGTTGCTGTTCAGAGGATAAAAGCAGCAGTAAATGCTTAGACAGAGCTGCGCCTTATGGCAATTTGCTCTGAGCAGTTGTCCTGAGCAGGCCCAAAAGCCAAGACAGTGTAGCCAAGGGTCCAAGTTGTGGTTTGTAACTGAGGGCTGTGTCATCCCAAGCCTGGCCCATGGGGTCAATGGCATCCTCTGCATCTTTGGAATGATTATGGGTCTGTACAGCAGGGATTGCTCCCTTGCCTGGAGTACAGCACTGCATTTATCAGGTAAAGGAAATGGTTTATCAATAACAATAACAATTTACACTCAGCAAACTGTTATTTAACCACACGTCGATTTCATTAAGGCTGGATGACAATAATCATCATAATAACAGTGTGTGCTTTCCACTTGCCCTCCTAATAGTGAAAGGTTTTAGAGCCCAGTCCTCACTTAGTGGGCTGACATTGAATTTTGAGACATAAGCTTGTGACCAGGAGGAAGAAAGGAAAAAGGGTTGGGCAAATGTTGGATTCAAAGAACTTATTGTTGTTACTCTGATCAATTAATTGATTCATTTATTTGCCAAATATCTTTGAGTACCTACCATGTGCCATGTACAGTAGGCCTCTGTCCCTCTGTATCCACAGGTTTTGCATCCACGGATTCAACCAGTCGCTGATCAAAACTATTTAAAAAATAATACAAGAATAAAAAAGAATTCAAATACCAAAATACAGTATAACTATTTACATAGCATCTACATTGTATTAGATATTATGTGTAATGTAGAGATGATTTAAAGTATTTGGGAGGATATGCATAAGTTATAAGTAAATACCTTTCTTTCTTTCCTTCCTTCCTTCCCTCCTTCCTTCCTTCTTTCTTTCTTTCTTTCTTTCTTTCTTTCTTTCTTTCTTTCTTTCTCTCTCTCTCTTTCTTTCTTTTTCTTTCTTTCTCTCTGTTGGCTTTTTTTTCAAACGGAGTCTCACTCTGTCACCCAGGCTGGAGTGCAGTGGAGCGATCTCGGCTCACTGCAACCTCTGTCTCCTGGGTTCAAGCAATTCCCCTGCCTCAGCCTCCCGAGTAGCTGGGATTACAGGTGCTCACCACCATGCCTGGCTAATTTTTGAATTTTTAGTAGAGATGGGGTTTCATTTTTGTTGGCCAGGCTGGTCTCGAACTCCTGACCTCAGGTGATCCACTCAACTTGGCCTCCCAAAGTGCTGGGATTATAGGCGTGAGCCACTGCATCCAGCTTTTCTTCCTTCCTTCCTTCCTTTCTTCCTCCTTCTTTCCTCCTTTCCTTTCCTTCTTTTCTTTTTTTTGAGACAGGATCTTACTCTGTCACCTAAGCTGGAATACAGTGGTGCCATCAAATGGCTCACTGCCATCTCATACTCCTGGGCTCAGGCAATCCTCCCACCTCAGCCTCCCAAGTAGCTGGGATTGTAGGTGTGCACCACCATGCCCAGCTAATGTTATTATAATTATTTATTATAATTATTATTGTATGTAAAGTCAGGGTCTCCCTATGTTGCCCAGGCTGGTCTTGAACTCTGAGGCTCAAGTGATCCTCCTGCCTTGGCCTCCCAAAGTGCTGGGATTACAGGATTGAGCCACTGTGCTTGCTGACTATGCGTAAGGGACTTGCACATCTGTAGATTTTGGCATTTGCGGGGGTCCTGGAAACAATCCCCTGCAGATACCAAGGGATAGCTGTACTGTGCCAGATGGCAAGGATACAGTAGTTGAATGAAGTAGGCTCAGTGTATGTGTTATCTATTGCCGCATAACAATAAAACCACAAACTTAGAAGCTTAAAATAACATACATTTATGATCTCAGTTTCTTTAGATCAGGAGTCTGGGTACAGATTAACTGGGATCTCTCCAAGGCTACAATCAAAGTGTCAGTTAAGGATGGGTTCTTATCAAAAGATTTGACTGCGGAGGATCTAACTCCAAGTTCATGTAGTTGTTAGCAGGGTTTGGGTTTTGCAGGCTATGAGGCTAAGAGCCTCAATTTCTAGCTAGTTGTGGCTGGAGGCCACTCTCAGTTTCTTGCCATGTGGCCCTCCCCAACATAGCCACTTGATTCATCAAAGCTAGCAAGGGAAGGAGCCTAGCAAGACAGACACTGCAATCTTACATAATATAATCATAGAACTGGCCTCCCATCACCTTTGCCGTATTGCATAGATTAGAAGCAAGTCACAGTCCCCTGCCACACTCTAGGGATGGGAAGATTACATATGGATGTGAGTACTAGGTCTACTATACCAGTCTCTGCTGTCACTCAGTTTACAGGGAAGATAGCCATAAAATATAATTACTATGAAGTGTGATTCCGGCTATAAGAAGGGAAGAACTTAGGTAATGTCTCCCTCACTCAGTGTAATGAAGGATATTTAAGCAAGAACTTTGAGGAACTGCTCAAATAAATTGTGGGGTAAGTGTACATGGGAGTTGGGGGTAAGTGGGAAGTAGTGGGAGTGTATGATGCACAGAGGGTTCCAGGAAGAGGAGTTCTCAACTCATAAAATGTTAGAGCAATGGCCAGGCACGGTGGCTCACGCCTGTAATCCCAGCATTTTGGGAGGCCGAGGCAGGCAGATTGCTTGAGCTCATGAGTTCTAGACCAGCCTGGGGAATGTGGTGAAATCCCCGTCTCTGCAAAAAAATACAAAAATTAGCCAGGCATGTTAGTGCACGCCTGTAGTCCCAGCTACTTTGGAGGCTGAGGTGGCAAGATGGCTTGAATCCAGGAGGCAGAGGTTGCAGTAAGCCGAGATTGTGCCACTGCACTCCGGGCTGGGTTATAGAGCCAGACTTTGTCTCAGAAACAAACAAACAAGCAAGCAAACAAACAAAAAACTGTTAGAGCAAAAGAGACATAGTGATTATCTAGTCTCCTGGTTCTCAGTCTGGACACAAGTCAGAATCACCTGAAGAGCTTTATAAACCACTCATGAGCAGGTCCACCCTAGAGACTATGAAGAATTGGTCTCAGGTGGGTCCAGACACTGGCATTTCTTAAAGCTCTCCAGATGATTTTAATGTGTGGTCATGGTGGAGAACTACTGCTCTGGTCTAAATTATTTGATTTTATATGTAAGGAATTTGAAGTTCAGAAAGGAAACAGGCTGAGTGCTGAGGCTCATGCCTGTAATCCTAGCACTTTGGGAGGCTGAGACAGGCAGATCACTTGAGGTAAGGAGTTCAAAACCAGCCTGGCCAATATGGTGAAACCTGGTCTTTACTAAAAATACAAAAAAATTAGCTGGGCATGGTGGTGGGTGTCTGTAATCCCACTACTTGGGAGGCTGAGGCAGGAGATTCGCTTGAACCTGGGAGGCAGAGGTTGCAGTGAAGTTGAGATCGTTCCACTGCACTCCAGCCTGGACGGCAGAGTGAGACTCCATCTCAAAAAAAAAAAAAAAGAAAGAAAGAAAGAAAAGAAAGGAAACAGATTTGTCCAGGGATACGCAGCTCCTATTTGACAAAACCAGGGTGGGTATGTCACTGAGCTGGGAGGTATAGGAGATCTGCTCCTGCTACCAGCAGGTTTCTGTCCCTTTCTCTCTCTAGGACTCAACGTCTCTATCTGTAAAAGGATATGAGACAGACAGTCTCAGAGCCCCTTCTAATACTGGCAATTCTCTAATTCTATTTGGTTAAGTACCAGCTCCATACTAGCAGCTGACCTGAAACTGGCACCCAGCTGTCTCCACTCTGGGATGTGTCACTGGAAACCCAGAATCAGTAATGTTGGGGACCATGGCCAAGGCCCTTCTTTGAGTGAGGCTGCCTGATAGATTGGATGTTCCTGAACTTGCCCTTTTACTAAAGATAATTTTGTCTACTGAAGCATGTGAGAAGTTCACCCAGCAGGAATCTGCTCTGGCTGGGTTTAATCTATGATGTGCTTATTAGGATTAGGGTTTTAATTAAAATTGACATTTCAAAGACTACCTATGAAGAGGCCCTGTTTTAATGAAAAGCAATTCATAATGGCATAGGTAATCTTCTCATGTGACTAGGCAGGTGACTGTGGAATTCAATTCTCTTCTCCCCTGGCTACATTCACCCATTACCTGCTGGTGTTCGTGGAACCTTCTGTGCCGAATCATCAGCAAGGCAGGGGACAGTGCCGTGGGGGCAGAGACAGTATTATTCTGGCCTCCTGGGGACCAGAACTCCCCTCCAGCTCTGGACAAATGTGTTGAGTTTCCTCACATGTAGAATAAACTGCTCTATTACCTACTTAAAAAAAAAAAAACTTGCCGAGCACTTATTCTGACTTATAACTCTTAGTCTTTCTCCTTGTGGGATTCACACAACTGGGGGTGGGGCGGGTGGCATGGAGCAGAGGCAAGAAAATCAATGTCCAGCAGGCCCTATCTCAGTGGCTGGCACATAGGAAACTCTTGTGATATTTATTGTATCCAGACGCTGTGGGAGCCCAGAGGAGGTAGCTTGAAATCACATAGGGATGGGGGAGGTAGATAAGCCATGCCTCCCAAAAGTACAGTCATTAATTAATTCTCCACATATTTATTGAGCACTGATTATATGTTAGGAGATGGGGATAGAGGGGTGAACAAGGCATTGATAGTGACCTCGTCTTTACAGAGCCTACCTTCTCATGGGAATAATACTTATAGTAATGGTAATTGTAGTAACAATGGCTTCTATTTAAAAAGCACTTCCTCACTAACAACCTTATCATATAGGTACTTTTAATATTTTCCCCTTTTACAGATGAGGAACTGGAAGCTCATGGAAGAGTTGAGGACCTTGCCCAAAGCTGCCCGGCTAGGAGACGACAGAGCTGGGGATACCCGCCCTGCACTGGGTGAATCAGAGCCTGAACCATGAACCACTTTACTATTCTGGTTTAGGATTGCAGTCATGCATAAGTGGTGGAGGGGTTAACCCATTGAGAGAACAAATATGTGTAAGTGTGTACCCGGGCATGTGCATGTGTGTGTGAGAGATGGTGAGAGAGGGAGAGAAAGTACACTGAACAGCCACAGTGCTGTTCCCAACCAAGTCCTCCATACAGCCCAAGAACATGCCCTCTCCTCACTCCATGCTGTACTTGGTGATGCGGAGGGACCAGTCTTTTAAGACATCTGAAGGGTTAGCTGGGTGCTGTGGTGTGCATCTGTAATCCCAGCTCCTTGGGAAGCTGAGGCACAAGAATCACTTGAACCTGGAAGGTGGAGGTTGCAGTGAGCTGAGATTGCACCACTGCACTCCAGTCTGGGTGACACAGTGAGACCCTGTCTCAAAAAAAAAAAAAAAAAGACATTTGAAGGGAAAGATGCCGCCTGCCCTTATTTGAGGGATGGCAAAAATTAATGGCAGCATATTAAGGTGAAATCTAAAAACAGAGAGGGATTCAGCTCATCAAGAAGCCCAAATGGGTCAGGCGGGGTGGCTCACGCCTGTAATCCCAGCACTTTGAGAGGCCAAGGCAGGCGTATCCCGTATCGCTTGAATCTAGGAGTTTGAGGCCAGCCTTGGGAACATGGAGAAAACCTGTCTGTACAAAAAATACAAAAATTAGCTGGGTTCCTAGGCGTGCACCGGTTAACCTAGCTACTTGGGAGGCTGAGGTGGGAGGATCATTTGAACCCAGGAGGTTGAGGCTGCGTGAACCATGACTGTGCCACTGCACTCCAGCCTGGTTAACAGAGTGAGACTTTGTCTCAAAAAAAGAATCCCAAAAGGCCTGGTATCCTTCCTCAGCCCTCAGTGACCTTGCCTGGGAATGAGGCAGAGTCAGTTTGGGGTGTGTCCTGGAGGAGGCCATGGTGCATGGACCAGAATCACATTCATAAGTGACAAGGTCAGGACTGAAACTAAAGTCCTGCTCTTCACAACTCCAGATTCAGAGTTCTGTCCCATTATTCCAGGTTGACATGGCCCCAGGGGAGGTGACCTCTCATCAGAAATATTAGAGAGCACCCACGCATGGCATGTGGGCTGAGCCACATATAAAATGTTTTTTTCCCTAAAATTAATGAGATAATTAATTGACTGAACATTTATTATTTATCAGACACCCTGCCAAGTATTTTTAAGACATTACTCATCCAGGTGGCAAACCCGTACCAGACATTGGATTTACAGCAGAAAAAAAGACAGGCAAGGCCTCACCTCACAGCCATGCTTATTATGTTCCTTATTTTACAGATGAGGAAACTGAGGCCCCAAGGGGATAAGGAACCTCCCAAAGTCACAGAGGTAGTAAGTGGCAGAGCTGAGATTGGAGCCCCAGTCTGCCTTCCCCGTCTCAGTATTCGGCCTCTCCTTGCAGTCCCCAGAATTTACTCAGCGAGTAGTTTGGTTTGGTTCTTTGTTCCGAAAGCCAGGCTCCCTCGAAGTGCTTTTCCATATTCCCATGACCCAGCCAAACGTTACTTCCTTGCTACCACTTAGTCCGAGGGCAGACTTTCCAGATCTTTTCCTCCTGCCTGTATATCTTTCCATTTCACTCAGGCTGCTGTGAAAAACCATCCTTAGCACCACCCCACAGCACTTGTTTCTTCTGTTGAAATACTCTTCCGTTTCCTTTTCCAACTTCAGAATGTCTAGTCACCTTTGAGACCCAGTTCAACTTCCCCCTCCCCTGGGAAGCCTTCCCTGATTATCTGAAGTAGAGAGACTGTCCTTGGTGCTACCCCAACACCCACCCCGACTGGAGCACTTCTCATGGGTGTCTTGGCATATTCATGTGTGTGTCTGTCTTGCCCATTTGCCTGTAGGTTCTTTGAGGACAAGGACCACCCGTGCAGCCCTAATTGCTGTTGTGTCCATAGTTCCTGGCACACACTATGTGTTCAGTAAATGCTCGTGGAATGAATGCATGAGGAGAGCACAGCCTCTCTGTCTTCTGGTCTACAGCCCCGCTACAGACCTCCCATAGTCCAGCTCTGTTCTCACTCTTTATCCTATCTGCTGACTGTGAGCTTAGGCCTTAGATGCTTCATTAACTAATAATAATGAGTCACTGTACCAGCCTCGGGAGCATTGTAAATGATACAGTGTCAGGAGAAGGCTGTGGGATGTGGAATTTCAATGAGGCTGGAGTGGTTCTTGAAACAGAGAAAATGTCACGTGCAATCTTTTTCTCTGTGATGGCTCCCATATGCCAGGCTTCAAACACGAACTTAGAGCTCTTCCATTATTCCATTCCAGTTCTAATTCTAGGCTGATGGTAGGGATTGCAAATTAGCACCACATGCCAGGTGTGGTAGGCTGAATAACAGTCTCTGAAAATATATCTATGTCCTAATCCCTGGAAGCTGTGAATGTCACCATATGTGGCAAAAGGGACTTTGCAGAGTGATTAAGTTAAGGATCTTGAGATGTGGAGGTTATCCTGGATTATCTGCATGGGTCCTAAGTGTACATCATAAGATCCTTACAAGAGGCAGAGGGAGATTAGACGACAGAAGAGGAGAAGATGATAGGATGATGGGAACAGAGATTGGAATGATGTGCTTTGAAGAGGGAGGACGGAGCCATAAGCCAGGAAATACAGTAGGCCACCAGAAGCTGAAAAAGGCAAGAAAAGAGATTCTCTCTTTAGGGCTTCCAGAAGGAACCAGCCCTGCCACCATCTTGAATTTAGCCAAATGATACTGATTTCAGACTTCTAACCTGCAGAAGAGTTAAAAGAATACATTCGTATTTTAAACAGCAAGTGTACGGTAATTTGTTACAGCAGCGACAGGAAACTAATACATCAGGCAGGCTACTACTCCCTGTCTTGGAGAACCTAATAGAATGCTGTATTCGTTTGTGGCTGTAGCCTCAGACTTATTCCTAATATAATGCTTCTGGCAGTCACTAACAACTGATCAGAGTTGGGAAGGGCAGATGAAACCCATTTGCTATCCGTGAACAGGTCCAAATATTGCCTTCAGTGGATAGGAAAACGGAAGCCTAGAGGGTGAAGCCCAGAGCCCATTAGTGGCAGGACTGTCTTTTGCAGGCCAGATGATTTTCCCTATGTCAGACCCTCAAAAGCCCAGGTTGGTAGAGAAGTATCAATGGTGACGCAGCATTCTGGCTTGGATTCAGCACCCCTGCAGGAATCCTTTCTTTTTCCCTGAAGCCAGGGCTGCTTAAAGAAATGATCCTTCTGGGGCTTTTGTCTGGCTTCACTTACTGTCATCTCCTGGAAGGCCAGGCTCCACTGCACAAACTGGGTGAGATCCCCAGAGTCTCATGACAGGCTTTGCCAAGAACTGGCCTGTCAGGGCAGATTTAGTCACCAAAGCTCTGGATGGAGATTCCAGCCACCCCGCTAATGAAGTACCAGGGGAATCTTTCTGCTTTGCTCTAATCTCTCCCTCAGGAAAACTGAGCTTGTGAAGTGAGTCTTTAGGAAAGCTGAGAAAACTGTCATCTGAGAGGTAGATTCTGGGACATTAGCCTCCCCAGCAGGTGGTAAGGTTACAACCTCACATAAAACAATCACTCCTTCACTCAGATTTATTAGGCAAGTGCTCTCTAGGGGCTCAGCCTCTGGCTGAGCAGGTCATCTTCTGCTCAAAGGCCCTCAGAGACTCCCCTCTGCTTGCCAACATTTTGCTCACGAGGACATTCCCAGCTCTGTTTCATTGGGCTGCACCCTTCCTTTCTGGCCTTATTTTCCACTATTTGTCCTCTAGTACTAACGCTACAGTCAAACTCACAGTTCTCTAAGGGGGAAATGGCTTGCCCATTAGTAACAGGGCTGAGGTCAGACTGAGAAGGCCCAAGACCTGGCCATGCTTTCTATTTTTCTTCCAACACACAACCAGGCAGGAGACAGGACACTAGTCACATACAAAATTCCCAAATTCAAGTTGTAGTCTTGATTTTTATGATTATAAAATCCCATCAAACAAATCTTATTATTTGGCTTTGTAGGTACTATGGGCTAAATACAGAGAAAAGGTTTTGCACGTTGAGTTGAGAAATCTGGGTTTTATTCCTGTCCCTGCCCTAAGAAGACTGTGTGACCTTGGGTAGTCAGTCCCTTCATCCACCCCAATCCACTTCAGTTCTGTGCAATCAATGGGCTGGACTACATGATCTTTAAGTTCCCTCCAGGAGACATTTCTATGTTTCCCCAACAGCCTGGACATGAACCCTACAAACTAGTAAGGAAGAATTCTCTCAGGGTGGGTGGTAACTGGGCAGGCCTGGTGAGGAATGGCCAAATCCAGGAGTTTGGCTCAGCAGAAAGAAGGGATTGTTAGCAGGGTTGCACACAGGACTGGAAAGAAAAAGTGGAATTGTGAGTCTTGGCAGAGTGAGAAGTCAGCTAACAGTGAACTTAAGCCATTCACTCCCAAGATGTTCAGGAGCCCCACTCCGTGCCACTGAACTGGATGTGGGGGATACAGCAGTAGGTGAAATGGAAAAGGTTCTTGATCTCAAACAGGCACTTCGGGTCAAGTGGGAGAAGGCAGGTATTTAAACAGGCAATCACCATACAGAGTGATGGGGCTGGGAGAGGAGATGCACAGAGCCACAGGAATAGTAGAAGGGACCCTGTCATGCTGCAGGAGGGGCCAGAGAAGGTCATCTGGAGGAATCCACCCTTAACCTGAGATATTTAGTCATTTGCGAATGAATAAGACAGAAAGGGTGTTCCAGGCAAAGGTTCAGTCTAGGCAGAAAAATGGCCTCCAAATCTTGGAGCTCAGAGACTAGCTAGAGTGATGGACAGAGGAAGACTGCAAGTGAGGGCTGGGCCTGGAATACAGGCAGCTGCTTTGTAGCCAGAGGCAGAGATGGAGCTAGGATAATGGGCAGCCATCTGCCTGGCCCTTTAAGGCTTACCAGTGTTGATGTAAATATGGGCTGGACTCTGTAGCATAAGCAGAGGGCAGGGGTTTGAGATCCTCAAGATATAAGACTGAGGCTGTAGGAGTTGAAGAGCTGAAGGTTGAGTGAGGGCAACAAGGCTAACAATAGAGGAAAGAGAGAAGCGGCTGGATGCCAGTGAGGGAAGGGAATGAACCCTCGTTGGAAACTTCCTCTGAAGCTTGGGGCTTAGCCTCAGTTTTTTCATCTCTAAAATGTGGCTTGCCCACAGGACTATAGTAAGAATCAAATAAGATCATGTATATTTAATACTTAGCAAGAAGCCTGACATACAGTGGGTTAATAGATCATAGCTATCTTTATTACTATTACATGTACATTCATTCAACAAATATTTATTGGGTGCCCTCTATGTGCCAGCTAGGTGTTGGGATATATCAGTGAACAAAACAGACAAAAATCCTTGTTCTTGTGGAGTTTACATTCTAGTGCATCCTCATTTTATACTCATAACCCTATGAAGAGGGTCTTCTTACCCCTATTTCATAGGTGAGGACTGGACATGGACAGGCTAAGGAACTGGTCCAAGGTGATAAAGCTAGCAAGCAGCAGAGGTAGGGTTGGAACCCAAGTCCATGTGGCAGCACACCCAAGGCTCCTCCACTACCCAACCTTACCTCTATCTAAAAGACAACACAGAAATAGCAATTGCTTGAACAGTATCAATTATATATTTCCAACCCAATTTTCTGGGATTAAAGTTCTGACTTTAAACCCTCTGTCTCCTCTTTCCTGGAAGACACAGGTATCCATCAGGCCAGGGTTTGGATAGGGAAGATGTGATCGCTTTACCCGTTGAGCCTACAGAAGAGGCCAATGTGAGCTGGAGTAGTGGGCAAGGTTTCCTGGAGGAGGCTAGACCTTTGGCAACAGGGAAGGGAAAGGGCCAGTGAGGGACTGAGCATGAGTTAAACAAGAATCCAGACTGAGGGAATGCACAGTGTGTGGTGTTCTGTGTAGGAATGACATAAGTATGTGCATGAATTGATTGTGTCAACGAATATTTACTGAACACCTAATGTGCCAGATACTGTACTAGGTGCTGAGGAATCACAGCGTAGGTATACTGGGTTCCTGCCCTCACGAAGCTTACAGTGTGAGGGGGAGGAAGGGAAGGGAGGGAGAGTAAGGTGAAGGATAGGATTGAGAGCCATTGTTGGGGCGGCACATGCAGATAAGGGCATTTATCCCAACAGAGACCCATTTCCTTCCTTCTTGCTCCCCCAGGTTTGCCTCTTGGTTCTGTTCCTCCTACTCATGCTTCTGCAAACCAGCAGGGAAGCACAGACTTCTGGAAGCTGCTGATGGGCTCAGGGAGCCCCGCATGTCAGAGTGGAGGCCTCATTGAGAGCAAGGCCCCTCACTTATCCTTTGGGCGATGTTCCCTTTTGGTGTGGGTCTTTTATCTACTAGCTCAGTGCAGACAATTGATGCTAATCCAATCTTCTGGGACCAAATGAAACAGCCTGCATTTAAAGGGCTGGAGCTCTCTTTTCTGATTACCAAGCGACCTACATAATCACTCTCACCCCAGCCTGCCTGGGAGGGCACTGACATTGACAAAGCCCAACCAAGCACTCTCTCTGCTGGGAACTGGCTACAATTTCTCCTGAGCTTGCCAAGCAGTGAGGAGACTGGGGCAGTGGGAACCTGGCCAAGGATTCCAGAGGCCTGGTTCTCGCCCCAGATCTGCAATGAACTCCCTATGTGACCCTGGGAATGTCTATTCCCATTACTACCATCCCACGATCCTCCAAGCCTCAGTTCCCCCCATGCTTTTTCTTTCTTTCTTTTCTTTTTTTTTGAGATGGAGTCTCGCCCTGTCACTCAGGCTGGGGTGCAATGGCATGATCTCAGCTCACTGCAACCTCCACCTCCCCGGTTCAAGCGATTCTTCTGCCTCAGCCTCCCAAGTAGCTGGAATTACAGGTGTGCACCACCATGCCTGGCTAATTTTTTGTATCTTTAGTAGAGATGGGTTTTCACAATGTTGGCCAGGCTGGTCTCGAACTCCTGACCTTGTGATCCACCCACCTCGGCCTCCCAAAGTGCTGGAATTACAGGCGTGAGCCACCGTGTCTGGCCTAGCTTTTTTTTTTTTTTTTTTTTTTTTTTTTTTTTTTTTGGAGACAGAGTCTTACTCTGTCTTCCAGGCTGGAGTGCAGTGGCACTCATCATAACTTTGAACTCCTGGGCTTAAGCAATCCTCCGCCTCAGCCTCCCAGGTAGCTAGGTCTATAGGCCTGCCCCACCATGCCCAGCTAACTAAAAAAAAAAAAAAAAAAAAAAAGTTTTTTGTAGAGATGTTGTCTTGCTATGTTGCCTAGCTGGGTATCAAACTCCTGGCCTAAAGCAATCCTCCTGCTTTGGCCTCCCAAAGCACTAGGATTATAGGTATGAGCCACTATGCCTGGCCAGTTTCCCCATTTGCAACATAAGGAGGTTGAACCAGACCATCTCAAAGGTCCTTTCCTGCTCCAAGATTCTAGGTCATTCAATGACACAGCTCATACTTACTATTACAGCCTGAAAAAGTCTCCAAGACAACTCCAGAACCCATATGATGGGTATGAAAACTTATGATGGTTAATAGCATAGGGATGTGTGTGTATGTGTGTGTGTGTACTTGAACATTCCCAAGGCATATTGAATTTAAAAGTCAACTTACAGGATGGTTTCTGTGGTGTCATACCACATACATGTGTTACATACATACTTTCACATATGCACATGCCTAGAATTTTCACATATCTCTGGGAGGATACATAAGAGCCTGGCAACCGTGGAGGAAGGGAACTGAGTGTCCAGGAAGGAGATTTAAATTCCACTGTACCTTTTTGTACTTTGTGATTTTTTTAAACCATGTGTGCTGCTTTAAAAATTAATAAATGATCTTAAAAATAGAACACAGATTTTGCCATCAATTCATTTATTCACTTAAATATTTATTGAGCATCAATTATGTAGCAGGTACTGATATAGGAAATGCTAAATAAGACAACCTCTGCCCTTAGGAAGCCTACATTCTAGATAATAACAACCAAATGAATACACGAATAAATATGTAGTATAATATCAGATAGGGATAAGGGGCATGAAATACATACGACAGACTTGAATGTGAAGCCTGGCTTTGCCACTTACAAATTGTTTGACCTTGAGTAGGTTTCTTCACCTTTTCGATCCTTAATTTTTTTCCTCTCTCAAATGGGGTTAATAATAAGTCTACCTCATGGGTAGTTATAAGAATTAAATGAAACGAGTAACAGGACTTGGGATGTAATATGTGCTTAATAAGTGTTAGTTATTGTTGTGTTTAAGATTACTGGGGGAGAAGTCTGGAGGAGAATGGACATGGCCATGAGCTTTATAGGGACTTGAAGGAGGTGGGGATGGGCAGACATGTAGGAAACAGAGCAAGGAGGGTGGATCTAGGAAGAGGTGAACAAACTGGGCTGGTTGAAGGGAGCGGGTGGTGATACATAAGAAGAGGAGGGGTGTGAGGGACCCAGCCTGGGAAAGAGAGGTGGGTTTGGAGCCTTAACAAGCACACAGCCTCAGGCAGCTGTCCCAGAATGCCTGGTCTAGTCAGAAAATGTGGGGTGCAGGTTAGTGAGGTGGGAAGCCCACTCATCCCATCTTTAGAGCCCAGGGACAGAGTCATCTAAGTATCTTGGCAGGTCTGGGTGTCTGATTAAAACAAAACATCCAAGTGTTAAAGATAACAATTATTCTAATAATTGTTAATAGCCTCTGAGTAAAGTCTGCCTGTCTTTAATGTTAATATATACTAATAATATAATATATAATTATAATTATATTACAATATATAATAGCTTGTTAAAGACAGGCAGACTTTATTTAAAGGGTACTACAATGGGGTTTTGCAGTAGAAGAGAAAGATCTGGCTCAACTCCGAATACAACAAAGAGTGGGGCGGGGTCAGTGAATGAAAATTTATTAAGGGGAAACATCAGGGCTAAGGGTAGACTCTGGCTAAACCAACCTAACAGGATTCTTACTGAAGGCAGGCCAGAGTTACCAGACATCATCTGGGGATGGTAGAGGGTGAGGAAGCTGATCAGATATCAATCAAATATTGAGGGTGGTGGATTCTGATTAAACTGGTTTAGCAGGATTCTTGCTAAAATTGGACAATGCAGAGGCAAACACGGAAGCCCAGAAGTCAGGGCCTAGTTGAGAAGACAGTCCAGAGGAACCCAAGTATAGTTTGGTCAAGGAAGAATCTTTGCCACAAGTATCTTCATGTTATGCTTATAGGCTGCTGGCAGGGTCCATTCAAATCTTTACCCCATCCTCTATGGTGACGCCAGACTCCTCACTATTAGAGTCACTCCCTGTGTGCAGGGCGGTTGACAATGCCTGGGTGACACTATGTCAGAAGGTCTTCGCTAAGAATCTGGATGCAACCTAGGAACATAAAGGGAGGGTTTTCCCCAGGTGTTCCCAAGCCTGGCCGGGCTTCAGACTCACTGAAGGAGCTGGTTACAGCATAGACTCCTGGCCTCAATTATTGAGAGCTTGCTCAGTAACATAGGTTGGGGACACACTAATGTCTCCTTGGAGGCCACACTGCCATGCCCAAGTAAATGATATGTGCTTCTGAGGCATATGGGCTTGGGAGTATTTCCTTCTCACTCAGCCAGATTTTGCTGTGGGCCAGAGTCAAACTACGAGATCTATCTGTGATAGATAGAAACAACACGGTCACTTACTCAGTGATTTAAAGCTTGTTGGGTATATGTGCATTTATGTGTGTGCATGCGTCCATGCGTGTTTATGGATGTGCATGCATGTGCCTATGTATATTTGCGTGTGTGTGATATGGAGTAAGAACAAGGGCAAAGGAAAGGAGCACAGGCCTGGTGGGGAGAGACAGCCAGAGAAGTGAAGTGTTTGCATCTCAAGAGAAAATGAAATTCAAAGAGAAAATTATTGCCCTGGGGGACTCTGTGAATCTCACCTGCGTTCAGTGAATCTCAGTGAATTTCATTCAGGGAAGCTTTTTATGTAAATCCACGCAAACAAATTCTGGGCCCTGTTTGGCGTCCTGGGAGAGTTGACTCCATTTCAGGAGCTGTGGGGGGAGATGAACCTAGCAGGAGGTCCCTCCTAAAACCCAAAGATAAGAGGCCAGCCATGGTCCACAGGGCTCATTTGACGCTTCCTGGTGATAGCTTCTTAGGCGAAAAAAAAAAAAAAAAAAAAAATCCATGACTTTCTGACACAAACCCAAAATGTCAAAGTTTTTTCAAATTATTTTTGAGCAGCAAGATCCCGTTTTGCCCAAAGGAAGATTTAAATGGAGCCCTGAGATAGAAAAGAGAAAAAAAAGCAAGTTGCTCCAGTCCACGGATGAAAATGGGGACAGGGTCACTCTGCCCCATTCACTCAGATGATGCCCATCTCCCTTCACTCATACAACAGAGGTAGCAGCACAGATTAAAAACCTTGCGCTCCTTTATCTTCCCCACTTTATAATGGACAACCTTCCCAGGCTCCTGCTGCAGTACCTACCTGGTAGTCCTTTGCACTCATCTGGGGCCACTTGGGGCTCAGTGCTGCCCTTGGCTGAAGGACCAGTTCTTCCTGGGAAAAAAAGGAAGCTTAGAGGCCATGGCCAGCGATGACTTGCTGATTCCTGGTTGTATGCCTTTGCCTCACTGCCAAGGACATAAACTTTGAAGTCAGAGGTTTGAATCCTTGCTCTGTCACTTAAAGCTGTGTGATCTTGGGCAAGTCACTTAACCTCTCTGAATCTCTGAATCTTCCATAAAATGGACATCGTTCTCACGTCTCAGGTTTGTGTGAAGAGTAAAGGGGTTACTAAATGGCAGGAGTAGCAAAGGCACATGCCTAAGTGCCCCAGGAAAGTTATAGAGATGAGTGATTGCTAAGTGGTGGCAAGCAAGGGAGCACAACCTTGAAGAAGAAGCCACCGCTCGGTACTAGCCGGTTGTTCCTGGTGGGAAGGCAGGTTCAGCAAATGCCATTTTCCCAAATTTCCAAAAAAACCCAAAAAAACCAAAAACCAAAAAACAAAAAACACCACCCACAAATTCAGAGTTGTATATAAAACTAACTTTTAGACCTTGACAACTAATTTCCAGTTTGTAACCCAAACAAAATACACATGGAGGGCCAGGGGCTTGTAACCACAGGTGCCGAGTGACAATCGCTGGCACCTAGGAGTACATGAGCATGCTTCCTCTACCTTCTCCCCTTGTCATTATGTCCGGTCTGCCTGTTGAGCTCTGAGTTTTCCTTCTGGGAGGATGAAGAGATCTCTGTAAGTATGCCCAGCTGAGCCTGGGTCTCCAGCCACAGGTGCCCTGACCTCCCCCACGCTCTGGTGTGTTTCCTTTTGGACAATTCCAGGTGGGGTGAAGGCAGCTCAGCAGCTTCAGGGTGTGTGGGGGACCGGTAAGCTGCTTCAAAAGTGCCGTCTCCACTTCCTGCCTCTTAAATTCAAAGCCAGCCTCTGAAGGAGTGAAGGGTCTTTGCTTCAGGCACCTGAACCATGTTGTAGCAGGATTAATCATCCTCTCGGAAAGGTACTCCCTGGGCCTCCAGTGGTGTCCTTGGAAGATACGTGTCTGGAGTTGGTCCAGCTGCCTTTCACATCCCTGTGCTGGGGGATGTGTGTGTGTGTGTGTGCGTGTGTGTGTGTGTGTGTGTGCGTGTGTGTGTGTGTGTGCGTGTGTGTGTGTTAGCAAGGCTCGGGTAGGGACACAAGGAGATTGGTCTTTATTTTTTTCCTTCCTTCCTGTCCTCCTTCTCCTCTTTTTTTTCCTAACAAAAGTCTTTTGTAGAAACGACGTATACTCATATATACTCTTTTTCCTAACCATAGGCTTTTGTAGAAATGATATATACTCACTGAAAAAAATTTCACTCAGAAATTTTAAACAAAGTAAGAAAAAAGCAAAAACAAAATGAAACAGAAAACATCGCTTCCCAGAAAAATTACTGACAACTCGGTATCTTCCCAGATGTCTCTTTATATATAGATAAACTGATACAGAAATGAGTATTTAATTTTACATAGTTGGGCTCATAAAATATCTGTGCAGTTGTGCAATATGCTGTTTCTGCTCAAAACGCACGTTGGCAGTTTATTCAGATCTGCACAGTGGCTGTGGTTGCAGAATCTTTCAGGGATGTGGCATAGATTTATTTATCAGGTCCCCTGTTGTGAAGATGCACACACTTGCTCTCTCAGTCCCCAGAGCTTCTCTAAACTCAGAACACATCACCTCCCATGCATGGACATTGGCACAGCTTCCTAACTGGCCTTCTGGCCTCCAGGCCTCCCTGAAAATCCGTGTTCCACACTGTGGCCAGAGCTAGCTGTTAACCAAGCCCATCAGGTCATGCCACTCCTCTGCCTAAAACCCTAGAATCTATTCCCATCGCTCTTAAAACAAAACCCGGGCCGGGCGCGGTGGCTCACGCCTGTAATCCCAGCACTTTGGGAGGCCGAGGCGGGCGGATCACGAGGTCAGGAAATCGAGACCATCCTGGCTAACACGGTGAAACCCCGTCTCTACTAAAAATACAAAAAATTAGCCGGGCGTGGTAGCGGGCGCCTGTAGTCCCAGCTACTCGGGAGGCTGAGGCAGGAGAATGGCGTGAACCCAGGAGGCGGAGCTTGCAGTGAGCCAAGATCGCGCCACTGCACTCCAGCCTGGGCGACAGAGCGAGACTCCGTCTCAAAAAAAAAAAAAAAAAAAAAAAAAACCCAAACCCTTAACCATAGCCTAACATGACTAACAGTTTCATGATCTGGGCCTCCCTACCTGGCTTCCTCTGACCTTTTCTCCTGCCAGTCCAAGATCATCCATTCCCGCCTCAGAACCTCTGTGCTCACAGCTCTGCTGGCAGCCTTTCCCCTGGACCTTTGCTAACTGGCTTTTTCGCCACTCAGGTCTCAGCGCTCAGGGCTCCTTCCTCACTCAATCAATGCTGATCCTCTTCTCCTTGCCAGTCGTTGTGCCATTACTCTGTTTTAAAATTTTCTTTAAAACGGTTATTTCTATGTGAAAATATCTTATTGATTTGTTTCCATGTTTATTGGAAACAAAAAGTTTGTTTAACTTTGATTACTATTGATAACTTATTTTTCCTGGTTATAGTCTCCTTTTTTGTTAGATCGCATGTTTAATAACTTGTAATCATAAGATACATATCGTGGATGTTACGTTGTTCAGATTCTGGAATTTGATGTCTTCCTTTAACGAGTTTGAGTTTTTTGGGGGTCGGGGTGGGGAACAGGCAGTTAATTTGCTAGCATATCAAAAGCCTCATCCTTTAAAGTCTTGTGTGTGTGTTTTTTTAAGCGTTGTAAAGATGTGTCTAAATTAATTCTTTCTCTGGAACTAGAATAGCCCTATACTCTAAGCTGTGGCTTTTCTAGAATCTCAGTTGAATGAATGCTTAGGGTGTTAGCAGATCTCTCCATTCTGGACAATCAGAACTCATATGTCACCCAGAACTGTGACTTTGGAATCTGCATTCAGCTTTCAGTTCCTTTGTAGCTGTTCTCTGCCAGCCTTTGCAGAATCTAGTCCTGTGCATTTATTTTTTACATTTGGCTAAAGACCTAAGGGGACCCCCATCTACCAATGCAGATTTCAGAGCTCTTTCTATGCGCAAGTCCTTCGTGTCTGGTACCCAGACCTGCAATTCCAACTGGCTTAGCAGCCTTGAACTCTAATCTGTGCCTGCTCATCTCTGCAGAACTTCTATGCTCTGCTTGAAGTTCACCTCTCTGCGTTGTGTGGTCTGGAGCGGTGCCTTCTAGTAGAAAGCCAGGGCAACTATTTTAAATGTTGCACAACTGCAACATTTAAAAATAGTTACTTTAATATTTCTTAATTGGGGAAGGGCTGGTCCAAACCCAGTTATTATAGCACGGTTTGAAGCAGAAGTTGTATTTTTTATTTTTAGGAATTGCTTTTTATAATTTAAGTTTGTAATTGTATTAAATATTTACATGATTCCAAGTCAAATCTACCAAACAAGATTATCCACAGAAATCTAGCTTGTAATTCTGTACCTTCTACTCTATTCTCTTTATCTCTTTATATTTAGCAACTTAAAATAATGGTGATGGTTTATTTTTTATTCTTTCTTTTTAATATAAGCAGGTGTGTGTGTCTGTGTATGTTTCATATTCACCCTTTACTTACACAGTAGTACACTCTAAACACTTTCCTCTAGCTTGCATTTTTAAAATGTAACTGTGTATTCTGATGATCACTCCACACTAGTATAAAGAGATAGTGCTCATTCCTCCTTTACAGTTTTACAGTCCTCAATTGTAAGAATGTCTAACTTGTCCTGTTTTGCTCAGGATTTCCCGGTTTTAGCATTGAAAGTTCTGGACAAACCAAGCAGGTTGGTTACCCAGTATGAGTATATTATAGTTTGTTCGATTAGTCTTTCTTGGATAGAGATTTAGATTGTTTCCAATCTTTTAATACCACAAATAGTTCTTCAGCGAATAGCCTTGTGCATACATCTCTTCATATTTTACCAGTGTATTTTTTTGTTGTATTTTTTAAAAATAGGATTGCTGGTTCAAAGGTAAATGTGTATGTAATTTTTCCAGATATTGTCAAATTCTTCTCCATAGGGATTGCATAATTTTGCATTTAGACCAGCAGATCTCGAGAGACTGTTTCTTCAGAGATTTACCAGCAGAGAATTTGTCCAACTTTTATCTTTTTCCAATTGAATAAATGTGAAGTTATACCCCCAGATATAGTTTTAAAATGTACACTTTTCTTATTATGAGCAAGTTTGAGTATATTTCATAAGGTTAAGAGCCACTTGCACTTCTTTCTTTGTGGACTGTTGGTACAATTATGCAGCCTATTTTTATATAGGCTTATTGAACTTTTTCCTCTCCAATTTTAGAAGCTCTTTATATATTAGATATATGAATTCTTTCTCTGTGACATAAGCTGTAAATATTATCCCCAGTTGGTCATTTATCTTTACCCTTTGCTTGTAACATCTTTTGCTATACAAAAATTTTTTGAATGAAATCAATTTATATTTTCTCTTACTGCTTATAGATTTTGAATACAGTTAGTAATGGTTTCTCCATTCCCAGGCTATAGAGGAAGCCAACTATGCTTTCTTCCAGTACTTGTATGGTTTCATATTCTTACACTTACACTTCTGATCCATTTGGGATTTATCTTGGTGAATGACATGAGGAATGAATCCAATTTTAGCTTTTTTTATATGACTATATGACTCTCTAATTATCTCAATATCTAAAAGTCTATTACTTTCCCACTGATTTGAGCTGTTGCCTTTATAATATTTTACATTTGCATATGCAATTGGGTCTTTTTCTGACTTTCCTATTCTGTTTCATTTCACTTATAGAGGCTTTATAGCATGTTTTAGTATCTGTTAGGGTAAGCCTTCCTCTTTGTTCTTCCTTTTTGATTTTCCCCACTATTCTGATTTGTTGTTATTCCCAATGAACTTTATAATCAATTTGTTCAGCTGCGGGAAAAAGGAAAACCTGATGGTATTTTTATTAGGATTGCCTAGAGTTTATAAATTAACTTAGGGACAATTATCATTTTTATGATGTGAATGCTTTCTATCTAAGAACACAGTATCAGATGACATTTTTTATGACCTCACCAGATTAGGGAGTTGATGAAATGCTCTGTTAATCATGCAGCCAAGGACCACTGGGTTTTACAACTCCTCCTGAACCCATGCCTATGCCACCTCCTCCAGGTAGCCTGCTTTGTTTTCTAGGGAAATGATCTCTCCAGTCTCACATTCACAATTTTGACCATAGGTTCTATCTGTATATATGTGTACTCTATTGTCTCTTCTGGGCTAAGAGTTCTCTGGGAACTGGGTATGTATTGTAAATCACTATAATACTAATAAATGCTAAGTTAAGAGTAGGGTCTCTGAGCTGGGCCCTTCATATCTGTTATCTCACAGCCTTTCCCAGTTATCTCACAGCCAAAGCTAGCCCGTGTGCTTGGTCAACCTGGAAATTTTAAACATTCCAGTTTAGTTGCCAGCATTTAAAAATTCTGAGATTTGACCCCAAAATATAAATGTTCAGATTCTTTAACAGGAAAAGAAGTTGGCCGGGCACAGTGGCTCATGCCTGTAATAGCACTTTGGGAGGCTGAGGTAGGTGGATTGCTTGAGCTTAGGAATTCAAGACCAGTCGGGGAAACATGGCAAAACCCTGTCTCTACAAAAAATACAAAAACTAGGTGTGTATGGTCGTGCACACCTATATTCCTAGCTACTCAGGAGGCTGAGGTGGGAGGATCAACTGAGCCTGGGAGGTCGAGGCTGCGGTGAGCTGTGAGTATGCCACTGCACTCCATCCAGCCTGGGTGATAGGGAGACCCTGTCTCAAAAGAAAAAAAAAAAGAAAGAAAAAAATTAAAAGAAGTTCTGGCCATGCTGGGCCACATTTCTACAAGGCACCAACAACTAGTTGGATATGAGTACAAGCTTAGCTCAGAGATACTGTGGGTTCACTTCCAGACCACTGCAATAAAGCAAATATTTCAATAAAGTGAGTCACACTTATTTTTGGTTCCAAATAAAAAAGTAATATTTATACTATGTTATATAAAAAGTTATGTTTACGCTATACTGTAGTTTTTTAAATGTCCAATAGTACTATGTCTAAAAAAAGTACATCTCTTAATTAAATACTTTATTGCTTAAAAAAAAGATCATCTGAGCCCTCAGCGAGTTGTAATTATTATTATTATTATTATACTTTAAGTTCTGGGATACATGTGCAGAACGTGCAGGTTTGTTACATAGGTATACACGTAACATGGTTGTTTGCTGCACCCACGAACCCATCATCTACATTAGGTATTTCTCCTAATGTTATCCCTCCTCTTGCCCCCTACCCCACCGACAGGCCCTGGTGTGTGATGTTCCCCTCCCTCTGTCCATGTGTTCTCATTGTTCAGCTGCCACTTATGAGAACATGTGATGTTTGGTTTTCTGTTTCTGTGTTAGTTTGCTGAGAATGATAGTTTCCAGCTTCATCCATGTCCCTGCAAAGGACATGAACTCATTCTTCTTTATGGCTGCATAGTATTCCATGGCATATATGTTGCCACATTTTTTTTTAATCCAGTCTATCATTGATGGGCATTTGGGTTGGTTTCAAGTCTTTGCTATTGTAAATAGTGCTGCAGTAAACATACATGTTCATGTGTCTTTATAGTACAATGATTTATAATCCT
The DNA here is from genome assembly GCF_029289425.2 of Pan paniscus. NCBI lineage: Eukaryota > Metazoa > Chordata > Mammalia > Primates > Hominidae > Pan > Pan paniscus. The sequence goes on along the minus strand of NC_073253.2, from coordinate 149,334,511 downwards.
TTGGGTATGTACCCAGTAACGGGATTGCTGGGTCAAATGTATTTCTAGTTCTAGATCCTTGAGGAATAGCCACACTCTCTTCCACAATGATTGAACTAATTTACGTTCCCACCAACAGTGTAAAAGTGTCCCTATTTTTCCGCATCCTCTTCAGCATCTGTTGTTTCCTGACTTTTTAATGATTGACATTCTAACTGGAGTGAGATGGTATCTTATAGCGGTTTTTTTTTTTTTGAGACAGAGTCTCACTCTGTGCCAGGCTGGAGTGCAGCGGCACAATTTCCGCTCACTGCAACCTCCACCTCCCGGGTTCAAGTGATTCTCCTGCCTCAGCCTCCCACGTAGCTGGGACTACTGGAGCCTACCACCATGCCCAGCTAATTTTTGTATTTTTAGTAGAGACAGGGTTTCACCATGTTGGCCAGGATGGTCTCGATCTTTTGACCCCGTGATCCGCCCGCCCCAGCCTCCCAAAGTGCTGGGATTACAGGCGTGAGACACTGCGCCCGACCATCTTATTGTGGTTTTGATTTGCATTTCCCTAATGACCAGTGATGGTGAGCTTTTTTTCATATGTTTGTTGGCTGCATAACTGTCTTCTTTTGAGAAGTGTCTGTTCATATCCTTTGCCCACTTTTTGATGGGGTTGTTTGTTGTTGTTTTGTAAATTTGTTTAAGTTCCTTGTAGATTCTGGATATTAGACCTTCGTCAGATGGATAGATTGCAAACATTTTCTCCCTTTCTGTAGGTTGCCTGTTCACTCCGATGATGGTTTCCTTTGCTGTGCAGAAGCTCTTTAGTTTAATTAGATCCCATTTGTCAATTTTGGCTTTTGTTGCCATTGCTTTTGGTGTTTTAGTCATGAAGTCTTTGCCCATGCCTGGGTCCTGAATGGTACTGCCTAGGTTTTCTTCTAGAATTTTTATGGTTTTAGGTCTTACATTTAAGTCTTTAATCCATCTTAAGTTAATTTTTGTATAAGGTGTAAGGAAGGGGTCCAGTTTCAGTGTTCTGCATATGGCTAGACAGTTTTCCCAACACCATTTATTAAATAGGGAATTCTTTTCCCGTTGTTTGCTTTTGTCAGGTTTGTCAAAGATTGGATGGTTGTAGATGTGTGGTGTTATTTCTGAGGCCTCTGTTCTGTTCCATTGGTCTATATATCTGTTTTGGTACCAGTACCATGCTGTTTTGGTTGCTGTAGCCTTGTACTATAGTTTGAAGTCAGGTAGCATGATACCTCCAGCTTTCTTCTTTTTGCTTAGAATTGTCTTGGCCATACAGGCTCTTTTTTGGTTCCATATGAAATTTAAAGTAGTTTTTTCTAATTCTGTGAAGAAAGTCAGTGGTAGCTTGATGGGAATAGCATTGAATCTACAAATTACCCTGGGCAGTATGGCCATTTTCACAATATTGACTCTTCCTATCCATGAGCATGGAATGTTTTTCCATTTGTTTGTGGCCTCTCTTATTTCCTTGAGCAGTGGTTGTAGTTCTCCTTGAAGAGGTCTTTCACATCCCTTGTAAGTTGTATTTCAAGGTATTTTATTCTCTTTGTAGCAATTGTGAATCATGAGTTCACTCACGATTTGGCTCTCTGTTTGTCTATTATTGATGTATAGGAATGCTTGTGGTTTTTGCACATTGAGTTTGTATCTTGAGACTTTGCTGAAGTTGCTTGTCAGCTTAAGGAGTTTTGGGGCTGAGATGATGGGGTTTTCTAAATATACAACCACGTCATCTGCAAACAGAGACAATTTGACTCCCTCTCTTCCTATTTGAATACCCTTTATTTCTTTCTCTTGCCTGATTGCCCTGGCCAGAACTTCCAATACTATGTTGAATAGGAGTGGTGAGAGAGGGCATCCTTGTCTTGTGCCAGTTTTAAAAGGGAATGCTTCCAGCTTTTGCCAATTTAGTATGATATTGGCTGTGGCTTTGTCATAAATAGCTCTTATTATTTTGAGATATATTCCATCAATATCTAGTTTATTGAGTGTTTTTACCATTAAGGGGTGTTGAATTTTATCAAAGGCCTTTTCTGCATCTATTGAGATAATCATGTGGTTTTTGTCATTGGTTCTGTTTATGTGATGGATTACGTTTATTGATTTGTATATGTTGAACCAGCCTTGCATCCTAGGGATGAAGCTGACTTTATTATGGTGGAAAAGCTTTTTGATGTGCTGCAGGATACAGTTTGCCAGCATATTTTTTTTTTTTGAGATGGAGTCTCACTCTGTCACCCAGGCTGGAGTGTAGTGGCACGGTCTCGGCTCACTGCAACCTCCGCCTCCTGGGTTCACACCATTCCCCTGCCTCAGCCTCCCAAGTAGCTGGGACTACAGGCACCCGCCACCATGCCCGGCTAATTTTGTTTTTGTATTTTTAGTAGAGATGGGGTTTTACTGCGTTAGCCAGGATGGTCTCAATCTCCTGACCTCGTGATCCGCCCACCTCGGCCTCCCAAAGTGCTGGGATTAAAGGCGTGAGCCAACATGCCCGGCCTTGCCAGTATTTTATTGAGGATTTTCGCATTGATGTACATCAGGGATATTAGCCTGAAATTTGTGTGTGTGTGTGTGTGTGTGTGTGTGTGTGTGTATGTGTGTGTGTGTCTGCCAGGTTTTGGTATCAGGAATGCTGGCCTCATAGGCCTCATAAAATGAGTTAGGGAGGAGTCTCTCTTTTTCTATTGTTTGGAATAGTTTCAGAAGGAATGGTACCAGCTTCTCTTTGTACCTCTAGTAGAATTTGGCTGTGAATCCATCTGGTCCTGGGCTTTTTTTGGTTGGTAGGCTATTAATTACTGCCTCAATTTCAAAAGTTATCATTGGTCTATTCAGGGATTCGACTTCTTCCTGGTTTAGTCTTGGGAGGGTATATATGTACAGGAATTTATCCATTTCTTCTAGATTTTCTAGTTTATTTGCATAGAGGTATTTATAGGATTTTCTGATGGTAGTTTGTATTTCTGTGGGATCAGTGTGAGATCTCCTTTATCATTTTTTATTGTGTCTATTTGATTCTTCTCTCTTTTCTTCTTTATTAGTCTGGCTAGCAGTCTATCTATTTTGTTAACCATTTCAAAAGACCAGCTACTGAATTCATTGATTTTTTGAAGGGTTTTTCGTGTCTCTATCTCCTTCAGTTCTGCTCTGATTTTAGTTTTTTCTTGCCTTCTGCTAGCTTTTGAATTTGTTTACTCTTGCTTTTCTAATTCTTTTAATTGTGATGTTAGGGTGTCGATTTTAGATCTTTCCCGCTTTCTCCATGGGCATTTAGTGCTATAAATTTCCCTCTAAACACTGCTTTAGGTGTGTCCCAGAGATTCTGGTACATTGTGTCTTTCTTCTCATTGGTTTCAAATAACTTATTTATTTCTGCCTTTATTTTGTTATTTACCCATTAGTCATTTAGGAGCAAGTTGTTAAGTTTCCAGGTAGTTGTGCAGTTTTGAGTGAGTTCCTTAATCCTGAGTTCTAATTTGATTGCACCGTGGTCTGAGAGACTGTTTGTTATGATTTCCATTCTTTTGCATTTACTGAGGAGTGTTTAACTTCCAATTATGTGGTCAGGTTTAGAATAAGTGCTCTGTGGTGCTGAGAAGAATGTATATTCTGTTAATTTGGGGTGGGGAGTTCTGTAGATGTCTCTTAGGTCTGTTTGGTCCAGAGCTGAGTTCAAGTCCTGAATGTCCTTTGTAATTTTCTGTCTCGTTGATCTGTCTAATATTGACAGTGGGGTGTTAAAGTCTCCCACTATTATTGTGTGGGAGTATAAGTCTCTTTGTAGGTCTCTAAGAATTTGTTTTATGAATCTGGGTGCTCCTGTATTGGGTGCATATATATTTAGGATAGTTAGCTCTTCTTGTTGCATTGATCCCTTTACCATTATGTAATGCCCTCTTGTGTCTTTTTTGATCTTTGTTGGTTTAAAGTCTGTTTTATCATAGACTAGGATTGCAACCTCTGCTTTTTTTTGCTTTCCATTTGCTTGGCAAATATTCCTACATCCCTTTATTTTGAGTTTATGTTTGTCTTTGCATGTGAGATGGATCTCCTGAATACAGCACACTGATAGGTCTTGACTCTTTATCCAATTTGCCAGTCTGTGTCTTTTAATTAGGGCATTTAGCCTATTTACATTTAAGGTTAATATTGTTATGTGTGAATTCGATCCTGTCATTATGATGCTAGCTGGTTATTTTGCACATTAGTTGATGCCGTTTCTTCACAGTGTTGATGGTCTTTACATTTTGATACGTTTTTGCAGTGGCTGGCACTGGTTTTTCCTTTCCATATTTAGTGCTTCCTTCAGGAGCTCTTGCAAGGCAGGCCTGGTGGTGACAAAATCCCTCAGCATTTGCTTGTCTGTAAAGGATTTTATTTCTCCTTCATTTATGAAGCTTAGTTTGGCTGGATATGAAATTCTGGGTTGAAAATTTTTTTCTTTAAGAATGTAGAATATTGGCCCCCACTCTCTTCTGGCTTGTAGGGTTTCTGCAGACAGACCCACTGTTAGTCTGATGGGCTTCCCTTTGTGGGTAACCTGACCTTTCTCTCTGGCTGCCCTTAACATTTTTTTCCTTCATTTCAACCTTGGTGAATCTCATGATTATGTGTCTTGGGGTTGCTCTTCTCAAGGAGTATCTTAGTGTTGTTCTCTGCATTTCCTGAATTTCAATGTTGGCCTGTATTGGTAGGTTGGGGGAAGTTCTCCTGGATAATATCCTGAAGTGTGTTTTCCAACTTGGTTCCATTCTCCCTGTCACTTTCAGATACACCAATCAAATGTAGGTTTGGTCTTTTCACATAGTCCCATATTTCTTGGAGGCTTTTTCATTCCTGTTCATTCTCTTTTCCTCTAATCTTGTCTTTACACCTTTTTTCATTAAGTTGATCTTCAATCTCTGATAGCCTTTCTTCTGCTCGATCGATTTGGCTATTGATACTTGTGTATTCTTCACAAAGTTCTCATGCTGTGTTTTTCAGCTCTATCAGGTCGTTTATGTTCTTCTCTAAATTGGTTATTCTAGTTAGCAGTTCCTGTCACCTTTTATCAAGGTTCTTAGCTTCCTTGCATTGGGTTAGAACATGCTTCTTTAGCTCGGAGGAGTTTATTATTACCCATCTTCTGAAGCCTACTTCTGTCAATTCATCAAATTCATTCTCTGTCCGGTTTTGTTCCCTTGCTGGCAAGGAGTTGTGATCCTTTGGAGGAGAAGAGGCTTTCTGGTTTTTATAATTTTCAGCATTTTTGCGCTGGTTTTACCTCATCTTTGTGGATTTATCTACCTTTGATCTTTGATGTTGATGATTTTTGGATGGGTTTTTTGTGTGGGTGTCCTTTTTGTTGATGTTGATGTTATTGCTTTCTGTTTGTTAGTTTTCCTTCTAACAGTCAGGCCCCTCTTCTGCAGGTCTGCTGGAGTTTGCTGGAGGTCCATTCAAGACCTTGTTTGCCAGGGCATCACCAGTGGAGGCTGCAGAACAGCAAAGACTGCTGCCTGTTCCTTCCTCTGGAAGCTTCATCCCAGAGGGGCACCCACCAGATGCCAGCCAGAGCTCTCCTGTATGAGGTGTCTGTCGATCCCTGCTAGGAAGTGTCTCCCAGTCAGGAGGCAGGGGGTCAGGGACCCACTTGAGGAGGCAGTCTGTCCCTTAGCAGAGCTCAAGCACTGTGCTGGGAGATGTACTGCTCTCTTCAGAGCCAGCAGGCAGGAACATTTAAGTCTGCTGAAGCTGCACTTACAGCTGCACCTTCCCCCAGGTGCTCTGCCCCAGGGAGATGGGAGTTTTATCTATACGCCCCTGACTGGAGCTGCTGTCTTTCTTTCAGAGATGCCCTGCCCAGAGAGGAGGAATCTAGACAGGCAGTCTGGCCACAGAGGATTTGCAGTGCTGTGGTGTGCTCTGCCCAGTTCAAACTTCCCAGTGACTTTGTTTACATTGTGTGGGGAAAACTGCCCACTCAAGCCTCAGTAATGGCAGATGCCTCTTCCCCCACCAAGCTCAAGCATCCCAGGTTAACTTCAGACTGCTGTGCTGGCAGCGAGAATTTCAAGTCTGTGCATCTTAGCTTGCTGGGCTCTGTGGGGCTGGGATCTGCTGAGCAAGAACACTGGGCTCCCTGGCTTCAGTCCCCTTTCCAGGGGAGTGAACAATTCTGTCTCACTGGCGTTCCAGGTGCCACTGGGAAAAAAAACAAAAACAAAACCAAAAAAAAAAACCAAAAAACAAAACTCCTGCAGCTAGCTCAGTGTCTGTCCAAATGGCCGCCCAGTTTTGTGCTTGAAATCTAGGGCCCTGGTGGTGTAGGCACCCAAGGGAATCTCCTGGTCTGTGGGTTGTGAAGACCGTGGGAAGAGCATAGTATCTGGGCTGGCACAGTCCCTCATGGCACAGTCCCTCACAGCTTCCCTTGGCTGGGGGAGGGAGTTTCCTAACCTCTTGAGCTTCCTGGGTTAGGCGATGCCCCACCCTGCTTTGGCTCACCCTCCGTGGGCTGCACCCACTGTCTAATCAGTCGCACTGAGATGAGCTGGGTACCTCAGTTGGAAATGCAGAAATCACCCACCTTCTGTGTTGGTCTCGCTGGGAGCTGCAGACCGGAGCTGTTGCTATTCAGCCATCTTGCCAGATCCCCAGGTGAATGTGCTTGAGTTGTAATCTTTTTCTGGTGGAGGATGTTGCCTTGGTATTGATGCTGATGAATCAGGGTAGTGGTAGCTGAAGGTTGGGGTGGCTGTGACAATTTCTGAAAACAAGACAATAATGAAGTTCACTGCATATATCAACTCTTCCTTTCCTGAAAGATTTCTTTGTAGCATGTGATAATGTTTGACAGCATTTTACCCTCAGTATAACTTCTTTCAAAATTGGAGACAATCCTCTCAAACCCTGCCACTGCTTTACCAACTACTTTTATGTACTATCCTAAATCCTTTACTGTTATTTCAGCAATGTTCATAGGATCTTCACCAGGAGTAAATTGTAACTAAAGAAACCACTTTCTTTGCTCATCCATAGGAAGTATCTTCACACTTGTTCAAGTTTTCTTATGAGATTGCTGCAATTCAGTTACATCTTTAGATTCCACTTCTAATTCTAGTTTTCTTACTGTTTCTACCACATCTGTAGTTACTTCCTTCACTGAAGTCTTGAACCCTTCAAAGTCATCCATGAGGGTTGAAGTCAACTTCTTCCAAACTCTTATTAATGTTATTTTAACCTCCTCCAATGAATCATAAATATTCATTTTTGGTTTTGTTTTTTATTGAGACAGAGCCTTGCTCTGTTGCCCAGGCTGGAGTGCAGTGGTGTGATCTCGGCTCACAGCAACCTCCACCTCCTGGGTTCAAGTGATTCTTGTGCCTCTGCCTCCCGAGTAGCTGAGATTACAGACATGCACCACCATGCCCAGCTAATTTTTGTATTTTTAGTAGAGACAGGGTTTTGCCATGTTGGCCAGGCTGGTCTCAAACTCCTGTGATCCACCCACCTTGGCCTCCCAAAGTGCTTGGATTACAGGTGTGAGCCACTGTGTCCAGCTTGTTTGTTTTTTTTAGAGACTTGGTCTCACTATGTTGCCCAGGCTAGAGTGCAGTGGCTATTCGCAGGTTTGATCATAATGCACTACACCCTTGAACTCCTGGGCTCAAAAGATCCTCCTGCCTCAGCCTCCTGAGTAGTTGGGACTATAGGCATGTACCACTGCACCCAGCACAATTGTCCTTAATGGCATTTAGAATGATGAATTGTTTCCTGAAGATTTTCAACTTGCTTTGCCGAGATCCATCAGAGGAATCACTACCTATGGCTGCTATAGCCTTATAGAATATATTTCTTAAATAATAAGACTTGAAAGTCAAAATTATTCCTTGATCTGTGGGTTGTAGAATGGATGTTAGGAGGCATAAAAACAACATTAATCTCTTTATACATCTCCATCAAAGCTCTTGGGTTACCAAGTGCATTGTCAATGAGCAGTAATATTTTTAAATGAATCTTTTTTTCTGAGTAAGTCTGAACAGTGGGTTTAAAATATTCAGTAAAACATACTGTAAACAGATGAAATGTCATCAGGGCCTTGTTGTTCCATTTACAGAGCAAAGGCAAAGTAGATTTAGCATCATTCTTAAGGGCCCTAAAATTTTTGGAATGGTAAATAAGCATTGGCTTTAACTTAAAGTCACCAGCTGCATTAGCCCCTAACAAGAGTCCACTTGTCCTTTGTAGCTTTGAAGCCAGGCGTCAACTTCTCCTCTCTCACTATAAAAGTCCTATGTCATCTTCTTCCAATTTAAGGCTGTTTCATCTACATTGAAAAGCTGTTGTTTAGTGTAGCCACCTTCATCAATTATCCTAGCCAGATCTTCTGGATAATTTGCTGCAGCTTCTATAACAGCACTTGCTGTTTACCTTGTACTTTTATGTTATGGAGATGACTTCTTTCTTTAAATCTCATGAACTGATTGCTCCGGATTAGGCTTTGGCTTAAGAGAATGCTGTGGCTGGTTTGATCTTCTATCGAGATCACTCAAACTTTCTCCATATCAGCAATAAGGATGTTTTGCTTTCTTATCATTTGTGTATTCACTAGAGTAGCACTTTTAATTTCCTTCAAGAATTTTTCCTTTGCATTCACAACTTGGCTACCTATTTGGTGCAAGAGGCCTATCTTTTGGCCCATCTTGGCTTTCGACATGCCATCCACATTAAGCTTAATTATTTTTAGCTTTAGATTTAGATGTGCAACTCTTTCTTTCACTTGATCATTTAGAGGCCATTGTAGGGTTATTACTTGGCCTCATTTCAATGTTGTTGTCTTTCGGAGAATGGGGAGGCTGGAGGAAAGGGAGAGACACAGGGGAATGGCTGGTCGGTGGAGCTGTCAGAACACAAATGACATTTATTCATTAAGTTTGCCATCTCATGTGGTTGTGGCTTGTGGCGCCCCCAAACAATTTACAATAGTGACCTCAAAGATCACTAATCACAGATCACCATAACAAATATAATAATAATGAAAAATTTTGAAATACTATGAACATTACCAAAATGTGACACAGAGACACGAATAAGCATATACTGTTGGAAAAATGGCACCAATAGACTTGCTCGATACAGGTTTGCCACAAACCTTCAATTTGTAAAAAACACAGTATCTGTGAAGTTCAATGAAGCGGAGAGCAATAAAACGAGGTATGCCTGCACCTGCTGCCTCCTTCAGACCAGGCATGCACTCTGCAGTCTCCCACCCACCTCTCATTTCTGTCTGTGTTTGAGTCTGTGTTTCCTCTCCTTAAAACCACTGGAAAAGGAAGGAATACAATCCCTGGGCCTGGGACATAGTGGGTGCTCAGCAAATATTTGTGGAATGAATAAATCCCCACTTGCCAATCAGGTTCTGAGAGTCTCACTGACTTAGCAAAGGTCACATGACTAGTGGGTGGCAGAGAAAGGGATGCAAAGAGGCTCTGCCTGGCTGCACAGCCTAGGGAAGGCGTTTGACAGCAGTCCAAGTACTGGCCCACATGTCCTTTCTCACCTATTAGCTGGTTAATGGCCGCAGACTTGGTCTCCAGCCCTTAACTATCTTGCTGCTCTCAGTTGGAACATTAGTAACCGCCCCATTAACACAGGCTCTCGGGAAGGAGGCCTTGGGCCTTGGGGAATAAATGAGCCCTGAGTGACTTTAGAGCTCCATAGAGTCAGGTTTGAGTCTCTTTTCCTTTTTATTTCTCTTTCCACATAGCTCCCCTAGGCCTCATCAAATCTGCTGACAGCTAGCACAGGGGAGCACTGTGAGAAGGCAGAGTGAGGGCTTCCCTAAGCAAGGTGGGGGCCCTGCACCCATGACCTAGGGGCTCCTTACAAGACAGCAGAGTGCATGCCTGGTCTGAAGGAGGCAGCAGGTGCAGGCATACCTCGTTTTATTGCTCTCCACTTCATTGAACTTCACAGATACTGTGTTTTTTACACATTGAAGGTTTGTGGCAAACCTGTATTGAGCAAGTCTATTGGTGCCTTTTTAGGGGGGAAGAGCAGGGTCTTCAGGTTTCCTAGGCCTCTCATTCTCCCAGGATTGAGGTGCTTCATTGCCTTAAAAAAGAAGAGCTAATTGTTTTTTCATTCAACAAACAAGTACTGAGCATCTCCTCTAAGCTAGAAGTGAGGGCTGGGGAGAATTCAATAGACATGTTCCTGTATTCTAGTAGGAGAAGCAGAAAAATGAACCTGCAAGAAAAAATGCTCTCTCACAGAAGGAAGGTGCTGTGGGAAGGCTGAGTGGGAGGACCTGACTAATGCAGGGATGGACAGCAAGGGCTCCCCTGGTGATGCGGCCTTTGGCTTAGACCTAAATGATGAGCGGGAGGTGGCTAGGGAAGAGGGGGTTGGAGCAGCATCCCCCAGGGAGAGGAAATGGAATGTGAGAAGACCCAGAGGCAGATGTGAGGAGCTGAAAGTGGCTTAGTGGGCTGGAGCACAGAGAGGAGGTGGCAAAGGAGAAGGCAGGAAGGCAATACAGGGGCCTGGTCAAGCAGCTAACAGCTGAATTGCTGCGAGCGCTTACTATTTGCTGTATTAAACATTTTCTCTGTGTAACAGGATGTTGGGGAACCTCATTCTTTACCCTGAGATACGGGTACCTAGTTCCAGGGCAGAGGATCAAGAAGTAATGCTTTCCCCCTCTTCTGATCAGGAATGCCAGCAGTAGTGTCCAGAAGCATTCCCCAGGGAAAGCTGGAAGACAGAAGAATGAGTCCTATCACCCTGGTCAGCCCCTATATTCTTCTTTTGGTTTGCCATTGAAAACTAAGCCAGGTGTGGGTACGGTGGCGCACACACAGTGCTAGGGCAGGAGGATTGTTTGAGGCCAGGAGTTCCAGGCCTCACGCTTGTAAAATAGTCACTGCACTCCAGCCTGGTTGGAGGCGGGGAGAAGAAAAGGAAAACTAAGAAGAAAAGCAGAATTGTGGCCAGGAACCAGCAGTGTTCCTGGTAAGTTTCCTTCCATCTCCGTCCCTGAACCCCATATCCTTCCCTTCAGCGAGTCAGAAGGTGAGGCTGTGTGGAAGGGCTTCCAGGGAATCTCTCCTGCAGTTTGAGGGATCCTGCAAGAAGGGGAGAGTGACAAGTCATTCTCAGCTGAACATTTGCTGAGTGGTATAACCTGTAGGCCCAGTCTATGCTGCCATGGGAATGGAGTGTGGTGAGTGAGCTCATCATGTGGGTCCCCTGCTTGGTGTGTGTCCCCTCCTCAGCATGGGTCCCCTGGGGTTTGCGAGTAAACATGGAAACTGATGCTAGGAAGGGAGGACAGCTGGAGCTTCCTGGGCCAGCGGGTGAAGAGGGAGCTGGCGCGTGGTACGTGCCTGAGGACCCAAAGGTCAGGGGTTTCTGCAGCTCCTGGTAAAGGAGACTGGGGGCTTCCAAAAGAGGCTGCAGTGGGTTGAGGAAGGCTCAGTTCACCCTGAGAAGAGAGGGACTAGTGTGGGCTGCCCCTCTCTGGGTGGTTCTCAGAGCTGCTAGTAAACTAAGTCAAATGCTTCCCTAAGAAAAAGTAGACACACCACCAATACAAAGACCACCACAGCAGCAGAGGCTACCATTACCATGTGGAAAGGCACTGGCCCTTTGGGAGGTGAGGGACACCTCTCTACCACTGCCAGGTGGTCAGATGTGTGACACATCCACTGCCTGCCTTGGATACTGGATGCTAGAGGAGGAAGGAGAGACCTAGAACAGAGATGGGAGGATGTAGACAATTGCTTTGAGATGCTAGGGAGGAGGGGGGTGAATGAGTAGGCCAAGTGCCTTCCCCACTTCTGGCCCTGTTTCTTGAGTCATGGGTCCAACCCACACCAGGAGGAGGGAAGAAATGAGGTTTAAATCAAGCAGGAGTTTTACATTAGACTGGACTTTTCATGGACAGAATGTTTTGGTATCTGCTGAAATCATCATTACCACATGGGTAAGGTAGTGGATTTGGCTGAGTACAACTAGAAGTAAAAATAAAGGGAAAAAGGAGGCATTGCCTGTCGATGGCTTAATAAATCAGTTACCTGTTCATTGAATCCTCAAAAGATTCAATCACTGAATCCTCAAAAGAATCATATAAGGCGGGTACTGTGACAATCCCAGTTTTAGAGATGAGGGAAGCAAGGATCCAGAGGTTCCAGAATTTAATCAAAACCACATACCTAATGAGTAGCTGAGCTAGGATTTTTAACTTACACTCTTGGACTCTAAAGCTAAATCACTGAACAGCACCACTTCCTCAGAGGGGAATCTCAGCTGCTGCCCCATGCAAGCATCGCCTATCTCTCTGAGTGAATCCAGTGGTGGGAAACTTACCATCTGCCCAGACATCTTATTCCGTTTTCAGATGGCCGTTGAAATAATCACTACTTATGTTTTCATAGGGCTTTGTAGTTACCACATATGACACTCATTCAGTAAATATTTATGGGGGGCCTACTACTGTGCTGAGGGCTGTGCAAGGTATCTGACCTCCCACCCACTCTGAGGGCTCTGGAGGCAATTCTTTCACTTTTCTTCTGTGTATGAAGAAAGGGAGGCACAAAGAGATTGATGACTTGCCTAAGGTCACACAGAGCCAGGACCACCACCAGCACCACCACCGCCAACTATTTCTTGGAGGTTTAGCACGTACCAAGAACTGTGCTAAGTGCTCTACACAGTCGTATGGGGCTTGAGAACTCCTGTTCAGTGCTCCTTCCACTGTCCCAGCTGGCTTTCCCACACTTTCATTTCTGATCCCCACTTTTCTGCATGGAGCTTCTGGCCAGAGGATTGGGTACCGGGAAGCCTGGGAGCGGCATGAGTCTTAGAAAGAGGCAGATAATTTGGCTTCCTTCCCTAGCCCCGGCTCATCACACCTGCTGCTGTAGGAGAAGGCACTGACAGCTCCAAGAATGAGCCCTTGATTAACATCTCATCCTCTATAAATAAGTGAGTAAAGACACTCTGCATAAACAGCTTCACTGCTTCCCCTGTGCCCATTAGTGTTCCCCCCGCCTTGGCACTGATTTTGGGCTTTACCACTTCAAACTGTCAGCCAAACTCCTTAGCTTGGCAGTGGGTCCCCTGGCCTTCTGGTCTAGTTGAGCTGTCTTCTCTCTGGACTTACCAGTTGCCTATACAACTAGTAGCCAGTTTACCCTGAGAAGGCATGGGTTCAAATCCCAGCTCTGCCACTTTTGGCTTTGTCACCATAGATGAGTTACTTAACTTCTCTGCCATGTAGAATAGGGATGATAAAAATAGTCTGTATCCAGAAACTTACATCCTGGTTGGGAAGACAGACACAAAACAAGGTTAAGCAGTCATGTACATGAGACTTTCCATCAGTGAGGAATAGTGTGATTGAGACTGGTTGAGGGTGGTCAAAAAGGGCTCCTCTGCGTAGGTGATATTTAAGCTAAGACACTAACCATGTGAAACAGCTGGTCCAAAGAGGATCTAAGAGAGTCTGGCTCCAGGCAGAGAAAGAACAGAGAGCGAGTAGAAACAGGGAGCCAGACTCTGGGCCAGCTCTCTGGGGAGGGCCTGGCAGGGGAAGGGACTCGTTCAAGGGGTCTCTGATGCTAGGAGATGGGTGAGAAGATTGTCCAGGCCTCTCATAAGGAACATATTGAGGGGAGATGGTGTCCTAGAGATTGGGTTGGCATTAATAAGTGGTTAAAGAATGGGGAGGAAAGACTAGGGGACACCGATGTTGTCAAGAGGCCCATAAGCAAGTTTCCAGGGGCTGGGCTGTGGCAGCACCTTCCACTGAGGAGTGGAGAGAAGGTGGCAGATTCTGCTTTCCTCTCTCCAGGTCCCCCATCTTCTCTCCCCTTTCCTAAGTTTAGCCACTTATACAACGGTGTGCTGATAAGTGTTTAACAACTGGCTTTCCAAGCAAATACAAAAGGCACTGATTTATAGCTATTGCCAATTGTTGTGGTGTAAACATTCCCACCCTGGCCAATTTTAAGCTGCCAATGTAATGTCTGTGATGGAGGAGTTGAAAGAGATGTGCACAGTGAGATCTGAGAAGCTGGTGCAGGCTGGCTCCAGCACACCATCGCATTTACACCTGAGTAATAATGTATACCATTTATACCCTGAGTAAGAATGACCAGCATTTACAAAGCACTCACTATGTAACAGCAACAGTTGCCAGCACTTCATATCTGCTAACTCCCAACAACCCTATGAGGTGGAAGCTCGTAATATCCCAATTACACAGAAACACAGTCTCATAGGTTCAACAACTTGCTAAGGTCATGCAGGTAGGAGATGATGGAGCCAAGATTAAACTCAGAGAGTCTGATTCCAGAGCCTGTGCTCTTCAGATGAATTTATTTTTCTATTTTGATTTTTTAATGGTTTAAAACTTTTTATAGTATAACTTATGTAAAGTGAATGAATCCTAAGTGTACAGCTCAATAAATTTTTACATATATACATTCTTGTAACCAAATCAAGTTATAGAACATTTTAAGTCCAGCTGGCTCCTTCATCACCCTCCCCTGTGACACTCTTCCTCCAGAGGTAACCACCATTCTAATTTTTATCAGCATAGATTCATTTTTCCTGTGCTTGGATTTTGATGTAGATGGAATCATTTGGTACATAATTTCTTGCATCTCATTTCTTTCTCTCCAGTGGTGTGTCTATGAGATTCTTCCATGTCATTGCATGTATTAGAAGTTTGTTCTTTTGCGCTATCATGTGGTATTTCACATTGTGTGAAATCACTATGAAATATGTATCTATTCTCCCATGGATGAATGTTGGGGTTATTTCCACAGAGCATGCTCATAATCACTAGGATGTACTGTTACTCAGGTATGGGTGGGATTCCCTGAGTCTTCTGAGAGATTTGCATCCTTAGCATGTGGGCTGAATGGTATCACTGACTGTGTTAGTTTCTGATTGCCGCTGTAACAAATTACTGCACACTCTGTAGCTTAAAACAACACAAATGTGTCATCCTACACCTCTGGAGGTCAGAAGTCTAAAATGGGACAGCAGGGCTACAACCCTTCTGGAAGTTCTAGGGGAAAAATCTCTTTCCTTGTCTATTCTAGACTCTGGAGGCCTCCTGCATCACTCCAACCTCTGCTTCTGTCATCACATCTTCTCTTATTCTGACACCTCTATCTTCGTGCTATCTGAATGTTGTGATTATATTGGGACTATCCAGACAATCCAGGACAATCTCCCCATCTCAAGATCCTTAATCATATCTGCAAAGTCCTTTTTGCCACATAAGGTGACATATTCACAAGTGATGGGAATTATTAATAGTCCATGGATGGCTTTGGGGGATCATTATTCTGCCCATCACACTGGACTATCTACTAAGTAAGGAATATTGATGTAATGAACAGAGCCCTGGGGTGGGAATCAGGAGCCTGGGGTTTCAGGGTGGACTCTGCATTGAGTCTCAGTGTGACCTAGGGTGATCCCTCACCTCTCTGGGCTTTGGATAGATATAAAATGAAAAGCTGGACCAGATGATCCATCCCAAAGGTGCCTTCCAATCTCCACTTTATATGATTCTACAGAGAAGCTTTAGGCTTGGAGTTCTACCCAGCCACATTTTTTTTTAACTGCATGTGCTCATGTCTTTCCATCCCCAGGGAAAAGGGAGTGTGCCTCCTGAGAAGACCAGAGAGGCTTACAGCATGTCACCCCCTTCCTCTCCCTTTCTCTTCCTTTCCATCATATGGCCTCTGGGCCTTTCATCCAGAATGTCTTTGAAACCTTAGTATTGTCTTGCCAGTTACCCCAGGTCATACCCTCCCACTTTCAATCTTCCTTTAAGTAGAAGTTTAAAAACCCAATTTGAAAAAAAAAAGAAATGATTGTCCACATCATTTCAAGGGCCTGGCTGATCAAGTAGCTCCTTCAGGAGGCAGAGTGCAAAGCTCTCAGGAAGAAGTAACAGAGATGCCCTGATTACTCAGTTCTGATATAAGCACACCTGTTCTTTCATTTGCATTTGAGGGCTGTTCAAGCCAAGGGGTCCCAATAGCTATTGAAAAGAGAAAGTGAGAAACCAAATTGTTTTCTTTTTTTTCCCCAAACTGGAAGCCTGCTTTGTTGGAAAGTGAACCAGCAGCTTGTTGGGCCTCCACATTTTCCAGGTGCCAAGCAGTTGATCTTTCCCAACTGAAATCTTGTGGTTGATCACCTCCTCCATCCATGCTTTCATTGATATAATCATTTATTAGCAACCACTTATTCAGAATTATTCACCACATGCTAGTTAGTGCATGTGTTTGAAGTCAGATACTCATTCGATAAATGTTTTTTAGGCATCTATTATATGTTGGGTGCTGTGCCCAGCACTGGGGACAAAATAATAAGCAAAACAGACAAGGGGCCTGGCTTCATGGAGCTTGTACTGATGGAGGAGACATATGGTAATCACATAATCCCACAAAACATGGAATTACAGACTGTGGTAAATGCCATGAAGGAGAAACTAGGGAAGCTGTGAGAGCTGAGTACAAGAGGGTATGACATGGTTTAGGGGTTGGGAGAGTCTGCCTTGGGGAAATCCTTTTGAGCCAAGAGCTGAAGATCTGAAACCATAATTAACTGGGTGAAGAAGGGCATGTGATGCTACCAGGGAAACTGCTCAGGGAAAGGCCCCAAGGCAGAAGGAAGCTGAAAATATTGAGGGCTTTGAAGAAAAGCGGAGAGTGAGTGAGAAGGGTGGGGAAGGAACACATAATGGAAAGTTTTGAATTTATTTTACTTTATTTTTTTTTCTGAGACAATATCTTGTTCTGTCATCCAAGCTGGAGTGCAGTTATACAACCATGGCTCACTGCAGCCTTGACCTTCCAGCCTCAGGTAATCCTCCCACCTCAGTCTCCCAAGTAGCTGTGACTGCAGGTGCATGCCACCATGCCTGGCTAATTTTTAATTTTTTTTTAGACATGGGGTCTCCCTATGTTGCCCAGGATGGTCTCAAACTCCTGTGCTCAAGCGATCCTCCCACCTTGGACTCCCAACATGCTGGGCATGAGCCAGGCATAAGCCACTGTGCCCTGCCTGAATTTCCTAATTCTGCGATAAAGTCTGTGAACAAGTTAACTTTCAGTGTTCTCATCCATAAAATGGGTACAATAATTCCTTCCTTGCAGGGTGGCAGAAGAACTTACTGAGATAAAGTATGCAAAGTGCTTGGCCCTGAACCTGGTCTACGACAATCTTTGAATAAATGGTAGCAATTAGTTTATGACTGTGTGCAAGGTGTGCTGTTGCTGAGACGTGGGGAGGAGAGATGAGTCAGATTGGATCCATGCCTTTGAGCAGCTTCTAATACAGTCAGGGAGATCAGCAATAGCTAGTCCATCAGTGTGCTATCAGAGTGTGTCTGCTGAGAGTATTGTGGGAGTCAGGCTCAGAGGAGGGAGTTCTGATCCTGTGGGGAGTCAGGAAAGACTGGTTGGAGGAAGAGGCATCTGACTCACACAATAAACATGAAGCATGCATGGAAAGCAAGGAACATCTTCCTTTCCTTCCTGCAGGAAACCAGGGAGCATCTTCGCCTCGCTGGGAGCATCTGGGAAGCAGAGAGAGAAACAGCTGTGTTCCCTGACCTTCTGTTGAAGTGCAGGAACTCAGAGGCGTCGCTTCTCTTATTAATCCAGCTGTGAGCATTTTTTAGGCTAGCTGTCCCCCCATCCCTGAACCCCTGAGGAATGAGGTGCAGAGCCTCCAAACAATATCATTAAAATGCTTCCCAGGAAGAGACTGAAGCCCAGCGGGTGAGAAGCTGACAGCAGCACTGAGCCATGCCGGTGGAGATAGAGGCTGAGGCTGAGACGGGAAGTGCCTCCTGTCTGGCTCTGCACCCACTAGTGAGCCAACCTTGGACACATCCCCTCACCTCTGGGCCTTGGTTTTCTCACCTGTAAAATGAAGATTGGCCTAGATGACCTCAGATGATATTTGTTCCCCTGACATTCCATGTTTTTAAAAGGAAACTATGAAATGGCTACACTACCCCCTTGCTAAGATTTTGGGGACCATTTTTTTCTGATAGGATATAGAAGAAAATGAAATGGAGGCAATTCCCCAGGTAATTCTGGCTCCCTCAAAAACCTCTTTATATGCAAAATCTACACAATTGCAAGCTCAGTTTGATTGGGAGCCTAGACTATACCTGACTAGCTAATTCACTTCACTTCCTCTTCCTAAATGTAGACCTTGCGTTGATATTTCTAAGAAATATGTGATCATGGGCAAGTCATTTAACCTTTCCAAGTCTCTCCTTCTTAAAATGAAGACATTCAACTAAATCATCTTTTTGTAGCCCCTTTGGCTCTCATTTTCTTTGCTCTTGTTTATTCATGGCTTTGATCCTTCTGCAGCTTACTTATCTCCAGGAACAAGTGAGATATGGAAAAAGCAACCCAGGTGGGCTACTGTCTCCCTAAATCTCCTGTCGTGATCTGAATTAAATAATGTGTTTAATGGTGCCTTTCACAGACCAGCAGAATAGCAAAGTACTTTATAAGCACAGGCTTTCAGGCAGGCAGCCTGGGATCACATCTGGTCTCTACCACTTACTAGCTGTGTGGCCTTGAACAAGTACCGATCAATGTGAAGTATGTGTAAGTTTCCTTGTCTGTAAAATGGGAATTAGGATGGCCTATTGCTGTCCTAATGAGAGTTAACTGCATATTGCTTAGAGTTGTTAGGAGGATTAAATATGTAGTGTTTTCCAGGAAATTTCTATCTACTGTAAGAGAAAACATATTTTTCTGATAAACATGCAACTGACCCTTGGTTAGGGAAATAGGGAGTGGTGGGGATTGTAGCCAAGTAGAGTGTATATTCCCTCCAAATAGGGTGGCTTACTCCAGTGACTATAACGTCGTAGGTCCCAGTGTTGCCAGGTCTGATTTTTTTTTTCACAGGAAACCTGGATTTGTATGTGAAATTTCCTGAATTTTATACATTGGCTTGTATTTTTTTTTTAATACTATGCAGGACAAATTAAAACACAACTGTGGCCAGGATGTGGCCTGCAGTTTGCCAGTTTGTAACCTTAGTAAGTGCTCAATGAGTGGTAGGAAAAACCCTGATTGTCTAATTTAGCTCTCTCAACAACTCCATTTTACAGATATGGAAATTGAGGTCAAGGCTAAGAGACGTGAGATGATTTCCCCAATGTTACATGGTTGGATTATATTAGAGCCAGGATTTTAACACAGGTCTTTGGACTCCCAGTCTGGTGCTCTTTTTGCTAAGCTACAAGAATCCTTCTGGAAGATCACAGCCTTGATGCTAAGCTGCCTGGAACTGTCTAGAAGCCTCGTGGGAATTCAGGGACTGGAGACACAGCTCTCCTCACCTCTTTTCCACATATTTTCCTACAGTACTTGCAGATAACAGTGGTTTGAGGTCATCCACAGACCCTCAGCCTATGTGCCTACATGTAACACCTGCAGCTCAACAGTGGCTCAGGACAGAGTGTTGGGGGGGTGAAAGGGGGTGGCAATTCAGAGCTTCCAGGCACCAGAACTGTCTCAGCAGTTCTCGCCCCAAGCCTGCCAGCTTTGCCCACTTTCCGAGTTAGAATCACGAAATGTCTTTTAGTTGCAAAGCATCATAAAAGGATACAGGACAAAATAATCCTCAATACAATATAATTATAACATATAATCTCCTTTGCATTTAAACACTTGAGCTTTAGCACACTTTAAGCTAAAAATGGGTGGTTGTTTATTTTTAACAAAACAAGATTAGCAAATGAAAATACACTATCATTCTTTTTTTTTTTTTTTGAGATGGAGTCTCGCGCTATTGCCCAGGCTGGAGTGTAGTGGCGCGATCTTGGCTCACTGCAACCTCTGCCTCCTGGGCTCATGTCATTCTCCTGCCTCAGCCTCCTGAGTAGCTGGGACTACAGGTGCCCGCCACCATGCCCAACTAACTTTTTATATTTTTAGTAGAGACGGGGATTCACCGTGTTAGCCAGGATGGTCTCCATCTCCTGACCTCATGATCCGCCCACGTCGGCCTCCCAAAGTGCTAGGATTACAGGCATAAGCCACCGTGCCCGGCCTACACTATCATTCTTATTAGAAAGAGCTGAGCATCACTGGGCTGGGGAACTCCTTTGGGGAGCCTGATATGTCTTTCTAAATCTCCCATTGGGGCCCAATTCTCAACCTTCATTTCCATCACTTTAAATTCTAGTGCAAACCAGCCCAGCCCTCCTGTCAGCATTTCCCGGCTCTGACAAGCTCTCTGCCCATCAGGAACTCCTCTCCGCTCCATTCTAAGAACCTTGTTAGGGGTGACTAGGATGTGTAACGTTGGCAAATCGCTTCTGAAAACACATTTCCCACTTTGGCAGGAGATGGAACAGGGACTATCCTGCTGGGGAAATGGCATGGCTTATCAGCTTTGGCCCCGACTCCATGTTCTTTACTGGGGTTTTCATAATTTCTTTTCCCTCAATTGCTTCCTCTCAAAGGTATTTGCATTTAAACAAGAGTTTGCTCCCCTGCTGATTATTTTCCCCTTCTTTGATTCCATTGCTAAGGCAGTCAGAGTTGCTGGCATGTTGATGGCTGGATGGGCTCCATGGCAACAGCCAAGGAGTTGAATGGTGTGAACTTCACCTCCTTCCTTTTGCAGATACTATTGGCAGGGTAGGCACATTTAGGAGAAATTTCAAGGAAGTGAAAACGGAACTATTTTTCACCTCTGGGTGTCCTGGGCTTGTTTCGGAAACCTCTGGCCTGATTGAAATTCCTCAGAGAGGAGAAATTACTGTGAGCGATGTTTTAAAGCCAAACGCACATGGTTCTATCCGGGGAGAATGGTATAAGGAACAGGAAGAACAAGGTTCTAGGGTCTGTGCTGTCACCAACCAGTGGCGTGACCTTGAGCAGAGAGGTGATCTCTGGTTTACTTGGGTACTTTGCACACTGCTGAGTGAGCTCCCTGAGGGGCTTGGTTCATCTTGCATTCTAGCGGAGGAGTTCAGCATACTAAACATACAAGCTTTGTCATCAAAGCTGGTCCCAAACCTAGGTGCATTATATACAAGGCTTGTGACTTCAAACAACAACTTGATTGTTTTAAGCTGTGGCTTTCCCCAGAGGGTAAAATGGGGCTGTAGCAGATGGAATTGTTCACAATTCTTCAAACCCTCTATCTTCCATGTGATTATGCAGTGCATACATGTGCACAGAAGTAGATTTTCTCATTCAATAGATGTTGAACTTGGCCATGTGACTTGCTTGGGCCAATGGAATGTTATCAACTTGGTATGAGCAGAGGCTGTAGTGTGCTTCCAAGGTTTGGTTTGGTTCTTACATCCTATGATCCACCATTGAAAGAACAAGTACTTTACAGTGTCTGGTCTAAGGAGAAAGAGGACACACATGGAAGATGTGATGACTAGAACCCAATCATCAGCTTGGAGATAACCTATGGCTTGAACCTGAGCCCTTCCCAAACTAGCCTGCAGACCCATGAGCTAGAAAATGAAATGCTTTTTATCGTAAGCCACTCCGTTTTGGGGGTAGTTTGTTATGCAGTATTGTGGCCAAAGCTAACTAATATAGAGAAGCTACAATAGTGAGAATTAGAAAATATGCAGGCTGGACATGGTGACTCACACCTGTAATCATAGCACTATGGGAGGTTGAGGTGGGAGGATCACTTGAGGTCAGGAGTTCAAGACCAGCCTGGGCAACATAGTGAGACCCAATCTCTAAAAAATATTTAAAAATTAGCTGGGCATGGTGGCATGCCTGTAATCCCAGCTACTTGGGAGTCTGAGGTGGGAAGACCACTTGAGCCCAGGAATTCAAGGTTATAGTGAGCTATGATTGTGCCTCTGCACTCCAGCCTGGGCAAGAGAGCAAGATCCTGTCTCTGAAAAAAATAAAATAAAAAAGAGAATATGCATGTGTTACTCAGATGTTGGCTGTCTCCATGTGCCACTGCTTTGTTCAGTCTGAATCAGCTCCAAAGCAGGATTTTGTATTTGATCAACTCTCTCTGCTCCCAACACCCCTCAAGTGTAGTACATGACCTTAAGAAGATTTTACTGAGGAGACAGAGATGGCTTATACCATGCTGTGCACAGCAACTTACATCAAATTCTTTATAAACATATCTTTTTCCCTTCAAAGACTACCCTGGGCTACCACATAGTTATTACTCTCTATCTGTTGACAAGCCCCATGCTCCCTCTGAGACCCTCCTCATCACTCTCTGCATTCTCAGAGGAAGTTAGCTTTAGCTTGCCCCCCTCCAAGCTTGTGTCCTATGTCCATCACTTAATGTCTTGAGGTACAGTACACCCACGCCCCACAGCAAGTGAGACTTCAGTTGTCCAGATCCATCCCCTGAAATGGTGTAGCAGGTAGCAGACATTATTCTTGCCTGAAGACCTCATGCAGCCTACAAATGGGCATGACAGAAATGCCAGGTGTTGACTCTGTTGGGTGATGGATGGGAGTTGGTCAATAAGTACCTAATATGGTTTGGCTGTGTCCCCACCCAAATCTCATCTTGAATTGTAGCTCCCATAATCCCCACATGTCGTGGGAGAGACCCCACGGGAGGTAATTGAATCATGGGGGTGGGTTTTCCCATGCTGTTCTCATGATAGTGAATAAGTCTCACAAGATCTGATTGTTTTATAAAGGGCAGTTCCCCTGCACACACTCTCTTGCCTGCTACCATGTAACACATGCCTTTCCTCCTTTGCCTTCCACCATGATTGTGAGGCCTTCCCAGCCATATGAAACTGTGAGTTCATTAAACCTCTTTTACTTTATAAATTACCCAGTCTTGGGTATTTCTTCATAACAATATGAAAATGGACTAGTATAGTACCTTAGCTTCCTTTTCCTTCGAAGGGGCAACTCTGAGGCATGTTCTACACTGTGTACTTGAGGACCCAGAAGATTTGAACCCCAGGTACTCACAGCAGTCACCCTCTCAGTAATACACCCAATACTGCCTCCTTTCCCTTTCCTGTCATTCTTAACCCACTCCCTTACCATCTCTTCTCCAGATCACCTCCCAAGTAAACTACATGCATCCCGATCTTGGTCTCAGAGTCTTCTTTTGGAGGAACTCAACCTCAGACAGATGGTATGTGTGTATAAGTGTGTATGCACACTTACATGTGTGAATGCATATAAGTGTGTAGATGATAGTAAGAGTAAGTAGATACTTTTCTTGCTATAAATACTGGTTCCCTCCTTACTTAATGTGGTGTCAGGCAGACAGTTAGCGTTCAATACTTGGTGGCCATGATGATCATGATGGTGATAACTTTGGTGAGGGTGAATCTCTATGTACTTGGCATTGTCCCCCAGGAATCTTCTCCATAGACTCTTATTGCTTGTTGCTTGAACATCTGAACTCATAGGTACCTTTTTTACTTGTAATACTCTCTACCTACCCCCAAGCCCCATTCTCCCTATGAAACCCTCCTCGTCACTCTCTGTCTTCTCAGATACAGGAAGTTAGTTGCAGCCTCTAGTCTGGCTTTAGTAGTAATAATAACCTATAACTTCTAAAGAATATTTTAGAGTTTATAAAATGAGTTGATATTCATTCATTCACTTACTCATTTATGCAACTATTATGTTTCAAATGCCTACCACATGCCGGGCATTGACCAAGGTGCTGGAAGAACAGCAGGGACCAACACTGGCAAGGTCTGTGCCCTCATGGAACTTAGGTTCTAGTGGCGGAGAGGCACACAACAGTGAATTAATTTAAATAATATTCTAAGCAAGTATTTAAAAACACATATATTTGGGAGGCTGAGGTGTGCAGATCACTTGAGGTCAGGAGTTCGAGACCAGCCTGGCCAACATGGCGGAACCCTGTCTCTACTAAAAATACAAAAATTAGCCAGGCCTGGTGGCGGTCACCTGTAATCCCAGCTACTTGGGAGGCTGAGGCAGGAGAAACACTTGAACCTGGGAGGCAGACGTTGCAGTCAGCTGAGATTGTGCCACTGCACTCCAGCCTGGGTGACAGAGTGAGACTCCATCTAAAAACAAACAAACAGGCAAACAAACAAACACACATATCTTACAAACAAACAATTAAGCAAGAGCTTAGACCATGGTAAGTGCTACACAGAAAATAGAACAGGACAGTCTGATAGGGAGGGTATGGGGAGTACTTTTTAGGTGGGTGATCAGGCCAGTGACTGCAGAGAGAGAACAAGTAGCCAGAAGTTCAGGTATTTAGAGGATGGAGATTATACATTTCAACCTTTTTTATTTTAATTTTTTTAAAGACAGGGTCTCGCTTTGTTGCCCAGGCTGGAGTGCAGTGGTGTGATCATGGCTTACTGCAGCCTTGAACTCCCAGGCACAATTGATCTTTCCACTTCAGCCTGCTGAGTAGCTGGGACTATAGGCGATGTTACCACACCCAGCTAATTTTGTTTTGTTTTGTTTTTTTGTATTTTTTGTAGCAACAGGGTTTTACCATGTTGCTCAGGCTAGTCTTGAACTCCTGGGCTCAAGTGATTCTCCTGCCTCAGCCTTTCAAAGTGCTAGGACTACAAGCGTAAGCCACCATGCCTGGCTTCTCATCTTGGAATCTTAAAACAACTTTGGGTACTTATTCTTCTTTCTTTCAGGCCTTATTTTTTTCTAATAAGGAGGCTGTGGCTTAGAGAAATCTGGTAATTTTCCCTAGGTCACAGAATATGGAACTGTCACAATTGTTTGGAGGTTACCCAGATGGTGTTGCACAGAAGATCTCAGATGAAAACATCAGGAATACAGATGATCTCTCTGTTCACCCCAAACCCCAACCCCAGTGTTGGGGATATGATCAGCTTTAAGCCAAGTGTCACTGATGACTTCCCTCTCCCTGCTCAGTGTTCCTGGCCAAGACGCAGAGCAGAAGGAAGGCAGCCCTCACAAGTCTTTCCACAACAGAGCCAGCTGGGTGCCTAGAGCAACAGACGCTGCCTGATCCACAGCAGTGGCCAAAGATGCCAGCTGCCACCTCGCAGTCTTTGGATGATGCAATGATTCAGGGAAGTGCCATTGCTAACTCATTTACACCTCTGTGCTGCATGTCACAGCCACAGAACCCCAGCAAGGGTGCAGAGGTGGGCTTCCACTTCCAGACACTGCCGATGATGGGCAGTGGGCTGGGAAGGCTCATTCCTGTCTGCAGCCAAGCAGGTATGCCCTCCTAGTTCTCAGGTTCTGAGCTTGGAATTCCATAGCTACAGCTTTTCTGAGTTTACCACCACTCAGGCAACTAACGAGTGATGCCTGCTGTCTAAAGTTTTCCTTTATGTGGAAACAGAGGCATGGAGCAGGCAATGACTTGTTCATAGTCGCTGCAATTATGAGCACCAGCTTGAACTTAGGAACTCTTAAAAATTTCTGTTTTCAACCAAGTATTGAGTGTCTGCTATGTGTCAGGCACTGCGCTAGGTGCTGAAATCTCACTTCTACTGAGGAAGACAGGAACATAAATGGTGATGAGCATTGCATTAGAAGTGATGCCACGGGAATAGTGTGGGGCCTCTCCAGGGGGATCTGAAGGTAGGGAGACCACACTTCTCCAGTGGTGGAGAGGGCAGACAGCGTGTATGGAGTCCTGAAGGTCTGATGCAAAGGTCATGTTTGAGCTGTTCACTGCTCTTTCCAATAAGATATAGTAGAGTCTTCCATTTATTTAAACCCATTTTATTTAAAATATTCACTTATTTTTATTTTTAGCTTCAATTTTAAATTTGAGTATTTAATCATGAAAAAAAGAAAAGCATTACCATCAACCTGTGTGACCTGTGTCAGGTCTCAAAATGTATCTGTGTCTCAATTTCTTCAAGAAGACTGAATGAGTTTAAATATATAAAGTACTTAGAACAGAGTCCTGCACTACGCTATGATTCTTGCCTTCTCTCTCAGAGGACATCAGTAGATGGAAATTGGGTGTGAATGAGCAACTGCAGCAATTCATGCACCTACAAGCTCGAAATCCTGCCCCTGGGGGCTGCAGGTGCCACCTCTGTCCTCAGTGAGCTGAAGTCGTTGATGAAGCCTATACCACAATAAACTCTGCAATGCTGTTGCGAGGATCACTGTGGGTTATCATTTCAGTGTATGATCATGGTGCTTATTGTTTTGCTCTCTCTCTCTCTTTTTTTTTTTTTTGAGAGGGAGTCTCGCTCTGTTGCCCAGGCTGGAGTGCAGTGGCATGATCTTGGCTCCCTGCAACCTCCGCCTCCCGGGTTCAAGTGATTCTCCTGCTTCAGCCTCCCGAGTAGCTGGGACTATAGGCGTGCACCACCTTGCCTGGCTAATTTTAGTAGAGATGGGGTTTCACCATATTGGTCAGGCTGGTGTTGAACTCCTGACCTCAAGTGATCCATCTTCCTCTGCCTTCCAAAGTGCTGGGATTACAGGTGTGAGCCACCACGCCTAGCCTCTTTTTTTTTTTTGAGACAGGGTCTTGGTCTGTCACTAAGGCTGGAGTGCAGTGGCAATGATGGCTCACTGCAGCCTCGATCTCCTGAGCTCAAGCAATCCTCCCACCTTAGCCTCTGAGAAGCTGGGACTACAGGTGCGTGCCATCATGCCCAGCTTATTTTTGTATTTTCTGTAGAGACGGGGTTCTACCATGTTGCCCAGGTGGTCTCGAACCCCTGGGCTTAACCAATTTTCCTGTCTTGGTCTCCCAAAGAGCTGGGACTACAGGCATG
This sequence comes from Pan paniscus, assembly GCF_029289425.2. Lineage (NCBI taxonomy): Eukaryota > Metazoa > Chordata > Mammalia > Primates > Hominidae > Pan > Pan paniscus. Next base: position 149,307,747 of record NC_073253.2, on the reverse strand, counting down.
AGCCACTGCATCCAGCCTTATTGTTTCTCAAAAGACAAACATGTGGCCTCTGGGTTTGTTGTTTGCTGCAGACCAGCATTTATTTCGTTTGCTAAAACACACATACAAATAAACTAACAAAAAGCCCACAGTGCAAAGCATTCCTACTGAGAGGCAAGACACACATTTAGGCAAATAAGGGGACAAAAATGATCATCTCAGTCATGTCCAGAACCTGCTGGGCTTGTGACTGGGCTTGGAGAGGTTCTGTACAGAGAAATGACACTTTGAAGTGGTGCTTGGGCCTTTGGTGTTTGCTGGGAAGCTTGCAGAACAAACTGCCTCCTAGCATCTGATGGGAGGGGCTGGCAAAGGTTACGATAGGTCAGCTGTGAGTGGAGGTTTGGATTTCAGAACAGAGCAGTAGATGGGAACTATTATTCTCTATATTTATTTATGTATACATATATGTAATTATATATCATTTATTTACATTTATTATAAATATGTGCACATCTCTTTCTCTCTCTCTCTCTCTGTCTCTCTCTCTCTCTCTCTATATATATATGTTTTCTCCTCACCTGCATGGAAAAATATTATTCCCAAAGAGGGTCTAGCACATTGAAGACCCATCAAGAAACATCTCGGACCAATAGCCAGCTGGTCCCAGGTGTTGGGGTGGACACACACAAACTGTCAAGGAAAACGATTAGCATTTGCCTGCTGCTCAGGATACAGAGTGTCTCCAAGTCCTCCCAGTGTTGGGGAGGCAGGAGGAAGCTCAGGATCTGGCACATGCCAAGGAAAAGATGACTTCCAAACCCAGTTTTGGTGCCCACTGGAGCAGAGTAGATTCTGCAGCTGCTCTGTCTCTGTGCTTTTAAGGATGTTGTCCCTTCCTTTCCCTGAGATTTTTGTCTTTTAAAGAAGGCCATCTGCCTAAAGCTACCTTTTAAAACCCTGCTCAGAGTTTGTTAATTGAATCATACCATTGCTCAAAAACCTTCAACAGTTCCCCAATGCATAGGAATAGAAGTCCAAATCCTAAGCTCGACACCCATAGTCTTCCCTAATATGGCCTTAAACCCCACCGCTCCTCTACTCCATTTTTCAACCACAGCATGCAAACTCACCAGTATACAAATAAACCTGTATTTACCACTTCTGGGTCTTTGCAGATTCTGTCTCCTCTGCCTGAAGGCCTTCTTTTCTCTTCCTTTATCCTAACCTTGTCATTTATATGACAAGATTTTATTGGACTGGCGGATCTATTATATGCTAGACATGATTCTAGTGCTATTTGAAATGACCATAGTCGTAGATTGCAGACAGGGCCACAAATTCCTCACTTCCCTGAATCCATGGCCCCTTGGCATGCCCTCCAATTCTGACTCTGGGTTTAGTCATGAGATTTGCTTTGGCCAGTGGGATGTTGGCAAATGCGATGCAAACAGAGGTTTGAAAGGGCTTAAATTATTTTTTCTTGGAAATCTTCTGTCACTGTGTGAATGAGTCTGGACTAGCCTGCTGGAGGCTGAGAAACCTGCGAAACAGAGACAATCTACCCCAGCTAAGGGCCCTAGACCAATCAGCCCCAAGTTAACCTGGCATCTGTCCACAGATGCATGCCAACCACAGAATCTTGTGCTAAATAAATGGTTGTTATTTTAAGTTACACATTTTGGGTGGTTTGTTGAATATGGTAGATAAATAATACAACAACCAATTGTTTTTACCAATTTAATACCTCTTACTCTTCTCTTGGTAATAGCAAATATATAAACACCTTCCTCCGTTCTCATCTATGCTATATGCTTCCAGTGAAGTTGATTCGAACTGCTGCCTCTGACTCTGGAGATGGTCAATCAGTGTATCCCTGGCTACCAGAATGGGCACATGACTCAAGATGGTTCAGTGAGACTCAGGTCTAGAATTTTTGTTGGAATTCTTGGAATAATGATGCCATTTTTCTACTGAGATGGCTTGGCTAGGAGAATATGAGCCTCAAGAAACTGATAGTAATCTTGCCACTGTGAGGGGAGAGTCTGCCTTAGAATGAAGCTAACCACAGAAGAGAGAAGAACTGAGAGACAGAGAGTGAGCCCTGCAGACATCATGTGACCCTGGACCAGCCTGTGCTTGCAGTTCCATCTCTCCTTGGGGTTTTCACTTACATAGGACAGCAACAACAGCAGCAACAACAAAAACCAACTCCTATATTTCTGCTTAGCCAGTATGAATGGAATCTGTCATGTACAACAAAAAGTTTCTGATGGATACACTGCTCGAATGCTACCTTCTCCAAGAAACTACCTTGTCTCCTAGCAAGAATGGGGGTTCATACAGATTTTTGCATGTGGTCAAGAACACTAATTTCAAATCAGAGACACCTGAGTTCAAATCCTGGGTTTGCCATTTGCTAGCTGTGGATACCAGGCAAGCAACTTAATATCACCAAGCCTGGATCAAATGGCTACTTTAATATTAGACACACACAGGATTGTTGTGAAGGTTACATGAAGCAACTGTATGTGTAAATCACTTGGTACACATTTAGCAATTGCTATTATTGTGAAAAAAATTAATTATTCCTTACTTCCTGATGGCAAGAATAGTGGCTTAAATAGCCCTTTATTCCTTGTCATTTTTTTTTTCTGAATTCAATGTATTATGTAAGATGTTAAACACAGTAGAGGCACAACTTTTTATATGTGGGTTCCTTGGGCAGGATAATAAGTTATATGTCCTTTCATCAGAACAACCCTGATCACTTTCTTCCTGGTTATCAATCAGCCCAAGGTTGGAAAATGGTTGATCTGGAGAAGGTATCAGGTTGTAATCTCAATTACCTAGCATAATATTCTGGTCTTCTCCTTTGGAACCCACTGGGAACATAAAATATTATCTCTGTTAGTAGCATAGCATGGTCCCAGAGCAGAAGCCTGATAAAGCCAAATGTGCACTAGTGATACACATGTGACTGTGGGAAGAATGCAGCTGCTTGTCAGCAGGGTGGCTACAATGGACATTAGTTTTTGTTGTCTGCTTGTCTCCTTTCCTCCTTCTTTTGAAGCTGCAAGTTGAATTTCATGCAGAAATAACCCTGCTCCATCTCTCAACCAGTGCGATATTGGAGTGCTAGGCTTTCCCCCAGCTCCAGCTATGGGTCCTTGAATCAGGCATGGCCAGTCAGTGCTTGTTCCACCTCACTGACTCCAGGCCAATGGGTGTGAGTCCTGGGACTTTTGCTGGAACCATTGAGACAAAGAAACTCTCTTTTCACTGGGGTTGCTAGGCTAGAAGAATGAAGCCAAGAGTTTGTGGTTCCCATCTTGCAACCAAGAGCAAGAGCCTATGTTGGTGTGTGTGTATATACAGGGCCAGGGAGAGAGGGGAGGAAGTAGTGGAGATGGCAACACAGGAAAGCCAAGGCAAGAGATGGACTGTCAGGACATGTTTTAGTTCCTCTATCCAGCCATACCTGAAGACCAACTTACCCCTAGACTTTTGAGTTACTTGAGCTAATGTATTCTCTTTTTTATTTAAGCAAGTCAAAATTGGGTTCTGTCATGGAAAGAATCCTAAACAACTTCTCTGAGCCTCAGTTTTGTCTTCTGCTAAATGGAGTTTAATAACACCACTCCTACACATACAAGATGTTGAACACAATGCTGGCACATAGTAGTAACTGTCCTCCTTTCTCTGAGCTCTGGGAGAGAAGGTGACTATGCCCCTCTTTTTTACATGCAGCAGCTCATCCTTTGTTGGCCAGATGACTAAAAATTGCTCAGAAGGCTGACAGAAGGGCCAGCAACCTTCTTTCCCTGATGCAAATAGCATCATTTCTTCTGGGTAGACAGAAGAGCTCAGCGGAATGTGTATTTGTCCCTGAGCTCTGTTTTTTGATTGCAACCTGGATGTGCCCAACAGGTAGCCTGCTGTGTTCTACATACCACAGCCAGATGATAAACCTTTGATTTTTGCTCTTCTCTGATTCTTGGGAATAATGGGGTCCATAATGAATTACATCCCCAAGAATAGCAGTAATTGTAACAATGCCAGAGAAACGGAGCTGGCAAATCAGCCAGTCCTGTGAAATGCGCCTACTTGGTTCCAATCACTCTCTTTGGAATGAGTACCATCCTTATTTGTTTTTTTGTATCCCAAATTTCTAATAAGCAGTGGGCTTTCTGTGGGAAGTGGAGAATAAAAACCAGACATACGGGAGGTTTTATTCTCAGTTTGAGTGCTTTATTCCCTTGTATGTGCAATTTCCCTAGGAATTTGGTCACAGGGAAATAAGATTTCTGCAACCCTTCTTGCTGCCACCAACCCTATATCATGTCAAGGAATTGACACCTCCCTTACCTGGAGATGCAGAATCATTTGTATGCTGTCCAAGGTGCTGATAAGTGGTACTCTTATGGAAATCGCCAGGGGAGCAGCTTGGCTCAGCTCAAAGGCTGTACTGTCCACAGTCAGGGAGAGGTATGGCTAGGGTTCCAGGCTGCAGGGTTGGTAGGAAGGGGAAGCTCCTGGGCACTCTGAGTCTTTTCTTGTCAGCATGTCTTCTTGGAAGGCCATATTCATCTTGGCTCTCTCTCAGACCCTGGGATCTACACAGAACAAAATAATGAGCAGTCCAGGGTCAGGATGGTAAATATGATTTCTAATACTCAACTAGAATGGCAGGTAAACATAAGCAGATTTAGTACCAATTATATTTAGTAGTTGCCACTGTTGCTCGTGTATTATGTGTCAGGCACTGTATGATAAGTATGCTGTATCATTTTCTTATGTAATCCTTATGACAAACCAGTAAGTAGGTACAATTATTGTCCCTATATTTTAGTCAAAAAAACTCCTGGAACTTAAAAAGAAAAAATAGTTTGACCCAGGGCAATAGATTGGTTTTGCCCTCAGGTCTGCCTGACACCATGAGAACCTGACATTTTAACCATCATGTTCTTCCTGGTAAACGTGCTCAAGGATGGGTTCTAGAATACATGGGAAGGTCAGCCCCTGGCTCATCTGGCAATTAAGAGCAAGGCACTTTCTCATGGAACTTTGAATTCCCCAGCTGTAAAATTAATGGGTTAGCTCTAAGGCCTTGAATTAACCAGGTAGCCCTGTTTTAGTGGTGAGCTCCCTGTCCCTGGATGTAAGCTTGAAGCATAGCTAGGGAACCACATGCCAACAACATGACAGAAGGGATTCAATCACAGGACAGCAAGATGGGTCCACACGACCTTTACTGTTCTTTCTTCTATGAGAGTCTTATGCCAATTTGTCTTAAAAATTGAAATTTTCAAATTTTCAAATTGAAAAGGCCAACGCTTGTGCTCCCTAGGACCTCATCTTGCCAATTTTGAGGCTGCTCTATTTGTCTGCTGCAATTTGCTATGGTGACTCAGCAGGAGGCAGGGAGGAGGCACGACAGCCAGCGCTCAGCCTTCCTCCTGAAGATGTTGCTTGGCTAAGGGAGGGGACACTGGGTGGGAGGTCCCCAACATAATTGCTCTGAATATATTTGTTGCTGATGTTCCCTTTGTCTTCAGCAGGCGCCAGATTTCCCCACTCTAGCCGAGTTCTCACTTGGTTGAACATTCGAACAAACACCCATTAGGGAAGCTTGTCACTTTCTTATTTGAGGGAAATGTCTGACGTAGAAGGGCAGGTACCACTTAAAATGTCAAGGCAGCAGTGTAGCTAGCAGGTAAATTTCTGTGTAAAACTCCACTTTCTGCTTTGGAGAAAGGAAATGATGTTAGGATTCTTGTATGGCAGTCAGCCATGAAGACTATCTTGAGCTGGAATGGGAGGGGTAAATGATCTCAGTAATCTAGAGAGTTCTTTCATCAGTTTAAGATTCCAGTGCTTACTCCCCCAAACCCCAACATTTCTGATCTTCATTCAAGGCACCCTGTTCTCCTTCCAAGGCTCCTCTTCATATTCCCCATTAATCAACACTTCTTCCATCATTACCTCCCCTATCTCTACTGCAATGTCCACATTCCTCTCAGAATAATGTCCTAACTTATCTTCCTGACCCTAACTTCTCTGAGTGACAGTCTATTCTACAGGCAGTCCTCAACATCAGCTTCCCAGCATAGAAAATTTCAATGGTTTCTTGAGTGTTTACAGAAAACAAAAGACACCTCCCCAACAACCCCCAAGCCTAACACTTATGAGTGCTTGCTGCATGATGCCAGGTGCTTCATGCATTAACTTGTTTTTCACAACAGCTCTATGAGGTGGGTACTAATAAGTACATATTACAGCTGAGTAACATGAGGCTGAGATATTAAATAACCTGCTTAAGAGCTCCCTACTTGTAAGCTCCTAACCCAGATTTAAACCAAAGTGGTCTGCATTTTTCTCCCACTTTCTTTTATTATTACTATTCATAGACTATTTTTTAGAGAAGTTTTAGGTTTACAGAAAAACTGAGCAGAAATTATAGTTCCTATATACTCTCTTATCCCCACCTCAGTTTCCCCTAACATCTTGCCTTAGTGTGGTTTATTTGTTATAAATAATGAATCTACACTGACACATCATAGTCACCCAGTCCATAGTTTACATCAGGATTCACTCTTGGTGTTGCACATTCTGTGGGTTTTGGCAAATGTGTAATGACATGTATCTACCTTATACTATTATACAGAATAGTTTCACAGCCCTAAAAATGCCCTGTCTCCCACCTATTCATCCCCTCCTTCCTCTCCCCATACTTCTGGCAACCACTGATCTTTTCACTGTCTTCATAGATTTGCCTTTTCCAGTTGTCATATATTTAAAAGCATGCAGTAGTACATAGTCTTTTCAGATTGGCTTCTCTCACTTAGCAATATGCATTTAAGGTTCCTCTATGTCTTTCTGTGGCTTGATAGCTCATTTTTTCTTCTTCTTCTTTTTTTTTTTTTTTTTTTTTTTTTGCTGAGTAATATTCTATTGTATGGATGTACCACAGTTTGTTTATCCTGGTATGTATTTTTAATTTTTACAATCTATAGCTTCCTTGAAGGCACATTACTTGGCTGAAATTTCAGATATTTCCTAATCTGACCCTCGCCTTTCATCCCAATTTTATTCTGACCTCACTGTTCCCTGCGCATGACCTTCATTTCTCCAAGCTTTTGCTTGGAGAACATTCCAGGAATGTTCAAGCATGGATAGCCATCACCCCACTGCCATATGGCAGGTGTGGAACCTAAGACCAGACTTAAACCCATTACTGAATTGCATTTCCCAGGGGATTGGTTTAGGAATGAGAATGTTACCTAGTGGGAACCAATGAAACCTGCATTGAGAGTTCATAAATTTGAAGCTGAGAGGGTATGAGGAGCAGTGGCAGCTCTATTGTGGCCCAAGGGAGAATGTGTCTGAGAACAGGATCATTTGTGGGAGAAATGAAAAAGAGAAATTAGGTCATAAGGATATAATATACACCCACAATCAAACTGTATTCATGTGCACCTGTACATTCTTTTTCATTCAAGTGTATTTTGGTTGGGTTTCTGATATTTGCTACTACAAGGACTTGCCAATACAGGTGAAGAATGGTAGGTACTATAAGAACAGTATGGCTCAGTTTTCCCAACAGACCATCTGTAGATTCACTATTCATTCAACAGATATTTATTACATATCTATTATGCTCCACATGCTGCACTGAGTGTTGGCCACTGGAAAGGACTAACAAGAGCTTTTTGAAGCACAGAGATAGTGAATCCATGCATATGGGGGTCCCATCTGCATTAACAAACACATTTTTTTTAGCAAACATTTATTGTAGGACACATGGGGTGGTGTGAGGGGTTTTTCTGGGTAGCAGTAGCTCAGTAGGCTTACTCCTGACCCAGCTACCTAGAGGCTTTCAGTAGTTTCTAGTTTCTTCCACTCCTGGAAGAATAATGCAGGGCAGGAGTCAACAAAGCCAGACCCCACCACCACTACCACCACCATTGGTGGGAAGGGGTTTCTTCCCCTGCTCAAGCCTAGTTCTGATTGAACTTATGGGTGCCTAAAAATTCATCACCTCTTTGTCTGGCTCCACAGAGAATTCAGCCTAGTGAGCCCGTGATGGGATATGGCAGCATAGAGCTGTTGAGTCAGGGCTCACTCAGGCTGTGATGGGGTTGATGGTGCTTGCTGCATCTGCCCATGGAAGATATACTTGTAGCTCGTTTTTCTGAAGAGCACTTCCCTTTAATCAAATATGTGGTGCCGCAATTCTGAAACTTTAACATGCATATGGATTTTCTGGACATCTTGTTAAAATGCAGATTCTGATTCAGTAGCTCTGGGGTGAGGCTTGATATTCTGCATTTCTAACAAGCTCCCCGGTGACACTGAGAGTAGCAAGCATGTAAGAAACAGAACATGAATTTATCTTGGGAATATTGCCTGTTTTGTCATTGGGCTTGCTGCCTGATTTCCTTAAAATCTCTGATTGTTTCTTATGCTTTAGAGAAATACTTGCACCTGGCTGAGTTCAAGCGTAAATTCCACCTTTAAGTAGGGACATTTTCAACTTGCAATATACTCAAATGAGGGCATCTGAAATCAATAGTGAGGCAAACTATTCAATAACCAATTTAGTTATTCAGTAAATATCTGCTGAGCTCCTACAGTTGCTGGAGAGTTGCTCTATTTTGGGATAACAGCCACGAACTAGAAAGACATAGTATTGTCCTCTTGGGACTTCCAGTCTAGCAGTCAAGGAGACCAAAACTAAGCAAGCAGACAATCAAACACAATAATTTCAAGTTGTGGTAAGTGCATGGATGGACACTAATAAATGGTTAAGTTTGAGACTAGTAATGGGGAAGGGAGTATTTTAAAATAAGTGGTTGTATTAGTTTCCTATTACTGCTGTACAAAATTGCCACAAACTTAGTGGCTTAAAACAATATAAACATATTTTCTTACAGTTCTAGAGGTCAGAAGTTCAAAATCAACTTCACTGGGCTAAAGCCAAGGTGTCTCAGGGCTGCATTCCTCTTGGAGGCTCAAGATTCTCTGCATGACATTCCATTCTGCAGGCAGTTCTGAGCAGCAGCTTCCCAGCCCGTAAAATTTCAATGTCTTCTTGAGTGTTTACAGAAAACAAACAACATCTCCACTTCCCCCACATCCCAAAGCCTAATACTTATGAGTGCTTGCTACACGATGCCAGGAACTATACTAGGCATTAACTTGTTTTTCACAACAGCTCCATCGGGTGGGTAGAAAGAGACATACATTACAGGCGAGTAAGCTGAGGCTGAGAGATTAAATAACCTTCCTAAGAGTTCCCAACTTACAAGTGCCTGACCCAGATTTAAACCAAAGGGGTCTGCATGTTTTTCTCTCTTTCTTATTACTATTCATAGACTTTATTTTTTAGAGAAGTTTTAGGATTACAGAAAAGGTCAGATTCTGGAGGGGAAAATTCACTTTTCCAGCTTCTAAAGGCCACCTGAATTCCTCAGTTCAGGGCCGCTTCCTCACATCATGCCAACCTCTATATCTGCTGTTAAATCTGTTTCTCTCACTCTGCCTTTCCCACCCTCCTCTTATAAGAACTTCTGCAATTACATCAGGCTCACCAGGACAATTCAGGATAATCTCCCCATCTCAAGATACTTAATCACATCTGCAAAGTTCCTTTTGCCATGTAAGGTAACACATTCACAGGGTCTGGGGATTAGGATGTGGCCATCTTCAAGAGGGGGAGTAGGCATTATTCTATTTACTACAGGAGTCAAGAAGGCCTCTCTGAGGAAGTGGTATTTAAGCAAAAGGCTTAGTATAAGTCAGACATGGGCAGACTAGAGGAAATAGCTTTCCCAAAGGAGGAAACAGTAAGAGCAAAGGCCCTGAAGAAAGACGGGGCTTTTTAAGTACAGGGACTGGAGAGAATGCTAGCATGGGGGAGCAGAGAGTCAGACAAGATGAGAGTGGAGCAGCAGGCAGAGGCCTGACCCTGTGGGCTGTAGTGAGGGCTTTGGATTTTATTCTAAGTGTGATTAGGAGCCATTGAAAAGCCTAAGCAGGTTATTGCAGTGATCTGATTTGTGTCTGAAGGGGTGACTACTACTTGGCTTGAGCCCATTCTTCCCATGTAGGAATGCCAGCCCAGTATGGCCAGGTCTTCTGACTTTTCAGGGAAAGGTGCAAATCTGAATATTTCTAATGTTAAACCCTCCATTTAAAATTATTGAAGCCAGCCGGGTGCGGTGGCTCACGCCTGTAATCCCAGCACGTTGGGAGGCTGAGGCGGGCGGATCACGAGATCATGAGATCGAGACCATCCTGGCCAACATGGTGAAACCTCGTCTCTACTAAAAATACAAAAATTAGCTGAGTGTGGTGGCACATGCCTGTAGTCCCAGCTACTTGGGAGGCTGAGGCAGAGAATCGCTTGAACCCAGGAGGAGGAGGTTGCAGTGAGCCATGATTGTGCCACTGCATTCTAGCCTGGCAACAGAGCAAGACTCCATCTCAAAAATAAAATAAAATAAAATAATTAATAAAAATAAAACAATTAGCTGGGAGTGGTGGTGGGTGCCTATAATCCCAGCTACTCAGGAGGCTGAGGCACGAGATTCACTTGAATCCACGAGGTGGAGGTTACGGTGAGCCGAGATCGTGTACTGCACTCCAGCCTCGGCAACAGAGGGAGACTCCGTCTCAAAAATAAAAAAAAAATTATTGAAGCTATATTGGAAAATTTTAAGGCACACACGCAGGTCAGGTTTGGCCAGGAGCTACGAGGACACCTTCTCTGAAGAGGCTCTGCTACATACTTGCTGCATGACGTGGGGTGAATGACCAAATCTTCTGAGCCCCAGGTTCCTGGTTTGTACAATGGAGAATAATGGTGGTTATTGCAGAGGGTTGTTGTAAGGATTCAGAGTATATCAATGACAGAATACATATAAAATACTTAGCATAGTGCCTATAAGCATCCAATATGCACATATCCATGTATATGTATTTTTTAATTTGAGGGGATTACATGAAAATTGGAAAATAGATGGCCTTTAAAATTGCTTCTGGCTCTGAGATTCGAAGATGATTAAAAATGTCCTTATTAATCAGACCATATATTTAATAGTGACCTTGAGTTGCCTTTCCTAGCCTGGATTTAATTTCCTTATCCAGTATGCATTGTACAGAATGCATCTTTGGTAAGATGACAATGGACTCTAAGACAACTATGTTTGATGGCAAAACCCACTGCAGTGAGGAATAAAATTCTCTGTTGCTGATTACACACAAAACCAAGGAGTAGAGCCCCAGTGATCATGTAGCTAGAGACCCAGCAACTTTTCAGTTTGCCCTTTTCCTCAAGGGCTTTGGAGTTGTGCTTCCGACAATTCATGTGGTTCTTTCCTCCTTTCCACCCAGTAGAGAGGAATCTGGGAAAGGGATGGACATGTGTAGCTCACTGCCTGAATGTGGGCAGGTGAGCTGGAAGCTTAAAGGCTTTTGCTCAAGAGGACATCCTCTGAGAATCATGCTAGGTATCTCTTATCTCCAGGACCCAATGCAGTAAAGTATGGAGCAGAATCAGAGCAAGACTGATCCCAGGCAGAGCTCCAGGCAGGAGTGGTTGTCAACAGGCAATGGAGGATGTGCTGGGTTTAAATCTTATCAACCAAGAGCAATTTTTGCAAATGACAGTGACAGATAAATTGCTTGACTTCTTGGAATACCACCCAAGGACACTTGGGCACAGAAACACACCCACGTGCACACAGAATTTTGATTTCTTTATCAAGCTTCAGAAAAGTTGGAAAGATAAAGAGCCATCCTTGATACCAACACATCTCTTTCTCTAATTGAATATCCCCAGCAGGAGTCTGAGGTCACAGCACTAAGCCAGATGGCCCCAAATTTTCTGAATCTGACCTTTCAATATCTCTAATAGTGTGAGGAAACTGCACAGTACCATACAGACATCAGGCATGTATTCTAATGTTACTCTTGCCCTGGGATGGCATTCACTTAGTGAGCTTCAGTGTTCAAGACTGGCCACTAGGCTTCTTTGTTTGCAAATTGCGGATTGGCTCAAGTTAACTCAGGCCCAAAGGGGACCTGGTGGAAGACTGTGGGGCTGACAGAATCAAAGGAAAGGTGGGCACCTCAAGCAGGGCTGGCAGAGGGATCCAGGGCAAGAATGGACTCACTCCCTAGAGACTCCATCTGGTGAGTCTGTGCCATGGTTTTCAGTTCCTGGTGATTGTGCTCAGGATTTAAATCCCTGAGAGGTTCTCATGGCATGAATTAGCTCTTTCCTTGGCCAGAGAATGGCCAGCACTAACAGGCCCGCCAGACTGCGGGAAAGGAAGTTTCTTCAGAGAAACATTGATGTACTATTAGCAATAGAACGGGAAGAAGGCAGGCAAGCAGAAACAACAGATGTCTGCTACAAAGGCCTTGCCCAAAAGAGGTTCCGGCCATCCCTGCTGTCCCAAGTCCCATGACTCCTAGCGCAGACTATCCCCTCTTCTTTACTATTAGGTTGGTGCAAAAGTCCTTGTGGTTTTTGCCATTTCTTTTCAATGGCAAAAACTGCAGCACCAACCTAATATATTCCCCCTTCCTCCAGTTCACACCCTGCACACACCAGGATAGTTCACACCCTGTACACACCAGGATAGTTCACACCCTGCACACACCAGGATAGTTCACACCCTGCACACACCAGGATAGTTCACACCCTGCACACACCAGGATAGTTCATACCCTGCACACACCAGGATACCCTTGCTGCCTACCTCTGCAGGGTCCCCAGGCCCATGTCATATGAGGTGGACCCTTGTGGATCTCTGCCTATGATGCATCATGGTTTGGTTTAAATTGATTGACATGGCACAACGAATAGGTTTATTGAGGAAATGGAAAACTTACAAAGCTGGTGCTTCTATACTTCACAGGGAGGAGCCATTTCTGGGCCTGCAGTAAGGATCTGATTGCCAGTAGGGACCAAGTGGGCCCTGTTCTTCTCCCATTTGTAGACCAAAAGTGAGAAAACAGTCTTTGAAGAGGGTGGAACACATAGGCTACTCGGTGCTATCAGTCCAGAATTATGGGGCCAACCATGTAAAGAAATAGTGTGGGGACACCAGCTATCCTGCAATTCATCTTACGGTGCATAGAAAATTAGAGTCCTCCCTCCCAGGTGAAGGAAGCCAGCAGTCCTGTAGAAAGCTGAGTGTGGGGGCAGCCCTTCTGGTGTGGAGAAGGAGGGGGGATCCTGGTCCTAGCTAGCTTGTTTTCGGGCAACCCAGGACGGACAATTCTCCTAGCTGCGCCACACATACCCAACTTATAGTTCCTTCACTGGTACACACTCCCAAGCTCTAATACCCACAAATTAGACATCTTCCATTTCTCTGAACACCTTATTAGGGTTCCCTTGAGAATTTTCCCTCTCTTTCCTATTTTGGTCTTTATTCATCTCCTCCGAGCCTCATACCCTAGATTTTAGATGCCCATGTTCCTGTCTTCTCTACTGGACTATAGTCTTATCAAAGGTATTTTCCATATGCCTCTTACCTTTGTAATTTTGTCATTAATTAAGTGTTTGATCCAAATAGGCCCTCCATACAACATAGAGTTGATGAAAGAGTGAATGAATGGTTCAGCTGCAAGATGTAAATCTACTCAGAAATGAAATGAGGATGGATCATCCAAAGTAGCTCTCTAAGAAATGTGAGGAGGCGGTATGGATGACAACACTACCAGGGATAGACGAATGGCAGGAAACCTTGTATGGTTTTGGGGGTGGAGTGGTAGAGATGGTGTTGTTGAAAACATCGATTCCCTCAATGAATATTGTCGGTCATCTTCTACACATCAGGCCCTGGGCAAATCCATGGAATATACCAGTGAATAAGGCATTTAGGATCCTTAACCTGAAAATGTAACAGGATATTCTTTAACTTCCTTTAAACCCTTAGAATGAGTTTTCTTTGCTTCACTAAGTCCTTAATACTCCAAGATAAACTGGGCTGTCTCAGATCCAGATTTACTAGTGCATGACATTGAATCAGAGGGAAACCTGGACCAAAAGGTGCCTGTATTTGTTAAAGATAAAGAAAAAAAAAATAAAAATCTCGTTTCTTTCTCTCTTTTAATCTGCACACATTCACATGGTTGGTCACATGGAAGTTGAGTCAAGATTTGCTCTGCACAAGCCAGTTATTATGCCAGAGTCACAGCAGGGGGTGGCATTGTTTTGACAGACTCACAGGCTTCAAAATGTAAATGGCTTAAATGTAACATGCCAGCTCTGTGAGCTGTCACTCAGAAAGTGCTCAAACCTTTCATCTGTCCAGAGTGAAGTCTGATCAACGGTTGGGTAGGGGGTCTGGCTTCAGGTCCATGCCTCTCTTACTCTCCAGCTCTGGGTTTGGGAGAGAGATGGGAGACAGAAGGCACTGGATTATTTTGAAAACCTTAGCTTCATCACTAAGAATAAAGCTTAGAGATTTTAAAGCATAGGGCCCCCTTTTCTATAGCTAGTATGGGTGAGGAGCCTTATTAGTGCCTTCTCTAATCACTTTGTTGGTTCAGTTCCCTATCCATCCTCACTTTAGTCACCCATTTGGATTAAGGAGCCCCACAGGAGGGAAGCTCCTTTTCCTATTGGTCACTGACATATGGAGGGAAAAAGTGGGGGTTACACACACCATATGTCAGTTAGTTTAGGAATGTTGGTTTCTGTTTCACAAATGCATGTTTAAGTCACAGGTGTTTGAATGAGGATCAAGAACTACACAGTTGATTGAATGATTCATTTATTTTTAAAACCTAGACTCACTCCTCATGTCTCAAGCCCAATATCTGCTCCTCTGGGCCCCACCCAGCCAGAATTTGGCACTTGCCGTATACACCCACGCTTGTGTGTACTTCTGGAAAAGCATTTGTCGGACCATATTATAGTTGTTTGGAAGATCCTTCCATTGTTCATCAGTCCATTGCCCTGAGAATGGGGAGCCCATCTTATTCTTTTCTATATTCTTAGCACCTAGAAAATATTCAGTAAATGTCTCACAAATGAAGGGATGAACACCTAATTATACAAGTACCTCATAGTATGGTAGTTTTGAGAGAAAGAGGTGGGAAAATTTGCAGGGGTTGGGAGAGGAGAGTAGTTCTGAGAGCCAGAAGGAAACAGAGAGCTAGATAAAGGGAAAAAGAAAGAGGCACCGACAAAAGAAAGGGAAAGAGCAACGCTCCAGGAGGGAGACTCCAACTTAGAAGGAAGGAGGTCATTGGCTTTGGGTATGATTCCAGGAAAACATTGATCAGACCCTGCTGTTCCCTGGAGCTTAGAACTGAGAGTGGATTCCAGTTATCACTGCTCTCTGAAGTGCTAATTAGAGGATTAGCTATTGTTCAGAGCTCTTTAGCCACTCTTTATCTCTCCTAGCTCCATTCTGAAGGGGATGACTGCAGGGGAACTAATTTTCTGTACTGCAGCCCAAAAGCTAGAACACTACTACAAGAGCTGGATAAAACCAGATTTGGCTCCTTAAGATGGTTCACTGGGTCTTCTTTGTCTCTCTGGTTGAAAAGCAAGGTTTTTACATCTACCTTTGATCATCGATAGAACTGGATCTCATTCTCCCTACTCAACCACATCTGTCAGCAAAGAGAGAAAGAGATACAGAGAGAGAAAGGCAGAGGAAGAGAAAGGGAGTTTTCATCTCCTATTTACTAGGCTCTTACGGTGTGCTAGCCACCACTCTCAGCAAGTTACGTGTATTGTCTTACTTAATCCTCACCTCAGAGGAAGCCATTTTTAATCACTCCCATTTACAGATGAAAGAATAGAAACCCAGTATAAATGAGTTGCCCAAGGTCACATACCTGGTTCTCACTGGAGCCCGTATTTGAAACCAGGATGGTCTGACTCCAGAACCCATGCCATTCACCATGACCTTGCTGAGCTATCACCTACCAAAAGACACTGGTGGGTCTGAGAGGATGAGGATGATACACGGCAGCTAAACTGTTATTACTGAGTGTTTATTTTGTGCCCAACGTGGCACTAAGGGATTCACACACATTGTTTTATTAAAACTGTCTGACAACCCAGTGAGGTAGGTTTTATGGTTTATTTGTAGACAAGAAGCTTGAGGCCTAAAGAGGTTTAGGGACCCATCCAAGGTTGCCCAGTGAGTTACACAGTGGCTGAACTCAGAATTAAAACAAAGTCTGTCTGGCTCTAAAGATGATGCTAAGGCTGGGAAGGGTTAAACCAGAGGATTTCTTTATTGACTGGAGTTCACTTTGATTTATACAAACTTCCTGAAGGAAGGGTTCTCCAGGGATCTTTGATTCACTCCTCTGCCTTTAGGTAAATAAGCCATTATTATCTCCTTTCGATACTTGCAGTGGGGCCAGAGATTTTTAAGGGGGTGGTTCAAAGTCACTTAGCTTGGATATTCAGAAATGTGTTTGACATCTCAAGTCCTCCTACGGTTGCTGGGTGGTTAAGAGTTGTCTGCTCCATCTCTCTGGACTCTCTTGGCCTTTCTCCATTTCATCTCCCTAACTGGTGCCCAGTGTCCATTTGCTGTTCCTGGTGCCTGGGGCCCTTATTACTTCTGCCTTTGCAATTTTTTTTGAAGTCCTTTCCCTCATTAGAATTTATCCCTGCTGACCCTATCAGAGGCTGAGGTCAATTTGATCAAATTCATTTACAGTTACGCATTAATGGCATATTATAGCAATCCTTCCAGGTAAGTGCTGCATTAAAAAATACCCAATGTAAACCTGGACTAATGTTGTACACTGCAGCACAGAGGCAGGCAGCCTGAGAAATGTTTTGGTGAGGTTGTCTTGCAGGTTAGGCAAAGCACTTGACCTACACATGAAGGCTAGTCTCCCCAACACTTTAGAAACTCCCCAACAGTTTAGAAAGGTCTTCCCTGGCAGGGCTTCAGTTGCCTTAATCAGCAAAATGGGGATGGGGACTTCTGCCTGGAAGGAGGGCATAGGGTCTGTTGTTCTCTTGCAGCATTAAGATCAGTCTAATTCCAGAAATCTAATCTGAGGAGGCAGAGACTGTCAGGCAGCCAGAGAAATTAATGAGAAAATTGGAGTAAACACAACATGTGTCTTGTCAACTTGGGTTAGGAGAAGGTGACTCAGTGCCAGTCTGCAGAGTCAGGCTCTCCAGGGTGTGTACACTCAGTGTACGTGCCTCTTTGGAGGCACAGTGTACTCCGAGCTAATGAATTCAAAGCCATGGATGAGAGCTTAGAAGAGAATGCCTCTACGTGGATAGCTTCTGGAGAACCTCTCATTTACTTGAATCACATCTTAAATCTTCCCTCTGTGATCAAATTAATGAGGAGTAGCACACACACAAAGCCCCTCAGTGTGGGATGAAAAAGACATCATGCTCAATGGGAATGGCAAGAGAGAGAAAGCAGTAAGTGATTGAAGAGCTTCTGTGATTCGCTGCCTGGGCATAAGCTTCACAAAGCAGGGTTTCTTCTTTTCTCTGCATTGGGAAATGCGAACATCAGGACTGAGAGAAAATGCCATTTGATCGAGTTCCTTGTAATGGGGAGAATCTCTTATAAAGGATATACACAGGAGGAGGTGCCATTTCCTGACAAGCCATTTGCTTGAATTGATCAAGTATTTTTATTCCTGGTTTACTCCTTCGAGGGAAAATTTGCTTGGCAGAAAACAAGTACAAGATGGGTGATGGGGCCTAGTCCATGGGGCTGTGCTTGAAAAGTGGGAGCAGAGAATCAGGGACAGGTATAATACAGGGCGAGGGTTGTGCAGATTGTCTTAATAACTCTAGGGCTTTTAGTGACCTGGAAAGTGAATTCAAAAGGTGTGAGTTGCCTTTTTAATAATAAAGGGAAGGAATTATACCATAGTTCAAGGTTGCAAATGCAGTGTCCACAGGGGGAAAACAGGCAGTGTAAATGAATAAATTGGGCTGTGTACAGGAAAGTCAATGGGACAAGCCTAAAGACAGATAGTACTTAAACTCAGTGTCTGAGAGTAATAGGGAACGGCGAGAACTATGGGAACTACAAAGCACCTCCACTGTAAGGGATTAACCCCAGGGAGTGGCCGAAAGAACAGGCTAACAAATCAAAAACCTGGATTAGAATTCCAGTTTCCCTCTTACTGGTATTGTGACTGTGGGCAAAATACTTAACCTTATGAAGTGAAAATAGGAGGTCAAAAAACAGCATAAGAAGAATCCCTTGCATTGGCCAGTATAGGCTAAACTATACCATTGTAATAAACATCCACTGTTATGGGTTGAATTGTGTCCCTCCAAATCCACATGTTGAAGCCCTAATGCTCAGTACCTCATATGACCTTATTTGGGAGTAGGGATGTTGCAGATGTAATTAGTTAAAATAAGGTCATTAGAGTGGGCCGTAATAAAATATAACTGGTGTCCATATAAAATAAGGAAATTTGGACACATGTGCATGCATGCATGTGTATACACACACACACACACACACACACACAAAGAATGTCACGTGAAGGTGAAGGCTGAGTGTGGGGTGATGCTTCTACAGGCCAAAGAATGCCACACAAATTGCCAGCAAATTACAAGAAGCTAGGTGAAAGGCACAGAACAGATTCTCTCTCACAGCCCTTTGAAGGAACCAACCCTGCTGACACTTTCATCTTGGACTTCTAAGCTCCAGAGCCGTGAGACAATAAGTTTCTGATGTTAAGCCACTCAGTTTGTGGTACTTTGTTATAGCACCTTTAGCAAACGAATACAGCTACTAAATCCCAATGGCTTGAAACAACAGTTTGCTTCTTGCATATACTATATGCTCATTTTGAGTTGGCAGGGGACTCTGCTATTATTGTTGTCATTGAGGTAGAGATGGTGGAGTAGCCACAATCTCAGTTTGAAGCTTCACAGTCCACAGTAGCAGATTTAAGGTCTGGTAGGCCATTCTTCATACCAGATAATTATCTGGACCAGATGATGAACACAATTAATGTCTATCACAATTTAGAATATCTGCATAGAGAAAAGGAAGATTGGATAGAAATTTTCCAAAAAGTACTGGTTGAGGTGAGGGTGTCTGATTATTGTACTTTTCTAAGTTTTCTAAATTTTTCTATGAAGGACACACATGACTTTAAATCAGAGAGAAGGCCTTTTCCTTTTCCCTTTTTAAGTAAAATAAAGGTTAGGTCAGTTATCAAAGGTTACCTAGTTAATAAGTGGATGGACAAGAAGAACTTTGACCCAATTTTCTTACTTTTCTTTCTTTCTTTAAAGCAATGGGATAAAGTCAGCATTATGTGTAGTGAAATGTTCTTATCCAAAAGGCTGTATATATAAGATGGACAGAGATACCACCAGGTTGAATTTATTGTTGCCTAGAAGACTGGTGATACCTTTGAACAGTGACACTCTCATTTACCATATATATGTCCATAACACAACTTCCACAGGGAGGCTGGTTCAGGAGATGCCCGGAGGGGGTGTCTATTCAGGTGAAGATAGTCTGTGGACATAGAAAAGAAGGTAGCTTTTCTGTGGATGAAAAATGATGTCTTAGGTCAAGTTCCCCAGAAGGAGATCCTGGAATGATACTGTATTTGCATGTGACTTATTAAGGGAGTGCTCTGAGGAGAAACTGGTGAGGGAGTGAGGTAGCAGAACAGGACGGGGAAGAAGCCAAGCAAAGCATGCTTTTTCGGGCTCAATCCCAGCCTGATCCCATGGGGAGCTCTGGAGTAAAAATTCTACCTTAGACCTGGCCCTGACTTGATGCAAGAGAGCTGGGCTTCCATAGTCCTGCCCTTGTCAGTACTGGCTTTGAACACTTTCAGCTCTCTAAAAGTGAGGGCAGAGCAGATTCGGCAGCCCCAGGGCAGGCCTCTGAAGAAAGTCACAGATGTGAGCCATTAGGAGCGGAGCACACAGAAGCTGGCAGATGGATCACAGAAGGGGTAAAGGGAATCTGAGGGGCACTGGTTGGGGCATCGATAGTGCCCACTACAGATGGGGACTCCCTGAGGACAGAGGTTCGGGCCTTGCAGATGACTTTTGCTTCACAGTGTGTGCAGAGCCTGTGGGAAAGAATGTTAAACAAGACAGAGAACAGGTTCTTAACCTGCTCCTTGCTGGCAGTGGTGGCTTTTGGCCACAGATGTCTCCATCAGCTGTCATTAGGAAGGGCTGACAGATGGTTCAAATCTCTGTGGATGCCTGGGGAAAAAGGATGCATCGTTTTGACCACGTAGGAATTCTTGACACACAATGAGGAATGAAATATGAAGATGTTGAGCGAGGTCCATGCCCCTATGATCTGACATGTAGGAGAAATTCTTGCCCCTTGCCTTCTCTTACTATAAAGTTTTCCTGAGGCTACATGTGAGGAAGTGCACAGAAAAGGCCTGCAGAGAGTCAGACCTCTGTTCCAACCTGGGCTTTACCCCTTACTAGCTGCATGAATTAATCTTTCTGAATCTCAAGTTCCTTACATATAAAATAGGGAACAATTATACCTATACCTATTAGGGCTGTATTGATGAGAGAAATGAAATGTTTTTGAATTTCAGTTTCTTAATCTATACTATAAAGTATAATAAAATTAATAAATGATGATGATAACTCCTTCTCAGGATTGATGTGGGGTAAAAGAACTAAATATAGCAGATTAATAGGATAAGTTATTGCACCTGGCCTATCCTGGGCATCCTCTACCCCACAACTTTTTTTAAATGTGAGAAGAATGGGTTTTTCCACTCTTGCTGCTTCTAGTCAGGTTACTTTTCATATAGGCTTGGCATCCATTTGCAGTGCTGCACCTTGTAATTTTTCATAAAAATCCTTCTCTTTTTTTTTCCCCAGCCGTCATGAGGTATGGCCACAGCTGTCTCTGGGTGAGCAGACACAGAACCCTCCAGAGGGAGAGAAAACCAATCAGAAGGCCTGCTGGGCCCAGGTGGAATCGCTGTGAATGAGGACATGTCAAGGAACTTATCTTTCTCCTGTAAACACCTTGGACCAACCCAGACCTGTTTAATTTCTAGGCAAGAAGCACAAATTGAATCCTGCACTACATGCATTTATCTCCTCACCTTTTTCGGCAGGAATCTAGATAGGAATTAATAGACTCACTCAAAGAGGAAAAGACATAGTGGGTGCAGTGGAGTCCTTTGTCTTTACGGGGCTTGAAAGGGTGGATCTCTAGCACGTCTAATTTAATATTGGCTCGAGTTAAAGTATAGTAAATTCCAGGCCAAGAAGAAGAAACTAGGATGCCACAGAATGTTAGAGATAATTTAATTTAAACTCCTTACTCAATAGATAGAGAATCTGAGCTCAGGGAGGGGACGATCTGTCCACAGCCATATACCAAACTGCTGCTGGCTGGGCTGAGGGCTATGGCACCTTACTCCTGGGCCAGTGCTCTGGGCAGGGCTTCCTATCTCTGTCATTCATTTCTTTTTTTTTTTTTTCTTTTTTTGAAATGGAGTCTTGCTCTGTTGCCCAGGTTATAGTGCAGTGGCACCATCTCAGCTCACTGCAACCTCTGCCTCCTGAGTTCAAGCAATTCTCTTGCTTCAGCCTCCCGAGTAGCTGGGATTACAAGTGTGCGCCACCACAGTCGGCTAATTTTTGTATTGTTAATAGAGATGGGGTTTCACCATGTTGGCCAGGCTGGTTTTGGGCTCCTGACCTCAAGTGATCCTCCCGCCTCAGCCTCCCAAAGTGCTGGGATTACAGGCATGAGCCACTGTGCCTGGCCTCTGTCATTCATTTCTGTACCACGGTCATGATTTGTGTCATATTTACACACCCTCGGCACCATTATTAACATGGTCTTAATATCTGAATCAACTGTATTTTTTTATCCTTAAATAAATTCCTTTTGAAAGGAAATTGCTGTGAAGAGAAAACAAGGATTGTTTTCCACAAATAAAAGGTGACCACAAAAAATACATGCTATGAAATGAAGCAATACATTTTAAATATATTAAATTTTAAATATAATTTAAAATTTAAGTTTAAAAGTTTAATTTAGAAGTTAAATTTTAGCAAGGTACTGCTGTGTGTGAAAAGACTGTTCACTCTCTCTGTTAAAAGAGAGATTTGTCATGTTAAAGTGAACTTGAAAGGGAATGGCTTTCTCACCATAGGAGAGGATGTTTCTTAATAAGGTGTTTATGAACCATCTAAAATTGTCTCTCATATCATGAGTGGTCAAGTTGATCAGGAAAGAAAATGTGTTTGCAAACTTCCAAGGAAATGTAATACTTGACACTACTTGGGTTAGAATCCCAACTGTGCCATTTACCAGCCACTGGATCTCCAGCAAGTTATTTAACCTCTTTCTGTCTGTTTTCTTACTCATAAAATAGGAATAATTGTGTATATCATGGATTTATTGCAAGTACAAATAAGATATACATATAAAGCCATAGAACGGCACTCAGCATAGAGTAAGCACTCAGCACCACGTATTATTGTAATTATCATTATTAAAACTTAAAGTGGTATTATGCCCTAGAGCAGGGTTGCAACCTTTTTCTGTAGAGGGTCAGATAGCACATTATTTTACCCTTTACAGTCCATATAGTTTCTGTTGCAACAATTCAATCTTCCATAGTTCCAAGGAAGCAGACATATTGCATACATATATTAATGGGCATAGCTCTGCTCCAATAAAACGCTACCAGAATAGGTGGCAGGATGGTTTTGGCTGGTGGGCCATGGTTGATGCTACAGGGATATAGTTATGTAAAACAAAAAACAGGCCAGATGCTTTGTAGACTATTTTCGAATGAGGTAGCGTCATACTTCATACCTTAGCCCAAATCCCAAACTTTTGAATTCAATCCCATGCACCTGAAACGTAGGTTCTAGTCCAGAAACTTTGGTCTCACTACCTGCTATCATCTTAACTGCTGCCCAAATGGCCATGAGACTAAACAGCTCTTGAACTTGAAGCAGAATAAAGGTTAAAAGCATGGGCTTGGGAATTAGAATGACTTGGGTTTGCTGCTCACCCTGCAAAGGGTATTATTTTCTTTTTACACAGGAGGAAATTGCAGCTCAGTGGGGTGGAGTAATTTGCCCAATGTCACATAGCCAGCAAATTGACATCAGTTCCACAAACATGAAATTTGGTTCTAATCCAAAAACCCTGGGGCCAGCTGCATGTCATCATGATGCTTCCTTTTCTTGTTTCTAATTTCCATGATAAAGCGGGGGAGAGCTTGAGAAGGATTTAGAGTGGGAAATAATGCCGATGGCTTAGGACAACATTTTGATCAATGGAGGAAGAAGAATGCAGTCCCCAGAGACCATAAGATATAACTGAAAGAGCACAGGGCTAGATCTGCTTCTGCCCTTACCAGTGAACCCTGGATGTGTACCTGGGCAAATGTAATGATAAGAGGCAGCATTTATTGAGTTCATATGGAGTGCTTTCTAATACCTTTATCTTATTTTCCCTTCACAACAACTCTGAGATTTTAATCCCCATTGCACAGATGAACAAGGTGAAGCTCAGAAAGGTCATTTAAATTCCCAGGGTCATAGAACTAGTGAGTGGTGCAGCTGGGATTTGAGTGCTAGTCTGTCTGGTTACAAGTCCAGGTTTTTCCAATGCAAAACAACCTAAAGAGTCTACTTTCCTGCCTAGGTGAGTCCACAAATGAAGTTGTACAATGTATGCTCTGTAACTTTAGAATTGGAGGTGACTCAACGTTGCAATCTTACCATGTGCTTGGCAATGTGCAAGGCCAGTCCTTCCAAATGACCCTGTGAACTCGGTGCTAATAGTATTCTCTATCAGTAGATTTGGCAACTGTGGCTCATAGACCTTAAGTAACTTGTACAGTCATTCAGCTAGTAAGAAATAGGCTGGGGTTTGAACCCAGGTCAAATCCACTTCAAAGCCTGTGCTCCTAATAGGATGACCAAATAGTTTGTCACCCAAACCAGGACACTTTTGAGAGTGAAAGGCACTATTAATAATTATGTCAAGACAGCAGGCATAAACTTCAGTTCTTGACTACTGTGCTTATCCAAATGGGCTCTTTCTATCCCTCAGACCACCATGAATCATAACGTGGAGAAGAAACCCATTACATCTGGCACCACCATCATTTTCATTATTACAATTTACCTAGACAGCATTGTAAGAAAGAGGTAAAGTCCTGTGGGAATGAGGCATTTGAAACTTGGTGCTTGAGAATTTTAGAAAGGGGTGAATGTAATTGCCTCGGGAGTTGCTATAAGAAGCAGTAACAGGGCAGCTGGGACCCTCCTCACCTTTCCTGCACTCTCTTGACTGCAGGCACTGGGTGGAAAGGAGAGATGCATTAAGAGAGAGCTCCAAGGAAATGGAGATGAATGCCTTTAGATTTGGTATGATAAGAAGAAGGGCATTTCTTAGATACATAAAAGAGACCAGATCATTATCAGGATAGTGCTTGAAAACACACATACCTCTAACCCAGGACTAGTATCACATGGTGGCATGGTGGTGGTTGTCTCAACTGTACTCTTGGAGGTGTGCTGGGAGGATTTTCTGCTTCAGAATTCCCAGAATTCTACCTTAAGTACCTTAACCTTCGAGTAAAGGTTCATTTCTCTAGGAGATCAGTTTTAAAAAGAAACCACCATAGAACCATTTGAGTCCATTATCAGTCATGAACATGGGGGAGCTAGTGGCTCCCCTTCTCCTCGCCTTAATTCTCTTGATGACCAAGGGAGCTTTTAGCCTCTCCTTCTCTCATTTATCCTTTTAAGCAAGAAAGGAGGGAGGCTGCATAAAGGCTTCCAGTAGCTCTCTCTCTCTCAGGATCCCAGGAGGGAGAAGATCAGAAATTAGCTAAGAGAGAACTGAGAAAAGTTTAGGTCCTAGACTACTAACTGCAGCAAGGATAAAATCTCATCTGGAGATGGCCTGAGGACTGACTACAAAGTCTAGGGGAACACACTGGGTCACAGGGGCTAAGACATTTAGCCTCTTGGTGCTTTGGTTTTTTCATCTTTAATGGGGACACAGGGGTAGACTAATATTTAATGGACCTCTATGTTGACAGTAACTAGGCTGGGTGCTTTAAGTATTATCTCATTTAATCTTCACAACAACCTCCTTTCAGGGGAAATATTATCTTCATTTTTTGGAGGAAAAACCAGCAGTGTAGAGGAGATAAATCACTTGCCCACTTATGCAGTTCAGTAGTAGTAAAGCTGGGCTGGGCGTGGTGGCTCACGCCTGTAATCCCAGCACTTTGGGAGGCTGAGGCAAGTAGTTCACCTGAGGTCAGGAGTTCAAGACCAGCCTGACCAATACGGTGAAACCATGTCTCTACTAAAAATACAAAACTTAGCTGGGCGTGGTGGCATGTGCCTGTAATCCCAGCTACTCAGGAGGCTGAGGCAGGAGAATTGCTTGGACCTGGGAGGCGGAGGTTGCAGTGAGCCGAGATCACGCCATTGCACT
Source organism: Pan paniscus (assembly GCF_029289425.2). Lineage (NCBI taxonomy): Eukaryota > Metazoa > Chordata > Mammalia > Primates > Hominidae > Pan > Pan paniscus. The sequence goes on along the minus strand of NC_073253.2, from coordinate 149,282,284 downwards.
CCAGCCTGGGTGACAGAGTGAGACTCCCTCTCAAAAAAAAAAAAAAAAAAAAAAAAATACAACAACAACAAAAGAAGTAGTAAAGCTGGAATGCACACCAGGTCTGCATGACCCTAAGATTCAAAGCGGGTTCACCACATCCTGCTGCCATTTTCTGAGAAGTCTGATTTCATCATCCTCCTGGCTCATTCAGCAGGCTCTGATGTGGAGGATGGGGAAGGGAGCTGATTGCCTCGGTCCAAGTCTCATTTATTAATTAGCCTGGCATTTGGGGCAACTTAACCTCTCTGAATTTTAGTTTCCTCATCTATATATAATGGAGGATTAGAATAGTTCTTACCCCATATATTTGTTGTGATGATTAAATAAAATTACCTGTAATGGGTTTAAGTGCCTATGGCAAAGGCTCCATAAATTTTAGCTCTTATTATTAATAATATTATTATTCTTTTTTTTTGAGACAGAGTCTCACTCTGTCACCCTGGCTGGAGTGCAGTGGCACGATCTTGGCTCACTGCAACCTCCGCCTCCTTGTTCAAGCAATTCTCCTGCCTCAGCCTCCCGAGTAGTTGAGATTACAGGCTCCCACCACCACACCTGGCTAATTTTTGTATTTTTAGTAGAGATGGGGTTTCGCCATGTTGGCCAGGCTAGTCTCGAATTCCTGACCTCGGGTGATCTGCCCCCCTCGGCCTCCCAAAGTGCTGGGATTACAGGTGCGAGCCACCACGCCTGGTCAATAATATTATTATTCTTAAACTGTATGCAAACAACATGCAAATAAATCCTGTGGCTCCCCTGGATCTGTGGTTGGATGGGTCTTCTGTTAAATTCCTGGTGGCTTCAATTGCCACTAGTAAAAGCTAATAAGTCATCCCACCATCATCAGAAAAACCATCCTGATCCCAGCACTTTGGGAAGCAAAGGTGGGAAGATCACTTGAGGAGTATAAGACCAGCCTGGACAACATAGTGAGACCCTGTCTACACAAATGCATGCACTCACGCATGCGTGTGTTCCCCCCCCCCCACACACACAATTAGCTGGGTGTGGTGGTATACACCTGTGGCTCCATCTACTTGGGAGGCTGAGGTGTGAGAATTTCTTGAGCCTAGGAGGTAAAGGCTACAGTGAGCTATGATTGTGCCACTCACTCCAGCCTGGGCAACAGAGTGAGATCCTCCCTCTCTTTGACTCTCTCTCTCACATACACACACACGCACACACACACACACACAAAAGAAAAACCATCCTGACATTTCCACAATTCACAAGGAGGGTTTACAATATTTCATCATTTGATTAATACCCATGAAGTAGGGAACACAGGTATGCTGACCACCTTCTTCATATGTAAATCTTGAGTCACACAGATAGAAGTGGGACAGAAATCTTAAAAATTTTTGTAGAGATAGGGTCTTGCTATGTTGCCCAGGCTAGTCTCAATCTCCTGGCCTAAAGTGATCCTCCTGCCTCAGTCTCCCAAATTGTTGGGATTATAGGTGTGAGCCACTATGCCTGGCTTCCTTTTTTTAAAAAAAATTTCCAAGCCCAGACCTTTTATCTACTGTATCATAGAGAATAAAACTGGGTGAGTTTTACGGAGAACTGGGTCTCAGTTTTATATATTATGTTATCTACACGTGTGTGTGTGTGTGTGTGTATGTGTAAATATATGCATATATATACATATATATGCATATGAATATGTAGATGGCTATATTAATGAGGTGTAGGGAGACCCCCTGAAACTATTGCTACGGAATAAAAGATGAAATGCTCCTGATTATTGTAAATACAAAATTGCATGCAGGATTGTGTAAAGACAATGCCAGGTTGGACTGCCAGAATGAGCGAACAGCGCGTGATGTGCTTCCCCCTGCAGAGAGCCTGTGAATGGACGTGCAGTCAGGGGGTTTCACATCACCAAGATTCCTATCCCAGAAAAGCAGATGTTCATAGCTCTGGGAATGGAATGAGACCCTTGTGGAGAGTCTATAAATGGACGCATGGGGGGCGCCTGTCCATACGGATAAGATAGGGCTATAAATGCCCTCATCTTGCCACAGCTCTTCTAGGCCTCTTTAGGGTTAAGGCATACTCCCTTCTGAGAATTTCTGGTCTACCCGATTGTCTAGCTTCACGTCCTGTTTCTATGGATTGTTTGTAACCAGCTTTTGCTGCAACTGTTACTGCTGATTAATATCTTGCTAATCATAGATTATGGAAAGACTGTGTTTCTGTTTTAAGGCTCTGTTAGAAATTACTGACGCACACACTATATTGTAAATTCTTATCTCTGTATACTGTACTTCTACATACAAATGCACTGTACTTCTACATACAAATGTTATGTTAAAGAATTACTTCATCCCCATGTGACCATCTCACCTCATAATCAAACGACCCTAAATCCCTCACTAACCTACCCCCGCCCTCACTAAACTTAATAATAAATGCTGGTATATCCAGTGCATTGGTGGCACCGTGGGACCAAAAGGCGGTGACCCCCCTGGACCCAGCTTTCACTATCTTGTGTGTGTCTATTATTTCTCAACCTGCCAATCTGCCTAGGAACAAAGAGAGAGCCCCGTCGCATTGCAGGCTACTGGCCAGATCCCGCAATAATGAGGAAAGGGCAAAGAACAGGCCCTGGAACTTTCCTGATTCAGGAAGGGATGCATTCAAGCTAGGCTCTATGCCTGTCCCTCTACAATTTTTAGAAATTTAATTTCTGGACTACAACTCAGAGTGACTCCGCAACTCTATCTAATTCAGCTCCTGGGCTGTATGTACCAGGACCAGGCCAAGTTCATTCCTCTCCCGCTGGCTTTCTGCAGGAACTGGCGTCCATCAAACCCCATCGAGGATTTGTTGAAATGCTCTCACTTTGGTGTGTTCCCTTCAAAAAGCTTACTCAATATGGGCTGCAGCTGATCTCTAGGAGCCAGCAGGGTTGGTGTTGAGCACGAGGCTCTGGGGGGGCGATAATAAACATGTTTCCACGTCCCAGCTGTCCGCTTGACCACCTAGGTGCCCCCCTGCTGTTCCCACTCAAAACTCTGCTAGGCCTGCTGGCTGTGGAAGAGCAGCTGCCCGCTCTCCTGTCCATTCCACGACACAACAGCGGCCTCTTGTGGCCGTCACCAGCTCTACAGGTACTATTGTCTGGTCTCAGTGGGTTTCAGGGTTTTCTTCATTCTTTCGATTTATACTTAGTGAACTCTACTGTGTGCCAAGCATGGTCCTAGACACTATGGACAGAACAGTGAGCAGAACAAAGTCCTTGCTCTCCTAAGGGTGGGCAAGGTGGGCCTGAGAAGTGCTTCATGGCCAGTGTGGGGGCTTTGACTTTTATTCTGAGAAGCCATTGGAAGTTTCTGGGTAGAAGAGTACCACAGTCTGACTTAAGAAAAGGAAAAAACCCATGCTTGTGCCTGAGTCCTATCCCCAAAGATTCTGATTAGATTGGTCTGAGATATGGCCTGGAGATTAGAATTTCTAAAACTCTCCAGGTGTTTCTAATGTGCAGCCAAGGGTGGGATCACTCATTTAGAGAATGGACTAAAGGGGCCAAGGGAAGAAGCAGGAAGTATAGTTGGGAGGCTATTGCTATAATAGAGGTGAGACATATGGCTGGCTCAGACCTCAGTGGAAACAGTGAAGGTGAAGAGAAGCGGTTAGATTCTAGATTTATCTTAAAGGTCGAACTCTCAAGGTTTGCTGATGGATTGGATGCAGGGTGAAAGAGAAAAGTGAAAAGTCAGGATGACTTCCAGAGTTTTACTCCAAGCAACTGGAAGGAGGCAGTTTCCATTTGCTAAGGTGGGGAAGACTGCAGAAGGACCAGGTTTCACCAGAGAGGGGAATCAGGAGTTCGATTTCATACATGTTAATTTAGAGATGTCTATTTGAGATCCAAATAGAGATGCTGAAAGGGTGTGTTCAGGAGAAATGTTCAGGCTGGATATCTAAGTTTATGTGCCATCAGAGATGGTATTTAAAGCCTTATGGCTGGATGGGATCAGTTAGGGAGGAAGCAAAGATAAAAGAGAGAAGTCCAGGGGATCCCCCAGGGCACTCCAGTATAGGAAGGAAATAGGTAGAGAGCCAGGAGTGAGTGATGCTCCAGGAACCCAAGTGAAAAAGTATTTTAAGAATGAAGGAGTTGTCAATAGTCACGAGCTGCTGACCGGCCAAGTAAGATGAGTACTGAGAACTGACCACTGGAATTAGCAGCCTGGAGGTCACAGAAGACCACAACATCATGGGAGGGTTTGGGAGAGGGGCAAGGGCCTCTTTGTAGAATGGGAGGAGAAGATTTGGGGACAGAGAGAACAAAAATTCTTTTGCAAAATTTCACTGTAAAGGGAGGGTGTTGGAGAACAGAATCAAGAAAGGTTTTTTTGTGTGTTTTAATATGAGAGAATTAGCATGTTTATATTTTTGTTGGAAGAGATCCTCCAGCACAGGAAAAAATGAGTAGATACTTTAATAGAAACAAACATTTATTAAGCACATTTTAATATTCCTGACACTGTTTAATGCTGCACATGAATTATTTTTCCTCACATTTCTTATCTCACTACAATCCTATGAGGAGGTTTTATTATTATTATTTTTAACTTTTAATTTTTGTGGGTACATAATAAGTGTATATATTTATGGGTTACATGAAATATTTTGATTCAGGCATGCAATATGTAGTAATCATATCTGGGTAAGTCCCCTCAAGCATTTATCCTTTGTGTTACAAACAAGTCACTCACACTCTTTTAGTTATTAAAAAGTGTACAACTAAATTATTTTTGACTATAGTCACCCTGTTGTGCTAGCAAATACTAGGTCTTATTCATTCTTTCTATATATATATATATATATATATATATATATATATATTTTTTTTTTTTTTTTTTTTTTTTGAGATGAGTCTAGCTCTGTCACCCAGGGTGGAGTGCAGTGGTATGATCTCAGCTCACTGCGACTTCCACCTCCCGGGTTCAAGCAATTCTCCTGCCCCATCCTCCCAAGTAGCTGGGACTATAGGCACACACCACCATACCTAGCTAATTTTTTGTATTATAGTAGAGACAGGGTTTCACCGTGTTGCCCAGGCTGGCCTTGAACTCCTGATTTCAGGCAATCCACTCACCTCGGCCTCCCAGAGTGCTAGGATTACAGGCATGAGCCACCATGCCCGGCCTCATTCTATCTTTTTTTTTTTTTTATACCCATTAGCCATCCCTACTTCCCTCTGTCCCCCACTACCCTTCCCAGCCCCTGGTAATTATCCTTCTTCTTTTTTTTTTGTTTCTGAGACACAGTCTTGCTCTGTAGGAGATGGGTCAGACTGGTGGGAGAAACTATAGGGAAAGGAGCAGGCCTTCTGAAAGGTCGGAAGGATCTGCATAGCTTCGGGGGAGAATAGCTGAAGGCAGCTGTTCTCTGACCCTGAGGCAGAGGGCAAGGAGTAGGTGCAAGGGAGTGTAGGGGAATTTATCTTGATCAAGCTTGTTTACTTATTGTTGACCAGGAACTGGCCTTTGATCATCCACCCGTGATGTTCCCTGAAAGGGGAACAATAAATGTTAATTACCTGCAGGTTGTGTTGGCTCCAGGTTTTCGGCACTGTGCCTACACTGAATAAAAGCAAGCAGCTCCAGCTTCTCGGGGCTGCTCTCTGGCCACTACAGCCAGGCAGTCACCTAGCTGCTCTTATACTGCATACCTGTGTCTGAGTACTCATTTCATCTGTCGGCTAGGGTCTGCGGGACAGACCTGGTATTGCTCTGTTGCCCAGGCTGGAGTACAGTGGCATGATCTTGGCTCATTGCAACCTCTGCCTCCTGAGTTCAAGTGATTCTCATGCCTCAGCCTCCCAAGTAGTTGGAATTACAGGCATATGCCACCACGCCCAGCTAATTTTTGTATTTTTAGCAGACCCGTGGTTTTGCTACATTGGCCAGGCTGGTCTCAAACTCCTGGCCTCAAGTGATCCACCCACCTTGGCCTTCCAAAGTGCTAGGAGTACAGGCATCAGCCACCACCCCTGGCCCATCCTTCTAATCTCTATCTCCATGAGTTCAATTGTTTTAATTTTCGGCTTTCACAAATAAGTGAGAACATGAAAAATTTGTCTTTCTGTACCTGGCTTATTTTACTTAACATAATGATTGAGGAGGCTCTATTATTCTCTTCAATTTATAGACAAGGGAGCCTGAGCTTTGAGAAAGAAACTAACATTTCCACAGACACATAGCCAATAAAATGGGAGAGCAGACGTTCCACCCTGGAATCCCCTTCAGAGCTAGAGTCCTTAACACCTGCCCTGCACAGCCCAGCCATCAGCCTTCCAGCACACTCTTTTAAATGCCTGAAGTTTTGGTGCTCAGCTAGAAGGGATGAAATGACTCAAAAGACCATCAAAGAAATCGACAATCAAAAGTAATCATGATGACAGCACTATCTTATAAAGCCCCCAAGTGTCTAGAAAAGCTTCCACAATTATTTCGCTCTTTACTCTGTCATCCTAAACACAGTGTTGCTGTTGCACAGAGCTCTTTAATGCCTGGAACAAGCCGGGCACTCAACCTGACCATGCTTGTAGTGATGTACATGTCTGCAGGGCACAGCCTGACAGATTCCATTAAACACAACCGCTCCTTTGTTGCCAGCCTTGATGCTCAGATGTACTCCCTACCTCTTCCTCAAACCCACCCCTCTCTGCACTAGGCAGCATGACCTTTCCAGCACAGTGTCTGCAGATGAACACTGCTGGAACAGTCCATATTTTTGGTAAGAAACCAAAAGAAATGGTAGCTAGACTAAGTTGAATAGTGTCCCCCTATCCAAATTTCATGTCCATCTGGAACCTCAGAATGTGACTTTATTTAGAAATAGGATCTTTGTAGGTATAATTAGTTGAGATGAGGTTATACTGGATTAGGGTGAGCCCTACTCCAGTGACTGTCCATTCTTATAACAAGAGAAAACAGAGACACAGACACACAGGGAGGACACCATCCATGTGACAATGAAGACAGAGACTGGAGTGATCCAGCTATAAGCCAAGAAATGCCAAGGATTGTTGGCAACACCAGAAGCTAGGAAGAAGCGAGAAAGGATCCTTCCCTAGAGCCTTCAGAGAGAACTTGGCCCCTGTCAACGCCTTTATTTCAAAAGTCCAGCCTCCAGAACTGTGAGAGAATACATTTCTATTGTCTTGAGCCATCAGCTTTGTGGTAATTTAGTATGGTAGCTCAAGGAAATTAACATAGTACCCATTGGTCAGAGCTTGGCAGTACACCTGTGAAGGATTTTGTGGTACCCTGAAGTGCCATGTACATCAATCAGTGCTGCACTGGATTGAGATCACCATTAAGAATGCATTAAGAGGCCTGGAGCAGTGGCTTACACCTGTAATCTCAGCACTTTGGGAGGCTGAGGTGGGTGAATCATCTGAGGTCAGGAGTTCGAGACCAGCCTGGCCAACATGGTGAAACCCCATCTCTACAAAAATACAAAAATTAGCCGGGTATGATGGCAGGTGCCTGTAATCTCAGCTACTCAGGAGGCTGAGGTGGGAGAATCCGGGAGGTGGAGGTTTCAGTGAGCTGAGATTGTGCCATTGCACTCCAGCCTGGGCAACTGAGTGAGACTCCATCTCAAAAACAAACAAACAAACAAACAAAAAAACCCACCAAAAAAATCCCAAAAAGAATGCATTAAGGAGGGCACAAAATGATACATCTGGGAGGATCTTTGGAGATAATGTAGTTCAGCCAGCTTGTTTTAAAGATGTGGAGAGTAAAGTCCAGGTAGGGCAAGGGGCTTGTCCAAGGTCACATGGCCATTTAATTGCAGGCCCCATATAGGTTTGGTTCATACTGCATCCTCTGTAACCTGGAATCCTGCTTGGCACCTAGCAGGTGGTCAATAAACATTTGTTGAGTAAGTGAATGAATAGAATGCAAATACACTATCTCTAGCTCAGGATTCCTTCAAATAATGTTCTCGTGATACTTGCTAAGAGTAAAATTAACATTACTTGGTTTAAGCTGGCAATTACTTTTCTTTACATACTCAGGTTAATACCTACCAGCTACAAATTGATTTCATTTTGTTGAAAATGTGAAGGCTTCTTGGAGACTTAGCCAGAGAAAATTTCTAATATTGAAGCATAATGTTTTGTAGTTTTCCCTTTACCATCTAAAAAGGACTTTCTTGTCCCATTGGACATTCCTCTTAATTGCTGAGTTTCCTAAAAAAAAGTGCCACCTAAAATTAACTAATATTATACCAATCCATTGACTGTAGTTATATTTAGCCTCAGGACTTGGAGATAAATTTTGACTGGTTATTCACAAGGATAAAGGCAACATAACTAATAGCCACCATTTATTTGGCAACTATGATATGCCAGATATTCATTAAGCACTTTGTTACATTATCACCAATCTTCACAATAAAGATTAACAACTTTTACAGTATTGATTTTCCCCTTGCTGTCAAATAAGGCAGCCACTAGCCTTGTAAGAAGCTCTTTTTGGAGACTGACATTAGCAGTGATATGCTCATGGTCTGGCAAACATATAGGAGGATGCTATTCAGAGTTTTCAAACTTTGAAGAACTTATCTTGTAGATAAACTCCTTCAAGTGTGCAGTGACATATCTCCAGAGATGTTTGTTGCAGAGATGTTTGTAAAAGCAAAAGATTGGAAACAAACATCCACAATGTCCATCAAGAGGGGTTGGCTAAAGGGTACATTCCATTAATGGAATCCCAGCAAGTCACTCAAAAGACTCAAAAGAATGAGGCAGATCTGTGGGTACTGGTATGTAAAAATGTCCAAGATATAGGATCTGTAGAGTGCAGTCACATTTTTATAAAAATACAATTATATAGAATATATACAGGGAGGTGGGAAGTAAAGATGGTATATTATTTGTGTAAAATAAAGACAGTTATGGAGAATATATATAGAAAGGAAGGAAGGAAGGAAGGGAGGGAGAAAATTCCTGGAAGGATGCATAAAATACTGAATATATGGGTAGTATAACTAGGGAGCCGGAGGTGGGAGGCAAAGAAAAGAGTGTTTCCTTTTTAACCTAAAAACCTTCTACACTGTTCATATTTTTAAACAATGTGCATGGATTAAATTTATAATTTTAAACTGAGTTATTTAAAAATAATAAGAATTTAGAGGGTATGTGACTTGTCATTAATATCACTGGGGGCTGCAAAGAGACCACAAAGAAACCACCCAAGCTTATTTCTGCACTGATGCTCAGAAATTTTTAAGAAGTTGGCTGTTAGCATAATGTATACTGATACATGAAAGCTCAGGTTAATAACATGCTCAGAATAGACCAGGGATAGCAGCACTGAACACATTCAAAGTGGAGTTGGCCAAGCTGTTAGAGGAAAGATATTCCAGAGAGCAAATGTTGGGCAGATGGGTGGTGCAAGATGCTTCCCAAAATGTTACCAAGCCTCAAAAGGATACAGAAAAATGTAATATGTAACATGAATTCTTAATTTGCAAGGGGCCTCTTTTTCTCTTAAGGAAACATTCATTTCCAAATACTTTCTCCTGCCTTAGTGCTAATGTGTGAGCCATTAGATAGTAAGCTATACAGTCACAGAGTGATCCTAATGTTTACTGATTGCTTTCTCAGAGCCTGGCATTTTAGCCCTCACAACAACCTGATGAGATAGGATTTTCACAAATAAGTGAAGTGATAAAGTCGTAAAAACTTGTCTAAGGTCGCTTGGTGAGCAGGTGGGGGAGTCCTCCTTTGACCCTCCTACCTGCTAATAATGTATGTGCATTTCAGCATTCTAGAGAGGGGAGGGTCCCCTAGGCATCATCTTAGTCTACCAGTAGTGGCCAAGGTGAGCCTAGGACTCAGGTATCCATTCCCAGTGTGAGTTCTTTCACCCTAACCATCTTCCCCTTAGATCTTACATATGTATATAGGTGTCTTGAACAATGTTGAGTGGAATTTAATTGAGGATATTACATGTCCAGTAATGTAACAGAACCCCAATAATGAGGTTCCTTTCTGAAACTGGCACTCCCCTAACCTGAATACTCCCTTTTATTTTTGCCCTTTTCCCATGTCCTTGAGCACCATCTGTTAATTCCATAGTCTATGAAAGGTGGGTTACTGAGGCACCACTTACTTTAACTTCATCTAAACCAAAAATATATGTGAAAGCAAAGGTTCGTTAGTTATTTAGCTTTCTTCTAACATATATTTTGAAGTGTAACACTGATCATGTCACTCCTCTCTTTAAAACCATTTAATTTGTTCTTAGAATGAAGATAAATTCCTAGCCTCAGCTTAGGAGGGGGCTCTGCAATTGGCTCTGGCCCTCTCTGCAATATCGGGAGCCATGCTGGTCTTCTTTTGTCTGCTCAAATGCACCAGCACCTTGGCTCTTAGCTTTTATAGACTTTGTACATGCTTTTACATCTGCCTGGAACATTCTTCCCCTGAGCATCTCCTTCACAGGAATCAGCTAAAAGACTGCTTCTTTGCAGAGGCTTTTTGCAAGCCCCTGGGTAGGCCTTTGAGACTCTTGTAACACTTGTACTTACTTGATCATGACATGTCTTCCCCAGAAGATTCTGGCCTCCAGAAGGGCAGGGACTACATTTATTACTCTGGGTTTAGTTGTCAGCAACCAGCCTGGCATGTGCTAGGTGCCTTATTAATAGTTGTTGGTTAAATAAACGAGAGGAGAGGAAAACCTATACAATACACATAAGAGCTTAGAAAGCCTAATAGTTTCACACATCTATGATTGCAGAGCTTCTCACTATTTTATACCCAGACATAATAACATATGTTTATAATGATGTCCCCAACTTATCAACAAAGGCTCTGTTCAGTATGTTGCCAGAGAAGGTGGTACTGAAATTCATTGGAAAACTATTTCTGTTAAAATGTTCAAATTGAAAAATGTCTTCTTCCAATGGGAATACTAACTATCTGAAAAAAAACAAAACATTTAGCAAAATACCTATTGATGCCAGATAAAATGTTACTGTATTTGAATTAATGTAAGCTGTATTTATAAATTTTTACATTGTATATGGGTAATTTTATTTTTCTCCATTTTATTCAGTCCCCAGGAGGTTCATGGATAAGAAAATAAATGAAGCTGGGTGTGGTGACTCATGCCTGTAATCCCAGCACTTTGGGGGGGTGAGGTGGGCAGATCACCTGAGGTCCAGCCTGGCCAACATGGTGAAACCCTGTCTCTACTAAAAATATAAAAATCAGCCAGGTGTGGTGGCGGGTTCCTGTAATCCCAGCTACTCGGGAGGCTGAGGCACTAGAATCACTTGAACCTGGGAGGAGGAGGTTGTAGTGAGCCAAGATCACACTACTGCAACTCTAGTCTGGGTGACAGAGTGAGACTCTGTCTCAAAAAAAAAAAAAAAAAAAAAAAAAAGGCTGGGCATGGTGGCTCACTCCTGTAATCCCAGGACTTTGGGAGGCCAAGGCAGGTGGATCACAAGGTCAGGAGATCGAGACCATCTTGGCCAACATGGTGAAACCCTGTCTCTACTAAAATACAAAAAAAACCCCAAAAAACAAAAACAAAAACAAAACATTAGCTGGGCGTGGTGGCGCCTGCCTGTAACCCCAGCTACTTGGGAGGCTGAGGCAGGGGAATCGCTTGAACCCGGGAGGCGGAGGTTGCAATGAGCTGAGATTGCACCATTGTACTCCAGCCTGGTGACAGAGCAAGACTCCATCTAAAAAAAAAAAAAAAAAAAGAAAGAAAATAAATGAACTTCTTTCTCCATTAGCTTGTCATTGCCATTTTCAAATGGCTTGCCCATAAATTCCAATATTTTTCTCAAAATAAAGTGGTAATCTCTTCAGTCTTTTATTTTCTTACCTACTTCCTTTGTGTTCCAGAAGAGCAAGTAGTATATTACCTTCATCTTCATCAAGTAAAAAGGTACATTGAGGCCTAGATGCTAAATAATTTCCTTAATTTCACATAATTTATCAGTATTGACCCATCCACTACATCTGATGATGCAACAAATATTTAGTGATTGCCACCTTGGTGCCAGGCTCTGTTTTAGCTGCAGGGAATATAAGATAGGTAATGTCTCTGTTTTAATGGAGCTCATGTTTTAGATGGGAGAAATAGAGAATAAACAAGAAAATAAATAAAAAAATTAATATCAAATAGTGACAAATACTATGATGAAAATAAAAGAAAAATGAAAAACAGGGTATTAAACCCTCATCCTAACCCCAACCTAGGAACACCTACTTTAGTATGGTCAGGGAGGCGTCTAATGGTGATAACTAAGCTGAAATCTGAATTCTGAATGCTTATAAACCAGTCAAGGGAACATCTGGGGTAGATCATTCTAGGCAGAGGGGCAGCATGAAAAAGGTGGGTTTTTTTTTGTTTTTTTGTTTTTTTTGAGATGGAGTCTTGCTGTCTCCAGGCTGGAGTGCAGTGGCGCCATCTCAGCTCACTGCAACCTCCGCCTCCCGGGTTCAGGCAATTCTCCTGCCTCAGCCTCCTGAGTAGCTGGGACTACAGGTGCGTGCCACCATGCCCAGCTAATTTTTGTATTTTTAGTAGAGACGGGGTTTCACCCCGTCATGTTTCACAACCGTTTCATGTTGGCCAGGATGGTCTAGATCTCTTGACCTCGTGATCCTCCCGCCTTGGCCTCCCAAAGTGCTGGGATTTCAGGCGTAAGCCACTGTGCCCAGCCCTGAAAAAGGTTTTAAGGTGGGAGCAGACTTGGTGTGTGTGTTAGAGGAACAGCAAGGAGGCCAGGGTGGCTGGGATATAATGGGTGAGGTGGAGAGTGGTGGGCAATGAGTTTGGACCCATAGGAGAGAACCAGTTCATATTAGCATCCTGTAGGCCATGGCAAGGAGGATGGATTTTCTTCTGAAATTTTTTTCAGTGAGGATAAATACTGTGGCATATAGGCAGAGGATGACATGACATAATTTATTACTTTGACAATTCATTCCAGTGGCAGTGTAGGGAATGGATGACCTGGGGACAAAAGTGGAAGCAGGAAGCTCATGAGGTAAGGACCATCAAATAGTACATGTGAGAGATGGCAGGGTCTTGGGCTAGGATGGTATCAGTGGAGGTAGGGAGCAGTGGATGGATTGCATATGTTTTTTGAAGTGAGACAGTAGGACTTGTCGACATAACAGATGTGGAGAGTAAAGCAAATAGAGTCAAAGATGATGCTTTTGCTTGAGCATATGAGATGATGGTGTCATTTACTGAGAGAAGACGGCAGGGGTGAAACTGGTGTATTTTTTATTTTAAGGGAAAGGAATAAGGAATTCTATATTTGATATATTAATTTTGAGATGCCATGAGAGATGTCTGGCCAAGTGGAGATGTCAAGTAGGAAGGGATTAGATCTACAAGTCTGAAAGGCTACATTTGGAGCTGCAATATACCTTTGGGAGTCATCAGTGTGAGGATGGCATTTAAAACTTTGGAATTAGGTAATGCCACCAAGGAAGAATGCTATGGAGAAGTGGTGGCCATACCTCCCAAGCCTTCATTCTTAATTCTCACATCAACTGATGGACATAGTCATAGACCACAGAACAAGTTCACTCCTTCCGTTCCATTAAATGCAGCAAACATTGTCTTTTCTATATGAAAGGTGACCTAAGATACAGAATCTACAAAAATAGATGACTAATATATGATGCCATCTTGTCAAGTTGCTAAAAAATTGGTAAGGAGAAGACAATTCTAATGGAAAAGGTAGAATACGTTAAGGTATTTGCAAGGGACTGGGGAGGATCTTCAAAAGATAAATTTGGTAAGATAGGATGAGAACAGATCTTGGAGGGCCAAAGAATTAGATTTTTCCTGCTTAGAGAACAGGGCAACATTGAAGATTTCTGATTTCCATGATCAGATTAACACCTTTCCTTCTGCATCCATGACTAATTCATCCTTCCATGTCTAGCTCAAATCTCACCTAGTCCACAAAGCATTGCCCATTCTCTGCTCACATACTCTTTTCATCTTTAAGTCCTCTTGCATTTATTTTCCAGCACTAATCCATTTAGCACTTGATACACTGACTCTTTCAGATGGTTTATGACAGGAACATCTTATTTTCTCAACTGGTCTGTAAATTCATTCTAGGCAAGATCTGACTTAAATCCATAGATCCGGCTCATGGCTAGGAACATAAGCCCTCAAATAATCCCTGTTGCGTTAAGTATCACCTCTTCAGGGAATTCTTCTTTGACCTAGATGAGGCTCTTTTTTTTCTAGGCGCCTATAGAATCATTTCCTTTAGCACACTGCTCAGTTTTAAACTATACACTCCATGTCACTATGTGAATTGGAACTGCTTTCCCATAGGATGTAAGTCCCCAAAGAGCAGAGACCATGTTTAGTTGTGCTTGCAGTTAGTGTTCCCAGTTTGGGTGCAACAAACAACTGCTAAAAATTAAATGAATACATGTGAGCTTAGGTGTTCAAAGGACAAAGGGGCTTTAGAACAGTGGCCTCAGGAATGGTCCAATTGTGTGCTTACAGCTTCTGAAAGAAGACTGAAATCCACAATGAAAAACTGCTACATGAGCGGGAGTGTCTTCTGATGAACTCCCTTCTGCTTACGGACAAACTACTTCCCAGAGGGTGGCTCTTCTATCTGAATGAGGCCCCTTAAAGGCTGATTTATCATCACTTAGGACACTCGAGTCCTCCCTATGGCATAGCTGAGTTGGAGGCAAAGCAGAGTGTTCCCAACTGTCAGGAAGAATAAGCATGCTGGCAGCAGCCTTGGATCCTCTAGGCAGATGGAGTGACATATGTGTATTTACATATATATATTTCCTAATCAATAGGTTCCAGCAAAAACATGAAAACTCAAGAGAATGATTGGAATTTAAGGGACTCTGAAGGAGTTTAATTCCTTAAAGAAAATTAGGGCCAGGTGCAGTAGCTCATACCTATAATCCCAGCACTTTGGGAGGCAGAGGTGGGCGGATCACTGGAGGTCTGGAGTTCAAGACCAGCCTGGCCGACACGTTGAAACCCTGTCTCTGCTAAAAATACAAAAATTAGCTGGGTGTGATGGTATGCACCTGTAGTCCCAGCTACAGGGGAGGCTGAGGCAGGAGAATTGCTTGAACTGGGGAGGTGGAGGTTGCAGAGAGCTGAGATCGCACCATTGCACTCCAGTCTGGGCGACAGAGTGAGACTCCATCTCAAAAAAAGAAAAAAAAAAAAAAAAAAAAAAAAAAAGAAGAAGAAAAAGGGAATCAGCGCAATTTTTTTTTTTTTTTTTTTTTTTTTTTTTTTTTTTTTTAGCTGCAGATGACTTTAGGAATAAAAACTAAGAGTACTCTTTGAATGATCAAACTTTCCCCACCAAATATGTAAATCTTCGGTTCCAAATTAGGTACTTCTAGCATTTCTTCTAAGAAATGCATTTCTGGGGCCAGCCAAAAGGAGCTTTGAAATCTTCTTACCATATTTTTGCCCCCCTGCCTGCTTCTGTGACTGTCTCCCTTCACTAGACACACTGGCCTACTTCTTCTGTTCCTCCAAAAGGCCGACCTTGCCACTGCTCTTTCCTCTGCCTGGAGTACCCCTCCTAACTTTTGAATGTCTGGGTCCTCATAATTTGGGTCTCAGCACAATGCCCTTTTCGAAGGGGGTTTTCTGACCTCAGTGAATAGATATACACTGCCAGTCACTCTCTGTCACTGTGGAGTCCCTGGCTCATGGAAGAACACTTGGCACATAGCAGGTGTCAGCAAATACCTGTTCATGAATAAATAGGTTAAGAAAAGCCAACTATGCCCCAGCAGAATCTGATAACCTGTCTGCGGTTTGAGCTACGTGGACTGGAGACAACAGAAATGATGACTTGAAGATTTAGCCTAGCACTTACTGCTTCTGATTCTTGTTTTGTTCATGTATGTGATCATCTTCAAGGAACATGGTTTGCAATTTTATCCACCACAGAACCACGTTTTGCTCCTGTCATTCATGTGAAGCTGACCTTGTCACACACTGCTTGTTACCCACAACCTCCATTTTTCCTCCTTTCTTAATTACAGAAGCCCAAACTTTGGGACAATGTGTCCAGTTAAAAATAAACACGCTCCTCTCTGCAAGCTTTCTTAGTTACAGCAGGTAGCCATGTCTCCTAGTTCTGGCCGCTGCATAGCAGAAGTTGGTTGAGGCTTTGGGAAAGCTATCACTTTCTCGATAAAAAGGTACAAACTCAGCTGCTGTGTCCTTTGTCCTTTGACCTTCTACCCTTCTCCCTGTCTGGAATGCAGACACGATACTGGAGGTAAAAGAGTCGTCCTATGTAGCAGGTGCTGTCAGTGCTCTGCCCACTATTCGTTGACAGTCACCATTCTATTTACCACAGGCTTCCTGTTGAAAACTCCTGTTCTCTACCCGAGGGCTTTTGCTAGCTACAGAATCATGCTGAGCCTGTAGAATGCAGTCTGAAAGTGGGGGTTAGTGACCCTGGGAGCAGCCTTTAACTAATGACAGATGGTAGTTGGTGGATAAATATCCCAGCTCTTTGGCCTTGAGGTGGGACAACTGAGGCATGAGCTACATACACCTGGGGCAGAGAGAGCTCCCTGAGGTCCCCAGTGGGACTGAACACTGGTTGCCCACAGCAGTAACCCACTCATTAACACATCCTGTGTAGGCTTTCTTACTTTGCCTGTCTCACTTCCCCATTTCCCTACCTTCCTGGGATCACTTCCCAAATAAACTATTTGCATGTGAATCCTTTTCTCAGAACTCCTTCTGGGGGAACCCAAACTAAGACATCTTGTGACCTTGAGGATGAAAGCCACATGTTAAGGATAGAGAGCAGTCTAGAAAGAGCCGAGTCCCTGATGCCAGTTCTTAAGCCCCTGCACCAGCCTTGGACTGCCTATCTCTGGATTTGAGAAAAATAAATCTCTTAGCTATTATGATAAGCCACCACAATCAGGTTTCTATGGCATGCAGCCAAATGCAATTCTCAGAGGTGTGGAGGAATTTTTAGTTGACCACAAACGCAAATATAGTCATCAGTTGGACAAGGCTACTAACAAAGCTGACGCCGGCTCATGACTAGCCCCTTACAGTGTGGTAGATCAGAGCTATCAGTGTTTGCTTATCGGTTGCTATATTTAATCCTTGTGTTAATTCTGTGAGGTAGGCATTATCAATTCTATTTTACTGAAGCCGAGAAAGGCTGAAGCCCTTGTCCATGGTTACAAGGCTAGGGGTGAAATCAGGATTTAAAGTCCAGCAATCTTTTGCCATAGGGATATAAAGGCTAGATTTTCATTCTAAGGAGTCTGTGGCATTTAAGTAATGAGTCACACCTCCCATCTGTTGCCTTTGCGTTCTCCTAACACCTTGTGCTTTTCCATGCCTGTTAACCATCATCACTCTTCACCCTGATGGGACTGCAGACTTTTGCTTCTACCAGAGCTAAACCTCCTGCCCGCCAAATCTCACCATAAACTACACACTATAATCACAATCTCTTTAAAAATGTACCAAATCTTCTCATCTTTTTTTCTCAAGCTCTTGCCTTTGCCAAAAATGCTTTACTTCAGAAGAGTAAATTGCTGTATTTGGGCCCAGGGAGGATAGTCTGGTATCTGCAGGCCCGTTGTGGGCAGGATACCCATCTCAGTGTAGCTCATAGCACTGAAAACATACACAGTGCTTAGGTGTAAATATTTGTAAAGTTAAAGTGGATTCCAGCCACACTAGAATCCAAGTTGAATTCAAATTTACTCCTATGCTGGGGGCTGTGGCTCATGATTGTAATCCCAGCATTTCGGGAGGTCCAGGCAGGAGGATTACTTGAGATCAGGAGATAGAAACCAGTCTGGGCAACATAACGAGACCCATCTCTACACACACACACACACACACACACATAAAATTAGCCACGTGCGTTAGCGTGCACCTATAATCCTAGCTACTCAGGAGGCTGAGGCAGAACTGCTGAGCCCAGGTTGAGACTGCAGTGAGCCATGATCATGCCATCATACTCTGGCCTGGGCGACAGAGTGAGACTACCCTCTCCCCAAAAAATTACCCATTTAAAATCATTAACATCAAGTTCCATCAAACATACAAATTTCGTCAAACATACAAATGAAACATACACTATAGTAAATTTCAAATAGACTATATACTCCATGGAACGTTTAATAAATTATATTCAAGTATGACTTTCTTTAAAAAAGAGACAAAATTATAATGCAAGTATTTATTAAAATGCTGACAATTTAAACATCCTCTGAATTATATGAAATACTTATTTACTTTTGTGAAATGCGTTAGTGAAAATCTAGGAGTTTCTATGTAAGGCTGAGCATTTTCAACATTCCTGGCCTAGATGAGAAAAGAATGCATTCTCTTACTGGTACTCAGGAAATATTTATACAATACACTTGGGTTCTACTTGCTGGTGTGTGGAGACTAGGCTAGCACCCATGACTGGCTGGGCTCTAGAAAACAAGCATGCAGTGCTCCTGTGCCATCTGGGACCCAAGAGACAAAAGTCTGATCTAGGGTGAAGCTACATGCAGAGGGTGAAGAGGACTATACCAACAGCCTCACTTGTCTGGAGGAGCAAAAGGAAAGCCGTGCACAGATATTGCTTTGACCTTAAAATATTTGTTAAGTGAGGCAAGAAAGAAGCCAGGAGTCTTCTCACAACCGTTCCAGGTCAGCAATTTCTAAGGTATTTCTATCAAGGTAATTGGTAGAAAATATAAATGCGTGCTGGCCCTGACTCAAGAATTAAACCATCGTAACATATACATACACAATTTGGAGGACAGGCAGTTATCAAACAGTCTATAAACTCAAGTGGGGCATCAGCTCAATTGATACCTGTCTATCTGGCTTCAGCTGGTAAGGAATCATAAAGATGTTCAAATGTTGATTTTTGGTGAATGTATTTCACAAGGCTACCATTTCATAAGGACAATAAGGTTCACTATATCACAATACACGACAAAATTTACAAATGAGATGACAGCTATTTTAAATACATTTTGTAAAGGCATTTTCCACTAACTATAAAATCCAGTGAGACAAAAAGATAATTACACTATAGTTACCATCAAGACTTTTAGACTGTAGTTGAAGTTCAAAAGGTTGATTTAAAAAAAAGATAACATGAGGCTTAATTATATATGAAGAGTATTTGATTAGATACAGAAAACATTAGTAAGTGTGGTTTTCTTCCTCTTGAAAACTAGCTTTACGAAGTAATAACAACTCCAATTAAATTTTGACCTACTTTAATTCCTCATCAATGGCACCATAAGCTGGTACACTCAAAGTAAACCAGTTACTTTGGCCACCAAATTAGGCCACCTCTGTTTCTAAAATAACTAGGATACAACGGAGTAGCATGCATTTAGTTACTATACAGTATTGTGCAAACTTACAGAATTTAAAAACATTTCCTCCATTTTTCCAAAGTTCTGTTTCTTAGGACTTTGATTTTAAACAAACCTACCTTAGGGTTCTAAATAATAATGTCTCCTATGAGAACATGTGGGGTAAAACCATTCTCTAATTTGACAAGCTATATTCTAAAAGATTACTGCAAACCTGCTATGTTAGGACAGGGTTGAAAGTACTATCTGAAATCTGAGGGATGTTTAGAGGACTGACCCCCAGACAAGGGATTTAAAATGTTTTTTGGCCAGGCACAGTGGCTCATGCCTGTAATCTCAACACTTTGGGAGGTGAGGCAGGAGGATCATTTGAAGCCACAAGTACAAGGTCAGCCTGGGCAACAAAGTGAGACCCCCATCTCTACAAAAAATAAAAAAAAATTAGCCAGGAAAGGTGGTGCACACCTGTAGTCCTAGCTGCTTGGGAGGCTGAAGCAGGACGATCGCTTGACCCCAGGAGTTGGAGGCTGCAGTGAGCTATGATCTTGCCACTGCACTCCAGTCTCAGTGGACAGAAAAAAAATTTAATTTTTCCAGAGAAAAGGGAAGGGAAAAAGTGTTCCATAATCTAGGATATGTTCAAGAGCCTTTGCTCTTATAGCCAAATATATAAAAACAATTTTCCTTAAAGAAATACCAGTCTATGAGCCAAGGCAAGCTTTGGCTAAATGATTGGTTAGCTTTTATTTGGCTCTAGAAGTTTCCATGGAAACAGCCTGAGAGACAGAAAAGGCAGCATTATCATCTTTATCCATGATGCCATCTGATAAAACTGCACATTGATTCATTCATGCTATTCAGAGCAGATGTATTACTTCTGATAAGCCTGGACAAAGGGAGGCATGAGTTTTATCCCGTCACGCTTTGAATTTCCTGTCTTCCCCTGTTTGAAACCTTAAATTAAAATCCTGATAAAACCTCCTCTGAACATTTCCCTCAGGAGCCTCTACCTGAAGTAATGCTTCAATAATCAGAAGTCATATGAAGAAACGTGAAGCCCCAAATGGAGCTCCACTGCCAAGTTCTTAAAATTATATGGCACCACGCTTCCTGTAGCTGAAGAAATTGTTCTGAAGAGTATTTACAATTCCATTATATCAGATCTCAGCCAGGCAAGAAATGTCATCATAAGTGTTTATTATATACAGTTGAAGCAGGTGGCATCATCCATCATTTTTCTTCCTCTTGATGTCTAGATCAGTTGTGTGTGTATTTTAATATAGTAACACACCCTCACAATTATCTAATCTTATTTCAGGTTAGTGCTTCTCGGAAAGGCTACAAAAGCAGCCATAGCTCAGAATTATGTATCTGAAGTAAACAAAAATAAAAACCTCAACAACAAAATATTAACCAAACAAACAAGATAAAGACGCATGCAACCTATAGCACCATACTTAAGACCACAAAGGGCAGGAGGGTTGACAGAGGTCTTAAGAGGAATCCAGTTTTGGGTTTTCTCCTAGGATGAGATCCCAAATATAGAACCTATTTGTAGAGTCCAATACTTTTAAAAAGGGAAAGCCTGAGAAATTCTGTTAACAGAAATATGAAAATCCATGATTTTCCAGAAGACAGATGATTTGACACTGTTCTTATTCTAAAAGCATCAAAGACGTTATACCTTAGAAATAAACTGCTCACTTTGGAAGATCAGTTAGGCAATCCCTGCCAACCTCAATGAACTAAAATGATGTCTCAGTAAGTTAAAAACATGATACACCCCCACCAAGGACCAATTTACTCATGGAAAGTAGTTTACAAATGAGCAGTTAGCTCTCTGACATCTGTATAACCCTACAGACACGTGCTACATTGAAAAGATTCAGTCTTGCACATATCATTATATGCTCCACATGGCAAAACATCTGAAAAATACTCAGATGTTTTTCAAAAACCTCTGTGCATTATGACATTGGTGTGGAAATTTAGATCTCAGCTTAATCCTTTCCAAAAGAAGCGAGTAAAAGTCCCGGGAAAGGTTTACTTAGAGATGAGTGAAGATTCTGGTAATTTAAAGTGATGGGTTAAGAAGCTATAGAGCTAGAAACAACTTCAGATCTCACCTAATCCCTCATCTTATTGACGGAAAAACTGAAGTCCCAAGATAAGTATCAGATCCAACCAATGGAAGAACTGTGACCAGAAGAGAAACCATGGGACTCTTAGTTCAGTGCTTTTCCCATCATGTTTATCTGGGGCTCCTTTAAATCTTAGCATGCATAATTTAATAAAGCTCTAAGGAAAATGACTGAAAAGTATCAGATAGGAAAAATGCTGCCTTCTAATGAAGACTTTGGCAATTCACGTTCTGATGTGCTTAATATTAACAAATGGAAAACCCCAGTCATCTTTTGGCAAAAATGTTACTTCTTCTAAGAAACAGGTTCCTTTTCTGAGAGCGAGCTGATTTTGTAGGTACTGGGTTACAGCATTGTAGGTTACAGCTGACAGTTTTCATATGCCCCATCTTTGTAGTTACAGTTAGATTCTGTAGATCCTATATCATCAGGTGGACTGAAATGACTGCTGCCTTGAGACTCTGTATCAATACTTTTGGTTTCTGACTGAAGGTGGACAGAAACCTGAACTGCTATTTCCTGGCCTTGTTCATTCAGAGAGCCATCATCTGAATCTCCTCCTGGTGAATTACTCCGTCCCATCTCTGGGTTAATGACATAGATGCCACCTTGAGCATTCAAGGCAGGTCTCTCTTTAATTCTTTCACCCAGGTCATCAGGGTCATCCACTCGCACAGCCTCAAACATCTCCTCAACAAAGGCTCGACAGTTTAGAATAAGAGGTGGAAGAGGGACACTTCTTGCCAGTTCTTCAATATAACGAGCAAACTCCATGGTCTTAAATTGTGTGACTTTGGCGAGCTCCAGAGTTTTGGCTGAGGTAATGATGGGGATACGTTTTGCAATCTCAAAGGCCTTCTGAAGTTTCTCAGCCCCTTCAGTTCTAAAGAACTCATTGATGGCCTTCTCAGTCTTGCGAAGATGGCTGCTCATCATGCACAGCCGTGTGACATTCAAGATGAGTGTGATTGTAAAGGCAATCAGGCAAACAATCATGTAATAGACACTCATGTCTCCCGAGGTGAAGATAACACGTAGGGTGACAGAGTAGGAGGCACGAATTGGAGAGGTGACGAAACAGGTATAGAGCCCACGGTCATCAAAAGCTACATTGGTGATGTTTAGGAAGTTATCAGAAACCAACCACTTTCCACCTGATAATTGAACAGAAATGAAAAAAAAAAATTATAGCAAAAAGAAGATTACTAAATATGCCCGCTGCCTTATCCATATTCCACCTCTTTATCAAAGTACTTTAACTCAGCTGATTTGTTAGATTCTACCATTTGTTTAAATCATGTAAAAAAAGGGCAGACTGTGAGGTCCAGAGTCAGAATTTAATTAGCTTGGATCTTAAAAGGAAATCAAGATCTTCCTTCATGACACTAATAATTAACATAGCTTCCTTTTCACTGCTAGACTTCAAAAGACTTTCTGTGAAACAGGTATGTCTACAAAATGCTAAATGACTAATCATAAAAAAAGCTTATAGTTTATACATATGTGTCTGTCTACATCACATTGCAACCAATACATTTTCATATACTACGAGGGTATGTCTCAGAAATATAAAACAATGGTTTAAAATAACAGTATTTTAAATTTTTATGAGTAATTTTTATTTTCTTCTGTGTTTGCTCACTTTCCATAGTGAACTTATATAACAAGAAGAAATTATTTTAAAAAATCCTAGCAATTTAATGCATTTGTTGAAGTAACTGCCTAATCTGGTATGCCTTGCACATATCAATTTTTTTTTTTTTTTTGTTAAGAAACTTTTGTTGATTTTCTGGCAAGAGTAACTGAAGCACAGGCCAAAAAATACATCTCACAAGTCATGGTAAATGAAAAGCTTGGCAAAAAGAATAAAGTTGCCCTTAAGATGCCTATGCTTCCATTTTCAACCTAAAACATACTGCCTCTCTTCCACACGTGGAGGTATTTTCATTCAGGGAACATGTATATAGAAGTATACAAGTGTAAGAAAAGCAAAGCATATTGACTACGCATCTTGATTCACATCCTTCAATAACTTGGCTCTGACTGCATAATTCCTACTTTTGTGATACATTCCCAAAGCACTCTGTGCTTTAACTATGAAAGCCATTCAGAGATGGGAAGGATGGGCTAACCTGCAGTGTGGGGATGCATTCCAATGACTAGAGGTGGTGTCCCAGGGGAGGTTAGCGGACTGCTTGTTAAGCATTACTTGAGTGCCCAATCTTCAAAATCTCTTTCATCCCCAAGATTCTATGGTTCTGGATTATTTTAGTGGCACATAAATTAGTAAGCACTCTGGATTTTGTCCATTTTCATCATCATCCAAACTTATCTCAATCCTATAGGTATTAATATATTTAAAAGCCATCACTTCACTAATACAAAAAGAGGAAAACATGTAGTTATGAATATAGCCATTTTCCATAAGCTTCTGTTCCATGAACTTAGAGCTATGAAAACGACACCACTTGAATCCAAGGTATGATGAACTACAAAGACTCCATTCATCAACCATTGCACTACAACCACAATCTAAACTCTCTAGCTCACTTGCTGATAATAGCTCAAGATTTATGAACCTTATACTAGACTGACATGCTCTTTAAACTCCTCTCACTTGAGATTCATAAAATTTAATACAATTTTCCAGAGCTGCTGCTGAAAGCATCAATGATAGATGTTAGTGGTTTTCAAAGTAAAGGCAAAATAGAAAAATAAAACTGCCATTCCACTTGGCTGGTCTTGTTTTAACCTAAGGCTTTGTTTATGCAGTCAGTCTACAGTGACGACACTGAATGAATAATTCAGATCTCAGAGGTGTTTGGTCAGGATATCGTAGAGCCCAGAGAAGATAGGAGTCTGGTTCAGTGGGTCCAAATATGGAACCCCAAATCATGTTCAAAGTACACATTCCAGGTAATTTAATAGTTATGTATTTTAAACACGCTGATTAAAAATACCCTAACAATTCAAACTCTTCAATCCCTTGGTGACTAGTCACTCAGTCTATAGATTAAAATAGTGCATATGTCTGAAGGAAGTATCACCTGTCTCCTTTTGTGTTTTCCAGCCTAATATGAATAACCAATATCCTTTTCTATTTCAAAAGGCTACACTATCTTCCTAACAAAAAAATTTCTGAAAGTGTAGCTTGTGGGGATCTTAGAATTTAATCTTCATCCCTTTGGCTTTTCATGGTGATTTCTTTTTGAGGTCCATTATAACTCAAGTACTCATCAAAAAGATCTTTATAACAGAACACTGGTTAGGAGTAGTCTGGATTAAGATATATTCACAGATCCATGAATAGGAAAATTAAATAAAAATCTGTCAAAAAGTAGACCTTGAACACACTATCACTATGTTTATGTGATTTTTAAGACATAAACAAAAAATGCAAAAAAAAATTTCTCATTTCCAGTAAATTAAGGTATAGAATACAAAAAAAAAAAAAAAAAAAAAAAAAAAGCTGGAAGGGCTTACAAGCTCCATAGTGCCCTTCTAATTCTCTGAGACCTGACGTCAAAGTTTTATGCACAGATTGATACTCATTTTCAAAAATGTCCTGGATTTCCTCTAAAGTTTATAGTAACTAATTTCAGAGCAAAACTTTTTTATTTATAACAAATTTTCTTAAGTCTAGCCAAAACCCTTCTGGATGTATTCACACAGGGCCACCACACTGTACTATTGACATAGTAGTCTAGGTGAAGGGTGCTCCCAGAGTTGTGTTGTATACCACCTGACAGCTGTATGCAGCAGCCCTGATTTAATCTACCTTCAATGAAGAAGAAAACCAACTGATCAGGAGAGAAAATAGCTCATTGTCATCATGTGAACATCTTTTAAATTTACAATGATTCTTTTTTTTCTTCTTCTGGTTAAACAATTATAATTACTTTGCGTTTTCTGATAGGTACAACACTCCAGTCCTTTCAAATGTTTTAAACTATTCACCTTGGCACCTTATCTTTGAGACTTCTTGTTTAACGTGTTAAAAAATAAGAAGACATAACAGGAAATGAGTAACCTTGATTAATTATACCCTGACCAATTACCTCTGCTTCTGCCATCCAGTTGCTGTCCTTTTGAATTGTGCCAATGGACATCTTCATAGTGACTGGCTGTGAGAAGACACTCAATTGAAACGCTAGTTCCCTCTTTGGCTATGATGACATCATCATCCGAGTGGGAACTTGCTGAGAGTTCAAAGCTTGAGGGAAAGGATGCATTGTAAGAACTACGATTTGCTTCCAGTGAAACCATTTGGTCGAAGTCCACATCTTCCAAAACAAAAGCAGCTGGCACAATAATACTTGCCACTAAAGTGAATAAGCAACAATGTAGCTTCATGGGAAAATGGGACAAAATCTTGTTTAGATTTGGAGAACTCAAAAACTTCTACACTACAACAAAAGCACAGCAGGTAATTTATTGCTTGGTAGAGAAATTTTCCAAACAAGTGGTAGATCCAGTTATATTTTCTAGTCTTCAAGATTAAAAGATGTGAGTAGAGAACCTAAAAGAAAGCCAGATACAAAGTTTAACCAACTGAGATTCATAATGGGGTGAAAGTGTGTATGTTCCAGAATGAACAGATGTTAATTAGAATAATTGGTGCTGACATTGGGGAGTAATTAGATGGAACAGTACCTAAAAATCTCACACAGAGACAGCAGAAAAAGCAATGAACTGGTAAATAGCAGACCTAGATTTTGGTCCTAGCTTTGCTACTAACTAGCTGTACGACCTTGGCAAACAGCATTCTCTCTGGGTTTCTGTTTTCTCCTCTGTCAAATAAGGGACTGGATGAGATAATCTCTAAGGACTCTTCCAGTTCTGAAATGCCATGATTCTATTTCATTCTGACGAATTTTATGCAACAGGGAGCCAATGAAGGCTAAAATATTTATCTTAATGATCTTTTATTTCAACCTGCACCATTACCATCTGTTGTTATAATGTAAATCAACTGGCATATCATAATCATAACCATGGAGCTCAAAATTTGAGTAATTCAAGTATGAAGATATGTTACATATAAATAATGCAGGGACACCTGAGGTGGGTTGTTTTTAACACTAGAAAGAAAGCTGCACTTACTGCATACACATAAATAGAGTTATTGACTTCTAAAGCTATGGAACCTCCTTCATGGGCAAGAACATTAGACAACAGAATTTTCTTTTAATAGTTTCTCCAATACGAAGAGACAAAGTACAGTGTATTTAATAGTTTGTAAGGATACCAAATTTCTAGCTCAAACTCTGTAAACTAGCTAAGGGAGGAACTGACATCTTAAGTGTCTAGTTAGTAGAAATGCAAATATAAAACTACAGGGACAGATTGTTAGACACATTTAAAAGAAGAGCAAAATATCTTGAATAAAAGGCAAAATAACATCCTAGTCCAAAAGTCTATGTATTTATGATCACCTTCCTGGTAATTTGACTCCCCCTTTAAGCCACCAACTCTCAAAGAAAAAATTCAACTTTTATTTCTATAAAATATGGGATGAAATGCCTAGCTTTATGTCTTATAAAGCACCAAGATAATTAGTTTTGGAAATGACATTTACTCTCCTTTATATTTATATGAAGGCTGCTTGATCACAGAACATAAAAAACAATGAATCACTGTATTTTGCCATTAAATATCTCAAAGTCTAAATTACAATACGGTGCAAATGTCATTTAATTTTCATTAACCCTTGAAAGGATGGTTGAATGGTGACAAATACTTTTCTAAATCTTTAAAATTTAAGGATGGGGTTTACAGAGTAAAATAAAAAACCTTCAGACTTTGGCAATACATGACACACTAAACGTGTTTATTTCCATTTCCTCCTAAAACCGCACAAAAAGGACACTAAAGGAAACAAAGACTTAGGCAGAGAGGGGATTTTGGAAGTAATATAATCTAATTGATTCAGTGCACAGTGATTTGCTTCTTACGACATGCTACAAGTTAGTAGGAGAATCTAGTTTGGAATACAGTCTCTTTTTTAAGAGGGGGTGATGGGTAGAAACTATGGAAATAACATTTATTGAATGACTGCCATAAGCCAAGCACTGTGCTAGGGGCTTGACATGTAAGTTTCCAAGTTCTTTTTCACTGCAAGATATACAGCAATTGGAGGACATAATTTTGTACTTTATTCTAGATTAGTGGTTCTCAACGGTGACAGGCTATGAGTGTGCTGAAAAAATGCTCCAGGCTTTCTCCAGAACTTTGATTAGGAGTTCCTATAGCTTCATCCAGGGCAGCACTTCCCAAACTTCATTCATTCCTTCTCCTGTCTTTTTTGTTGTTGTTGTTTTTACTATATCCATGAACCAAATTATCGTCATTTCTGCTTTTCTTTTAAATCAACTCATTTTATTTTTACTTTCACATTTATTTAAAAAGGAAACTCTACATCAGTTCTGTGGACAAATGTAACCGTACACATAAACATAATGAAAACAAAGAAGTGTTATTAGCTTCCAGAGATACTACTGCCTGCTGAAGGCTTTGAGCTGGAGGCTTGCTCTCTCTGTAGTAAAACCAAAACCAAAACCAAAAGCCCCCCACAACTCCAGTTTATTTTAATGCCACCTCATTTCTTATCCTGCCATCTCCTTCCTTTCTACTCTTCCCCACCACTGAGTTTGAGATCGGAGGGACACATTTTCATATACTGAACAGTATCTATTGAGCACCTACCATGTGCCTACCTACTGCCCCATAGACAGTCTCGGCCTCCATGAAGTTCAGTCTGGCAGATGATGGACACTAACTACATATATACAAAATAAACTCAATGTTACCCAAGGGAAAATACAGATGCTACAGGAGGACCCAACATGGGGAGTTAATCTCATCATGGAAAGCCTCTGAGAAAGAGAGGTGTGCAGCACCTATTCTTCAGGTGCAGGACCTGAAGAATAAAGAGGAATAAAAATTGGGAGGAAAGCACTCAAGGTAGAGGGCCAGGAGACAGGGAAAAATGAGAGGGGTCACTGGTCAGGAGTTGTTCACAAAAAACAGCTAAAAAATTGTGGTAAAGACAGGCAGTGGCCAAAAATGCTGCGTCTGATTCCTGATTCTGGAGGGGAACTAACTGGGCCAATGGTGAAACTGGAGATAGACTCCAGAAGCTGCAGTGGCTGAAGTGAGTGAGGGAGATATTCGTCCATGATGAAGAGGTCAAACAACTGAGAGGCTCAAACGTGGGCAGATCACCTGGGGGTATGGTCACATCCCCCCAGGATCAAAGTAGCTAGTGTAGAAGAAACTGGAAAGAAAGGAAATGGATTCGGTCTTCCTGCTCTGAGATTCAGGAACTTCAGTAGAATGAACAGCTGTCACAGGCGAGGGCTGCAGGGCAATGAGTGTGCTCACCAACACAAGGCTTGGCAAAACATAACTCCCACATGGAATTCTGCCTTCCCGCAAACTTCCTGAACCTCCTATCAAGGCCTTAGCTATTCCTCCTACATAAATTCAGAGTATAGCTGTATAAAGGATGGCTTCTCCTTCACCCCAGAGCCCTCCCCACCTACCGTACTCATCTGGCGCTGGTATATGCTGCTCTGTACTGCTAGGCAGTCTATCCCATCTCAACTACCCCTTAAGAACAAGGCCTATATTTTTTATTGCTGTACGTCATAACTAGCACATGCTCAATAAATATTGATGGAGATTAGTTTAAATTTGATTCAGTATGTGACAGATCTTTATAAATTGAATAATGTTATGCAACAGGGATTATAATTGTTCAAACTGACATACAGTTGCCTATTATAAATTCTCTGAAACAAAAACAGTCAATGCTAACAATCTTGGAAGACCTTAAAAGTACCTAATTAAACGCATTCTTCCGACTCCCAACCTGATATCTTCATTTACCATGTTGTCCTAGAGGATAATGGTAGGAATAAAAGATCACCAAGTGCAGTTTCCAAACCAGGTCGAATATCACAACTGTCAGGAGAGCTTTTTAAAAATATGGATTCCCAGGTCCCAACCCAGAACGAGTAAGAAACTCTGTGTTTGCGCCTTGGAATTTATGACTTTTAATTGGCTCCCTGGGTGTTTCTGAGGCATTGGATTCATGTACTGCATCTAAGGGCCACTAATACAGTTCCTCAATTTCCTCTGCAACTGACCTGCAGAATGGTGCTTCAGGCTATTTGAATATTTCCAATGAGAGATATAATCACTCACATTCCATTCTAGATTTAGATTACTCTAGATCAGCAAAATTGAAGGTCTCTAATAAGAGCAGGGTAGCAGAGAGGTTCAGAGTATAGGATTCAAATACGATCTCTGACTCTAACCAGCCTTGCAACTTTTATAAATGACTTAATCTCCCTGCCTCAGCCCCTCATCTTTAAAATGGGCAAAATAACAGAATCTATTCTCACAGGATTATTGCAAAGTCTGAATGAGGTAGTATACATAAAACACAGAGCCTGGCAATGGTAATCACTGAATAAGCTCTATTATTACTGTTCATGGTTCTTTCAGATATTGTACTAAAATTTACATTTGATAGTTACATCATTATAAAACACTCAGAATACCATGCAACCATTTAAAAATCTTGGGGGTTGGGGGGAAGGGGACACCATTATGCAGTTGTAATCTTAAATTTAAAATTTCACATTTTTCTTTTTCTCATTGCAAATATTTTGCAATATTATGGAGCATATAGGCATTGTAAACTGAGCTTGGATCCCAACCATGATATGACATTGTATGTGTCCTCAGTTTGTGGTAGAGAAGATTTGTCGTGATCTACTTACCCAACGGCTCCCCTCTTTGAGCCCTATCCCTATCTTCTTGGGCCTAGGAGGAAGACAACCTATTGGCAAAGTAAGCTAACAGAATCTTTGTTCTTGGAACTTGGAATTGAGACCCTTGTGGGTCAGGGTCATTTGAGGAAAAGGAGGCACGTGGGGGCTGAGGCAGTCAGGTTTGGGCCACATACAAGGAGAAGCTGTAAGAAAGGACAAGAGGGATGGGGAAGGGAGAGAGTAGGAAGACAGGAAGAGGAGCAGGAGAAAGACAAAGAAAGACTCATACATGGTGCTTTGGTGCCTGACAGAATTCTACTTCCTGGCACTCCTGTGACCCTTTTTTTTTCTTTTTAAAAAAAAGAAACAACTTTATTAAATTTTACTCAAAATTAAAACCACAAAAGTGAAGATGAATGTGCAAACACGTAATAAATGCGGAAATGATTAGGCAGGAGAAAAAAGATTAAGTTCACAAAAAGTTATTGAACTGTGTCTGTGGCTGCCAGGCAATCTTCATCATAGATCTCTAGTCTCTTCCTTACACAGTGGAGTGTGGCAAGCAAACTGCCCATGTGGCCAAGATTTGTGGTTCTTGTGTTGTACAGACACAGCCATTTGCCTCTACCTACAGACAGGATTTAGGAAAACACTATAAACTCCCTTAAACTGCTCTTAGGCCAAACATGGCAGAAGAAACCTGGCACACTGATTTTGAGCCACAAGAGAAAGAGGCTGCACAATAGCCTTACACATCCAGTTAATACTGGGCACTTCACTCATACCATGTACATCCTGAACACAGAGGACTTCTGATTTGAAAGACTAACGGATATAACCCATTTGCAGGTTAACAGGCTGTTCAGCAGCTGTGAGAGAAAACACTGGCAAAGATACGTGTCCAAGAAGGTGACAAAGCAGAAAAAAATAGTGAGGGAAGAACAAATCATCCTTGGCATCAGGGTACTATTATTTCCTCACACTAAGTCTCCTTTTTGCTAAGTCAGCTTGAATGGGTTTCTGCTACTTGCAGCACAAACTGCATTGACTATGACCATTCTGCTCATTCTAGACTAATGACTTTAAAACTACAGCTCAGCTAGGTCAAAGATCCATCGTGGAAGATGAAGTACAGTAGGTGGTGCAAGAGTTGCTAAGGAGAATTAGGACACTGTCCTAGACCCTCAGGAATTTACAAACCAGCTTGAAAGACAGCCCAGAAACAGCCAACTGTATCTAAGACAATGTGACTGAAATGTAATTATGCTGTGAATGCAACAGGGAAAAGACAAATGTGTCAGTTCTAGGAATGCAATTCACTTATATGTTTGGGACTTCCTATAATATTAGGTCTGCATGCTTTGAACATATGATCCTTTATACTATAGTTATTTTACTTTCATTTCCAATCCTTTAATTTTTCCTCATATATACAGCCTCAGATGCAGAATTGTTCACCAAATCAGTTAAGTGGGCTGAGGTCATTAAGGCAGGTATATTAGATGCCATGGGAGACACAAGAGTACATGCATTTGTATTTGGAAAATATATATATATATATGTTATGCCTGCTGTTTTTAATGTAGCAGCTGACATTTGAAACCCAAGAACAGATTTCAAAAAGGAAAACCAAAGTGTCACCTTCTTCTTATCAGTTAAAAAGGGCTATACTATGTTTGTGGATGAAGTTACTTAATAAAATTTTTTATTACCTTTCCTTTTTGTGTGTGTGTGTGTGATGGAGTTTCGCTCTTGTTGCCCAGGCTGGAGCGCAATGGTGAGATCTTGGCTCACTGCAACCTCCACCCCCTAGGTTCAAGCGATTCTCCTGCCTCAGCCTCGCAAGTAACTGGGATTACAGGCATGCACCACCACACCTGGCTAATTTTTTGTATTTTTAGTAGAGACGGGGTTTCTCCATGTTGGACAGGCTGATCTTGAACTCCCAACCTCAGGTGATCTGCCTGCCTTGGCCTCCCAAAGTGCTGGGATTACAGGCGTGAGCCACCGCGCCCAGCCTATATTACCTTTCTTCAGCATTAATAAATAAAAATGTAATAGATAAGTGTAAGACTCAAGTTTAATCCAACTCCTTTTTCATCTTTCAGGTATACAGAATGTAAGCCTTGCTAAGATCATAAAGAATCAGAAATGTGGATGATTTTACCCCAGAAAACCATGTTGAATATTGACTATATTATTTTTAAAAAAGAGAAGAGCCTATAGCTGTCACCCCTAACAGATTGTCTTGTTGCCGTTCCTGCCAACTTCTGAGGGAAGAAATATTTCCATTCTGTTCCAATTTTCAACACAAATAAGGAAGTAATATGGCTGATTTCCGTTCTGGTGACTCAGTATTAAGTTGGCTGAGGAAACTGATGTTTGCAGAAATAGTTCTGGGAAAATGCAAAGCAGGGAAACACATTGATGCCCAGGTGGTATTTTTTTTTTTAAACTCCAATTATATTGGGATATTAGTGCTTCATTCTCTATAATCAAATGTGTTCTAGGCTGCATTTACAGCTCATCCACCCTTCTCTGCCTGCACTGTCACACTTGGAAAACGGACCAGTTCCTACAGCAGGCACACAAATTGACAAAGCAGCATTCTGAATCGGCAAAGGGGAGAAAAAGCAAACGAAGAGCAGGTTGTTAGCACTACCCTACCCTTTGCAAAGAATAAACACAAAGTTGTTCTGCCTAGACTCAAGCATTATTATAGGGATCTGTAACTAAAAAAGGTTAGTGACATTCAAACAGAAATCACTATCCTGAGGGCCATTTACTCAAAAGTTTCTAATTAAAATAGCCTTTATATTACTACCTTGGAGCTATCACATACCTCATAACTAGCATTTGGTCAGTCTGAGCTCAAACTTCAACATATCTTCTGGCACCTGGAGAAACATCTTCTGTATTTATGAGAGCTTTGCTTTAAACCCAGGATTATTTCAGTTATACCCATAACTTATATCCTTTTCGCCATATGTATATTTGCTGAATAGCTACTGGATGCAAATGACAAAAACATCAATGAAACAGGCTTAGATTTATGATCTTCCCAGGCCATTTTTTCCCCCTCTATAGTCTAAAACATCTCTATTTGAAACTCAGTCTAGTTAAAACAGAACTCCTCTTACCCTCAGATCTACTTGTTCAGCTTATGAACAGCTTAGATAATAGCCAGACAATTCTTCCAGTTTTGCAGTATCAAAATTGTAAGACAATCATGGCTCAGTGGTTAGGAGAATGGGCTCTAGAGTTAAGGTGCCTGATCCTACCCCTGGGTGAAGCCATAGGCTTGCAAGGCCTTAGTTTTCACATTTATTAAATAAAATAATATTAACAGTAACTGCATCATAGGGTAGTTTTGAGGATAAGATGAACTAATGTGGGTAAATTATAAATATATGCTATTGTTATTATTCCACCTCCTACACATTTTTCAGTTAAGTCCTGTTGTCTCTGTCCTAACTCATATCCTTTTATCTCACCTGGGTATACTACACTATCCCTTTAATTTCAGAATGGATCTCCTTAACTCCTTTTACCTCTATGATGTATCCAAACACTGTGACACTCAGAATCGGTCCTAAACACAAATCTGAGCAATTCAGGGTAATTTTACAATCTACTGGTGATTTCTCACTGCCCATGAGATAAGCTTAAAATTCCAATTTGGCATTGTAATTCTCCAAGAATAGATTCAGGCAGCAGAACAGAAAGTCATGAGAAGCCCAGAGGTGCCTCTATGTACAATAATTGCTTGCAGGAGGAATGAATGGATTTAAACATTAAGTCTGGTCTTTAGTTTTACCTCTATCACAAATTAGCTATCATGTGCTCCAGTGGTCTTAGTTTCCTCACCTAGAGGCTGATTATCATTATCATTCGTTTCTTTGCTTAAATCCTATAATCTACCCAGCTTTCCTGCCATGGCTGAAAGCCTAAACTATGCTTGTTTTACTTTATTCTCTCTAAATAACTTTTCACCTTACTAGTTGTTCCTTTTGCTTAAAAATCTTTCTGCCCCTTCCCATCAATATCTTTCTGGGGGAAACTGTACCCTCTCTATAATATTCAACTCTAATTTCATCTTATTCAGGAAACCCTCTCATGCCCACTCTCTTGTCAGATGAGTTTTTTTTTTTTTTTTTTTTTTTGCTCTGTCAGTCCCCTAGCACATTAAGAGTACGCTATTATAAGACTTATCAGTTTTCCTCTTAGCAGTTAGTTATCCGTTCAAAAGACTGTAAGCTTATGAATGACAGAGTCTAAAAACCTTCTGTCCTTAGCACAGGGCCACTGCCTGTGGCAAGTGCTCAAAATTTTGAGTTCAGACACTCATCGACTTGGTAGTGTGAAAGGTGTCTGCTACAAACTTATTAACTTTCCAGAGCTTCAGGCTCTGGAAACTATTGATGGAGAGAGGTGAAGATAAGAAAGACACCTATCTTGAGTTTTAGTAGGCAGAACACTCTAGAGAATCATTTGACTGGTTTTCTCACTCTGTAATTTTCAGACCATTTATATCAAATTAATCTGTGGTGCTTGTTAAAGATGCAGATTTCTTGACCCCACAGACTTACTGAATTGGGATCTCTAGGGGATGCCTGGGCATCTGCATTTTTAATGTGCATATAGGTTTATTGATTTACAAATCAAACTCATATTTCTTTTACTGGCATGACAATCACTGTAATTCAGTGTAATTCTCAAAAGTGTGGTGCAGGAACTCCTGGGTGTCCCTGACACTGTTTCAAAACAATTTACACAATATTAGGACATATCCCTTTTTCACTCACATTCTCACACAATATGGCACAATTTTCTAGAAGTTACATGATGATTGATATTGTAAGAGAATGAAGGTAGAAGTTACGAAAATCTAGCTGTCTTTTATTTAGCCAGACATTAAAGAGATTTGTAACAATGTAAAACAATGCCGTTCTCAATAATTTTTCATTTTGGAAAATATCCTTTATAGAAATGCTATCTATGTTAACATAAATGAGTTTATTTTAAAATGAATAACCTTTTTTGAAAGTTGTTTTCTAAAATAGTAAATATTGATAGCTATTATAAACAAAAACCCTTTGAAGTTCTCAATAAATTTTAAAAGTATAAAGAAATTCTAAGATCAAAAAGTTTGAGAACTGCTGCTATAATTATCAGCAGCATTTAAAAAATAAGTGGCTTCCCAAGATTCCATACTTTAGTCCCAAATTCTATGCATTTTCCATTACAACAGAAAATCAGAGGAAATGATCCATTTTATATTTAAGCAGGGGTTTTTTTGTTGTTGTTTTTTGGAATTTTAACAAGCTTCCAGGTGATATTGATGAACCTAAATTTAGAGAAACACTGTCAAAAGCAAAGGAAAATATCTGAAGAGTTTTAGAAGTGACAATTACTCTTATCTGGGAATTAAGATGATAATTCCGAGGGCATTAAATGGAGTTGGAAAACATGAGTTCTTAAAGGCTAAGTCCCTTCACCTCTCTGGGATTCAATTTTTCTTATCTGTACAATAAGATTGATTTTAATATCTTCCTAGCTCTGTCAGTCTGGATTTCATGCATTTTCACTGCTCGAGGGCAACAGAAGAGTTGCATCTTTCTGATGAGGTCCCAGGAGTAATCTCAGAGTCATAAATCAGATCATGTCATTCATCTGCTTAGAAACCTTCAATGGTTTTCCACTGGGTTCCAAACAAAAATCAAACTCTTTATCCTTGCTCATAAGCCTTACAAGATTTGGGCTCAAGTCCCTGGCCTCATCTCTCTCCATTCTCACCTTGCTCCTTTTGCTCTAGCCAGTGGCCTTTGTCTTTTCCTTGACTTTGCTAAGTTTGTTCCCACTATATGGCCTTTGCACGCGCTATTCTCTCTGCCTGGAATGCTCTATTCCAGATTTTCATACGGCTTATTACTCTCCCACTTCGTTCCATCACATTATCCAGTCTAAATTTCTTTACAGCACTTACTACCACCTTAGATAATCCCGTTTGTTGACTTGTTTATAATCTGCTTCTCGCACAGCTTGAGAGCAGGGCCCTTCCGTTCGTTGACTGATGTGTCCCTGGAGCCCACGGCAGTGCCTGGCAGGTATCTGGCTCTCAGTAAGTGTTCGATGACCGAACTCCCGCACCCAGGCCAGACTTTCAAAAGGATGGCAAACATTTTCGCCTCCTGCACTCCCGACCCCAAGCCACAGGCTACGACTCACGCCTCGGCGCTCCTAGTAGTCCCCTCGCAGCGACCCCAACCAAGCCGTCACCTACCCGACCTCCGTCTAGCTCCTTCCGGCCTCAGCGGCGGCTTAACCCGGAAGTTTTCTCGGACACACCGGCACGCCTCTGCGCTGAAGGAGCACTTCCGGGGCAGTAGGAACGCCGAGTCGGCTGCGGTGGCTGTGCTGAGGGTGGCGGCCGGATAGGTGCGGAGCTTCCTGGACGAGGCAGGAGGGGTGCGAGGTTCAGGGGCAGGGCCCGGGCAGCCGAAGTCGTTAGGGAGGCGGTGACCTGACGGTGGGCGGCGGACATCTCGCGGCAGGGTCGAGGGCTGTGAAAGCGGTTTAGTGATTGAAGCGCTACGTTTGTGTGAGGAATTCTTGTCGTTGTCAGCGCCTGAGAACTTAGTTGGGAGCGGACGTTTACGTCGGATCTCTCGTTTGGGACCCCATTCTTGAATGTGGGAAGAAGTGAGAGCGCATGTTTGCTCATCTAGAGACAGCCGTATTAATAACGATAGGATACAAACCATCACCCCACCAAGTGATAGCAGCTGTTAACCTGTGGGCGGTTACGTGCCGGTCACTGTTCCAAGCCCCTCACATATCGCGTCATTGAATATAGGGACCCAGAACTCCATTTGACAGATGAGGAAACGGAGAGGCAGACAGGTGACCTGACTTCCCCACAATCGCTGCAGGACAGGAAGAAAGTAAACTCCAGAGCCCGTGCTCTTAGCTACTAAGCTGTACTGCTCTTCATTTTGGTAAATGGGGCGGGGGGAGTGTATATATACGTAATATATATGTGTGTGTGTAAGCGTATGCGTTTTTATTTCTTAAAAATATGGCTCAGCCGTATTTATTTCCAGTTATTGGAATCTTTCTCCTCCAACTGGGAAAATAACTGGAGGAGAAACTACAATTATTTCTACACGCTTACTACACAATGCCTGGAAGACTTACAAAAACACTAAATAGTGCAGTTCCACGTACTTGGTATTTATTCCTTTTTTTTTTTTTTTAACCTTTCTCCTAGATTATGAATGAGTTGAGGAAACAGATGGTACAGCCATTCTAATAACGATAGTAATGATAATATAAACAACCATCACCATAAAAAATTCTCTTCTGGCTTAGCTCAAATATCTGGCACAAATGAAAGAATAGAGATAACCAGTGTTTAATATTTTAGTAAAGGGACTGTTTTGGCAGGGCATGGTGGCTCACGCCTGTAATTTTAGCACTTTGGGAGGCTGAGGCAGGGGAAGATTGCTTGAGGCCAGGCCTAGGGTTCAAGACCAACCTGGCCAACATAGCGAGACCCTGTCTTTAAAAATATATTTTGGAGTATGTCCTTCCAGTCTTTCATGGAATTATATGAATTTATGTAATATGTATATTATATATTCTACATATAGTATACTGTATATATTTATGATGATGATAATGATGCGTTGCAACCTGGAGAGAGCATAAGGAAAAGATAGGAAACATTTATTCATATACACAAAACATTAATTGAACTTTGTGCAAAAACTGTCTTGTCTTTCCTATTAGATAGGCCCTTGGAGTGAATGCCTTACATTAGTTCTCTATCTCCACAGGTACTGTGGTACTACTTGGTACGTAGTAGGTACTCAAAAAATGTTTGCGAGTGAATGAATGGCTACTTCTAAGTTGGTTTGTATGTCAGTGAGTAGTTGTATCTGGATTTTTTCTCTATGTGTTTTGGAAATGTGTAATGTGTTTATATTATATGCCCATATATTCTGAACTCCATAGTGTTGTCTTAATCTACCTTTCTAGCTTCATGCCTTCCCATTGTTCTTCTCTCTGCCATGGTAACTACTCCCTACTGTAACTGTCCATGTTCCATACTGTCAGACCTCAGGCCTTTGGCTGTACCCTCATGTTATTTCCATATCCTTGAATCCTGTCATTGGCATCATCATCTGTCAAAATCATAAGCTTCTTTTAAGGCAGGTGTTGCCAACTCAGATGCCTACAGACGTTAATCAGGTAGCATAATTTGAGTGAAGTGGATTTGCGTGGGGGATTGTAGGGAGCTGGAGAGCAACTGCCCTAGCTAAAAGGGCCCAGCAGCTATTTAGCACAAGCTAGTTATTACAGAGTTGAATGTGGGCCCAGTGTTGCTAGATCTTTTAATTTTACAAGTTAGAAGTTGGAAGCCTATATTTTTATATGAAGTCTGATTTTTAAATGTTGGCATCTAGTTTTTGCAAAGTTTAAATACTGTGCAGGCCAAATAAAAACATCTGTAGGCTGGATTTGGCACTTAAATTCCCAGTTTGTGACCACTACTCTAGGCTTATTTCAGGTACTTTGTTCATGAATTACGTTGTCTGATTCTAATGGAGTTCTGTTTTTTTTCAGCATTTTGTGTGTTGGATGGTCTGGCAGGGATGTTTCAGCATTTTGTGTGTTGGACTGAATGCAGCACCTGTTATAGTGCTGCATCCAGTCTGCCTTAGTTTTAATATGCCTTTCTTTTCTAATACATTAGAAACATTTTTGATAGCATGGGTTGGGTCTAATTCTGCACTTAGTACATATCAGTACATACCTGCAGCGTGTGTGTACATATGTGTGAGATGTATTGATTTCTACTCTGATAATCCTTGGTTATCCTGGAAACTAGTGTCTGTTCTTTGTAGAGACAGCAATAGTATCTTGGCTTTAATTGCCAAAGAGCTCTACATCTGGAAGGAATTGAATTGAGTAACATTGGTATTCAAAAGTTGATCTGACATAAAGCCTATCTGTTGGCTTAAATTTCATGATGTCCTGGAAAAATTGAGGTAGGAATGATTAATAACTAGTAAGATTTTTAAGGACAATAAGTAAAAGGAAAAATTGATAAATTGTACCTCATTAAAATTAAAGACTTGCTCTGAAAGGCCCAATGAAGACAATTAAAAGATAAGCTACATACTGGAAAAAAATATTTGCAAACCACATATTATACAGAATATATGAAGAGCTCTCAAAACTCAACAGTAAAAAAAAAATCTCATTAGAAAATGGGCAAAAGATACAAAGATATTTCACTGACAAGGATATACAGATGGCATATAGGCACATGAAAAGATGTTCAACCTTATTAGGTCTTAGAGAAGTGCAACTTAAATCCACAATGAGATATCACCACACAACTGTCAGAATGGCTCAAATAAAAAATAGCGACAATGTCAAATGCTGGCAAGAATGCAGAAAAACTTGATCAGTCATACATTGCTGGTGGAAATGTAAAATGGTGTAGCTAGTCTGGAAAAGAGTATGGCAGTTTCTCATAAAACTAAACATGAACTTAACCATATGACCCAGCAGTTGCACTCTTGGTCATTTACCCCAGAGAAATGATAGCTTATGTTCCCCCAAAAACCTATACATGAACTTTCATAGCTGTTTTATTTATAATAGTCCCAAACTGGAAACAATACAGATATGCTTCGATGGATAAATGGGTAAATTGTGATACATCTATACTGTGGAATACTACTCAGAAATAAAAAGGAAGGAATACTAATACAACTTAAATGGATCTTGAGGGGCTTATGCTGAGTGAAAAAAGTCAATATCAATAGGTAATATGCTGTATGATTTCATTTATATAACATCTTGAAATGACAGAATTACAGAGATGGAGGACACCTGTCCATCTGAGAGATCAGTAATTGCTTTGGGTTGGAAGGAGTGTCGGAAGTGGTTATGGCTAAAAAAGGATAGCACAAGGGATCCTTGTGATTGAACTGTTCTGTATCTTTTTTTTTTTTTTTTTTTTTTTTTTTTTGAGACGGAGTCTCGCTCTGTCGCCCAGGCTGGAGTGCAGTGGCGCGATCTCGGCTCACTGCAGGCTCCGCCCCCCGGGGTTTACGCCATTCTCCTGCCTCAGCCTCCCGAATAGCTGGGACTACAGGCGCCCGCCACGTCGCCCGGCTAATTTTTTGTATTTTTAGTAGAGACGGGGTTTCACCGTGTTAGCCAAGATGGTCTCGATCTCCTGACCTCGTGATCCGCCCGCCTCGGCCTCCCAAAGTGCTGGGATTACAGGCGTGAGCCACCGCGCCCGGCCTGAACTGTTCTGTATCTTGATTGTGGTGATAGTCACACAAAGCTATACATGTGATAAAATTTTATAGAACTAAATACAAATGAGTGCGTTTAAAACTGATAAAGTCTGAATGAGATCAGTGGATTGCATTGATATCAGTTTCCTGGTTGTGATATTATATTTGTGTAAGTTTTACCATTGGGGGAAACTGGATGAAGGTGTATGGGATCTCTGTGTTATTCCTTATACTTGTATGTGAATCTATGATAATCTCAAACTAAAAAGTTTAAACAAATACTTTATACCAAAGAAGCCTATATAAATTTTTTTTGGGCTTTCATTTTACCAGCTGATGTTCTAATCATGTCAGATAAAGATGATATTGAGACTCCACTGCTAACTGAAGCAGCCCCCATCCTTGAAGATGGAAACTGTGAGCCAGCCAAGAATTCTGAGTCTGTTGACCAAGGTGCCAAACCAGAGAGTAAATCAGAACCTGTAGTTTCCACTCGGAAAAGGCCAGAGACCAAACCTTCCAGTGACCTTGAGACTTCAAAAGTTCTCCCTATTCAGGTATCACAGACCACAGAAAAAGTAGGATATCTATTAAAATATTAGGATTAAAAAATGTTGGGGCTAAAAGAAATTTGGCATAAATACCAATTTAGAATTGCTCTTATTTCTTTCTCTTTACAACCCTAAAATACAGTCTTTTCAGTTCTATAAATTCCTTTATGAATAATTGCTTTTGCTATGTGGTACTTACATGCTGATAGCATATATCTGCCAGTCAAGCAATACATTTCTTTAGCTAAATAATATGTATTTGTTCACCCATGCTTTTGGCTAATAATTAGATACCTTGTCTGTACATTCTGATTTTCCTCTGATTTTTTCATTTTTCTTTGCCTTTTGTTTTTCTGCCTACTGGGAAATTAGGATAATGTTTCCAAAGATGTACCCCAGACCAGATGGGGTTATTGGGGGAGCTGGGGCAAGTCCATACTCTCCTCAGCCTCGGCTACAGTAGCTACAGTAGGTAAGATCATCAGTCATTTAGTTATTTTTGTGTGTGTATTTATTTTATACAGATCTGCATTGCATATGACTTGGTTAAAATTCTTCTTCCTTCCATGTTTACTCAAAGGCTTTATAATTTGAGGATGCATTAGTAATGATGGGCTGATACATACTGCCACTAGAGTTTGTAGCATTTCCTCATTAGAATATTGAAGTCTAGGAATTATTACTGTGAACTTATTCTTTGGTGATGATGAATCAATTTTTTTAAGGAAATAGTGCCAAGATTAGTTATGTATTGTCAAAATAACATGTCTTGTGGTCCTAAATGATTTTAAAAATCTTCAAGTTTGATTTTTGTTTCTTCAGTTTTGGTGACAAATAGCAAAAAAAAAAGTTATTTTTCTCATTAGGACAAGGCATTTCAAATGTCATCGAGAAGGCAGAGACTTCCCTTGGAATCCCTAGTCCCAGTGAAATTTCAACTGAAGTCAAGTATGTAGCAGGTCAGTATATGGAAACATAAAGACCTAGAATTATGAATTGAAATGGAACAGTTGAACTAATTTTTCAGTAGGTATTTATTGGACATCTGATACTCAGGGCATCATGGGACTGTAGTGAGAAAGAGGATTTAGAATCTTTAGTTCCCAATTAGACATCTATGTCCTTTAACCGCTTATGTGTCCCTTTACTTCACTTTCCACATCTGAAATAGAATGATATTTTATATCTCAAGTGACTGTTATAAACATTTAACAAATAAGGCCATGAATATACAATATAAAAATTGCTTAGCATTTTGCTTGGCATAATTGAATAAGAGACTAATAAGAGTTAGCTGAGTCTGAGTCTGTTGTGACATGATAAAAATATTTTAATGTATTGTTTTAGGGGTGTATTCCTTTTGTGTTCAGATTTTTATGAAGACTACGTTTAATTCTAGAGGCTAGCCTTGATCAGACAGAAACCTACTCTCAAACTATGAAGGCTAGAATTATAACCAGAAATCGAGAGGGCCTGGGACCAGAAAATAGGAATCTTTTCAAGGCCTGGTTTGCATTCTTCATCTCTCATGGGCTTTATTGTCTCTCACTCTTGTTTCTTTTTGCTGATCTGTCTCAGTTTTTTTCTTGAAGCAGACTGACTTTCGCTGCTTATTTTCCTCAGCTCCAGCTTTATATTGAATCCTGGCATCAGTTATTTCCACTTCTGAATTCCTAGGTAAAAGAATCAGTCTAAACTTGGGTCATATGTCCATGGATCACTTATGGCCTGGAGACAAGTCACATGTATAAACATGGCTGCAAAGGACTATGGATGTGAATTGGAGGCACTGTTCTTAGTGATGCCTGCATCAGTTAAACTATTTTAGCTGCAAGTAACAGCATGTGTGAATGAAAGTCAATGTATTTTTCTTACTTAAGGACTCTAGAAGTAGGCTGTTCCAGAGTTAGTTTAGTGGCTCAATGATGTCAAGGTTCTGGGCTGGCTTCTCTACAGTATTCTTTGTTGATTTCTTTATAGTTTCTTTATGGTTGTCCGATAATACTGCAACTCCAAGTATAGTGTTCTAAAATAACCATGCTCAAAGTCAGGAATGAAGTAGATGGGAAGTGTCATTTTTCCTCATGCATCCCTCTTTCTTTAAAGAGGGGAAATGTTTTCCAGCAGTCCCAAGCATGTTTCTTCTCCAATGCCATTGCCTAGAACAGGATCTCATGTTCTTGATGTAGCAGCAAGAGATGCTGAGAGAGTGAGTTTTGGGCATTATTAGAAACCTCAAGATCAGGATATGGGTTTAGCAGCCAAGGAAAAAGGGGGTTAGAAGTGGCTTTGAATATGTTAACAGCAGCATCTTCATGACACTGAAAGATATCTACCACAGAGGGCCATGTTTTAAGAAGGGCTTTGAAAAACTGGGTGAATCCAGAAAAGAGTCAGCTAGATAGTGTGAATCAAAAAGTGTCTGAGACAGGTCTCAATCAAGTTAGAGGTTTATTTTGCTAAGTTTGAGGATGCACCTGGGAAAAAGGAACACAAACCACAGAAACAATCTACCTTCCATACT
Organism: Pan paniscus; assembly: GCF_029289425.2. Classification (NCBI taxonomy): domain Eukaryota; kingdom Metazoa; phylum Chordata; class Mammalia; order Primates; family Hominidae; genus Pan; species Pan paniscus. The sequence continues at coordinate 149,238,525 of NC_073253.2, read as the reverse complement.
TTTTTTGAAGAGGGTCTGGTGACTTCAATATTTAAAGGAAGAAGAGTGGGCTCTAGGGGAAAGAGGAAGTAAAGAAAGGGGAGGGTAGATAAGAGGGGCAAGTGGTTGCCTTCTTTTGAATCTTTGATCAGTGTTCACTGAATCCACATTTTACGTGTAAAAGGAAAGAGCAGAGGTAGAGTCAATTATGTATTTGTCTTATGCTCAGTAAATTGGCAGTTTACATGAAATAAAGTAAACGTGGAGTAGCTACCTGTGGAAACATCTGGCCTTCTGTCTGGCCTTTCTGCTTAGGAACAAAAGGAAAGACAGTTTTTGTGTAACTTAGCTTTCAGCTTAACTGTTCCCTTTGGCATAGTAAATTTGGGGTCCTGAGTTTTATTTTCTTTCACAATAGTGAAATGTCTAGAATTAAAGTCTTACAAGAGAAAGTCTTATAAGAGATTGAATCTGGTAATCTGGAGAAGGGAGATTGGGAGAATATCCTGGTCTTTTCCTGAAGACTAGCATGGAGAAGAGGATTAGGTTTATTATTCATGGTTTATGGGGAGAACTAGTAACTAGTACCACTCAGTGGAAGTTATATAGAGTTAAGTTTTAGTTTAATAAAGAGTTTAACACCAAAATTACAATGGACTGCCTTTTGATACTAAACCCCTTCTATCTTCTAAAGTTCCTGAGGAAGGAGGTTAATTCCTCTGCCAAGGATGTGTCTTGTAGTCAACATGTATATTTTCAGAATTTTGAGATAAGCATAGGCCACTGATGGAAATCATTGATCATCTATTAGGGATTTTGTTGTCTTCCTTTAAAGGGTGCTATCTTCTGCTTTCCTTTTGTCGGCGGGCAGTTAAGGTATTTGCAACTTAAATTGATGCTTTAAGGCTTTTTTTTTTGAGAGGGAGTCTCACTCTGTCGCCCAGGCTGAAGTGCAGTGGTGCGATCTCAGCTCACTGCAACCTCTGCCTCTTGGGTTCAAGTTCTTCTCCTGCCTCAGCCTCCCAAATAGCTGGGATTGCAAGCATGGGCCACCATGCCTGGCTAATTTTTGTACTTTTAATAGAGGTGAGGTTTTGCTGTGTTGGCCAGGCTGGTCTCAAACTCCTGACCTCAAGTGATCCTCTTGCCTCGGCCTCCCAAAGTGCTGGGATTACAGGCATAAGCTGCTGTGTCTGGCCAAGGCTTTTTGTAAAGCTTGTTTAGGGTGAGTCTATAGTGGCCTTTGCTCTAACTAAGTACTGTTTATCTCTACTGCTAAGGCTTGACTCTTCTGAAGTCTCCACCTTAATTCCCAGGTGTTTAATATAAAGTCTCTGCTTTGGTGGTTGGAGGTCAAATGTCTCTAAGCCTAGCGTGAGCTCTGGGGATTGCTTAGCTTAGAGCTCCGTGGTAGTTCTTTGTACAGACTTGTGGAGCCTCCCAGTGCCTCAGCAGTGCAGTATTTAAGCAAAAACACCTAAAGGTGTCTTAGGGCATGCCTGTGCGGATTCTTAGAACTTTTTAGCCATGTAGCTTCCTCCTCTGTGGTTTTCTGACCTGCAAATTCCGATTGCTTCAGCATTCCCAGATTCCAGTCTCCGTTTCTTCCACTCAAACTGATTGCCATGCCCTACTTGGGTTTCTCCTCCCTCTGTCATGTCCTGGAAAGCTCCTCTATACAGAAAGCCAAGCCAATTGTAAGGTTTACTTTGTTGTTCTTCTTGTGTGAACCGAAGTCTTGTACTGCCTATTGTCCTATGTCTGAAGACAGTTGCTTCTTATATATTGTCCAGTTTTTCAGTTGTTGTGGCAGGAGGTCATATCTAATACCAGTTAATCCATCATGCTAGAAGTGGAAGTCCTCTCTATAATATTTGATAATACTGAAATTATTTGTTATAATGGTTGTTCTCCTATGTGAAATTTTTAAGTTAATGGATTTTTGTTTTGAAACATACCTATCTTTGTAATGTATGTCTGTTTGATTTCTACTAATCATAATTTTCTAGGATAAAATTTAAAATAGACTGGATTTTTAAAAATCAGGTTTATCAAATTATAATTTACACACAGTAAAATTTATTCTTTTTAGGTGTACAGTTTTACATGTTTTGATCAGTATATATACTTCTGTTTATACTGTGTAATCATAGTACATTGTGATTATACAGATATAGAAAACATTCTATATAGAATGATCAATACAGATATATAGAATGTTTCCTATATCTGTATTGATAATTGAGACATAAGAAAATTTTTATTACCCCAAAAAGGTTCTCTCATGTCCTTTTGTAGTCACTGTTCTCCTTACTCTCAGTTCTTAGCAATTACTGATCTGTTTTCTGACCTTACAGTTTGACCTTGTCCAGAAGATTATATAATTGGAATCATACAACATATAGGCTGTTGTGTATATCAGCAGTTTGTTTACAAAACTGGATTTTATTTTTGAAATGAAAAGAAAATGAAAACTGCCTATCTTAGCTTTCATTTTAAAATAAGCAAATGGTTTAAAATGATAAAAAGGGCTAAGGCCTAGTATGTAGTAAGCAGGGTCTAGTTTTAAAAAATTCACATAGATGCTAATAAAGCATGAGAGTTAAGGGACCTTCCCTTCATGTTTACACATCCCCTCCCTCTTGTAGGAGAGACAAATGCCAAAGAGAATGAAAACTCCTCCCCAGTGGCTGGGGCATTTGGTGTATTCTCTACCATCTCTACTGCTGTTCAGAGCACAGTAAGTAAAAAAGTGCAAGGTGGCCTGTTCCTTTCCATTATTATAATGGGTTTGCATATCTTTCTCTCTCTTTTCTTTGAACAGCCATGTGGACTGATTACTTTTAAAGGAGTCCAAGCCACTGAAGATCAGTCACTTTGGTCTTATGGGTGGAGTGAATGCTACTTGAAAACTTTCATTAAAGCAATAAGGAAGAAAGTAGGAAATAAAGGAGTAGCAATAAATAAAGGAGTAGGAGTTACAGAGAGGCAATATACGTATTATTTTATGGATTAGGAATTCTTAATTTGGTGGCCCTAAAAAATGTCTACTTTACAAAAATATTTTTCTCATAGTTGCATCTTTTAGGCAAAGGGGAAATGTGATCTTTATGACAGATATTTGCAAAACTATGTATGATTAAAAACATTTGTAAGAGGATTATCTAGGAAGCTAAATATCTTTGCTACATGAGGATAGATAGCTAGTTTTTTTTAAATTTTAACTTTTTATTGAAATATACATACAGAAGAATGTAACAAGTGTTGTTTGAATTTTCAGTGTGAAACACCCAGAGTAAGAAACAGTATTACCGTACATCAGATCTCCCCACCATCTTGTGTCCTCTCCCAGTTTTCTGTGTCTTCTGCTCTCCCCGTCTCCTGCACCAAGATAACCATAATCCTGACTTCCACCATCATAGGTTAATTTTGCCTGCATTTCAGCTTTACATAAGTGGAATCATATATAGTATCTAACTTCTTTCATGCAACATTATATTTGTATAATTTACCTATGCTGCAGTTTGTGTGGTAGATTTGATTTTCTTTGTTGTATTTCATTGTGAAGCTTTGTCACGTTTTATTTATTCATTCCACAGTTGGTGAGCATTGGGGTGGTTTTCAGTTTGTAGCTATTACAAGCAGAGCTGTTATGAACATTTTTGTGCATGTCTTCTGATGAATCTCTGTACTTATTTCTGTTAGGATGTAACCATGAGTGGAATTTCTGGGTCATGCAGCTGGAGTAGATATTGACAAACAGTTTTCTAACGTGGTTATACCTATTTACGTTCCCACAAGCAGTGTGTGATTGTTTCATTTGCCTTACATTCTTGCCAATGCTTGGTATTGTTAGCCACTATTTTTATATAATAAATACATAATAAAAATGCATAAAAATATGTTTTCTTAATATTGTTGTAATGAGATTGCATGTATTTTCTAGGGAAAGAGTGTTATAAGTGGGGGTTTGGATGCCTTAGAATTCATTGGAAAAAAGACAATGGATGTGATAGCAGAAGGGGATCCTGGATTTAAAAGAACCAAGGGTCTGATGAACCGAAATGCTACACTATCTCAGGTACTGATTATCCTTACCTGTTTACTTCCTGTTTCTGTTTTGATCTGTATTTTTGCCTTTGTTTACTTGGAACCTTGTTAGTGTTTTCTTTTCAAGCATTTTCAATAATGTTTATTCAGGCGTTTTTTTGGGGGATCAGGGATGGGTGAGAGCTCTACTGCTTACAAAAATACCCAGCTCTTTTTCTCCTCCTCTTTCTGCAGGAGCCTCCCATCAGTGCAGTGCAAAATGCTAAACCCTGTCAGGGTTTTTTGTTTGTTTGTTTGTTTGTTTTAATGTTTAAATCACTTTCAGAGAAACACCTGGTTCCTTGGGTGTGATTTGCACTGTCTAGGATCAAATTATGTGGTCAGGCACGGTGGCTCACGGCTGTAATACCAGCACTTTGGGAGGCCGAGGTAGGTGAATCAGTTGAGGTCAGGAGTTCAAGATCAACCTGACCAACATGATGAAACCCCGTCTCTTCTAAAAATACCAAAATTAGCTGGACGTGGTGGCGTATGCCTATAATCCCAGCTACTTGGGAGGCTGAAACACGAGAATAGCTTAAACCCGAGAGGCAGAGGTTGCAGTGAGCAGAGATCATGCCACTGCACTCCAGCCTGGGTGACAGAGTGAAACTCCGTCTCGAATTATGTGTGATTGTTTTTCTTTCTGCAGCTCCTGAGCCCACCAGATTTGAATAGCAGTGCCAAGAATGAAAGGGCAATCCTCTGTACTGTAACCTGTCTAAGCTTTGCTTCCTTCAATTCTCAGAACTCACCCTTGAGCTCTTATTGTTTGCTACAGTGTAATGCCTCCATCTCTTTTTAGGTTTTACGAGAGGCGAAGGAGAAAGAAGAGATACGGACCTCCAATGAGGTTACCGTGGAAACAGACAAGAAAACTCATTATGGGCTACTCTTTGATGAATTTCAAGGCCTTTCACATCTAGAAGCTCTGGAGATGCTTTCCCGAGAAAGTGAAATAAAGGTAATTCCAAGCCAAAATCTCAACTGGAAAAAGTCTTCAAGTAAAAGAATGCTGCATGGTTTCTTTTCTCTTTGTACATTTGGAAGATGAAATGTATTTTTTGTTAGAGGCTTGAGATGCCTTCGAAATGCTACCACAAAATAAATTTAAAAACTAATGTTTGATTGAACTAATTGCTAAAAGCAGAATTAGTCAAGTATTATTTCTTTAAATTTAAACAAAAAAGGTTAACAAAGAGGTCTTAAATAGGACATGTGTTATTTTTCCTTCGTTTTGGTCTTTTTTTTTTTTTAGTTTCTTTGGCCTAGGCTGCCAAGAAACCTGTTGACTTGAGCTGCCAATTTGTGTACAGTTACCTGTTAGCTTTTAATTGATTTAAGATTATCTCATTTTTCTGTTATTTCTAAGCTGTTGCTAAACACTGATAATTTCCAGGAATTTCTGGCTGGTATTACTTTTAGAAGCACAGAGTCTCCCTACCTTTCTGTCATAACCAGCCTCTTGTGTTAAGGTTCTTAAGGAATAACTTGTGCTGGCTGATGAGCTCATAATTTTGACTTCAGTATGATCTTTTTATAGTCTCTTCCCTATTTGTGAATGTTTTTCTTTTCTTTCATACTCCTACAACATTTTGTTCTTGTATCCATTCAGGTGAAATCTATCCTTAATTCTCTGAGTGGAGAAGAATTAGAGACTCTAAAAGTTGAATTAGAGCAACTCAAAGAAGCATTTTCTCTAGCAGAATTTTGTGAAGAAGAGGAAGAAGAGAAAAAAGGTAATATGAAAATTTAGTATCTGAGTGGAGAGGATGCAGTGTGTTTGTATGCAGTGCATTGCCCTTGAAATAAATTATTTACTCTTATTACACTGGCTTGATTTTACTTTTTCGGTGAAAATTTTTATGCAAATTCTCTGTGTAAAATTCTCTGCAGCCTTGCACCTGACTAGGCATTGATGGGGGCAGTTGGCCTTATGCCCATGTCTCCCTACCTCCTTCCAACCAAACTCTTTGTGGCTTCTCAAGGTCTAATCTTGCAACTCACATCTTTGCCTATTTTTGCAGTTAGAAAGCTGTTCTCGTCAGATTCTTGCCTCAGTTTGACTGGTCATTCATATGAGCTTTTATATTCCTAGGTACTTTACCTCTGCCTCTCTGACTCTTGTAACCCCTGATTCTGTCTTGAATTGAAGCATGCAGGATGGCAGTTATCTAAAATGTGGGTGATAGTTTGTCTTTTTTTATTTTGAAAACTCTTATACCATATTTTAATATCTTCATTTCTCAGAAAATGTAAATGTAGATACTATGTATATTTGCAAAATTATCAGGAAATGAGATGGGTCAGGAAATGAGATGGCTGACGTAAAGTATAATTGCCAGGCAACTGAATATTAAGTTCTAAGGGTTGTTTTATTGACATTTTAGCTGGAAATATTTCTAAGATATACACTAACTGACCTTTTTTTAAAAAAAAGTGGAATCTAATGAATACAGTTTTGCCTTTTCTTCATGAAATAATCAGTTATAAACATTAAAAGTGAATGGAAAAATTCTCTCAGGTTTCATTAAGACATAGGGCCAATCACCCATGTAGTAGGTTAAATCAATGATGAACAAAGTGTGGTCTGTAGACCCTTGAATTCCCAAAACCCTTTCAGGGAGTCTATGAGTCAGAACTCTGCATCATAATACTAAGATGTTGTCTACTTAGGAATTTTTTAAAAATTATAATGAGTTTTTTTTCTGCTTTGGCATTTGTGCTGTTGGTGAATAACAATGATGCATAAAATTGCTGGTGCCATAACATGGATCAAGATGTTAGCAGACTCTACTAGTGTCATTGCATTTTCATTGCCATGCATTGGCAGTTAAAAAAAAAAGTGCCAGTTTTATTTAATCTTGTCCTTGATGAAGCAGTAAAAATTATTAATTTTATTAAATCTTTACCTTTAAGTATGCATCTTACAAATATTCTGTGTGATGCCTACTGAAGTATGATGGTTGTCTCAGGAAAAGCACTTACATTATTTGAGTTGTGAGCTGAACTATGTGCTTTTTTCGTGGAATACCATTTTTACTTGAAAGGATAGCAGTCACAGAGACTATTCAGAATAGGATAATTGGTACACATTTTCCTGAAAATGAATGAAGTGAACCTTTTCTTCAAGGAGAGCAACTAATTTATTTGTGAGTCATGATAAAAATTTAAGTGAAGGTTGAAACTTTGTAAAACATATTTGCTGCCGTGGTGAGCTTGACAGCTTCCCAGTGCTTATAGACTCTTCTTATGAAATTGGTGGTGATCATATTTGTTAAAATATCACTTTTTGATATTTTAACAAGGAAATGTGTCAGCATTTGGAAAGTCTGCATAACTCAGAGAACCAATATTTTCTAAATGTCAAATCACCATGGGTAAAAGACCTAATAGATTTTAATTTAGTGTACAAAATTTTATGATATGGGTTCAAGTATACTGCAATATGGTTCATTGCAACTAATTTTTAAGAAACGACCACTTGTTGAGTTTTAATGTGGTATTAAAGAATATTAATAATGATCTGAAAAGGCTATTAAAATACTTCTTCCCTTTCCAACTATGTATCTTTGTAAAGTTGGATTTTCTTCATATACTTAAAGCAACATAACAGACTGAATATAAAAGTAGATAAGAGAATTTTGCTATCATCTGTTAAACTAGATATTAAAGAGATTCAACCCTGATGGCACTGTTCTCACTAAAGTTTTTCTTTTTTGAAAAATACAGTTTTTTAAAATAAAAAGTAGGTTTATGTTAATAAGTGGTATGGGTTTACTGTTTTGAATGAATTAATAAACACTTCGTTTTAGCTTTATATAAATATTTATAACTTTTTATATGTATATGTATAAAACTTACACTAAAAAAGCTCTTTAATGTTCTCAGAAAGTTTTACAAGAACAAGGTCCTGAGACCAACAAGTTTGAGAATTACCAGATTAAATGACCTAAACTGCAATGCTTTTTAGAAATGTCTCTGATTGCTTTTTAGAATTGTACATCTTTATTTCTTTCTGTTCATTTATCTGTTCATCTTTTACTTCACTGTTAGCTGGCTTCTGATATCCCCTGAATCTCATTTGGTTTTCTATTTCTAATCTGTGGGTGAGAAACCAGGTAACTAATTTTATTTGAGATGTCTATTAAAAGCAAAGAGTTCTGAGTGAGGGTCTTAGAGTCTTTCTTGTGACAGGAAACATAAAGTTAACTGTGTGGATTCTCTACAAACAGGGACTTTTTTTTCTTTTTAAATCAGTTAAGGAGAAGAAATATACATGTATATCATTTATAATTACATACTTATCTTTACCAGTGCTTTTTGTCTTCTGTTTTTTTCAATTTTTTTATTTCCATAGGTTATCAGGGAACAGGTGGTGTTTGATTACATGAGTAAGTTCTTTACTGGTGATTTGTGAGAATTTGGTGCACCTATCACCTGAGCAGTATACACTGCACCCAATTTGTGCACCTGAGCAGTATACACCACACTCCCTTCCCATCCTTTCCCCCTGAGTCCCTGAAGCCCATTGTGTCATTCTTAAGCCTTTGCATCCTCATAGCTTAGCTCCTACTTGTGAATGAGAGCATATGATGTTTGGTTTTCCATTCCTGAGTTACTTTACTTAGAACAATAGCATCCAGTCTCATCCAGGACGCTGCGAATGCATTAATTCATTCCTTTTTATGGCTGAGTAGTATTCCATCATGTATATATATACCACAGTTTCTTTATCTACTCGTTGATTGATGGGCATTTGAGTTGGTTCCACATTTTTGCAGTTTTGAATTGTGCTGCTTAAACATGCATGTGCAAGTATCTTTTTCTTTTATTTTTTCTTTTTTTAATTATTTTATTAGTATACTTTAAGTTTTAGGGTACATGTGCACAACGTGCAGGCCTGTTACGTATGTATACATGTGCCGTGTTGGTTTGCTGCACCCATCAACTCATTATTTATGTTAGGCACTTCTCCCAATGCTATCCCTCCCCCATCCCCCCACCCCACGACAGGCCCAGGTGTGTGATGTTCCCCGCCCTGTGTCCAAGTGTTCTCATTGTTCAGTTCCCACCTATGGGTGAGAACAAGTGGTGTTTGGTTTTCTGTCCTTGCGATAGTTTGCTCAGAATGATGGTTTCCAGCTTCATCCATGCCGCTACAAAGGACATGAACTCATCCTTTTTTATGGCTGTGTAGTATTGCATGGTGTATATGTGCCACATTTTCTTAATCCAGTCTATCATTGATGGACATTTGGGTTGGTTCCAAGTCTTTGCTATTGTGAATAGTGCTACAATAAACATATGTGTGCATATGTCCTCATAGTAGCATGATTTATAATCCTTTGGATATATATCCAGTAATGGGATCACTGGGTCAAATGGTATTTCTAGTTCTAGATCCTTGAGGAATCACCACACTGTCTTCCACAATGGTTGAACTAGTTTACACTCCCACCAACATTGTAAAAGCATTCCTATTTCTTCACATCCTCTCCAGCACCTGTTGTGTCCTGACTTTTTAATGATCGCCATTCTAACTGGTGTGAGATGGTATCTCATTGTGGTTTTGATTTGCATTTCTCTGATGACCAGTGATGATGAGCATTTTTTCACGTGTCTATGGGCTGCATAAATGTCTTCTTTTGAGACGTATCTGTTGATATCCTTTGCCCACTTTTTGATGGGGTTGTTTGATTTTTTTCTTGTAAATTTGTTTAAGTTCTTTGTAAATTCTGGATATTAGCCCTTTCTCAGATGGGTAGATTGCAAACATCTTCTCCCATTCTGTAGGTTGCCTGTTCACGCCAATGGTAGTTTCTTTTGCTGTGCAGAAGCTCTTTAGTTTAATTAGATCCCATTTATCTGTTTTGGCTTTTGTTGCCATTGCTTTTGGTGTTTTAGTCATGAAGTCCTTGCCCATGCCTACGTCCTGAATGGTATCGCCTAGGTTTTCTTCTAGGGTTTTTATGGGTTTAGGTCTAAGTCTAATCCATCTCGAATTGATTTTTGTATAAGGTGTAAGGAAGGGATCCAGTTTCAGTTTTCTCCATATGGCTAGCCAGTTTTCCCAGCACCATTTATTAAATAGGGAATCTTTTCCCCATTGCTTGTTTTTGTCAGGTCTGTCAAAGATCAGATGGTTGTAGATGTGTGATGTTATTTCTGAGGCCTCTGTTCTGTTCCATTGGTCTATATTTCCCTTTTGGTACCAGTACCATGCTATTTTGGTTACTGTGGCCTTGTAGTATAGTTTGAAGTCTATATGATGCCTCCAGCTTTGTTCTTTTGGCTTAGGATTGTCTTGGCAATGCGGGGTCTTTTTTGGTTCCATATGAACTTTACAGTAGTTTTTTCCAATTCTGTGAAGAAAGTCATTGGTAGCTTGATGGGGATGGCATTGAATCTATAAATTACCTTGGGCAGTATGGCCATTTTCACAATATTGATTATTCCTCTCTATGAGCATGGAATGTTCGTCCATTTGTTTGTGTCCTCTTTTATTTCGTTGAGCAGTGGTTTGTGGTTCTCCTTGAAGAGGTCCTTCTCATCCCTTGTAAGTTGGATTCTTAGGTATTTTATTCTCTTTGAAGCAATTGTGAATGGGAGTTCACTCATGATTTGGCTCTCTGTTTGTCTGTTATTGGCATATAAGAATGCTTGTGATTTTTCAACATCGATTTTGTGTCCTGAGACTTTGCTGAGGTTGCTTATCAGCTTAAGGAGATTTTGGGCTGAGACAATGGGGTTTTCTAAATATACAATCATGTCATCTGCAAACAGGGACAATTTGACTTCCTCTTTTCCTAGTCGAATACCCTTTATTTCTTTCTCTTGCCTGAGTGCCCTGGCCAGAACTTCCAACACTATGTTGAATAGGAGTGGTGAGAGAGGGCATCCCTGTCTTGTGCCAGTTTTCAAAGGGAATGCTTCCAGTTTTTGCCCATTCAGTATGATACTGGGTTTGTCATAGATAGCTCTTATTATTTTGAGATACGTTCCATCAATACCTAGTTTATTGAGAGTTTTTAGTATGAAGGGCTGTTGAATTTTGTCAAAGGCCTTTTCTGCATCTGTTGAGATAATCATGTGGTTTTTGTCGTTGGTTCTGTTTACGTGATGGATTACGTTTATTGATTTGCGTATGTTGAACCAGCTTTGCATCCCAGGGATAAAGCCAACTTGATCTTGGTGGATAAGCTTTTTGATGTGCTGCTGGATTCGGTGTGCCAGTATTTTATTGAGGATTTTTGCATTGATGTTCATCAGGGATGTTGGTCTAAAATTCTCTTTTTTTGTCGTGTCTCTGCCAGTCTTTGGTATCAGGATGATGCTGGCCTCATAAAATGAGTTAGGGAGGATTCCTTCTTTTTTTATTGATTGGAGTAGTTTTAGAAGGAATGGTAACAGCTCCTCTTTGTCCCTTTGCTAGAATTCGGCTGTGAATCCATCTGGTCCTGGACTTTTTTTGGTTGGTAAGCTATTAATTATTGCTTTAATTTCAGAGGCTGTTATTGGTCTATTCAGAGATTCAACTTCTTTCTGGTTTAGTCTTGGGAGGGCGTATATGTCCAGAAATGTCTCCATTTCTTCTTGATTTTCTAGTTTATTTGTGTAGAGGTATTGATAGTATTCTCTGATGGTAGTTTGTATTTCTGTGGGATTGGTGGTGATATACTCTTCATCATTTTTTTATTGCATCTATTTGATTCTTCTCTCTTGTTAGTCTCGCTAATGGTGTATCAATTTTGTTGATCTTTGCAAAAAATCAGCTCCTGGATTCATTGATTTTTTTGAAGGGTTTTTTTGTGTCTCTATCTCCTTCAGTTCTGCTCTGATCTTAGTTATTTCTTGCCTTCTGCTAGCTTTTGAATTTGTTCGCTCTTGCTTCTCTAGTTCTTTTAATTGTGATGTTAGGGTGTCGATTTTAGATCTTTCCTGCTTTCTCTTGTGGGCATTTAGTGCTATAAATTTCCCTGTTCTACACACTGCTTTAAATGTGTCCCATAGATTCTGGTACATTGTGTCTTTGTTCTCATTGGTTTCAAAGAACATGTTTATTTCTGCCTTCATTTTGTTAGGTACCCAGTGGTCATTCAGGAGCAGGTTGTTCAGTTTCCATGTAGTTGTGCAGTTTTTAGTGAGTTTCTTAATCCTGAGTTCTAATTTGATTGCACTGTGGTCTGAGAAACAGTTTGTTATAATTTCTGTTCTTTTACATTTGCTGAGGAGTGCTTCCAACTATGTGGTCAATTTTGGAATAAGTGCAGTGTGGTGCTGAGAAGAGTGTATATTCTGTTGATTTTGGGTGGAGAGTTCTCTAGATGTCTATTAGGTCTGCTTGGTGCAGAGCTGAGTTCAGGTCCTGGATATCCTTGTTAACCTTCTGTCTTGTTGATCTGTCTGATATTGACAGTGGGGTGTTAAAGTCTCCCATTATTATTGTGGGGGAGTCTAAGTCTCTTTTTAGGTCTCTAAGGACTTGCTTTATGAATCTGGGTGCTTCTGTATTGGGTGCATGTATATTTAGGATAGTTAGCTCTTCTTGTTGAATTGATCCCTTTACCATTATGTAATGGCCTTCTTTGTCTCTTTTGATCTTTGTTGGTTTAAAATCTGTTTTATAAGAGACTAGGATTGCAACCCCTGCTTTTTTTTTGCTTTCTGTTTGCTTGGTAGATCTTCCTCCATCCCTTTATTTTGAGCCTATGTGTGTCTCTGCACGTGAGATGGGTCTCTTGAATACTGCACACTGATGGGTCTTGACTCTTTATCCAATTTGCCAGTCTGTGTCTTTTAATTGGAACATTTAGCCCTTTTACATTTAAGGTTAATATTGTTACATGTGAATTTGATCCTGTCATTATTATGTTAGCTGGTTATTTTGCCCATTAGTTGATGCAGTTTCTTCCTAGCCTCAATGGTCTTTACAATTTTGCATGTTTTTGCAGTGGCTGGTACCGCTTGTTTCTTTCCATGTTTAGTGCTTCCTTCAGGAGCTCTTGTAAGGCAGGCCTGGTGGTGACAAAATCTCTCAGCATTTGCTTGTCTGTAAAGTATTTTATTTCTCCTTCACTTATGAAGCTTACTTTGGCTGGATATGAAATTCTGGGTCGAAAATTCTTTTCTTTAAGAATGTTGAGTATTGGCCCTCACTCTCTTCTGGCTTGTAGAGTTTCTGCCGAGAGATCAGCTGTTAGTCTGATGGGCTTCTCTTTGTGAGTAACCCGACCTTTCTCTCTGGCTGCCCTTAACAGTTTTTCCTTCATTTCAACCTTGGTGAGTCTGACAATTATGTGTCTTGGAGTTGCTCTTCTTGAGGATATCTTTGTGGTGTTCTCTGTATTTCTTGAATTTGCATGTTGGCCTGCCTTGCTAGGTTGGGGAAGTTCTCTTGGATAATATCCTGAAGATTGTTTTCCAGCTTGGTTCTATTCTCCCTATCTCTTTCAGGTAGAACATAGATTTTGTCTTTTCACATAGTCCCATATTTCTTGGAGGCTTTGTTCATTTCTTTTTTCTCTAAACTTCTCTTCTCACTTCATTTCATTAATTTGATCTTCAATCACTGATACCCTTTCTTCCACTTGATGGAATCAGCTACTGAAGCTTGTGCATTTGTCACATAGTTCTTGTGCCATAGTTTTCAGCTCCATCAGGTCATTTAAGGTCTTCTCTACACTGTTCATTCTAGTTAGACATTCATCTAATCTTTTTTCAATGTTTTTAGCCTTGCGATGGGTTCAAACATATTCCTTTAGCTCGGAGAAGTTTGTTATTGCCGACTTTCTGAAGCCTACCTCTGTGAACTCGTCAAAATCATTCTCCGTCCAGCTTTGTTCTGTTGCTTGCGAGGAGCTGTGATCCTTTGGAGGAGAAGGGGCATTCTGGTTTTTAGAATTTTCAGCTCTTCTGCTCTGGTTTCTCCCCATCTTTGTGGTTTTATCTACCTTTGGTCTTTGATGATGGTGACCTACAGATGGGGTTTTGGTGTGGATGTCATTTTTGTTGACGTTATTCCTTTCTGTTTGTTATTTTTCCTTCTCACAGTCAAGTCCCTCAGCTGCAGGTCTGTTGCAGTTTGCTGTAGGTCCACTCCAGACCCTGTTTGCCTGGGTATCACCAGTGGAGGCTGCAGAACAGCAAATACTGCAGAACAGCAAATATTGCTGCCTGATCCTTCCTCTGGAAGCTTCATCTCAGAGGGGCACCCGGCTGTATGAGGTGTCAGTCGGCTCCTACTGGGAGGTGTCTCCAAGTTAGGCTACATGGGGGTCAGGGACCCACTTGAGGAGGTAGTGTGTCCGTTCTCGGTTCTCAAACACCGTGCTGGGAGAACCACTGCTCTCTTCAGAGCTGTCATACAGGGACGTTTAAGTCTGCAGAAGTTTCTGCTCCCTTTTGTTCAGCTATGCCCTGCCTCCAGAAGTGGAGTTTACAAAGGCCGGGGGTTCTTGTTGAGCTGTGGTGGGCTCCACTCAGTTCGAGCTTCCTGGCCGCTTCGTTTACCAACTCAAGCCTCAGCAGTGGCGGACGCCCCTCCCCCATCCGGGCTTGCTGCCTCGCAGTTCGATCTCAGACTAGCAGTGAGCAAGGCTCTGTGGGAGTGGGACCTGCTGAGCTAGGCGCAGGATATAACCTCCTGGTGTGCCGTTTGCTAAGACTGTTGGAAAAGCGCAGTGTTTAGGTGGCAGTGTCCCAATTTTCCTGTTACAGTCTGTCACAGCTTCTCTTGGCTAGGAAAGGGAAGTCCCCTGACCTCTTGCAGTTCCTGGGTGAGGCGATGCTCCACCCTGCTTTGGCTTGCCCTCTGTGGGCTGTGCCCACTGTCTGACCAGTCCCAGTGAGATGAACCAGGTACCTCAGTTGGAAATGCAGAAATCACCCATCTTCTGCATCGATCACACTGGGAGCTGCAGATTGGAACTGTTCCTATTCAGCCATCTTGGAATGGACCCCTCCAAGGATCTTTTTCATATAATGACTTCTTTTCCTCTGGGTAGACAACTGGTAGTGGGATTGCTGGATCACGTGGTAGTTCTGCTTTTAGTTCTTTAAGGAAAATCCACCTGTTTCCATAGTGGTTGTACTAGTTTACATTCCCACCAGCTGTGTAGAAGTGTTCCCTGTTCACTGCATCCATGCCAACATCTATTATTTTTTGATTTTTTGATTATGGCCATTCTTGGCAGGAGTAAGGTGGTATCACATTGTGGTTTTGATTTGCATTTCCCTGATCATTAGTGATGTTGAGCATTTTTTCATATGTTTAGGGGCCATTTGTTTATCTTCTTTTGAGAATTGTCTGTTCATGCCCTTAGCCCACTTTTTGATTGGATTGTTTGTTTTTTTCTTGCTGATTTGTTTGAGTTCATTGTGGATTCTGGATATTAGTCATTTGTCAGATGTATAGATTGTGAAGATTTTCTCCCACCCTGTGGGTTGTCTGTTTACTCTGCTGAACTTTTTGCCATGCAAAAGCTCTTTAGTTTAATTAAGTCCCAGCTATTTATCTTTGTTTTTATTGCATTTGCTTTTGGGTTCTTTGTCAGGAAATCCTTGCCTAAGCTAATGTCTAGAAGGGTTTTTCCAGTGTTACCTTCTAGAATTTTTATAGTTTCAGGTCTTAGTTGATTTTTATATAAGGTGAGAGATGAGGATCCAGTTTCATTCTCCTACATGTGGCTAGCAATTATCCCAGCACCATTTGTTTAATAGGGTGTCCTTTCCCTACTTTATGTTTTTGTTTGCTTTGTGAAAGATCAGTTAGCCTTAAGTATTTGGGTTTGTTTCTGGGTTCTCTATTCTGTTCTATTGGACTACGTGCCTGTTTTTATACTAATACCGTGCTGTTTTGGTGACTATGGTCTTATAGTATAGTTTGAAATCAGGTAATGTGATGCTTCCAGATTTATTCTTTTTGCTTAGTCTTGCTTTGGCTGTGTGGGCTCTTTTTTGGTTCCATACAAATTTTAGGATTGTTTTTTCTAGTTCAATGAATAATGGCGGTGGTATTTTGATGGGGATAGTGTTGAATTTGTAGATTGCTTTGGGTGGTGTGGTCATTTTCAAAATATTGATTCTACCATCCATGAGCATGGGATGTGTTTTCATTTGTTTGTATCGTCTATGATTTCTTTCAGCAGTGTTTTGTAGTTTTCCTTGTTGGGGTCTTTCACCTTCTTGGTTGGGTATATTCCTAAATATTTTTTTTGCAGCTATTGTAAAAGAGGTTGAGTTCTTGATTTGATTCTCTGCTTGGTCACTGTTGGTGTATTGAAGAGCTACTGATTTGTGTACATTAATTTTGTATCCAGAAACATTGCTGAATTCTTTTATCAGTTCTAGGACTTCAGGGCTTTCTAGGTAAACAATCATCAGCAAACAGTGACAGTTAGTTTGACTTCCTCTTTTTTGATTTGGATGCCCTTTATTTCTTTCTCTGATTGCTCTGGCTAGGACTTCCAGTACTGTGTTGAAGAGGAGTGGTGAGAGTGGGCATCCTTGTCTTGTTCCAGTTCTCAGAGGGAATGCTTTCAACTTCTCTCCATTCGGTATTATGTTGACTGTGGGTTTGTCATAGATGGCTTTTATTACATTGAGGTATATGTCCCTTGTATGCTGATTTTGTTGGGAGTTTTAATCATAAAGGATGCTACATTTTGTTGAATGCTTTTTCTGCATTGATTGAGATGATTGTATGATTTTTGTTTTTAATTCTGCTTATGTGGTATATCACATTTATTGCCTTTCATATGTTAAACCATCCCTGCATCCCTAGTATGAAACCCACTTGATCATGGTGGATTATCTTTTTGATATGTTGTTGGATTTGGTTAGCTAGTACTTTGTTAAGGATTTTAGCATCTATACTCATCAGGGATATTGGTTTGTAGTTTTCTTTTTTGGTTATGTTCTTTCCTGGTTTTGGAATTAGGATGATACTGGCTTCATAGAATGATTTAGTGAGGGTTCTCTCTTTATCTTGTGAAATAGTATCAATAGGATTGGTACCAATTCTTTTTTTAATGTCTGGTGGAATTCTGCTGTGAATCCGTCTGGTCCTGGACTTTTTTTTGTTGGTAATTTTTAAAATTACCATTTCAGTCTTGCTGCTTGTTATTGGTTTGTTCAGGGTATCTAATTCTTCCTGATTTAAGCTAGGAGGGTTGTATCTTTCCAGAAATTTATCCGTCTCCTCTAGGTTTTCTAGTTTATGCGCATACAGGTGTTCATAGCAGCCATGAATGATCTTTTGTATTTCTGTGATGTCAGTTTTAATGTCTCCCATTTCGTTTCTAATTGAGATTATTTGGATTTTCTCTCGTCTTGGTTAATCTTGCGAATGGTCTATCAATTCTATTTATCTTTTCAAAGAATCAACTTTTTGTTTCAATTGTCTTTTGTATTTTTGTTTGTTTCAACTTCATTTAGTTCTGTTCTGATCTTGGTTATTTACTTTCTTCTGCTGGGTTTGGGTTTGGTTTGTTCTTGTTTCTCTGTTTCCTTGAGGTGTGACTTTAGATTGTCTGTTAGTGCTCGTTCAGACTTTTTGATGTAGGTGTTTCGGCGTATTTAACTTTCCTCCTAGCAGTATCCCAGAGGTTTTGATAGGTTGTATCGCTGTTGTCATTCAGTTTGAAGAATTTAATTTCCATCTTGATTTCATTTTGACCCAGAATCATTCAGGAGCAGGTTATTTAATTTCGATGTATTTGCATGGTTTTGAAGAGTTGATTTCTAGTTTTATTCCACTGTAATCTGAGAGAGTGCATGATATAATTTCACTTTTTTTAATTTATAGAGGCCCCTTTTGTGGCCTATCATATGGTCTGTCTTGGAGAAAGTTCCATGCACTGTTGAATAGAATATATATTCAGCAGTTGTTGGGTAGAATGTTCTGTGTATATCTGTTAAGTCAGTTTGTTCCAGGGTATAGTTTAAATCCATTGTTTCTTTGTTGTCTGTTTTGTTGACCTGTCAAGTGCTGTCAGTGGGGTGTTAAAGTCCCCCACTATTATTATGTTGCTATCTATCTCATTTTTATTTTATTTATTTATTTTTTTTGAGATGGAGTTTCGCTCTTGTTGCCAGTGCAATGGCACGATCTCGGCTCACTGCAACCTCCGCCTCCCAGGTTCAAGGGATTCTTCTGCCTCAGCCTCCCGAGTAGCTGGGATTACAGGCATGTGCCACCACGCCTGGCTAATTTTGTATTTTTAGTAGAGAGGGGGTTTCTCTATGTTGGTCAGGCTGGTCTTGAACTCCCGACCTCAGGTGATACACCCGCCTCGGCCTCCCAAAATGCTGGGATTACAGGCGAGAGCCACTGCACCCAGCCTATCTCATGTCTTAGGTCTATTGGCAATTGTTTTATAAATTTGGGACCTCCAGTGTTAGGTGCATGTATGTTTAGGATTGTGATATATTCCTGTTGGACACTGCCTTTTGCCATTATATGATGTCCCTCTTTGTCTTTTTTAATTGCTGTTGCTTTAAAGTTTGTTTTGTCTGATACAAGAATAGCTACCTCTGATTGCTTTTGGTGTCCATTTGCATGGAATGTCTTTTTCCACCCCTTTACCTTAAGCTTACGTGAGTCCTTATGTTTTAGGTTAATCTCTTGAAGGCAGCAGATGGTTGGTGAGTTCTTATCCTTTCTGCAATTCTGTGTCTTTTAAGTGGAGCGTTTAGGCCATTTACATTCAACATTACTTTTGAGATGTGAGGCACCATTCCATTCATTGTGCTGTGTTGCCTGTACACCTTGTTTTTTTTTTTTTTTAATTGTATTTTTGTTTTATAGGTCACGAGATTTATGCTTTAAGTAAGTTCTGTTTTGATGTGTTTCCAGGATTTGTTTCAAGATTGAGAGCTCCTTTTAGCAGTTCTTGCAGTGCAGTTCTTGTACTGCTGGCTTGGTAGTGGCAAATTCTCTCAGCATTTGTTTGTTTGAAAAAGACTGTATCTTTCCTTCGTTTATGAAGCTTAGTTTCACTGGATACAAAATTCTTGGCTGATAATTGTTTTGTTTGTGGAGGCTGAAGATAGGGCCCCAATCCCTTCTAGCTTGTAGGGTTTCTGCTGAGAAATCTGCTGTTAATCTGATAGGTTTTTCCTTTATAGCTTACCTGGTGCTTCTGTCTCACAGCTTGAGATTCTTTCCTTTGTCTTAACTTTAGATAACCAGATTACAATGTGCCTAGGCGATGGTCTTTTTGCGATGAATTTCCCAGATGTTCTTTGAGCTTCTTGTATTTGGATGCCTAAGTCTCTAACAAGGCTGGGGAAGTTTTCCTCGATTATTCCCCCAAATGTGTTTTCCAAACTTTTACATTTCTCTTCTTCAGAAATGCTGATTATTCTTAGGTTTGGTCGTTTAACATAATCCCAGACTTCTTGGATGCTTTGTTCATATTTTCTTTTTCTTTTGTCTTTGTTGGAATGGGTTAATTTGAAGGCCTTGTCTATGAGCTCTGAAGTTCTTTCTTCTGCTTGTTCAATTCTATTGCTGAGACTTTCTGCAGCATTTTGCATTTCTGTAAGTGCGTCCATTGTTTCCTTAAGTTTGGATTGTTTTTTTATTTATGCTATCTCTTTCATTGAATATTTTTCCTGTCACTTCTCATATCATTTTTTTGATTTCCTTAAATTGGGCTTTGCCTTTCTGTGGTGCCTCCTTGATTAGCTTAATTACTAACCTCTGAATTCTCTTTCAGTTGAGTCAGGGATTTCTTCTTGGTTTGGATTCATTGCTGGTGAGCTAGTGTGATTTTTGGGGGTGTTAAAGAACCTTGTTTTGTCATATTACCAGAGTTGGTTTTCTGGTTCCTTCTCATTTGGGTGGGCTGTGTCAGAGGAAAGGTCTAGGGCTCAAGGGTGTTGTTCAGATTCTTTTGTCCCATGGGGTATTTCCTTGACGTAGCACCCTTCCCCCTTTTCCTAAGGATGTGACTTCCTGAGAGCCAAGCTGTAGTGATTGTTATCTCTCTTCTGGATCTAGCCACCCAGCAAGTCTCCCAGGCTCCAGTCTGGTACTGGGGGTTTTCTCCACAGAGTCCTGTGAACTGTCTGTGTGGGTCTCTCAGCTGTGGATACCCGCACCTGTTTTGCTGGAGGTGTCAGGGGGACGAAGTGGACTCTGTGAGCATCCTTGGCTTTGGTTGCTTAATGCACTATTTTTATGCTGGTTGGCCTCCTGCCAGGAGGTGGCACTTTCAAGAAAGCATCAGCTGTGGTAGTATGGAGAGGAACAGGCAGTGAGGAGGGCCCTAGAACTCCCGAGAGTATATATTCTTTGTCTTCAGTTATCAGGGTGGGAAGGGCAGGGTTAGGTGTGTCTGAGCTCAGACTCTCTTGGGGCAGGTCTTGCTGTGGCTGCTGTGGGGAATGGGGATGAGGTCCAGGTCAATGGAGTTATGTTCCTAGGAGGATTATGGCTGCCTCTGCTGTGTCATGCAGGTTGTCAGGGAGGTGGGGGAAAGCCAGCAGTCACAGGCTTTTCCATGCAACCCAAAGGGCCAGTCTCACTCCCACTGTGCCTGCTCCCCAACCACACTGAGTCTGTTTCCAGGCAGTGGGCAAGCAGGGCTGAGAACTTGCCCCAGACTACCCACCTCCCAGCTGTGAAAGCAAGTAGGACTTTCATTTTTCCCCTGCCTGTGGAGTCCACACACTGGATTCATGCCCTCTCCTGAGTTCTGGTCAGGAGACTTCTCCATCAGTTCAAATTGTTGCGAAGTTCAACTGGAGGTTTCTTTCTCCCTGTGGCCTTTTCCCAGTGCCTCTGGCCATCCTCCCCAAGGACCCCTGTGAGGCAAGGTGGAAACTGCTTGCTAGGGGACCCAACGAGCCCACAGGGGTTTTCCTACTGCTTCCTCTACCCCTGTATTTCACTTGGCTCTCTAAATTGACTCAGCTCCAGTAAGGTCAGATTCGTCTCCCTTTAATCTAGACCCTCAGGTTCCCCAGTGGGGTGTGTGTTCTGGGGCAGATGATCTCCCTTTCCACTTCCACACTATTTGGGCACTCACAGTATTTGAGATGTCTCCCGGGTCCTGCAGGAGCAATCCACTTCCTTCAGAGGGTATATGGGTTCTCTTGGCCTTCCTAATATATTCCTGTAGTCATTCTGGAGCAGAAGTTTACGATGCGAGCCTCCACGCGCTGCTCTGTCCATCCAAGTGGGACCTGAAATCTCTTCCTGCCTCCTGTCCGCCATGATCTCTCCTACTTTCAGGACTTTTTCTTTTTTGTTTCCATTTCTGTTCTGCATTGTGTCCTAAGAAGTCAAACTGGCTGGTTATATAGCATCTTGCTAAATGATACCTTATTCTATGTAAAGGTACTTGTCCTGATTGGAAAACGGTTCTTGAATACAAGTTTCTAAAGCTGCCTTGAGATATTGAGAAGGCAGGATAGCATGGTGAATAAAAGGATGGGTTTTGGAATTAGACTTGGATTCAAAATCAAGATCTGCCATTTACTAAGCCATGTGACTTTGAGAAGTTACTTAACATTGAGCTTCTGTTTCCTAACCTGTAAGAAGAGTATGCTAATTCCTCTCAAGTAATAAGGATTAAATGAAATACTATATTTAATATGTGGCATATAGTAAGCACTCAATAAATGTAGCTATTATTACTTTCATTATTAGGAGGGCATAAATAAATAGGTAAAAATATGCATTTTAAAAGTCTTAGCAGGAAACCAAGAAATTAATTTTGATTTTCTTAAGTTGCTCCATTGTTCCTAATTTCCTAATCAAGCCTTGACATGACAGTCCTCAGTTATTTATAAACTTATTTGTTTGTAGTGCCATTAACAGTATTTGTTCAATTTACTCAACATCTGGCTTTGCATAGTAATCAGAAATCTCAGTCTTTAAATACCATTCAGAGAACTCCAAGTAGTTTTCTAAACAGATGGATTTGTGTCTATGATATTTTTTTCTCCTACTTGTTCACCAGAGATCAGAACTCTGAAAAGATAGCACTGGATTCCCCCCACCACTCACTGTGCCCCAGCCTTCCCCAGTGATTTTGGTTGAGAATGCAATAGTGACCTTAGTATTTAATTATGTCTCTGTGAAGCTGTTTTTTAAAAAAGTGGTGGTATCAGAGGGGAGAGAATACCATAGAACCTGGTTCTGGTTATGATGTTGGTTATCTTCATTTTCCATGAGCATCCTGGGCTCTTGCCCCTCTACCATAGGTACCTGACTCCTTTTTTCAGAAGGAGTCTTCCAGCCCCTCTCCAGAGTCCCTCCAAAGCACTAAACCAGTCTCTTTTCCATCCTTACACATTTTTATTCTAATGCAATAACTACTTTTTCTACTCAATTCTAAACAGTAGATGACAGTAATCTTCAAAATTTTTTTATCACAACTCTAAGCAGTGTTTCACATTCAGACATAATATGTGGGTATTTGGATGTTTATAAATTATATAATCTGTAAATTCATATAAATTATATGTGAATATAAATAATTTATATGTAAATTATATAAATTATATGTACTACCATAATAATGTATAATTAACATTCTAAAATATACCCTAAAATAGAATTTTTAATAGAATGAGATAAATCTCTATAAATAAAAAAGTCCATTTTTTTTTCCTGCCCTCCATTGAATTATTTTGTGAACCTCTTTGGGTATATGCATCCCACTATGGGTTCAGATTCATCCCTTGTATCCAAATTATAAATTACTTGAGAAAACAAAATGTCTACCTAAATAGTAGGATATTATTAGCAGTTGTTTAGATGAGTTATGTAGGAAGAGTTGTATCAGTTAGTGAGATCAGCTTTTCCCAAACCTTATTATACCTGAGATCACTAAATCATTTAATTCTCTGCCTTAAACACCAAGAGAGAGGGACAAAAGGATAGTGGATGGAGAGAGAAGAGCCAAGATACACTGTTTTATTCCTGGGAATATTAGGGAAGATGCTGAGTATGAAGCAGTAATGATTTGCCCTGGCAAACTATAGTGAATTAAGAAATATTCTATAGACTGTAAATAGATTGCTAGAAGATGTCTATGTACAAGAGTTCTCTTCTGCATTCCATGTTGCAGAGAAGCCTTGGGCTGGACCACAAAGTGGGGAGTGTATAGGATTCAGATGAGTGGAGAGGGGAAGAGAGCATTTCGCACTGATTGGATTTGCTAATTGCTTTTTGATCTTGAGTCACCCATTTGCTTGCTTGTTTCTTTGTAAGTGTTCCTGGTTCTCCATCATCTTTCACAAGACTAACTCCAACAGCTTCCTTACCATCCTTCCAACGTTCTGGAATCCCCTTTGCTTCTCTTCTTTTTATTTTTAATTATTATGGATGCATAATGATTGATCCTCTTTTCTTCTTATCCACCATTTTGTCTTACCTGGATCCTAGATTATTGCCTCAGCCTGCCTCCCTTCTTTTCCGCCTTCTAATCCATTCTCCACCCAGCCACCAAAGTGATCTTTCTAAAATTTAAATGTGATTCTGTTTCTGCTTAAAACCATTCAGTGGTTCCTCACTTCCTCATTATAAAGTTTGAATTCTTCACCATCGATTATATGGCCTTTATTATCTGGATCTTACCTTTCTAGCTTACCACTTCTCCCCCTTACATTAGATATTCTCAATCATATTAAACTTCTTCCCATACTTTCTTTCACCTTTGGCTTTTTACATTTGTTTCTCTGCCTGAAACTCTTCCTATTCTCCTGGCTAACTTGTACTCAAGTTTCATGTCCCAACTTAAACTCCACTTTCTTGGAAGCGCATGTACAGTACTTGCTTAGTCTATGCTGTCACCATTTCTATATTCTTGCTCTGGATATAATGCAAAAAGCACAGCACAGGGTTTGGACTGGGAGTAGGAAGACTAAGGTTTGACTACTAATCTTTGCTATGCAGTCTTGGGGAAGTCACTTAATGTCTTCAAGCCTTTATCACTTCATCTCTAACATGGAATAATGGCACTTTTCTCTCAAGCCCATTGAAGCATTTATTGATATACGTAAAAGGATTCTATAAGCACTAAAGCACCATGCTCATGTACATTACTGCTGCTAGTATTGTTATTACTACTACTGTCACTGCTATTACCACTCCTCTCCTCTTCCTCCTCGCCTGCCACCTCATGATCCTCAGCAGTCTTTCTGGAGTGTTTTATATGGGACTTGGTTTTTTAGGGGATGAAGATTTTACCAAGGACATAACAGAGCTGTTTTCCCAGCTGCACGTTTCCTCCAAACCAGAGAAACTTGCCAGGGTAAGTTATTGCTTCTTGGTGATTTTCGTTATTTTACTTGTAAAAATGTAGTGGATAAAGAGCATAAGATTATAAATTCCTGGCAGAGGTGTCACCAAAATCGAAGGTATATTCTCATTATACCCAGAATTGGGTTCTGCATCTACTTGCCTTCTGCTCCTCCAGGTTAGTGTGTTGAAGCCACATCTGCCCCACAACACGTGTCCCATCCTTACCTGTTTTCATTTGGGATGCTTTGCTTATCTGAAAGCTTAATTTAGTCTAAAATGTTGGTCATTAAAAATTGGCAGTGCTGACCAGCCTCATGATTCCAGTGGGTGAGCCTCTGTCGAGGACTCACTGTTCTCAGGGATCTGAATGATTTAGAGATGATATGTGGCCTTGCCCATAGGGATTAGAGGTTGTCATTACCCAGAGCCCAGTGACTCAGATAATGACTATTTGGCGTGTGGAAATGAGAGAGTATTATGACCAAGGCCCTTATTTTTGGTGCTGATTCCGGAACTATTTTCTTATATTTGGAATGTGGAGAGACTTTAATCAAAGCTCAGAGTGGGTAGGGAGGTTCTGTGGCAAGTATAAGCCAGTGCCTGCTCTTGGGACACTGTTCACTGGGTCATGGATTGCTTGCTACCTCTTTACCCACCTCTACCAATCTTGAGAAGCATTTCAGGACCAGTCAGCTGCAGGTGCACATTGTTTCCTGGCCAGGGAGAGGTGAGAGCTATTGCATAGTCAACCCAGTCACCTTGTCTCCATCCCCCAGGGCAAGGAATATGATGTTTGGTGTGTTATCCCACTCTCCTGTGCCCATCGAAAATGCTGCATTCTCTGAAAAAGCTCTTTTAGATCATCCCCAGGCAGCTCATCTCCCTCACCTCTACTGTAACACTTTACTAAAGCACTTTTGATCTTATAGTGCTTTTTATTTTGGAAATAATATCAAACTTAGAGAAAAGTTACAAGAGTAGCACAAACAATATTTGTATACCTTTTATGCAAATCCAATACTGTTAATATTTACCTCATTTGCTCAAACATTTGTGCTTTCACATGTGTTCTTTCTCTGTGTAAATACATGTATACATATATAGATAAACACTTTATTTTTGTAACTATTTGAGAGTAAATTGTAAACATTATTGCTCTTCTAAATGTTTCAGTATGTGTCTGCTAAGGATAGGGATATTCCCTTACATAACCACAGTGTAGCTATCAACTTCAGTAAATTTAACATTAGTACTTTTGTTGTACTAATTTGTTGTAATCTATTTTCCATATTTCAGTTACATCAGTTGACCCAATAATGTCCAATAATACCAAACTTTTTCCTCTACCACTGGAGCCAGTACATGATCACAAATTGTATTTAGTTGCCATGTACTTTTAGTTTCCTTTAATCTAAAATAGTTCTTCAGTCTTTTTTTGTCTTTTTGTCTTTTATGACGTTGGCGTTTTTGAAAAACAAGCTTTGGAGTTTCTCTAATGCTTTCTCATGATTAATGTCAGTTTATACATTCCTGGCCAAAATACTCCATAAGTGATGGTGTGTCCTGCCCAGGGTATCACATCTAAAGGTACATGATAACCATCTGCCCCTTATTGGTGATGTGTTGTCTGATTTTGTTCTGTAGAGTTAAAGTTTATTTTCCTATCTTGCTAATAAACTTTCTGTGAGGAGATACTGTAAGACCATACAAATATCCTGCTATTCATCATAATTTCTCTTCTAAATCTAGCATTTATTTATGATTCTGGCACCAATATTTAATGTGAAGATTTACCAGTTGGCTTTCAGCATTCTAGAATAGTCATGACCTCTCCTTTCTCCCCCATTTTGTTCTTTTTTTTATTTGTTATCAGTATGCTTTCATGGAGTTCTGCTTTTTCCCCATTGGCTTGTAATTCATCACTGTCCTTAATTATTTTGATGTTCAAATTTGTCTTTCAAGCTGGCTCCTAGGTGGCATGCCTCCATCATTTTTGGGTGCTTCCTTATTTTCTGGCATAACAAGATATTCTAGACTCATCTTATGCCTTCTGTGCCCCAGCCCCGCAACCAGACATTTCTTTGAGAAAGCATGATTCATTCCCTTTTGGTTTTATAGACCAAGACCTGAGTACTAAGTGTACTCATTGCCACTGGCATGGCTTTGATTCTAGGCTGTCAGCAGAGCTGGAAAATATACTCAGGTACATATACACCTATATGTGTTATGTTTGTAGATACATATGTGCACATGTACACCTATATGTATTTTAGAAATCATGACTTCACACACAGTATAACTCCAATTTTAATCCATCCCTACAGGGTTTTTCCTTGCCTTTCCCCATTACACATTTGTATCTCCCTTCTACAGTAGGAACCTTGTCTCCCAACAATATTAGCACATTTCCTTAATTATGAGATGTATCTGAAATGGTTTTATTGCTTTGCCTATACTATAGATTGAGTATCCCTTATCCAAAATGCTTGGAACAGGGAAGTGTTTCAGATTTCAGATTTTTGTTTGGATTTTGGAATATTTGCATACACACACAAATAAACACACACACACACATACACATATAGTGCTGTATCTTGAGGATACAATCCAAGTCTAATTACAGAATTCATTTATATTCATGTATACCTTATACACATAGTCTGAAGATAATTTTATACAATATTTTAAAAAAATTTGTGCATGAAACAAAATTTTCAATTCATTTTGACTACAACCCATCATATGAGGTCAGGTGTGGAATTTTTCATTTGTGGCATCATGTTGGCACTCAAAAAATTTCAAATTTTGGAGAATTTTGGATTTTCATATAAGGGATACTTGACCTGTACTACAAAAGTAACCTACAAAAAATTGTTTTATTTGCTGCCCTGTGTGTTAATTTTATTTTTGAATATGTAGAGTATTAATACGCTTCCAAAAATCAAACTGCACAAAAAATATACTCAGATCTCTCCATCCCACTTCCCTTCCACTCCATTCACCTGTTTTTATAGGTATTCATCTTTCTTGTTTCTGGCTTATCCTTCCTGAGTTTCTTTTTGTAAAGATAAGCAGATATATTTTCTTATCTCCTCTGATGGAAAAGTCAACATACTATATTTGTTCTTTAGCGCTCTGCTTTTTTCACTTAGCCTTGTGCATAGGTATTTTTATAAATTTATTACAGTTTTTAAAAAATATGTGTATCTTACCTCCTATCCTGAAGCTTAAATTTCTTGAAGGCAGGATCTGTACGTACCTACTCCTTAAAATTCCAGCTCTACTACCTATTACTTTCTGTGTGACCTTTGGCAAATTGCTTGACCTCTGTGAGCCTCATTTTTTTCTATCTGTGAGGTGAGTTGTAATAATGTAGAGTTCCTGTGAGGTTTAAATGTGTTCACACACACAGCTCTTACAAAGGGCCTGGCTCATAGTAAATAAATGCTCACTGTTGATGGCTCCACAGAAGACAGCCCGATGTCCTCTACATGTAGCTGTTCAATAAATATACATATGTGTTCAATAAACCTTTATTATGCTTAGTAATTTGCTAGGTGCTAGGGAAATAATCATGAAAAAGACATAGTTTACATGCTTAATGAGAGATCACATTAATACGTATTTTTGTAAGGCCAGTAACTCCTTATCTGTCTGGCAGTTCTCGCCATTCTCTGAAAGCAATCTTCAGATTGTTTAAATTTTAGGCATTGAGACTTAAGATGTAGATTGGTTAAGGATCAAGGCCTTAACCATTGGCCCTCAAAAGATTTATATGGCAGGCTGTGATGTAGGGGAAAGAGCACTGAATTAGGAGTCCGGGAATATGATTCTATGATTCTGATTCTTGTTCTAATACTCACATGTGGTGTGACCTGGGGCAAATTCATTTTCTTCTGTGGGCCTCATTATTTTTCTGTTGGAAATAAATAAGCTTTTGGAGAAGCCAAGTTCAAAGGTACCTATTGAGATCTGCAGATCTCAACAAGTGGGAAGTTCCAGACTGAATTGTGGTCGTGGATGACATTAATAATTTTGGGAAAGGATAATAAATTACCTTGAGTTGGCACAATAGTTCATGATGATTTCACTTAATATATTTATTACAAGAGAGGTCACTTTGGGTATGCTCTATGCCTACTAAAATATCTCCTGGCCAGGCGCGGTGGCTCACGCCTGTAATCCCAGCACTTTGGGAGGCCGAGGTGGGTAGATCACGAAGTCAGGAGTTCAAGACCAACCTGGCCAAGATGGTGAAACTCCGTCTGTATTAAAACTACAAAAATTAGTCAGGCGCAGTGGCAGGTGCCTGTAATCCCAGCTACTCGGGAGGCTGAGGCAGGAGAATAGCTTGAACCAGTGTGGCAGAGGTTGCAGCGAGCTGAGATCATGCCACTGCACTCCAGCTTGGGCGACAGAGTGAGACTCCATCTCAAAAAAAAAAAAAAAAAAATCTCCTTTGGGTATATTAAATTTATGGTATCCGTTTTTTCTTTTATGTGGTCTATCACTCTCCATTTTTCTTTTTTAATCTCTGATAAATTAATCCTTCATTTTTTTACTCAATTTGTCTCTTCAAAGATATTGCAAAGAATTTAACATATTGTTTGTATTATTAGTCAACTGTTATGATTCTTTCCAGCCTCATCTCTCAGTGTTCTCTTCTGTAAATCTCACTACTCCAACCTAATTTTCTGTCACACTCCCCATCCTCTATATTCTTCCTTACTGGCCTTTGTTCTGTTTCTCAGGTGTACCAAGCTGATTTCCCTGTGCTTACAACTCTCTTTGCCTAACTATTTGTATGGCCAATTCCTTCAGATTTCAGCTGAAACATAACTTTTCAGAGACCCTTCCTGACCACCCAAACTCAAGCCACCTTCTACCCATACCCACCATTACTCCATTTTATTTTCTTTATGTATCTTTTTGTTTGTTTGCTTGCTAATTGCCTTATTAGGAGAGAGAAGAGCAGACTCCTAGTTTGTATTATTCACCATTGAATCCCCAGCACTGGCACAGTGTTAGTATGTATTTGCAATAAATGAATGAGTAAAATGCCTGTATCCTATATTTTGGTCTTGCTAGATATCTCACTGTTTGCCTACACACTTTGCATTTTTCTGTTTCCAAGCCTTTATATAGTTCATGCTGTTTGGTGTTTTGAATTTGAGAGGTTAATGCTTAAGTAATGGGAAGGTATAGATCAGAGCTAGATTGTTCCTGAATGTTTTTGTGGGAGGATATAGGGAAAGAACCCTACAGTGAAATTCTGGGAACACAGGTCTGCTTTAGCTCATTCGGGTAGTCCTTGGGTGTAGCCCCACTTGCTGATCCTTCAAGGCCTAACTCCAGTACTGTATGTGTAATAAAACCTGTTTTCTCAGTTAGAATGACTCTCAAAGTCTTCTCTGGATTCCTATTACCTCATGACAGCTTTGAACACATTCTGTGTATGTAAAGTTAATAAACTAGGTGGTAATAAACAGTTTCTGAGAAACCAGGACTCTTTCACTTGCAAATGACAGAAACTCAAGTTAAGAAACTTAAAAAATAACAGAAACTAATTTAAAAGAGGGGAATGCAGTAGCTCAAGAAAACAGAAAATCAAGGAGCAGAACTGGCTTCAGGCATGGCTCTATTCAGGAACCTATCTCTATCCCTATCTGTGTCTTTCGGCTTGCTTCCTTTTTGTTTTGGCTTCATTCTTAGGGAAGCTTTTCCATATGGTGGTAAAATGACCATTGGCAGCTTCAGGGTGGGTGACTTTTTTCCATTTCGGTAACTCTTACTGAAAGAACACTTCTTTTTGCTGATAATTTTACCAGATGTCCTGAGACTGATGTCCATTGATCTGGCTTGGGTTACTTTTTAATCTATGCACCACTTCCTCTGTGGACAGGGGTATTAGTATTCTCAGTAGCTAAATCTGAATGGTTTGCCAACTTTTGGAGCCAAAAGATGGAAGCAGCTGCACCCAGGTCACATGAACTAAGGAGAATCTAGAACCTGCCACCAAAAGAAAGGAGATATGGGTGCTGGTCATATCCATATCCAAAACAGTAGATGTTCTTCACAGTGTGCTGGACACTGGGTGTGCAAAGCCAAATAAAACACTCTCTAGCTATCCTATAATACATAGTTTAGTTAGGAAACAGATAATTCTACTATATTTGGTTAAGTTCTGAATTTAAGTTACCTGAAAGAGATGATGTCTGGGTAGAGGATTGAAAGAACAAGTACAGTAGAGGTCATTCTTACCAGAAGATAAAATGGAAAATGATAAGAGATGAGGCTGGAAAAGTAGGTAGGGTCTAGGTCATGGAGACCTGTTACATCATGTAAAGAGCATGATCTAGTTGATGAGGAACCATTGAAGGAAAGAGGAATGGTCAGCCCTGGGCTTAAGACAGATCACTGGTAGCATTTTGGAAGATAGATTTAAGATAAACAGATCAGAAGCAGAGAGACCAGTCATGAAGTGGATCTGAACTCAAGTAGTGGTAATAGGGAGGAGGAAGACGGGAAGAGGATGATGAGGGGCTTGGATAAAATCAGACCATCTTGGTGATTGGTTGGAGAGGAAAAAAATCTAAGATGGCCCCTATATTTTGGCTCAGGTAACTGGTACCTGGTGGCACCTCTAAAACTTTGGGAAATAAAAGAGGTTGAAAAATTTGGGGGTAAGAAGAGAAAGACAATGAGTTCAAAGTTTTTATTTGTTGTATGTGTGATGCCTGCAGAGTATTTTGTCTAGCAGGCATTTGGAATAAGTTTTCAGGAGAGGTCAGGGCTAGAAATAAGGATCTAAGAGTCAACAGCAGGTTGAGGATAGTTGAAACCACTGGCATAGGATGGATGGAGAGGGAATAGGATGAGACGAGTAAAGAGTGAAGGCTAGACCTCCAAATAATATTGGCGTTTAAGAGACTGGCCAGTTAGGATCAATATATAAAAGATACTGAGGAGAAATGGTCATAAAGGTCAGAGGAGAACAGAAGAAAGTTGGGGTTACAAAAACCAAAGAAAACTAGATTCATTATCAGGAGAATGGATAAATTGTGATATATACAATCATGCATTGCTTAATGATGAGGATATGTTATGAGAACTGCATCATTAGGCAGTTTTGTCATTGGGCGAATATCAGAGAGTGTACTTACACAAACCTAGCTGATATAGCCTGTTACACACCTAGGCTATATCGTTTAACCTATTGCTCCTGTACAAAACTGTACAGCATGTTACAGTACTGAATACTGTAGGCAGTTGCAACACAATGGTATAGAAAAGGTACAGTAAAAATATGGTATTGCAGTCTTACAGGACCACCATTATATATGTGGTCTGCTGTTGACCCAAACATCATTATGTGGTGCATGACTGTATATAAAATGAAATACTACACAGCAGTTAATATGAATGAACTAATCCATGCAGCAACATGGATAAATCTAACAGACATTATGTTGTGCTTAAGCCAGACACAAATTAGAATGAACTTATATTTCTATTTTTATGCATTTTAAGATTAGGAAAAATTATTTATAGTGAGCAGAAGAGGGTTTCTCTTTGGGCAGGAGGAGGGGGACATGGTTTGAATAGTATTGGCTAGGAAGGGACATGAAGGGACCTTCTAGGGATGAGGAAATATTCTATATCTTGATCATGGTTTCGTAGGCATATACACATAAAAACATTTCTTAAGCCATACTCTGAAGATTTGTGTGCTTTATGTAAATTATACCTTGGTTTTTTAAAAAGCTGATTAGAGGCCAGGCGCAGTGGCTCATGCCTGTTATCCCAGCACTTTGGGAGGCTGAGGCAGGGGGTTCACCTGAGGTCAGGAGTTCGAGACCAGCTTGGTCAACTTGGCGAAACCCCGTCTCTACTAAAAATACAAAAATTAGCCGGGCGTGGTGGTGGGCGCCTGTAATCCCAGCTACTTGGGAGGCTAAGGCAGGAGAATCGATTGGACCCAGGAGGCAGAGGTTGCAGTGAGCCAAGATTGTGCCATTGCACTCCAGCCTGGGCAACAAGAGCGAAATTCCATCTCAAAAAAAAAAAAAAAATCTACCAATTAGAGAATTTTGAAAAGGAATGATGGACCACAGTGATAAGTATTGCTGAGACTAGTAGGATAAGGACTGAAAAGCTAGATGGTACGTTCAGGTAAGAACAGGAGCCCTTACTTCTAGGATGCTATTGTGTTCCTGGTAGGTGCACAGTAATTTTGGTAAACTGAATTGAATTGTTGATGGCCAATGTTATTCTTATTTAGGCAAGAAATACCGCCCACGAATGGATCAGGAAGTCTCTGACCAAGCCATTAGCAGAGAATGAAGAAGGAGAAAAACAGTCGGAAGCAGAAAATACTGAGCAAGTCAACAAAAATTCAATAGAGGTAGCCAAAGCAACTAAGCCTTTTTTGTTTGTTTTAGTAGATTTGAAATGTGTCGCAATCAGGGACCCAGGCTCCTATTTTTACACTGCTGTCCATAATTTCAACCTTGTGATCTAGGATTGTAGCATCTTAGATCCAGACTATAAGATTAAAGGAGGAGTGAAGAAAAAAAGAGAGAAAGGATGCACGTGTGTTTTGTCATGAGGAAGGTTCCCAGAAACTGCCGCCTGACACTTGTTATCTAAATCATTTGGCCAAAACTTAGTTACTTCGTCACGCCTGACTTCAGGGGAGCCCAGCTGTAAAATTACATCACTACTGTGGAAGAAGAAGACACTCTTTATTGGAAGGCAACTATTAGTCTCTGCTACAAATCCTGTAGTATGAGAGAAGTAAGGTGGTATCTTTCCACCAAATGTTTTGTTTTGCTATGCTTTGTTTTGTTTTTCCATCCAGGATATCCATGCGTTTGCAATCCGGAGCCTGGCTGAACTGACTGCCTGCTCAATTGAACTATTCCACAAAACAGCTGCATTGGTTCTGCATGGCAGGAAGCAGGAAGTGACAGCCATAGAAAGGAGCCAAACTCTTTCCCAGTAAGTGTAATGAGAATTCCTCTAAATGATGCAAATTGCAGGAGTTTTCTTGGCCTGTTTCCAAAGTTTTATAAACGTCTCTCTCAAGAAACCATTCACGTCACACCCATCCACATATTAGATGGTTTGTTCATTTTGGTTGTTTTTTTCTTTTCATTGAACCATGATAAATCAATATTATAAATATGCCCTTTTTATTAACCAACTCATGCTCTGAAGACTATTTCTTTACAGAGAAGTTTTAATAGGAATGGAATTTGGTATAAGTGAAAACAGAGAAGAGTTCTAAGAACCTCAGTTCTTAATAATAGTTATTATTGAGTGCTAATTTTATACCATTCCAAGTGCCATGCTAAGGGATTTGCATGTATAATTTCTAATTTTTATACCTCCAAAAGTAAGTAATTAGTCCAGTTTTAATCATGAGGAAATGCAAACTGGAGGAGTTAAGTAATCTGTCTGTGCTGTATGGCCTGGGATTTAGCCCCAGGTCTGACTGAGTGTCCTGAACCCATTCTTTTTTTCTCATTCTATTGCTGATTTGTACAAAAATTTTTCAAAAATAGTATAGATAATCATAGGTAGGGAAGAAAAAGCCCAGTAGTTTCTAAGCAAATGTCCTGATTAAAATAATGAGAATTTTCATTGGAAACAAATGTATAAGAGTGCCCATTATTAGAACTGGGAGGGGCTGTCAGTCTTCTGCAGACTTCCTCTTTACTTGCACCATCACCATCCCACTACAGCACCCCATAATAGGGGGCTAATTTGTCTTCTTGAACTTCCTTAAGGATGAGAGACTCACAACCCTAAAAGGAGCCTGTTCTGCGGAAAAGAGGCTATTTCTGCTACTTGGAATGTCCTTTGAAATGGGGTTCACTCCCTCTCTGAATTCAAGTCTACTCAAATGCCACCTTTTTAGAAAAGCCTTCCTTCACCACAAAGTCTAAAATAGCAACTTCCACCATTCTCTGTCCTTTTACTCTGCTACTCTGCTTTATTGTCTTAGCTTATATCACCAAGTAGGACTTATATGTATATGAATATATATGTGTGTATATGTATACATATGTGTGTATGTGTATATATATGTATAGAGTCTCCCCCTTAATTTAGCAAGTAAGTTGAAATCCATGAAAACTGGGACTTTTCTTGTACACTGATATGTTCCCATTGCTTGAAAGACTTTAAATAAAATCTGGCACCCACAAGACTTTAGGTAACTATTATTAAAGATGGACTAATCACTTACTTTTGGGGTTGTTGTAAAAATTAGAAATGATACATGTAAATCCCTTAGCATGGTGCCTGGCATAAAATTAGCACCCAGTAACTAATAACTAATAACTAATAACTATTATTAAGAACTGAGAATTAATACATATTTTAACTTTTCTAAATGGAATGTAGGGTATTTTGAGTATGATGTTGTCTCCTTAAAATGTATTTTAATTATTTTCTATTTGATTTAACTGGAACATATACTGCTTTCTAGAGAATTTTGTAGAGAAATGTTTTTCTAAGGACTGAACTTCCTTTTTATGTAGCATGAGTGCCTGCTCAGATGGGTCTTCTTATACCTCAGGTGGCTGATTTAGGCATACAGTAGTACCCCCTTATCTGTATGGGTTATGTTTTAAGTCCCTAGTGGATTCCTGAAACTGTGGATAGTACCAAACTTGATTGCCGTCATTTGGAACACATTTTCATTCATGTCTTCCACCCACAAATTTAATGCCTTTTCCGTCTTTTTAAAAAATATTTTACTGATACATAATATATATATATGGGGTACATGTGAGTGTTATATGCATAGAATGTATAATGATGAAGTCAGAGTATTTGGGGTATTCATCACCTTGAGTATTTATTATGTCTATATGTTGGTATCATTTCAAGTGCTCTACGTTATTTTGAAATATACAAAATATTATTGCTAAATATAGTCACCCTATTCTGCTATCAAACATTAGACTTTATTTTTTTCTATCTAACTGTAAGTTTGTACTCATTAACCAACTTCTCTTCATCCCCACCCACTCACCCACCCACCTTTCCCCATTTCTGGTATCACAATTGTTCTGTTCTCTATTTCCGTAAGATCATGTTTTTTTAGCTCCCACATATGAGTGAGAACATGAGGTGTTTGTCTTTCTGTGCTTGGCTTATTTCACTTAACCTCGTGACCTGCAGTTCTATCCATGTTGCTGCAAATGACATTTTTTTAAAATAGCTGAATAGTATTCCATTATATGTGTGTGTGTATACACATATACATATATACACACACATATATATACACACACATACATATACACACACACACACACGCACACACACCACATTTTCTTTATCCATTTTTCAACTGACTTAGGTTAATTCTATATCTTTGCTGTTGTGAATAGTGCTGCAATAAACATGCAGGTGCAAGTATCCCTTTGATATAATTTATTTATTTATTTTCCTTTGGCTAAATACCCAGTAGTTTGGTAGTTCCATTTTATTTTTTGAAAAATCTTCATACTGGTTTTCATAGTGGTTGTACTAATTTACATTCTCACAATGTATAAGAATTCTCTTTTCTTGGAATTGTTGCCAGCATCAATTTTTTTTTTTTTTTTTTTTTGAGATGGAGTATTGCTGTGTCACTCAGGCTGGAGTGCAGTGGTGCAGTCTCGTTCACTGCAACCTCTGCCTCCTATGTTCAAGTGATTCTTCTGCCTCTGCCTCCGCCTCCTGAGTAGCTGGGATTACAAGCGTGCACACCATGCCCAGCTAATTTTTGTATTTTAGTAGAGACAGGGTTTCACCATGTTGGCCAGGCTGGTCTCAAACTCCTGACCTCAAGTGATCCACCTGCCTTGACCTCCCAGAGTGCTGGGATTATAGGCATGAGCCACCATGCCCAGCCATTTTTTGTCTTTTTAATAATGATAGCCATTCTAACTGGGGTGAGATGATAGCTCACTGTGGTCTTGATTTGCATTTTCCTAATGATTGATACATCAGTGATGTTGAGCATTTTTTCGTGTATCTGTTGGTCATTTGTATGTCTTCTTTTGAGAAATGTCTATTCATGTCCTTTGCCCATTTTTTAATGAGATTTTCTTTTATTGTTGAGTTCCTTGTATATTCTGGATATTAGTCTCCTGTCAGATGAGTAGTTTGCTTTTTTTCATCTTACTCAGTACATATCACACACTGTTACTATAACTTTTGCAGTTAGTGGTGCAACAGCAAAACTAGCATGATTTCTTTCTTCTCACAGTTTTACGGATAGAAAATTCATTCTTATTGTAGATTTAGCTGCCTCAGCATATGTTTTTGTTTTTCTTACTAAGTGAAGACCTTTTACCTTTTCACTTCAAGGAAGCACTTTATAGCTTCTCTTTGGCATATCTGAATTGTCAGCATCACAACTCTTGGGCTTTGGGGCTGCCTTAGCCCATTTAATGTTACTGTAACAGAATATCTGAGGCTGGGTAATTTACAAAGAAAAGAGGCTTATTTGGCTCATGATTCTGGTGGCTAGAAAGTCCAAGAGCATAGCAGTGGCATCTGCTTGACTTCTGGTGAGGGCCATGTACTGCTCCACAACATGGTAAAGAAGCAGAAAGACAAATGGATGTGTGCAAAGAGACCTGCATGAAAGACTGGACTTGCTTTATAACTACGTGTTCTCTGGGACCTAATTTATTTCCCCCCAGAGTGAGAACTCACTGACTACTGTGATATTGCATTAATCTGTTCATGAGGGCACCTACCACTTGGTCCCACCTCCTAATACTGCCATGTTGGGAATCAAATTTCAACATGAATTTTAGAGGGGACATATCAAAACCATAGCAGGGGCCATTATTAGGTAAAATAAGGGTTACTTGAACATAAGCACTGTGATAACACAGCAGTCAGTCTGATAACCGAGATGGCTAATATTAATAGCTGACTAATGAGTGGGTTCTGTGGATATGCTGGACAAAGGGATGATTCATGTCCTGGGTGGGATGGAGAAAACAATGAGAGATTTCATCACACTACTCAAGATGATGTGCAATTAAAAACTTATGAATTATTTATTTCTGGAATTTTTTATTTATTATTTTCAGATCATTGTTGACCATGAGTAACTGAAACTGCAAAAAGCGAAACCACAGATAAGGGGGGGATACTGTATTTACTCCCTTGAAAAGCTTTCTTCTTTCACATTTAGTACCAGAAGTGATTTGTTCTCTTCTGACAATTGTTAAATATAACTTATTTTTTTAAAAAAAGAAAAAAGAACGTTTCTGACTTTTCCTTTCTTTCCTAGGATGACAATTGTGTTGTGTAAAGAGTTGTCCTCTCTGTCTAAAGAGTTCACCACCTGCCTAACAACTGCTGGGGTAAGAATCCATGCCTCTTATTGCAATAATGTTTGTCTGGTTTCTTTAGCAGTTTAAATATCATAAAATTTGCTCACTTTAAGTGTACAGTTCAATAGTTTTTAGTTTTTAGTATATTTACAGAGTTGTGCGGCCATTTCCATAGTCTAATTTTAAAACATTTTCATCAGCCTTCCCCAAAACTCGTACAATCCCCATTCCCTTTCACTCCACATTTCCCCAGCCCTACGCACCATGAATCTGCTTTCTCTCTCTATAGATTTGGCTGCTTTGCATCTTTCACATAAATGGGATTAAACAATATGTGGTATTTTGTGTTTGGTTTCCCTGACTTAGCATAGTGTTTTTGAGGCTTATCCACATTGTAGCATGTATTAATACTTTTTATTACCAAAAAATCTGTCTTACGGATATATATCACATTTTATTTGTTCATCAGTTAGTAGACATTTGGATTATTTCTGCTTTTTGGCTATAATGAATAATGTTGCTGTGAACATGCATGTATGTTTTTATGTGACTATGTTTCCATTTCTCTTGGGTAGATAGCTAGGAGTGGAATTGCTGGGTCATATGGGTGATATGGGTCATTAAGGAATTACCAAACTGTTTTCCAAATTGGCTGCACAGTTTTACATTCTCACCAGCAGTGTGTAAGGGTTCCAGTTTCTTTGTATCCTTGCTAATACTTATTGTTTGTTTTTATTTTAGCCATCCTAGTGGGTATGAAATAGTATCTCATTGTGGTTTTGATTTACATTTCCCTAATGTACATCTTTTTTTCTTTCTTTCTTTTTTTTTTTTTTTTTTTAAAGTTTTGCTCTTGTCACCCAGGCTGGAGTGCAATGGCATGATCTCAGCTCACTACAACCTCTGCCTCCTGGGTCCAAGTGATTCTTCTGCCTCTGCCTCCCAAGTAGCTGGGATTACAGGCACCTGCCACCATGCCCAGCCAATTTTTGTATTTTTAGTAGAGACAGGGTTTCACCATGTTGGCCAAGCTGGTCTCGAACTCCCGACCTTAGGTGATCCACCTGCGTTGGCCTCCCAAAGTGCTGGGAGTACAGGTGTGAGCCACCGTGCCCAGCCAATGTTGAACATCTTTTAATGTGCTGGTTGGCTATTTGTCTGGCTTCTCTGGAGAAATATCTATTTCAGCAGTTTGCTTGTTTTAAAACTTGGGTTGTTTGTGTTTTTATTATTACTTGTAGGAGATTTTTTTTTTTTTAATTTTCCTAGTACAAGTTTCTTATCAGATTTTTGATGGGAACGTATTTCTCCAAGTCCATGAGTTGTCATTTCGCTTTTTGATCGTGTCCTTTGCAGTGAAATTTTACTCCTCTGTTTTCTTCTAAAAGTTTGGTTGTAGCCCTTACATTTATGTCTGTGATCCATTTTGAGTTAATTTTTGTGTATGGTGTAAGGTAGGGGGCCCTGCTTCATGCTTTTGCATATGGATATCCGTTTGTTCCAGTACTATGTGTTGAAAAGACTGTTCTTTCCTCCGTTAAATTCTCTTGGCTTCTTTGTTGAGAATCAGTTGGCCATAGATATATGGGTTTATTTCTGGACTCTGATTTTTAGTCCATTAATTTGTATGTTTATCCAAATGCCAGTATCATATCGTCTTGATATTGTAGTTTTGTAGTAGGTTTGGAATCAAGAAGTGTAAGTCCTCCAACTTTGTTCTTATTTTCAAGATTTTTTGACTGCTTGGGGCCTTGTGCATTTTCATATGACTTTTAGGATCAGCTTGTCTATGTCTAATTCTAATTAATTTTTGTTCTCTTCTGTTTATGAAGTTTTCAGTATTTTTTATGCTATCTTCTGAGACCTATAATGGAAATATAGACCTTGATAAAATTCAAACTTCAGATTTTGACTCTGGTTTTAAAGAGCAACTCTGTACTTAGACTATGGCAGTGCTCACAGTATGCAGTTGCCAGCCGGTGGGAGAGAAGTAGTTAAAGCCAAAGTCTTTTGGGGATTTTAAAAATTGGAATTGTAAAAATTTATGAAGATGTGTGAGCTATGGAAGATGATTGAGAAGCCAGTAATAATGAGTTAGGATAAAATCGAGCATTTTAAACAAGCAAATGAAAATTACTTTATAGTAAGTTTATCAGTGTCAGTGTAGCAGCAAAATTACTGTGGGTTCTTAAATTTTATTTATTTATTTATTTTAAAGCCCTAGTCATGAACATTACATTTGTTTTAATTAAGACCATGGCCTAAGTTAATTTTTTAAAATTTGAGTTTAGATTATTCCTGTAAAGGATAATCTTTTGGTACAGCTTCACTTTTCCCTGTAGTATTTTCTTGACAAAAGGATCTGGGTTTCCTGAAGTTAATCTTACAAGGCCAAATCTTTCTGTGTGTTCCATAAAGATACTTTAAGCCGGCATATCAACTATAAGATGCTGACACATACAAGTATTAAATTTACCTTATTTATTTATAAGACTTTTCTAAACAGCTTGTGTTAAAGACCCTTGAGTTTTTTGAGCACATGTTCCATATCTACATGTTTTGTTTTAAAATGGTTCTAAGGTTTTGTGGTCAAATGAAGATACTTTTTAAAGTCAATAAAAAGGTATAAAACAATACACTGTTAATATGGATAGCACAGAAAGATATTAAGAAGGAAGTTTAAAACACTTACAATTTCCGTTCTAAAAATGACATTTTGCTCTCAGTCCAGACTTCTATGCTTATATTTAATATTTATGTATGGGTGTGTGTGTGTGTTTTAAAGTGTGATCGTACTCCACTTACTGTTATTTAACCTACTCTGCTCACTTAAAAATGTATTCGTTATTCCAGGTCAAAGAAATGGCAGATGTCCTTAACCCGTTAATCACTGCAGTATTTCTAGAGGTGAGTAATTGTTTTTAAGTCTCTGACTCCAAAGGTATTACGTATAATTAACTCTTCTGAAGCCTTTTGCTTTTGGCTTTTTTATTTTATTCACCATATTGGTAGTTTAGCCATATTGATGTAGATATGACAAAAATAGTGTATATTTGATGTGTATTCCTTCCTTATTAATTACAAAGCATACAGTTGAAGCTGCAGGGTACTGGAAGAAGCAGTAGATTGTCATTACTTAGTACTAATCCTTGACAGCTTAATGGACAGTTCACAGTAATGAAACACCTTCTGAATACCAGCTGGTAAACATGAAGGGCTGAAAATTACAAACAGGTAAGCACTGCTTCCTAATTTAGGACTAAAGTTTATGCAGAGGTTTGTTACAAAACAAAACATGTTGTCATTTCCTTGCCAGGAAATCATGCTTTGTTTTGTCAGAAAGGTAGTGTTTACATTATCCTCATCATTCCATTAGATTTGAGAAGGTAGATGGTTTAAGTCAATGGAAAAGAGGATCCTGTGACTGATTATATTACCTCCCTATGTGATGTTTTCTGGATTCCATGTTTTAAGAACTCTACCTTGTAAACTAACTGTGCAGACAACATAGACTTTTTGATGATTTGTTTAAAACATGTTTATGTAAGTCTGGGGGGAGAAAATATATTTGATAGTTAAGTTTTAGATGTTAATTGAAAAAATGTTTTAACTACCAAACTCTTACTTCTCTAGTTTTAAATTCTTTTGACATTACCATCAAGGAAATGATTTTAATTCTTTAATTACACAGTTTTAATCAAGTAGTCAGGGAAACTATTTTGATCATTTTAATAATTTTTAAAAATATAAGTTTGTGATTTAGTAAATGGCAGAGTGGTGCAGTAGAAAAGACTTTGTTAAACCAGAAGCCCCGTGTTGCCCTGGATCTTCCTTGATTTGTTGTGTGACTCTGACAAACTTCGTTATTTTCATGTGCAACATAAGAGATTTAACTAGACGATATCTGAGGTCCCTTTTGTGTGGGAAATTGAGTATTAAATGTCACACTGAATTTTAAATAGTACTTGCCATTGATAAATTTTAAAAAGGTAATATCACTTGATATGGGCTCCCTATTATTTTTAGTGGATTTTTTTTTGCATACAGATTTGAAACACTCTTGTCTTCGAAATTATACATTTTTATCTTAATGAGCTCTCTGTTGATATTCTTTTGAAAGGTGAGGGCTTTTCAGTATAAATGAAGTCCAGCAAACTGAGGGTAATGATTCTCTAACACTTCTGAAAAATGTTGTTCAAGATAGAAATATATCTATACTGTCATCTTTGAAAGCAGTATATGTGTGAAAGATGTTTATGTGTGTGAGCAGTTATTGTGCTCACTGATCGCATTGAGTCCATGGAAAAAGAGCTATCATAATGGGCTAGAAATTCTATAGGTGTAGGATTTATAGACTTCTGAAAGCCTCTTTCAGTAATTGACCACAATATTGTGACAGAATCTACCCTACTCAGTAAAGGAATAAATAAGCTTTGAATGCCAAGTCTGACCATGTTGCCAAAGAAAAGCTACCATTTCTGATGGGCAAGTTGTACAAAATGCTGACATTCTCTTTTGGTGCTCATATCATCTTAAGAGCTAAATTCTTCTCCCTATAATAGAGTTTACCAAAATGGCCAGGTCACTGCTCTTACTTGCCAGGCTATGAATTCAGTTAGATTACAAAAATTAATCTGTTCCCTTGTTGCCTTACAGTATATCTTCTCTTTTAAATAACTAATATTTTCTTTTTCTTGTTTTTTCAATCCTGGCAGGCATCAAACAGTGCCTCCTACATCCAGGACGCCTTTCAGCTACTCTTACCTGTGCTAGAGATCTCTCTCATTGAGAACAAGATTGAATCACACAGGCATGAGCTGCAGGGCCAGAAACCTTTGTTAGAACATTGAAGAATGGAGACGTTTTGACCTGGGACTTGTGACGGCCGAGGAATGCCACCTTATTCTGGCTACTCCTGCAGAAATGAAGGAGTGGGGTTATTTTAGTATATAAAAATTCAGGCAGGAGAGATGGTTTAAAGAGGAAGATTGTTGCCTTCAGTGTTTGATTGAAGTATTCAGGTCCTCACAGTATTCTTTCCAGTTGTTGTAATTCATAAATTATTTGAAAAGAAACTTTTGTAGAAAGTCCAAGAATAATAACTCTAGATAAAGATTAGTGGGACACTCAGGCAAAAATGTTGGTCTTTCTTTGACATGTTGCAAAATGTTATCAATTTTGTCATGGATATAATTTGCAGCCCATGGATATAACTGGTTGATAAGCCACAGAAAAATAATTTAGTGTTCTAAAATTCATGGCATGTGTGGTTTATTAATGCCATGTACTTTCTCCTTTCTGGAATAAAATCTATGGCTTTAAGAAAACTGAGCATATGTAAACTCTGTGATGATTACCCTTTATCACATGAATTCTTGGAAATAGAAAGTTTCATCTGCTTTTTTAAATTCTTAGTAGATATTTGGCATTGAGGAGAAACTTGTAGACTATTATAGCCATGTGAATTAACTGTAGCAAAGTGCCCTTTTTCTTCAAATTGCTCCCCCTCCCCAGGATGACACACTTCATGTCATAGCTGAACCCTACTCTACTGGATTCAAGACCAGTAAATGCAATTTAGAGAAGCAGTTTTATGTTTGCAGATATTCTGAGTCTCTTCAGGATGTGTTTCGTGTCTACCATATATGCAGGATAAATTCTTTAACAGCAAACTCCAAAGGAATGTTGAAGCTGTTTTAGCAATGAGGATTTTTTTGTTTGAGTGTTGAAGTGGGCCATAGTCCTTTAGAAATGATGTTCATTTATGATAGGATTTAACTTCTAAGGCATAGTTTATTTTTTCCTCTTTCCTTTTTGTTTTAATGTATTCTTTAGCATGTTTTTGATATAACTTTTATCCTCCAGATCTTAAGCTTTCTTTTGCTCTCTTCAGCAATTTAAGAGACTTAATTAAGCTGTCATCTTCCTAAAAGCTATTTTGGTATCCACTGTTTTTAAAAAAATTCTCCAACTTTGTGGTTTTTTAATGATTAAGGTTATTTGTTAGCTCTGCCCCTCATCTTCTAAAACCTTTGTAATAAAATGTATTAATCATGTTATTTGATCCTTTCATTTACTTTTGTAAACACGAGCCCTAATATCTTACTTAGACCAAAAAAAAAAAAAAAAAAAAGCAAAGCAAAGCCATAACATAGATTAGTATAAAGACTGTTTCTATGTAATCTTCTTTGGGGCAGGAGTCAGTTAGTAAGCAAGGAAGAGAAATAAATTTGGTTTAAAAAGGTATACCAACAGCACTACAATGTTACTCTGCCTATATTCTGTCTTAATATGATCAGAAAGTTTTTGAACATTCCTTTTTAAAGACAAATTTCACCCTTTCCAGCTTGAATATTTCTGAAGTTTCAGAAAAACAGTTGCCTTCTGGTTACAAAGGCTGGTGTCACCAGTTCTGAATTGTTGCCTCAAGCTTGGTTGATGTGTCTGAACCTGTATCCCTTGAGGGCAAAGTTTAGAAACTGGTCACTCTGCCTACTGTCTGTTCAGCCTCTTGTACAATGGCAGTTTGGCAGCTTTAAATCCTTAACCTAGAAATGTATTTAAGGTTTTTCTTTCAAGAAATGGGGTATACATATGAAGGAGAGAGTAATAACTCTTTTTATACACCTATTCAGATTTCAGCCCTGAATTTGGCAAATTTTAGATTAGGTCTCACATAAGGTAAATATGACTCACTAACTCTTTTTTTCTCATCTTCCCCACTCCCCCATATATATTTATTTATTTTAATGGAGTTAGGGACCACTAGTGAAATGATGAAAGGCCCAATTCTGAGTAACAATTGTCTACTCTTCACATAAAATATACTGAAAAATAATTAAGGTTCCTTGATCCAGTAGACATAGAGAAACATAAACATTCATGACAGATGAGTAGGTAAATTCAGGGATCACTTTGGAACTTGCTGGATTATGGTGATGGTTTTTGGATAGTATGTGCTTCATTATTTTATTTGGGGTAGTTACAGTGTTGTAGTTTTTTGTTAACAGCTACACTTTTGGTACTATTTTCCTTTTAAATTTTTGGTGTCTAAGATTTACCACTAATTACTAATATATGCCTTTCCAATTCACTTAAAACCTTAATAAGTGAAATGTTCAGGTATTGCTAGGGTAAATGTGTCTTTTCCTACTATTGAGATTTTAAAAGGCTGTG
Source organism: Pan paniscus (assembly GCF_029289425.2). NCBI lineage: Eukaryota > Metazoa > Chordata > Mammalia > Primates > Hominidae > Pan > Pan paniscus. The sequence continues at coordinate 149,193,669 of NC_073253.2, read as the reverse complement.
ATTAAGAGAGACTTTATTAATTTGATCTGAAAGAAGTAGAAACCTCTATGAAACAATTTTTATTTTCCTTTGCATAATACCTTAGAAATGTGTTAAGGACAAGCTATATTTTCCTTACTTGCTTTTGATAGTTTTTTTTTTTTTTTTTTTTAAGCATAGATATCCAGGTTGGCAGGCCTCTGAAATGTGAAATTGTAATTTTTATAGATGGCATTACTATGAATCTGAAATCAGTGCTAGGTGTACAAATGTGAATTTTTCAATCCTGTAATCAAAGAACAAGATCTTGTGGGTTCCTACTGCTGAAAAAGGATGCTCTCTTTTGTACTTGTTTTTAGTGAAAGACCTTTTTGAGGGAGAGCCATTTTATAGGTAGTTGCTATTGATATCTCCATTTGAGAAATAGACATTTTTCTGTATTTCTAGAGGTGTTCTGAATTTTAAGCCTGAATTCTTCAGTTTAGAAAACCCAGAATAAAATTATACCCACAGTGGGCACTCAACAAGTGTGATATTTCACAAATGTCAGAGACTGAGATGTTTTATTATCTCTTTGTGTGTGTGTGTGTGTGTGATGGAGTTTCACTCTTGTTGCCCAGGCTGGAGTGCAGTGGCGTGATCTCGGCTCACCGCAACCTCTGCCTCCTGGGTTCAAGTGATTGTCCTGCCTCAGCCTCCCGAGTAGCTGGGATTACAGGTGTGTGCCACCACACCTGGCTAATTTTGTATTTTTAGTAGAGACGGGGTTTTTCCATGTTGGTCAGGCTGGTCTGGAACTTCTGACCTCAGATGATGCCACCTGCCTCGGCCTCCCAAAGTGCTGGGATTACAGGCGTGAGCCACTGTGCCTGGCCCTTTTATTATTTCTTAACACATGATATCTCTTTTCATAAAAGCCTTAAAAAGCATTTGAGAAATGAGGAAGTTCTAAAAATAATAAGCCTCTTAGTTAACATGTCATAAAGGCCTCTGGCAACTGTATGAAGAGAATTTTGAAAACTTGCCCACTGGTCTGACTCTCTGACTATATCCTTGATGTTCCTCAAACACTAGTTCATTCGGTCCTCCCTACTTAACTTGAAGCCCATCCTTCCCTGTTACTGTATCGTCCAGCCAAATCCCAAAGGCCCTTCATGTTTAATTATCATTTCCCCAGGCAAGTCCTAAAGACAATTTTTAAAAAAATCTGAATATTCTCTCAACTCATTTGTCCTTTGAGCTAAAAGCAAAGAAAGATTCATTATAGCTGTCACTTCACCCTCACAAGTCAATGTTGAACTTACCAGACATTTAAGTGTCTGACTGGCCTACCCTTATAAGAACAGATACAGAAACTGCAAATTGAGTGAAACCATCATCTATTTCTACTTGTGTCAGTCCCACATTTGTCTCTTTCTGTATACATTAGCCATTCTGTGCTCTCAAGCGAGTTATAAAGCTGTTCTGTATAGTGGAAATAGGTGATCAAAGTATGGTTTCACAAATCACATAGGTTATTTCCATAGAGAATGTTGTAGCTTCACAATGCTTAAAGAGGGGGAGAATAATGAGAACAAACCTCACAGGGAATATACTGTATAGAAGAGGTATGTTAACCATATAGTAAGTGAGTTCCAAAATTATTAAAAGTCTAGTTGCTCAATTAGGATAGGAGCAGACCTCTGTGGAGAGTAAGTCTAGTTAATGTTTGAGATACACCTTTCTACAGGTGGTTTTAGGGGGAAGCTGGGTTGACCACAGTGGAGACACATGCGACAGGTGAGGTCCCTCTAGGGCCAGTCTTCAGAGATTAGCATGAAGGCTACAGGGTGTCATCCTGTCACAGGATGACAGAGCACAGAGTCTGAGCTCTCTGTGTTTGGAGAGGTGGCTGACAAGAGTGTAGCTCTGCCTAAGCTCTCCTGGTGTCTGTTAAACTCTTGAGTGTATATGTATTTTTGAAGTCCAGTAGTTGAGGTCGGTAACTTGGTAATTCGCATATGGGGAGTCTGATAAGGTTTAATGTAACAGTCCCAAGGGGAGGGGGGCTCACACCAAGTTCTCACATATGGAATCTGATAAAGCGTCATACTCTTGAAGGGAGGGGGGATTTCACTCCAAAACATCAAATGGTGTAAAAAGCTATATTACAAAAGAAGTCATTTTCCCAACTTGACTGTGAATGTACCAATATGTTTAATTTTTTAAAGCGCATTTGTAAGTCGGAATGGAGGTAGTTTGCTACAGAGTTTCTACCAGCCATCCTCACCTGGGTAACTGTTGCAGTGACCTTGGCAGTTTCAGCCAAACCTGTTTAAACCTGAAGTGTCTACATAATTTCTGTAGCTGCTTATGTCGGAATTGTAGGACTTCTCTTAAGTGTTCATTACAACTGGGTCTTCCTTTACTTCTCATTGGCATATCATTGAGAGCAATAGAAACTGCAAAATTAGCTTGTATGTTCAAGCAAACATTCAAAATAAGAATTGAATAGTATGCAGTTATAGTATTCAGTAAATCAACAAACACTTAAGTACTCTTTTTTCTGCATTTATATTGCTTACCATTGAGTTCCCAGCTTCTGACATAGGGTCTGGCATGTAGTAGGAAATGTTTGTTGACTGACTGAAAGAAAAGGAAAAAATAAAGGAAGAAAAGCAAGGAGGAGGCAGGGGAAAAGGAACTAAAGCTAAAAGCAAAAAACAAAGAGTGGCTTACTGTTTTGCTACCAGCAGAGAATATAGAGCTGGGAGGGACTCCAGAGTGTATATGGTTGAAACTTCTCATTTCACTGCTAGGGATGTTGATGCCTCATAGGAGGAAGTGACTCTCCCAAAGTCACACTGTTGGTAGGAGGCTCAGTTGGACCTGAACCCGGGTCTTCTGATCCCTGGCATGGGGTTCTCTGTGTTATACCAGAATCTTACTGGGGTTCTGCACATATACTGAGAGGTTACTCCTTCCCAGACAACTGGGTTAAGGGCTGGGAGAACAAAATGCAGAATATGTGATTCCTGTCCCAGAGGAGCTCACACTCGTGCCAGTGGCTGAGCAGTCTCTGCATTGTAGCTGCAAAGCCCTCTGAGAAAGCGAGGTAAGAGACCAGCAGGACTTGTTTTCTGGTCACCACCCTGCTGTTCTATTCTGGACAGGAACTGGTCCAGATAGGGTAAAGTTTAAAAAACCAGCAGAAACCAGCAGATGGTGACAAAGGTGATCTCTAGTTGCCCTCATTGCTCATTGGCATAAGACACTCCCACCAACGCCATGACAGTTTACAAATGCCATGGTAACAACTCAGAAATTACCACCCCCTTTCTAGAAATTTCTGAATAACCTGCCCCTTAATTTGCAGGTAATTAAAAATGGATATAAATACAGCTAGCCAGCAGCCCACAAGTACCAACTCTGGGCGCATTGCCCATGAACCCTGCCCTGCAAGGAGCAGTACCATTCAATAAATGATCACTGTCTAACACCACTGGCTCACCCTTGAGTTCTTTCCCAGGTGAAGCAAAATCCCTCCTGGGCTAAGCCCCAATTTTGGGGCTTGCCTGTCCTGCAACATGTAGCAACCACAAAGGGATGAATACAGCGATCAGGAGGCAGTGACCAGTTCAGCAATAAGACGGTGGGGACAGTGGCAATAGAGATTGGTGGAGAGGCAAGATGAGAGATGGTGAGAGATGGTGACTGACAAGGAAATGGGAGCCAGCAATCAGCGGTCAGTTGGATAGTAGGATGGCAAAATGGAGAAATGGACATCAGCACTATGGTGATCAAAGCTGCAGAGCCAAGGGCTCTTTTAAGAGCCATCTTTCCTGGGAAAAGCCAAAAATGCTCCTGGGCAATTTTGGGGCTTGCTTGTCTTGCAACAAAAAGAAGTGAGACAGCTGCTTGGTTGTAATGAATTGTGGTTGAGTTGGATGGACATGTCCCAAATCTGGTTGTGATTGTTGAGTCAGGTAAGCATTGCAAATGTTTGTAGATGCATCTGTCAATATCTTCAAATTGCTACCTTTGTTTTGGTGATTTATGTCTTAAGGGGCCAATTTCTGCTATGTATGGAACTACAGAATCATCTACTGTACATCAGCCACCGGTTGTTAAAAGAGGAAACTAACATGTATAGAGCAGTTTGAATACCAAGCATCATGGGGTACATTTTTCTTTGTAATTCTCACAACTGCTCTGTAAGGCCAGGCAATGGCACTCCCAGTTTATGAGCTGCCAGGAGGGTGTAGAAGTTAAGAGCAAAGACAGGCTCAAAAAGGAATCTCAGCTCCCTCATCTTCCAGGCCTGTGACCATGAGCAAGTGACTTACTCCCTTAATTCAATTTTGTTATCTGTAAAATCAATCTCATAACAACACTTGTTTTATAGTTATTGATAGGATTAAACAAAATAATTACATAAAGTGCTTAGAACAGTGCCTGCCACATAACAAGATGAGCTTATGCTCATGAACTCATAAGCACTATGCCAGGCATTGTTCTGAACATGCATTACATGTATTAGTTATATGTATTAATTCAATCCTCACAACAACCCCGTGAGACAGGTACTGTTGACATGCCTATTTATAGATGGAAAAACTGAGGCATAGAGAGGTTAAGTAACTTACCTGGGGTCACAGAGCCAATAAGTGGTAGAACCAGGATTTAAAGTCAGGCAGCTTGGTACCAGAGTTCCTGCTTTTCACCATTTCATTGCACTGTCACTATAAGCTGTTGGTAAAGAAACCTCAACAACTATTAGTTATTTTATTATGATGAGTATGATAGAGATTCAGAGGGTTAAGCGACTTGCTCAAGATTTCACAACTCTACATGGCAGAGCCCTTGCAGTGTGAGTCTAGGTTGTCTGGTTCCCTAACTCATGCTTGTTCTGTTGTATTTCTTTAAGGGGAAAGGCTTGGGAGGTGCCTACTTAGAGATAAATGTCCGTGGGGGAGCATCTGGACAGAGTATCTACAGCCACTAGGAGTTGGCATAGAAAGGACAGTGTGGTGACAAGTCATGCTTGCCACAGCAGGAACAAGGGCTTCAGTCAGGTAGGAGCGTCTATATCAATTCCTGATCAGAAAGAAAACAGGAGTACACAAATGTTCTTAGCAGCTTTATTTTTAATAAATAGAAGATACTTTAGTAAAAGATGCTTTATTTGTAAGAGCCCCAACCAACACAGATATCTTTCAGCTGGTAAATTAAATAAACTGTAGTACATCCATACTGTGGATTGCTCTCAGCAACGAAAAGGAATAAACCATCAATACATGCAAAAACTTGGGTGAATCTCAAGGGAATTATGCTAAGTGAAAAGATCCAATTCTAAAAGATTGCATACAATATAATTCTATTTATATGGCATTAAAATGACAAAAGCTTAGAAATGGAGAACAGATGAATAATTGCCGGGTATCAGGGATGGGGGAGGAGGTAGGGTAGGTGTGGTTTTAAAAGGGCAACATAAGGGATCCTTGTGGTGATGCAGTATCTTGACTGGTGGTGGTTGGTAAGTGGACACATGAGCCTACAAATGTAATAAATGTATAGAACTAAAGGCGTGTGTGCCATACACACATACACACACACCATATAAATAAGTACTGTATTTATTTATGTAAATTTCTTACATGCATGCACACGCACGGACACACACACACCATATAAATAAGTACTGTATATATTTATTTAATGACACCGTAGTGTTGATGACCATTTCTCCATTTTGCCGTCCTGCTATCCAACTGACCGCCGATTGCTGGCTCGCACTTCCTGAGGAATCAGAGTAAGATAGATGGATTGTATCAACGTCAATATCCTGGTTGTGAAAGGACACTTAGTTTTGCAAGCTGTTATCATTGGGGGAAACTGGATAAAAGGTACACAGGATTTCTCTGTTTCTAATAACTGCACATGAATCTGCAATTATCTCAGTTATTTCAAGTATTTTTAAAGGAAGAGGAGGTCTTTTGTGCCAGGGATCCAAAAAGTCAAGCAATGTGGCCCACTCCCCAGGAGTGGAAACAAAGACCTAGTGGGTCGTCTGGTCCTTTTGAGTGTCCCTATCATGAGCACCCGGAAGCAGGACTGGTGGCAAGTGTGGCTCAGACTGGCTCCTCTCAAAAAGCAGGTACATTGGTAGCCAAAAGTGGGATGAGAGGAGTGCACGAGTTTGAGAAGTTTTCCGGAGGGGTTCTATCATTCTTCATTGAAATCCACCAATTTAGTAGAAAAGATGGTTATGGAATTCTGTTTCCAGCATCATTAACACCATATGCTGCATTAAACAGATGAAGGAAACTCTACAAATTAAATGAAAGTTGCCCAAGACAGTTGAATACTAATTCTGGCTCCACCCCTACCTCACAGGATTTATACTGAGATACTTTCTATCTATTAATCATGATAACAGCTAATATCAACTGAGTAGTTACTGCATGCCAGGCCACTGTGCTGGAGGTTTTAAATACATTATCCTATTTATCTTCACAATAGTCCCACAAAGATGGAACTGTTCTTATCTCTGTCTACAGATGAAGACACTGTGGCCTGCAGAAGTTAAGACATCAGCCTGAGGTAATGTGGTGCGAGGGTGGTAGAGTGGATTCAACCCCTGTTCTGCCTGTGTGCATAACCACTGCACTAACTGCTTCTCAGTTCTCAGCCATAAAAAGAAGAGACTGAGCTAAAGTGTTTGGATTCTTCATGGTTAGAGTGATGTTGAGCCAGTTAGCTAATTCTGCCCTGAACTTAACAGGAGACAGTAAAGAAATAATTTAAGAACTCCCAATTTTGCCCTATGGGGAAGAAGACAAACCTGGGCAGGTTGAGGGATAGAGGCAGCCAGCACAGACAGGGTAATGGAATGATTGTCACCCTTTGAAGAGATGTGACTTACTGAGGATATCCTGTTATATCCTGATTGGATGTGAAAAATAAGCCTGCTCTCTCCAGCAGAGTTCAGGGTCTCTGAAGAGTCCTGATGGTTGAATGCATGCTTGTCTCTTCATTACCTAAAATACAGTAAATGGGAAGACAAAATATCTGTGAGCTTGCTCAGTCAAATTCACAAAGAGCCCGCCTGGAAAGGCAGCTGGTCCTGCTAAGAAGTCACAGGAAGGAAACCAGGACAGGATGCACCAAAGGTGGAAGGTGGAAAAGAGATGCCAAGACCCAAATTAAGAGGATAGAGAATCAACAAATACAACAACAAATAAAAACAAATATTGCCAAAGGTTTTCTGTTTTCCTGCATCTTGTAGTTCCTTGGGATTTAAGGAGGAGACTGGGTGGTTCTTGCTGCTTCTGTATCTTCAGGGTTGCATCCCCACTCAAATGGAATTGGGTAAGGGACCATTGCCACCTAGCATAGGCAGCCCCATCAGCTGTCAGTGATCATTTAAAATCCACTTCGGCTTGTAAGCTTTTTCCTGCTCATTTTCCCTTAGGAAGCAGAACAGCAATAAGTTTAAGAGTGAGCTCTGGAGCCAGAGAGCCTCAGTTCAAGTCCCAGTTCCACCTTTTATTGCCTATGTGCCCTGCTCATCCAACCTCTCTGCACCTCAGTTTGACAATCTGTAAAATGGGATGGTACCCACTTCACAGGGTTGGGTAAGACGATGCACTCCACCCCATCAATGTTAGCTATAGTTGATTATGACTATAAGATGGTGGAGGATATTCTGAGACACCAAATACTTCCTCATATTCTGCCAGGCAAATTTGTGTCTGTCTTAATTGTATGGCTCTGGGGCCTCCTGAAGGATGAGAGGAGAAGTTGGGCTTCTTGCCTTAGTTTTTTAGCTTTTCTTTCTCAGCCTCAGTTTCCTAATCCATAAATGAGAATAATAACATCCACCTCTGTTTGCCTTGTGACATCTTGGGCATCTCTTAACATAATGTATATGGAAATACTTTATGGAGTATATGGAAATACTTTATGGAGAATAAGGCCTGGTGGTGAGGACTAACATTTTAAGAGATATTCTTGAGTAAATGATGACCACTCTGAGGCTGTGTTCTCCACTTTAAAATGTAAATAATAATACCTGCTTCCAAGAGTGAGGATTAAGATGATAAAGCCCGTGGAACATGGTACAAGTACAGAATCTGCTTCTCCCACCCTTTGCGGTCCCCTACCTATGATCATGTTTCCTAGTTAAGGAATCCTCATTTGGATTTCTGGGTTGGCAGTGTGAGAGGGGAGGGTGGTTGTCAGGTGAAGTAAGCCCATGAGTAAGCCTCATTCTAGCCACCTCAGCCAGTTTGAACCTGCAGTATTATGGTTATTTCCTCCATCCTAGAGTCGGAGCTACTGGTTGGATCCTATCCCCCTTTCTTCCTGACCTCCCACACTTTGTGAATAGTGAGTTTTGCTTACATATTTGATTTAGAGAATGGCAGGAAGGGATCTGGGATCCTGAATAAAGCATTTGGGGCCAAATGATATTCCTGTGATCACTAGGCTTCTCTCAAGTCTCTTTCTTGCTACTTCCTCAAAGAAGATGCAGTCACTCATATTTCCAGTACCCAGTGCATTCACTCATGCATAGGCAAATAATGAATACAGTGAAAACAGCCAGCTTCTGGCCAGTTCTTGCTGATGCAGGCAAGGTCAGATGGTGTCTAATAGCCATGGTACCACCTTTGATTTGTACCAGATTTGTAAAGAACTTTCACATAAGCATTTCCACTTCTATTTTAACGCGAGGCAACTGAGGTCCCCAGGAGTCAAGATAGGGACCAAAGTCACTCAGCTAGTAGGTGACGGTGCTGAAATGTGCACCTTGTGGGTTTTTTTATGAGACCCATTCAGCTTCCTTCAGAGAGTGGAATCTCACACAGTGGATGAAACCCTCGTTTTAGTGGACCAGGCAATAACTTCTCAGCAGACAGTAAAGATATTTCCTGTTGTGAGGGCTTTGCCTTCTTCACCCAGGTGAGAAGCTGACCCTAGTGTGAATAGCGATGACCTTGATTGTGGTTACAGGGCTCTGGAGGGGCTCCTCACATATGCAGTTGCCTGACTTCCTATATATAGTGCAGTGTTAAGATCATGAACTCTGGGATCAAATTGACCTGGGTTCAAATTCTGGGTAAGCTGCCAGCCGTGTTATCTTGGGCAATATACTCTCAAAGCTGTACTTCTTCTCTTATAAAATGGAATAAAATGAACACGTATCTTACAGGAATATTATGGCTGGCTACTCAATTTGTAGGCTCCAGGGCAAACCGAAAATATGGAGCTTTTAATTCAGAAAGAGAAGAAGGCAGGGTCTGGTGGCTCATGCCTATAATCCCAGCACTTTGGGAGGCTGAGATGGGTGTTATTGCTTGAGCTCAGGAGTTCTAGATCAGCCTGGGCAACATGGTGAAACCCTGTGTCTACAAAAAATACAGAAATTACCTGGGCATGGTGGTGCATGCCTATAGTCCCAGCTACTGGGTCAGGTGGTGGGGATGCTGAGGTGGAAGGATCCCTTTTGCCCAGGGAGGTCCAGGCTGCAGTGAGCCATGATGGCACCACTGCACTCCATTCTGGGTGACAGAATGAGACCTTGTCTAAAAAAAAAAAAAAAATCTTTTTCCTTTTGTCCACAGTGTCATTGGCCTGCCATGGTGTTTTTATTTGCTATTTAACGTTTTGCTCCCTCAGGCATGGGGATAGTTGCCAGGTAAGTGCAGGCTCTATAGGTACCTGGGCCCTACCTAAGTGCACTGGGCCCCGGGGGAACTGAGGCTCCATGTCCCAGCACGTGTTTCATTGTCCCATTGGGCTTCCCTTAACAAGTCGGAATTCAAAGATGAAATTATTAAACACCTCAAGATGGGACCACAGAGATTAAAGCCCCAAATGTCGGCCTTTCTAAGTGTGGTCTTGAGTGCCTATACTGGTTGCATATCCATGAAGGCAGACCTGAATATTCCTACAAAACATTTAGCACAGTCTCTGGCCCATAGTAAGGACTCAGTAAGTGGTCAGTAGGAGGAGTCAATTTTGCTCACTCACTGGTCACCTTAGGAATCTCATAGCTCAAGCCTTCACTTGAGCTTTGCACCTCCAGCCTGGCTCAAGGAAGAGGCAGAGAAGGTATCATTATTGCCTTTGTACAAATGGGAAAACTGAGACCCCTGAGAGGGAATGGGTCTTTGGCTACATTGAATCTGTAGTTAGTAACGGAGCCAGAACTGAATGGTGATTTCTAGACTCTCAGTCAGTGCTAAGCATCTCAAGCTGAGGACCTATTCTGTACTCAATACTGGGTAATTCAGAGTGTCCACAGCATCTGTCAGGGACTGCAGCCCCTGCCCAAGCCCCTAACATAGCTTTCCAAACCCTGGCTCAATACCAGCCTCCTCCAGAAAGCCTTCCCTGCCAAGAACCTCCCCAGAGTATTTTTTCCTTCATATACACATTTATCCAAAATTTATTCATATGGAATGTAGTTTTATTCCGTGTTTCTTACATTACCAAACATTATGAGCATATTTGCCTAATAAGACAATAATATTTTTAACCTTATTTTTAATAGCTTTATATTTCATTTTAGAGAAGCTCTAATTTATTTGACCAATCCTTTTTTAGGACACTTAGGTGGTTTCTAATTATTTTTCAGTTACTAAAGGGAAATGTACCAAGTTCTTAAGAGCATGTGCTCTAGAGGCAAACTGGGTGTAAATCTAGGTTAGATGTGTGAACTTGAGCAAGTAGTTCACCTCTTGGAGCCTCAATGTCTTTGCCTATAAACTCAGAATATCAGTGAGGATTAAATAAATTAACATATAAATAGCATTTAGGAAATGAAATGAGTGTCATATATGTGTTAGCTAATATTATTCTGTTATCTCTATTACTTTGATAATGCTCTAGTTGATACCATTTTACATACATCTTTGAACATATAAGTGATTGTTTCCCAGAATTTGCATTACGGGATCTGAGGAATGAGTGTTCTAAAGGTTGGCATAAAATGTCTCCACAATTTATGGAAGCTCCCTGAAGCTGACAGGGAGATCAAAGGGGCTGAGGTTGGGGTGGGGTTTAAGATTAAGCCCCAGGCTTTGGCTGGAAACATTTGTCATGATGTGAGTGTGATGCATGGGGACATTTGTACATCCAGTTTTTCCACTTCAGGGCTGAAAACAGGAAGGATAGAGAGTATAAAATCCTTCCAGAGCACCCCAGAAAGCATCTAGTAGGCCAGCAGAGAAAGCAGTTTGCTCTCCAGCTTCAGAATGGTTAAGTGGGTATTTTTCTCTGTTCTCTTCCTTGGTTCCTGCCATGACTAAAGAATTTGGGCCTTGGATTCATGGGAGTTGAGATGATATTGGATGGGACCATTGAGTCGTAGGCAGCCAGGGATCTGTGATAGGGCTGCCACTTCGGGTATAGGAACAGGGAGGATTAACGGCTGCTTTTGTGGTTTGCCTGCCCCCTAATATCTCCTTTGTCAACAGCCGTCCATGATGGATTTATGGCTTAAAAAGCAATTTGTTTTTATGATGTCCTTTGTACAATTCAAATACCCAGGGAAGATATATATTTCACAGAATGAGAGAGTCATAGAATTTGAGAGATGGAAGGGAACAAATTCCATCCAATAATTCTTTTAGAGCAGACATTCTCAAACATTCCTTTAGGTTTTTAGGCCCACACTTAGTCTGATTTAGGGTCCCAGCAATCTGCCTCTTTAAGAATCTGCCCAGGACATGCTAATGCAAGTGGGTTACACTTTGAGGAAGTTTGTTTTATAACATCCCCAGCAGTTGGTTACTTCTGGTGTTGGGGGGCTCACTACTTTGGGAGACAGTCTATTCCATTTTAGAATAGGTCTGACTATAATAAAGTTATACTTTATATGGAGCTAGAATCTGCCTTTATATAAATTCTACCCACTGGTCCTAATTCTACCTACTAGGGCCACATGGAGAAGGTCCAATTCTTCTACCCTTGGATGGGCAGTGAGACTTGATATTTATACACCACGAGAGTTTGTGAGTCAAAGACAAGTTAGAAGAGAGCACCTATACCTCTGAGTTGGCTGTGCTGTGAGAAACTCATCTCCCTTTCTTTTCTTTTTTTTTTTTTTTTGAGATGAGGTCTCACTCTGCCACCCAGGCTGGAGTGCTTTGGCACCATCTCGGCTCACTGCAGCCTGAACCTCCTGGGCTCAAGCCATCCTCCCACCTCAGCCTCCTGAGAAGCTGGGACTATAGGCTTGTACTACTGAGCCTGGCTAATTTTTGTATTTTTTGGAGAGACGGGTTTTACCGTGTCACCCAGGCTGGTCTCAAACTCCTGGATTCAAGTAATCCACCCATGTTGGCCTCCCAGTGTTGGGATTACAGGTGTGAGCCACTGCACAGGGCTTTATCTCACCTTCTCACTAGGCATGGATGCCTCCTTCCAAACTCAGGCTGAGTGGTCTTCAGATCAGACGGCAGACTCCCTGTGGAGGAGAAAACGAGTAATTGGGAAAGTCAAGGGGGCTGTGAACTGATTCCTGTGATCCAGAGATGTCGGGGGGCTGAGCAGGTGCATAGCCAAGTGTGGGACCTGCGTTCTTCCCTGAGTTCTCCAACTCCCTAACAGATTTTGAGCACCTCCCTGCCTCCTTGGGCTTCAGTTTTCCCTTATATAACTGTTCTTCCAGTCCTCACCATCTGCAGTCCCATTTTTAATGCCCTGTGCTCTCTGCTCTGGGCAAGTTTTCTGTTGAAGGTGGCAGTGGGGAGGTGTCGGCATTCTTAGGAAAGAATAAAACAATCCAGGCTGAGAAGGAACACACTTGCTCATCCAGCAGAGCTGTGCTTGTGGAGTTCAGGGCTGGGTGGATTTATGAAGAATAGAGGTGTAGACTCTAGAAGGTTGTCATCTCTCCTCTGAAACAACGTATCAGGGCGGTGGGTCCCCGGAACCTGTGCTCCCCGGGCTGGAGACACCCTCCCTGTGGGGGGGTCTGTGTGCGGAGCACCATGGTGAAGCCTTCCCTATGGAGGGGAGCCCTTCAGGCTTGTGGGCTCTTTGAGGCCAAGGCCTTGATGAGGGAGACATAAGATAGGAGAACAAGGAGGTATATGCAGCTTCAAAGGGGCCTGATTCTGTACCCCACCTTGGGCCTGACCCAACTCTGTCTTTTGTTGGGAGATATCTGAAGAACTCTGTGTGGCCACTGACTCCCTGTGAGTGCTTGGGAAATTCCTCTAACCCCTATGAGCCTCCATTTCTTCATTTATCAAATGGGCTAACAATGTTTATCTCATAGGGCTGAGTGCTCCTCAGGTAAGATAATGTTCATAAACCAGCTGTCTGTATCAGAATGTCCCAGGAAGATGTCAGCTGCTATTATTCTTTGTTCTCAGGTTGATGTACACAGAAGCAATACATCTCAGTTGAGACGAATTCTGTCCTAAGGTGTGAGTTTCTGTGTTCCTGCTTACATGAGATTGTTTTCTCTGTATCCTAGGCATGTTCTTCAGGGGGCTGTGACTTGGGGTGCAGTGGAAGAAGGGGGCTTATCAGCAGGAAACTATCTCCAGAGTTGCCAGAAATCTGGATTAGGATCTACAGAAAATGTTGTCTGTCAGGTAGTCTGGAACTACAGATAAACAATACTGGGGTCAGAGGCCATGCGAGCTATGAGCAGAAATAAATGGTCACTGGGGAACTTACATCTGTAAATTGTTGAATTTCAGATGCACTAGCTCATGCATGTCATATGTACATGCATCATCTGGTTACGCTTGTGTCATTACATTATATCAGGTGACCGCATACCCATTCCAATAGCCCACAGGAACCCCAAAGGCTGACCCCAGGCTGTGCAGTGCTTAGCAGGGGCTCCGGGTCTTTCCTGGGGTGTTCTTAAGTATAGCACCACCAGTCAATGTTGATGTGTGAGCTGGGATGTTTCCCTCATTCATAGTCCTGCCCTACTTGGCAGGACTGGGAGGAAGGAGTCTGAGGTTCTAGTCGCATGGCAACAGTTTTCTTGTATCATTTTAGAAATGTCTCCCTCCTTCTGTGGACCTCAGTTTCTTCTTCTGTAAAATGGGTTCCTAATCCCTTCCCTGCCCACCTTGGAAAGTGGCAGTGAGGCTCTAACTGAATAATATAATAGATGTGAAAGTGCTTTAAGAAAGTTGAAAAAACCTGATACACTTATAAGAGTGAGGAGAGGGAGGATGGGAGGTGGATAAAGAGGAAGCAGATCCTGATCACTGCAGGTTGTGTTGTTAAGCCAGCCTCTCACCTGAACCTGTTTTCTCTCCATCATCCCCTCCAGGGTTTGGCAAAGATGATTACAAGAAGACGCCGCGGAAAGAGAAGGGGAAGCTGCAGAGTAACCTCCGTGAGGAGCAGCAGAGGTGGAGAAGGTGGTGAGTCTCCTAGACCCCTACTGGGTCAGAACAGTCAGGAGGTGAGGCTTATTGGTCATAGCCACCAGCCCGTATGGATGTCTTGCTGGAGTGACTGCGCTGCCCAGGTCGGGCTGATCCTAGTAAGTAGGTGTCCTGGGAAGAGGAGAAGCTGGCTTTGCTCAGGGATAAGAGGACCCAGGAACAGTGCTGTTGGCCATCTGAAGTGACTTTGGTGCTTCATGAATAAACCAATCAACCTTAAATAGCTATATGGATGGATTCAAAACCCACCTATAGAAATTAACAAGTTGGGCTGAGAGGCCTGGGAAAAGGGACTGTGGCTTCACAGGGCAGTGGTGACTTTATGGCCACTGTTCCTTTCTCCAGAGCTGAGGAACTTGGCTGCTGATTCCGAGCAGAGTTGGGGAAAGAGTTCCCGCTCCATCAAAGAGTCATTTGTCTAAGTCCGGTGTCTAAGAAGTGATATTCCCAGAAAACATTCTCCTTTCTCTCTGGACATGTATCTTCCAAGGAAACATCTCTTTAACCTGTGTCGTTGCCTTCTGGTTGGAGCAGCTTTGGAGATGTCCTAAGGTAGGAAAAGTTAGTTTGCCCCTTCCACTCCCACAGATTTTCTCTGGTTGCTTCTTTCTCCTCTATCCTCTCCTTTCAGCTCCTCAATGCCTGGGGCCCTCTCCCTCCTTCTACCTTTATCACGCTCTCTGGAAAGTATCTGATAGCAGCTGTTTATATTTTAGGGTGAATTAGGTTAAGGCCATAGGCTTCTAAAAGCTACTGTCGGAATTTGGACTAAAGTATCTGTTTCCCCAGTGCCATGTTTCCTTCACTGCCCCAGGTCATACTTCTCTGTCATTGCTTCTCAGTGTAGCTCCCTATAATGACTTGTTTTCCTGTTTAGTGCCCTGTGCATGTTCCATACCTAGCTGGGTCTAGGGAAGGGGGAGGTCCTCTGAATGCAGTGGGGGCTCCAGATATGGTGGGAGGACCTAGCCTAGCCCCAGGACCCTCATGTGGACATGGTGTCTCCCTGGAAGGAGGACAAAGGCAGTGAGACGGACAGCAGCAGCAGTGACAAGGAGCTGGCAGGAGTGCTGGTAAAAGGCATCAGACTGTGGTCTTGGACCCAGTACTCTGAGAGCACACAGGGAAACTGAGTCCTGAAGGGTGAAGGAACTTGCCAGAGGTCATGTCAGGAGTCATAGGAGAGCTGGGTTGGGCCCCAGAGTTGCTAAATCCCAGGGCAGAAGTGAACTGAGTGGTGAGGCATAGGACAAGCTCTGGCCAAAGAGCTGATGTCACCCCAGGGTGGGTGGAGAGAGTGCTCAGTGTCACACAGGGAATCAGAGCAGGGTCAGACTCAGACCAGGTCCCTTGACTCCCAGCACAGTGCTCCTTCCACTGCCCTAAGCAGCCTGAGTTTTCTGACCTTGAGTCTGGAACCTCTGTCTAGAAGAAAACTTTGGGTCTCTCTAGAGAACCACCTATACCTTTGAAACAGACACTGTAGAATTACGTGTGGGACCGCAGGGATTGGCGTGGTCTACAGGGAGGTGGAAAACTCCCTGGCCGGGAACTGAAGCTGGGTCCTAAGAATTCTGCAGGAGAGGGCCAGAGGCATTAAGGGGACAAGGGGAATGGAAATGGCATGGGAATGGAAACTAAATTCTGGAGACATTCAGGGTGTGAAGAAGTAGAATTGAAGGCCAGGGCCTGGGACTCCCATGACCTCCCTGGGAACCCCCATATGCCTTGGCCATGTAACCTCCACCAGTTCCCTCCTGCCTCATCTTGGTAAAGTTGATTTTTTTTCTGCTTGTCACACAAAAATAGAAAGTAATCACCAAGAAAAAGAAGGAATGCTTCAATTCACTTCTGGAACCAGTTGACAGGGTGGTTGGAACTCAGGAGGGATTGGAGAAGGGTCAGTGATGGGGAGGGGGAGTAAAAGAGGAATGGTTACACAACAAAACTGTCCACTTTTACTAGCCATGCCTTTCATGTTCATTTTTGTTTTATCACTTCATTTAGGTCATTTTGACACATATCACAGTAACAACAAAACACCAGTGTTTATTGACTATATGACAGGCATGATGCTCAGAAATTTAATCTCAATTATTTAATGTAACCCTGAAAACAACAAGTCTTTAGTATCATCATTCTACATTACAGTTGAGCCAATAGGTTTGGAGAGCTTAAGAGACTTACCTGAAGTCAACACAGCTGTGGGGTGGGTGAGGGGAGAGGAGAGCTTCAGATCTGGCTGTTTGACCATGTTGCACATCCACACTCCCACCTGGTTCACTTCCAGGTCCAGGGTGTCTTGCTCAGGGTCCTCCACAAATGCAGGTGATTTTGAGCCATTATCTCAAGAGCTGCAGTTTTATGAAAAGCCAGGGAAGGACTTGGGGTGTGTGAAGCCATTTACAGGAACCCACGTGTTCTGATTGACTAACCTGGCTCTTCTGACTGGTGGCTTCCTTCCCTAGTCCCCACCAACCTAATATAAATGAGTTATAACAGCATTTTGGAATGAACTCAGCTTGACCACAATCCTGCAGCATAAGCAGAGTAGAGTAGGGTAGAAAGATAATGTCTGGTCCCAGGGGTGGGAGATGAGTTCTGGTTCCCAGCCCTGCCCCTGAGCAGATGGGGGACCTTGAGTACATCTCTTACTGCCTTTGTGGCTTTAGTTTCTGCACTGTAGCCCTAGAATTAAAAATTCTACAAATAAAACTGTTTCGGATTCCAGGGCATTTGGCTCCATCTTCTGGTCAGTTTTTGTCACTGTAGCTTTTTGCAGCATTGCCTGCCATCCACTGTGACCTGAGAATTTTGAGGCTTCTAGGAAACTTTCTGGCTGTGGTGGGTGGGAAGTGGAATAGGACAGCAACAGAGTTATCCTAAAAGTCTAGGGAATTTCTGTGGTCTTTGGGTCATATTGGCGCATGTTATTCAGCCTTCTGCTGATAGTGGCTCGGTAGAGAGTCAGGGAGGCAGCCAGTGATGGACAAGCCCAAGTGTTAGAGGAGGAAGGTACATTGGAGAACAGTGAATGTAACCTCCTCAATGTACAGGTGCAGAAACTGAGGCAACTTTCACCTGTGGAGAAGTAGAGTCTTGCTTCAGGTCACACATGTAGGTTCCA
The DNA here is from genome assembly GCF_029289425.2 of Pan paniscus. Lineage (NCBI taxonomy): Eukaryota > Metazoa > Chordata > Mammalia > Primates > Hominidae > Pan > Pan paniscus. The sequence continues at coordinate 149,176,155 of NC_073253.2, read as the reverse complement.
GGTTTCCTGACACCCAAATCCATACTGTCCCCCACTCTGTCTTGCTGCCTCCTCTTTCTCTCAGCTTTCTATCCCAGCTGATTACCTCTTCCCCTTGCTTCTGAGACAGGGCCATCAGCCTAACAAGCACACTGCTCCATCCACTTGCTACCACAACAACCCACTCCCTCCTGGTCCCAGCTCCAGCCCTGATGAGGTGGAGTGCTCCCCTCCCACCCGCCCATCTCTCCAAGCCACAGCTTTCCTGGAGGAATGAGGATATGGAAGGAAGAGGGAGGCAGAGGCCTGCATTCTCCTCCAGCTCTGCCCTTTTTCCAGCCCAGCCTCTTGGATCCTCAGTCTTTCCATCAGGTACACAATCAGCTCCATGAGATTACTGAGATTAAATGGATGGTTGGTGTGAAGGTGCTCTGTGAATTCTTGAGTCCCCTGTTAAAATAGAAATTCAGATATGTCTGGGTTCTTCTCAAACCACATAAAACCCCAGGTGCTGATTGGTACCAACTTAGCCCAGGTGCTATGGATCCTCAGAGGAGGGAGATGCATGGAAGCTGGAGGAATTTGAAGGCTTCAATTAGAGGGTAGTACTTTATTTTTCAGCCCAGAAAGTATCTTGGAGGCATTCCCACTGACCCAGAGTCCAGTCTTTAAAAGCTCAGCTGTAATGGAAAAGGCACAGGAGGATTAATTGACTCTTGTATCCTCCCTTCTCTTCTCTGGAGATAAGATGTATGGCCTCTAGTTTATTTATTTATTTATTTTTTAATATGTGTATATTTTTATTATACTTTAAGTTTTAGGGTACATGTGCACAACATGCAGGTTTGTTACATATATATACATGTGCCATGTTGGTGTGCTGCACCCATTAACTCATCATTTAACATTAGGTATATCTCCTAATGCTATCCCTCCCCCCTCCCTCCACCCCACAACAGGCCCCAATGTGTGATGTTCCCCTTCCTGTGTCCATGTGTTCTCATTGTTCAGTTTCCACCTATGAGTGAGAACAAGTGGTGTTTGGTTTTCTGTCCTTGCGATAGTTTGCTGAGAATGATGGTTTCCAGCTTCATCCATGTCCCTACAAAGGACATGAACTCATCCTTTTTTATGGCTGCATAGTATTCCATGGTGTATATGTGCCACATTTTCTTAATCCAGTCTATCGTTGTTGGACATTTGGGTTGGTTCCGAGTCTTTGCTATTGTGAATAGTGCCGCAATAAACATACGTGTGCATGTGTCTTTATAGCAGCATGATTTATAATCCTTTGGGTATATACCCAGTAATGGGATGGCTGGGTCAAATGGTATTTCTAGTTCTAGATCCTTGAGGAATCGCCACACTGACTTCCACAATGGTTGAACTAGTTTACAGTCCCACCAACAGTGTAAAAGTGTTCCTATTTCTCCACATCCTCTCCAGCACCTGTTGTTTCCTGACTTTTTAATGATTGCCATTCTAACTGGTGTGAGATGGTATCTCATTGTGGTTTTGATTTGCATTTCTCTGATGTGTATGGCCTCTAGTTTAAAGAGTGAAGCCCAGAGAAAGAGGTAGACATTGAAACCTTTCCCCACTTGGATCTTCAGCTCCCAGTGCAGTCTTGTTTCTGTTAGAACTTCAGAGTGCTAGAGAAATAGAGAATGAGAAGGGTAGCCCTGCCTTTCTTGTGTGCCCTCAAAGGCAGGGAGAAGACTGCCCTCCACAGAAAGCCCAGTTCCTAGTAAGGCAGCTCTAATCCTTTGAAAAGTCTCACTCAGCATTTCTCAAGGGTGGTTCTGAGACCCCTTGCACCAGAGTCACTGGGGGTGACTTACTGAATCAGACCGTCTGGGATGGACCTGGGAATCTGCACCTAAAACAGCCTCTGCAGATGAGGCACGTTGAACTTCAGGAACCACAGATCCCCTTCTCTGGCATCTCAGGAATAACAGCCCCCTGCTCTAGAGACAGTTCTTACCAACTCTTGCTTACAGGACATGATTTTCTCTTTTTTAAATGTTCTGCTTCCTTGCCATTTTCCACGTTCTCTGTTTTTCCTAGTCTCTATGTTGTTTTTTTTGTTTTTTTTTTTTTGAGACAGAGTCTCTCTCTGTCACCCAGGCTGGAGTGCAATGGTGCAATCTCAGTTTACTGCAACCTCCACCTCCCGCGTTCAAGCAATTCTCTTGCCTCAGCCTCCCGAGTAGCTGGGATTACAGGCGCCTGCCACCATGCCTGGCTAATTTTTGTATTTTTAGTAGAGATAGGGTTTTGCCATGTTGGCCAGGCTGGTCTTGAACTCGTGACCTCAGGTGATTTGCCCTCCTTCCTTGGCCTTCCGAAGTGCTGGGATTACAGGCATGAGCCACTGCGCCTGGCCTCTATACCTGTTTTGTAAGTAGAATATCATAGAATTTGGGGGGCTAGAAGTATTTGTAACAGGGTACCTTATCCAATTCCTCATTTTCTAGCTGGAATATTTTAGACACAGCAAGGTAGTTCCTGGCCTCAGACCACACAATGCTAATAGGAGACCTAATCACCTGACTTCGAATTGAGTACTCTTTTCACCATGCAGTTCTGTCCTGCTGTAGGAGCCACACTTTAGGGTGAGTGTCCATCCCAGACCCCTTCTTAGATGAAGGAATGGACCCCTGAAGCTATCTTGGTGACTCTCCTTGGCTGAAACTGTTAGACCAGGAATGGTCATCTTGAAAGGCAGTTATCACTGGGCGTTGGAACTAAGAGGTCAAGTAGACTCCAGGGTTGAGGTGGTAATTTTCTTTCTCTCACCACCTCGAGGGTTGAGGTGGTGACAGAAAGGGTGAGGATGGAGAGAGGAGATGGGGAGAGACAGGGAGAAAATCACATACATTCAACAGGGAGAAAGACACAGAGACACACACACAGAGACAGGGAAACAGAGAGAAAGACACCGAGCGAGACACACAGAAACACAGATACACACACACACAAGAGAGGAGGAAGAGAGAGACACACAGGAAGCAAGAGACTGAGTAAAGATGGGGGGCAGGAGGCAAAAAGGGAAAACACATTCACAAAGAGATGGAGAGAGACAAAGAAATATAAGCTCAGACACACAGGGAGAGAGAGACTGGAATAGAGAATCCAGATTGATTCAGAGAGAAAGAGATAATGAAAGAGAAAAAGTCAGAGAGACAGAGACAGAGCGCCTGCCCTGGCACTAGGTGTTTTTCCAGTTTTTCCCAAGGCCCAGCTGACCTTCTTGCTTTTGCCTTCTCCAAGACGCCCCCAAATCTTCCCAAGAAACTCTGACTCTTGAACGGGCCTCAGTAGGTTTCTTTTTCTTGCAAAGACATGGTTCTCAACCAACCCAGCCTTGGAGGGACTTTGAGGAGGGGCCCTCACAGATACAGCAGGGAAGCAAATGTTGCAAGCTGGGGAAGCAAACGCTCCATTCTGCTCAACAGATCGTCTGTCACTTCTCGTTATCTCCAGGACCTGGAGATGACTCTATTCCTCGGCCAAACATCAACAAAGCCGCCAACTCCCAGTGGTTGGTTTGGTGTCTTGTCAACAGCAATCTTCTTGGAACAAACTCTCTGCTCACATGGAGCAGAGTTAATTAGGCTTGGGCTGTGCTCATTGGCACCTGCTGGCCTTTGCTGACTGATGCTTTTCCTGCCCCAGGACTGCACTTACTTTCCTCTCTGCTCATGCTTGACCCAGCTAACCTTCCCACTCCCAGTGAACCTGAGGCACACACGAGTCCTTCCCTTTGTAAACTTTCCTAGTGCCTACTGTCTCTCTTCTGTCCTTTGTCCATTTTGCTCCACAATTATGTACATAAAGGACTGTATTACTAAGTCATGAGATCCTCAAGTTACCATGTGCGTGGAAAAATCACTAAATTCACATCTTTTCAGATAATAAAGGCCATTAACAATATGGAAGTTTATTTGGATGCTGTGAATCTTTCAGGTGCTGGTCTAAGCACTTGTTACTTAGTAATTCATTTGATCCGTTCACAGAACAGGGACCTAGGGCCCAGAAAAGTTAAGAAACTTGCTGAAGGTTAGATCTTCAGTAAATGACAGAGGACAAAGATTTCACGGCCCTGTTCTTCTGCCTTCCCATGTCGCTGGCCAGAGCCTCAAAATCTGCCATTGTAATTTTGTCCTTTTACTTTAAGGCTGTAATTCCTATAAAGTATAGGTTTATTTTTATTTCATTATTTATTTATTTATTTTTTCTGGCAGAAGGATAGCTGAGGAAAAGAAGGAAGGGAAGGCTTCCCAGATCATCGTAAATTACCTCCTTTGAGCTAAAATGTCTGAAAAGCCAGCTCCCTCCCATTTTCTAATTGTGACCACTGGAACACTAGTTTCTTGAGATGTTAAATAGGTTTTATTAAAGAAAAATGAAGCTGTCAAGTAAGTGTGAGAAACTCAAAGTTAAACAGTTGCCTTGCAGCATGACCTCACAGAGCGTTAAGATGCTGGGGGCACTGGGCCTATAAGAAGGAGAGAATTGTATTCACCACACAAATTTCACCACAGGCCCTGTTCTTGCAGATCACTTCTCAAAATTAGTTCCTTTTTCATGAAAGTTTCTTTGAGAAAGCACTATCTGAACCCATTAGATAACGAAGTCACCATTGCCCACAATTGCTCAGTGTTTTTAGGGCTCCCTGAGGATGGATACCTGGCTCTCCTTCACTGGCATTTGGTGGGCTTGCCTGCTGGTGATGTCTCAGGTAGACAAGTCTGACTGACCCAAACTACCCACATGCTGTGGCTTGGATGGCCTGTCACCAACCAGCTGCTTTTACAGCATCAGGACCATGGAGCTTGTCCTTGCTTGACTTCCCTCACTCACTCAATGACTCACTCATTGTTTTAGAAACTGTTACTAGCACCTACAAGGTGCTAGACCCTGGAGGGATCCCTGAGGGAATCAGAACCTACTCTTGGACTGGGATCTGTTTGGGTGGATCAGATGAAGACACAGGGAAGGGGGAGAGGACAAAGGGAGGATGCAACCACGGAGAAGGGAAAGCTCATTTCCAGCTGTGGGGATCGGGGGGAAAGGTTGGATGCTGGCGGGGGTGGTCACCCAGGAAAGGTCCACTCACAGCTGGATGTGGGAGGGTGACAAGTAGTAACAGGTAGAGCTTGTGGTTAAGAGTGGGCAGGACTCTCCAGGGCAGTGGCAGCAGGTGAGCCCTTGGCAGGTACCTTGGCCCCCTTGGCCCCTCTCCAGTGGTTGAGAGTGGTGGAGCCCACAGCAGCTGCTGAGATTCTCAGAGCTTGAACGTGCCCACTCATTTGACCATCAGGACCCAAGGGAGGAAGTGCCCTTCTGTGCTCTCCTCCTCCATGGCCAACACTCTGCAAATTGGTGAGGGAGGAGGAGGCGTTTGCGTCTGGGAATCCGGGAGGGCAGGGTGCGTCGGTCTGTCCTCACAGTACCCTCAACCTGCGGAGGGACTCACAGCCCTCTGCTGAATGAATGGGTGTTCACTCCTGCTCTGAGCCCTTTTCTCCCTGCTCTGCTTTCTTTTTATCCAGCGCCTGGTTTTGGCACCTATCCATGGATCTACTGAAAGGTGAGCTACTCTAGACATCATTTTATTTTCACCTGAAGCTCTTGAAGATCAAAAAAATTTGAAGATCCACAAGCTGCTTTTCACAAAATCGAAAGAGTCCTGGAATGTCAGAGTTGAATGAGCATTGAGAGGGTGCACTGACATGCAGAATGGTGGCTCCTGAGGCCCTGTGACAAACAGAGGGTGAACCAAGAGTAGAGGCAGGCTTCTATGCAAACATTTCTAGGCGATATTGTAGATAATACAGTTGTGTATCAGAAAGAACAAAGATTCTGAAATCCAGCTTGCTTCATATTCCAGTCTCACCTACAGACTGTGTGAGCTTGGTTAGGATTTTCTCAAGCCTTTGATTCTCTCTCTGTAGAATGATGATGTTGTCTATCTAAAAAGATGATTGTTTTTAAATGAGATAAAGCAGATGAAGGTGCTGTGTGAATTAACACGCTGCTGTTGTGTGAGGGAAATGACTCTCCCACCTGGTGTTTTAGACCTGGAGACTTCTGACCACAGGTTCTCAAGGATTTTTAGTTTCTTGCTTGCTCCACATTCTTTGTCATGTTGCTCTGAAACCTGCCTCCCTGTCACACCCCAACCCTCTCCTACACTGGGTTTTAATATTTTCCTCCTGAGGCTTTCTCTCTGATACCATAGACTTCCAGATAACCTTAAGTGAGCCACATAAGCTCTCTGAGATCTGGTTTCCACATCTGTAAGACAGGCTAACTCTTTGTTCTCAACTATTTGTTGAGATTTTGCAGATGAAATGAGATAATATATACACATGTACATCATGCACAAGTGAGCCTTCACCACCCCGGGTTGGAACTGTGCGGGTCCACTTACACTCAGATGTTCTTTTACCTCCGCCACCTCTTAGACAGCAAGACCAGTCCCTCTTCCTCCTCCTCCTCCTCCTACTCAATGTGAAGATGAGGATAAAGACTTTTATGATGATCAGCTTCCACATAATAAATAGTAAATATATTTTTTTCTTCCTTAGCTCACTTTAGGGTAAGAGTACAGTATATAATACATGTAACACATAAAAATGTGTATTAATTGGCCAGGCATGGTGGCTCATGCCTGTAATCTCAGCACTTTGGGAGGATGAGGCAGTCGGATCATGAGGTCAGGAGTTCGAGACCAGCCTGACCAACATGGTGAAACCTTGTCTCTACTAAAAATACAAAAATTAGCTGGGCGTGGTGGCACACGCCTGTAGTCCCAGCTACTCGGGAGGGTGAGGCAGGAGAACCGCTTGAACCCGGGAGACAGAGGTTACAGAGAGCCGAGATCGTGCCAATGTACTCCAGCCTGGGTGACAGAGAGAGACTCCATCTAAAAAAAAAAAAAGTATTAATAGACTGTTTATGTTATCCGTACGGCTTCTAGTGAACAGTACGGTATTAGCAGTTAAGTTTTGGGGGAAGTCAAAAGTTAGAGATTTTTTACTGTTCCTGGGGTTGGCTCCCTAACCCCCATGTTGTTCAAGGGTTAACTGTACTGCAAATAATGTACATGTATAGAAGGCATATAATACATGTATATGTGTTTCATAGCACAGCGCCAGGTAGGGATGCTCATTAAATAGCTTGTACTTCTGATTCCATTTCCCTGTTCACACAAGTCGATATTATTTTTTCACTGGGGGGATTAGAGAAGGTTTCCTGGAGCAGGTGAGAATTGAGCTGGGCTTTGAAGGACTGGAGAATGTTCACAAATATGGAAGAATGAGGGTGTGGTTGGGTGTGGTGAGGGGAGGTTTGGAACAGAAAAATAAGTGGGAAGTCTCAGGTTTGTTTAGGGAATCAAGAAGAGGCCATTTTGGTTCGAGCTGATGGTTCATTGGGGGAACCAGAAAGACATAAATTTGAAAGAATAGATTGCAGTTCTGGAATTAGAAAATATAGAGTTGGAAGTGACCCAGGGGGTCACTGGACCAATCTTTTATCTGCAGCAGGAATGAATATGTGCGACATGGTAGTAATGATAGCCTAGTCTGAGGCTCAACTCTGCTGTGTGTTCTTAGATAAATTACATGTCATCTCTGATCTGAATTTCTCCTCTGTGTGACAGAAATAATAATCCTTGACCAGCCTCCTCTGTTATTGTCATGAAAATTTAGGGAGGTTTGGGCTGAGGATTCATTAAGAAGTTGGGCAAGGGATTCCTTTCTCTTCTCCAAGCCTTGATTTTACTGTCCACACACACACACAAAACAAAGACCCCATCTGCCTCCAGGGTGTAGAGGTTGTGAGTCTAGCCAGGTTATAGGCACCCAGGAGGGGAGAGGAAGGCAACCTGGGAGGGGCCCAGGGGAGTGGAGGGGCTGCCGCTCTAGGCACAGCCAGGATTCTTTCTCATTCTCCCCACTGGCTTCTACTGTGGGGGCTCCTGTGGGTCCCACAGCTGGAATTCTCTCCTTGCTGCCTGCCTCTTCTTGCTGGGATGGGTCACACAGCTCATGGGTGACCAGCTCCTGATCATCCATCCCTGCACAGCCAGCCCCTGGATGCCCTGAAGGAGCTATGCCAGCTTCCCCTCTTCTCTCCATCATCTCCCTCCATCTCCACCCTGACTTTAGTGGCTTCATCTCTCCTAAGCTCATTCTCAAGGAGAGACCCCATGAGGGCAAGTACCTTACTATTCTGGACACTCCTGCTTTTTCATTTCAGCATTAGCATCACAGTTTCCAAAGCACCCTCCCTGTTGAGAAGCATGCCAGGCAGGACTCCTGGCCACATTTAGTGGGTGGGTAAATGGAGACAGGCCAAGGGAATGCCCCTGGGAGAGCCAAAGCTAGACTCCTAGCCTGGTGCTCTCACACGATTCTGGAGGCTCTCAAACTTGGAGGGGCAGAAGGATTGGGAGTTTGGTACAACACAGACACCTAGGCTGTCATCCCTAGAGAGCTGATCCACAGCAACATCAGGGGAGCCTGAGCATTTGTGTTTTTGATAGGCACTTGGGGATGGTGACATAAATAAGTTTGAGGACCCCTGCAAAGTACTTCACCTTTGAGATCCCAGGAGTGAGGTGGAGACATCCAGAGGGAAAAGTAACCTTTACGGAGTCACCAACTCTGTCGGGCACTTTATGTGCATTTTCACCATAGAATGAGACACTACTATTCCCGTTTCATATATAAGCAAACTGAGGCCTGGGGAGGTTAAATGGTTTATCCAGTCTCACAGCTGGTAAGTAGAAAAGCTGGGATTTGAACTTGGGTCTCATAGCTCCAGGGCAGCCTAAATTCCTTCTACCTAAACCTTTCCAATGCAAACATCCCAGGCCCCTTCATCCTCATATCTAAGGCTCCTACCTGTCTTTTCTCTCTGGGGTTAAACATTACTTTCAGATCCCCCAGCCAGTGGGAAAGGTCTCTTTTCTTTGCAATGCTCCTCTTCAGCCAGCAGGTGTCAGCCCTGGACTGAGTATGTGGGTAAGGGGCGTGCAAAGCTAATGGGAGGAACGTAATCATTTGTTTTCCTCTCCCGGTTTTATAGCCCCTCCGTCCCTCCCAAATTCTAGCTATCCTTTTAGATATGTTTTTGCTGAGCTGGTGCTGTTACCTCACAATCTTCCAGGTTGGGATGCCCCAGGAATTCCGAATCCCCTAGAGCCATCCGGTGGTAGATTTGGAAGTAAGCTGCAGCTGTAGTTTACATTTGCCAAGTATATGCTTGGCACCCTGTTCCGAGCTTTCTATGCTTTACCTTGTTCAGTCCTCCCCATCCCCACAAACCTCCCTGGGTTAGGTGCTAGCAATTCACCCGTTTTCTCAGAAGAGGAAACTGGAGCTTTCAGAGGCTAAGAAAGTTGGCCGAGGTCAAGTTGCTGGGTATGTGGCAGAGCCAGGCTTGAACCTAGAAGCTCTGGCTACAGATCTGCGGAGGCGCGTGACATTACACTCTCTTTTATGCAGATGAGGAAACTGACGTCTCGGCAAGGAAGGGATTTACTCCTGTGGAACCAAGTGCCAGGATGAGAACCCAGGCCTTGTTGTAATTCTGGGCCTTCTCTAATTCTTGCCCTTGCCCAGCTGTGGATGAGGGCTTGGGCAGCAGGGAATCCCTGGGGAGGCTCCCCACCTCCCCACCCTCCCCAGGCACCAGCACATCGACCAGACAAAGGATAATTGGTGCATGCTGTGCTCAGAGCCAAGCTGAAGCGGCAGGGTCTCGACACCCCTCCATGCCCGGGGGGTGTGGCATCGCAGAGCAGGGACCTTGTCGGTCCTGTCACCATGCATCGCCAGCTCCTCGCAGGGTCTGGCATGGAGGTAGTGCTCAATTCATATTTATGAGTATGTAGACATTCCTCCTCTTTGGCTTTCTCCCCAGGCCCTGCTCCAGGCTTGCCGCAGGAGAGCATGGGTGGCCCTGAGCCAGCGCATTCCTCCTCTTTGGGGTCTGCTAGCCTTTCTGGGGGCAAATCATTTGGTTTCTTAGCATGAACTACTTGTTCTCCAACTTTCCAGATCAGCCATTTATCTGTCCTGCCTCCACTCTAGACGGCAAGACCCTAGGGGGCAACCTCTCAGATCACCTTATATGCTGCCTGGTGTCTAGCAAAAGATGGAATATAAAATAAACTATTTATGAAAAACTATAATCCATTATTTTATCCAAGCAGTACACATTCATTGTTGCAAAATGGAAAATAAGCTAAGGGAGGAAAATTAAAATCATTCCCATGATAATAGGATCCTTTCCTTCCATGATATTTTAATGGAATTGATTTTTTCCCTTTCTCTTTTTATTGTATAAGAAATACATTTCTTGTACAAGTGTAAAAATTACAGATAAGCATAAGCAAAAATGTTTTAATTTATTGGGAATACCACTTTCTAAACCTGTTAATAATTCCATTAACAATTGTAATGGTAATAACCACCTCTATTTGTTGAGGGCCTACTATGTAATAGCAGTTTTACATAATTTTTTAGAAGTTTATTGAGGTGTAATTTCCATATATGAAGTCCATCCATTTTAATTCCTTAATCATTTCAATTCAGAGTTTTTTTAGTGAGTTTAAAAAGTTGTGCAACCATCAGCATAGTCCAGTTTTAGAATATTTCTATCATCCCAGTAAAACCCCTTAGGCTCATTTACAGTTAATCCTAGTTCCTACCCTCAGCCCCAGGTGGCCACTAATCTACTTTCTGTCTCTGCAGTTTTCCTTTTCTGGACATTTCATATAAATGGAAGAACATACTAGATGGTCTTTTGTGTTTGATCTGTACACTGATGATTTTAGGTTCAGCCTCTCATTTACAGATGAGGAAACTGAGGCTTAGTGAGGGCAAGTGATTGCTGGACATAGTTACACAGGGAGAGACTGGGGCTTCCTGGATTCAGCTGAGGTCTGTCTGACTCTCAAGCGTAAACTTGTAGCCACCCTCCTCCACCACCTTGTCACATTACATTACTTTTTATGTTCTAGCTGTTGCAATGATATATTCATATATATTTTTTTCTCCCAAAAGGATCAAACTTATACATTCTGTTGCCACTTCTTTTTCATTCAATAATAGATCAATAATAATAACAATGAGTAGGATGTCTCCATGTGAATTAATATACGCCTGCAATACCTAGAGTAGATTTTCGATAAGTACAAGGTAGCAGTTAAGGGTATAGGCTTTGGAACCAGACTGCCTGGATTTAGATACCAATTCTGTCACTTATCAGCCATACACTGTGGACAGAATGTTTGTGTCCCCCCAAAATCCACATATTAAAACTTAATCCCCAATGTGAGAATACTTGTGGGGTTTTGGGTAGGTAATTGGTTTACGAGGGCTGAGCCCTCATGGATGGGATGAAAACTCTTATAAAAGAGGCTCCAGAGAGATCCCTCTTGTCTTCTCTTCCTCATGTGAGGAAGACACAGCAAGAAGTCGGGTGTCTATGAATCAGGAAGCTGGCCTTCACCACACACTGAATTTGCTGATGTCTTGGTCTTGGACTTCTCAGCCATGAGAACTGTGAGAAAGAAATCTCTGTTGTTGATGCTGGAGAGGATGTGGAGAAATAGGAATGCTTTTACACTGTTGGTGGGAGTGTATATTAGTTCAACCATTGTGGAAGACAGTGTGGCAATTCATCCAGGATCTAGAACCAGAAATATCATTTGACACAGCAATCCCATTACTGGGTACATACTCAAAGGATTATAAATCATTCTGCTATAAAGACACATGCGTATGTATGTTTACTGCAACACTATTTACAATAGCAAAGACTTGGAACCAACCCAAATGCCCATCAATGATAGACTGGATAAAGAAAATGTGGCATATATACACCATGGAATACTATGAAGCCATAAAAAAAATGAGTTCATGTCCTTTGCAGGGACATGGATGAAGCGGGAAGCCATCATTCTCAGCAAACTAACACAAGAACAGAAAACCAAACACCGCATGTTCTCATTCATAAGTGGGAGTTGAACAATGAGAACACATGGACACAGGGAAGGGAACATCACACACTGGGCCTGTTAGCGGGTTGGGGGAAAGGGGAGGGAGAGCACTAGGACAAATACCTAATGCATTTGGGGCTTAAAACCTAGATGATGGGTTGATAGGTGCAGCAAACCACCATGGCACATGTATACCTATGTAACAAATCTGCACGTTCAGCACATGTATCCCAGAACTCCAAAGTAAAATTATAAATCATGCTGCTATAAAGACACATGCACACGTATGTTTATTGCAGCACTCTTCACAATAGCAAAGACTTGGAACCAACCCAAATGTCCAACAATGATAGACTGGATTAAGAAAATGTGGCACATATACACCATGGAATACTATGCAGCCATAAAAAAGGATGAGTTCATGTCCTTTGTAGGGACATGGATGAAGCTGGAAACCATCATTCTCAGCAAACTATCACAAAAAACCAAACACCGCATGTTCTCACTCATAGGTGGGAATTGAAGAATGAGAACACGTGGACACAGGAAGGAGAACATCACACTCTGGGGCCTGTTGTGGGGTGGGGGGAGGGGGGAGGGATAGCATTAGGAGATATACCTAATGTTAAATGATGAGTTAATGGGTGCAGCACACCAACATGGCACATGTATATATATGTAACTAACCTGCACATTGTGCACATGTGCCCTAAAACTTTAAAGTATAATAATAATAAAAAAAAAATCTCTGTTTTTGATAAGCAACTCAGTGTTTTGTTATAGCAGCCCAAATGGACTAAGAGACCATGTGACTTTAAGACTGTTACTTAACTGCTCTGTGCCTCAGTTTCCTTATCTATAAAAAGAAAGATGTGAATGCCAATCTCATAAGGCTGCTGTGATAATTAAATGAACTAATATATGGAGAGCACCTAGTGCCCTGCAACCACTCAATCCATGTCAGCAGTGTTTGTTGCAACTGTTGAACTCATGAACAAACCCCAGAATTTGCACATCAATTTCAGCCTGGAAGCAGGCATCAAGGCGGGGGCACCACTTTATCTGACTAATCAATGAAGAAGGTCATGTGATCTCCCTCCCACCTCCCCCACAGCTGGAATCTCAGCTGTCTCTGGATTGTCAGAGGAGGCCTGGTGAGGTCGGAAGATTGATAGCCTTGTTCTAACAGGAAGTCCCTTCCCGGGGAATTTAGGAGCTGAGCTCCAGAGCTGGGGAAGATGTTAGGATCAGTTCTAGTCTATGTGGTAAAGGGCCCCAGGGCTCATGGAACTGGGGAGGTGTCAGCTCCCATTCGGGTCCAGGCAGTACCTTGCCGAGGCTCCAGCCTGGCTTCTGATTGCCTGTACCCAGAAGCCAGAATGCTGTTACAGCCCCATCAGTCAGCCTGCAATTAGTGAAATGGAGGCACACATGCTGGTTTGCAGATTGTGGGTGGGAGGACAGGATGTGGTGGGAAATAGCTCTCACCAACTCAAGGGGCGGGGGTGGCATTTGTCTGTGTTCCCTGGTGATTTGGCAATAGAGGCTGCCGGGCACTCACATGGGGTTGGCAGCCTTTGCAACCCTCTTGGGGCCTTGGGCTCTTTCCTTCTTTCTGGTTACAGGTGGGGACATTAGCCCCTTGTGTTGGTAAGGCCAGAGCCAGGACAATCAGGCGCACGCTGGGCATGGGGCACAGGGCTAAGGACAGGTGTGAAAGGAGAAAGGCCTGGCTGTGCAGGGCTGAGGACAGGGGTGAGAGGGGCAACTCCGGGCTGTGCAGGGCTGAGGACAGGGGTGAGAGGGGCAAGGCCTGGCTGTGCAGGGCTGAGGATAGGTGTGAGAGGAGTAAGACCTGGCCATGGGTGTGGGGTGAGGGACCAGGAGCTGCCAGGGTGAGGGGAAGCTCAGGCTGGGGTGCCGGAGCTCACCCCAGGGAAGCAGTCTTTGTAGGTGCCTATGGTATACATGCATGCATGGAAGTATTCAACAGATATAAACAACCTAAAGAGTTCTCATGGAGGTCCAGGTTTCTGACTTCTCTTTCCTGTCTGAACTGAAGGTTCAGCCACACAGTTTATATTTCTACAAGGCAGCATCCAAGCTGGGCTGTGCAGTGGCTTCCCTCTTTGGATGGGGCACCTGCTTTCCGGTTTGATACAGTCTCCACTACTCCCCTTCATCATCCAGCCCATGAGTCCAGTGCCAGTGACCATTTGTCCACCTACACTGGGCCAGTTTCCTTCTTTTGAGTTTGTGACCTTTGGCAGGGATATGCTGTGCTCAGGACCTGGCTGTCAACTCAGGGCAGTCAGGAGGCTCTGGAGGAGTGACTTCAAACTGACACAGGGATGCCCAGCTCATCCTATGAAGAGTGTTTCAGGCAGAGGGTATAGCAAGTGCAAAGCTCCCGAGGCAGGAATTCCTGGAATGGAGTCCCCTGGGCTCTTGGAATTCCTGGAATGGAGTGCTTAAGACAGACTACACATTGAGAAGTGGAGAGAGCAACTTTCATTACAAGTTAGAAAGATATCCCAGCCAGGAGAGGGAAGAGGCTTCTGGACAGTGCAACAGAGGGGAGGGCTCTCCAGGGTAAATGGGATGGTGGGGGGCTAAGCTTCCCAAGGCTTTTCTGTCCAGAGAATCTACAATCTACAGAGGCTGATCTGGATTCTCAGGAATGTCCACACATGTTTCTGATCATTAGGAAATTTGTGTGCTCCCCTTTTGAGGGAGCTCTCAGTAGACTGTCCTCACTCAGCAGAGTCTGAGGCTCTTTTCCCAGTTCTAGTCCATGCAGAGGTCTGTCTCCTTGGCTGGGACCTGATATTAGGGTCAGGGCCTGCTGCCCCTCAGCCTTGGGTCTCAGAGGGACGCTCCTGCACAGCTGACTGTTCTGCAGACTGACAGCCCCCAGCAGCCTGCCCATAGCGTGAGAGAGCAGATTTAGGGTTGCGAGTGGTGATGGGGGAGACCAAATGCCTGTGAGGAGCTGCCTTTTGCATTCCCTTTTAGGCTCTCCAAAGAGAGAGAGAAGGCTGCTCAGCTAAGCTCTCTATGTGGCTCCCTCTCCCAGGCCCCAAAGAGGCAACTGGACTCAGTCCTGCTGGCCCAAGAGCCAGCCTGGACACAAAGGGCAGGAGCCCAGCAAGGGAGCAGAATCCTGAGCGGGCAGGGGCTGAGCTGCAGGAGGACTAACTCCCCACGTGGGGCCATACTGAGCTTTGGGAGCATCTTGAAGTCTCAGAGAACACAAAGGCCTTTCTGTTCTGTTTTAAATACAATGGATTTTTCTCTAATTGTGAAAATAATGCATATGTATTTAATAGAAAATGTAGACAAGAACACAGAGAAAAATTAATACTTCCTGTAATTTCACCACCAAGGTTATACTAGGAACCTTTTACTGTCTATACTTCTGGGAGTTTAATCAGCAGAGGGGCACTCACACTGGGGTGACACTGACAGTGGGGGCTGTAGGAGGTGAGGGGTACCCTAGAGTCAGAAGACCTGAGTTCAAAACCTCTTTCTGATACTCGTTGGTTTCACAGCCTTAAGTGAATGACTTGGTTTCCTTGTGCCGCAGTTTCCTGATCTGCAAAATGAGGATAATGGCATTGTCCCTCATGGGGCTCTCTAGAGAGTTAGGGCAGTGAGTGGATTCTGCTCAGCACCTCGTAAACAGTCAATACATCTTAGCCAGTATGTGTATGTCTATATAAATATACATCCATTTAAAAAATACAAGATGAGGAAGATACTGACCACACTTGTTTTTGCACTTAGCTTTTATCCTTGGTATGAATTTTATGCCACATGTAAGAAGAGGCAGGTTAGTTCTTTATACCAAATATTTTCTGATTGTATGCACCTACTCTGTCTCACTGGTGGGCTCTCCATGTTCACCCTTTGAGTTTCCCTAGAACTGGCTTGGAAATAGTGCAAGTCTTGTCTTGGCCCCTTGGTGTGTGTCATGATGTGGAGTCATTGCCATATGTGCAAAGTCCCTTGAAGTTGGGCATGCTGCAGTTTCTGTGCCAGGCTTGCCAAGAGAATCTTTGCCAAGATGGGGAGAGGGGGCTGGGACTTAGGGTGGAATGCCCTGGGACACACTGCCACCATTCCCCTGAGGACCGTCATCTGGCTGTGGCGCAGAGGGGATTCGGTGGTAAGAGAGGCAAGGGGACAGTCCCGCAAATCTTTCTCCTGCCCTCTCTTCTCTCACCTCAGTCTCTCCCCATCAACAGTTTCTCCCTATCCTCTGCAAATTGCCCCAGTGAATTTAGAATTTGGAACAAAAACCCAGAGAGCAGATTTCCCTGCAATACGTATCTCCCCTGAGACCAGTGAGCACAGTCTCATATAGGAGAGAAGAAAACTCAGGGAGAACAAAATACAACAGCTCCCATTTTCCCCGATTCTTCTACATAGTAAAAAAAACACCAACTAATATCTCAACTTATTATTATATAGTGACATTACACAGTGACTATATTTAAATGTCATTAAGAAATCTTTTACTGGGCAACCTTTATTAGCTGCAAGAGATTCCAATGTGTCAATATTTCCCATTTTCCCAAAACTATATATATAACTGTAATGAACATCCTGATACCTAAATTGTGGATGGATCTCTGATGTTTTCTTAGAATTTTTAGAATTGACCTCACTGAGTCAAAGGCTCTGGCTTGTGTTTAAGGTATTTGGTCTTTTTTATCCTCCAGACTGCTGTGCAAACACCAAGTCAATCAGCAATCTACAAGGTCCTAAGTTCTTCTCACGAATAGGAGAGAACTTCTTATCAGGCATGAGGGACTTTGTCAGACTTGGCTTTGGGGCACGGGTGGCCTTCTATTTGCAACATGTCCTGATAACTTTGTGGAATCCAGCAGGGAAGCTCCCATGGTTACTTTGCACCAGGCAGAACATGCATCCTTCCTTGGCTGGCTTCCTCAGCAATAGGGGAGTAAACGTGGAGATCACCTTACCTGGCTCTACAGATGAGGCACGGAGACACTTCAGGTCTTAGGAAGCGATGCTGCTTGCACAGCCCTGGGGTAGCTTTCTGGTTGGGCGAGAGGGTCTTGAAGAATGTGGGCATATGCACAGGACCACACACACCACAGGCCATCTGGTGAGGCTGGCGGGTGGGGAGTGACAGGCACTGAAGTGGCAAAGGCCTCTCGGACTTTGTATCAGTGCCACAGGAGGAAAGGTCTTGCAAGAGGCAGAAGTGGGCAGAGATTGAGTTGGTCAGAGGGAGAGAAGTTGGGAAGGCAGAGAGAAGAGGGAGGGGTTCATGTTGTTTATTATCAGCAAGTCTCATGCCACAGCGGGCATCTCTCAAGAGGCTCCCTTGTGTTCACTCTCAGTGGGTCCTGGCAGAAGGCTGCAGTGGCTGTGTTATGGGCAGAGAAAGGGTCATAGGATAAAGCCTTGGAGTTCTGATGGCCTTTGGGGCATTTAGGGGAGGGGGAGACTCTCCCAACGACAGATACTCTCTTCCTTATTCCTAGAATGAAGTGGCTTTTTCCCTTCCAACATTTTTTCCCTGCAGCTGCTTTCAAATGCCCATTTGCAAACTGGTGTAGGTCTGTGGTGGAATTTCATTTGTGGCAAGCTGAGAAAAAAAAGAACTGCAAAGTGAATTTTTAATGAGGCTGGATTTATTTAATTTTAAACACTGTCCTTTATTCTAAAGGAATGATCTTCCTTTTGGTGCTAAAATGCTCTTTCTTTTATGAAATGACTATTAAAATAAATGGCATTTTCTTTTACTCTCCTCACTTGGCAATTGAAAAAGCTGGAAGTTTTATGTGGATACCTGAATATGCATATCTCACCCCCACTCTCTGCTTTGTGTTTGTGTGTAAGTTCATCTAGTCAAAGAGAATCTAAAAATTTGGGTTCTACTGGGTGAAGTCCTCTCAAGGGTAAGCCCAGCTGATAGCTCTAGTTCTCATCATATTGGCCCTTATCCAACAAAGTCTTCATTTCACAAACATTAAGAGCCCACTGTGTGGCAGGCCTCATACTAGGGGCTGTGGTGGTTGGCTTGTCTGGTGGTGGAATGAGCCCTACTTGGCTAAGCTGCCCATGGCCTTGACCCTCCTGTGGTCTACTGAAAATACCAGCCCCTCACCAAGATATCCATGCCAAGTCACTGGAACCTGTGAATGTTACCTTATTTTGCAAAAGTTGTGATTAAGTTAAGGATCCCAAGAGAAGCAGCTTATCTTGGATTGTCTGAATGGACTCTAAATACAATCACAGTGTCCTTATAAGAGAGGCAGAGGAAATTTTGAGACAGACACACAGAAGAGGAGAAGGTGTTGTGAAAACAGAGACAGGGATGCAGCCCTAAGCCAAGGAATGCTGGCAGCCACCAGAATCTGGAAGAGGCAAAGAACAGAGCCCCCTACAAGAGTCTCTGGCGGGAGTGCATGCCTGCTAATACCTTGATCTTGGACTTCTGGCCTCCAAAACTGTGAGAAAATAAATTTCTGTTGTTTTCAGCCATCAACTTCGTGATATTTTGTTATAGCCACCACAAGAAACTAATATACCTCTCATCAAGTCAACAAGAGGGGCAAAACAGGGTAAATTATTGGGGCCTGGATGTCCTGAAGGGGTCAGGTTGGACTGCATTGCTTATCAGTACAAATCCTGTCTAATAACTTTTAGTTGGCCCTCCCTTGCTTGGAATCTGCCAAATCTTTTTTACCAGTATCTGGACTGGATCTTAGTGGCCTGGCCTCCTACCCATCCTGCTTACAACTAGTGACATCAGAATGTCAGCTGTAAAATTTCCTCCAAAATGCAAAGTGTGGGCCATATTTATTTTATTTCTCTAAAACAAACTTAATCTGCTGCAAGATTTCATCGTTATGGATGGTGGGAAAATAAATTTCTGTCATTCCTGGGCTCTTTCTTATTCCATAGCGTGGGAAAATGTCCTGAGGTCTTGTGCACTTGGTGGGCAGCCTGGACTTTGTGTCCACGCAAGTCATTCCTTGCCCAAATCTATGTGACCTCGTTGCAGGTGGCTTTGTGCCTTCTGTGCCAAGCTGGCCCATGGAGTCATGCATGGTGTCAGGGCACAGCCTCTCCAGATGTGCCACAACCTCCCCTTTGATGTCCTAGCACTTCCCAGGGCTCTGCAAGGAGCAGGATATACCCATAGACTACAGTCATTCATCCACTTAGCCCTTGAAGACATTTCTTTTGCTTCTTCCTCTGACTCTTCCTGCTTCTTAAACTCCCAAACTCACATCTCTCCTTCCCTCTGTAGCAATCCAGAGGAATCTCCCTGTTTTACGGACTGAATTTTGTCTCCTCCACATTCCTACGTTGAAGCCCTAATCCCCCAAGGTGACTGTATTTGAAAATAGGGCATTTAAGGAGATCATTAAGGGTAAATGAGGTTATGGTGAGACCCTAATCTAATAGGATTAGTGTCTTTGTAGAATAGGAAAAGTACCAAAGGTCTCTCTCACCCATGCACAGAGGAAAGTTCATGTGAGGACACAGTGAGAAGAAGGCTCTCTACAAGCCAGGAAGAGAGGCCTTACCAGAAACAAGCCCCGGTGGCACCTTGATCTTGAACTTCTAGCCTCCAGAAGTGAGAAAATGAATTTCTGTTGTTTAAGGCACCCAGTCTGTGGTATTTTATCGTGGCAGCCTGAGAAGACTAAGGCAGCCCCTCAGTGAGGTTAGGTTTTTCCAAAACAGCAGCCCAGTGGGGAGTTGCTCTTCTGATGGTCTTGCTGCTCTTTCGGTTTGTCCAGAAACACCTGAGCCCCCGAGGAAAGGGAGCATGCTGCAAGGGCCTCTGCGGTGATGTTCAGGGAGGGGGATGCACCTGCAGCCTCTCCATAGCATGAAGGGCAAAACATCAATACACAGTGAGTTCATCATTCTGCCATCTTAGCCCTGGTTCTGTTTGCAAACACAGATAGCCCACGTCTGCCTCTGCCTGCCCACTGTCTAACTTGCTCCTTTATGCTCCTTTAATTAAGGGCAGGGTCCTCAGGGTCTCCCATGTCAAATGGAGCTCTCCAAGTTCTGATGTGAGTGGGGAGAAGAGACACCATTGATGACAAAACCCCAGAGGTGAGAAGGAAGGAAGGATGGACTTTTACTGTCACTGTTTCCCGAAATACATTTCACAGGGTAATAGTACATTTAAAAAAAGAGTGTCCGGTATAAGATTTGGGAACTCATTGGTTGAATTAAGTTAAGCTTTTTAAATCTCAAGGGGAAGCTCACATATGCAGTCTTTACCAACAAATGGGACCACTGAACTGCTTTTCCACTGAGCATCTTGCAGGATCAGTGCTTGGTGGAAGCCATTTTGGAAACTGCTGATATTCACTGGAGAACTATAAAATATAAGACCTAGAAAGGACCACTGAGATCATGTAGGCTCAAGCCCTCAGGTTTAAACTCGGGGAAATGGAGGGTCAGGAAGGTCCAGGGCCCAGGACTTGCCAAGGTCATCTGGTTGAACTGGGGCTAGAACCAGGTCTCTTGATTTTCAGCCTGGAATATCTTGCTTCTACACCACTACTGTTTCTTATGCCAATTAACATGGCAATCCACTGGAAAATGCTAGCTCTGGAGGGACTCAGCCAGGCATCCGGCTTTAACCTGACTCTGACTCACGGGCAATGGCTGCCTGGTGGTGCTTGATTTTGATAGCGAGAGGGCTTGGAGTATACTCAGAATCTTACCCACTTTTTTAAAAAGAAAAAAATATTTTGCATTTGATAAATCAAATCCAAATCTATTTTATCCAGCACATTTCCTGCTAAATTGGAGGCCTCAGAAAAATTTAATCCTGTGTTTCTGATTCATCTTTATTTGAATTCATCTATTTTAAGTTTCAAAGTTATTTTCCTGGCCCCAGCCCTCTGAGCTTTCCTCTAATCTCTCTTCCCTCAGAAACAAGCCATTTTATTTGGATAGATGGAAAGGTTTCCTATCCCTGACCAGCATGCCTCTCCCAAGTCCCTTGGAAAAAAAATAAAAAGCCCAAAACAACTCTGGAAATTCTTAAGGACCTTTCAAAATGGAGAGTGCATGTCAGAGGGCTGCAGAGAATGAGAAGAGTGTTCAGGAGAGGAGAATGGAAACGATTAATGGCTCAAAATATGAGGCCTAGGAAGATCTAGAATGATTCATCCTGAAAGATGGCCAAAGAGTGATTTAACAATTCTAGCAAAAGAACGATTGCTTCCAAGCCCGGGGACCAGTTCCTCCAAGAAGAGAACAGGAAGAAAGAGTGTGAAGCTGCAACATGCAGGAATTAGGTTAGATGTCAGGACAGAGTTCTTGACTGAGACGGTCACTGTGAAGGATTTATAGAAAGGCCTATGGGGTGGTGCTTTGCAGGCAGAGGCTCTACATCTGGCCCTGTTACTTTGAAGGTATGCAACCTTGAGCGAGATACTGACCTTGAGACTGTGTCTCTATCTGAAAAAGTGGAGATGATATACTCACCTCACAGCATTGTCACATGGATTGGATAATTCATGTCGCATTCTTGGCCCACATAGCAGCTCAAAACTGGTGGTGCTTAATATGATATTATGATGGTGATCCTGATGGTTATGGCAAGTGATCAAAAAGCATTGGTTCCCATTCCCTTACCCTTACAATCTTGCTGAGGGTGAAGCCCTATGGTTGTAAATGGTGGATAACATTTACATGAGGGGCCATGGCTACCTGGGATGCTTAAAAGAGCTACACTCCTCAGAAACTCCTGGGCACAGACTCTACTTTTCTCCCTCCTAGGGGAAGATGTAGCTTCATTGAGGCTGCAATTGTTTCAAGAACCAGGAGAGTCTAACATCTAGAAATATCCCCTCACAGGGGATTATTAAATACACAGACTATTGGGTAAATCCTTCCTGAATGGTAAGGTGGGCTTGGTTACAAAAGGACTCTACTACTGTAGTCTCTGCTTAGCTGCAGTTTCAATTACCAGTGGTCAACCGCAGGCTGAAAATAGAGAGTACAGTATAACAAGATATTTTGAGAGAGTTACCACATTCACACAACTGTTTTACATCATATTGTCGTGATTGTTGTAGTTTATTAGTAGCTATTGTTAATCTCTTACTGTGTCGAATTTATAAATTCAGCTTTATCATAGGTATGTATGTGTAGAAAAAAACACAGTAAAATATAGGATTTGGTACTATCCACAGTTTTAGACATCCACCGGGGGTCTTGGAATATATTCGTTGCAGGTAAGGGAGGACAACTGCACAGCTAACACTGAACCTTGGAGATAGAGGAGACCATACCTGTGGTGAAGGAAGTCATGGGCAGCTACTGGTTCCCTACTAGGAGACTTGGGGAACATTTGAAAGGTGCTGCCTTGGTTTTTGCCCTGCAAAGGCCACTTTTCTCTGCCTTATGTTTCTGATTTATTTTAGCAAGTAGATGGAAAATGTTAGTAGGTGCTCATGTGTAGTGTCTCTTCCTGCCAATACACAATCCACCTGAAAAATACTGTTCCAATTAGCTACAGAGGGCAGTGTAAGGCAAAGGTTAAAGTGAGCTCTTAAGTGGTAGAGACTGAGTTAGAGAAGGGTGAGATGAGAGGACAGCCAGAGTAATCATGGGAAGCTTCCCAAAGGAGTGGGGTTGGTCTGAGTCTCGTAAGGAGAGAGAGCTCTTGGAGAGGCAGAGGTGATGGCGAAGGGCCATTCAGGTGGGGAGACAGCCTGGATCAAGGTTCAAAACTAGGAATGAAAATGGTCAGAAATGAGCATGCAGGTGCCATTTAGGAGAGGAGTGAGAAATGAGGCTAAGTTGCGGACAGCTTATTGAGTTTTTGAAAGTCATGCCCACATGGCATTTGAACTTGGTATCTTAGGCAATGGGGAACTACAGGAGGTTTGAGAAGGGCATGATATGATAAAAATGAGCTATTGGGCAAGACTATATATGGCAAGCTGAATATTTAAGTGCCGTAGCTTCATGGAGTAGAAAATCTACCAAGCCTAGTGAAGAAAACTGGGGGAAAAATTCAATTATAAAAATAATCTATATTCATGATTTAACATTTAGAAAATACAGGAAAGTATAAGAAGAAAAAAATTACCCTTAGTCCTACTTCTCATAGATATTTTTAGGAACTTGGTATAGATTTTCTTTTTCTTATTTATTTTCTTTTACTTAGTTTTTACATACACATATGTAATATGCCTATGTAAATTATATATATTTAACTTTATATATTTAAAAAATATAAGTGCTTTTGCATTATCATGAACTCTTTATAAATATAATATCCAATGTCACATGATATATTACATATATATATATTATTTTTCTTTTCGAGACAGAGTCTCGCTCTGTCGCCCAGGTTGGAGTGCAGTGGTACCATCTTGGCTCACTGCAACCTCCGCTTCCCTGGTTCAAGCGATTCTCCTGCTTCAGC
This sequence comes from Pan paniscus, assembly GCF_029289425.2. NCBI lineage: Eukaryota > Metazoa > Chordata > Mammalia > Primates > Hominidae > Pan > Pan paniscus. The sequence goes on along the minus strand of NC_073253.2, from coordinate 149,152,702 downwards.
CTCCCAAGTAGTTGGGATTACAAGTATGCGCCAACACGCCCAGCTAGTTTTTGTATTTTTAGTAGAGATGGGGTTTCACCATGTTGGCCAGGCTGGTCTCGAACTCCTGGCCTCAAGTATCCACCTGCCTTGGTCTCCCGAAGTGCTGGGATTACAGGCATAAGCCACTGTGCATGGCCATGATATTCTATTGTAAGATACACTAAATCATTCCCTGGTTGATAGATATTTATTTTGTTTAAAAATTTCTGTTTATAATAAACATGATTTGCTAAACATTGCATGTGTGTGTATCTGCATTTAATTTTATTTGTTTTGAAATACTATAAAGTAGAAATATTGCATCAAAGCATATGAATAAATTAAGGAATTAAAGATTTCTAAAAATATTGAAAAATTGCTTTCCAAAAGGGTGGTACCATTTTATATGTCTATGAACAATGTTTGATCATGCTTGTTTAATTACTCCTTACCTGCACTGTGTATTTTAAATTTTAAAAAATATTCACTAAAATTAAAGGCATATTTTAGTTTTCATCTCTTGTAAAGTTGAATATTTTTCCATGTTTGTATGTGACTTAAACTTCTTTAATGAATTGCTAATATATTTTGGCCAATTATTTATATTACAATTATGAAATTTTCTTATTATTGAATGAAATCCTTTTATAATAGTATTTTTAATAGCTATATTTTTCTGATTGTAAGATTTCTCTTTGGAAAAATCAGAAAATGAAGTTGCATTTTAAAAGAGAAAGTCAGTATCAGCCATTATCCAATCACCCATAACCCTTGTTGATATGGTGGTGAATATTCTTTTCTTTCTTTTTTTTTTTTTTTTTTTCAAGAGCTGGGGTCTCACTATGTTTCCCAGGCTGGTCTCGAACTCCTGAGTGCAAGCCATCCTCCTGCCTTGGCCTCCCAAAGTGTTGGAATTACAGGTGTGAGCCACCATGCCTGGCCAGGTGGTGAATTTTCTTCAAATACATGCATGTAAATAGGGACATATGTCAAAAAAGAGAAAAATGGGGCCCCTATTTTCAGACTATTTTGTAACTGCTTTGTTTCATGTAGTAGATTGTGAACATCTTTTCCATACCAATGAATGTTATATAAACCTATATTATCATCTTTATTATGTGGCTAGTATTTCATCGTATAGGTAGATATACCTAGTTTATTTGATCAATTCATGTATTAACTGATGTGTTGAAATGTTTCCATTTTTTCTATTGTAAACATATCTACAGTGAATATATTGTTGTTGTAACTATATCCCATTGTCTTTCTATTTCCTAAAGAAAACTTCTGAGAAGTAGAAATGCTGGGCCATGGAGTGAACACATTTAATGTTTTGGCATGTATCACCAAACTGCTCTCTGTAAAGTGCGAAGAATCCTCACTTCTGTCCACCACAGTTTTTTTTTTTTTTACCTGCATTATATATGTTCTTTTTTTTTTTTCAAATTTGTCAATGTGATAAGTGAAAAATAAGTTTTATATTTTGATTTACATTTATTTCATTATTGGAGAGATTGATAGGCTTTTAACTTACCAATTACCTGTACCTATTTTGTATTTCCTTGTCCCTATATGATCCAATTTTCCCTTGGGGATGTTTATACTGAGATATTTATCTTTTTTTTTGTATGTTTTTATTTTCAAATATAGCAGTAGTGACTAAACTTTGTATAGCAGAGTTCAAGTTATAGATGGATTTTCTATATATCATCTTAATTATACAGCAGCTTTTTTATTATTATTATACTTTAAGTTTTAGGGTACATATGCACAACGTGCAGGTTTGTTACATATCTATACATGTGCCATGTTGGTGTGCTGCACCCATTAACTCATCATTTAACATTAGGTATATCTCCTAATGCTATCCTTCCCGCCTCCCCCCACCCCACAACAGGCCCGGTGTGTGATGTTCCCCTTCCTGTGTCCGTATGTTCTCATTGTTCAATTCCCACCTATGAGTGAGAACATGCGGTGTTTAGTTTTTCATCCTTGCGATAGTTTGCTGAGAATGATGGTTTCCAGCTTCATCCATGTCCCTACAAAGGACATGAACTCATCATTTTTTATGGCTGCATAGTATTCCATGGTGTATATGTGCCACATTTTCTTAATCCATTCTATCATTGTTGGACATTTCGGTTGGTTCCAAGTCTTTGCTATTGTGAATAGTGCCACAATAAACATACATGTGCATGTGTCTTTATAGCAGCATGATTTATAATCCTTTGGGTATATACCCAGTATTGGGATGGCTGGGTCAAATGATATTTCTAGTTCTAGATCCCTGAGGAATCGCCACATTGACTTCCACAATGGTTGAACTAGTTTACAGTCCCACCAACAGTGTAAACCTGTTCCTATTTCTCCACATCCTCTCCAGCACCTGTTGTTTCCTGACTTTTTAATGATTGCCATTCTAACTGGTGTGAGATGGTATCTCATTGTGGTTTTGATTTGCATTTCTCTGATGACCAGTGATGATGAGCATTTTTTCATGTGTTTTTTGGCTGCATAAATGTCTTCTTTTGAGAAGTGTCTGTTCATATCCTTTGCCCACTTTTTGATGGGGTTGTTTTTTTCTTGTAAATTTGTTTGAGTTCATTGTAGATTCTGGATATTAGCCCTTTGTCAGATGAGTAGGTTGCAAAAATTTTCTCCCATTTTGTAGGTTGCCTGTTCACTCTGATGGTGGTTTCTTTTGCTGTGCAGAAGCTCTTTAGTTTAATTAGATCCCATTTGTCAATTTTGGCTTTTGTTGCCATTGCTTTTGGTGTTTTAGACATGAAGTCCTTGCCCATGCCTATGTCTTGAATGCTATTGCCTAGGTTTTCTTCTAGCGTTTTTATGGTTTTAGATCTAACATGTAAGTCTTTAATCCATCTTGAATTAATTTTTGTATAAGGTGCAAGGAAGGGATCCAATTTCAGCTTTCTCCATATGGCTAGCCAGTTTTCCCAGTACCCTTTATTAAATAGAGAATCCTTTCCCCATTTCTTGTTTTTGTCAGGTCTGTCAAAGATCAGATGGTTGTAGACATGTGGCATTATTTCTGAGGGCTCTGTTCTGTTCCATTGGTCTATATCTCTGTTTTGGTACCAGTACCATGCTGTTTTGGTTACTGTAGACTTGTAGTATAGTTTGAAGTCAGGTAGCGTGAGGCCTCCAGCTTTGTTCTTTTGGCTTAGGATTGACTTGGCAATGTGGGCTCTTTTTTGGTTCCATATGAACTTTAAAGTAGTTTTTTCCAATTCTGTGAAGAAAGTCATTGGTAGCTTGATGGGGATGGCATTGAATCTATAAATTACCTTGGGCAGTATGGCCATTTTCACGATATTGATTCTTCCTACCCATGAGCCTGGAATGTTCTTCCATTTGTTTATATCCTCTTTTATTTCCTTGAGCAGTGGTTTGTAGTTCTCCTTGAAGAGGTCCTTCACCTCCCTTGTAAGTTGGATTCCTAGGTATTTTATTCTCTTTGAAGCAATTGTGAATGGGAGTTCACTCATGATTTGGCTCTCTGTTTGTCTGTTATTGGTGTATAAGAATGCTTGTGATTTTTGCACTTTGATTTTGTATCCTGAGACTTTGCTGAAGTTGCTTATCAGCTTAATGAGATTTTGGGCTGAGATGACGGGGTTTTCTAGATATACAATCATGTCATCTGCAAACAGGGACAATTTGACTTCCTCTTTTCCTAATTGAATGCCCTTTATTTCCTTCTCCTGCCTGATTGCCCTGGCCAGAACTTCCAACACTATGTTGAATAAGAGTGGTGAGAGAGGGCATCCCTGTCTTGTGCCAGTTTTCAAAGGGAATGCTTCCAGTTTTTGTCTATTCAGTAAGATATTGGCTGTGGGTTTGTCATAGATAGCTCTTATTATTTTGAGATACGTCCTATCAATACCTAATTTATTGAAAGTTTTTAGCATGAAGGGTTGCTGAATTTTGTCAAAGGCCTTTTCTGCATCTATTGAGATAATCATGTGGTTTTTGTCTTTGGTTCTGTTTATATGCTGGACTACATTTATTGGTTTTCGTATGTTGAACCAGCCTTGCATCCCAGGGATGAAGCCCACTTGATCATGGTGGAGAAGCTTTTTGATGTGTTGCTGGATTTGGTTTGCCAGTATTTTATTAAGGATTTTTGCATCAATGTCCATCAAGGATATTGGTCTAAAATTCTCTTTTTTTGTTGTGTCTCTGCCCGGCTTTGCTATCAGGATGATGCTGGCCTCAAATGAGTTAGGGAGGATTCCCTCTTTTTCTATTGATTGTAGTAGTTTCAGAAGGAATGGTACCAGCAACTCCTTGTACCTCTGGTAGGATTCGGCTGTGAATCCATCTGGTCCTGGACTTTCTTTGGTTGGTAAGCTATTAATTATTGCCTCAATTTCAGAGCCTGTTGTTGGTCTATTCAGAGATTCAACTTCTTCCTGGTTTAGTCTTGGGAGAGTGTATGTGTTGAGGAATTTGTCCATTTCTTCTAGATTTTCTAGTTTATTTGCATAGAGGTGTTTATAATAGTCTCTGATGGTAGTTTGTATTTCTGTGGGATCAGTGGTGATATCCCCTTTATCATTTTTTATTGCATCTATTTGATTCTTCTCTCTTTTCTTCTTTATTAGTCTTGCTAGTGGTCTATCAATTTTGTTGATCTTTTCAAAAAACCAGCTCCTGGATTCATTGATTTTTTGAAGGGTTTTTTGTGTCTCTATTTCCTTCAGTTCTGCTCTGATCTTAGTTATTTCTTGCCTTCTGCTAGTTTTTGAATGTGTTTGCTCTTGCTTCCCTAGTTCTTTTAATTGTGATGTTAGGGTGTCAGTTTTGGATCTTTCCTGCTTTCTCTTGTGGGCATTTAGTGCTATAAATTTCCCTCTACACACTGCTTTGAATGTGTCCCAGAGATTCTGGTATGTTGTGTCTTTGTTCTTGTTGGTTTCAGAGAACGTCTTTATTTCTGCCTTCATTTCGTGATGTACCCATTAGTCATTCAGGAGCAGGTTATTCAGTTTCCATGTAGTTGAGTGGTTTTGAGTGAGTTTCTTAATCCTGAGTTCTAGTTTGATTGCACTGTGGTCTGAGAGACAGTTTGTTATAATTTCTGCTCTTTTACATTTGCTGAGGAGTGCTTTACTTCCAACTATGTGGTCAATATTGGAATAGGTATGGTGTGGTGTTGAAAAGAATGTATATTCTGTTGATTTGGGGTGGAGAGTTCTGTAGATGTCTATTAAGTCCGCTTGGTGCAGAGCTGATTTCAATTCCTGGATATCCTTGTTAACTTTCTGTCTCATTGATCTGTCTAATGTTGACAGTGGGGTGTTAAAATCTCCCATTATTATTGTGTGGGAGTCTAAGTCACTTTGTAGGTCACTAAGGACTTGTTTATGAATCTGGGTGGTCCTGTATTGGGTGCATATATATTTAGGATAGTTAGCTCTTCTTGTTGAATTGATCCCTTTACCATTATGTAATGGCCTTCTTTGTCTCTTTTGATCTTTGTTGGTTTAAAATCTGTTTTATCAGAGACTAGGATTGCAACCCCTGCCTTTTTTTGTTTTCCATTTGCTTGGTAGATCTTCCTCCATCCCTTTATTTTGAGACTATGTGTGTCTCTGCATGTGAGATGGGTTTCCTGAATACAACACACTGATGGGTCTTGACTCTTTATCCAATTTGCCAGTCTGTGCCTTTTAATTGGAGCATTTAGCCCATTTACATTTAAGGTTAGTACTGTTATGTGTGAATTCGATCCTGTCATTATGATGTTAGCTGGTTATTTTGCTCGTTAGTTGATGCAGTTTCTTCCTAGTCTTGACGGTCTTTACAATTTGGCATGTTTTTGCAGTTGCTGGTACCGGTTGTTCCTTTCCATGTTTAGTGCTTCCTTCAGGAGCTCTTTTAGGGCAGGCCTGGTGGTGACAAAATCTCTCAGCATTTGCTTGTCTGTGAAGTATTTTATTTCTCCTTCACTTATGAAGCTTACTTTGGCTGGATATGAAATTCTGGGTTGAAAATTCTTTTCTTTAAGAATGTTGAATATTGGCCCCCACTCTCTTCTGGCTTGTAGAGTTTCTGCCAAGAGATCAGCAGTTAGTCTGATGGGCTTCCCTTTGTGGGTAAGCCAACCTTTCTCTCTGGCTGCCCTTAACATTTTTTCCTTCATTTCAACTTTGGTGAATCTGACAATTATGTGTCTTGGAGTTGCTCTTCTTGAGGAGTATCTTTGTGGCGTTCTCTGTATTTCCTCCCAGTTAGGCTACTTGGGGGTCTGGGACCCACTTGAGGAGGCAGTGTGCCCGTTCTCAGATCTCAAGCTGCGTGCTAGGAGAACCACTACTCTCTTCAAAGCTGTCAGACAGGGTCATTTAAGTCTGCCGAGGTTATTGCTGTGTTTTGTTTGTCTGTGCCCTGCCCCCAGAGGTGGAGTCTACAGAGGCAGGCAGGCAGGCCTCCTTGAGCTGTGGTGGGCTCCACCCAGTTGGAGCTTCCTGGTGGCTTTGTTTACCTACTCAAGCCTGAGCAATGGTGGGCACCCCTCCCCAGCCTCGCTGCCACCTTGCAGTTTGATCTTAGACTGCTGTGCTAGCAATGAGTGAGGCTCCGTGGGCGTAGGACCCTCTGAGCCATGTGCGGGATATAATCTCCTGGTGTGCTGTTTGATAAGCCCATTGGAAAAGCGCAGTATTAGGGTGGGAGTGACCCGGTTTTCCAGGTGCTGTCTGTCACCCCTTTCTTTGACTAGGAAAGGGAGTTCCCTGACCCTTTGCACTTCCTGGGTGAGGCAATGCCTAGCCCTGCTTCAGCTCACACACGGTGCACCGCACCCACTGTCTTGCACCCACTGTCCGGCACTCCCCCATGAGATGAACCTGGTACCTCAGTTGGAAATGCAAAAATCACCCATCTTCTGCGTCGCTCATGCTGGGTGCTGTAGACTGGAGCTGTTCCTATTCGGCCATCTTGGCTCCACCCCCTATACAGCAGCTTTGTAAAGAGCAATATTTATCTTTTTATATGACCTCCATATATTTTTCTTTTCTCTCCTTTTTTTTTTTTGAGACAGAGTGTTGCTCTATCACCCAGGCTGGAGTGCAGTGGCATGATCTCGGCTCAGTGCAACCTCTACCTCCCCAGTTCAAGTGATTCTCCTGCCTCAGCCCCCTAAGTAGCTGGAATTACAGGTGCCTGCCACCATGGCCAGCTAATTTTTGTATTTTTAGTAGAGATGGGGTTTCACCATGTTGGCCAGGCTGATCTCAATCTCCTGACCTCAAGTGACCCGAAAGTGTAGGGATTAGAGATGTGAGCCGCCTCACCTGGCCTGTTTTTCTTTTTAAATAGTCAATTCTATCAGTTTTTATCTCTATTAATATTTACTTTGATTTTATGATTAGAGATTATGATTAGATTTTATGATTAGAGATTTTATGATTAGAGATTCGGCCAAGATGGCCGAATAGGAACAGGTGATAGTTTTTGAATTACCTTTTTGAAATATAGGGAGAACATAGATTAGTTGAAAGAATGAGGAAGTCTGATAATTTGGAAAAAATGGTAAAACAATCATACTGTAAACAGAACCCAGCAGAAGATTAGTTTAAGTTTTTCCTGACTTTTAGTTTTTCTTTTTGTTAAGTGTCACCTTCATTCTCCTGGGCAATAGACATAATATTTTCTTCATTGCATATATTTAATGGGACAACAATTCTTTCAATGTCTTCTGTTGAAACATATCTTGGATTTGAATTTTCTTTCCTATTTTTTCCTGTATCATGCGGTTCTGGATTACTGCCGCATTGTGTGTGCATGTGTGTGTGTGTGTGTGTGTGTGTGTGTGTGTTTGTACACATAGATCTGGGAAGGCAGACCTTTGGTCACCTTACTGACTACTGCATCCCAGCACCCCAAAAAGATCCTGAAACAAAGCAAGTGCTCAGTGGACATCTTGCAGAATAAATTGATGGATTAGTAGAACAGGATGAGTGATTTTGCTGCTTTGCCCATCAGTGACTGCACTCTCAGGAAGAAGTCAATCTGTCTTCTATCCATCTGGCTATCCATCTTTTATTCATGGGTGTCTGAAATTCCTTGTGAAAAGAGGCAGGTTAAAAAAATAAAGTATTTGCAGTACTAGCTGATATTATAGAAACTGACTTGAATTGGATCAAGTAAAAGGGGGGAACTTATTAAGGATATAGCTTGTTTTGATGGAGACTGCAGGCAGAAATGCAGCTGGACTCTCGGAAGGGGCTAAAATGAAGATGATGAGATTTTTCATTCTCCTTACTTTTGTCCCTTTCTGAATATCTGTTTGATGTGGTTTGTCTGTGTCCCCATTCAAAACTCAACTTGAATTGTATCTCCCAGAATTCCCACTTGTTGTGGGACGGACCTAGGTAATGGAATCATGGGGGCTGATCTTTCCCATGCTATTCTCATGAAAGTGAATGAGTCTTATGAGATCTGATGGGTTTATCAGGGGTTTCTGCTTTTGCTTCTTCCTCATTTTCTCTTGCTGCTGAGATGTAAGAAGTGCCTTTCACCTCCTGCCATGATTCTGAGGCCTCCCCAGCCATGTGGAATTGTAAGTCCAATTAAACCTCTTTTTCTTCCCAGTCTTGGATATGTCTTTATCTGCAGCAAGAAAACAGACTAATACAGTAAATTGGTACCAGTGGAGTGGGGCGTTGCTGAAAAGATACCCAAAAATGTGGAAGCAACTTTGGAACTGGGTAACAGGCAGTGGTTGGAACAGTTTGGAGGGCTCAGAAGAAGACAGGAAAATGTGGGAAAGTTTGGAACCTCTTAGAGATTTGTTGAATGGCTTTGACAAAAATGCTGATAGTGATATGAACAATAAGGTCCAGGATGAGGTGGTCTCAGAGGGACATGAGGAACTTGTTGGGAATTGCACCAAAGGTGACTCTTTTGTTATGGTTTAGCAAAGAGACTGGTGGCATTTTGCCCCTGCCCTAGACATCTGTGGAACTTTGAACTTGAGGGAGATTATTCAGGGTATCTGGTGAAAGAAATTTCTAACCAGAAAAGCATTCAAGAGGTGACTTAGGTACTGTTAAAGGCATTCAGTTTAAAAGGAAAACAGAGCATAAAGTTTGGAAAATTTGCAGCCTGATGATGCAGTAGAAAAGAAAAACCAATTTTTTGAGAAGAAATTCAAGCTGCTGCAGAAATTTGCAAAAGTAGCAAGGAGCCTAATGTTAATCCCCAAGACCATGGGGAAAATGTCTCCCCGTGGAGAGACCACGTCAGAGACCTTCACAGAAGTCCCTACCATTACAGGCATAGAGGCACAGGAGGAAAAAGTGGTTTCGTGGGCCAGGCCCAGGGTCCCTGTGCTGTGTGCAGCCTAGGAATTTGGTGTCCTGTGTCTCAGCTGCTCCAGCCATGGCAGAAAGGGGCCAACAAACAGCTTAGGCTGTGGCTTCAGATGGTGGTGAGCCCCAAACCTTGGCAGCAGTGGTGTAGAGCCTGCAAGTGCACAGAAGTCAAGAATTGAGGTTTGGGAACCTCTGCCTAGATTTCAGAAGATGTATGGAAATGCCTGGATGCCCAGGCAAAAGTTTGCTGCAGGGGTGGAGCCCTCATGGAGACCCTCTGCTAGGGGAGTGTGGAAGGAAAACGTGAGGTTGGAGCCCCACACAGAGTCCCTACTGGGGCACTGCTTAAGTGGAGCTGTGAGAAGAGGGCCACCATCCTCAAGCCCCAGAATGGCAGATCCACCAACACTTGCACTGTACCCCTGGAAAAGCCACAGATACTCAACGCTAGCCCATGAAAACAGCCAGGAGGGAGGTACTCTGCACAGCCACGGGGGCAGAGCTGCCCAGGGTATGAGTCAAAGAAGATCATTTTGGAGCTTTAAAATTTGACTTCCCTGCTGGATTTCAGACTTGCATGGGCCCTGTAGCGCCTTTGTTTTGGCCAATTTCTTCCATTTGGAATGGCTGTATTTACCCAATACCTGTACCCTCATGGTATTTAGGAAGTAATTAGCTGCTTTTGATTTACAGGCCCATAGGCAGAAAGGACTTGCCTTGTGTCAGATGAGACTTTGGACCATGGACTTTGGGGTTAATGCTGAAATGAGTTAAGACTTTGGGGACCTGTTGGGAAGGCATGATTGGTTTTGAAATATAAGGACATGAAATTTGGAGGGGCCAGGGGCAGAATAATATAGTTTGGCTGTGTCCCTATTCAAATCTCAACTTGAATTATGTCTCCCAGAATTCCCATGTGTTGTGGGAGGGACCCGGGGGAGGTAATGGAATCATGAGGGCTTGTCTTTCCCATGCTATTCTCGTGATAGTGAATAAGTCTCATGAGATCTGATGGGTTTATCAGGGGTTTCTGCTTTTGCTTCTTTCTCATTTTCTTTTGTTGCCATGATGTAAGCAGTGCCTTTCACCTTCTGCCATGATTCTGAGGCCTCCCGAGCCGTGTGGAACTGTAAGTCCAATTAAACCTCTTTTTCTTCCCAGTCTTGGGTATGTCTTTATCAGCAGCATGAAAACAGACTAATACACTGTTCTTGTCTATGATTTTTTATTAACCTTAAACACCACTTTTCTCTTCTTAGATCACAGGGATTCCAGAATACAGCCATGTTACAGCTCTTGAATTTGTATCTACCCCATTGAAGAGAATAGCCTAAACTGAACAAGAATCTCTCAGCCTCATTTCCACATTCTCCAAAGAAAGGTCCAGGCAACTGTGACTTAGGGGCAGACAGGGTCATGTTGTATAAGTCTGACTTGTGGAGCTAGTGGGCTGAGGAATTCAGAGGACCTTGGGTAGCTTTGCAGACACCATGAAGGAATCTACAGTTACTATCATTAACCTGACTTTGGGGTGGGTGGAACAGGCTGTCTTTATCAGGTAAGCTCTATTGCACTTTCTTCCTTAGAATATCCTATCTGGGTTCAATTCATTTTGGTCAAGGATTTTATAAGAATACCTAGAAGAGAGCAAATGTTTGCAGGACTAATGGAATTCCAAGGAAATAGGACTATATGGGAAACTTTGAAACTGACTCTAACACCTGAACTTTGGATATCGTGGCAATTTTTATTTTATTTTTATTTTTTCTTTATTTCATTTATTTATTTTTAAATTATGCTTTAAGTTCTAGGGTACATGTGCACAACATGCAGGTTTGTTACATAGATATACATGTGCCATGTGGGTTTGCTGCACCCATTAACTTGTCATTTACATTAGGTATTTCTCCTAATGCTATCCCAACCCCTGTGCCCCACCCTATGATAGGCTCCCATGTGTGATGTTCCCTGCCCTGTGTACAAGTGTTCTCATTATTCAGTTCCCACCTATGGGTGAGAACGTGTGGTGTTTGGTTTTCTGTCCTTGTGATAGTTTGCTCAGAATGATGGTTTCCAGCTTCATCCATGTCCCTGCAAAGGACATGAACTCATCATTTTTTATGGCTGCATAGTATTCCATGGTGTATATGTGCCACATTTTATTAATCCAGTCTATCATTGTTGGACATTTTGGTTGGTTCCAAGTTTTTGCTATTGTGAATAGTGCCGCAATAAACATATGTATGCATGTGTCTTTACAGTAGCATGATTTATAATCCTTTGGGTATATACCCAGTAATGGGATCACTAGGTCAAATGGTATTTCTAGATGTAGATCTTTGAGGAATTGCCACACTGTGTTCCACAATGGTTGAACTAATTTACACTCCCACCAACAGTGTAAAAGCGTTCCTATTTCTCCACATCCTCTCCAGCATCTGTTGTTTCCTGACTTTTTAATGATCACCATTCTAACTGGTGTGAGATGGTATTTCACTGTGGTTTTGATTTGCATTTCTCTGATGACCAGTGATGATGAGCATTTTTTCATATGTCTGTTGGCTGCATAAATGTCTTCTTTTGAGAAGTTCTTTGCCCACTTTTTGATGGGGTTGTTTTTTTTTTCCTTGTAAATTTGTTTAAGTTCTTTGTAGATTCTGGATATTAGCCCTTTGTCAGATGGGTAGATTGCAAAAATGTTCTCCCATTCTGTAGGTTGCCTGTTCATTCCAAAGGTAGTTTCTTTTGCTGTGCAGAAGCTCTTTAGTTTAATTAGATCCCATTTGTCTATTTTGGCTTTTGTAGTGGCAATTTTTATTAAGGACATACCTCTTTGCTCTGTTTACCTTAATTCTTCTCCCTCCAGCTAGGGCTGCCACATTTTACATGTGTCTAGGGTTATGTATTTTCCATGCAATGTTGAGGACACACTTACACTAAAAAATTATTTATTGTTTATCTGGAATTTCAATTTAACTGGTATCCAGTATTTTATCTGGTAACTCTATCCCCAGCCCCATTAATTATAAGTGGAGAGGAAGGTTTGAATAAATTGAAATATGTTAATCATACTTTTTGAGGTTCTAGTGTTTTGGCACCCCTCAATTAAACTAATGTGCTTGGAGCATTAAATTATAAATCACTTGTTGCCTTGGTGCATATTGCTGGAAGGCAGGAGTGGTGGTAATGCAAAAAAGGCAGTAATAATCAGAACTGAGACTGAACATTTCCATGTACCCATTTCTACCTAAAACCTAAACAAACCAACCCTCAGAAACCTCACTTGGTTATGTCTAGTATTTTAGCATCAGAGATTTATTCCCTTGACTGAAAGTTTTCTGTATCCTGGTAAGATGAACAAATTCCTAGGAAGAAGAGTAACAAGTGTCATCAGGCATTTCACAGCTTATCAGAGTCTCCCTATGAACAAATGGTACAGTTTCAATTGCTTTCTCCCCCACCCACAAACCAGTCAAAACTAACTGCTTTTCCTCCTACATTTCCATAAGTTTTTTCATTTTACAAATCTATATTGAGCATGTGCTATGTTACTGAAGTTTTGCTAGGCACTAAGTAAAGAATAATGCCCAAGACATTCCTGCTTCAGCTCTGAGAGTCCTCAGCATTTTACATTATAGTGGGTATTTTTTGCCTACCCACAGGCCAAGGCCTTCTTGAACTGGACTCTGCTTTGCTCACCTCTGTACCCTTGGCTTCTAGCATAGCATCTCATACAGCTGCCAAATTGATACCTGGTGCTTGAAGAATTTAAGACAAAGAGGTTCCAGAAAGTGTAACTGGATGGCCTGAAGATACTTTTTTTTTTGCCCTGTTGGAAACAAGAGCTCAGAGTCACAAGAAAAAGGAGCACTCAAACAAAGTATTTCTCAGCAAGGCAAATTTACTTCTGCAGAAGGGTGCCACTCGCACTTCTGGCCGCTGTGAGGGCACACCAAACAAAGGAGGGAAGGGGTTTGTATGCCTAATGCAGTTAGTCCCTGCTTCTGTGTCCTGTTCCCATTGGCTGGAGTTGGACTGCACAATCTAAACTGACCTGATTGGCTACTGTTTAAAATTGAGTATGGCTAATTAGGCGAGAAGGGAGAGGCTGTCTTTTACAGTACAAGGCATGTTTGGGCATGTCAGGGTGTGGCAAAGGTGGGAAGGGTAGTTTCGGTGGGAAAATCTCTTTTGGTGGGAGGGGCAGTTTACAGAATGGGTAGCTAGGAGTAAAAGAGGACTCTTTCCAAATAAGGAAGAGATGTGAGTTACAGATTGGGACTGGTGGGAGAAGTTGTTTACAGAGCAGGTAGCTTAGGAGAAGGGACAAGGAAGTTAATCTCAAAACAAAGAACAAGGGAGTCAGAAATTAAACCTTTGAAGAGGAACTTACTGTATCTGACAGCCCCATTCACGAATTCCTGATAGGTTGACCTTTTCCAGGGAGTTGGCTGCCAATCAATCCCAAATCTGAGCCCATACTTCCTCTATGTGTTCAGGGAGATGCTGAATTTCCTTGCTTATAGTGTTCTAGTGCTGTGGACAATAAAGTGTGTGTGCATGTGCATATGGGTGGGGGGAGGTATACACTGTCGATGAAAAGAGTAAAACTCTATAAAATCTTTGAAGAGATTTATTCTGAGCCAGATATGAGTGAGCATGGCTCATGACACCACCCTCAGGAGGTCCTGTGACCAAGGTGGTTGGGGTGTAGCTTGGTTGCATTTTAGGGAGACAGGAGATTTCAATCAAATACACTTAAGATGTACATTGGTTCAGTCCAGAAAGGCAGGACAACTCAGAGGTAGGGGGACTTTCAGGTTATAGGTAGATTTAAGATTTTCTGGTTGACAATTGGTTGAGTTTAAAGACCTGGGTTCAATAGAAAGGAATTGTCTGGGTTGTGATAAGAGATTGTAGAGACCAAAGTTTTATCATGCAGATGAAGCCTCCAGGTAGCAGGCTTTAGAGAGAATAGATGGTAAATGCTTCTTATCACACTTAAGGCCTGTGTTGATTTTAATGTAGGAGAGGTATAATGAAGTCTGTCTGACCCATACTTCCTGTCATGGCCTGAACCAGTCTCTCAGGTTAAATTTTAAGAGTGCCCTGGCCAAAGAGGAAGTCCATTCAGATGGTTGTGGGGCCTTAGAAGTTTATTTTTGGTTTACAACAGAAGCAAAGTGAAGAGTTTCTAGGGGGAAAAAGCGATTATTTTCAATGCAAGATTTGGACTTCTGTTTTCTATGGCCCAGAAGCTATCTATCTCAGAAAGTATCTGGGGACTGAGACATGGCTTGGAGTGGCATTTTGCCAAGTATTGCATTTGCTTTAACACAGGAAAAGGCATTTCACCCTTTCCAAAGGTGTTGATGGCCTCTCTGATTTCCAAGGAGAGTTCTGCACACTTGTGATAGTTTGACTCCTTCTCTCGAGATACTCCCTTCTCCATCAAAGCATCAAAACTTCCAGAGCTGGAGGGACTTTGGACAACAGAAAGGCTACCCCTTTTATTTAGCTGATCAGGTTAAAAGGGTTTAGAGGGGTGAAGTTACTTGCCTGAGGCCACATAGGAAATTAATTATTTGATTCTTAGTTCACTACTTCGTCATCTCCAGCAATAGTTCATAAACTGTTAAATTGTTTTTCTAGGTAACACAATCCTTTTTTTCAGATCAATCATATGAGAAATACATATATGCACATTCCTATGCATAGACACATGGGTATACACATGTGATCACATACATGCAGATAAATAAGGAAGGAGCAGCTCTGACCAAAGTGGAGCTAGTTGCCAGGTCTACCCTTGGTTTTCCTTTCACCCACTTTGGAATTTTCCACAGAATCATGGGGTATGGCCCAATTAGATAACCACTTCATCACCCCATATTGTATCTTAAATCTGACCCTGTAACTTTTTTCACAAGAAATCTAATAGATTTCTGGCCATCATCATTCTAATATGTGAGAGTATACCAGGCTTGTTCCATTTTGTCTCTAAAGCAACTCAGAAATCTGGTGCGGGGGAGAAACTACAGACAGGAAGATGTCTAATACAGTTTGGGAACCAAGAGGGTGATGGGAAAAACTGTCATCCCCCAGCCTAGCTGCAGGATGGAGAGAGCTCGATCAGTGTCTCTGCACCCACCCACTGCTTTTCAGCAGGAGCACAATCTAGTTTTCTTCCTCCGTGTTTTGTGTTTTTACACTTAGATTTATGAAAGATAGAATCATCAAGTGCATTTTAATATAAAAAGATTTTCCCCCAAAGGTACAAATCAAATACAAGTATTTCTACCGCTTGTTAGTGATAAGGAAGAGGGAGGAAGACTGAAGATGCTTGCAATGATGAAAGCTTTTAGAGTATCTTTTCCATGAGTGTGGGACATAGCACTATGTATTGGATGATTACATCTGTGGACAGACTCCTTTATCATCCATAGACTTGGGCAGAAATTTCACCTTTTCTTTGCAATTTCCTAGATCCTGTCTAATCCAACAAAGATGGTGGGTCCCCTTGACTTCAGACATTGAACTTTTCAGTCTGTTAAAAAGTAAGTTACTATTATGTAAATGACTATCAGTATAATAGAATCAGAGAGAGGGAGAAAGATGCTCCTTGGAAGACATTGTTTATGTCCTCCCCAGGCTCTGAGCCTTTCCTATTAAGCTAACAGATGGGCTCATCTTGCTTTTCAGCCTTCCCCTGGGGTTGGTATCTGAAGAATTTTTATGGTTATAAGAGATATTTACATGTTTAAAGGGAATGTCCCTTTAGCTAAAATGCAGTGGAAGGGGCATAAGTGTACCACAGCTCTCAGTCTGTGATGGAGAGTTGGTAAGGCCATCCAAAGCATTTTTGCATTTAGATTCTGCCTTTGTCCTTTCTCAGATGATGCCAAGAATTTTTAGGCAACCACTTTAAAAATAAAAACAATTGCCTTTTAAATACACACAACTCTAATCCTAAGGCAAGAGCAATTGTTTGCCACCAGGAATCTTTTCTCCTGTAAGATCTCTGCTTTACAGTGACATTGTATCTGTTGATTTAAGGTTGGCTTTCTTTTAACATATGATACATATTTGTGGTTCTAACCTCATGACCAAAAAAAGCAAAAATATTTCTGCAAATGTTTCTTGAATCACAGATGAGTTGTTAATTTTTATTTTCTGAGTAACAAAAAGAGAATATTCTATTGCGACTGAAGAAACTCTAGTAACAGCAAATTCTACTTTACTTAGCATCTTTAGAACTTGTGTGCAATGAATAATTAAATAGCAACATCTTGAAGATACGTTCATTCAATTGCAAGTGTTCATTAGTTGTGTTCCTTTCCTTGCTACAGCCCTGCAACCTTTGTCTACCTCTTTTACTTGTGCAGGAGGCTCAGTTCTGCTCCACTGACTGCAGACAGTTCATGTGAGCATTCAGAATTTCACATTTCTGCTGATCACTGTTGTAAATAGGACTTCTGGATATATTGCGGTACTCAGTGATGACCTTATGATCTCTGTCCATGTGTTCTGGCTGAGTACCCAAATTCTTAAGAGAGTTGGTAAATTCTATTGCCTTCCTTGTGTGACCATTGAAGTAAATGCTCCCACTCTCACCCTCCACAGACTTCTGAACTAGGGACAATACATCTCCAAGTTCCTGCAGTGAGACCTGCAGGAGAAAGTGGCAGAAAAAAAGTCCAGTTCTTGGCCCAACTGATATAGACAGGAGGCAAGGAAATGCTGGGTAGAAGAGAGGAGTTCCCTGGCAAAGGCCCCACTCTCAAGACTGGAAACCCCTGGCCCTAAATGGGAACAGGCATTCCTGTTTATGTGCCCAAATGTTGTCTTTTCCAAGACCACTGTGGCCCACCATGACCCTATCCTGTGCCTATATAAACCCCAAACTCCACTGCAGAGCAGCACAGCAGAGAAGAGAAGAGAAGGAGTGTCTGAACATCAAGAGGAGTTTGGCTGGGGATGGTTGGAGAGGAGACTGGCCATGGGATGACCAACTCCAGGGGAAGATCATTTTCCCACTCCATCCCCTTTCCAGCTCCCCATCCATCCCACTGGGAGCCACCCCATCACTCAATAAAATACCCACATTCACCATCCTTCATTTGTGCGACCTGATTTTTCCTGGGTGCTGGACAAGGACCTTGGTATCAATAGGGCAGTGTGTAAAAGGGTGTTACCCTAACTCTCCACTGAGCTGGTGTAACACTTAGCCATCTAAGGATGACAATTTCTAAAAGAGCATTAATTGTAACACACCCCTGGATGCTACCATGTGGCTGGAGCCCAAAAGTGCTCACCCTGGCTCCTGCACCCGCCCCTCTCCCTGTTCCCCCTCCCATAAGTGGTTTGAGCCTACAACCATTGAGCAAATGAGCAGCACCCCTGTTGCAAGTCCCATGAGGGGGTCAGGGAACTCTACATTTCACAACTTTTTGTTATTGAATTTCACTTTTCCCACCTCCCTCTCTGTAACAGTTGCCTTTCCTCCATTCTCACACTCATCCCAAATCCTGTGTCTGTGTGCACGTGTTCTTTCCTGCTTGTGTTAAAAAAAATCATATAGTAGGCTTGAGACTACTATTCTTAGAATAGCTTGCTTGCAAGGTTGACTCTTGTCTGGTGTCTGGGAACTTGTTTAAAGGGAATGTCCCTTTAGCTAAAATGCAAAGGAAGGGGCATAAGTGTAGTTCTCATCATTTACTGATTCCTTCCCTGTGCCTAAATTGTTTATGCAAACAATGTGGTTTATGCTGCACACTTGCTTTCCCTCTGGGAGCCTGGAATTTTGGTCTGTGCCAAGTAGAGGGTACCTACATGAGCAGCCCCTAATAAGAACCCTGGGTGATGAGTCTCTAGTGAGCTTCCCTAGTAGAGAGCCTTTGACATATATTATCACAATTTGATACTGGAGGAATTAAGCATAGAGGAGATGTGGCTCCACTGGGAGAGGACTCTTGGAAGCATGTTCCTGGTTTCTTCTGGACTTTGCCCATGTGCCTTTTTCCTTTGCTGATTTTGATTTGTATATTTTCAGCATAATATATCATGACTTTGAGTACTAAATCTTCTGACCAAACCTGGGATGGTCTTGGAGACCTCTGTTACTTCAAACATACTGCTTCCTCAGCTTGAGGCTTCTGACTTTCCAGTTGGGCATCTGTCTATGCATTAAGGATGT
The DNA here is from genome assembly GCF_029289425.2 of Pan paniscus. Taxonomy (NCBI): domain Eukaryota; kingdom Metazoa; phylum Chordata; class Mammalia; order Primates; family Hominidae; genus Pan; species Pan paniscus. The sequence goes on along the minus strand of NC_073253.2, from coordinate 149,134,141 downwards.
TCTGACAGTTGTCGAGATGCAAGGTCTCACTGCAGGTCATATGGCAGAAGCATTGCCCTCATTTCACTCCTTTTGCTTATTTTTCTTTACTGAAGTGTGATTTACATAAGAGATGTTTGGAATCTCTTGTTTAATTTTTGCACTGTATCTCTACAAAACCAGTACCCATTGGGCAGATGTTGATGAGGGTGATGTATCAAAGCTAAATCCTGAGGCCTGTAGCTGGAATTGCAGTACAGGCCAAATGAGGTATGTTTGCAACAGGTTGAGAGAGTCCCCATGATGGTTAATTTTATGTGTCAACTTGCCTAGGCAACAGGGTGCCCAGATATTTGGTTAGACATGATTCTGGGTTTGTCTGTGAGGGCGTTTCTGGAAGAGATTACCATTTGAATGGGTATACTGAGTAAAGCAGATTGCTCTTCCTAATGTAAGTGGCCCTCATCCAATCAATTGAAAGCCTGAATAGAACAAAAGTTTGACCTTTGATATGGTTTGGTTGTGTCCCCACCCAAATCTCAACTTGAATTGTATCTCCCAGAATTCCCACGTGTTGTGGGAGGGACCCAGGGGGAGGTAATGGAATAATGAGGGCCAGTCTTTCCCATGCTATTCTCATGACAGTGAATAAGTCTCATAAGATCTGATGGCTTTATCAGGAGTTTCTGCTTCTTTCTCATTTTCTCTTGCTGTCACCATGTAAGAAGTGCCCTTCACCTCTCACCACTATTCTGAGGCCTCCCCAGCCATGTGGAACTGTAAGTCCAATTAAACCTCTTTTTCTCCCCGGTCTTGGGTATGTCTTCATCAGTAGCATGAAAACAGACTAATACAGTAAGTTGGTACCAGGAGTGGGGTGTTGCTAAAAAGATACCTGAAAATGTGGAAGCAACTTTGGAACTGGTTAACAGGCAGAAATTGGAACAGTTTGAAGGGCTCAGAGGAAGATAGGAAAATGTGGAAAAGTTTGGAACTTCTTAAAGACTTGTTGAATAGCTTTGCCCAAAATGCTGATAGCAATATTCTCCCAATTTCTCCATTGGGAACTGGAGCAAAGGTGACTTTTGTTATGTTTTAGCAAAGAGACTGGTGGCATTTTGCCCCTTCCCTAGACAATTATGGAACTTTCAGCTTGAGAGGGATGATTGAGGGTTTCTGGTGGAATAAATTTCTAAGCAGCAAAATATTCAAGAGGTAACTTGGGTGCTATTGAAGGCATTCAGTTTTATAAGGGAAGCAGAGCATATATGTTTGGAAAATTTGCAGCCTGAATATGCAATAGAAAAGAAAAACCCATTTTCTGGGAAGAAATTCAAGCCAGCTTCAGAAATTTGCACAAATAGCCAGGAGCCTAATGTTAGTCCATGGGGAAAATGTCTCCAGACCATGTCAGAGACCTTCATGGCAGCCCCTCCCATCACATTTTCGGAGGCCTAGGATGAAAAAGTGGTTTTGTGGACTGGGCCCAGGGTCCCCATGCTGTGTGCAGCCTGGAGATGTGGTGCCCTGTGTCCTAGCTGCTCCAGCTATTGCCAAAAGGGGCCAATGTATAGCTTAGGCTGTGGCTTCAGAGGGTGGAAGCCCCAAGCTTTGGCAGCTTCCACATGGTGTTGAGCCTGTGGGTACACAGAAGTCAAGAACTGAGGTTTGGGAACCTCTGCCTAGATTTCAGAAGATGTACAGAAACGCTTGGATGCCCAGGCAAAAATTTGCTGCAGGGGCAGGGCCCTCATGGAGAACCTCTGCTAGGGTAGTGTGGAAGGAAAATGTGGGGTTGGAGCCCCCATACAGAGTCCCTACTGGGGCACTGCCTGCTGGGAACTGTGAGAACAGGGCCACTGTCCTCCAGGCCCCAGAATGGTAGATCCACCGACAGTTTGCACTGTGAACCTAGAAAAGACACAGACACTCAACACCAGCCCATGAAAGCCGCCAGGAGGGAGGTTTACCCTACAATGCCACAGGGGTGGAGCTGCCCAAGACCATGGGAACCCACCTCTTGAATCAGTGTAAACTGGATGTGAGAACTGGAGTCAAAGGAGATCATTTTAGAGCTGTAAAATTTGACTGCCTTGCTGGATTTCAGACTTGCATGGGCCCTGTAACCCCTTTGTTTTGGCCAATTTCTCCCATTTGTAATGGCTGTATTTACCCAATACCTACCTGTACCCCCATTGTATCTAGGAAGTAACTAGCTTGCTTTTGATTTTACAGGCTCATAGGCAGAAGGGACTTGTCTTGTCTCAGATGAGACTTTGGACTGTGGACTTTTGGGTTAATGCTGAAATGAGTTAAGACTTTGGGGGACTGTTGGGAAGGCATGATTGGTTTTGAAATGTGAGTACATGAGATTTGGAGGGGCCAAGGGCAGAATGATATGGTTTGACTGTGTCCCCATTCAAATCTTAACTTGAATTGTATCTCCCATAATTCCCACATGTTTTGGGAGGGACCCAGGGAGAGGTAGTGGACCTATGGGGGCTGGTCTTTCCCATGCTATTCTAGTGATAGTGAATAAGTCTCACGAAATCTGATGGGTTTACTGGGGGTTTCTGCTTTTGCTTCTTCCTCATTTTCTCTTGCTGCTGCATTGTAAGAAGTCCCTTTCACTTCCTGCCATGATTCTGAGACCTCCCCAGCCATGTGGAACTGTAAGTCCAATTAAACCTCTTTTTCTTCCCAGTCTTGGGTATGTCTTTATCAGCAGCATGAAAATGGACTAATACACTGCTCTTGTTCATTTTTTTTTTTTTTTTTTTTTGAGACAGTCTTGCTCTGTCGCCAGGCTGGAGTGCAGTAGCGTGATCTCGGCTCACTGCAACTTCTGCCTCCCAGGTTCAAACGATTCTCCTGCCTCGGCCTCCTGAGTAGCTGGGACTAGAGGTGCGTGCCAGCATGCCCAGCTAATTTTTGTATTTTTAGTAGAGATGGGGTTTCACCATGTTGGCCAGGATAGTCTGGATCTCTTCACCTCGTGATCCGCCCACCTCGGCCTCCCAAAGTGCTGGGATTACAGGCGTGAGCCACCGCACCCAGCCGTCTCTTATTTTTTATTAACCCTGAGCACCAGCTTTCTCTTTTTCTTAGATCACAGGGATGCCAGAATGCAGCCATGTTACAGCTTTTGAATTTGTATCTACCCCATTTAGGAGACTAGCCTAGACTGAACAAGAATCTCTCAGCCTCACTTCCATGTTCCCCAAAGAAAGGGCCAGACAACTGTGACTTAAGGGCAGGGTCATGTTGTATAAATATGGCTTTTGGAGCTGGTGGGCTGAGGAATTCAGAGGACCCTGGGGAGCTTTGCAGACACTATGAAGGGGTCCACAATTACTATAATCAGCCTGGCTTTGGAGTGGGTAGAACAGGCTGTCTTTATCAGTAAGTTCTATTGTGCTTTCTTCCTTAGAATATCCTATCTGGGCTCAATTCATTTCTGTCAAGGATTTCACAAGGCTACCTAGAAGAGAACTATAGACGTAGGCTACCCTTATTTATCTTTCATAAATGTTGGCACAATGCTTCAGCTGTCATTGGTGAAGACATTGGGAGACAATGTGCTTATGAGTGTTGTGCAATGTATTCTAAAGAAAAATGTTTGAGAAAGAAAAAGTTACATGATAGTATGGAAATGTACAGCAATACCACCCTCTGGAAAGGCTTATCCCTGCCTTTCTGTCTGCTTTTTCCTTAGTCTTCTCCCTGCATTTTCCCTTCCATATTGTTGCTTACACTTCTCTCTGGTTCTCAAGCTTTAGGGCACATGTACATGGGAAGCTTACTGAAGTACAGATTTCCTGGCTAAGACTGGACATTTTTTCCAGAAATCCTCTCAGGATTTCTGACTCAGGAAGTATAAGATGAGGCCTACTGATTTGGATTTTTAATAAGATCCCAAGTGATTCTGAAGTGTCTGTCCTAGGACTACACTCTCTGATCTCCCTGCCTCCAAGTCTAGCCAAACACGTCTACAAACAAGTCTAGCCATTGGACTTGGCATGGGAAATCAGGGATGGACCGTGGGTGGCATCTAAACCTTGACTTGTGGAAAATCAGAGCGGTTCCTCTGGATTTCTTTTGATTTTGAGAATTCAGCTGAGCAATGTAGATAATATTCCTGGGGCCTAGGTGGTTCATTCATTCATTTTGACTATTGTCTCCCGAGAAGCAGGACTGAAGCAAAAAATTAGAAGGCTTTGTCTCTAAGACTTAACAGTTACTGGATGAACTCTAATCCCACTCTGGGTGATAAGGGATAAAATAAATAGACCTCAAAAGTAGATAAGCAACAATTCAAGCCTCTTTGTTAATATCACCAGATGAGAAAACATTTAAAATTGATGAAAATGAAATGGAAATCCCAAGAAGGGAGAACAGTATGTGCAGGTAGCAAGGGAGTAAGGATTGAGAGAAGCCAATTTTTTCAATGTTGCTGATTTAATGTGCAAGATTTTTAAACAGAGAGATATCAAACTGTCTCTGGCATCAAAATTAATGAGCAAGATATTTCATGTACCGAGGGCATTTTGTGGCTACCCCCTGTGGCATTTGCTTTGTCAGGAATTCCACTATTGGAATTCTTGGCATAAAAAAAGTACCATCTCACGAAGACATTAAACAATTAGCTCAAGAGAAAAAGAATGGGCCGGGAGCGGTGGCTCACGCCTGTAATCCCAGCACTTTGGGAGGCCGAGGCGGGCAGATCACGAGGTCAGGAATCGAGACCATCCTGGCTAACACGGTGAAAGCCCGTCTCTACTAAAAATACAAAAAATTAGCTGGGTGTGGTTGTGGGCGCCTGTAGTCCCAGCTACTCGGGAGGCTGAGGCGGGAGAATGGTGTGAACCCAGGAGGCGGAGCTCGCAGTGAGCCGAGATCACGCCACTGCACTCCAGCCTGGGCGACAGAGCGAGACTCCATCTCAAACAAAAAATAAAAATTAAAAAAAAAAGAGAAAAAGAATGTAGCCAAAAGAAAGTATTTATTATAACATTGACTCTTGATGTTTCCTGGAATAATCAAGCAAGAGGCCAGAAAGTGATTTTAGTGTTTATCATTCAAGTTTCCAGGCTTGAGTTTGCAAAGCTGGCACTCTGTAGTAATCTGTCCAACAGAAGTAAGAGGTAAGCTACAAATTCAAGCCAAAGATATTCAATTTTCTCATAGCCACATTAAAGAAAGGAAAAGGAAATAGGAGAAGCTAATTAAAATATATTTTTTTATTTAGCCCAATATATAAAAATCATTTGAACATGTAATCAAAGTAAAAATTATTAATTTAAGCCTTTTGTTGTAGTAATTAAAATATATTTTATTTAGCCCAATATATAAAAATATAATTTCAACATGTAATCAAAGTAAAAATTATTAACTTAAGTCTTTTGTTGTACTAAGGCTGAATACTTGTGTGGTTTTTTTTTAGAGTTTAAAAAATTTTTTAATTTTTGTGGGTACATAGTAGGTGTATGTATTTATGGAGTACATAAGATATTTTGAAATAGGCACACAATAAGTAACAATCATGCCGGGGCAAATGGGATATCCATCTCCTCAAGCATTTATCCATTGTGTTACAAACAATCCAATCATACTCTTTTAATTATTTTTAAATGTGTGATTAAATAATTTTTGACTATAGTAACCCTGTTGTGCTAGCAAATACTAGCTAGGTCTTATTCATTCTTTCTAACTTTTTTGAACTCATTACTCATCCCTATTTCTCCCCACCCCACCACTACCCTTCCCAACCTCTGGTAACTATCTTTCTACTCTCTGTCTCCATGAGCTCAATTGTTTTGATTTTTAGTTCCCATAAATAAGCAAGAACATGTGATGTTTGTCTTTCTGTGTCTGGCTTATTTCACTTAACATAATGACCTCCAGTTCTATCCATGTTGTTGCAAATGACATGATCTCATTCTTTTTTATGGCTGAATAGTACTCCATTGTGTATAAATACCACATTTTCTTTATCCATTAATCTATTGATGGACACTTAGGTTGCTTTCAAATCTTGGCTATTGTGAATAGTAACTGCAATAAACATGCGAGTGCAGATATCTCTTCGATATCCTAATTTCCCTTCTTTTGGGTTTATACCTAACAGAGAGATTGCTGGATGATATGGTAGCTTTACTTTTAGTATTTTGAGGAACCTCCAAACTGTTTTCCATAGTGGTTGTACTAACTTGCATTCCCACTGACAGTGTTCAAGGGTTCCCTTTTCTCCACATCCTTGCCACCATTCATTATTGCCTATATTTGGATAAAATCCATTTTAACTGGGGTAAGATGATATCTCATAGTAGTTTTGATTTGTATTTCTCTGATGATCACTGATGTTGAGCATTTTTTCATATGTCTGTTTACAATTTATATGTCTTTTGATAAATGCCTATTCAGATCATTCGTCCATTTCAAAATCAGATTCTTAGTTTTTTTCCTGTAGAGTTGTTTGAGCTCCTTATATATTCTGATTATTAATCCCTTGTCAGATGGGTAGTTTGTAAATATTTTATCCCATCCTGTGGGCTCTCTCTTGACTTTGTTGATTGTTTCCTTTGCTGTGCAGAAGCTTTTCAACTCGATGTAATCCCATTTGTCCATTTTTGCTTTGGTTGCCTGTGCTTATAGAGTATTACCCAAGAAATCTTTGCCCAATCCAATTTACAGGAGAGTTTCTAAAATGTTTTCCTGAAGTAGTTTCAGTTTGAGGTCTTAGATTTAAGCCTTTAATGCATTTTTACTTGATTCTTGCATATGGTGAGAGATAGAGATCTGGTTTCTTTCTTCTGCATATGGATATCCAGGTTACTCAGCACCATTTATTGAAGAGATTGTCCTTTCTCCAATGTATGCTCTTGGTATCTTTGTCAAAAATGAGTTCACTGTACATGTATGGATTTAATTCTGGGTTCTTTATTCTGCTCCACTGGCCTATATGTTTGTTTTTATGCCAGCAATACTGTACTATAGCTCTGTAGTATAATTTGAAGTCAGGTAATGTGATTCCTCCAGTTTTGCTCTTTTCGCTTAGCTTTTGCTATTATGGGTTTTTTGTGGTTCCATATAACTTTTAGAATTTTTTTCTTAATTTTAGGATTTTTTTTTCTATTCCTGTGAAGAATGGCACTGGTATTTTGATAGGGATTGCATTAAATCTATAGATTGCTTTGGGTAGAATGAATATTTTCACAGTATTGATTCTTCCAATCCACAAACACAGAATATCTTTCCATTTTTTGTGTCCTTTTTAATTTCTTGCATCAATGCTTTATACGTTTTTTTGGAGATCTTTCACTTCTTAGTTATTTCCTAGGTATTTAATTTTATTTGTAGCTATTGTAAACGGGATTACTTTCTTAATTTCTTTTTCAGATTATTCACTGTTGGCATGTAGACATGCTACTGATTTTTGTATGTTGATTTTGTATCCTGCAACTTTACTGAATTTGTTTATCAGTTCAAATAGTGTTTTGGTGGAGTCTTTAGGTTTTTCCAAATATAAGATCATATCATCTGGAAACATGGATTGACTTATTCCTTTTCAATTTGAATACCTTTTGTTTCTTTCTCTTGTCTGACTGTTCTAGCTAGGACCTCCAGTACTGTGTTGAATAACAGTGGTGAAAGTGGGCATCTTTGTCGTGTTTCCAGTCATAGAGGAAAGGCTTTTGGTTTTTTGCCATTAAGTATGATACTAACTATGGGTCTGTCATATGTGGCTTTTATTATGTTGAGGTATGTTCCTTCTATAACCAGTTGAGGGTTTTTATCATCAAGCGATGCTGAATTTTATCAAATACTTTTTTAGAATCAATTGATCAATTGAAGTGATTATATGGTTTTTGTTCTTCATTTTGTTGATATGATGTATCACATTGATTGACTTGCATATGTTGAACCATCCTTTCATCCCTGGGATAAGTCCTGCTTGGTTATAATGAAGGATCTTTTTAATGTGTTGTTGAATTTGGTTTGCTAGTATTTTGTTGAGGATTTTTGTTTATTAATGTTCATCAGTGATATTGACCTGTAGTTTTTTTTCTAGATTTTTTTTTTTTTTTTGAGACAGAGTCTCGCTCCATCACCCAGGCTGGAGTGCAGTGGTGTAATCTCAGCTCACTGCAACCTCTACCTCCATGGCTCAAACAATTCTCATGCCTCAGCTTCCCGAGTAGCTGGGATTACAAGTGCTTGCCACCATGTACAGCTAATTTTTTGTATTTTTTGTAGAGATGGGGTTTCACCATATTGGCCAGGCTGGTCTTGAACTCCTGACCTCAAGCAATCCACCCATCTTGGCCTCCCAAGGTGCTGGGATTACAGGCATGAGCCACTGTGCCTAGCTCCTTTTTGAGGTGTCTTTGACTGGTTTTGGTATCAGGATAATATTGACCTCAGAAAATGAGTTTGGGTGTATTCTCTCCTCCTCTATTTTTGGAATATTTTGAGTAAGATTGGTATTAATTCTCTTTAAAGAATATGTTTGATAGAATTCAGCATTGAAGCTATTGGGTCCCAGGCTTTGCTTTGCTGGGAGACTTTCTATTACTGCTTCAATCTCATTAGTTGTTACTGGTCTGTTTCGGTTTGGGATTTCTTCATGGTTCAAGCTTAGTAAGTTGCTTGTGTCTAAACAAAGTCCCCTTTACTTTTCCCTTTGCTTTTTTCAAGCAGAAGAAGTCTCTCTCTGTAGCCACCACAGCTGGGAATGTTCTGGGTCTCACCTAAAGCCAGCACCTCTCAGAGTCTCACCCAAGGCGCATGGTATACTACCTGGGTATTGCTGCTGGTTATTCAGGAGCTAAGGGCTCTTTAGTCAGCAGGTGATGGGTCCTTCCCTTCAAGGCAGCAGGTTTCCTTCTGTTCCAGGGTGCATCTAGAAATGTTGTCTGGGACCTAGGGCTTGGAATGTGGACCTCTCACCTCTGACTGGTGCCCTATTCTACTGTGGCTGAGCTGGTATCTAAGATGCAAGAAAAAGTTCTCTTATTCTTCCCCCTCCTTTCTTCAAGCAGAAGGAAGGGGTCTCTTTTGGAGCTGCAAGCTGTGCTGCCTGGGCTTGGGAGAGGAGTGGGACAAGTACTCCTTTAGCTACCATGGCCGGTGTTTCAGTAGGTCATGTGCCCCCAAAGTCCACTAGCTCTGAGCTCAGCTCAGCAACTAGGACTTGCCTAGGAGTTGCAGTCTTTGTGGCCTATACTGCCTTTGGAGTTTATTTAGGGCCATAGGGCCCTTTAGCCTGCAATGGTGAGGCTTACTGGAACTTAAGTTCCAACCACTGGAATGGGTGATTCCTTTTTGGCTAGGGCTGGTCTAAATACTCCCTACATGGGTGAGTGTTGACTGAGTTCAGCCGAGTTTTGCTTTCTCCTCTGATGGGGCATTACTGAATTCAAAGCAAAGTCTCCCAGTCACTGCACTTTCCCACTCCCAAGTGCATGGATTCTCTCTCCACACCACACAGCTATTGTGGGGCGACTGGGGAGGGATGGTGTCAGCAATTCGACAGCCTTTTCTTCCTCTTCAGTGCATCTTTCAGTGATAGGAATCTAAAACTAGGTAAGGTGAGTGCTCACCTGATTTTTGGTTCTTATGAAGGTGTTGTTTATGTGTACATAGTTGTTAAATTTGATGCTCCTTTGGAGGGGACAATTGTTGCAGCCTTCTGTTAAGCCAACTAGCTCCCCACTTACTTTTTTTTTTTTAATACTTATATTTCAATTCAGACTCACCACATTTCAAGTGCTCAGTGGGCATTTGTGGCTAGTGATTAATGTATTAGACAGCACAGCTCTGTAGCCTATTTGCTCCTTCTGAGGTGTTTTAGTTGCAAAAGTGATGCTGCCGTGATTTATGATTCAATCAACCATGGTACCAGTTTGCATGGTAAGTGGACATGTTGCTGATAGCATAGATTTCTACTTTTTGCATGCATATCGAATTTCATTTAAATAGTTGAAGATAATCATCAGTTGATATTGCTATAATACTTAAATGTTCTTATATAATACATAATTCAGAAAAAGGGTTGTAGAAATGCAAATATCTTCTCAACAAACATTCAACGATTATTTATTAGTAGCCACTATGTGCCATTGCCTTTCTAGAAGCTGGGGATAGGGCAATGAACAAAACAGACATAGCTACTGGCCACATGGTGCTCATGTTCTTGGTGGGGAGGTAGACAATAAGTAAACAAATAAACATATTCCTTGTCAGGTGTGAAGTGCAATGAAGAAAAATAAAGTGAGGGGAACAGAGGATGCTGGGGTGAGACTTTATTTGTATATTCTAACATTTTCCAGTATTGATCTAAAGTTTTTCCTCTTTCCTCTGAGACACCTTTACCCCCACTTTTCATCTCTTTACTTCAGTGACAAATTACCTTTCCTCTGAAAGTCTAAAGCTTGTGGAATTATAGAAACTATTTTATTCTTTCTGGTGCAGACATTAACATGTCTAGGGAGAATTATCCAACTGAATTTTTGAAGTTCAAGGAAAAATCCTTTTGAAGTTTCTTGATTTCAGTTCTTGTCTCTGCTCATTGATAGAAATGGAAATAAAACTGGATTTTGGGAACTGTCCTCCATGACTTAAAAAAACAAACAAAGGAAAAAAAATTAGTTTATGTAAAGCCACATGCTAGCCACATTCCAGCTCTAAATAATAAGAATTACTTATTGTGATTATTTTTCCCTTTCTGAGGTACTATCAGTATCTATATAATATTGATTCCTTTCTTTCATGCTTTTGACAATTGACTGAAATGCAACTCAGGGTATCTGAATTTTTTAAAAAGGCATTTATTAGCTCTCACAATTGTAAAATCTATAATTCACAGCTTTAGGCATAGCTGGATCCAGGTGCTGGAATCACTGGGCATTCATGTTTCTTCTTTTCTTTTCTTTCTTTCTTTCTTTTTTTTTTTTTAAGATGAAGTCTCCCAGGATGGAGTGCCGTGGTGTGATCTTGGCTCACTGCAACCTCTGCCTCCCAGGTTCAAGAGATTCTCATGCCTCAGCCTCCCAAGTATCTGGGATTACAGGGGCATGCCACCACACCCAGCTAATTGTTGTATTTTTAGTAGAGACAGGGTTTCACCATGTTGGCCAGGCTGGTCTCGAATTCCTGACCTCAGGTGATCCATCTGCCTCGGCTTCCCAAAATGCTGGGATTACAGGTGTGAGACACTGCACCTGGCCTGAGCATTCATGTTTCCCCATCTCTAGGACCTGATTTTCACCATATAGTTTTTAAACATATTTTAGAATTAATTTTTAATTTAAAAATGTTTTGGGTACATAGTAGGTATATATATTTATGGGTTACATGAGATATTTTGATTCAGGCATGTAATAATCACATGAGGGTTAATGGGATATCCATCTCCTCAAACATTTATCCTTTGTGTCATGAACAATCCAGTCATACTTTTTAAATTATTTTAAAATGTGTGATTCAGTTAATTTTTTTTTACTATAGTCACCTTGTTGTGCTAGCAAATACTAGGTCTTATTCATTTTTCCAACTATTTTCTTTTTGTACTCATTAACCAACCCCACTTCCCCTAACCTCACCACTATCCTTCCCCACCTCTGGTAACCATTCTATCCTAGATAGAGAGTTACCATAGTTAACTCTCTATCCTCTGATAAATCTCTATCTCCAAGATCTCAATTGTTTTATTTTTAGCCCGCACAAATAAGTGAGAACATGTGGTGTTTGTCTTTCTGTGCCTGGCTTATTTCACTTAACGTAATGACCTCCAGTTCTATCCATGTTGTTGCAAATGACGTGATCTCATTCTTTTTTTTTTATGGCTGAATAGTGTTTAATTCTATATATATATCACATTTTCTTTATCCATTAATCTGTTGATGGACACTTAGGTTGCTTCCAAATCTTGGCTATTGTGAATAGTACTGCAATAAACATGGGAGTACAGATATCTTTTCGATATTTTGATTTCCTTTCTTTTGGGTGCATAGTAGGAGTGAGATTGCTGGGTTGTATGACAGCTCTACTTTTAATATTTTGGGGGAAACCTCCAAACTGTTCTTCATAGTGGTTGTATGAATTTACATTCTCACAAACAGTGTACAAGTGTTCCCTTTTCTCTACATCCTTGACAGCATTTGTTACTGCTTGTCTTTAAGGTAAAAGGCATTTTAACTGGGGTGAGATGATATCTCATTGTAGTTTTTATTTGCATTTCTCAGATGATCACTTATGTTGAGCACCTTTTCATATGCCTGTTTGCCATTTGTATGTCTTCTTTTGAGAAATGTCTATGCAGACCTTTTGCCCATTTTTAAGTTAGACTATTAGATTTTTCTTAAATTTTAATAGAATTGTTTGAGCTCCTTATACATTTTGCTGCATTGGTTTATTCCCAGGCAATGTAGCAAGATTCCAGGTGCCTTTCAGTGGCCTTGCTTGGGTTATTTTGTCTATTTATAGAGCATTTAATGTACGATTTGCATATCTTGGGTCATATATTCACCTTCTGAGCTCTGGTAGAATTAGTCCATAATTAACACATAATCTAGAATAGAGGTGGGATGTTGTTATCAGAAAAAAGCAGAATAGATTCTGGGAATGGAAAAAAATAACATGTTCACTCCATGGCCCTAGCTATGACAGGTAGCATGATGTGGAGAAAGAGCCCTGTGTTCCAAGTCACAAGACCTATGTGTGGGTACTCTGTATTCTGTAAATTACTAAGAAGCTACTTTGTATTCTTAAATGTCAGTGTCTTCACTTGTGGAATGGGGATAGTATTCTGTGCTCCACTTAATTTACATGGATGTTGGGAGAATAAATTTTGATCAAGGATGTGTTAGAGATTTGTATATCTTTGAGTACAGCACAGAAATCACTGGTTCTTTTATCAACGAATCCAGGAGACTAGATAAAAAAATTGCTTTCTGATCAAAGACTTTGAGTTATGGAAATTACAGCTATAAAGAGCCTAATTTTTAAGGACATTAAAGTAAGACTTTACTAGGATATAAAGTAGCTTCTATATATCAGGACATAGGAAGAAATAAAAGAATGCTTTTTCAGTATCTCTTCAACATCTCCCTTTTACTGTTTAGGAGCAATTATAGACCTGTTCTTCTCTTTGGCTTCAGGGTTGCTTAATTCCTGCCTGGGAAGGAAGTACATAAGTAGGTAATACCGGATGAGCAAGAGATTCTGTTAGTTTGCATCTCAGTTGAAAGTATTCTAAATCTTTTGCATTAGTCTGGGTGCTCCAAGAAGCAAAAGCCAAGATGGGATTTAATTAGGAGAAATGCTTGGAGAAATACTGGAGAGGGAAGCAGGAGAGGCTGGGAGATCTATCAGACTAACAGGCAAGTCAGGCTCCTAGTAAAGGAAGAAGGAAAGAAGGCCTGGTGGAAGCATCATAGACCAATGAGCAGTCGAAGGAAGCCTCACCATGGCTATCAGGGAGTCTTGTGTCTCCATAATGGGCCTGCCACAGTATCTGTGTCACATTCGGGCAGCGGTTGGCGGAAGTCCACGGGAAACTTGGTGAATTTCATCAGTGGCCTTTGGTAAACAAAGTTCCCAGTAGCTGGAGATGTGCAAGATACATCGGCTTGGCTACCACATCTTTTGTTCATTTTCTTCACTTGTTTGTTCATTTGGTATATATTGAGCACCTAATGTGTGTCAGGCACTATTATGAGCACTGGAGATCTAGTTATAAATAAGACAGAAAAAGGACCTGTGTTTCCAAAGCTTACATTCTAGTGGTCTGATTAGCAACATTCCAAATTGGCTCCCCTGGGTTTTATGTTTGTCTCTCATAGAATTATAAATGATCTACTTTCTTGTTTGTGTATACTCCTTACCCCATATTCTCCACACTCAATTTTACATAGTTTGATCTTAGGATCAAGACCATAACCAGAGAAATCACGTGGTTGGCTAGTCCTAAAGATTAAGGTTCGGGATTAATCCAGAGGAGCGTCAAAGCCCTCTACCCATCCGTTGGTCCTGCCTGAAAATTCCTCGTTAGCAAGTTATCTCATCACAGTTGGAAAGGATTGAAATTCCTTACCCTAGCATAAAAAGCCTTATTTGATTATACACCTGCTCTCCCCACACCCCCGTCATCTTGTTTGCTTTGTTTACCATGCTGCAACAACTTTGACTTTGTCTCTTTCCCGAACATAACAAGCTCATTCTCCCCTTAGGGAGAAGGACAATGTTTTATCTGTCTGGAATGCTCTTGGTTTGGCTGGTAGATTCTTGTTTCCAGACTCCATCTTAAATATTGCCTTCACAGAGAGACCTTTCCCGACCATCCAATAAAGTAACCACTTTTTATCTTCATGTCACCTTATTCTAATTCTTGGCAATTTATCAGAATCTGGTATAGTTTTTCTTTCATTGTCTAGTGTCTTTGTCCACAACTAGAATGTAAGTTCCAAAAACACAGCAGAGCTGTTATCTATCTTTTTTTTAATTTTTATTTTTAGATGGAGTCTTGCTTTGTCACCAGGTTGGAGTGTAGTGGTGCAATCTTGGCTCACTGTAACCTCTGCCTCCCAGGTTCAAGTGATTCTCCTGCCTCAGGCTCCCAAGTAGCTGGGATTACAGATGCATGCCACCATGCCCTGCTAATTTTTGTGTTTTTAGTAGAGATGGGGTTTCACCATGTTGGCCAGGATGGTCTCAATCTCTTGACCTTGTGATCCACCCACCTCGGCCTCCCAAAGTGCTGGGATTACAGGTGTGAGCCACCGCGCCCAGCCTGTTATCTGTCTTTTTGACCACTATATTTCTAATCTAGAGCCTAAAACAGTTCCATTACCACATAAGGGCATCAGTAATTTCTTCATAAATGAAGGGAAATGGGTGGCTAGAGTTCAATAGCTTCAGGACCACGGGAAGCTCCCACCAAGTTTTGTTTTGTTTTGCCTTTAGCATCCCAAACTTACCTGAAAAGTATCAAATTCCTATCTTGTCGAGAGAAGGTGAGACCTTTGGGTGTGCTGGTTGGGTGGGATGATTCAAATATAGCAGCTGCTATATCGTTTTCCTGCTTGGGCTTGTCTTATTACTTATCATTGAACCACACTGAGATTTCCCTTACTAAGTCTAGCCATGTCTTTTGAGAATCCTATCTTAATCTAACTTTTTCTTTCCTATGTCTTGTGCAAAGGTACCTGTCTTTTCTTTAAGAAACCTACTAGTTATTGAATGTCACCTGTATGCCAGGAATTGTTCTTAGTGTTAATTCAGAATTGAATAAACAGAGCCCTTGCTCTTGAGGGATTTGCTGTCCCCTAGGGAAGTGTGCTATCAAAGGAAAATGAAAGCTGCTGTGAGGATAGAGAGAATATTATGTGTGAGTAATAATTTCTCAATAGAGAAACATTTGATCTGAGTTTTAAAAACTGACAGGAGTTTATAAAGTAGAACATATAAAAAAGGCATTCTAGAGAGAAAAGATAAAAAAGAGGCAGGAAAGTGTATGATGGATTCAGGAACAGGGTAGCTAGAATATATGGGGAGGTGGGAAGCAGAAGGAAATCAAGCCGAAGCGGTAAGATAAGGCTAGATTATAAGAGGTCCGCATACCATACAAATGATCTTGGATTTTATTCTGGAATAGTAGACCCCTTTAGAAGGGGGTTTGAGCAGGGGAGAAACAATTTCAGGTTGTTGGTGCTTTAAGAATATTGTGTTGCCAGAGTTGAAGGAGGTAATGGACTAAAAAGGCTTTTAAAACAAAACTATCATTCTATAGTAAGGGTGATTGTTATTCTCATTGTTTCAAGTAAAACCCCTCTTAGGGGCTGTTCAGTGGGAATACCTATTTGGATCAGTTCAATTAAAAAACAGCCTTGGCCGGGCACAGTAGCTCACGCCTGTAATCCCAGCACTTTGGGAGGCTGAGGCAGGCAGATCACGGGGTCAGATCGAGACCATCCTGGCCAACATGGTGAAACCCCGTCTCTACTAAAAATACAAAAAATTAGCTGGGCATGGTGACGTGCACATGTAGTCCCAGCTACTCTGGAGGCTGAGGCAGGAGAATCACTTGAACCCGGGAGGCGGAGGTTGCAGTGAGCCGAGATTGTGCCACGGCACTTCAGCCAGGAGACAGAGCAAGATTCCATCTCAAAAAACAAAACAAAACAAAACAACAAAAGACAACAGCCTTTTTCCTCCTGATACAAGTGATACAAGTTTGTAATGGAAAAAAATACAAATGAGCAATAAAAAAATTCACCCCAATCCCATCACTCAGATATAACTACAGTTAGAAATATGTATGTGTGTGTGTGTGTGTGTGTGTGTGTATGTTTGTTGCAGTTATTCTGTACATATATTTTGTACATATTCTGTACATATGCTTTTTGCTTTACAATTTATCATAAACATCATTCTACATCATTTCAATCAATAAATATCTATTTTATTATTTTAATGGCTACTTACTCTACCATTGGATTGATGTACTCTAAAATCTTTAAGGACAATGTGAGTTTGTTGTAAAATTTATTCCTTCTTTGGTAAGAGAAATTCAGTGGAAAATGGGAAAGATCCATGGATTGTAAACTTTGGGCAAGGGAAATATTTTGAGATTTTCAAGGAGAGGATTAACATGGCTGGACACTAGCTCCACACAAAGTTTTAAACTTTGTGAAGCTTTTCAAAAAGCTTGTAGCCTTTTAGAATTGAGATAGGACTGGAGAGTGACCCTTGGGGTTTTCCCTGCATTCAGAGAACTCACATGGCTTAGTTGTTCTTATCTGCTGGCTGCCATGGCAGGGACTTGGCATCTGATGCCGAGCTTTTCTGACTCTGGCAAATATGACCATGGCCAAGAGTGCTTCTAGGCCCTGGGTTTCCAAATCCCCTAGCTATGAGTCTTTAGACGAGAGACTGCCAAGCTTTCTGTACCAGCTTTTGTCTCAGTAAAATATTGTGGAGCACACATCTTAAATGTGTGCATATTTATTTTAAGATTGCATTCAAATTTCACTGTACTAGATATTTGGTACATTATAAAACATACAGCAAACAGACATTTTAAAAGCATAAGAGCTGAAATAAAACATTTAAAAATAAATGTTTTTTGCTGTCAGTTAAATATTATTCACATAGCATGTAAAGTTGTTAAGCAGTATTAATATTTTAGGGAGATCAATGCAGTTGAGCTATGCTTGGTTTAAGACTTAGATATTTACAAATTCTTGTCCAAGTTCAGTTTATTTTTATACTTGCTTTTTAATGAGTATAAAAATAAAAAAGATACTGCACAGAAATATGTTAATCCATTGAGAAGAAAGGTATAATTGGATGTATTTTGTAAATCATAATGTTCATTTTAAAATTCCCTCCACCACTTTTACATACAGGTTTTAGTTGAAATTTGGTTAGTAAATTTCTATCTCATTAGAGGCTAATTAGTTGTTGCTTTCTCTTTAAAACTAGGTTAAAACCACTGAAATTCTTCATTTGGAAGATTTTTAAAATCCAGCTTACAAAGTGAAGTTTTATTCAGAACTCAATCTAGGCAATATACAATGAGAAAACATTCCCAATATCTCTTTTCAAAATGCCTTCTCTTTAGCATGAGGTTTTTTTTGTTTTTTGTTTTGTTTTTTTGAGACAGAGTCTCTCTCTGTCACCCAGGCTGGAGTGCAGTGGCGTGATCTCGGCTCACTGCAAGCTCCACCTCCCGGGTTCACGCCATTCTCCTGCCTCAGCCTCCTGAGTAGCTGGGACTACAGGTGCCCACTACCATGCCTGGCTAATTTTTTGTATTTTTAGTAGAGACGGGGTTTCACCATGTTAGCCAGGATGGTCTTGATCTCCTGACCTCGTGACCCGCCCACTTCAGCCTCCCAGAGTGCTGGGATTACAGGCATGAGCCACCGCACCCGGCCTTTTCTTTTAAAAGCAGCTAATTTTTAAAAATACATTTTGAAAATTTCACATTTACCTTGAAGGGTGAATTGTTTTGGTCATTGTTGAAAATATATATTGGGTAGTATAAACTGACAGCTAGTTGTCATCCCAGAAAATAGCAGATTGGCAAGATTCTAGTTTTTTAGACCTAAAATTTCGTGTTAAAAAAAGAATAACTTTGATTTCAACAACTCTTTGGTATTTTCTCATAAAATAATTAGCTAATCTCGGTGTGGCACCAAAAATTTTCATGATTAGTTTCTGCTTCATTACAGAATGTTATAAACATTCCAGTAAATGGAGCAAGATTGCTGATTAAAAGCAGCTACCGTGGGGCATTCATGGAGAGAAACAGAGGGGCGAGTGAATACAGCATCTTCAAGTGAAATATCCAGGTACTCGCATTGGGACTGATCAGGGAAATGATTCAATCCATGGAGAACAAAGAAAAGCAGGGCAGGGTGACAACCCACCCAGGAGAGACAGAGAGCCAAGGGAACCCCCATTCCCAGCCAAGGGGAATGGTGAGTGAATGTGTGACCTTGGGAAACCCCACTTCTTCCATGGATCTTTGCATGGATATTTGCAACCCTAGGATCAGGAGATCCCCTCATGAGCCCACTCCACCAGGGCCTTGGGTCTAACACACAGAACTATGTGGAGTCTCCACAGAGCAGCTGCTTAGGCGTGCACAGAGACCCAGGAGCTTTACATATTCCGGCCCCGGAATCCCTGATAAAGGTGACTGCAACTCAGGCAAGGTGGGAGGTCTGTACATACCCCTAGGAAAGGGCCTGAAGCTGGGGGCCAAGCAGCCTTGGTCTGTGGGCCCCACTTCCACCAGCACCTCACAAGATAAAACCCATTGGCCTGGAATTCTAGCCAGTCATTGGCAATAGGGTGAGCCTGTGTGAGATGGGATGGATCCCCCAGGGGGATGGGAGGGCCACCATCTTTGCTGTTGGACGACTAGGCTATTCCAGCTTGTGGGCCTTGGATAGTCCAGATAGCCCAGATAAGGAAGGAATGCCCCCCTCTACTTCCCGTGCAACACAACTGCTTTATCAAAATGTGGCTAGACTTCTTCTTTAAGTGGGACCCTGATCCATTCCTCCTCACTGGGCAGGACCTCCCAGCCAGGGCCTCCAGCCACCCCTGCCTGCTTTGTCCCTGGGACAGAGGGAGTGCCAGGCAGGACAGGTAGGCTGCCACCTTTGTTGTTTTGATGACTCAGCCATTCCAGCCTGCTGGCTTTGAAGAGTCCAAACAGTCCAGACAAGGAGGGGACCCCCTAGCACAGCACAGCTGCTTTACCAAAATGTGGCCAGACTGCTTCTTTAAGTGGAAGCCTGATCCATTTCTCCTCACTGGGCAGTACCTCCCAGCCAGGGCCTCCAGCTACCTCCAGCTCTGATCTTTCTGGGACGAAGTGTCTAGGGTGAGGGGGCAAGGTGCTACCTTTGTTTTTGGATTACTTGGCTGTTCTAGACTGTGGGCTTTGGAGAGTCTAAGCCAACCAGGGCAGAGGTAGTTTCCCAGCACCATGAGGCTGTTTTGTCAAGGTGTGGCCAGACCACTTCTTTAAATGGGACTCCATTCCATTCCTCCTTGCTGGGTTTGTCCTCCCAGCCAGGACCTCTAGCCACCCCTACCTGTGTTCTACAGCTGACAGAATTCTAATTTCTCCCTGGGATGGAGTGCCAGGGGAGCGGGGTGGGCTGCTACCTTTGCTATTTGGGTGTCTCAGCTAGTCCAGCCTGTGGGCCTTGGAGAGCCGAAACTGATTGAGGGTGGGGAGGGGGCTGAAGTGATCCCCAACAGCGTGGCTGCTCTACCAAAATGCAGCCAGACTGCTTCTTTAAGCGGGTCCCTGATCCCGTTCCTCCTAACAGGGTGAGACCTCCCAACCGGGGTCTCAGGCCACCTCCTACAGGTGCATTTGGGCTGGCAACAAGTCAGTACTCCCCAGCCACTACAAAAACACACTGAAGTACACAGACAATGACACTATGAAGCAATCACATAAACAAGTCTGCAAAATAACCAGCTAGCATCATGATGATAGGATCAAATCCACACATAACAATAGTAACCTTAAATGTAAGTGTGCTAAATGCTCCAATTAAAGGACACAGAGTGGGGAGCTGGATAAAGAATCAAGACCCGTCAGTATGCTGTCTTTAAGAGACCTATCTCACATGCAAAGATACACATAGGCTCAAAATAAAGGGATGGAGAAAAATTTACATGCAAGTGGAAAACAGAAAAAAGAGGGGATGCAATCTTAGTTTCTGACAAAACAGACTTTAAACCAACAAAGATTTAAAAAAAAGACAAAGAAGGGCATTACCTAATGGTAAGGGGTTCAATTCAACAAGAAGAGCTAACTATCCTACATATATATGCACCCAATACAGAAGCACCCAGATTCATAAAGCAAGTTCTTAGAGCCCTTCAAAGAAACTTAGACTCTAAAAAAAAGAGTGGGAAAATATAACACCCCACTGACAATATTACACGGATCATTAAGACAGAAAATTAACAAAGATATTCAGGACCTGAACTCAGCTCTGGATCAAGTGGATCTGATGGATACATCAGGACAGAAAATTAACAAAGATATTCAGGACCTGAACTCAGCTCTGGATCAAGTGGAGCTGATGGATATCTGTTGCACTCTCCACCCAGAAACAACAGAATATACATTCTTCTTATCACCACATGACACTCTAAAATTGATCACATAGCCTCAGCAAAGGCAAAAGAAGTGAAATCATAACAAAAATTCTCTTGAACCACAGTGCAATCAAATTAGAACTCAAGATTAAGAAATTCACTCACAGCCATACAACTACATGGAAATTGAACAGCCTGCCCTTGAATAATTTTTTGGTAAATCATGAAATTTATGAAATCAAGAAGTTCTTTGAAACTAATGAGAACAAAGAGGCAATGTACCAGAATCTCTGGGATGCAGTTAAAGCAGTGTTAAGAGGGAAATTTATAGCACCAAATGCCCAAATCAAAAAATCTAGAAACTCAAGTTAATAACCTAACATCACAACTAAAAGAACTAGAGAACCAAGAGCAAACAAACCCCAAAGCTAGCAGAAGACAAGAAATAACAGAGATAAGAGCTGAACTGAAGGGAGATAGAGACATGACAAACCATTTAAATGATCAATGAATCCAGGAGCTGATTTTTGAGAAAATTAATAAAACAGACCACTAGCTAGACTAATAAAAAAGAAAAGAGTAAAGATTCAAATAAACACAATTGTAAATGATAAGGGGGATATCACCACTGACTCCACACAAATACAAACAACCATCAGAGAATATTATAAACACCTATATGCATATAAACTAGAAAATCTAGAAGAAATGGATAAATTCCTGGACACATACACCCTTCCAAGACTGAACCAGGAAGAAATTGAATCCCTGAAAAGACCAATAGTGAGTTCTGAAATTCAGGCAGTAATAAATAGCTTAACAACCAATAAAACCCAGGACCAGATGGACTCATGGCTAAATTCTAGCAGAGGTACAAAAATGAGCTTGTACCACTCCTATTGAAACTATTCCAAAAACTTGAAAAGAAGGGACTCCTCTCTAACTCATTCTATGAGGCCAGCATCTTCTTGATACCAAAACCTGGCAGAGATACAACAAAGAAGAAAAGTTCAGGCCAATATTCCTGATGAACATTAATGCAAAAGTTCTCAACAAAATACTGGCAAACCAAATCCAGCAACACATCAAAAAGCTTATCCACCATGATCAAGTCGGCTGCATCCCCAGGATGCAAGGTTGGTTCAACATACACAAATCAATAAATGTGACTCATCACATAAACAGAACTAACGACAAAACTCACATGTTTATCTCAATGTATGCAGAAAAGGCCTTTGATAAAATTCAACATCTCTTCATGTTAAAAGTCTCAGTAAACTAGGTATTGAAGGAAGATACCTTAGAATAATAAGAACCATCTATAACAAACTCACAGCCAATATCATACTGAATGGGCAAAAGTAGGGAGCATTTTCCTTGGAAACCAACCCAATACAAGGATGCCCTCACTCACCACTCCTATTCAACACAGTATTGGAAGTTCTGGCCAGGGCAATCAGAGAAGAAAAAGAAATAAAGGGTATACAAATAGGAAGGGAGGAAGTCAACTCTCTCTGTTTGCAGATGACATAATCTTATATCTAGAAAACCCCATCATCTCACCCCAAACGCTTCTTAAGCTGACAGGCAACTTCAGCAAAGTCTCAGGTTACAAAATCAATATGCAAAAATTGCTAGCATTTCTATACACCAACAGGTAAGGCAAAAGCCAAATCATGAATGAACTCCTATTCACAATTGCTACAAAAAGAATAAAACACCTAGGAATACAGCTAACAAGAGAAGTGAAGGATCACTTCAAGGAGAACTACAAATCACTGCTCAAAGAAATCAGAGATGACACGAACAAATGGAAAAACTTTGCATGTTCATGGATAGGAAGAGTCGATATTGTGAAAACAGCCATACTGCCCAAAGCAATTTATAGATTCAATGCATTTGCATTAAACTACCATTGACATTCTTCACAGAATTAGAAGAAACGATTTTAAAATTCATATGGAACCAAAAGAAGAGCCCGAATAGCCAAGGCAATCCTAAGTAAAAAGAACAAGGCTACAAAAAGGCATTATGGTACCTGAGTTCAAACTATACCACAGGGCTACAGTAACCAAAACAGCACAGTACTGGTACAAAGACAGACACATAGACCAGTGGAACAGAATAGAGAACCGAGAAATAAGACTGTACACATATCAGCATCTGATCTTTGACAAACCTGACAAGAACAAGCAATGGGGAAAGAATTCCCCATATAATGAATGGTGCTGGGAGAACTGGCTTGCCATATGCAGAAAATTGAAACTGGACTTCTTCCTTACACCATATACAAAAACTAACACAAGGTGGATTAAACACTTAAATGTAAAACTCAAAATTATAAAAACCCTAGAAGAAAACCTAGGCAATGCCATTCAGGATATAGGCATAGGCAAAGTTTTTGTGACAAAGACGCCAAAAGCAATTGCAACCAAAGCAAAAATTGACAAATGGGATCTAATTAAACTAAAGAGTTCCTGCACAGCAAAGGGAACTATTAACATTGTGAGCAGACAACTTACAGAATGGGAGAAAGTTTTTGCAATCTATGCATCTGACAAAGGTCTAATATTCAGCATCTATAAGGAACTTAAACACATTTACAAGAAAAAAGCAAACAACTGCATTAAAAAGTGGGCAAAGGACATGAACAGACACTTCTCAAAAGAAGACATACATGTGGCCAATAAACATATGGAAAAAAGCTCAACATCACTGATCATTAGAGGAATGCAAATCAAAACCACAATGAGATACCATCTCACATCAGTCAAAACGGCAATTATTAAAAAGTCAAAAAGTAACAGTTGCTGGAAAGGCTGCAGAGAAAAAGGAAGGTTTGTACACTATTGATGGGAGTGTAAATTTGTTCAACCATTGTGGAAGACAGTGTGGTGATTCCTCAAAGACTAAAGACAGAAATACCATTTGACCCAGCAATCTCAATACTGCATATATACTCAAAAGAATATAAATCATTCTGTTATAAAGACACGTGCATGTGTATGTTCATTGCAGCACTATTCACAATAGCAAATACTTGGAATCAACCTAAATACTCATCAGTGATAACCTGGGTAAAGAAAATGTAGTAGATATACACCACAGACTACTATGCAGCCATAAAAAGGAATGAGATCCTGTCCTTTGCAGGGACATGGATGGAGCTGGAGGCCATTATCCTCAGCAAACTAATGCAGGAACAGAAAACCAAATACCACATGTTCTCACTTATAAATGAGAGTTAAATGATGAGAACACATGGACACATGGGAGGGAACGACACATACTGAAGCCTGTTGGAGGATGATGGGTGAGAGGAGGGATAGGATCAGGAAGAATAGCTAGTGGATGCTGGGCTTAATACCTAGGTGATGGGATGATCTGTGTGGTAAACCACCATGGCACATGTTTATCTGTGTAACAAACCTACACATCCTGCACATGTACCCCTGAACTTAAAGGTTGGAAAAAAGGAGATTGTTGTATAATGCTGCTATATAGCAGTCAGAAATCAATTAATTAAATGTCAACTGCATCCCACTATGAAGAAAGAACATCCTACCATGTACCAGTCTTATTTCTTTAATAAATTAACAACTGTAGTGAAATCCTTAAGCATATAAGTTTCAATATATTGTAATATTCTAAAACCAAGCAAACAAGAGGGTCCACTGTCATCTCTAAACTGTGTTTAAAGCCATTCTTCTTTCAGGCCCATCATGTACAATAGGTAATAAGTGATCTCCTAACTGCAGGCTGATAGAACCAGTGCCAGCCTGCATGTTATGTAGAAGTAAACCTTAATTTCTTTCTCAACTTTAATATAAAATCAATATAAAAGAGGTTCTGGTTTATTTTCTTCCTGTACTCTAATACTGCACATCCATTGAGGTTCTTAGGCACTATCAAATGTCTTGTCTTTTCTGGGCCACTGTTCTGATTTTTAAAATGAAGGAAATGGGTAAGATTATATGTTTGAGACTTTCCTACTCTGACATTCTAGGATTCTTTTAGTTTTTTGACATAACAGGATCAACTAGCAAAAACTTGTGGTATTAGGACACTGGATGAATGAGTTTTGATGAGGCAAGTGGGTATAACAGAAGCACTATTGAATATAGATGTGCTATGCACAGTAGCCATAGGTGGGGAAGGGTGTTGGAGTAAGCAGTAAACATAAAGAAGTAAGGACAAGATGATCCTGGAGACACTGCTCTTGTTTCTGACCTTGGACAGGCTATTATTACTTCTGGGCCTCAGTGACCTCATAGTAAAATGGAGTGGAGAAGGGAAGTAGATTATCTTTTTATTTTATTTATTATTATTATTATTATTTTTTGAGATGGAGTCTCGCTCTGTCGCCCAGGCTGGAGTGCAGTGGCTTGATCTCGGCTCACTAACCACCACCTTCCAGGTTCAAGCAATTCTCCCACCTCAGCCTCCCAAGCAGCTAAGATTATAGGTGCTTGCCACCATGCCTGGCTAATTTTTGTATTTTTAGTAGAGATGGGGTTTCACCATCTTGGCCAGGCTGGTCTCAAACTCTTGACCTCAGGTGATCCGCCTGCCTCGGCCTCCCAAAGTACTGGGATTACAGGCGTGAGCCACTGCGCCTGGCCTATTTTTATTTTTTATTTTTTTATTACGCTTTAAGTTCTAGGGTACATGTGCACAGCATGCAGGTTTGTTACATATGTATACATGTGCCACGTTGGTGTGCTGCACCCATTAACTCATCATTTACATTAGGTATATCTCCCAATGCTATCCGTCCCCACTTCCCCCACCCCATGACAGGCCCCAGTGTGTGATGTTCCCCACCCTGTGTCCAAGTGTTCTCATTGTTCAATTCCCACCTATGAGTGAGAACATGCGGTATTTGGTTTTCTGTTCTTGTGATAGTTTGCTTAGAATGATGGTTTCCACCTTCATCCATGTCCCTACAAAGGACATGAACTCATCCTTTTTTATGGTTGCATAGTATTCCATGGTGTTCAGATCTCTTTCAGCTGTAAAGGACCCCAAGTCTGTAGGGTAGTAGGAAGAATAGAGAATGCTACAGAAAAGGCATCCTTGATACTGGAGTCCAGGGTCCCCTTCCCGGTGCTGGTGAAGTGACCTTGATCAGGACTGTAGCTTCTTGGGCCTGGAGGACCTTTCCATAGTGGCAGCATATTGTGACTGGGAGGACAGCCTCCAGGTTTGAAATGCCCCAGCTCTGTCACTTATTACTGATGTGATAAGTTTTTTAGCCTATCCATGTCTCATTTTCATCATTTGCAAAATAGTGGCAATAACAGAACTTCCCTATTAAGGTTGCTGAGGGGATTAAAACTAAATAAAATGACACAAAATGAGGAGTTTAACACAGTGCCTGGCATATGGTACATGTTTAATAAAAAACTAATTGTCCCTATAGTTCTTATTATGCTTCCCTCCTTGTACCTGAAGGAAACCAGGAGGTTTTTTGGTTAACCCCAAACTCAGGCCTACCAAACAAAAACAATAACTTTGAACTAAATTTGCAGAAATAGAAAAGCCTTTTTCCTCACTAGGTCTGTCTTCAAGCCCCATGAGCCATCAATTCTTCCAGTTTATTTCTTCCAATTTTTATGCCAGTCCTTAAATACTCCTTTTTCTTTCATCCCAGCAAATGCCACCTCTTTGCACTGAACAAATCTCAATGCCAAATACAACAAAGTATTTTCTTTTCTTTATTTCTAAAGAATAGATTGAAGCTGGGTTGAAGCAGAAATATTACTCTGTTAGGGCTTAGAATTTGCAAGTGTAAATCTCTTCCATAGCCATGTGCCTGAGGCCAAAAAGATAAGGGTGTTAGGAGGTGCATTTCCATGTTGGAAATATCCTGGGATTAATTTGAAATCACTTGTTAATAGTGTACTATTTCTTCACTCTCAGGCATGTTATTATTGCTCAGTTGGCCAACTTGATGTCTTAAAATCAAACTCTTGTTAAAAAAATGGGAGAACGAATTAAATATTAACACTTCTAAATCACCCTCTAATAAACATATGAAATATTTTGGCTGCCTTTTTGGAAGATGAAAGGCTTTTTGTGAAAGAGGACAGTAACAGAGGGCTTGAATTCAGGAGGTTGCTTCTGCAATGAGTGCAGTTGAGTTCTTCAGTTAGGAGTGGACTATGGGGATTGAGTAGGTGCCCAAGGTCACCAGCCTAGGGGAGAGGGCAACTTCAGAAAATCATCCAAAATGCTGTCTGAAAATATGTCAGAATAACTCTTCATGAATAAGCTTTGATTGGCCTATTTTGTTTTCTCTTTCTCAAATTGGCATATGCACACATTCAGGGGTATATGGTCCTGCGCCCAAGAGGCATGTGACATTGCAGAATAAATATGCCATATCCTGTAGTACCAGTCAGTTTTGGTACCCCCACCTTCTTTAAAGATTAAAATTCAAAAGATATAATTTGGAAGCTGTTTTGCAAATGCAGAGGTCAGGAACACAGGACTTATGATTAGGGAAAACTGCATGAAATCCTGGCTCTAACAGTTGTGAGCTTCAGCAAGTGACTTAACCTCTCTAAATCTCAATTTCACCATGAGTGGGATGAAGGTAATAATATCTACTTCACAGGATTGTAATGAATACCAATGAAATTAAGTCTACCTCTTAGCACATGCCTAATATATGTAAGTGCTTCGCAAGTGGGGACTATTATAGGGGACACTTAACAGAGTTAATTTGGTTGCAATCAACTCAGTCCAGCTCAGCTAAGGATGGTTTATTGTAAAAATACAACAAGCAATCTCAAAGGCAACCAAAGAAGGAAATACATCCAGCTGGTTTTATAGGGGCTGACCTGGAAAGTCTAGAACCAGTGACTGCTTTGATATGCTTTTCTCTTTGCCTTTATTACATTGGTCTCTAAGTGTATATGTCAGTTAATTCACCTCTGCCACTTGGGATATTTTGTTGGAAAATCTTGAAAGAATTTGAGTGTGCTCCTGACACTGGATACAAAGAAGAGCAATTATGTATTGTCAGAGCTGAAGAGTCTCAGATACCCATCTGGACCGTGGATGGCAGTGACATAGCACAGGGATACATTTCTCATTCCACTTATGCCCGTGGCAGACATCACCAATCAATCATGATAGTGTTTTGTGCTGAGATCAGAGTTGGCTTCACAAGCTTTCTCAGCATTGCATGTCCAGGCTTTCAGACAGCCATTACCAAATGAAAGGAGAAGACTCATGAAATAAAACTGATCTTCCATTCTTCACCCAACCACTTTTTTTTAATAGATGAAGACTGAAGTTCAGAGAGAGAATGTGACTAGCCAAAGGTCATATGGCTGAGCTAGAATCAGAACCAAACATTCTTTAGTGTAGAGGATAAAACTATCCCATGAGAGAATCAGAATGCAACAAAAATACCAAGCTAGTGGGTGCTGGAAGACTTTGGGAAGGTGTTATAGCAAAGATTTGATCTATCTGGACATGAGAGGAATTGAATAGGTGGAAAGAAGAGAGATCAGTATTTATAATGGCATACAGGATTGTTGGGGAGAGACTGGGAAACCTGGGTCCTTGAGGTAAGATTCTTCTGTAAGCTGCCATAGAGAGGTGTCTGCAAAGCTGCTCTCCTGCCCTGGTATTTGCCACAGGAGCCATCATCGTCACACTGTCTCTGCATAGAGGCAAAAAATGCCTTCCTACATAGGGCAGTAGCTGTCTATTGATGGCTGCTCTGATAACAATCTACCTGGCTTCTTATTACTAATTAGATTAATGATACTGACATTGCACAAGAGATTGATGGCTGCATTCAAAA
This sequence comes from Pan paniscus, assembly GCF_029289425.2. Taxonomy (NCBI): domain Eukaryota; kingdom Metazoa; phylum Chordata; class Mammalia; order Primates; family Hominidae; genus Pan; species Pan paniscus. The sequence goes on along the minus strand of NC_073253.2, from coordinate 149,105,706 downwards.
CAGTGTTTTCCATTTTTAAGCACCTTTTTTGCTACAAATAGAGACAACACTGACAGGAAGGCAGAGTTCCATCTGCATTTGGTGAATCATTTCAGAGAGAGGCACACATGCTTCTCTTCTCCCTTTAATTGGGACCAAGGCTACATGTTTTGTTGGCTTGTGATCTCCATTTGTGTATCTCATTGTGGTTCTGATTTTAAAAAGTCTGCATATTTGAGAAATTCTTCACTATTGCAAAGTTCTGTCTGAACCTATTAATTGGGATTTTCAGAGACAATTTCTGCTCTGGGTTGGACACTTTAGCAAAATCTCTGAGAGATGATTTGTAGTAAAGCCCAGTTGAGTTTCAAGCCCAACCAGCTGTTTGACCTCAAGTAGGTTACTTAAGCACTCTGAGGTCATACAGCCTCAGTTTCATCCTCTGTACAAGGTGGATGATATGAATACTGACCTTACAGTGTTTGAGGATTCAGTGGAACAATCTATGAAATATTCAGCAATGTTCCTCATACACAGTAGACCCTTAATAAGTGATAGCTATTAGATTTTTATAATTAATTTGTAATTAGAATGTTATCTTGACTCTCCATGATTCTTTGATCTCCTACATCTAAATGCTTAATGAATTTCATTTAATGATTTCTGAGAAAAGGCAACAGCAGGTATTTTTCATTTTTACCACACTATTCTTCATTCCTGAAAGGTAGATGGTGGCATTTGGTGAGTGTGCCTTGGGCAGCAAAGGAAGGAAGAAATCTGAAAATGGGACACTTTAAGGCCAGCTAGCTCTAGTGCAACTCCTCACTTCTACAAATGAAGAGCCTAGAGCCCAGAGATGCCAAGTGACTTGCCCAAAGACACACAACAAATTCGTTACAGAAAAAAAGAGAGGAAGCAGGTGAGAAATCAAGGGCTGCCTGCATTTGAAACCATAATGACTTTTGTTTTGTTCTACTGCCTGTTAGTTCAGGCCCTTGTGGGAGAAGGAAGAATCAGAAGACCTGAATTCAGGTCCGGAATGCCAGTTAGTAGCTGCATGACCTTGAAGCTATCCCTGAGCCTCAGTTCTCTCATTAGGAAACAAGAATAATGAGGATATAGCTTCATAAGTCTGTCAATGAATTAAATGAGGTAATATATGTGAGATGGCTCAAGACAGTGTCTGATACATGGTGAGCACTTAATAAATATCGACAATGATAACAATGATGGCATTGATAGCATACAGAAAAATTAGAACTGAGTGGGTCAAAAACAAACCAGGCAGTAGGCCCAGGCAGAGGTGGGCAAGGGTGGCAATGCTTGTAACTGTAGAACTGCAGCCAGGCATGCTACAGTGGGATGGAATACTGCATGTGTGGCATGGAGTTTGGGGGAGGGTGCTGGGTTAAGGAAGTGTTAAAAAGTCACTTGGGTGGCTTGCTTCTCCTCTTTTGAGTCTCTGTTCCCTATGCAGTCAAAGGACGTGCATGAGATTCATTTGTGAACTGCTGACCGTGCCCTTGCTTCGTGCTGGGCACTAGGGTAGGTGTGGTATACAGTTGGTGTCCTGGTTCTCCTTCAGTGTTTGGCAGAACAGTCTTGACTGTGCTCACCACATGGAGACACTGTGAGGACTAGTGCTGTGATGCTTGCAGAAATTGGGAGGATTGGCAATTTAAATTATAATTACAAGTTTAACTGTAAATTCAAATTGTGTTCTAAAAGGAACACCACCACCACCACAAGAAAAAAAATTATTCTGCCATAAGAGACACCTAACCATACTTATTAGAAAGAACAGAGTATGTGAATGGACCAAGTGCTGATGTGTGAAAAGTACTTAAGAACAACTCTAATTACCTTTGCTTTCTGGGGGTATCAAGATGGTGCCCCCTTGGGAAGAGGAGCAGTGAAGTAGAAAGGAGGTTACAGATGCTATTAGAGGAGGTGGCAAGATGCCCAAGATAAATTTCACCTTCTTCACTTGCTTGTTCAGGGCCATGTCAGCCTCAGTGAAGTATATATTATTTTCCAATTTCACAACCCATCATTCTTCTGTTTTTCTTTTCCTTTCTAGCTTTCCATTTTTCTGTGTTCAGTAAAACCCTCTGGCACTTGCTGTCATGGGAACATTGGCTGTTAGTCAAATCCTTCTTCGCTTCAGGGAAACAAAAGCAAATCAATATATGATATTAAACAACCTAGAAGACCCTAGTGATTTAACACATCTTATAAATGTCAGCCATCCCTGTAGCTGAAGATGGTCTCGCTCTTCACATCTGTCATTTCCTCTCTCTTCTCTCAGCTGCCTCTTGATGTCTCCCTTGGACAGGGTTGGATTGGCAAGGACAAAATAAGCTTGGAAGAAAGAATAAGAGGGAGAGTGGTCTTCATCACTAAAGGCATTCAAAGAAAAGCCTAATGAGCTTCCTGTGTGGGACAGTGGGTCATTCAGGGTTCTTTAATTGTAAGTGACAGAAAACCTATCTCAAGTAGGTAAAAAAAGAAAGTTTAATGGCTTAGACCATTTAAAGTCAAAGGATAGGCTGGTTTCAGGAATGATTTGATGCCAGTGGGAACCACTTTATTTCTTTCCATCTCTTGGTCCTACTGTTTGTTTGTTTGTTTGTTTAAGCTTGCTTTTAGGCTGCAAGATGAGAGCAGAAACTCAAGACCTACTATCTTTTCAGCTTCATACCCAGCAGGGAAGAGCATCTGCCTCCTCTCTAGCATTCTCAGCAAAAGGCAGTTTCTTTTATTATCTCTGCCTGAGACATGTGTCCATCCCTGAACCAATCACTGTCAAGGGGGGATAGGATAGTCTGATTGGTTTAGGCCTCACTTCAATGATTTATATCTGAAATTAGGGTTGGAACTCTCCCCAAAGCCTATTGGCTGAAAGCGGTAGACAATATGGTTTTTAGGGGAAACATCAAGTTACATGACTCAGTAGAATAGGAAATGGGTGGAGGACATCTCAAGTCATAGATAGCTGTGACCTGTTCTGCTGCTTTGTAGGACCTGTGTTCAGGCAGATTATCTAGAAAGGGCCAGGTTATATTCTGTGTATATGACTTAGGGTTGCAAACCACTGAAGATATTTGTCATTGATAAGAGCTAGGATGCTGTTATCTTAGAACCTGGTGATCAAGTGGAGGCCCAGAGATGGGGAAGCCTTGTCCAAGCTCACCCAGCACGTGAGTGGCAGAGCTGGAATGAGAATAAAGCCTGCTGGTTCTCAGCCTGGATTTTTCTCCTCTATTCTGGGTGGCTCTGTCCATCACCCCAGTCAGCTCCCAGAAGGGCTGTTCACCTAGCTGAGTCTTTCTGCAATGGGGACTGCTGCTTGTTTGTCAAGCAGGGGATTAATGGTAACACTGGATCCATAACAAGAGTGTGAAATCATTGCAATCAATGGTAGCCTTTTAGTACCTGCTGATTGAAAGGCAGGGGAAGTGAAGAAAGGAAAAGGTGGGGAGAGAAGTGACATTGTTTCAGGGAGAGAAGGATAGGTATTTCTTTTTTTCTTCTTATCTGTTTACTCCTTCTCTCTACCCCACTCAGGGACAGCCTTATGGAGTGTAGAAAGAGGCAGTATAGGACAGAGAAATGGACACTGGCTTGGAGTCCAGAGACCTAGGCCTTACCTCTGCTGTGCTCTGTGACTTGGTAATTCTGGCCCTCCTCTCTGAGCCTGTTTCCCCATTTAATAAAATGAGGCCGCTGGATGACAGAGCTCATCAATTACTGTGTATTTTCTCATTCTATTTGGAGTGGTTGCTAATGTGAACAGCACATGGCTCTTTTTTTCTTTGTCATTGTTATATCCCATAGAACCTGGGACCAGGGCTCACAGAATACAACTGCAGAGGGTGCTACCTCCTCTTGGAGGTGGGCAATGTGGCAACTTACGAGCCCCTAGCACTTAGTAGGTACACAATAAATATTTGTAGAATGAACAGATGTGAGCAGATGTCACATAGGACCCAATGAGAATTGTTCCACCCTTATAATGTCACTCCTTTAGGTCTTGAAAGCCCTTTCTACTTAAATCTTCTTTTAAAATGCAAACCATTTCAGGGTCGTTTGGATTTTAAATTTTAAATAAATGACATCTTTTGATTGAAAGAAAGCATGGGGTCCAGATTAGTGATGTGGAGTGAGGGAGACCGTGGAGAATAGGTAGAAGGAGGGAAGAAATGACTGAGCAGAAGATTCTCAAGGCCAAAAGCTTGGATATGGTATGAAAGTTGCATTCCTGAACAGTTAAAGAAAATGATGAAACCTTTCAAGCATCCAAAATGAATTGACAATGTAGTACACACTTAAAATTTACCAAGTTTGAGAAATAAAATATTGCACATAAAAATGACTCTTGTGTGGCTTTCCCCATCTTTCTCCATTCCCAGAGCTAACTGTGATCTTCCCCAAATGCTTTTACATTTATTATGTATATATGCATGTATAAACCAAATATAAAATTTACATATTGTATAGCTTTATAGAAATGGAGTCATACTGTATCTTTTTGCAATTTACCTTTTTCTTTTAATACTGTTTTTGACATGCATCCATGTTGAAACATACATTTCTAGTTGATTCATTTTAAAATGTGGTAATTCCTTGAATGACAATAATTTGCAGTTACTTTTAATTTTCTTGCTGATGGATGTTGAGGTTGTTTCTGAGTTTTTGCTATAACCAACATGCTGTGATAAACTTCCACGTAAGTACTGCTACATGTGCATCAGGTTTTCTGGTGCATATACCTAAGAATGAGATTGCTAGGACATGGTATAGTCACATCTTCAACATTATTAAATGTTGAGACAAGTTTCTAATGGGTTGCTACCAATTTGTACCCCATAAGGCAGTGTGTGAGAGCTCATTCTCCAGTGATGTTGGCCAGTCCTGTGAAACACACAGTCTCACTTCTTCATGCCATGACCAAGGCCTGGACTACTATTCAAACGCCAACAGTCTTCTCGACACATATTGTTTATGAGGAGGAAAGGTGGAAGGAACAATTTTAGGGGACATTTAATTTGAGTTAGATACAAATATATACTTTTAAAAGGTAGTACTATGTAGGCTTTATAATCTGATGGGTTTTAATCCTGGCTCTGTCATTTCCATCGTTTCCTAGTTGTATAGCTTTACACATGGTAGTTCGCCTCTCTGTGCCTCCGTTTTTCTATGTCAAATAAAAAAAAAATAGTGTTCACCTCATGGGTTATTTGAAGGATCAGATGAGCCACTACTTGTGACTCACTCAGCACAGTATATGGCCTAGTCGATAGTAAGTGGTCAGTATGTGATAGCTATTAACATTATTATAGGTCATGTTTCCCAGGCATTACCATCTTTTTTTCCTTGAGGATTCCTTTCTCAGCTGAGAAGCGCATGTTGAAAAATTTTTTTTTCTATGCTGAACAAACTGCATGAACTAAGCAGCATGTAATTCTTTATTTCATTTTTAGCTATCAAAGCCATCTGGGACTGCTAACCAGCTTCTGACTAGCAGAAGGAACAGTGCTGATACACGGAGTTGATGTAATTTCAACCCAAAACAAGGAAACTTGGTTTTTAGTTAGCCAGAGTGGCTTCATCACATGTAAATGTGTGGCTTTCATCAGGTTTTTAGAAATATTGTTTCTAACTATTGACTACCCATCATAGACTCTAGACTGTGACTGCTGACCTAGCCCTACCTCTTTTTTCCCAGATGGGAAAATGGAGACCCAAAAAAAGCAGGACATTTCTAATGGTTCCTTCATGGAGACAGTTACTCACTTAGTGGCCAGGTCTGGTCTTGGTTCACATACATGACAAATTAGAAGAGGGGTATCTGGTTATCTATTGCTCCATAATAAATGTCCCCAAATTTCAGTGACTCAAAGCCACAATTTATCTTCTTTCATGTTTCTGTGGGTTGATTGGGCTCAGCTAGGTGGATCTCCTGTGGGCTTGCTGGTGAGGTTGCAGTCAGATGGTGGCTGGGATGCAGTCACCTGAAGGCTCCACTGGGCTGGGCATCCAAAATGTTTGCCTCCCATGACTGACAGTTGAAGCTGGCAGTTGCCAAGAGTGCCTCCACAGGGTCTCTCCATGTGGTTGTGCATATCACAGCATGTTGGCTGGGTTCTCAGAGGGAGCATCGCAAAATTGAGTGGTCCAAAAAAGGAAGCAGAAGCCACCTGACTGGTTGAGGGCTGATTCCAGAACTGAAACCACTTCTACCATATTCTTCCGGTCCTTGTAGTCACAGGCCCACCAAGATTCTAGGAGACCAAGTAGATGTCACTTGCTGATGGGTGGGTGGGGAGTGGGGGCGCAAAATCACATTGCAGAAGACTGCACGGGATGGGGAAAGTTTTAACTGTCTTTGGAAAAGGGAGAAAAACTTCTGTCATGGCATCTTTATTTTCCCCTCCTCCAAAGAACTTGCAAACATCTGTGGTAATCTGCTGAGTGATATAAATGAAACTGTGGCTTTTCTTCCCCAACTCTGTCAGCCCTGGGGGCAGGAGGGAGATGCATTCCATTTGAAAGAATTATGGAAAATATGAAAAACCTTTCACTGTCTGGCAAAACAGGAATATTAAATATTTTTTAAAAATACCTTCTTGGAACAACCATGCTCATACTCATAAGAATGGAATTATTTTTAAACTTGTTTTAGAAAATGTTCATAATAAAACATCCTGTTCTTGAATTATTAAAAACAATGTTGAGTAAAGAATTGCTTAATTTAGTAAATAATTCTAAAGCAAGTCATTATTTTCTCCAAAGTTGAATTTGCTAAAAGCACTCCAAGAATTTTATTACAAGCACGACTGCATAATGTAATTGTGTAATTAGTAATACATCTGACACTGTTGGAAAGATTTAGTTTTACTTAGGGCAGGAACAAAATGTAGTTCTTATTTTTTAAGACTGCATGAGGGACACTGTCTTGTTTTGCTGGTGGAGATTTTTTGTTTGTCTTAAAAATATATTGTATGATTGAGGTAATAGAGAAGATAACCAACATTTATTAATATTGGATCTGTGGATAGAATATGTAGTTTGAAGTTAGACTGACCTGACCTAGGTTTAATCCTGGTACTACCTCTTGCTACCTGTATTTTTTTTTCCCCAAAGATCTCATTTTCTTTATTTATAATAGGAATAATAATGTCTATTTCATGAGACTGTCTTAACTCTTAAATGAGATAATGTACAAAGATTGTGCTAAGTACATAGGAGGTACAGATGGAGTATCCTTACTTCAAAAATCTGAAATCTGAAATGCTCCAAAATTCAAAACTTATGGAATTCTGACATGATGCTCAAAGGATATGTTCACGGGAGCATTTTCAGATTAGGGAAACTGGTAAGTATAATGTGAACATTTCAAAATTAAAAAAATCCAAAATTTGCAATGCTCCTGGTCTTAAGCATTTCAGACAAAATAAACTCAACCTGTACTAGGTTAGGTTCCTTTGTCATTCCCATCTGTTTCTGTTTGAGCACTTGATTTTGTGAGTGGTTGGTTAGGATGGTCAGTTTAAGTTCCATTTCAGTTGTGTTTGTTGGACACAGGCAAGGGTTGGTGAGTAAGCTCGACTGTCAATTTTTCACCTAGATACACCAAAGAAAGTGCCTGTTCAATACATCGACAACCTATGTGCTTACAATGTCTTGAAATAACAGTTATAAGCTACACTTTACATCAATGAACTTTTCTTGTATTATTTGGTATGGAGGTACAAATGTTGATTTAGAGGTTAGGAAGCTATTGCTGTAATGTGAGGGGTGGTGACTTCTGCATGACTGACAAGCTGTGTTTTGTCTAAGTTTTAGATTATATTCCCAGTGTAGTAGGCAGAATTCTAAAATGACCTCCCATGACCCTCACCCTTGTAAAACCTCCTTCCCTTGAATGTAGGCAAAACTTGTGATTATCACAGGCTGTCACTCCCAGGGTTATGTTATGGCATACAGCAATTGTGTAGCTGTTATAAAGGGTAGTAATTGGTTGACTTTGAGTTAATCAAATGGTTGGGCCTCACCTTACTACATATCGGCCCTTTACATCTGAGACTAGAGGTTAAAGATGGGAAAAGTGAGAGATTCAAAGCATGGGGAGGATTCAATGTGAGAAGATTCTCCATTGCTGGCTTTTAGAGATGGAGGGGGCCACATGGAAAGGCTGGAGAGTGCCTCTAGGAGTTAAGAGTGACCCCTGGCTGATAGCCAGCATGAAACAGAGCCCTTAGTCCTATAACCCCAAGAAATGGAATTCTGCGTACAACCATGAGAGCTTGAAAGGGGATCCTTGAGCTGTAGAAAGGATGGCAGCCCAATACCTTAATTTAAGCCTTTTGGGACCAAACAGCAGAGGGCTCAGCCATCTTATGCCTAGACTTCTGATCTACAGAAACTAGGAAAAAATAGTTTTACCGTACTGTTTTAAGCCACTAAGTCTGTGGTAATTTGTTACACAACAATAGAAAACTAATTTGCCCAGTAATTCTCATTGTGAGATCTTAAGTCGAATTGTTTTCTTTCCATCATTGTCAGTTTCCTTGCCTTCAAGTAAGAGGATTTTCTAGTCTAGAACACTGGTACTCATAATAATTATGTATTAAAATCACTTAGATTGTGAGGGGAAGCTTTAAATGTAGATTCCAGACCTTTCTCCTGATGTCCTGAATCAGACAATCTGGGAGCAAGGCTGGGGGCTGCATTGTTAACTGGTTTCCTAGGTGATTCTGATGTTTGTGGGGCTGGATCCCACTGGGCAGGACATCTGCCTATACCCTGGAATAAGAATATACAGTCTCTTCCAGCACTGACAGGTAAAGTTGGCAGGGAAGTCCTTTTTTTTTTTTTTTTTTGTTACAGTCGGAGTTACAGCCAAGTATATGCAGTGCTCGCTAGGTGTAAGGCATCTCATGAGGACTGTCTACCTTCTCTTGTTAAATCCTTGTGATGAACTATAATGACCTGTAAGGTAGGCACAATTATTAGCCAGTCTTCACTGTAGCTTGAGGAGACAGGGCCAAATTTACACAATGCATAAGGGTTAGAACTGGAATTTGAACCCTGATCTTTGTCATTCCCAGTTGGGGGCTCTTAACCACTAAGTACTCCTGTGCTGTGAAATGGAGTGTCCATTCATTTCTGTATCTGTAGCACTAAACACACTGTCTGGCATGTGATAGATGAATAATAAACACATTTTGCTTATTAAATTCTCTGGAACTCCATTGCGCCACTCAGTGCAGGGCAGTTTTTGTGACAATGGAGAGGGAGGAGGAGGACCTGGCCAGGACCTTTACTATGTAAGGGCTCCCTGCCCACTGCTGCCTCTCTGTGTCAATTCTGCCTCGTTTTCTTTCTCTACAGTTGTCTCTTTATGTGGGATGAGCTAACAGCAGCCACTCCCATACTGTCGGATCCTGCTTCCCTTGCCATAGCTGATTAACCCAGGGTAAGACACTGGGAATTGGAAACTTGGAGTGGAAAGACTCTGATCGTAGTGGTCTCTGGAGCCAAATCCCATTCCACAGCAATGTTCTGGTAAGAAGGCCCACACAGCCTTCCCTGCTGCCTAGACCCCTGGAGCCAGCCCACCTCCTTTCTTCTTGAACATTCCAGCATCTTTCCATTAAGTTCCTTTTGTGGCTTAGGAGGTTCTCTTTGTGACAAAGAACCTCTGCGAATGGAGGAGTAGAGACTTGCTGAGCTGGAGGGCATCTGAAATGCCATCTTCTGCTTTGTGTCGTCTGGCTGGGCATGACAGGGAACTCTCTGCTTGATGCGACTCCTTCAGACCCTTCACACCGGCCCAGTTTTCTCAACTCATTCATGCTCTTCCCCCCTTCCACTACCTCTCCAAAATGGACTCAGCTTAGAGGATGCCATACAAGCCCCACCTCCTCCATGTGAAAGGCTTAAAAGAGCCGTGCCATAAATATTTAAGATATCTTTCCTCTCTGCTTCATTCCCTGACATTTTCTCCACCTTTAATTTTCACTAGTTGCAACACAGGACGTTCTTAGGGTAAGAAAAATCTATTTTCTGTATGAATTGTCACAAATTCCAACTTAGTGGTATCATAATAGCTAATATTTTTGTGCTAACTCTTAAAAGCCAGGTTTACTAATGTAAGTTACATGCTTCATGAAGTTAGATGTGCTTAATATGATTTTCTCAAAAAATTCATTGAGGTGTCATTACTGTTATTCCTTGTTTCATAGATGAGGAAATTGAGAGGTTGAAAAGTTCTAAATGAATAAAATTATATTCCAGAGCTGTCTGTGTCCAAACAGTGATAGCAAGATCAAATTGTAAAGCATCTCTATTTCCTTTTTCTGCCACCATCTCCATGCCATTTATTTTGGATATTGGAAAAACAGAAAGACAGTGCTGAACATTTCAGGGTAATGTGAGTGGTACAAGAAAGTTGGACACCAAAGGAGGTCATGTAACTGTTGAGGGTGAAGAATTCAGGAAGACTTTCCTGAGAGGTATGGCAGATTATATTTTCTAAAGAAGGCTGCAAAAATATTTTCCATCCCACATGTTTTTTCTACAATCTTAACACTCCTACATGAAGAGGTAGGGTCTGTGTCCCCTCCCCTTGAACATGGGTGCATCTTTGTGACTGCCTGGACAGACAGAGTACAGAGGAAGGGACATAATGTGACTTCTGAGGCTAAGTCATAAAAATGCCATGTTCTTTTATTTTATTGAGAAGCTCCCTCTTGCAACTCAGTCACCATGCGGTTTAGAAGCCCAAACAACTGATTAAGAGGAACTGAAACCCATATCCCTGGGTGAGTTCCCAGCCAAGAGGTAGCACCATTTTTTTTTAAGCAGTGTAAGTGAGTGATCTTGAAACTAGATCCTCTAGTCTTCAGATGAGCTACCCCAGCTGATGCCATATATAGCAGAAGTAAGCCATTCCCCTAGGTCCTGCCTAAATTACGGATTCATGAGCAAAATAAATGATGGTTGTTTTAGGCCATCAAGTTTGAGGTGCTTTATTAAACAGCAATAGATTAATGATACAAAAGAGGCTTTGAAAGATGGGCATCTTTCCAAGCAAGGTTCAGAGGGCCATATGCTGCTTATTGACAGCTAGTAGAAGTAGTAAAAAATAAAATTTAATTATAATAATGATACCACTCTTAGTAACTGTAGTGGTAGTTAAGTTTCACTAAGTTCTTTTTTGTGCTATGCTCACACTAAGTGGTTCATACTTTACCTTATTTAATTCTAATAATGACTCTAGGTAGGTACTATTACCCTCATTTTACAGATGAGGAAACTGGGGCTTAGAGAATTTCACTTCTCTTTATAGCCACCTGGATTCTAACAAACTCACTTTCGTAGTATTCCCAGGCTTGAACATTTCCTTCCTGATTGCCCAAACTCTACCAGATGATTCATTCTTTCATCCAGGCAGGGCTCATCTAGCCCTTTCATGGAAAGGAATGCTTTTAATCAGATTCACACTAAAATGAGGATGACTGGAAGGTAGACAGATGCATTTTTTTCACCCGTCTATTTGCATTTTCAAGGTGGATATTTGTTAATCAAATTGAAAGCCCTTGTGTAGTGCATTTCTGTAGCACTATCTGGAGGCAGAGGACCTCTTCCTAGCACTTGCCAAATGATTTTGTGCCTTAGACAAAGGCCAAAAATCCATCCTGACATGGTCCTGGCAGCTCACACCTGTTCCTCTTTTGGCAGTTTGGAAAGTGGGCTGCTATACGTCATCCCCTCTAATCTCTGCCCCAAACTGAGTTGTGCTATCACCCTTATGTTACCTTTGAGGAATCCACAGCTCAGGTAAATTCATAGCATGCCCAGGATCACACAGAAGAACCATGATCAAACGTGAGTCTTCTAACTTCAAAAGCTGGGTCCAGTCTGCAGCATGACATGCTGTATCTCCCACCCTATGTGAATGATTCAGGAAGGTGGATGATAAGAGACAGCAGCTGGCAGAAGGAAAGCAGTGATCTGAACACCTAACGGGAATCCTAAACAGTGGAGAAAGGAGAGCAAACATTAAAAACTCATGGATAGAAAAAAAGAGGAAAAGAAAACCATTTGGAAGTGTTCATTGAGTTGATGCACTGGATAATTTAATAAACTGTCTGTTCTGATCTGTCTTGCTTCCCTGCTTTTAGCAGGGTGCCATATGAAAGCTCCTACATGGTAATTATAGTGGATGATCTTTTCCCCTGTCTGGGATCTTTATGGTGTGATTTGGATAGCTCAGCTGCTAAGCTGTTTTTCTTGGGAGGCAGAGTGTGGGGCATATGTGAAAATATGTGTGAGAGCTTGTGTGTGTGTTGCGGGGGTAAGGGACAGTGGCTGGGATTGGCCCTTAGAATCTCTTTTCCATTGTGGCAACATTTTTTTCTGCTGCTTCTTGGGATCTTGGTGCCAGGGTAACCTTCCTGCCTTCTACCTGATCACATCTTTCTCGGACTATGGCCTCAGGACTCAAATCCCTGCCAAATGTCAATAAATTCATCAGATTAATGAATCCTTTCCTAGCTAATATGGTTCTCAATTAATCAACAAATAATTATTAAAAGCCTGTAAGTGCCAGGCCCTGAGAATGTCCATGCTCTCATGAACATAGGTTTTAGTGGAGGAGATTGTGGGAAGCAAGAACACAAGTAAGTATGAATTCCAGACACTGATAAGTGATAATAATAATATGATGGCATGTTTTTTTGTTTGGGTGATCAGGGGACTAAGTGATGTCTAAGGGCCCTGAAATCCAATCTGGACCTAAATCTAATCTAACCTGCCTCTAATCTGATCTAAAGGAAGGAGAAAGAAAGGAAATCTTGTCAAAGAACTCACTTAGGAGAACTCTTTTCCAATTTGGCTTCCTGTGTATTGATGAGGCAGGCTGTCCTGTTACTTGGCATGCTAACTACCAACTATTTCTTCCTTTGATTTCAAAGATCTCATTTCAGGATAATGATGACCGTGGTGATGACTGTTAATAAACCCAATGTTTAAAATTCTATGGAGAAAAAAATTTAAAACATACAATTGGGAATTGCTCTCAAGAGATTGGCTTTGATCCTTTCAAATGGGGTGCACTAACTAGATATGAGATCTTGAGCAAGTTCCTATCTCTCTGGGCCTAGTTTCACCATCTGTAATATGATGGTATTGAGCTAGATCAGTGGTTCTCAAACTGTGGTCCCTGGACCATTAGTGGCAGCAGCACTTGAGTACTTGCTAGACATGCAAATTCTCAGGCCCTACCCCAGACCCACTGAATCAGAAACTAAACCCTGGCAATCTGTGTTTTAAGGGGCCCTCCAGGTGAGTCTAATGCACCAAAAATCTAAACACCACTGAACAAGATGACCCTTAAGGCCTTCCTGATCAGCCTGTGTTTGCTTCTCAGGCCTGTTGGATGAAATTGGCCTGGAGTGGGATCCTCAGAGGGAGGGATGACAAATGGAGGAAGGTGCCTTTCCTGGTTGCTTCCCTCCCCTTTGAAAATTTTAGTGACTTCTCCTTATCCCTGCTTTCTCTCAGTGTCCTCTGATGATTGGAGCTTACTAAGATGGGGGATTTTCCACAGGCCTGTTTCAGAGGTCCTGGAGAGGAGTTTTAATTGCCAGACTTCACATTGAGGGTGTTAACATTTATTAAAGTCAGCTCCTCTGATTGCCTTTTAACAAGGCGATGACTGTGCATAGGAGATAACACTGGGCCCAGCCGGGTGGGGCCCCAGAGGCAGCTTAAGATAATCAGGCCCAGGGAAAACAGAAAGGCAGCCTGGTATAGTGGTAGCAGAGACACAGCAGCAACTCTCATGCTGTTTGTGCTGGGGTGGCTGGGCCGACGGAGGGGTCCAGGCTGTTGTGGGATCTGGGGTGGTTTCAGTCAACAAGGTGGGCCTGGGGGAGAAGAAGGGAAAGGCTGGTAAGGTCCTGTTCAGGAACAGAACCACTACAGAGATGGGGCAGAGAGGGCCAAAGCTCTGGCCTCTTTTGTAATGTAGATTTGGGTCTTACCACTTTCATAATTTTGTGAGGAGGGATAGAAGATGGACTATATGCTATTGGGTAGTGGAGGGTGGAAAATGCTCTCAAAGACCTGGTTCTAGTCTGGATTTGCTGCAATTGCTCTTGGCTCCTGGCCCTTTCCTCTGCGGCCTCCTGTGGGCTCACACACCACAAGCTTACTTTTCCCTTCTTTTTCTTTTTAAACATTTCAAAAGCTTTAAGGGTACAAGTGGTTTTTGGTTTCATGGATGAATTGTATGATGGTGAAGCCTAAGATTTTAGTGCACCCATCACCTGAGTAGTGTACCTTGTACCCACTATGTAGTTTTTATCCCTCACCCACTTTCCAAATCCCGGCTTCTGAGACTCCAGTGTCCATTATACCACTCTGTTTGCCTTTGTGTACCCATAGCTTAGCTCTCACTTATAAGTGAAAACGTGCGGTATTTGATTTTCCATTCCTGAGTTATTCACTTAGAATAATAGCCGCTAGCTCCAGATTGCTGCAAAGGACATTATTTCATTCTTCTGTATGGCCGAATAGTATTCCATGGTGTGTATATATCATATTTTCTTTTTTATTTCTTTCTGTTTTTTGAGACAAGGCCTTGCTCTGTCACCCAGGCTGGAGTGCAGTGGTGCAATCTCAGCTCACTGCAACCTCTGCCTCCTGGGCCCAAGAGATCCTCCCACCTCAGCCTCCTGAGTAGCTGGGACTACAGGCGCATGGCACCACATGCGGCTAATTTTTTTTTTTTGTATTTTGGTAGAGATGGGGGTCTCACCATGTTGCCCAGGCTGGTCTTGAACTCCTGAGATCAAGCAATCTGCCCGCCTCAACCTCCCAAAGTGCTGGGATTGCAGGTGTGAGCCACCACGGCTGACCTACATTTTCTTTATCTACTCATCAGTTGATGGGCACTTAGGCTGGTTCCATATCTTTGCAACCGTAAATTGTGCTGCAATAAACATATGTGTACTGGTGTCTTTTTGATATGATGACTTCTTCTCCTTTGGATAGATACACGGTAGTGGAATTGCTGGATGGAATGTTAGATCTGCTTTTATTTCTTTGAGAAATCTCTGCACTGTTTTCCAGTTGTACTAGTATACATTTCCACCAGCAGTGTATAAGCATTCCATATTCACCACATCCACGTCTATGCCAACATCTTTTGTTTTTTGCCTTTTTAATAATGGCCATTCTGGCTGGAGTGAGGTGGTGTCTCATTGTGGTTTTAATTTGCATTTCCCTAATGATTAGTAATTTTGAGCATCTTTTCATACTTTTTTTTTGCCATTTGTATATCTTCTTTTGAGAAATATCTATTCATATCAGTTGCCCACTTTTTAATGGGATGATTTGTTTTTTTCTTTACAGCAGTAATTTTCAAACTGCATTCTCCTGGTCTTAAGAACTCAGCCTGGACTTCATCAGATCAAAGATCCAAGGAGTTGAATGGCTCTCATTTCTCTGGGGTCTGTGAGGAGAGGAATGGCCTCTGTTCCTTCCTCCCCTTCACATGTGGCATCTCTCATTTCATCTGGTTTTTGTCACAGAAGTTTGAAAGTATTATCACCAAGAAAAAAGAAAAAAAATACACAATTGGAAAGCACTATGCTCAATTACTTCTTTTTCTGTGATGAACTCTGCCTTCCTTCCCTGCTCCTGCCTATACTTTCTCTCAATTTCCCCCCTTGGTGAAAGGCAGACCCAGCGCAGCAGTTGCCCCTTCTCTCTCTTCTTTGTCTTAGCATCCCACTGTCACTACATGGTTCAGATTCTCCTCACCGGAGGCTCCAGAATCGGTCTCTTCTTTCTTTGCCCTCCCTTATGGTTATAGCTCAGGTCTTTGTTGCTTCTTGCCTGGACTTGCAAGGTAGGCTCAAAACTGGTTGTTCTGTTTCTGGTCCTGCTCCCTCACATCCTTGTAGCCTGCACCCAGTGTGACCTTGCCAAATGTCACTCTGAGCAGGTTATTCCCTGCTCCATGCCTCATTTTTGCCCATCAAGCCAAGCTCCTTGGTTCAGGGGTTCAGGCCCTCCATGAGCTGTACTTTTCAGTCTTATCACTCTCTGCTCAGCCAAGCCAATCTCCTGGTTTACTCAATACCTTTCAAGAGTCAGCTCAGGTGTCACTTTCTCTCTGGTTCCTGTCCCTGACTCCCTGAGCTGAGTAAATTGTTTCATTTGATAGGCAGATGACCCTCAAGATTATAATTTTATAACTGTCTTCTCTACAAGCCTGTGAATTCCTCAAGGGTACAGTGAGCATGGACCATTCATCTTTGTACCCATGATATATAGCAGGTACATAATACGGACTCTTTTGAATGCTGCAGGACTGTTCAAAGGACTTCTTTGGTCCCTTCCCACCCTTGTTTTCAAAGTACAGTGGTGTTTGCTTGGAGGTGAATGGTCAAAGTATAACTGAGGCTGCTGTGTTGGTGAAATGTAGTGAGCAGCTGGGTGGGCACTGAAGGGCTGAGTCATGATGCAACCCTTCTTAATTGCCTTGGGTTGGTCATTTGGCTTCTCTGGAATTTGGTTTTTCTACCCATGCATTTGACAACTTGACAGCAGTGAGAAATTTGTGTGTCTTTGGCACACAAATATTGAGATACAGTGGCAAGTTCTACCAGCGTGTATCCCACTAATAATAATAAATACTTATCAAATTGTTGAGCATGTACCAGGCACTGAGCAAAGGCTGAGCTCTACCCACTTTGTCTTATCTAATTCTTCTCACAACCCCAGGAAGTAGGTACAATTACCTCCATTTACTGAAGGCTCAGAAACACGTAAGCTACTTGTGCAAGGTCAGGAAGAGTCGGGATTCAAATCCAGGTGTAGAAGACTCCAAATGACTAACTAGTGGGCTGTCTGTCTTGTGGTCTGAGGAAGGTGAAATATGCCCTTACAATCATTAAAAGTGCTATGCAGCCCCTGGCTAGGAGGGAACTATACCCAGCACTGCTTTCTATAGCAGGCAAATACAGGTACCACATGTTCCCTTCCTGGGCTTCCTAGAACCTCATTATGGGGATGATGAAAATGATGGTGATGATGTAACTGCAGTGAAAATATGCTCAGGAGATAGTTGCCACCACCTACAGGCACTTGCTCACCTCTGCCCTCACTTCATACCACTCTTGTCCTTTTTTACCCTTCTCTGGCCATATGTACCTTCCTGCTGTTCCCTGTACATTTCAAGCTTGTTGCTGCCTCAGAGACTTTGCAGTTGCTATTCCCTCTGCATGAATGCCCTTCCACCTGCTCTTCATGGCTTTTATCACTCACTGCCCAGTTCTAACATCACCTCCTCAGAAAGGTCTTTCCTGATTCGCTGTCTAAAATATTTCCCTCTCTTCCCCAAGTTACATCCTGTCCCATCCCTCTGTTAGTTTCTTTTATAGCAGTCTGCATACTTTGTAGTTACTTTCTTCACTTTTTAAAATGTCCTTCCCCTCCTCCCTCAGACAGGAACCCTGAGGGCAGGAGCTTTATCTGTACTATGCACTTCAGTATTCTTACCCAGTGCCTGGCCCATGGTGTTGATAAAACAATTGTTGAGTGAATAACCAAATGAATGAAGGATGACAAATTCTCACATTACTTTTCCTATTCTAGGCTGGACAACACTTGAACTCACCCAATAACCTTAGCCAATTTTCTTAACTTCTCTGGGCCTCTGTTTTCATGCCTCTAGAATAAAGGAGTTGAACTAGAACAGGGGTCAGCAAGTGTTTCCTAAATGGCCAGAGAATAAATAATTTTAGGCTCTGAGGGCCATGCAGTCTCTGCTGCAATGACTGATCTCTGCTGTTCTAGTGTGAAAGCAACCATAGATAATATGTCAATGAAAGGGCATGGCTGTGTTTTAATAAAACTGTTTATAAAACAACAGGCCAGCCTGTGGGCCATAGTTTACTGACGCCTGGACTAGACAGCCACTAGAGACCTTCCTAGCTTGGACGTTTTAAATTACCTATTGGCCATCTTGTAAGGAGCCTTGCTTGGCTTCAGTTTCTTGGCCTTCATGATTAAAATCCCTCTTCTGGTGGCATGTAGGTTTGGGACCCTCAAAGGGGCAAAGCAATGTGGAAAGTAAAAATAGACCCACTAAGGCTGTATGACATACCAAGACTATAAGTGATGTTTGAAGGCTTTCCTGAGATGGTTAGAAACACTCAGATTATAGAATTTGGTGACTACCTTTGGAAAGGATCCAGAAGTTTTCTTTCTCAAGATTTTTTCCTCCCTTTCCCTGGAGGCTTGTCTAATCTCTTCAACCTTCACAGAACTCCTTGGGCTCTGAAACCCTGAGCTCTCGGTCTGTGTGTGACACCTCATCTCCTGCTCAGTTGCGTTGTCTTTCCTACCCACAAGCGTGTGTCTTCTTTCCCCACTGAATTATAATCTCCTTGACAACAGACAATTTTCTTCCTTCCTTTCTCTCAAATGGCATCTAATATTGTTCTGAGCACAGAGAACTGCTGAATAAACATCAGTTGACATTCTAAGAGCCCCCTGCCCTCCTTTCCTGTTATGCGTTGTTCAGGAGGCTCATGCCCTTGTGAGGACAGAGCTTGATGATGACTTTTCCTTTTGTTGGATTCTATTCCCTGTTATGTGTGGGTTCTGCCACCTGTCTGCTGGTTACCAGATACTTATCAGTGATATTTATAGTCAGGCTCTGTGGCTGGCCATGATGGTCGAATGGAGATCATCTGAGCCCACAGAAGTCAGAGAGGCAAGGCAATTGGGTGGGAGGTGAAGATCAGATGAAACTTGAGAACTGCATGAGAAGTAAAAACATTCCAGATTTAAGATTCAGCTCTGCCACTAACTTGCTGAAGGACTTAAGCAAACCACATAGCAAGTCACTTCAACAAGCCATAGCCTCCGTTTCTTTATTTAAATGGAGATTAAGTGAAATAATTTATATGAAGGTACGGGTAAAAAGTAAAGAATCATGCTCATATTGTAATAATCATTAGTAATGAGCCGTCATCACCTCTCACCTCCCTACTGGCCTCCCCACTCTCACCCTTGCCCACTGAGTCTGTTGTCTAAATGGCAGCTAGAGTTATCATATAAAGATGAATTGGATCTTAGATCTTGTCACTCCTCTGTGAAACCTCCAATGGCTCCCATCTCACTCACAGCCCAAGTCCTAATAATGGCCCGTTGGGCCCCACATCTCCTGGCCCCATGGCCTCTGATCTCATTTCCTACAAAACTCCATTCCAGCCACCTGCTCTTCTGTATTGTTCCCACTGCAGAGGCTTTGCTCTTGCTCTCCTTTTATCTAGAATGTTCTTTCCCTAGATATAAACACAGCTCACTGCATCATCTGCTTCAAGATATTACCCAAAGATCACCTTTCTCAGTGAGGCCTTTCCTGGGCATCCTGTTTTTAAAAATTGCTTCCCATTTCCCATTCCTGCTTAAATTTTCTCTGCAGCACTTGGTACCAGCTAACATAATATTTATGTCACTTGTTTTGTTTTCATCTGCTCCTGTACCCTGTGAAAGTTTCATGAGGTCAGAGAGTTTTATTGATGTACTTACTGCTACATTCCCAGTGTTAGCACAGGGCTTGACACATAGTCGGTGCTTAATAAATATTTGTCAAGTAAATAACAGAAGTTACCATTTCATTAGCTCAATAAGGGTGCCTGCTGGGGCACACAGGAACTGTGTGCATTCACTTTAATCCTTGGTTTATATGGATTCATCCATTTGCTATAGCTTGGTGCAACTAATGCTCTCCTCTTTCCACCAGGTCTCTAGGAAGACAGCATGTTGAAGTGACTAGGGGTTTGAGCTTGGCCATCAGACCTAGACTCACTAGTTGTGTGTGTTTCACAAATAACCTACTTCTCTGAACTTGGGTTTCTCGACTATAAAATGACAGCTTCTACCTTGTAAAGTTTTTATAAGGTTTAAATGGAGGATTATTAATTCATATAAAGTGTTTAGACAGGTCTTTAGCCCATGGTAAATTTTTGGCTAACGGTAAGTATTTTTATGTCACTAGCAGTATAATAACATCATAAGCATCTTTCAAGAGTGCATAGGCACAAGCATAATTTTAATAACTACTCTTTGTGTGAATTTGCTGAGTTGTCCCAAATATGTCTTTTGTGTTTAAATTTTATATCATCTGCTATTAGGACAGGCATGCCAATTTCCTTTTTTTCTACTTCTTTCCATTCTCCCTATCTTTCCTTTACTCTAGGATGAACATTCATCCCATCCGCACCACTTACTGGCCATGTGTCTTGACTCCAGCCACTATACCACTGAAGCCTCAGTTTCCTCAGCTGCGTAATGGGACCAAAAATCTCTGCCTTTCCTACTTTGCAGAGACAGTGACTGGACAAATTGAGAAGATGGATGTAAACAGTAACATACAAATATCAGGTTTGCTCCTCATTTTTATTGCCTTTCCCCAGCAATGGGTGTTTTTGTATGCCCCGCCAAGCCTCTCTGTTCTTGCCTGTCCTGGGGAATTAGCTGTAGCATGTGCACAATGGACACAGCTTGCTTTTTTTGTCTCTGATTCTGTGGGTTTATGATAGATGCCTCCCTGAAGCCAAGATAGAGTTCTTCTTTGGAGAACCATTTTAAAAAATGTTATATTGGAGATGACTTTCAGTTCAGCACGATAATTTAATTTTAATTATTGATGTGACTTGAACCTGGCATTTTGGATCTGTTTAGGCCTCTTGAAAGCTTGAAGATTTTTCAACATTGTGAGGCCACTAATTTACTATCTATCCAGAGGTTTTCTGCATCAAGTAAACATACTGTAATTTCGTTATTATAGTTCTCCGGAGAAATCAACTGTATCCTTGGTGCTGAACTGGGAAATTCATCAGGCAGGAGAGAGAATAGTGGTGAATGCAGGCCCTGAGATGGCAATTAGGAGCAGGGAATCAGACTCATCCCCTTTCTCCTTGTCTCCTTGGTCTGTAGGGCTCTGCAGAGTTTAGGACTTCAGCCCTCTGTCCCACTAGGTTTATAATACTGTTATGGAAAAAACAAAATAAACCAAAACACCTCTTGGAAACCAGTTAGTTCAGAGATGGCAATGCGTTTCTTTTCTGATGCCAATAGACAGGTGGTACTTGCCTGAAGCAAGTTGTTGAAGATTTCAAGTCGATATCCCCTTATTTAGCAATTTATTTTGTACTTACCATGCGCCAGGAATTGTTCTAAGCCCCTTAACTTGTGTTAACTCATTTAATCCTAGCAACAATGTGATGAGGCATGCAAGATGAATACTTCCTTCTCCACAGATGAGAAAACTGAACTATCTGGCCCCAAATCAGAAACTTTGTAAAGGTTGGAGGTGGGATTCAAACCAGGCAGTCGGTTCCCTTAAGCTCCAGTAGCCTTGAGAAGCACTTGTCTCAGCTTCTGACAAATAGTAAAACTTGATGAAACTGGGTTGGGCAGATGCTGCTGCTGCTACTGCTGCTATTACCACGTGAGGTTGCCATAGATAATGGTACATTTCCCAGAACAGGAGATGTTTAAAGAGACCCCTCTTTCTTTTTTTGTCTGGCTACTCTCTATTCATTGTTTAGTCCCAGTTTAAAGTTTCTTTCAAGAGAGGCTTTTCCTGACTCATTCCAGCCATCCTTCTGGTCAAAAATAGTTCCCCCTGTTATCTCCATCACATCCCTGTTCTTCCTTTTTACTTTCACTTCAATTTGTGCTATTAAATATGTATCTGTGTGATCTTGTTTAACGTCTATCTCTCTTACCTGTAAGATGAAGGGGCTGGTTGTGCACTTAAGTGGGATGATCTAACCCAGTGTTTTTCAAACTGTGGGTCATGGCCCATTAGTGGGTCTTGAAATCAATTTCGTAGCTCTTGAGCATTGAAAAACATGAGAAAAGAGCAGGTACTTCACATATCGAAAAAATACATATCATATTGTAAAGCTTTTACTTAAAGATATTCATCTATAGATGGTGCCTGTACACTGGGTTGGGTATAAATTGTATTTCGAACTGTGCGCTACAGCCAAAGATTTTGAAATTCCTGGCCTAAAGTGAATAAGATGGGGAGTTGGACCAGGTAACCGCTGAGGTCTCTCTCCCTTGAAGCTGGGATCTATAGGTCAGATGAGGGCATTTGGAACCTAGGGCTAATTCCTCTCCATCTGATGCATTATATTTTTCAATGCTATTTGATTATTCCTGGCTGCTTTGGAGGCGATCTCTCTCTTGTTCAGTTAAGCTCATGCTTGCTTTTCAGCCTGCTAAATGAAGCCTTTGATCACAATTGAGAATTCACTGTTTCCGTTGGTATTACAGCTCTAAATTTGCCCATTTCCAACAGCCGCTGATTCTAATTGAAATGGAAGGGCTGTGGGGTTTTTTTCTTTGGGGTTTAATTGTGTTTGTCTCCTTATGTATTGCCAACTGCTGGTTCTTTTTTAAGAGGAAAAAGGGGCTGGGTTGGAGAACAATGTGACAAATCTTTTCTGGGCTAAGGTGATCAGTAGGTTACAGCCTTTAAGATCTAACGTCTCCAAGGCAGAGAATTGAACCAAAAAACAAACCACATTTTATTTTCTTTATTTAAGATTTATGTGCCTTAGTGGTAAATTAAGAAAATTTCTGGGTATATTTAGGTGCCATCCTTGCTTTTGTCCCTACAATCTTGTTCCTCAAAGTGTGGTTCATGGACCAGCATATCAGCATTACCTTAGAACATGTTAGAATTGCAGAATCTCAGGCCCTGCCCCAGACCCGTAGCATTTGAATCTGCATTTTAACAAGTTTTTGTGTGATCTGTGAACAATTTCATTTTGAGCCCTAGCTCTGGAGGCAGACCAGAGGCTGATCCTCCTCCATGGCTTTCTAGCTTTGTGACCCTGGCCAAGTCTCTTAACGCTAGGGGCTCAATTTTCTAGTCTGTAAAATGGGATCACAGTGGCACTTGTTCTTGGAATGTTGTGTGAAAGAAGACAATGTGGCAGAGAAGTTATCACAGAGACTGGTATAGGGTGTTTTGTCATCATGGCTTTTTGCTGTTACTACTGCTGCCTTGAATTCTGATGTGTGCTCCTTTTCCCTGGCCTAGGTCTTAACCTTATCATCCATAGTTCACATACCAATGAATGACTCTTTCAGAAGCAAAATTGTTGGGTTAAAATCTGGTCTCCCTGCAAGCAGGTTCAGGGCCTGGAGAGGCCCTATTTTTATCATTGTTTAAATGAATCATTCCAAGGCGAAGGGGAAAAATGTTTCCCCTAACTGGGAGGACTCTTTATCTGAAATGCATTCTCTAAAGACTGGAAATTTTAGTTTTCTGAAATAGTGCCTGAAATGAAATGCATTTCTCGTCAACCTCTCCCTAGACTGTCTGGGCTTCTGCTCTACTGTGGCTCCCCTGCCCCAGTTAGGGATGTGCTACATTTCAGTAGCCTAGTTTAGTCCAATCCTCTGAAGCAGATAGAATGAAGTGTTTTCAATTAGCAGAATCTCATTGCTGAGGGCACGAAGAGACAGTTCTTCTGGAGCAGAGAAACTAATTGAACATACATTGTGTGTTTACCGGAGGAGGAAACTCCTCAGCAGGGGTTTAGTGTTCCCATGCTCGCTGGCCTGGGACTGCTCTAGCCATGAGCTCATTGTTTAAAGACACCTAGTCCAATCTCAATACGCATAAATCCCTTCTGCAATAGCCCTGGTGGTGGCCATACAGCTTATTCTGCACATCCTACGGGACTGACTCACTTACAAGGCAGCCCATATCTTGGTTGGACATCCCTGGTTGTTAGAAATTTACAACTTCCTTTCTTATGTTGAGTACAACTTTGAGGGCTGATTACTGCTCCCTGACATGTTTTCCTAAACTCTCACCATCACGGTCATCACTCTTCAATATCCTTTATCTTTTCCATTTCCACCCTTCCCTTCCTTGTCCCCCATCCAAGTATTAAAAGGCATGAAATAAGAGTCGCATTCATCCCTTCACTCATTCATTGGTTCATGTATTACTCATTCAAAAAACGTTTAAGTATCTGCTATTGGCCAGATATTCTTCAAAACACTGGGAGTAGAGTGACAGACCAGGTTCTTGCTCTCATGGAACTTTTTCTAGTGGAGCAGAGAGATGCCAAACAAATAAACCAACAAGATAATTACAGGTTGGCTAGTGCTTTGATAGAAATAAACACAGAGAAATGATCATGATCATGTGTTTGTGTGCGTGCATGTGTATATGGCATGTGCATACATGCATGTATGTGAGGTAGGGAGGAAGAGAGAGAGATGGGGATTGGTTGATTTTTCTTTAGATGCAGTGGTCAGGAGAAGCTTCTGAGGTGATTGTTTAGCAGCATACACCTAAAAGAGAAGGCAGGATGCCATGCCAAGGATTGGGGAAAGAGCATTCTCAGTAAAGGAAACAGGATGTACAAAGAGATTAGAATAAGAGAACTAGGTGTGTGGGATGGACGGGAAGAGCCCAGGGAGGGTGGCGCATAGGGAACAAGGGAGGGAAAGGTACAAGATGCTAACAGAGAAGGAGGCAGGGCTAGTTTGGAAGGGACTTGTAAGCTAAGGAAGGGAGTTTGGATTCTATTTTGGCTGCTGTAGGAAGTCACTAGAGGATTCTCAGGTGGTTGAGGGGCATGATTTAAGCTTTAAAAGGAGCAGTCTGGCTATATGTAGAGAGTACATTGCAGGCTGGAAAGGGGATAGTGAGAAGACCATTGAGGAGGTAGCACAGTACTTGGGTTAAAGAGCCAAGATAATGAGTTTCTTTTTTTTTTTGAGGTTGAGTCTTGCTCTGTCACCCACTCTGGAGTGCAGTGGCTCTATCTTGGCTCACTGCAACTTCCGCCTCCTGGGTTCAAGCAATTCTCCTACCTCAGCCTCCTGAGTAGCTGGGATTATAGATGCGTGCCACCATGCCAGCTAATTTTTGTATTTTCAGTAGAGACAGGGTTTCACCATGTTGGTCAGGCTGGTCTGGAACTCCTGACCTTGTTATCCACCCGCCTTGGCATCCCAAAGTGCTGGGATTACAGGCATGAACCACCGTGCCCAGCCAAGGATGAATTTCAGTTATGTGTTTGGAGGCAGAAACATCAGGACTTAGTAATAAATTGTATATTGTGGGTGTAAAAAAACATGTTCTGTGTCCTTGAGGCTCAGAGGAATATCTGTGTCTGGGAACAGTGGGGAGGAGTTAGCTGCATTTGAAAACCAATGACAGTGGGGGCACCCTATTTCTGAAAGCGATTTCATTTTTCACCTGAAGGTGCTTAAGGACATAGTTACTGTATGGATAAACAAAATATTTCAGAAGAAGTCTTAGTGATCTAGTAATACCTTTTTAATGGGCAGATGAGTCAATAGGGAATAGACAAAACTAAAGTTGCAAAGCAAATTATTGGCAAAGCCAAGACAATAATCAAGTTCTGATATCCAGGCAAACGCCCTTTCCACTCGCTACCCCACACTAAATGAGGGTTCTTGGGCCAGAGTGTTAAAAGGTCATGAAAATAAGATGGGCACCAAGAAGATCCTAGGCATATTGGTCATTTGATAGGAAAGGAATTGAGTAATGTTAAAATAATTTTTATTTATTTTTCCTTTTTTTTTTTGAAAGCCTTCAGTAGCTTCCATTGTACATGATACTCAAGTTTTACAGTGGTGGGAATGATCTCTGTATACTCACCATCTGGTACAGCACATGGCACATATTAGGTCCTCAGTAAATGCTTGCTGAATGAGTGAATAAATGTTTCAGCATTAGGGGGCTTATTCATAGGTAATTTTTAAGCAGTCTTTTCTGCTGAGTAAATGCTTATCTCATTTTGGGCTGGAATTATATCAAGACTATTCAGACCAGGGATCAGATAGTCCTACTCCATTCTAAACTGATTGGGTAACACTTGGAGGCTAATATTCTTTAGGTCACATGTTGGATCTAAGGAATATTGGAAATGGTATGGCCAGGGAACTTGGAATAATATCAAACATTGTTAAAGGAACAGGGTATATTAAACCTGGAGTAGAGTCAAGACAGTTGATATGCAAAGGGATGACTTGTTAAAATGGTCTGATATTTTGGCCTTGACTTACTTTTGGCTTCCCAGAGAGTAGAATGAGGACCAGTGGCTCCAATTTTCAGGAAGGAAGAAAGATTCTTGTTCAGGGTAAGGGTGAATAAAAAAACATAGCCATCTGAATATGAAATAGGTTTCCTAGAGTGAGGTAAAGGATTAGTGAACTGGTTGACATGGGATGCACTCTTGCCAAGAATGTTGTAAAAGGGGTCCTTAATTTTATGGAGGCTGAGGTAGATATTTTTAGGTCACTTTCCAACCTGAGATTCTAAGGTATTTTTAGAAAGTTAGTATGCATGCATCCATTCATTCCCTACTCTGGTGAGTATACACTGGTGAATAAAACACATATAGTCTCTGTACATTTGAATTTATAATCCAGTATGGTAGATTAGATTTTTCATTTCCCCCACCATAATTCTAGAATCCTCTTGATCATCAACCTCCTAAATGGCCAAACCCAGTACCAAACAGAAAGCCAGAAAACCCCAGCTAGAACCGTCATAATAGAAAGTAAAGTAAGATATAACTTTTGTTTTCCTAAGTGAGCTTAATTGCTTAAAAGCCAGCTGGCTCCCACCATATTGTTTTTCGGAGTAGTAACAATGAGACTGTGACAGCTTCTCTGGCTAGGCTTTCTTTCCTGGTGCTGTACCCCAGGCTGGGGGTACACTTGAAGAAGATAGCCAAGTCTCAGTAGAAATAAGGAAGTGGGGGCCAGGATGCACTAGTTCCTTCTGAGCTTCGTGTGGTTACCATAATGTTTCACTCTGTTTTTCTCTTGGTGGTTGTTGCTTCATTCAGAATCTGTCCTCTTGGAAAGGAGCCGCTAGTAGGACAACTGCATCCAGGGAGAGAATAGGTTCATGATGCATCTGTCTACCCCATTGATCCTCACTCTTTTTTCAGTTGCTTTCCTGTTTAGACAGATACTCTTTTTTTCAGCTTCTCTTAATCTGGTTCAATTTACTCCTTAAGTTGTACCCATCAATAAACAGGGCTTGAGTTGCAGGCTGAGATTCTTTCAATCCCTTCTAGGGAATTATCATCATGTCCATGAAATGATAGGTGATCCCTCATTGGAGCTCACTAACTCTGAACCCTGAAAATGTATTTATCTAACTTACTGTCTGTCCAGAGCTCCAAGCTTCAGGTTTTCTCTCTTCTGTCCTTTGGGAGGCTCTAAACTGCCTTTCGTCAGGGGTGCCCATTCAATAATTACATTTGTCTCTGACCAGGAGTGTTTAGGCTTCACAGGTAACAATGAGTGAGAAGGCTTTGAAGTGTTTATTTTGACAGTAGCACATAAAGCAAGGTAATGTGTACAATGACATTTATTATTCCACAAACATTTGTTGGTTGCCATGGTAGCATAGAGGAAGGCAGGCAGGTTCTGGAGTCAGAACAGTTTAAATTTCAGCTTCATCATTTTCCACATATGTAAATTTGGATAAGGTGCTAGCCACTCTAAGCTTTAGCAACCTAATCTGAATAGTACCTACCTCAAAGAAAATTAAGTGAGATAATGTATATTCAGTGTTTGGTATATAGTAAGCATGCAATACTTGTTAGGTATAATAAGCTATAGATACTAGGAATATAGGTAGCTAATTGTCATAAATCCTGGAATAACTGAGTTGGAGCAAGGGTTAAAGGAAATGAAACCTCTGGCACAAATTGAGCACAGTGCTCCTAATTATAAATCTCTTTTCTCTAAATATTTGCTTGTTTATCTTTGTGCTGCCCTAGGTCTTTTCATAGCTATTGAGCCCCATCTGTTCTCATTTATATTCAGCTGCTATTTGGAATATAAGTGTTAATTATCTCTTTAACACCTCACTGCTACTAATTCTGAGTACTCTGTATTCTTGGTTCCTTTGGTTTGCCATCTGCCCAGGGTCCCATACTACTTGTGTTCATGATCTCTTCTGTTGTTTTAGTGATTCTTGACTCTCTTTTAAAAGGAACATGTTTAAAATAACCTCCTCCAGCTATTGTTTTTAAATATATTTTATGATTATAAAAGTAATTATTATTAAAAAGTTGGAAAAATATACCGAAAATAACCCTGTTTTATAACCCTTCGACCTAGATAAAACAAGGATTTATATGTTAAATATCTTTTCTTCTGGTATTTTTTCCCTATATATGTGCTTCAAGCTTAGTATTACACCATGTAGCAGATGAGAATTTGTAACTATAAGTAATGAAACAATAAACTCAAACTGGGATTAAAATGAAGAAATAGATTAGCTTACATTACTGAAAATCCAGAAGTAGCATAGCATTTAGGATTCCCTTAAGCCGGTGGCTCTGCCTCCATTTTTTTGTCTCTCAGCTCCGTTATCTTCTGCTCCATCAGTTTCTGCTTTAATTAATAAGGCAACGTGACTTCAGCAATCCCAGGCATCACATCTGTACACAAAGGAGACCAGGAGAAGAAGGGCTGTTTCTTCCTATAGACTCCCTTAAGCATGGAAAAACCTCTCCCAGAAGCTCCCACCAAATTTTCCTTCACATCTCTTTGGCCTCTGTTGAGTAATGTGCTCATTCCCAAATCAAGCTGTAAGAGACTGGTTTACCAAGACGGCCTAGATCCATGGTTCTTAAATTTAACCATGCATCAGAATCCTTTTGAAGGCTTGTTAAAACATGGATTTCTGGGCTCCACCTCCAGTGTTTTTGATTTAGTAGATCAAGATGGTGCCCAAGAATTTGTATTTGTAACAAGCTTCCAGGTGGTGCTAATGTTGCTGGTCCAGAGACCACACTTTGAGAACCACCAGCTTGACAAATTAGAGCCCTTTTGGAGATGAGTTCAATCTCTCCAAATATTTTGTGGCCATGTAAAACAGAAAGAATGAATTGAATGGTGGGGAGAAAATCAAAGTGTCTATTACATCCTTGACTTTTCCCCCTTATCATAAAACATGCTTTAAATGTATGGATTTTATTGGTAAAATAAACCATGGTGCTTCTATATAAGGAATTATATTATTTAACCAGTCTTATGTTGTTGGACATTGATAATTTTAGTATTTTGCTATTATATATTACGCGGTAAGAAATGTCAATGCCTGCAATCATCTGTGTGCTCTTCTGATTATTACCTCAAAATACATTCCTAGGTGTAGAACTGCTCTTGTAGCTATTCTTATCTCATTGACTCAGGGCTCTTTTTTCAAGGGAATACATGTTTTGTAACCCCCCACCTCACCCTTGGCTTTCTTAAAGAGCCAGACCTTTATATCCTCTCTACATTGACAAAATCATTTCACAGAATAGAACCAGCTGATGGCAGGATGAGGAGGAGATAAGGAAGACTCAGGAAGTAGAAAGAGCAGAACCGGGCCAGACCCGTGAGAGTGCAGGGCTTGCTCAGGGAGCTGGGAATCTGCATGAGGATCCGTGGAGTAGTGAAAGGTGAACTTGGAAGGGAGACTTAGGACAATCTGAACCAGAATCTTTCCTTTTGGGTTGTGTTTTCTAAACTTCAGTCATTTGCTGTATCACAATTAGAATTTTTGTCATATCTGTTTCACCTGCATTATT
This sequence comes from Pan paniscus, assembly GCF_029289425.2. NCBI lineage: Eukaryota > Metazoa > Chordata > Mammalia > Primates > Hominidae > Pan > Pan paniscus. The sequence goes on along the minus strand of NC_073253.2, from coordinate 149,076,025 downwards.
ATAATAGTTTTTTAGTCAAGTCCATTATATTAACTAATTTTTAAAAGAAACTTTGTATCACTAGGGTTAATAGTAAACTATTATCAGTTACCACACAGAAAAATAACATATTTGTGATAATTTGATTAAATTTTAATTCAATATTGTTGCACAAGCTCTGAACTGGTAACCTGATCTCTCTTTGTTATGGGGAAGACGAAATGGATTAAGAGGTGTTAAAAATGAACCATCTCCAAATATGGACTGTTTTCTTGATATCATTAGAAAGATTAAAGAAAGAATTGCAAAGAAAATAACTTTATTTAATATAAAATTGTGCACTCCCTAAAATCAACATTCCACTCTCAGGGCATGTACTAGGTGAATATGCCTCAAACTTCAGAACTCCCTAGAGAGCTTATTAAAAAGATCCATGGATTTAGAACCTCTGGGGCTGGTGGTGGGAGGCAGGTCCAGGGATCTGCATTTTACCAAGTCTTCAGGCCATTCTCATGTTTACCTTAGTTTAAAGATGCACATAAATTGTAGAAAACTACTAAGCTATTCTCCTCTCATTTTCAGAAAGCATTTTATTTAAAAATAACTTTAAACTTATAGAAAAGGTACAAAAATAATACAGTCTTTCTGCTATACCCTTTATCTGATTGATTGTTAGATATTCTTATTCACTTTATCATCCTGTCTCTCCCTCTGCATGCTCTGTCACCTCTCTCTGTATTGTCTGTTTTTCTCTCTCCATGTAAATAATATGTATGTAAAAAAATATATATGTAAAAAATAGCTATATATTTTCCCCTGGACTATTTGATAGTAAGTTAGATACACCATGCACTTTTATTTCTATACTTCATTGTGTATTTCCTAAGAATACAGATATTCTCTTGTATAATTACAGAACGGTAATTAACTTCAGGACATTTAACATCAATGTAATGTTTATCTTTCTATAGTCTATATGCCAATTTTGTCAACTGACAATAACTGTAAATCAATGTAGTAATAATGCCCCATATAATGGTTTTGGCCTTCAGTGTAGATTCCAGTCTTTGGTCACGTATTTTATTTAATTGTTATATATCCTTAGTCTTTAACCTGGAACAGTTCCTAAGCCTTTCTTTATTTTACAATACTGACTTTGAAGAATGGATTCCTTTGCTTCTGTAATAGAATGCTCATTATTTTGGGTTTGTCTGATATTTCTTCACATAGAGCCTCATAGAACCAGGCTATGCATTCCCAGATGGAATACTCTATAAGTGATTTTGTGTCCGTCTCAGGGCATCATATTCATTTGCCAGGCACACACATTCATTTGCCACTATCTGGTGATTTTAATTTTGATCACCTGGTCAAGGTGTTGTCTGACTTCTCTACTGTATAGTTGGATTTTTTTCCCTCACAACTAACAGGCAATCTGTGGGGAAGAAGCTTTAGAGCTAAGCAAATATTCTGGTCTTCACTATAAAGCATAGATCAGCAATGTGGAAAAATGGACTGAACTGAAGGGAAAAGGTGGCAGAAAAGCCAGCTAAGAGTCTGTTACCATAAACCAGATGGTCTAGGAACATCTGAGCAGAAGAGCTGCTGAAACCATGTGAGTGGATGTGGTTGCCCAGACAATCCTGGGTCTTAGTCATCATTTCTATAGATTATTTGATCTATTATCATAAATGAAAATTATGTGTATTTTGCAGTTATTGAACTAGTGGAAATAGTGTTCTACATATATTAATTATGTGAATTTTTTTCACACAAAAGGAAACAAACAGATATGTAAGGTAATTATGACAGCCATATTATTTACTTCTTTATCTTTATTGATTTTTTTTTTGTGAGCTAATTTTTTATCAGGTACCAAGAAAAGTGTGCTAAAATTTCCTGCTATGATGATGCATTTTTCTCTTTTCTTTTAGTTTTGTCAGTTTTTGCTTTATTGCTTTTGAAGGTATATTTTTTTGCATACTTTACAACAATCCTTTTCTGCCCTTAAATGCAGAGAGTATGTTTTGTGAACAGTATATAATTATATTTTGCTTCTTCATCCAGTCTGACAATCAATGTCTTATAACTGAAGTATTTGTTCAATTTGTATTTAGTTACTGAGATTGTTGTATTTAATTATATCTTGCTATTTAATTTCTATTTGATTTATTTTTATGTTTATTTTTGGATCAAATAATTATTTTTATTATATCTATTCTATTCTATTCCATTCTATTCACTTTTTAATTACATATTGTTTTACTATGTTTTTAGTGTCTCCCTAGAAATTACATTACATATCCTGGATATATTACAGATTCTTTTAGATTGGTACTTTTACCACTTTCCAAGTGATGCAAGAAACTTACAACAGTTTAACTCAATTTACCCTGCTCACTTTTTGTGCTATTCTTGTTATATATTTTAAACCCATAAAATGACTCACTAATCCTCTATTCTTCCTTTTGTAACTTCTATTAAATCCATATTTCAAATTCTTAGTATCATTTATACTATTTAAATTCTAAAATTTTTATTTGACATTTTTAATAGAGTCCAGGTCTTTGCCAAATATCTGTATTTTCATTTACTATTTTGAACATATTAATCATAGTTCCTTTAAAGTTTCTGTCTGATACCTTTACTACCTAATCATCTGTGGGTCTGTTTCTACTAATCCTTTTCTCTTGATTTTGAGTCATTTGGTCCTATTTTTAATTTCTATTAATTTTAAAATATTTAATTGTCAAATAAAGATTCAGTCCTTTTAAAATCATCCCTGTTAATTTTTTTTTCACAATGGATTAAAGTTGTAGAAGTGCTAGATAAAGTTACCTTTCTCCAAAGAGTCTGAATTTCTCCTAGCAAGCACATAGAGTATGGGTGAATCATCTTGATCTTGTCATAGTCTTTCCTATGATTGACCTTTTTGAGTTGCCCTTACTCCTAGAGGATGGTTGTTATTATTCCCTAACAGCCCTTAAAGTACCTTAGGATTTTTTACAAAGACCTGTCCATCTTGATGGGGCTTGAACTCCAAACTTCATCTTTTCAGTACCATGTGATGGCTGAAATATTTGCTCATATTTTTTGGCTTCCAGTTGATTTTTTTTTTCTACTACTTGTCCTAATCTGCATAATATGGTTTAGGATGTGATCCATAATTTAAGAGGAATACGCTCCCAGTGCCCAGACTCTATTTTCTCTGGGATTTCACCCTCAGATCCCAGCTGCTTTGTCAGTCCTGAATTCTGACTTTTGCCTATTCAGCCCAGTAAGGTTGCCATTTTCTTCTCGGGCTCTATTCACCTGCGCTACAAATTGGAAAATGCTGTCAGGGAAAAAAGCCAAAATGAATAGCCCCTGCTATGGTTTGAGTGTGTCCTCTCCAAAATTCATGTTGAAACAATCCCCATTGTGGTAGTATTAAGAGGCGAGGCCTGAAGAAAGTGATTAGGCCATGAGGGCTCTGCCCTGATAAATAGATTATTGCTGTATAAAGGGGCTGGAGGGAACGAATTTAGGCCTTTTTTACTCTTCTGCTCTTCTGCCATGTGAGGAGAGTGTATTGTCTCCGTTGTGCTCTTCTGTTCCCTGTGAGGACACAGCATTCCTCCCCTTTGGAGGATGCAGCAACAAGACACCATCTTGAAAGCAGACAGCAAGGCTGGGTGTGGTGGCTCACGCCTGTAATCCCAGCACTTTGGGAGGCTGAGGTGGGTGGATCACTAGAGGTCAGGAGCTTGAGACCAGCCTGATCAACATGGTGAAAGCCCGTCTCTACTGAAAATACAAAAATTAGCTGGGTGCAGTGACTCATACCTGTAATCCCAGCAATTTGGGAGGTCTAGGCGGGTGGATCACTTGAGGTCAGGAGCTTGAGACCAGCCTGGCTAACATGGTGAAACCCTGTCTCTACTAAAAATACAAAATTAACCAGGTGTGGTGGCTCACACCTATAATTCCAGCTACTTGGGAGGCTGAGGCAGGAGAATCGCTTTAACCCGGGAGGCGGAGGTTGCGGTGAGCTGAGATTGGGCCACTGGACTCCAGCCTGGGGGTCAGAGTAAGACTCTGTCTCAAAACAAAACAAAACAAGGCAGACAGCAGCCCTCATCAGACATCAGTCCCATTGGTTCCTTGATCTCAGATTTCTCAGCCTCCAGAATCATGAGAAATTAATTTCTATTATTTATAAATTATTCCATTTGTGGTATTTTGTTATAGCAGCATAGATGGACTAAGACAGCCCCTTTCCAGAATCTCTCCAGAATCACAGCTCTTCATATTTTGCCTGCATTGATTGCTATACATTGGCTTCTGCCAGTTTTTACAGATTTTATTCAGCTTTTATAGTTGTAGTTAGCAGGAGGGTTAGTCCTGTTGAAACTTCTTTATCAGAGCAGGGCTTGGAAGTTTTATATCAATTTTAAGTGAAGAAATTAAAGCTTAGAGAAGTTATGTAAATCACCCAAGGTCAAATAGCTTGTAAATGACAGAGCTAGGATTTAAACCTAGGTCTCTCTGACTCCCAAGCCTATGTTCTTATCTACTACACTTACTATATCCTTTTCATAATAGTTACTATGTATTAAGGGCCTATTAGGTTCTAGGAAGTGTTAGCTGCTTTCTGAATTATATCTTTCTTTATAAAAACCCTATTAATAGGAGATGCTATCCCTACTTTACAGATGTGGAAACTGACCTCAGAGCTCAGGTCTCTTTTTCTAGGGTATTCCGTATGTGGATTTGAATCCAACCTCTTTAGACTCCAAATGTCTACCACCTACCACCTTTATATTAGAAATTGATTATTATGCACATGAATGTGGCCAACTACTTCTCTGAATCCTGGCATTCTAGTTTGTAAAATGTGAATACCAAGTATTCTTTGAACTCTTAAACAAAGTTTTGCGTTGCAAAGGATATCATGGATGAGAAGACAATGTAAAGCCACATGGTACTTCACAGATGTGAGTGTTACCTGATGGAGGTTTTTTCAACTCATGCTACAATGTTACTAATTCAAAGGTGAATTTATCTTTTCCTCTGCACACTGTAGTTTTTCTAATTTTTACTTTATTTGACTTGATTTTAATAAATATGTATTCAACAGCTATTATTTGCCTAGTACCCCAGGAGAAACAAATAAATATTGGTTGTTCAGCCTATGTCTTCTACAAGTCTAATAATCTCACCAGAGAAACAAAGATCACAGGCCTGAGACCATTATAGTGTAATAGTAATAGAAATAAATAGACCAAGTGCTATGTTATACACAAACAAGCACTAAAATATGTGGCAGAGACACTTTTGTTGGTGTTCAGGAATGGTAGGAAGATCTTAAGTCTCAGAAGTCAGACTCTATAGTTCGCCTGCCTGAATTAGAATCCAAGCCCTATTGCTTATCAACTATATGAACTTCAGCAAATTTCTTTTCTTTTCTTTCTTTTTTTTTTTTTTTGACAGAGCCTTGCTCTGTCGCACAGGCTGGAGTACAATGTCGTAATCTCGGCTTACTGCAACCACCACCTCCCAGGTTCAAGCAGTTCTTGTGCCTCAGCCTCCTGAGTAGCTGGGATTATAGGCACATGCTACCAGGTCTGGCTAATTTTTGTATTTTTAGTAGAGATGGGGTTTTACCATGTTGCCCAGGCTGGTCTTGAACTCCTGACCTCAGGTGATCCATCTGCCTCAGCCTCCCAAAGTGAAGTTACTTACTTTTCTAAGCCTTGTTCTTTTAAAAATGAAGATAATAATATCACCTATCTAGTAGGGTTATCATGAAGAATTTATACATGCAAATGTTTAATACAGTGTGTTACTAAATACAGACTTTCTGTAATTCTTATTAACAAATTTAAAATATTTATTAATTATTATTACTGGGTATTTGGAGGATGTTAGAATTTGGTTTGAACAGGTGTGGAGAGGCATTATTTAGGAGGTAGAACTGTCTGTAGAAAGACAAGAGCCCATTTTCCATAGTGTTAATTAGATATGGGCAGGAGGAGGAACAGCTAGGCACATTTATGACCACGGTTTAGAAAACAGTCTTTGGCCCCTTCATTGCATTTGGCACTAGTGTCCCTAATCTCTTTGCTAAATCAGTGCTATTACCTGTGAGTATGAGAGTTGGTAAGGAAGAAGCAGGGAAAGTAGGCAATGATATTTTCCCCTAAGGTTCTCACTATGCCTACTCTCTTTCTAATGGGGTCTTACAGAAAGCTTTAGAATTCCAAGTTCTTTCCTTGCCTTCTCTCTGGCATTCCCATGGAACTGAGGGTTGCTTGTTCTGGGGAGTTAGATTCACTTATCTGCAGGGTAAAGTCTTATATTTTTTAATAAGTATATTTATAATGAGTTGAAAGATGAGTATTCATCTTTCTAAATCTACAGCTCATAGAGTAGCCATATAAAAAATGCCCACCCTTATATTCTCATAATATTTAAAACTCACTGAAAGACAAGGTGGCTCACTGGATTTCAGCTTCCCCAAATGTTGATGCTCTGCTGTTTCCCCCACTCCATTGCTTTGAGGCTAGCAGTATGGCTACCACATCTGCAGTGGCTCCAATCTCTGGTACAAGTGTCCTGAGGAGAAAGCAGCCACAACGAAGCCCTTTGCTTATGAGAAGCTGAAAAAAATCAGTGAGAACTCACTATTAGGACAGTTGCTTACCTACCTCCTCCTCTAATCATAGCACTGGTGAATTATAATGTAAGAAATGTTCCCACCTAAAACTGTTATTCCCTGGGGATTGGAAGTTAAAGCTTAAACATGATGAGTTGTTTTCTGGGCTAAGGAGGATTGACAGTGGTGTTCTGGTTGCCAAGGCCTTTACACCTCTCCCCTTTCTCCCTTCCCTGAGCTTCTTTGGGCTGACACAGATAGGGGTTTGGTTTTTTCCTGTATTCGAAGCCTGGTAAAGTAGCTGGTCATCCCAGGGTCAGGCCAACGTAACAATGTGTTTGAGAGCATGAGTATTTCAAAAGAAAAACAACAGAGCGAATTTTTATCAGAAGCAGAAATATTAGGGGAAAAAACCCTCAAACCCGGATAACCCGGAATGTCAAATTAACCTAAAAATAGATTGGGGAAGATATTAAAATTATGAAACAAGAACAAGCAATCACAAAAATAACCAAGCAGAAATGTAAAATATTTCCTTTGGGGGAACTGAGCAAAGTATATAGGGATCTTCCTATATTATTCTGTACAGCTATGTGACTACAGTAATCGCCCTAAAAATTTCAATTCAAAAAGATGAAAGCTCATTTCATATTGAAAGGGGTCCTGAAATGCCAAAGAAGAAAGAAGAAAAGCCCCGCACCTAGGAATATTATAGTGATGTTTAAAAATATTAAAAACAGAAAAATTATAAGTTTCCAGAGAAGAAATCACATGCAAGGGAATAAACATAAGCAGACTTTTCAACAGAGCCCCAAATGCAAGAAGACAATCAAGTATTTAAAAATACTGTTTAAAAGCAATAAATAATGAGAGAATAAGAATACATCTTAGTAGCTTAAAGTATAGGTAAAACAAATATGATAGGTGTGTGGAGACAAGATCAAATGTTGTGAGGATATGCTAAATTTCTTATTATATATTATAATTGGAAATAAAAAGCAAGATAGAATTAAAACAAAATATATAAAAAAAGGAGCAAAAAATCACAAATAATGTAAATGGTCTAAACTTCCAGCTTAAAGATAGACAAACTAGTTTTAAAAAATCCAGCTATATGTGGTTCACAAGAACCACACCTAAAGCATAATATCACACACAAATTGAAAATAAAAGAATAAATTTTAAAAAAGACATATCAAACAAAGACTAATGAAAGAATGCTGGAATAGTTATATTAACATTAAATTATAAATAACAATAGACTTTATTATGTAATAACATTGTATTATAAAGAGTGTAAAAATAAAGAATAAAAACAGAAAGATTTATCAGGGATGGAGAAGGTCACTACACAATGATAAAAGAATCAATTTGCCAAAAGATTTAACAATTTAAATATAACACAACTGTTCAAAAGAATTCAATGCAAAAATTGGTCAAACTTCAAGGAGAAATTGATAAATACACCATTATCATGGGAGCTTTTAATCTCCCTCTGTCTTAATTATTGTTAAGAAGACAAAAATATCCACAAGGGGGTAGAAGATCTGAACTATCCAATTAATAAGCTCAATATGATGGACATATACAGTAGATCAAACAAGTGCATCATAGTGACATAAACAATGTAGATGGACCTTACAATACAACATGAAGTGAAAAAATGTTCTAAATAATTACATATAGCGTTATACTCTTTTTATGGTGTTAAAAGCCAGGAAAATAAAAATAAATAATTTTTAGAAGTGTATACAGATGTGATAAAACAAAGGGAAACAAAGGAAGGATGAGCATGAAATTCAGGATGATGATTACACTGGGTGGGTGGAGAGGAAGGAGATGAAGTCCATGTGGTTAGATAAAGAGCTTTGTCAAAATCCCAGAATTTATTGGGGGCTAGCGTTTTATGTGTGCCACTAACATGGTTAAAAGATGAGTTAATTAAAGAATTAGCCACATAAATAAAAGCTGCCCATCCATTTAAAATATACTTTATTTAAATTATTTTGAGGAAAATGGTGCTGTGAGGACAAAGATAAGCAGCAATGCGCTGCTTAAGAAAGTCAAAGAAGAGTTGGAAAAAGTGCTTATATTTGAGAGGCTACTTCAAGACTCAGCAGAAATAGATCATGCATAAACAGGAGGAAGGTCATTCCATGCAGATGAAGCAGCATAATGGAAGCATTAGAACAGAGAGAATTTGGTGTCTGTTGATGGATATTCCAATAGGCCGTGCAGTAGTTAATGAGAACCTGCCAGAATGGAGAACGTGAGAATGGAAAACATGAAATGAATCCAAGGAATCATTGGAAATAGAATCGTTTTGATGACAAATCAAGGAGAATAACAACCAGTGCTGTGTCTACAACAGAACAGGCACACAGTGAAGGAAACTGGTTGTTTCTACTGCTGATCATTGTGCAAGGAAGTTGATGTCTGAGTTTCTAACTTGGTAACAAAGTAGATGTTAATAGCATTTTCTGAGATGACATGGAAAAAAGAAGAGGTTCTGGGATAATTGCAAATCAAGATTGTTTCAGGTATGCTAAGTTTCAGGCACAGTCAGTTCTGTCAGAGTGTGACATATATGTTCCTAAAAATCACTGTGCCATATAAAATTGTACAATAAAAACCACAGAGCTTAAGGGGAAAATGAGGTTCGGAGTACAACACTTGAAAATTCATCAGTGATACATTAAAAAAGAAAATAGTAACCTTGCAAAAATGATAGCATAGTTTTACACATGTTAGATGGCTAAAAAATTCTTAAGATCTGCAGTAAATATGACATTTTACCTTGCAACAGACCTAAAGTTTTGCTTATGGAAGTGGGCATCAGAAAGATTGCAGCTTGTGAATTACTGTGAAGTGGAGGGAGGGCTATCTGAAACTAGAGAAGGTTGTGACACCAGATGGTGCTTACATGTGGCTCACAACATACATGGTTAACTAAGGTAGCTGGTAGATGTTTGGTGTAAATTCATGTGCGTATTTTGTGTATTCTTACATGGCTCCATTGAGTAGGATGCAGTTTTCTGAGTTCACCTAGTGTTTCTTGCAGAGGGCATTATTTCATATAAGCAAATGTGAAATTTGCAATATGTTGGAATTGCTCCCTAACAAATCAATCATATTGCAACACACTTTCAAAACAAGCATTACAGAAGAACTGACTCTACCGATATTGAGAGGCAATTAGGAGAGAGATAAGGTATGCCAAAAGTCTTTAAAAAAGGTACTTCTCTTAATCCAGCAATGTCACCATTAGGAATTTATCCTAAGGAAATATTCAGAGATGCTGCCCATGAGCAAATAAGAAGTATTTTAGAATAGTGAAAAATTGAAACAAGCTTAAGGTCAACAATATAGGTTGAGTTAAATAAATTATGGTTATCCATTACTGGAATATTATGTTGTCATTAATAATCAGTTTGGGAAAGGACATATATTGATGAGGAAATATTCATCCTATATTGCCAAAATTGGGAAGTATCATGTTCCACAAGCCTTTTTAAAAATGGAATATTAGTTTTGTGAAACCTATAAATATACACACATATAGAACAAATACTGAAAAAAAATTTTTAACTTTTTCTTTGGATGGCGAAGTTTTGGATGTTTTATCTTTGTGCCTTCCTGTTTCTCTAATATTTCAGCAATGAAATATTGAATTTTTCTAATTCCTGTCTTTCTAATATTTTGGCAATTATTTCAACTAGAAAGTATGGCTTAGCTTGATTCAGGACACGTTTGCTATCTCTAGGATTCATCTTTCAGCTCAACTTCACCACGGTGCCTTTGTGGCCAGGCTGTCCCTCTCTACCCTTATGGGAGCTGGCAGAAGGCTGCTTGTTCATGTCTAGCAGAAAAGAGACTGTGTATATTTGCATTATTATGAGAAAATCCAATCAATGTTTAAAAAGCATGAGCAAGGGCATTATTGATGGGCAAGGCCACTGAAGTCAAAGATAGAAGCATGTCCAGGAGCTGGCATGGTGGCTTATGCCTGTAATCCCAGCACTTTGGGAGGCTGTGATGGGAGGATCACTGGAGCCCAGGAGTTCAAGACCAGCTTGGGCAACATAGTGAGACCTTATCTCTATTTAAAAAAGTATATATATACATATATATATATATATATACACACATATATATATGTTGTGTGTGTGTGTGTGTGCGTGTGTGTAAATAATACATATAAATTTCACATAGATTATATATATAATATATATATTATATATATATTATATATATAAAATATATATATATTATATATATATAAAATATATATATAAATTACACACACACACACGAATATATAAAGTATGTCCAGGGCACCTGGGGAGAGAAACTAGCCTGGGATAGCGAGAGACACATACATATTTTTTTTTTCCTGCAGCAAGAGGGCTGTGTGTGGATGTGGACAGACTGCTCAATTTCCTCCCAGCTCTAATACTCTCTGATCCTCTAGAGATGGAATGTGCCTCCACACCCCATGCTAACCTAATTAGCATTCTAGACAGGGATGTGTTTGGTATATTTAATCTAAATCACTCATTCCGGAAAATATAATACTTTTTTGTTGTTGTTCCACCTTTAGGGAAATCAACTCAACATTATCCTTCAGCCTCCAGAGTGTCATTATCATTAAATCTATCCTTGGCCTTCTCCAGCAGAGTGGTCTGTCTCTTTTGTACATTACCTGCAGAGTTGCTGTCATGATCTGCAATAGGGAATGAACCATGCCCAGACCACAAGGAAGGGAGGAGGCATGCCATGTGTGAGGAGAGGAGTGTCTGAGCCTGAAGTTCTCTATCAAATATGGTGCATTACATCGTGTCGAATATCCATCAACACCATCCTTTGTTTACTGTGGACTTTCCACGTGCTGGTGGATTTAAGGGAGGAAGACAGTCCAGTTGGAAACATGAAATAGGACTGGATGAATGAGGTTTGGCTAAGTGCATGTTTATAAGAGTTGTCAGAGGGCAAGATGCCCATAGTCAAGTCTTTGCAGTGACTCTTAAGTGTTTTGTGGACCAACTGATGTTCTTTAGGCTCATTAGGGATATTAGGATAAAGATTCTTGGACTCCAAAACCTACTGAGTCAGAATCTTGAGGGAGTGGCTCAGCATTTTAAATATGCTTTCTCCTCCTCCCTCCCCTTTATGTCCATTGAAGTAGGAGAACTGTTGGTTTCCAGAGGAGGCTTCATGGAAGAGGAAGGATCTGAGTCAGGTATAGAGAGGAGCAGGGAGGACTTTCCAGGTACAGGAGAGCTGGCACAAAGCCAGAGAGGTGTGGAGCGAGAGGTTGTGCAGGCAGTGTGCAATTTGGATGGAGCAAATGGTAGTATCAGTGTGTTAATATGGACGCTAAGACTAAAAAGAGTGATTGAGACATGATAGTGGAAAACCAATCAACAGTTCTCTACCATTTTGTTTGTTTGATGAGATACATATGACTTTTCATATTTATCAGCACAACATATTGTCCTAAGCATGTGAAGACTTTGATACCACCTCTCAACTCATCTTCTACCTGGCAAAACTCACATTTTCAGAAAATTAAAGCAATCAGTGCCATAATCTTTTTTGTTGTGGTATTCACAAAAAAATTAACAAGCATGCATACAAGCAAATGAACTACTTAAAGTTCTGAAAAAATTGACATTTATGAGGAAAACAAAGTAAAAATAATGTTTTTCACAATTAAAGTTTATGTTAGAAAATGAATTTTGGGTTTTTCTGTTAGGTGTCTATTCTACTTCCATAAAAGCAAGAATATTCTCTGAAAGAATATGCATAAATAAATCCTGTCATGTTATGTTGTTAAATAATAAAAGAAGTGACCAGTTCTGACATCTCATTAATATGTGCATGTCACTGCAAAATTTACTACCATCATTGCTTTGCATTTGATGTCATCATAGATTTGTTGATGCCGTGAATGTTTCTCATAGTATTCTTATCCATGTAAAATGAGGGAAATAAACTGCTCACTCTTCTTTTATTTATCTCTGATGTTTTCCTAATTAAAAATTAGCTGACCTCCTCAGTGTGTTCAGGAGATTTGTTAGCCATTGAAAAATCTGTAGAGCCTGTGTTGAGCCTGCTATGTAGAGTTGCCAGCTCGAGAAGCAGCTCAATCACGTCTACACCTGCATTATAATCTGTGACGCTTGGTTTGAGCCTCATGTTCAAAGCTATAGTAAATTTTCTCCATTACAGGCAGCTTCATGTGGGTAACATGTCCTCTTGATTATTCAGTGAAGTCGCTTTTGGCAAATTAACTTTCATCTGAATTGGCTTGGATTCCTGTCTTTACCTATACTTACTGTTTCAAAAGTGCTACTTAAATTAGGTGAAAGTTCTTCAGCTGTTATTACAAGATGAGGTAATGAACAGAAACTTAATGTATATGATTCAACCATATACGATGTGAGTAAAACTTAAAAAAGCAACTTTACTATGTGAGTAAAATCTAAAAAATGAAAATCACTGAAAATCAAATTTATAACATTTTAGTAATTCATAATTTTTGCAAAATGAGGAGTACAGGTAGGAGGCCATGAGTCATATGAAATTCCCACTTTGCTGGCTAAAATAACTCACCCGTGTTTCTCTTAACTTGGGAAAGTCTAAGATGAGTCAATGAAAGTGACTTTATTATAAAGTATACCTTTTCATTTGGTTTAATATACAAAATTAATGTATTGTTTGCAGTCTTCATTAGTGTAAATGTTTTTAATGTGATGATGTGCTAGCCCTGACAGCTGATGGACACTACCCACAGAACCATGGAGGCTGGCAGTGGGGTAGTCCTTTACAAGGTTGTGACATGATGAAACTGACATACAAACTGTAGGCTATGCATGATGAGATGAGGGTTGGGGGGAATGGAGCAAGGAGAACAATGAGAAGATTATTTCAATAACCCCGGGAAAAATGATGTGAGCCTTACTGGCTGTTGGCAGTGAGATTTGGAAGAGAAGACAGCTGGGAGAGAGAAAGTGGCAAGAAGTCTTTGGAGGAGGCCAGTGGGAAGACACATATGGCCTCTATAAGAGAGGAATAGTTTCCTGTGGTGTTCTGTCTCCTGAGGAATGTAAAAAGAACAAATTGGGGCAGTAATATGCTCTGTGTGGCAGCAAATATTCAGGTTACCCTGGGGAGAGACATGAAAAACCTCTGTTTGCAAGGACTGCAAGTCATTTTCATCTCCCTGGGCTGAGTGAAAGCACCAGCTGTGTGATTTCTTAGACAATTATGGGAACTTGTACAGCAAATGCCATGCATTTAATGCAAGGCCACAAATCTCGGGCAACTTTCAGCTTTGAAGTTTTTCTTATTTCATCTGCAATTTCCTTTATACGATTCTCACTTACAGGGACATAACAGTGTTGTCAAGGCAGACTATAAGGCATCTTCTCTCATGCTTCTACTCCTATCCTGCTTCCTGAGAGGTAAATGCTGTGCAGCTTCCTGGGTTCCCATCAGGGTGCTGCAGTCAGGAGCTTGAGCTGGGGCTGGGTAAGGAAGGTAGCTGCTGAAGACAGGCCTTCTTAGTTGGCCACTTGTTCCACCAGGGAAGGATCCTGGCTTGAGATTTGGAGTCCCTTTATGTAAAGAGAAGTTGACTGTGCAGAACTGAGCACACCATACAAAGCCACTGAAATTTGCTAAAAGTAGGCTCCTAATCCCTTTACCATATTTCTGTTTTGATTTTGCCTGATGTCTTCTTGGACCTCTTACCTTGAGCTGTGAAAACAGTGGCTCATACTTCTCCTGCCATGCTATGTTCACAAACTTTGTTTTAGCTATAATTTACCAAGCCTGTCTGACCTCCTGACTTTGTATGGGCCTGACTTCTAATGACCCAGCCCAGCCAGCATGAAATAGTTTATCCCTGTATCAACAGGGAGGAAGGAGACTCTTCTTCATTCTCTTCTTATTCTTTCTTTTCAAAATAATAACAGTGGTAAAAAGCATTGAAATAACTTTTTCAAATTATATTCAAGGGGAATAATTAGAAAGGAAGGATCTGTCTTCATACCTAGGTAACAGTGGGGACAAGGGTGTTTGCAGGGGTCTGTCCCACAGACCCTGACCCAACGATGGATGAATAACATACACCAACATAGATATTATGCTTGTCAGTCCAGCTGAGGGTCTGGGACACTTACAGACTCCAAGGAGAGTGCTGTAAAGAGTTGCGGCCACGGCCCTGACTCGCTGGCCCTGTTGGCTTTTATTCAGCACACCTTAAATGACAAAGGCTTTGAGTCAGCACCATTAGAGGGTAACCAACCTGGTCGCCTTCCCCCTGAGGGAGCCATCCTGCCCTAGAATGATCAAAGGTTAGTTTTAGGACCACATGAGTAAGCAAGTTATTTAGATAAACTCCTCTGCATTCCTATGTATCTACTCTAAGTTATTTACTCAAGGTAAGGATTAGGCTGCTTTCAGCCATAACCCTATCCTGAGACTTTTGCAAAAACCTTCCAGCCTTCCAAGAAGATTTGTGTCTATATCCTATAACTTCATCTTAAAACTTTTCCCACCAGCCTGACTGAACTCCCACAGGTGTTACTGTCCAGGACAGCTGTCCTGGGTGAGTATCTCTGAAGGAAACTGTGGTAGGCTGAATGAAAAGTGGTCTCCCAAAGATATGTCTACATTTAATTCCTGGAACTAGTAAATGTTACCTTACTTGAAGAAAAAAAATATCTTTGTAGATGTAATTAAGGATCTTGAGGTGAGATCATTCTGAGATTTTTGGGTGGTCCTAAATCCAATCATAAGTGTCCTTATAAGACAGAGGCAGAGGGAGATTTCAACACACAGAAGAGGAGGAGGCAGTGAGGCCACAGAGGCAGAGCGAGGAGTGATGCAATCACAAGCCAAGGAATGGTGGCAATCACCAGAAGATGGAAGAGGCCAGGAAGACGCTGCCCTAGAGCCTCCACAGTAGTGTGGTCTTGCCAACATGGATTACAGCTCAGTAAAACTGACTTAGAACTTCTGGCCTCTAGAGCTGTGAGAGAATACATTTTTAAGCTACCCATTTTGGTAATTTTTACAGCAGCCACAGAAAACTAATGCAGTAATGAGCTGTTTTATCTGCACTTGGATGTAGTTCAGGGTCCTACTCTCTAACTATGGGAAGTGGCATATATAAAATTGGGGGAAGGAAGAAGTTACAGAAAGCACCCTCCTCATCTTCATAGAATCTGAAAGTTAGACATGGAAACAACAACTTACCACCCTTTTTTTTTTAATCCTTCCCTCCAGTGACTGATTACCTACTCTGAACCAAGAGCTCTGACAGGCATTGACTTGTGGATTTTCCCTGTTCCAAAATGCCTTCTTCCAGTTAAGTCAAACCTTTCCCACCTGATCATGACCTTGAATTTATACCATGTGGATGAGCCTCTTCGATAAGAAAATGTGAAACAAAAAACAGGCTGATAAGGATAGCTGAGTTGGTAAGAAGACTGCTATACCTTTCCTTTATTTTTCCCATCAACCATAAGTGGCCAACTTTCTATGGCTCTGGAATTGGGTCAAATCAA
The DNA here is from genome assembly GCF_029289425.2 of Pan paniscus. NCBI lineage: Eukaryota > Metazoa > Chordata > Mammalia > Primates > Hominidae > Pan > Pan paniscus. The sequence continues at coordinate 149,059,834 of NC_073253.2, read as the reverse complement.
TAAAAAAGCATTGACTGACCCAATCAATCAAGCCTTGAACTGGAAACCACATCTTAGCAATTAAAGAGCAGGAAGACACACAACTTTGGCTAGTGGGAAAATTCCAGATCAAAGCAGAGTCATTCTGGGGCAATGGCTAGTGCTTGATTTTCTCTGGGTCTCAATTTTTCAGTCTGCACAGTGAAGGATCTGGATTAGAGTATTTTATGTCTGCAGCACTAGAGAATCAACAATGTTAGGTCTGAAATGGATGTGCTAGATCAACTTGTATATTCCAGTCACTTTACAGATCATGAGAGTGAGGTCTAGATTGTAGGAATGACTTGTCCAAAGCTGCAAAGCAAGGCATTGGTGGAGCTTGATTACAATCTAAAACCTGGGGCTGCTGATGCAGGCTTTCTTGATTATACTAATGGATTTTTAATGGAAAAGATTGCTTCAAGGATGGATGTCAAGGTTTCTGTAAACTCCCTGAATTTCTATGCCAAAATGTTTTGAATGTCTATACATTTTTATAAGCAAAAGAAAATCTTTAATGTGATCTCCAAAAATGGCTGAGAACTTTTCAAAAAGCTATCCATTAATTAATGCAACAGAGATTTATTGTGCCTTGGCTGCCTGTTACCAAACATTTTGGATGGAGCAGTGGACAGAGTGGGCAGAGAGGTCTGTGCTTTAAAGAAACTTATATTTTACAGGAGGGAGTGATAGTCAATTAACAAAGGTAAAACTTATTGTATGTCAAATGGTGATGGGGTATGGAGAAAAATAATGCAGGGATAGGGACAGGAAGGGCAGGGGGTCACTTCTGTTACTTAAATTGAAATTCAATTTTCTCGAAAGTGCCAATATTCCTTGTGCTATTGTTCAGGAGACTACCACAGTGAAGGAACACCGCAGATTGTGCTATGGCCATTTTATAAAGGGCAGCTAGAGGCAGAGGCAAGGTCCCTGGATAGCCCCTGATCTTGCCCCCTTCATCATTTCAGGGGTGTCTGTGACAGGAAAGTGAGCAACTTGTTTTCCTGAGTCACCTGAACCTGAGTGCTGGGCCACCATCACTCATAGAATGCCACATGCTGTCCACTGCCAGAGATAGTAATGGTTTCTGTGTCAGTATTATTTATGACTTATTGCATCACTGCATGCCAGGGAGGGGGTGAAGACCAGGCAGGCAGTAAGGCAGCAGCAGCAGTTCACCGAGGTTATGCATTTGGGGATGAATAAAGGATAACCGTTTGGTGGTCTGTGTTACTGATTTTTCAAAGCCTTTTGAGTTTGATTTGATCTTCACATCATTAATCCCACTTTAAAGATTTATTACACAACACACAGAAGGGATTGTGTCACAAGTTAAAAGTAGTGTGGAAAATTATAATCCAGATGATCTTGTGTCTTTGCAAGGGCCCTTACTGCTACATCCACATCCTTGAGATCATCCCTTCTCTTTTCTTTACCTTCTATTCCACATTCGATCTAGCAGCCAATCCTTCTCCTTGGAAATATATTTAGAATCTGACATCTTCTCACCATCTCACCTGACTTCCCTAGACCAGTCCACCAATCTATCTCACATGCACTATTGCAATAAACTGCCAACCAACCAGCTTTCCTGCTTTTACTGTCTCCCCTGTCCCCACTCCCAATCCATCCTCCATTAAGCAGCCCAGCAGCCAAGAGTGATTCTTTTAAATATAAGTCAAATCAAGTTACCCTCTGCATAAAATCCCCGAATAGCTTTCCATCTCTCAGAATAAAACACCAGAGTTTTCCCTGAGGCCCACAGGGCCCCACCTTATCTGAACTCTTGCTACCATTTTCACCTAATTTTCCACTCTTAATCTCTTTTGCTTCCTCTGCTTCAGCCACATTGGCCTCTTTGCAGTTTCTTGAATTTGACAAATACATTGCCATTTCTGAGCCTTCGCACTTGTTCTTCCCTCTGCCTGGAAGTTCTTTCCCCAGATATTTCCGTGACAGTCTCCTGTACTTCATCTGAATCTCTGCTCACGGGTCTCTTGCCATTCAGTATAATACTTGAATGAATCATTCAGTATAAACTGGCAGCTCTGGTCATACCCTAATCCCTCAAGCTTTTATTTTTCTTCATGGCATTTTTCAGTACTGGATGCTATATAGTAGTTGGTTATCTGGTTTTAATTTATTCTACTAGAATGTAACCTCCATGAGGGCAATGACTTTGCCTTATTCATTCTTCAAGCACTGGTGCCCTGCAGAGTGTCAGGCATATAATAGGCATATGAATTTGTTGAACAAAATATGCAAGAATGAAAGCATCCCTCTAACTAAAACCATTTATTGAGGATGTTCAATGAAGATGATAATGATATTATCAGAGGCTGCATTAGTCTGCTTGGGCTGCCATAGCAGAATATCGTAGACTAGGTGGCTTAAACAACAGAAATAAATTTTCTTACAGTTCTTGAGACTGGAAATCCAAGATCCAGGAGCCAGCAAGGTTGGTTTCTAAGTGAGGCCTCTCTCCTTGGCTTGAGCTCAAACCTAGTTCTAAAGCCTGGTCTTTTATCCATGTATATTTTATAGTCTTCCATTTTATTTGAAAGACATGATGGGAATAGGTTCCTTGATATAATTTTTAAGCTTTTTAAATTATATTCTTCCATTTTTCTTGCCCCAAATTGATCATTTTGTGTTCTCCTGAAAAGTAGTAGGTGTTTGATTGTTTTCATTCAGTGACTATTCATGGAGAAACTATTGCTTCAGGAAAGTATATGGGATGCTGCTTGTGAGATACAGAGAAAAATCTGTATCCTACTATGTTAGTCAGGATAACTAGGCTATGTTGAAGTAACAATAAATAAATATCATTGCTTTAACATATGATTTATCACACATGCTACTTGTTCAGCACAAGTCAGTGACAAACTTCTCCACACAGTTGCTTAGGGCTCCAGACCAGTGGAAACTCTGCCGTTGTGTACTTGTGCCATCTGGAACACATGGTGTATGTGGCCACTGTGGAAGAACACAGAAGGGAGAGCTCAATTTATTTACCTGCTGAAAAAGTGTATTTACCATCGAGTTATAAAGCTTTTCCATAGTCTCAGAATGTTCCCAGGTGTGTTCTGTCATTCATTTCCCCCCTTCTGCCCCTTTCTCCCTCCAAAAGAGACAACCACTTTCTAATTTCTATCACCATGATTTTGGCTTGCCTATTCTGGAATATCCTATGAATGGAACCTCACAGAATAGACTCTCGTGACTGGCTTTTTTTGCTCACATAATGGTTGTCAGATCTATCCTTGTACGTGTATCAGTAGTTTGTTTCTTTTAATTGCTTATGTGTTTATGTGTAGTATTAATTAATCTCAGTCAGATTGACCATGTACCTATAACTAGAATTGCCTGGAGTATATTAATACTTGAGCAAAGCTAGAGAATATAATAATTGGGGTTAAATGATATTTTACAACTATGTGTATGTAAGTGATTTTGGGGCAGGATATATAAGCCTATCAGCCTTGTTTACTAATAACAATTAGATTTATGGATTCACCTGGTTCAGGTGAAGCCAGGGGAATGTCGACATTAGAGATTGGACATGTAGTTGTAGTGTGCCTACCTAAGCATCCTACTCACTGTAAGAGACTCCTACCTCTGGCAGACCTTTGGCTTCGTGGTTCCAAGGATCTTTATGTGCATACAAATGGTGGTTTGAGAGCTGAACACAATGCATGTCCAGGGAAACCCAACACCATTTTGGAAGAATAAGGAAGTCTTTATTTAGGACCTCTTGTTATTGCTGTATTGTATCCTTTGCCCATATCAAAATTGTTTCCTGAGTATAAACTGTTTAAGTTTTGTGCATCCTATTAGCAATCAAATCACTTAAAGTAATTAACATGTTATTAACATAGCTGAGTAGCATTCCATTACATAAATATGCTATAATTTGTTTATCCTTTCACCTTTTGATCAACATTCTAATTTTTAGCTATTACAGATAATAGTGCTATGAAAATCCTTGTACAAATCATTTTAATGGACTTATGTTTTTATTTATCTTCAGAAAATACCTATGAGTTTATATTAGCTATTTATTGTTGCAGAACAAACTACCACAAATGCAGTGGCTTACAACAACACACATTTATTATCACACAGTTTCTGTGGATTAGAAATATGAGTACCACTTAACTGGATCCTGTGCTTCAGAATGTGTAACAAAACTGCAATTAAGATGTCATCTAGGGCTGGGGTTTCATCTGAAAGATTGACTGGAGAAGGATCTCCTTCCAAGCTCACATAGTTGTTGGTAGAATTCAGTTCCTTTCAGTCGACTGAACTGAAGGTCTCAGTTCCTAGTTGGCAGTTGGCTGGATGCTATTGTCAGTTTCTTGCCTTATGGGCCTCTCCAAGATGTCAGCTTGATTTATCAAAGCATGCAAGCTGAGAAGGCAATAGAGAGAGACTGTTAGCAAGATGGAAGTGACCATCTTCTGTAATCTAATTATGGAAGCAATGTCCCCTCAATATTGCTCTATTCTATTGTTAGAAGCATGTTACTCAAGGGGAGGGGATTACTCAAGGCTGTGAATAGCAGAAAATCAGAATTATTGAGGGTGATCTTAAAAAAACTGCCTACATAGAATTGAATTTCTGGGCCACAGAGTAGGTGTATGGTAGGTAAGTGTATAAAAAACTTCTAAGCTATTTTCTAAAATAGTTGTACCATTTAATAGTCCCACCAGCAATATATGAGAGTTCCAGTTGCATCACTTTTCAACAGTTGGTATTATCAGAATTTTCTTTTTGAGTATATCTAGTAAGTATGACATGGTATCCCATCAGGGATGTAATTCACATTTCTCTGATGGCAAATGATATGGGGACTTTTGATTCAAAAATGGCAGTGTAGAAGCAAGGTGGCTTCACTCCCCACTCTCAACCCTACTAGAAAATAAAAAAAAATACAGTGCTGGGATTATTACCAGCAATATCTGAGGATTTGAATATGAGGATGAGACAGTTTTTAGGGCCACAGAAAAGTGAAAAAAAACTCCAAGCAGTTAATAAAAGAATTGGACTTCCATATTTACAATGCCCCTCCCCTCAATCTGCTTGGCACCTAGTACCTGGAAAACTTCCCTTTGACTCATAGTTTCTACACTTGAAAAAGTGAGATTGAGATGGATAACCAACTTCCCCACCATCTTGGGTTTCCCTGGCAGAAGACACGTTCCTGTCTTTACCCATAGGAAGCAATGGCAGTGCGTGAACCAAGAAATATCCCTGAAGACAGCCAGAGAAGAAGGGAGGAGGTAGAACTACCATTCCTAATGCTGGAAACTCTGCTCTGTAACTCAACAAAAACCGAATCAGAGTGGCTGTTCAGCAGCACCATGACACAGGATGTTCATTCCACAGGTCCTCTAGGCACAAACACCTAGGTTTCCCACACTACAGGGATATCTCCTTTGGGACCTCCCCCATTCTGGATGGGCAGCATTCTGATTGTTCACTAGAACCGAGACAATTCTAGGCTAAAGGCACCATATGGTATGAAAAAGGAGACAGTGACCTTGTGGGAAAAAAAGAAAGACAATAGCTAAATTACAAATAATCTGTAAGCAAACATATCCAATAAAAAACAAAACCATCTGTAAAAAGAAGGCTGGAATAAATAATCATTCAATGCAAAGACGTAGACATACGTATACAAGAAACCAGGGCAAACAGGGAACCATGATCTCCTCAAATGGACAAAACAAGAAACCAATGAGATGGTAATCTTCTAATGAGATAGTAATATGTGAACTCTTTGACCAATAACTCAAAATAGCAGTTTTAAGGAAACTCAGTGATTTCTAAGATAATACAGAAAAAAATTCAGAAATTCATCAAGAGATTTAATAAAGAGATTGCAATAGTAAAAAAAATCAAACAAATTATAGAACTGAGAAATACATTTGTTGAACTAAAATATTTATTAGAGGCTTATAAAATCAAAATAGATCAGAGGAAAGGATCAGTGAGCTCAAAGACAAGCTATTTGAAAATACACAGTAAGAACAGAGCAAAAGAAAAAAGAAAAAAGGAATAAAGATGGCCAATAAAATATAGAAATTACCTCAAAAGATTATGTCTGAGAATTATCGGTGCTCAAGAGGGAGCTAAGCAAGAGCAAGGAGTACAAAACTTAATCAAAGAAATAACAGAAAACTTTCCAAAACTTGAGAAAGAGATAAATATTCAGGTACAGGAAAGTCAGAGAACAGCAAACAGATTTGATCCAAGTAAGACTATCCCAAGGCAAATACTAATCAAATTCTCAAAGGTGAAGAACAAAGAGAGGATCTCTAAAAGCAGCAAGAGAAAAGCAAATACACATAAAGGAGCTTCACTTTGTCTGGCAACAGATTTCTCAATGGAAACCACACAGGCCAGAAGGGAGTGGGATGACATTTTTAAAGTGCTGAAAGAAAAATACTGACATCTGAGGATATTGTATCCAGCAAAGCTATCCTTCAAATATGAAGGAGAGATAAAGTTGTTCCCAGAAAAACAAGAGATAAAAGAATTTAAGATCATCAGACCCATTTTACAAGGAATACCAAAGGGGGTTAGTAAATCAGAAAGAAAAAACCACGAACATGCAAAAAGAAAACATTTGAAGGTATAAAACCCATTGGTGAAATTAAGTACATGGACAAACCCAAAATACTCTAATACTGTAATTGTGGTGTACAATCCAATCATAATTCTAGTATGAAACCCAAAAGACAAATTTATCAAAACCAGTATTAGCACTAGCAACCTAATAAGAGATAGTAATATAAAATATGTAAATTGAAACAAAGTGAAGTCAAAATGTGGAAGAGGGGGTTAGAGTTAAAATGTAGAGTTTTTTTTTGTTTTCCTTTGTTTCTGTTATTTTCTTCAAAATCTAAGTTGTTACTTTAAAAAATAACTTGTTATAGCTATAAGACGTTTTTTTGTAAACCTTATGGTAACCACAATGTAAAAATCTGTAACAGATTTACTAAAAATAAAAAGTGATGAATTAAAAATATTACCAGAGAAAATTGCTTAACCACAAAGGAAAAAAGGAAAGAAGGAAAGAAGGAAGGAAGGAAGGAAGAAAATTACAAAATAACCAGAAAACAAGCAACAAAATGGCAGTAGTAAGTCCTTACTTATTAATAATGACATTGAATAGAAACAGACTCGAGTCTCCCATTAAAAAGCATAGAGTAACTGAATGGGAAAAGAGACCATATCCAACTGTGTACTGCCTACAAGAAACCCACTTCACCTATAAAGACATACATAGACTAAAAGTGAAGGGGTGGAAAAAGATATTTCATGTAAATGGAAACGAAAAAAATCAGATGCAGCTATACTTATGTCAGATAAAATGGACTACAAATCAAAGACTGTAAAATGAGACAAAAAATGTCATTATGTAATGATAAAAGGAGTAGCTCAGCAAGAGAATATAACAATTACAAATATCTGTGTACCCAACAATAGAGCTTCCAAGTATATAAACCAAACATTAATAGATCTAAAAACAGAGATGGACTGCAATATAAGAGTAGTTGGAAACCCCAACATAGTATTCTCATTAATGGGCAGGTCATCAGACAGAAAACAAACAAAGAAATATCAGAGTTAAGCTACACACTAGACATAATAGGCCTAATATTTATGGAACTTTTCACCCAACTGCTGCAGAATACACATTCTTTTTATTAGCACATGGAATATTCTCCAGAATAAACCATATCTTAGGCCACAAAACAAGTCTCAACAAATTAAGAAATGTAGAAATAATATCAAGTAGCTTTTTGACTATAATGGAATAAAAATAGAAATCAATAAGAAGAGAAACCTTGGAAAATAAACAAATACATGGAAATTAAATAACATGCTCCTGGATGACAAATGAGTCAATGAAGAAATTAAAAAGGTAATTAAACAAGTCCTTAAAACAAATGAAAATGAAAATATGACATACCAAAATCTATAAGGTATAGCAAAACTGGTACTAAAAGGGAACTTTACAGCAATAAATTACTATATGAAAATAATAGGAAGACATTAAATAAACAACCTAATGATTCACCTTGAGGAACTGGAAAAGTAATAACAAAACAAATCCAAAATTAGTAAAAGGAAAAAAATAAAGATCACAGCAGGAATAAATGAAATTAAGACTTAAAAAAATACAATCAACAAAATGAAAAGTTGGTTTTTTGCAAAGATAAACAAAATGAACAAACCTTTAGCTAGACTAAGAAAAAAAGGAAGAAGGCTCAAATAAACAAAATCACAAATGAAAAAGGAGACATAACAACTGAGACCACAGAAGTACAAAGAATCATTAGAGATTATTGTGAACAGCAATCAGCCCACACATGGGAAAACCTAGAATAAAATGTATAAATTCCTAGATATATACAATCTACCAAGATTGAACCATGAAAAAACAGAAAATCTCAACAAACCAAAAATGAGTCATGGGATTGAAGCCATGATAACAAGTCTTCTATCAAAGAAAAGTTTGGAACTTGATGTCTTCCTGCTGTATTTTTCCAAATATTTAAAGAAGAACTAATAGCAATCCTACTCAAACTCTGAAAAAATTGAAGAGGAGGGAATATTTCCAAACTTATTGTATAAAACCAGCATTACTCTGATATGAAAACCAGACAAAGATACAACAACAAAAAAGAAAACTACAGGCCATTATCACTGATAAACATAGATGCAAAAATCCTCAACAAAATACTAGCAAACAAAATTCAACAACTCAATAAGAAGTTTATTCAGCATGATGAAGTAGGATTCATCCCAGGGATGCAAGGATGGTTCAACATACGCAAACCAAAAAATGTAATACATCACATTCACAGAACCAAGAACAAAAACTATATGATCATTTCAACAGACGCCAAAGAGCATTTGATAAAACTCATCATCCTTTTACGATAAAAATCCTCATCAAACTGGGTATAGAGGAACATACCTCAAAATAAAAAAAAATCATGTATGGCTGGGCATGGTGGCTCATGCCTATAATCCCAGCACTTTGGGAGGCCAAGGCGGGAGGATCACTTGAGGTCAGGAGTTTGAGACCAGCCTGGCCAACATAGTGAAACCCTGTCTCTACTAAAAATACAAAAATTAGCTGAGCATGGTGGCACGTGTCTGTAATCCCAGCTACTGGGGAGGCTGAGGCAAGAGAATCACCTGAACCCAGGAGGCGGAGTTTGCAGTGAGCCGAGATTGTACCACTGCACTCCACCAAAAAAAAAAAAAAAACAACAAACAAACATATATGACAAACCCACAGCTAGCATTATACTAAATGGAGAAAATTAATACAATACTGGAAGTCCTGGGCAGAGCAATTCTGCAAGAGTAAGAAATAAAGAGCATCCAAACTGAAAAGAAAGAAGTCAAATTAGCCTTGTTCACAAACAATATAATCTATTTTTTTTTGGTTTGTTTGTTTTTCGAGACGGAGTCTTGCTCTGTTGCACAGGCTGGAGTGCAGTGGCATGGTCTTGGCTCACTGCAACCTCTGCCTTCCAGGTTCAAGCGATTCTCCTGCCTCAGCCTCCCGAGTAGCTGGAATTACAGGCTTACAGGCACACACCAACATACCTGGCTAATTTTTGTATTTTTAGTAGAAACAGAGTTTCAGCATGTTGGCCAGGCTGGTCTTGGACTCCTGACCTCAAGTGATCCATCCATCTTGAACTTCCAAACTGTTGGGATTATAGGCATGAGCCACTGAGCCCAGCTGACAATATAATCTTATACATAGAAAAACCTAAAGACATTATTTAAAAAAACTGTCAGAATTGATAAACAAGTCCAGTAAAGTTGCAGGGCACAAAATAAACTTGTAAAAATCAGTAGCATTTCTACAGTCCAACTGTAAATTATCTGAAAAAGAAATGAAAACACAATCCCATTTATAATAGCTACAAAGAATATAAAATACTTAGGGCTCACTCTAGCAAAAGAAATAAAAGATCTATACCAGGAAAACTATAAAACATTGATTAAAGAAATTGAAGAGGACACAAACAAATGGAAAGATATTCTATGGTCACGGAATGCAAGAATTAATATTGTTAAAATGGCAATTATACTCAAAGCAATTTATAGATTCAATGCAATTTGTATCAAAATAAAAATGACATTCTGAAATAAAATAGAAAAAATAATTCTAAAATGTATATGCAAACACAAAAGACCCAAACAGCCAAAGTGATACTGAACAAAAGGAACAAAGCTGGAGGCATAACACTAACTGACTTCAAAATATACTACAAAATTATAGTAACCCAAACAGCATTGTTCTGGCGTAAAAAACAGAGACCAACCAAAGAAAAAGGATAGTGTGGCCAGAAATAAATTCACATATCTATAGCCAACTGAGTTTTGACAAAGGCGTCAAGAACACACACTGTGGGGTTGGGGAGGAGAAAGTCTCTTCACAGCACTGTCAAATTAGAAATCAAGACTAAGAAATTTGCTCAAAACCATACAATTACATGGCAATTAAATAACCTACTCATGAATGACTTTTGGGTAAATAATGAAATTAAGGCAGTGTGATGGTTAATATTGAGTGTCAACTTGACTGGATTGAAAGAAGCAAAGTATTGTTCCTGGGTCTGTCTGTGAGGGTATTGCCAAAGGAGATTAACATTCGAGTCAGTGGACTAGGAGAGGCAGACCCACCCTCAATCTGGGTGGGCACAATCTAATCATCATCATCATCATCATCATCATCATCATCATCATCATCATCATCTAGCTGTACTGCCAGCACGGCTAGAATAAAGCAGGCAGAAGAAAATGGAAGGACTAGACTTGCTGAGTCTTCAGCTTCCATCTTTCTCCCATACTGGATGCTTCCTGCCCTCAAACATCAGACTCCAAGTTCTTCAGCTTTTGGGCTGTTGGACTTATACCAATGATTTGCCATGGGCTTTCTGGCCTTTGGCCACAGACTGAAGGCTGCACTGTTGGCTTTCCTACTTTCGAGGTTTTGAGACTCCGGCTGGCTTCCTTGTTCCTCAGTTTGCAGATGGCCTATTGTGGGACTTCACCTTGTAATCGTGTGAACTGATACTCCTTAATAAACTCCCCTTCATGTAGAAATCTATCCCATTAGTTCTGTCACCCTAAAGAACCCTGACTAACATAGGCAAAATCAAGAAGTTCTCTGAAACTAATGAGAGCAAAGATATGGCATACCAGAAGCTCTGGGACACATCTAAGGCAGTGTTAAAGAGGGAAATTTATAGCACCAAATGCCCAAATCAAAAAATTAGAAAGATCTCAAGCTAACACTCTAACATCATAATTAAAAGAACTAGAGAACCAAGAGCAAACAAACCCGAAGGCTAGCAGAAGACAAGAAATAACCAAAATCAGAGCTGAGCTAAAGGAGATTGAGACAAAAAAAACCACTCAAGAGATGAATGAATTTGGGAGCTGGGTTTTTGAAAAAATTAATAAAATAGGTAGACTGCTGGCTAGACTAATAAAGAAAAAAAAGGAGATTCAAATAAACACAATAAGAAATGGTAAGGGGGATATTACCACTGACCTCACAGAAATAAAAACAACCATCAGAGAATATTAGGAACACCTCTATGCACATAAACTAGAAAATCTAGAAGAAATGGATAAATTCCTGGACACACACACCCTCGCAAGACTGAACCAGGAAGAAATTGAATCCCTGAATAGATCAATAACAAGCTTTGAAATCGAGTCAGTGATAAATAGCTTACCAACTAAAAAAAGTGCAGGACCAGACGGATTCACAGCTATATTCTGCCAGATGTACATAGAAGAGCTGGTACCATTCCTGCTAAAACTATTCCAAAAATTTGACAAGGAGGGACTCCTCTCTAACTCACTCTATGAGGCCAGCATCATCCTAATACCAAAACCTGGCAGAGATACAACAAAAAAGAAAACTTCAAGCCAATAACCTTGATAAACACTGTTGCAAAACGCCTCTACAAAATACTGGCAAACCGAATCCAGCAGCACCTCAAAAATCTTACCCACTATGATTGAATAGGTTTTATCCCCAGGATACAAGGTTGATTCAACATATGCAAATCAATAAATGCGATTCATCACATAAATAGCACTTATGTCAAAAACCACGCGATTGTCACAATAGATGCAGAAAAGGCTTTTGAAAAGTTCAACACCCCTTCATGTTAAAAACTCTCAATAAACTAGATATTGAAGAAACATACCTCAAAGTAATGAGTCATCTATGACAAACCCACAGTCAACATCATACTGAATGGGCAGAAGCTGGAAGCATTCCTTTTGAAAACTGGCACAAGACAAGGATGCCCTCTCTCACCACTCCTGTTCAACACAGTATTGGAAGTCCTGGCCCAGACAATCAGGCAAGAGAAAGAAATGAAGGACATCCAAATAGGAAGAGAGGAAGTCAAATTATCCCTGTTTGTTTGTTCTATATCTAGAAACCCCCACGGTCTCAGCCCGAAAGCTTCTTAAACTGATAAACAACTTCAGCAAAGTCTCAGGATACAAAATCAATGTGCAAAAATCACTAGCATTCCTATACACCAATAATAGTCAAGCCAAGAGCCAAATAAGGAATGCAATCCTATTCACAATTGCCACAAAAAGAGTAAAATGCCTAGGAATACAGCTAACTTGGGAGGTTAAAGATCTCTATAAGAAGAACTACAAAACACTACTCAAAGAAACCATAGATGACACAAGCAAATGGAAAAACATTTCATGCTCATGGATAGGAGTAATCAATATCATTAAAATTGCCACATTACCCTAAGCAATTTATAGATTCAATGATATTCCTATTGAACTTCCACTGAGATTCTTCACAGAACTAAAAAAACAAACTATTTTAAAATTCATATGGCACCAAAAAGAGCCCAAATAGCCAAGGAAATCCTAAGCAAAAAGAAAGAAGTTGGAGGCATCATGCTACCTAGCTTCAAACTTACTGTAGGGCTACAGTAACCAAAACAGCCTGGTACTGGCACAAAAACAAACACATAGACCAATGGAACAGAATAGAGAACCCAGAAATAAGGCCGCAAACCTACAACTGTCTGATCTTCTGCAAAGCTGAGAAAAACAAGCAATAGGGAAATAATTCTCTATTTAATAAATGATGCTGGGATAGCTGACTAGCTATATGCAGAAGATTGAAACTAGACCCCTTCCTTATACCATATACAACAATTAACTCAAGATGGATTAAAGACTTATATGTAAAACTCCAAACTATAAAAACATTGGAAGACAACCTAGATGATACCATTCAGGACATAGGAACAGGCAAATATTTCATGATGAAGATGTCAAAAGCAATTGTAAAAAAAGCAAAAATTGACAAATGGGATCTAATTAAATTAAAGAGCTTCTGCACAGCAAAGGAAACTATCAACAGATTGAGCAGACAATCTACAGAATGGGAGAAAATTTTTGCAAACTATGCATCTGACAAATAGCCAGCACCTATAAGGAACTTAATGAAATTTACAAGAAAAAAACCAAACAACCCCATTAACAACCCCATTTGGTTGTTAAAAAGCAACCAAATGACATGAACAGACACTTTTCAAAAGGACATACATGCAGCCAACCATCATATGAAAAACTCAACATCACTGATGGTTAGAGAAACGCAAATCAAAACCACAATGAGATACCGTTTCACACTATTCAGAATGGCTGTTATTAAAAAGTCAAAAAATAACAGATGCTGGCAAGGCTGCAGAGCAAAAGGAATACTTAACACATTGTTGGTGGGAGCGTAAATTAGTTCAATCATTGTGGAAGACAGTGTGGTGATTCCTCAAAGACTAAAGACAGAAATACTATTTGACCCAGCAATCCCAATACTGGACATATACCTAAAGGATTATAAATCATTCTGTTTTAAAGACACATGCACATGTTTGTTTGTTGCAGCACTATTCACAATAGTGAAGACATGGAATCAACCTAAATACCCATCAATAGACTGGATAAAGAAAATGTGGTACATATACATCATGAGATACTATGCAGCCATTAAAAAGAATGAGATCATATCCTTTGCAGGAATATGGATGTAGCTGGAGGCCATTATCCTTAGCAAACTAATGCAGTAACAGAAAACCAAATACCACATGCGTCACTTATACAAAAAATTAGCCGGGCTTGTTGGCGGGTGCCTGTAGTCCCAGCTACTCGCGAGGCTGAGGCAAGAGAATGGCGTGAACCCGGGAGGCGGAGCTTGCAGTGAGCCGACATCGCGCCACTGCACTCCCGCCTGGGCGACAGCAAGACTCCTTCTCAAAAAATAAAAAAAAAAAAAAATAAAAATAAAAAATAAAGGGGGAGCTAAATGATGAGAACACATGGAGACACAGAGGGGAACAACACACACTGGGGCCTGTTGGATGGTGGAGTGTGGGAAGAAAGGGAGGATCAGGAAAAATAACTAAAGGGTACTAGGCTTAATATCTGGTTGACAAAATAATGTGTACAACAAATACCCATGACACATGTTTACCTATATAACAAACCTGCAAATGTACCCCTGAACTTAAAATAAAAGTTAAAAAATAAAAAAATGATTCTCTTTCATAAAAAATGGGCAAAAGACCTTAACAGACATTTCTCAAAAGAGGACATACAAATGGCCAACAAACGTGAAAAAATATTCAACATCACTAATCATCAGGGAAATGAAAATCAAAACCACAATGAGATACCACCTTAGTCCATTTAGAATGGCTGTTATTAGAAAGACAAAAGAAAACAAGTATTGGCTAGGCTGTGAAGAAAAGGGAACACTTACACACTGTTGCCGTATTGTAAACTAGTACAGCCATTATGGACAACCATATGGAGGTTCATCAATAAACAAAAGATGAAACTACCCTATTATCCAGCAATCCAACTGTTGAATATATATCCAGAAGAAATGAAAGTATGTAGAAGATATACCTGCACTGCCATGTTTATTGCAGTGCTATTTACAATAGCCAAGATATGGAATCAACCAAACTGTCCAACAATGGATGAATGGATAAATAAAACATGATATATACTCAGCCACAAAATAAAATCTTGTCATTTGGAACAATATGGATGAAGCTGGAAGACATCATATTAAGTGAAATAAGCCAGACACAGAAAGAGAAATACTGTATGATCTCACTCATATGTGGAATCTTAAAAAAAAAGTTAATATATCATAGAAGCAAAAAGTAGAACAGTGGTTACTAGAGATTGGAGAGGGAGAGCAGAAGGAGAGAATGGGGAGAGGTTTGTCAATGGGTACAAAGTTACAATTAGGAGGAATAAATTCTGGTGTTCTGGAGTTCACAGTACAGTGACTGTGGTAGACAGTAAATTATTTTGTATTACAAAATAGCTAGAAGAGAGGCTCTTGAATGTTCTCACCACAAAGAAAGGATAAATGCATGAGCTGATGGATATACTAACCAGCCTGATTGGATCATTATATAACATATAGGTCTCAAAACATCAAATCATACCCCTTAAATATTTACCATTACAATGCATCAATTAAAAAATAAATTTAAAAAATTTAAAAAGTATGTGTGTTTTAATGTTTTTGGGTGTAGTGTTCTTTAAATATAAGTAGTTGAAATTGGTTAAATATGTTGTTCAAATATATTGTATCCTTACTGATATTTTGGGCTACTCGCTCTATCAATTACTGTGAGTGGGTGTTAATATCTACTATGATGATAAAATTGTCTAACTTCTTTTACTGCTCTCAATTTTGTTTCACAGATATTGAAAGTTTGTTATTAGGTGAGTGTACATTTGTGATTATATGTCTTCTTGAAGAATTGGTGCTTTTATCCCTCTGAAATGTATCTGATAATCTCTGTTAATGCTTGTTGACATGAAGTCTGTTCGATATTAATACAACTCATACTTGCTTTCTTATGCTTACCAGTTGTGTGGTACATTTCTCTTCTTTTCATTTTCAGCCTGTCTGTTTTATATTTAAAATGAGTATAAAATAATTGTTGCTTTTTATCAAGTATGACAATGTCTGCCATTTAATTGGAGCATTTAATTCAATTGTACATGATATAATTATTCATATGCATAGATTTAAATTTATCATATTACTATTTCTTCTCATTCTCTCTGTTCATTGTTTCTCCTTTCCCATTTTCTTTCCCACTGAATATTTTATGTTATTACATTCTATGCCCTCTATTTTTTAAAGACCTAAATCTGTATTATATTTTCAGTGTTTGCTAAAGGGATTACAGTCTTTCCTTAATTTGTAACAGTGTTATTTGAATTGCTACTATACCACTTTACATTTAATGTAAGAACTTTACAAAAGGATACTTTAATTTACCTAACTTCCATCTTTTGTTCTATTTTTGTCATGTATTTTACTGATACATATGTTATAAACTCCACAGTACATTGTCATTATTCATGTTTTAAAAAGTCAGACTTAAAATGTTAAAAAAGAAATAGAAATAATATTTTAAAGTTACTTATATATGTACAGTTCTCACTCCTCTTTATCATTTCCTATACATCAATATTTCCATCTGGTGTCATTTAAATTCAGCCTGAAGAAATTCCTTTCGTATTTCTTTTAGTGTGGCTGTGCTAGCCTCAAATTCTCTGTTTTCATTTATCAGAAAATGTCTTTATTTTGCTCTCATTTTTGAAAGGTATTTTTTATGGTATATAAAATTTTGCGATGGCAGTTTTCTTTTCCAGCACTTTAAAGATGTTTTTTACCCATTTATTCTGGTCTCCATATTTCTGTGAGAAGTCAGTCATCATTTTTATTAGCATTTCCTTGTGTTTTGTGTGTTCATTTTCTGTAGCTCTCTTCAAGATTATTTCTTTATCTTCGGTTTTCAGATGTTTGTGCTCTACCTAGAGTTGAAAAAACCTTGCCCGTGTTTTGCTGAACCTCCTGGATATGTGAAATATTGTTTAGATTAACTTTGGAAATAGTTTGGCTATTGTATCATCAGTTTTTTTTTCTGTCTCATTCTCTCTAGCCTCCTTTTAGGTTCTGATTACAACGTTTGATATTGCTCCACAGACCATCAAATATCATCAAGATTTCTTTCAATATATTTTCTCTCTGTGCTTCAGTTTGGATGATTTTTATTGACCTTATTTCAAGTTTACTAATCCATTTTACTGTATTGTCTAGTCTGCTATCAAGTTCATCCAAATTAATTCTTATTTCTGATATTATGTTTTACTGTTGTAGGATGCCTCTTTCATTCTCCTTTTAGAGTTTACATATCTGTCCTGAAATTCCGTAACTCTTCAATTATTAATATATCTTATCCTATGGATCTCAAAAACATATTTATCACTGTTTTTTAAAAATAACTCTTTATTTGTTATATTCCTTTTCTGCATCTGTGATGACTAGTTTCATGTATCAACTTGACTGGACTATGGGGTGCCCAGATATTTGGTCAAATATTATTCTGGGTGTTACTGTGAAGGTGTTTTTGGATGTGATTAACATTTAAATCAATACACTGAGTAAATCAGATTGTCCTCCTTAATGAGGTTGGGCCTCATTCAATTAGTTGAAGAACTGAATAGAACAAAAACCTAACCCTTCCTTGAGTAAGACAGAATTCTTCCTGCTTGATGACCTTCAAACTGGAACATCAGCTTTTATCTGCTTTTGGACTTGAACAGAAACATTGGCTGTTCTGAGCCCACTAGCCTTCAGACTGGAACTACACCATCAGCTTTCCTGGTTCTCAGGCCTTCAGACTCAGACTGGAATGAAATCATTTGGCTTTCCTGGGTCTCCAGCTTACCACCTCATGTTGTAGATCTTGAGACTGGCCAGTTTTCATGCTAATGTGAGTCAATTCCTTATAATCTGTATATATCTATGTCTACCCATATCATCTATATCTATATATCTATATCTTCTATTGGGTCTGATTCTCCGAAGAACTCCAAGATTTGTGGTCATTTGTGGATCTCTTTCCCAGTTTCTTCTCCTTTCTAATAATTTTACCGTTGTATCCTAGAGATTTGAGATGATATGTTTTCCAGATTCTGTATTCTGTTATCTTCCTATGAAGATAATTCAGTTTTATTTTATCAGGGAGTTAAATTACTGCCAGGGCACTTTGACCTTTGAAAGGTTTCATTTTATGCTTTGCTTGAGGGGATCTATTTTGGGTTTATTCCTAGTACTAGGGTGAATCTTTTAGCCTTGGGATATGATGTTTCCTCTTAAGGCATGGCCCTTTTGAAATTTCAAGGAAAAGTCTGAGATGTTTACCAAAACCTTATAACTTGGTGAAATGAGAATTCCAAACTGTTTCTCCTGTGGTGCACAACTGCTTGGATTTCCCTTCTGCCCTTTTAGCCTTTCAGTGGCTATTTTCCTTAAACTCTCTCCTCAGACCCCTCAGGTCAATAAGACCAGAGCTTTCTGCTTGAATTCTATCCACCAACATCTTACTACATGGACTGGAAAATGCCTAGAAGGTAAAATGCTAGTCATTGTGGATTTTAGCTATAAGGGTCTCATCCTTCAAGATTTAAATCGCTTCCAGTTTCTGCTTGTTCTTGCTTGCTCTTTAGAGTTTTCAAACAGTTGTTTAAAGGTATTTAGCCAGAGTTTATAATTGTTACCACCTGGGAGTTAGTGTCACACAAGCTGCTCTGCCATTATTGAAATCCAGAAGTCCTTGGCCATTATTTTTATGTGTATGAAGTATTATGGATACAGTCACATTATAGAAAGAGTTATAATGTGGGAAGTGCTAAAAAAAAAAGCATGTGTATATTTTTTATGATGGTACTGTGTTACTCTGTTTTGCATTGCTATAAAGAAATACCTGACACTGGATAATTTGTAAAGAAAAGAGGTTTATTTGGCTCACAGTTCTACAGGCTGTACAAGAAGCCTGGCAC
This sequence comes from Pan paniscus, assembly GCF_029289425.2. Taxonomy (NCBI): domain Eukaryota; kingdom Metazoa; phylum Chordata; class Mammalia; order Primates; family Hominidae; genus Pan; species Pan paniscus. The sequence continues at coordinate 149,040,835 of NC_073253.2, read as the reverse complement.
TAGCATCTGCTTCTGGTCAGGACCTCAGGAAGCTTTTACTCATGGGGGAAGGTGAAGGGTGAGCAAGCATGTCACATGGCAAGGGAGAAAGGAAGAGAGAGAAGAGGGAGATTCCAGACTCTTTTTAGCAACCAGATCTCACATGCACTCATTACCACAAGGAGAGAACCAAGCCATTCATGAGGGATCCACCCCTAAGACTGAAACTTCCAAGATCGGCCCCACCTCCAACATTGGGGATCACATTTCAATATGAGATTTGGAGGGAACAAATATCCAAACTATATCAAAGACTAAGTGGAGAAAGAATTAACTCACCCCAGGGATAAGTTAGGTTTCTCAGAGAAGATGTTATTTGAACTAGATATTGAAAAATGTGTAAGTGTTCATCAGAAAGTAGGACTAAGGATATGTTAAAAAAAAAGCATGAACTAAGTCGACGCTATGAAAAATGTTTGGCAAATAGTCTGTTGTGGCACAGAATGTAGGTTTAAAAAAGGACACTTAAAAGACACCTAGTCTAAACCCTCTTTACAAGTGAGAAAATTGAACTTCAAGGAATGGTCATCGAGCTAGTTAAAAGAAGACTAAAGGACTTGAATCCATCATTAGGCTCCCAGCCAAGCCTTCTTTTGATCCCATCTTGTTATATATAGTATGCATTGGACTATGTATGGCAGTGTTATTGCTCCTAGGGCTGGTATCTATGGGCATCTTGTATCTAGCCCTTTTCTACACAGCCAACATCATCTCAGCCCACAAAGTGTTATCATCATCTCCACTCTCATGGTGTTCATGTCTTCATCCTAACCTTTGCTTTTGCTCTCTCTCTTTCCTAGACAGCTTTCATTGCTCTCTTCTTCCTTCTCACAATTCCTTATGACACCTAAGGAGCCTCTACTCTGTGCCATGTATTGTTCTAGACAATGAGATTACCAATATGAAAACAATATGCAGTCATATGTTACTTAACTTTGGGGATACATTCTGACAAATGCATTGTTAGGTGATTTTATTATTGTAAAACATCATGGAGTGTACCTACACAAATCTAGATAGTAGAGCCTACTATACACCTAGGCTATATGGAATAGGCTGCAACATGTTACTGTACTGAACAGTGTAGGCAATTGTGACACAATGGTAAGCACTTGTGTATCTAAACATAGGAAAAGTACAGTAAAAATATGGCATTATAATCTTAAGAAACCACTGTCCTATATGCCATCCATCACTGACCAAACTGTCACTATGTGATGCATGATGTAGTTCCTGTCCTGCAAATGTGTGATGAGAGAAGGCGCATAATGCTCAAGTAACTACAAAAAATCTTTGATTAGAAAAATACCAGGGGATGTGGAAATGTAGTAGAAAGGTACCCAATCTATTTGGAATAGGTTGTGTGAATCACAGACTTGCTGCAGGAAAAGGTGTGCAGGTTAAGATTCAAAGGAACAAGATGACAGGAGGGAGAAGGAAAGTGTTTAAGTAGATGGAAGAGATAGTGAATGGGGTTTATTTGAGGAAACCAAAAGATGATTTAATATGGATGAAACATGTGCTTTAATGGGATCTGATAAGAAAGGATGTTGAAGAGGTGAGCATGAGGCAGCTCAGCAAAGGCCTAATAAGAAACAGTGAGGTATTTGGGCTGGGTGCAGTGGCTCATGCCTGTAATCCCAGCACTTTGGGAGGCCAAGGCAGGTGGATCACCTGAGGTCAGGAGTTCAAGACCAGCCTGACCAACATGGCAAAACCCTGTCTCTACTAAAAATATAAAAATTAGCTAGGTGTGATGGCGGGTGCCTATAATCCCAGCTACTCAGGAGGCTGAGGCAAGAGAATCACCTGAACCCGGGAGGCGGAGGTTGCAGTGAGCCGAGATCATGCCACTGCACTACAGTCTGGGTGACAAGAACAAAATTTCATCTCAAAATAAATAAATAAATATAAATAAATAAATAAAATAAAGAAACAGTGAGATATTTGGACCTTATCTTGAGGGTAGTGGGGAGGTATTGAAGGTTTACACAGAAGATTGGCACATTCTTGGCTCATCACTTGATGCTGTGTAGGGACTGAATTGGAAATAACAAGTGTGGGATCTCGAAGGGCTGTGAAAAGGCTATCACAGTGGCTAGGGAGGAGATGATTGTGTGGATTAGACGATGGCAGTGGCAATAGTGACCTAACTGAGATAATTTTGGAGGAAAAAAGTTTGCAAAATTTGCAATAAAGTGGATGTACATGTGAAAAAAAACAGAGAATGGCTCCCAAGATATTGACTTGAAAAACTAGGTACATAGTAGTACCATTTACTGAGATGGGGAAGACTGAGAAGGAACTGGATGGGGTTGGAGGGTGGGGTCAAGAATTCTGCTTTGGACTGGTTACGTGTGATGCATCCACGAACAAGACATCAAAGAGGGCCTGTTGATCCAAAAACAAATTGGGAGCAAGTGCTCAGAGCAGGAGGTTGACTTTTGAGTGTTGTCATCTTATAGTGGCATTTAAAGTCACAGGATTATTTGAGATCACCTAGGGAGAGAGTATATAGATGAAAGAAAATTCATAATCAGGGCCAACAGCACTGATGTGAGAGGTAGAGAAGGAGGGTGCTCAAAGAGAATAGAAAGAAATAGTCAGGGAGGAAAGACCCTCCCCTTAAATATGTCAATACATGTTATAAAGGCCCTGAGAAGACCTGAAGTACGGAAACATTTTCTTTATTTAACACAGCTTTTCTTAAGTTTATTTCTTCATGAGATCCTAGAACTCCTAATCAATTCTCCCTGAAAATGCACCTTAACGTAACAGGAATTGTTAGACCCTGTATAAGAAATGATGTTTTGGCTGGATGTGGTGGGTCACGCCTGTAATTGTAGCACTTTGGGAGGCCGAGGCGGGCGGATCACGAGGTCAGGAGTTCCAGACCAGCCTGAACAACATGGTGAAACCCTGTCTCTACTAAAAATACAAAAATTATCCAGGTATGTTGGTGCATGCCTGTAATCCCAGCTACTCAGGAGGATGAGGCAGAAGAATCGCTTGAACCTGGGAGGCAGAGGTTGCAGCGAGCCAAGATCATGCCACTGCACTACAGCCTGGGCCAACGAGCGAGACTCCGTCTCAAAAAAAAAAAAAAAAAAAAAGAAAAGAAATGGAAATGATATTTTATTTAACTGAGACAGGTGAGAATCACTCTCCTAGGCAGGCTGAGAAATTGCTTCCAAAAAAAAAAAAAAAAAAAAAAATCATAGTACTTGCGGAAGCCAGAACAAGTGGACAAAGGCTTAAGGTTTAAGAATTCTAGTTTCTTTAAGCAAACATCTCTGATCATCAGATAGTGATATTTTGGTGTTCTGAGGATGGACTCTGAGGACTCTACGATGGAAGGCTGCCAGGATACAAGGATTTTTGTTTATTAATTTATTTTTAAAAATTTTAAGAAGTGATTGTTTATACACTACTTTTTAGCAGATCCTGTGTTTTAAGAGCATGATCAATTTTGAAAGCAGGTTCCGTCATTCTCCCCAATTCACAGTTGAGCCACTTGAGGATTAAAGTGACTATGTAACTTGTACAGTGGAGAAACTTGAATTTGAACACAGGTCATCTGGCTCCAAGCCTATGATGAGAAATACCCTGCTGTACTTACTGGTGGGCATCAAACCTGGACGTGCTTTGTCTGTGCCGACCTGCTTTCCTTTCATCTCCCCTTGACTTGACTCTTGAGGCGAGGAGCTTGAAACCCCAGAGGGTGCTGATCTGGTTTTCCTTTTTTTTGAAAATTTCTGGGGTCCTTGATATTTCTGTCACGGCAACTGCTTAAAAGGCTTTTTTTTTTTTTTTAAAGCACTTGATGCTTTGACTTTTAATTGTATCTTGATGTGGTTCAGACCCCTTCCCTGCTGGGCTTTAGCATGGAAAATGCACTTGGCCCAGCTGAACTTTTGGATGGGGACCAACTTTTGGATGGGGACCAGTGGCTGTGGGATGAGAGGTTTGGGATGAGAGGTTTCCAGCCCAGGGAGAGAGCTGTATCAAACCCAGACAGCCAACCCCTTCCACAGCCAGTCCTGCCTGACTGTGGGCTTCAGCATACACTTTACTTACCAGGCAATGCTTTTCCAGTGACTGCTTCCTTTATGGTCTCCGAGCAGTGTGATTGGCCTTGGTGACTGCTACTGTCGGTTTGCCCTGAGCCCTGGCATCCTAGTGCAGCTCCAGCTCTCTGTATGTGTGAGCTTAAATTTCCACATGTCCAGAGGCTTTCTTTTTTGTTTTTTATATATATATACTCTATATATAGTATATTAAGTATATAATTATATATAATATATATATATTTATATACCATATACTATATTATATATAAATATAAATAATATATATATAAAATATAATATGTTATATATAATATATATAATATATAATGTATTATATTTGATATATATAATATATAATTTATATATAATATATAATATATATTATATAATATATGATTATATGATATATAATATAATTATATAATATAGAATATATATAATACTAGTATATATAGTATATAATATATACTGTATATAATGTATACTATATATTTATATACATATATGCTATTATATATGTTATATACTATATATTTGTATAGTATATATTTATATACTATATTTGTATTTATATACTATATATACTATATATATTTATATAGTATATAAATATATAATAGTTACAAAGTATATATAATATATAAAAAGTATGTTATTATATATTATATATGAACTATATATTATATTATATATAAGATATTTATATTATATATAAAATAGGTACATTATATTATATAATATATAAAATATACATATAATAGTATATATATTATATATATATATACGTATATTTTTTTTTGAGAGGGAGTCTTGCTCTGTTGCCCAGGCTGGAGTGCAGTGGTGCAATGTTGGCTCACTGCAACCTCTGCCTCCCAGGTTCAAGCAATTCTCCTGCCTCCGCCTCCTGAGTAGTTGGTACTACAGGCTCATGCCAAAATGCCTGGCTAATTTTTTGTATTTTTTTAGTAGAGGGAAGGTTTAACCATGCTGGCCAGGCTGGTCTTCAACTCCTAACCTCAGGTTATCCACCCATCTCAGCCTCCCAAAGTGCTGGGATTACAGGTGTGAGCCACCACGCCCAACATGTTTTTTTTTTTTTTCCATGATTTTTTGAATGTCCTTTCATTGTGCCTGGTGCTGAATCTTTGTTCTCTGAATGTTTCTTTAGGTCTCAAATTTATCATCTATAAAATAAAAAGATTAGATTATGTGTCCTCACAGGTTTTTAAAACATAATGACAATAATGTGGCCAAAATCTCCTCAGGGTTTACTATGTGCTGGATCTCTGTCCTTTTCATCCACTATCTCATTTAAATTTTCCAGTGATCAGAAGAAGAAAGTGAGAAAGAGAGAGATCAAAGTACTTGCCCAAGAATACACAGCTCACAGGAAGCAGAGCTGGAGTTTGAATTCTGACTGCAGAGACTTCATCATCATGCTCTGCTGTCTGCACTTGTGAATAGTATAGGATGTTCAGCAGGGTTTGTTAGCTCCATTTCACAGATAGGACATGGGAGCCTTATGGCTCACAGAGGTAGGCAGCTAAAAGGGAACTTCAGAGCAGAGCTTCTGAGCCTGGCATTTGTGGACACCTGTGGGAACAACAAATGGATTTCAGGCAGATCCCACAATCTTCTTAAAATTGAAATTTTGTGCGTGCATGCATGTATGTGTGAATGTGTGTGTGTGTGTGTGTTTTCTGCATTGGGGATTTATTTTCCTTTATCAGATCTCAAAGGAGTAGTGACTCCCAAACATAAAATGTACAGTTGTTCTTAACATTTTGGGGAGCCCGTTGAGAGTCTTATCAACATATGGATACTCTTCCAGCAAAGAACAAGACAAAACCAAAATAAAAACAAAAGAACCTTTGAGATGACTAGGAGATAGCATCTTATTCTATAAAAGAGGGAACAGAGGCTTAGAGAAGAAAAGTGATTTGCTTGCCCAGTGGTGGTGATGAAGTAATAATAGACTATCTGGAATAATAATATTATCTATAGATTAATGGTTACAATAATGATGATGATGACAACAGCAACAGCAACTGCTATTTACTGAGTACATAACACGTTCAAGGCACTGCTCTAAGCACTTTACATGGATTATCTTGCTTAATTCTGACATCAACCCCGTGAAGCAATTATAATAATTAAAATGATTTATTTTATAGATGAGGAAACCCAGGCATACAGAGGCTTAAGAGCCAAGTATCACATAACTAGAAAGTGGCTGAGGTGGTAACAGAGCCCAAGCCTCTTGCCTTCTATTCCAGGACTCTTGTTGTACTACACAAGAGACAGAAGGAAGCTGGGCTCCTTGCCCTGGAATCCTGAAGCCTGCTGTCATTGATGGCTCACTTGTAGGAGTTGGGAGCATCCTCGTGTCAGTGTATCATGGCAGTATTTATCGCCAAAGGCCTCATAGATGGTGGAAATGCCCTCATCTGGGAGGTGGTTTCCCAGACATCACTTGTGGTGACACTTATAGATGAGACACATTTTCTTAACAAATAAGAATCTAATGGATTAGGTCTTATCTAATTATGCATTCTGCATTAAGCTGTAGCATCTCCCTGCCTCACGCTGCTGGCATAATTAAACTTAATGTACTTTTAATGATGCCTTCTTAACTCAAGCATTCACATGCGATTAGTGTCAAACAGGGATGAGCTGCCACAGGTCCAGGGGCTGTTTTTGACCAAGCCCCCTATAATAAGACTCAGGTTTAGATATGAATGATTCATTGATTTCTTTTCTTTTTTTTCTTTTTTTTTTTGGATACAGAGTTTCACCCTTGTTGCCCAGGCTGGAGTGCAATGGTGTGGTCTCGCTCAACTAATTTTTGTATTTTTGGTAGAGATGGGGTTTCACCATGTTGGCCAGGCTGGTCTCAAACTCTTGACCTCAGGTTATCTGCCTGCCTCGCCCTCCTAAAGTGCTGGGATTACAGGTGTGAGCCACCGCACCCGGCCCATTGATTTCAAGGTTTGCAAATATTCGCCTGGGGGGGTAAAGGTGACTTGTAATGCTGGTCACCCTACTTTAAGTCAATAAACTGGCATCCTCTTCTAGCCTGGCTTAAATTCCAGGTCTCAGGTCACTGAAACCAGTATGCACTGTAAATTTTGTTTTGTTTAGACTGAGTTGTTGGATGGATAATGGGTATAGAAAAGGCTGGGGAGAAAATGTGTGAGGGAAAGGGCATTCATTGTATAGGGAGTCACATACCTAGGCTCTAGTAAGTTACACCCTCTCTTTGAGCCTCACTTTATCTGTAAAATGAAAGGGTTAAATTAAATGGCATTTAGGATTCTTTTCAGCTATAGAGATTGTTATTTAAATATGATCTCCCTGATGCTAGGCCCTCCCCTATCTCCAGTCCATCTTCCTTAATACTTCAACTAGTAACTTCCAAAACAACAGTGTATGTAACTCCCCATCCCTCAGAAATCCTCTATAACAGCAAAACTCACAGTGTTTATTGAGTACTTACTGTACCCCAGGCAATATATTTATCTTACCTTAGTATCAGCTGCCCTGTGAGGTTTGGTATTTCTCAGTTTTACTGATGAGGAAACTGTAAGTTAGATAAAAGGATTTTCCCAGCTCTGACAGCTGGAAAGTGGAGGAGCTGGGATTCAAAGTTTGTACTTAACCACAATGCTATGGCCCTTCTCAGGTGGTTGCTATTGCCAAGAGAAAAAATCCGCAGTTGAGGCAGACATTCATAGCCCTCCTGATCTTGCCCCGGTTTAGTATTTCTTGCCTTATCTCTCCTCCCACCCTCCACTTGGTGTCCCCTCCTGCCACCCCTCGATGCCACTCTATTCATTGCTCCTCACATAGATCCTGGTGTTCGGCCTCTGTGTTCATGCTCAGGTTTTCCCCTCTGTGGGTCATGGACATCACTCTCTTGCACGATATTATCCCATCACAGCATCATGTGCCAGTTAGATCTCACCTCCGGTAAGATTCTTTTCTCAATTCCTCATGCTTCCTTCTCCTGATTTTCAAAGCACATTATTTTTATCTCTAATACAAGAAACGCTTTGGTGTGTTATAATTGAGTTATTCATTTATTCTCTATTACCTAATTTGATTGTGAACTGCAGAGGATAAGAGATGCATATTATGCCTCTCTTCTTCCCCCTGCACCAGGTATATAATTCTGTGCTTATCACATAGTTGACTCTGATGCAAGAATAATATTCAAAATAATTAACAATGGTTTGGCATGTGCACCGAACCATAAGAATGGATTCTGTCTATATTGGCGTTAATATGGAACACCAACCCTACTCTTATGTGTAGATTGAAATAGCCAATGGAAAGACTGCTAAGTGTAGTTCTTGTTTGTTCCATCGCACTTTACCATACCACTTCTGCACACTTCCATCCTGGTCCAAGGTGGTTTCCCTTCCAGGTACTTTCTCTTTCTGATCTCATCTTTGTTTTACTTACCGGACTGTAGACCTCTGTTACATTTCTGAGTCCTTCCAGCTGAAGCACCTTTGTTTTCCCTTTTTTTTTTTTTTTTGCTTTTCAGACAGAGTCTCACTCTGTCGCTCAGGCTGGAGTGCAGTGGCGCGATCTTGGCTCACTGCAACCTCCACCTCTTGGGTTCGAGCGATTCTCCCGCCTCAGCTTCCCAAGTAGCTGGGATTACAGGCACGTGCCACCACACCCAGCTAATTTTTGCATTTTTAGTAGAGATGGAGTTTCACCATATTGGCCAGGCTGGTCTTGAACTACTGGCCTCAAATGATCTGCCTGCCTGGACCTCCCAAAGTGCTGGGATTACAGGCATGAGCCACTGTGCCTGGCCTTGTACTCCCTTTCCCCTCTGGCACAGATGACTCTTCCCCCAGCTCTTCCCATAGCTGGCTCCTTCACATTGGTCAGCTGTCTGCTTAAACATCACCTTAGAGGGGCTCGCCTGACCATCTGGGTACAGCTTCTCTCCACTCCCCTTGAACAATATCTCGCATCATCCCGATTGTTTCTTTCAGAGCACTTACTACAATTTTTTTTGCTTATTGGCTTACTTATTAATTTTCTATCACTTATCAGAATGTATATTACATATGGGTATGGACATTGTCTGTCTTGCTCATAGCTATATCCCCAGCTGGTACACAGTAGGTGCTCAACAAACTCAATTATTTATTGAATAAATAAGTATACAAATGAATGCATGAATAAATGAATATCAAAGGGAACCTGTTTTATCTGAAAATCATTAGTACCGGAATACACAGGCTAGGCATTTGGGGCATACAGGGATGTACCAAGAAGCAAATCTGGTGAGGTACTTTGGTTGCAATGAAATCTCTCAAGTTGTCTTAGTGCCTGGGGGGATTTTGCTGGGAGAAGGCAAAGGGACTGTAGCTTAAAGTGGGAATTTTTTAGGATGTGAGACTGGGCTTGCTAAGCTCCTTTTGACTCTTCCTATGTCTCTGCATCTTTGCATGCACCTGCTTTATTCTTCTGTTGCTACCAAGTGTAGCCCTTTCTCACCCTCTGTGCTCTTCCAATTCCTCCGTAAATTTAGCTTGCACGTGGTTTGGACTTGCCATCTCCTAATTAAAATCTGATACCTCCTTTCACCATCTGGCTGCACTAGCAATTCTCTCACTTTTCCTACTCCTCATTCTTGAGGGACAGGCATGGATTGTTCAGTTCCTCTCTTGTTGCCAGGCCATAGGACACTGCCAGACAGCCCGGGGAATGGCTTTACTTGGGTTAATTTCAGGTTCTTTGGCAGCGGAGGTTGTAGGCAGGACAGATTTTCATTGGCCAGAGAGGAAGTGGGGTAATACAGTGGTATTGGGTATCAGAAAAAGGAAATATTATTTTGGGGGATCATTTATTCTTTTTCCCTCTATAGAAACCATTTTCATAAAACATAAATAAGCTACTTGGAAGTATCAAAGAGAAGACAGAAAAAAAAGTTTATTAAATACATACACAGAGGCCATAACTAAGTTCAAAGTTCTATTTGTCCTATATTAGAAGTTACATTTTGGTGGACAGCTGGGTCATTATTTAAATGCATTTGTCCTCATGTATTTAAAAGGCAACTGTGACTATTGCCCAGATTATCTGGCTTCAGCAACTTAAAAAAAATGATGTATTAATAACCGATTTTTCATTGTATGTTTTAAAAGAAAGTTAAATTTGAGTTTAGGGCTTGTATAACTAGGGCAGGCCATATCACAGCAATAAATAAATAAATCCAAACATGTAATGGCTCAACAAAATAAAGTTAATTTCTGGCTTACATAACAGTCAAAAGAAGTTCTGATGGGTGGGGGTTGCTGCTCCATGCTGTCAACCAATCATTAGCTGTATGAGAAAAAGAGCATTAAGTACCATGCATGGGGCTTTTTTGACGGTTCAGGTCTGGAAGTGGCGCTTATCTTTTCTGATCATCTCTCATTGGCTAAACTCAGTCATGGGAAATGTAGTCCAGGTGTGTGCTTAGGAAGAAGAGAAAATGGACTTTTAGGAGGAAGAGAAAATGGACTTTATTGAGCAGCTTAAAATCTCTACCATTAAAAAAAGAAACAAATCTAGCATAAAAGATTTGGTGTTTTCTAAAATGTAGGAACACTGCTGCAAAATGTAATCATTTATTATCTACACCTTCATATAGTTTATTTCCTTCTTATATCTTTCTTGTTTAAGAATTTCAGAGGTGAGGGGGACCTAAAATTCAATGGCTCTTAATTGACAGATGAGGCCAGGGACGTTTGCTTGGAATAATTCAACCTCATGTTGGGTTCTCTGCCATCTCACCTTCATTGCAGAAGGAACATCTAGTTGGAGAAATATCAGGATATGTGTTCGAAAGTCAGGAAGACACAAATTGAATATTGATTGATGATCATAAGCTATTGGCATTAGAAGGGGATGCAAACTGACCTTCACTCAAGGACTTTCCTCTGCAGCATCTTTGATGGTTGTCTGTGTTCTACTCCTTGAGGACACTCAAACCAAGTTACCTCCTTCTTTTATCTAACAACCCTTAGGAGAGTGTGGTGATTCTTAGGTAGTGTACTATGAAGTGCTGGGGTCTCAAGAAAAGGTTTCCAAGGTTATCACCTTGGGCTAGGTGGAGGGCTGAGCCAGGGTTGTGTTATGACTTTTGTGGTTCCCTTCCAGAGAAAATATTTAAAATTACTTTTTATGACTATTGGTATACAGATTAATATACTAATATTATATATTACAAGATTTTTTGACCTAAAAGTTTATCTTTTTCTTCTTATTTTGAAATAAACTAAACACACTTTGTGGGTTCCTAAAAGTATTATGGGTCCTCGGCACTGCACTCACTTTGCCTCATGGATTTTCCCCAGGGCTGAGCTTCTCCACCATCCCTATAGGAGATGCTAACAAAGTGAAAAATGTATGTCTTAGAGTTGATAAGAGTCAACATCTCAAATCATAGATGAGAAAACTTGGGTGTGAGAGAGTGACTCACAAGGCTATTTAGTAGGTAACCTCACAGCCTGGACGACTCTTTCCACATCCCATGTCTTTCCATTTATCCATGTATTAATTCATTCACACATTCTCTATTTAGTGAGATCTATACTGTGTCAGTTGCAATACACCACAGCATCCCATATACTACATGATCCTTAGGGGTAGGGCAAGTATTATTATCCACAGATGGGCTAACTTGGACTTAGAGAGGCTGGGCATGAGGTTTCTCCACAGTCTTCTTGTTGCAGAGAACAAGAATACAAGTTTTGTTATGCCACTTCCTTGTCCCACTGCCCTCTTCAGCCTGGTATAATGAACAACTTTTATTTTTTAAAGATCTTGGATCATTGAGACGCATGACCAGCTTCAATTTCTGTGTCATCTGATTAATAAAATATAACATGGAAGGCACCCAGCACAGTCATTACCATCTGTTTACTTTAAAAGTAGCCACCATTGGATCACTTGAAGTCAGGAGCTCGAGACTAGCCTGGCCAACATGATGAAACCCTGTCTTTACTAAAAATACAAAAATTAGCCAGGCGTGGTGGCATGTGTGTGTAGTCCCAGGTACTTGGGAGGCTGAGGCAGGAGAATCGCTGGAACCTGGGAGGTGGAGGTTGCAGTGAGCCAAGATTGTACCATTGCATGCCAGCCTGGGCGACAGAGTGAAACACCATCTCAAAAATAAATAAATAAATGAGTGAAAATTAAAAATAAAAGTATCCCCCATGCTTGGGTGGTACATATGTACCCAGTGCCATTAGTACTTCTGTCATCCCCAGTTTACCGATGGGAAAACCAAGCTTCAGCGAGGCTCTCAAGATTTGAACCCAGCCTGTCTGACTCCTGCCTTCCCATTGTTAATTGTTGAACTCTTCTACCTCCCTTTTCCTGGTTCTCTTCAGCACTTTCCCTTAGAAAAGTTTCCTTTTTCTAGTTTTGAATCCTACAATGAAGCATATAGGAGATTATTCAGCTGTCTAATCATTCTTTATGGATCAGTCAGCACTTATTCATCAGGAAAGTTTAGAATCTCACCTACCACCCAAATCAGCAGGTCCTGAGTGGTCGAGGAGAGCAAAGTTCATTTGCACCCCCTCCCCAACCTTCCCCCCACCCCCCCACCCCCAACCGTGGCTCCTGGGTGGTCAATCCCACAGAGTCCTCCTACCAGCCAAATGCCCCATGGGCTTTCTTCCCTCAGTTACTGAGTAGCACACACTGGAATCCCTTTTCTTGAAACCACTGCAGCTGGTGGTGATTAAAATAATGCATTCATAAAAAGTCTTTTTATTTCTAAGTCTAAGGTAATTTTCAAGATAGTGAAGTGTTACAGCAAAGATTTAGATGCGTAAGTATGCACATATGTGTTTTTAATCACACACAAAGGAGCCTGAAAGGATTCTCTTCGAAGTAGAAACAGCGGTCCCTCCTGGAGTATGGAGTGAGAACGGGGGAGGTCCAATCTTTACGAGACATATTTCTATATAGTTTTCATTTTTTTTCAGTGGACAATTGCTTGTTTAATTAAAGAAATTAAACACTAAGAAAGATTGTGCTATGAAGAAATGGTTATGATCTTGGGTAAAATCCCACAACCTCTCTGGGTTCTGGTTTTCTCATTTACAAAATGAGAAATTAAATGATCTCTGAGGGCCCTACCAAGGCACTAATATTCTTCAATTCTTTCTACTTTGTTTTATAAAGCACATTCTTTGTTGACCGGTGGAATCACCAGCAAGTATAGGGGACTGCTGTAATTTGCTTTTTAAGAGTAAATAAACTTATGGACTCAATTTCTTCTGCTCCCACAAGCTATGCAGCATTGCATCTGGCTCATTCATTTCACAGATACTTATTGAGCACATGCTGTGGACCAGAGAGGATTCTGGGTGCAAGGGGCAGAGCAGGGAACAAGAAAACAAGGTCCCTGCACTCATCAGAAAACAAACACAAAGATAAAGATGTCATAGTCATTACAGATTATGATGACTGGCATGAAGGGACCAAAGGTGTATGGAGAGGGTGCTCAGAGAAGCCTTTCCGAAGAGGAGACATTTGAGCTGACATTCGAAGGATCAGAATGAGCAGGTGTGCAAATAGCTGCAGAAAGGGCATTCCAGGAGGAGGGGCAAGTGCAAGGGCCTGGAGATGGCTTGGAGGAAGAGAGAGGTTGGTGAGGCTGGAAAACAATAAGCCAGAAGGAGAGTGAGATGAGTGAGCTCGGAGGGTAGGCAGGGCCAGGTCCTGCACACTAATGCTCTTGGGGGACCAAAAGTTAGATTCCACTCTAAGAGCAGCAGAAGTTGATGAAAGATAGCAGGAGAGTGATGTGCTCTGATAAGGCTGTCATCAGTGGGGGTGGGGAGGAGTGGAAGGACTCCAGATATATTTTGAAATAGAACTGAAACGTCTTAGCAATGGAGTAGATTAGGAGACAGAATAAAAGGGATGAATGAACAATATCATGGAAGTAAGTGGCCACCCTAACCAGAGTCCTGCCAGGGAGCCCCAGTCAAGGGTCAGGACTCAGATAAAATGTTATTTTGTTTAAGCACAGTGTTCCTGCTTTATTTGTAGGGTTGAGGATGGAGGCGCTATAAAATACGGAACTGAGCTCGCAGAGCTGAAAGGGCATTTTTAGGCTGGTGATATACACATGCAAGGGGCAGCTACACTCTAAAAAAATGCCTGCGAATTTGATGACAATCCTATTGAGATGTGGCATCTTCATCCCCTTACCTTGAATCTAGGTGAGCTTGTAACTGCTTTGACCAGTAAAGTATGATGGAAGCTATGCCATGTGCTAAGTGTTGCCACCCATTTGAGGGTGGGTCATAAAAAGTATTCCTTGTTCATGGGAGTACCCTTGCTTGGAGCCTGAACTGCCGTGACTACCTAGGAACTGCCATGCTGTGAGGAAGCCCAAGTCATGTGGAGAGGCCACATGCAGGGTAAGTGGCAGACCAAATCTTCACTTCATCCCAATGCAGGTACCAGACAGGAGGGCAAAGAAACCTCTAGAAAATTCCTGTGTGTGTGTATGAGTCATGCTTGTGAAACTTTGAGTCTTCCCACCTCAGTCCCAGACACTGTGGCACAGAGAAGAGATGTCCCTGCCATGCCCTGTCCACTTCTGGACCCACAGAATTTGGCTACTTCACTGAGTTTTGGTGCAAGTTTGTTACACAGTAATGAAAATGAGAACAGCCATCTGGGTGGGTTGGTAAGTCCCTAATTGGAATGTTTAGGAGGTCTGGATTTTAGTCCTGGATTGACCACAGTATCACTTCTTTTAGGTTTTGATTCTAAGCACAGATATTTATGCCATTTGGGGGCTTGATGTTAACTTCCCTTGATGCTAGTCTAAATGGTCCAGGAGGAAAGAAAACAGTTTGGGCATCCTGAACCCTGGTATCTGCGTAAGTGGTGGCCTCTGTGGGTGGTGCTTTGTTAGATGCAGAATCAGCCTGTGAAGTCAGCTCAGACTGTCTCAGCTGTTGCAGGGCGGCGTATTTATTGCCTTCCTCTCTTCTCATAATTCCTCTCAAGGATCTTGGGCCTTGGAAACAAATGTCATGGGAGGCTGTTGGAATTCTGGACTCTCTGCCAGCAACTTAGCCTGAGACATTGGACAAGTTCTTTTTCTTCTTTGGGACCCAGTTCCTTATTTGTGAAATAAGGATTTGGACAAAACAAGAGCTAAATAGCTTTCATTTGTTTGTTTTTGCATGAGAGCCAGTTGAATAAAGTAAAATTATGAAAGGTTTGAAGTTTTGAGAAACATTTCTCTTTTTTCCCTTGAATTCAAAATAAAATGGCTTTTTGAGAATGAAAAGCCACACTGAGCTACTTAACTCCTTCTTTTCCATCATAACTAACATTGACTAGATATGAGATTTAGGGTATGCCAGGCATTGTGCAAAGAGCTTTATATTCTTGAGGTCATTTAGTCAACCCTTTGTGGTAAGCACTGTCATACCCATTTCATAGATGAGAGAGCAGAGGCTTGGAAAGGTTAACTAACTTCTCAGTGTTATCCAACTGCCAGGATTTGAAGGCAAGACTCCATATTCTCCACTCTTAGCTAGCATGCTGTCCTGCTTTCGGCTCATCCCCAAACATGAAGACCTTTTCCAGAGCTTGTGCTTTGTAATTTTTGAGATTTTCGTGGGCCCCTCCTTCAAGAATGACTTCATCAATGGCCCTGGAGAAGAGCTAGGACTCAGGAGGGTGGAGCCAGGTCTTCCTGACCACCAACTTCCACCTGCTTAACAAAACATCCAGGCAAAGTGCAGATGTGGGGCTTCCTCAGCACTCTGTGTCCTGGCTGAGCTCCAACCTCTGAGAATGACAGTGACAGAGGCACCTGCTACCACACCACCTGCTTTTTTCTTGCTGCATTTCCTAGACCACTTCCTCTTTGAGGACAGGGACCCTTTTCCCAAAATATCAAATTCCTAATGAATGAACAGAACAGAGCAGATGATGGCCTCTCACATTGGGTGACTTCCAAAACCCGGTAGTCTCATGGTTAGAGGGTCAGGAGCTGGAGTCCCACAGATTTGGACCCAGATTTTAACTCTACCTTTTATAATTTTCAATCTTGTGCAAGTTACTTGTTTACTCTTGGCCTTAGTTTCTTCATCTGTAACATGAAGATAATCACAGTATCTCTCTCTTTTTTTTTTTTTTTG
The DNA here is from genome assembly GCF_029289425.2 of Pan paniscus. Classification (NCBI taxonomy): domain Eukaryota; kingdom Metazoa; phylum Chordata; class Mammalia; order Primates; family Hominidae; genus Pan; species Pan paniscus. The sequence goes on along the minus strand of NC_073253.2, from coordinate 149,024,532 downwards.
ACACAGAGTCTCGTTCTATCACACAGGCTGGAGTGCAGTGGTGCGATCGTGGCTCACTGCAAGCTCCACCTTCACGCCATTCTCCTGCCTCAGCCTCCTGAGTAGCTGGGACTATAGGCGCCCACCACCATGCCTGGCTAATTTTTTGTATTTTTAGTAGAGATGGGGTTTCATCGTGTTAGCCAGGATGGTCTTGCTCTCTAGACCTCGTGATCCGCCCACCTTGGCCTCCCAAAGTGCTGGGACTACAGGCGTGAGCCACTGTGCCCGGCAAGCACAGGGTTCTTAAGAGGATCAAATGGCATAGTGATACAAAGTGCTTAATTAACACTGTGCTCATTAAATATGAGCTGCTGTCTTCTTTCTCTTCTTGAAGATGAGGGAGTTGGTGATGTTGAGATATCTGGGGGTTACCTTGGGGTAAAGTGACAAACTGAAGCATCACTAGAATGCAGAGGAGGAACCCAAACTGTGGAAATAATAATAACAATAATGCTACCTTACAACCAGTATAGCATGCTGCAGATTACAAATATTCTTGCATGTACAATACAGAGACATACACACATACATACATATAGCCTTAGTTGACCCTTAACATGACCCTGGAGAATGAGGAAATCATGTCACATGATGTATTACTACTATTAAAAAATTTTTTAGAGATGGGGTCTTGTTATTTTTTTAGAGATGGGGGTGGCCCAGTTCTGGTCTTGAACTCCTGGGCTCAAGTGATCCTCTTTCCTCAGCCTCTTGAGTAGCTGGAATTACAGATGCGAACCACCATACCTGGCTACACAAGGTATTACTGAACATTGTGGAGATGTTTATCTTAAAAAAGTCTGAGCAGGCTAAGTGTGAACCCAGTTACCTGAAGGAGGTTGGTGAGTATGCATGTTCCTGGAAGAATGCAAGCAAGAGGCATGTTAAGATAGTGACCCTCCAGCTGTTGTAACTGTGAGAGTTCAAGATGCTGGGAACTTGTGTATGATTAACCCAAGATGTAGAAAATGGTAATCCTAAGTCCTGGGCATATGCGGTCTCTCTTCACCTTTCCCTTCCTGGCACAGGCATGGCTTCACGTTCATAAAAAGATTAGAGCAGCAGGAAGTCATTTCTGTGGGGTTGGGGCAGCAAGTCTCCTGTGATCTTCTGGCTTGAATTCCACATATGCTTCTTGCCACTGTTGGTCCTACTGGGCTGGATTGAGAGAGGGATGGGCAGAGATGGCTCATGCTGCTGCCAGAGAGGCAGGGGGCAAGGGAAAGTGTGAGCTTCAGCAGTGTGCTAGCCAGTGGGACAGGAGAAAGCTGTAGGATAGATGAGAAAAGAGCAAATGAACTCGCCTGCAGGTGGGCTGATCACACCCTGTGGGGGTGGGGAAGGCCAAGTTGAAAGGAAATGACACTGCTGACACCTCTCTCAGGGGAATAGGGGGAAGGGCTTCTGCAGATTTGACCATTTAATGAGTCTTCGTTTTCTGCAGCAAGGAAAGCGCTACATGTAGAGAATTTGAAAGCACAATCCTTCTGAGATATAGTCCTTGCATTAAGTCATCTATTATTAATTCATTAATTTATTGAGTACTGAATATGTGCTGGGCTTGGTGAGAGAGTGGAGTAGGAAGATTTCTGGAGCTGTAGTTAAAAGTTCTGGGTTGGCCTTGGGCAACCCATTAAATCCCTCCGAGCCTGTGTTTCCTCATCTGTAAAATGGGGATATTGGTGCCCACCCTTTGCCCTCATAAAGTTATTGTGAGACTAGAATGAGGCTAGATGTGCAGAAAATATTTTGCAAACTGGCCTTGCTGCAGCTCTCTCTTCAGTGGGTATGGGAGAAATATGAAGATAAATAACTGGTTTTTATTGTAAATCCATATTTTTGAAAAATGGACCATGAGTTAGTTTACAAGGTCATTATTCTAGAGTTTTTTGTTTTCTGGAGATGGAGGTCTCACTATGTGTTGCCCAGGCTGGAGTGCCATGGCTATTCACAGGCACAATCGTATTGCACTACAGCCTGGAACTCTTGGTCTCAAGCAATTCTCCTGTCTTAGCCTCCCAAGTATCTGGGACTGTAGGTGCATACCACCATGCCCTGCTTCATTCTGGACTATTAACGAAGATTCAGCATTTACCTTTCTGCCAGGCTGGGAAAGTCCAGAGCTAGATAACTTTGAAATCTAAACCTGACTCTACCAATTGACAGTTCTGTGACATTGGGCAAGTTAACCTTTCTGAGCATCACAAGTGAAAATGCAGATAACAATACCTGCCTCACAGACCATTCTTATGGACATTAAAAGAGAGAGCATATCATTGCCATCAGGCACAGGGCCTGGCTTATAGAAATTCACCTCTACCTGATTGTGACCTCTTGGTGCCCCAGCAGCTGTATCATCTGGAATTCTTCTGATTAATATTCTTTAAGTATATTTATTATTATACAGAGGACAGATAATACACAATTAGGGGAAATGGCAGCACCATCTCTCTTTGCATGTCCTTCAGAGAAATGCAAGGGTTCTTGGTAACTCCTTAGAAGACATTCACTGCAGTCACCTGGAGGGCTGTCCTTGAGGCATTCTGTTGAACAGAATTTTCCCCACCTCCTTAAATTTCTAGTGAACAGAATTTTCCACACCTCCCTAAATTTCTAGTGATGGAACAAGAACATCTGTCCTGTCAGATCATCCTTCAATTCAGTTCTACCTGCAACCAATATTAGTTTCCTTCTCTTCACTTTTTTATATGTAGGGACAGCTCTTGGCCAATTACATCTTCAAGTTAACTGATGCATGTTTTTACTCTTTTCCTCCATGTAAGGGATATCAATCACATCCCCAGCAACTGTCTGTCATTCTCATTTGGCAGAGTGTAGAGACCATCATGAGTCAGGATGTTCATATTTTAGCTCCAGCTCATCCACTTTTGCTTGTGTGACTTTGAACAAGTCTCTTGATCTTTCTAAACTTCAGGTTTTTAATTTATAAAATAGGAAGAATAATCTCCACTCCATCCATATTCAGAACATTGCTGTGGACCAAGACAGATGACAGTTATGAAAAAGTTTTATGGCTATGGAATTCTGTGGCAATGTGAAAGATGATTATTCCAGAGCAATCATCACTCTAAGTAAAATAATCAAATGTAGTGAGTGGAATTTTGTGTATGAGTCAACACATGGTACAGATTTTTCAGGGGCTTTTTAAAGCACTAAACTGCAGGTTGGCCTTGCTGGCCTGTGTATTAGTATAATTTGCGTCTGTCATTTTTCTGTTTCTACACTCTCATTTGTCTATGCAACCTCCCTCAAGTCCTCATGGAATGTATGCATTTAGTGTGTTTTTTAACAACAGTGGAAACACAGTTAATGCAAAGTTGATAGCCAACTGTAGGTGTCCAGTCTCTGCTGCAGAAAAAAAGTAAACATGAACAATAAAAACTCCCCTTCTCTCCCTGAAATGATTCAAAGGGAGAGAGAAAAGTGAGAGTAGGGAGAGGCTCTCTGCTAATAGACTATTTTCCAAAGGATGAAGAAAATAAAATTTTATGGACAGAAAGGCACCCCTTTGTGGACTTATTTATTGTATCCTTAACACCAAATCTTTTTCAGAAAGCTTTCAATTATTTATGAGTTAACACTCACAGCCCCTGCTCCAGCCCCTAGGAGGGGATTCTGTCCTCTGACAGCAGAGGAGAAAATGGAGGCTGACAGGAGTCAGGATGGTGACATTGGAGCCTCAATACACACACATGGATCTGGACATGAAAAGTTTGAATTCGATCAATCTCATTTGAAACCATTTGCTAACTATGGAAGCAACTGGTTGTATCTCAAACGCTGACTTCCTTTTTCTTAGTTATACGGTTTATGGCTTGTCACTGATTGATGGATCAGAATTCCTTTGGTTATTTGAGATGGAAATCTAACTCAAAGCAACTAGGCAGAATAAACAATCGATTAGTTCATGTCCCTGGGAAATCTGGTTAAGGGGGCCGATCTCTGGAAAATCAGGTCCAGAGACTCACATGCCATCAGGACTTTTTCCCACCGTTATGAATTTTGGATAAGTTATCTTTGCTCTTTCTTACTGTAGAGAGGCTTTCTCTACATGATTTAGAAGATACCCTTGGATACTTTTTGCTTGGATTCAAAAGTAAGACCTCCCTCTCATTTGATCTCCAGATTTAAAAATCCTGGAGACGGATTCTAATTGGCCCAAATAGGGCCATATGATCATATGTAGCTCAATCATTTAGGCCAGTGCAAAACGATCCTAATTGGCCCAACTTGGGCCATATGATCACATATAGCCCAGTCACTGTGGCCAGTGCAAAAAGCAACTATAGTTGCTTTGGCCAGAGTTGTGGGTGGGGCAGGGTACTAAGACTGGCAGTACAAACAGGATCACATGATTTGAGCTCCTTCCCAAAGGGAGGAATGCCCTGTTGCCAAAATCCACAGATATCTACTACCAGTATTATACTGTTTTTTTTTCCTAATGGTTTTCCAATGCCTGAGAAGCTAGTTTCTATATCATTACTAAATGGGGTCTAACCAGTTCATTAAGCTGATTACTCAATCAAATTGAATTAATAGCATCTTTTTCTTTCTTTCCTAAATGAGTTTGTATATGAAGACAAGATCTCCAAGTCACAATGCATTTTTTTTAAAGAAAAATCAAAATGATTTTTTTTTTCTGATCAGGTTTCAAAGCAAGATGGAGAAAAGGATAAGGAGTTATTTTATTTTTCTAGCATATTTATATAAATATCAGTTTAATAAAATCACTTCTTACTCCTGGAATCATTTAGATAACTACCTAATCTTCTGCTTCAAACTCTAGATACATTCAGAGTATCAGGCTTCTCTGCTGAATAGCCACTTTTGCTGTCTTTCATGACTATTTTTTAGGTGTACACACTAAAACAAAGGCTTCCCAACTGTAAAATTGTGAACTTTGCCTTCAACATCCTCTAATGGTGAATTCTTTTCTTACCTTCCTGCTCATTTACCCTATCCTTCAAGTGCCTCTCTATAATTTCTTTCTTTCTTTCTTTTTCTTTTTTGAGACGGAATCTCCCTCTGTTGCCCAGGCTGGAGTGCAGTGGTACAATCTCAGCTCACTGCAACCTCCGCCTCCCAGGTTCAAGCGATTCTTCTGCCTCAGCCTCCCGAGTAGCTGGGACTACAGGCGCACACCACCACACCAGGCTAATTTTTGTATTCTTAGTAGAGATGGGTTTCATCATATTGGCCAGGCTGGCCTTGAACTCCTGACCCGGCAATCTGCCTGCCTCGGCCTCCCAAAGTGCTAGGATTACAGGCATGAGCCACTGCGCCTGACCTATAATTTCTATTAAAAGCTATTATTAAGAAAACACCTTGTAACAGGTATATAGGGCAAGTTTGACTTTGCCAGATATTTTTGCGTACCAAGTGCATTTACAAAGAAACTTAACAAACTTTGTGGAATAAAAGGCTTTGTCTTGGATAAGGAATTTGGGGTGATACAGTAAACATTAAGGAAATGTTTTTGGTTGGGGGAAATTTGGTCATGATCCTGAAGTCCCACTAGCTAGGCATTTGCCTACTCTATTGAGATTTGAGTCTAGTCTTAGTTACAGCTTTCAGCGGCCTCTCTCTAAAACACCTTCCTTAGATCATGGCTCAGTTTATCTAGATACCCTCAAGTAACTCTACAAAAGTAGGAAGAAAAGCCAGATGTTGAGTTTTAGGATTGTTTAAATGTGAGAAAACCTCTTTCTTACATGCAGAGTACCCTGGAATTTGAGCCAGGAGAGCTAGCTTCTAGCTAGTCTCACTAGGAACTTATGTGACCCTAGGCAAGTCACTCATTCTCTAAGGTTTCAAGTTCATTTATTATATTATAAAATATAGTTGGATAAAATAATGATTAGATCATTTCTAACATCCCATTCAACTCTTAAAGACTTTTCTGAGTCTTCGTTCATTTATTTAAAACATTTATCCAGTCGAAATGCTACTATCTCTTTCCAAAGATATTGTGAGCATGAAGTCAGACCATGTATGTAAAATGCCCAGCGCAGTGTAGATGTTCAACAAATAGCAGTGGTAATGTTTATAGCTATTAATTATTCTACCACATAGTTCCAGTGGCTTGGTATTTATGGACAGATTGTGTGTGCTGTTTTCTTTGTTGGTTTGTAACGACAGCCTTACTGTGGTAATAGTCCAAACACTTACATGTAGAGCCCTTACAAGCACTAAAGGAGACCCTACCATGTGGTACATATAATATATTATTGTCAACATTTCCCATGGGCCAAAAAGCCTACAATTATTCTGGAATTGAGGAGAATGTTCTGCTATACCAATGAAGGCAGATATGTCGCAAAGAAGCTTCCCTTCTTCATCTTGTGCTCAGGGTGATTTATAAATCCATCATGGTTCCCTTTTTTTTTTGAGACAGAGTCTTGCTCTTGTTACCCAGCTGGAGTGCTATGGCACAATCTTGGCTCACTGCAAGCTCCACCTCCTGGGTTCATGCCATTCTCCTGCCTCAGCCTCCTGAGTAGCTGGGACTGCAGGTTCCCGCCACCACACCCGCCTAATTTTTTGTATTTTTAGTAGAGAGGGGGTTTCACCGTGTTAGCCAGGATGGTCTTGATCTCCTGACCTCGTGATCCGCCCACCTCAGCCTGCCAAAGTGTTGGGATTACAGGCTTGAGCCACCGCGCCCGGCCCACCGTTCCCTTTTATTGAGTATAGACTGGGCTCAGAATCCTCCTCAACACAGTGCCTTTGTTAGTGCAACACCCACTGGGGCCCTGGTAGTTACTGGCTCCTTGTCTGGTGACTTTCTTACATAATCAAGCAGTGCCATCCACAGGTGGCAGGTCTTCCCCCTTCTGGTAGCATCCTTCTGGGGCTTTTTACTGGAAACTATCAAGTGGACAGATGGCTTCTAGTAATCTGTTATGTGAGTTCCTGTGTTGTAGGAATTACATAAAATCTAGGTGGCTAAAGTTCTGCTTCTACTTCTGAGCCTCAGTTTGCACACATATAGAATTAGGATGGTGATCCTGCCTCATAGAGTTGCTGCCATGAGGGTTAAATGAGAGGAAAGGTGGAGTGCCTTGCATAGTACCTGGCACATAATAGATGCCTACACTGTGCTAGTTTCTTGCTAAGCTTAATACCTGATACATACATGAATTTCTTTTTCAGCTCCAGAAACTTCAACAACTCCTTATTTCATGACGAATTAAGCATCAGCTCCCCATGTCCAGTCCAGCCTTCTCTTTTATTGCTCTCCTTGGCAATGTGGTGCCAGCTACATTGAGTACTCACACTTTCCCAAAGAAACCTTGCCTATTTCCGTCTCCATGCCTTAGCATTTCAGCTCTACCTCTCTCATTCATTATGTCATTCAATGAATACTGATTGAGGAATTACTACATGCCAGACATTGTGCTGGGCAGAGAAGGTCCCTCTTCTTGTGAATACTTATTCTAGATGCAGGCAGGGAAGAGAACAATAAGCAAGTAAACAAGATATTATTAGGTGGCGATGAGTAATGCAAGAGTGAGTAACCTTAGAGCCAGTTTAGATAGGGTGGACAGGAAATGCCATCTGAGGAGATGACATTTTGCATTACCATGTGGATGGATGGGGAGCCAGCCTCACAAAGATCTAGGTGAAGAGGGTTTCAAGCTGAGAAAACAGCAAAAAGTGCTGAAGTGGGACTGTTCTTGGCATGTTTGAGGAACAGGACAGAAGCTGGAGTAGCTAAAAAACAGAGATCAAGGGAAGAGGGGTATAGATGGTCATGTAATCCAAGGTCAGAGGACCTTCTTCAGAGACTGGACACAAGAGGATGATGGCATTTGGAAGATGACCCAGGCACTTTGCCTTTATTCCCATCTGGCACGTACCAGGTCGAAACTTGTGTTTTACTTAGTGGTGCTTATGTGTCTCATTTTTCCTTCCTGACTGTCAACTCTCCAAGGGACAGGTCTATCACTTATTTGTCTCATTCTCCATGACATCTACTTGTGGACATGGGTGCTCATTACCTATGTTTGTTAGAACGATGCATGTATATTATTCTGGGATAAAAGTAAAAGTGAAGCTTATTCAGTCTCTTGGGGGAAGGGAGGGCTCACCGATAAGTCTCTAAACTTGTTCTGGCTGCAGAGGCACCTGGCAAAAAGAGCTGGGAGACTGGGAAGAGCATAAACCACATTTGCAGGCACAGTCCCCTGCTCTCTCTTGAGCCACGTTGTTAGGTCTGTCTGATTGCCTGATTGAACCTCTGACCTTGGCTTCTCTAGCCTGTCTATGTATAGGGCCGAACTCTTCTGACTGCAGCTTCCTTCGCTAAACTCAACTTCTTACTTGCCTAAATTCATGTTAAGTGTTCATCTTCTCTGAAGGTTTACCTGATTTAGGATCTTCATCCTGCTCCTATTCAGCCTTATCTGGTCATTGTCCACATCCCAACATGCTACTGGGATGCTATAATTACATAAGACACGATTTCTCAGCCTTGGCACTATTGACACCTTGAGCTGCATAGTTCTTTGTTTTGTGGGGCTTCCCCGTGCATTGTAGGCTATTTAGCAGCACCCCTGGTCTCTATCCACTAAATGCCAGTTGCAACTCCATTCCCCAGTTTTGATAACCCAAAATGTCTCCAGGTATTGCTAAATGTCTCCTGGGCACAAAAGCGCCCATGGTTGAGAATTACTGAAAAACAGGATCTTAGATATTGTTAGATTTATCTTCTTCCCTTCGTTTCACAGACTAGGACACTGAGGCCAAAAGTAGTGAAATGAGTTGCCCAGGGCCTTTACAGCATATTGATAGTAATGCAGGCAATAGACTTCATGTCTTTAAAATCTGTTTGCTGCTTTCCTTAGCACAGTGAAATCTCCCCAAGAGGTGGTCAAGTAAAGTGGAAATGCTATATGTAACTTTGGAGACAGACTTGGATTAGAATCTAGGCCAAGCCATTGGTTGGCTGCATGACTTTGGGTTCTAAGCTTCCATTTCCTCTTATGATGGTGATAAATCCCCATCTCACAGGATTGTTTTGAAGACAAAAAGATGTACTTGGAAACCCTAGCTTCCTGCCTGGTATGCAGTTAGTGCTGAGCAAATGCTGGTTCCCATTCCTTGATGTGCTATAAAAATGGCAAATAGCATTGAGGAAGAGGACTTAAGAGTTAGAGTCACCAGAGGACTCAGTGTGCCCAGGAAGATGCAGTTGATGGGCAGTGCCTTCCGGTGGACTTTGTTAAAAATGCAGGTGGTGTGATCTGGTGTCTATAATGGAAACAGCCAAGTAGTTTTCCGGTTTGGAAAATAACTGACCATGTTGAAGGCTGACTCATTTGACAAAGTTGTTTTTTCCCCTTTCCTGAGGAGGGACCTCTGTGATGATTATCTTATCTCTAATGTCTTGTGTCTCTTCTTATCCCCAGCAGAATGTTACGTTATTACAAACATGCCTAAAGGGTAAAAGAGCATGTAGAGCTCAAGTTGGGGACTCTGTCTTTTCCTCCTCTGGTATCAGATAAATATAATGACATTTTCCTCTTTGGGACTATGGAGATTTGATATCTGGGGCTATCTTGCCCAGTCTAGGCTCTTACTCGCTGGGACTCCTAGATAGAGGAGATACTGTTCACAGGTGCAATACTGGCTTCTGGCTTTCACAAGAAACCCAGTTCCCTTGGCCCACAGACATTCTTACAAGTCAGAATGTGCCCAGAGCAACAGAAAGGAGAAACCATACTGAAAAAGTGAACTACCATCAGGTGACCTGGGCTCTGTGATTGGTCTGGCCACTGAAAAATACTCCTAATACAGCACTTCATAATTTCCAAAGAAGTTTTCATGAATGCTTTCTTTGATCCCCAGGATGGCCAGATTGTAGTAGTTCCCAACTTTGGCTGCACATTGTAATCACTTGGGAGTTCAAAGCAAACAATAATAATTATTATTTTAAAAAACCTACTATGCCTGCGCTTCATCTCAGACCGACTAAATCTGGAGATGTGTCTTGGACATTGGTGATTTTTTTAAACTTCCCTAGTTTATTCTAATGTGCAAGCAGGGTTGAGAATCATTGCCTTTGTCCCATTTCTTTGATGAGTAAAATAAGACTGAGGGCAGTACACTTTCTTGTCCAAGCTTGAAAGGCAGAGCAGGGAGAAGCCAGGTATTGTAAACCCTAATCCATTGGCCTTCCCACTATTGTTTCTCTACTCATGGTGTGACCTTTGGAAAGTAACTTCTTCAAGAACCCAACTTTTCTTCTTTTTTGTTTTGGTTTTGAGATAGAATCTCTCTCTGTCGTCTGGGCTGGAGTGCAGTGGTGCGATCTCAGCTCACTGCAATCTTCACCTCCCAGGTTCAAGCAATTCTCCTGCCTCAGCCTCCTGAGTAGCTGGGATTACAGGCATGTGCTACCACACCTGGGTAATTTTTGTATCTTTTCAGTAGAGACAGGATTTCACCACGTTGGCCAGGCTGGTCTCGAACTCCTGGTCTTAGGTGATCTGCCCACCTTGGCGTCCCAAAGTATGGGATTACAGGCGTAAGCCACCGCGCCCAGCCAAGAACCTCACTTTTTTTTTTTTACCTTTACCCCCATAGAAATTCTTTCTTAAATAGCACATAAGCATTTGTTATGGAACAAACTTGCTATTTTGTCTCTTATTCAAGATAGGTTGATTTTTTACTTTATTTCAGTGAAAGACAGCCATGCCCGCTCCTGCAGGGCCTTGCTGACTCCATCTCAGTGCCCATCACGGTGTAAATGACCAGATGAGCTAAAGAATAGGGATATAAAAGATTCCTGAAAAAGTCTTGGTGATCTTGACTTCCTTCCTCCCTCTTCCCCTCTCCTGGGCACACAGCGGACATCAAGTTAATAGTGAACTCTAAGGATCTGGAATGGAAGAAAAATCAGAGGATATGCATTTCAACGTTCACACCTGTAGCATCTCTCTGACAGGGGGGTGCTGTTCTAATTCCAGTGTTAACCTAATTTTACTATGGAGTTACTTTGACCACTAGTTGAACCTAAGTCCAATGCCCTTGTCATGACCAGAACTGATCCTGAACTTGACCAAACAGAAAAAGTTATCTCCGTTTTCCTCATGAAGGCTCTGGGGACCCTCTTCCAGGCTGGATCAACCATTGCTAATGGAACCTGGTTTTTAGTACCCTCCCTTACCTGCTTGCTACTCCTGAGCCTAGATCCATTGTAAAGCTGCTACAAGTGGCACTCTTCCCTCCTCTTTTCTTTTTGCAATCCTGTCTAGATTAATGATCTCTCCATGCCCTGAGCATGGAGTGGCTTTCCAAAAAGAGTAGCAGGTATGGCTTTCACCATTCCATTTTCAGTTACTTTGGCATAACAGGTAGGTAGATAACTCACTTGGTATTTCCTGGCCATCGTTCATCATGACCTGGTTAACAGTGAGGTGGGTAGTTAGGGTTGTAAAGGCTTGGATTTAGACAGACTTAGTTCAAATCCTGGTGCTGTCACTTACAGGATTGTGAGCAAGTTATGTAATTTCTTTAAGTTTCAGATTCCTCATCTGAAAGGCTCTACTTTGAGGGCCTTTTTCATGATATAGAAGGTATGAAGTGTGCTTAACATAGCAAGTGCTCAATACATGGCAGCCTGTGCTATGATAGCCATTATGACCATTGTCCAAGCTATTTGACAGTAAGGCAGCAGAAATCATTCTTCTCTGCAGTCAGCTGGTGTTAAGTGCTTCCTCACTCAGAGGCACCCTAGATGCTGCAAGGTGTATGCAAACAATGACTGTGGTTTCACACAAGCCTGCCAGTTTCTCTTCTTTCTCCCAACCCTTTTCTATTGTAGTAGTTATTGTCCATGCTACTGTTTGAAGTTCCCTGTTCATTTATTCTAGACCTCTGGTCCTTGTTAATATGCAGTGTTCCTTGGGAAAGAAAACACTTGAAGCTGTTCTTAATCATTGATATCTAAGTATCAACAAATGTCAGATCCTTTACAGAAAGCCATTTTGCTTAAGGGGGAAAAAAAAGCTTCTAGGCAAGAATGAAAGTTGTGGTGTCTGAGGACCAAAATTATCCTCTAGATAATCCAGACTTATAAGCATGGTCTAGATTTGGTTCTGGCTGTGACTTCGTGCACATCACAGCTATACCTCTCCAGTTTGGGGATGTCTGGGAGACATTCCATGTGAACTATCCAGTTCCCTAGAGGTACTGTGATGGCTGCAAGTCAAGCCCTGGTTTTTATGCAATTGGAATTGTAGCTCCTGGAAGCCAAATACCACCGTTTGTCTTTTGTTATTGTTGTGGTTATCCTATTTGGATGAATAACTCACAATGTTCTAGTTCAGCTGAAATGACTCGAGAGCTGTTTGTGAGTTAGAAACAGTGGTCACAGTTAAAAACCTACTAGTCTTAGGCTCTGCCATAAGGAAATAATCTCTAGAGCCCCGGCTTCAGAAATGGCACAAAAATGGAATGGACAAATATGAAAAGTAGATAATGGATCCACAGTGATTTAATATTCGGTGATATTTTCATTTTATGCAAATACCAAAAGAAAAAAAACCTGGCTATTTGAAAGAAAAACAGGAACCAAAAAAATGCTTAGTGTTTGATCAAGCAAGAATCCTTTCACACATCTGCCAAGAGAGTTAAAACAAATATAGATGTTAAATAAAAGGCCCAGGTACCAAAGAGCAAAATTTAATGAAAGCCAGAACTGTTAAGTATGGATTCCTGTTGAGAAAAATGTCAGTCTCTTTCAGAGTTTTCCCAATGCTCTATTTTTAAGAAAAGTGTAGTAAAAATACATAATACAAGTTAACTTTTTTCTTGCTTTTGTTTTCCTTTCATTTCTCCATTGATGAAAAAGCATATTTCGCCAGAGTCTTGGACCCCCTCATAGCATAGACCCTCATTTCTAGCACAAACAAGTCTCTTTTTATCCGCTCATGTTACTTGTGGGCTCAGTAGCTGGAGAGGCGTCTTACCAGGCCAAAGGCAAAAAGTCTTTGAAGCATGTTGATGTTAAAGGGTTATTTCCAACTCTTCCAAGATGCAGACTCCCTAATGGTGGGTCACATCGGATTCCGCAGTGGTAGGCTGAAGGCTGAGAAAAATCTTGTGTGAGGGCAGGGACTGAGAGACATCAGCTGGCAGTAGTTAAAAGCAATCATCCATCTTGAGGGTCCGGTTTCATGAACCATGCCCACATTGACACGCGAGAGACTGAACAACAACACTTGAGTCAAAAAAGTGAAGAGTTTGATTTTGGAAGGATTCTTTGCTATGGCTGAAGGCAGGAGAGTGGAGAGACATAGAGATGGTGTGGGTCCACTGAGAGAATCCACAGAAAAGCCAATAAAGCTGCACCTACCCCTAGGTAGGCTCCAAAACCTTTAGCATGTCAATTGCTAATGATAACCCCTAGCAGAGAAAACTGGATAGAAGTAGGGGGTAAGGGAACAAGCCAGAGTACGGTTATCAGTAAAAGCTAATGACACATGGCACGCACTGAATCATGCACCTAGGAGAGTGACTGCTGGAGAGCTGGAAGCCAGTTGCACCAAGAATGAGAGTTGGGATCTCCAAGAAAGCTATATGTCAGGGATTCTCACTTCCAACAAAAGCTGAACTCAGCCTGGGCTTCTCTCTATAAACCCTGCCACTTCACCAATCTTGCTTTAGTTCAGCTTTGTAGCCCCAATCATAGGTATATTGGAATACAACGTCCTCATGCTATCTTAGCTGGGGAAAGGTCAGCCTCTTTGAGTTAGAACCTGGGATCAAAGGTCTTAAGTTGCCCTAAATGTCATTATCAACTTAATCCATCTCCCTATACTTCTTCAATTATTTCCTTGGGTATCTCACTTTCTAAAGATGACAGAGCATTATCTGGCCACATGCTAAAACAACACTTTATATTAACATAAAAACCCAAGTTCTTTGCATCAGCATAAACTTCATACGTGTTTTCTTAAACCTAGGATAGGGCACACCATGGGAAGCTCTATTTTGTGTGAGCTTTTGATGAGGCTTCCTCTTCCAAAATTATTCTGTCACTTTTCTTTTACACTTAGCTTGCTTAGCATTGCTCCCCATGTCAGAGGCTCCATAGAAGAAGAGAGTCTACTCCACAATGGGTTCCTGCTTAGATGCCAGGCAAAGAAAAAGTGAGAATCATGGGCAATATCTCCCTGGCTGTTAACTCTTCCCAAAATTCTGCTTGGTTTAGGAGGCCAAGTGCCTTCAGCCACCAGACTGCCGTTGAGCCTGAGCACACCAGGAGGACATACTTCTCAGGGCCAAGGTTGACTCTGAAGAAATATACCATACCACCTATGACCTATGAAATGGCTCTTCCACATTAAAGGAACTGTTTTTCTGAGCAGCAGTAACTTCAGGAGTCCTTCTCTGACTGCACATCTGCCCCTGCCCTCTCCACCACCCTCATCCTGAGTTGCTTTTCACCTGTGTTCTCCACTAAATAAGTGCTTAAGCAGTGCCCCACTTGGGGAAGGCAGCCCACTTCTCCAACAATGTCTGTCTCCATCAAAGGCTTGGGGCCAAGGAGTGGAGGGTAACATGGAGAGCCCCCATGGAGAATTAGTTTGAAGGTTGCTTTTTTTTCCTCTTGCTTATAAAGTGGAACAAATCTTGAATCTCCAATCTGAAAACTGAAGAGGGGTGGGTAGGGAGTTGGGGATAAGAAGTAAGGAGAAGGAAAGGGCCTAACAGAACCTGCAAACCATGGATATTAGTAAGAAAAAAAATTGCACACACTAAGACACACTAACAACTGAATTAAAATAAAACAGTGCAGTTTCCTCATTAGTGTTCCAGTGACTCTACTCTCAGAGACACAGGTTTCATTAGACAGGGTTACTCTCCCCTTATTGCAGTACAGTGTTATTTTTTCATCCTCACTTAGCAAACAGAAAAGGGTGAAAGAACATCAAAAAAGGAAAAGGGACAGCAAAATGGTTTTTCAATTCTTCAGGAAAACCTGTTGAATCATCCTTCTTGTGGTCGCAGTGGTTGGTGGTGGTTGCGTTTCATTTTGTTGTTGTTTTTGGCACTGAAGGGTTTGGGATGGGGCTGGGGAGCCCGAGCCTGCTCCCCAAGGGGTCTCCATCTGCTCCAGTTACAATCCCGTGGCTCCCAAGGGCATCCCTGAACTGTGGCTCATGCAAGGAATCGATTGCATGGACTTGGGGAAGTCATGGCTGACCACCCGACCATTCTCTCCACTGCCGCCGCTGCTGGCTCCTGCCCCACTGTTGCGGGGGAGGGTCGATGTCCGTATGGCTTCGTTGATGGATTGCTGTGGGATCAAACAAAAACCCTTTTCAGGAGGACCGGGGGTTCTTCCCCGGGTCCTTGGCAATGACAGGCAATGGGAATGAGTCAAGACTGGACTTCAAATGTAAATCCAACTCTGCTTCCCCATCCACCCCCTTTCCTATTCCACAACGCTAATTCTGACTTCTCAGGAACACAGAAAACTATCACTTGGCTCTGGACATGTCTGATCCCCTCTCTTAGCCTCAAGTTGAATGTTCAATGAAGTGTGTTAGATTGGGTGAGACAGAAGATCCTTTCTTATTCTTACATTCTGTGATTTCTAAAGGTGGAATATTTCCTCGGTATTATTGATTAATGTGTGATGTAGCAACACAACTAAGTGGAAAACCTTCCGGGAAAGGGGTTTGGAAACTTGGATTCTAGTTCTGGTTATGACATTAATTAGTCATGTGACTGTACATATCTCCTTAGTGTTCTAGAACTTTTAAACCTCCATGCCTATAACATGATTATCTATGCACCTACACACTGTTATTATAGCAAGAATGGTGCTACCGCATGAAAAATGCTTTGAAATGTTCAAATAAATTGAGGGTGTGGTATTGTTTGGTTAAAATGGAAAACTACCTCTGATTTACTTCAGAAAAAATTCTAGCCTACCTCTATAGCGGCATGTGTTAAGGGAATGTAGGACTCGTTTGAATAATACAATATGCAAAATCTAATTGGAAAGGAACATGTGCTAAAGAAAATGAGAATGCATTCCAAAGATTATCATCTGTGCGTCAACTGCTTCCCATCAGCATGTAGACCCTGTACTTCCAGACTGACATATCAGATCAGTGCCACTAAGCTTGTGACTTCTAGAATGTTGGAATTCTAGGTCTGAAAAGGACTCCAAGGATCACCCCAGAATCAGATGAGTTAAGTGGGATATTCAAGACCACAGAGTAGGTCTAGAACCGTATCATCTTAGACAAGAGGAAGCGTTCTGTTGAGCGTTCCTTTGGAGAAAGACCATTGATGATAGGAAATCCAGACCCTTATCTTTTACTGTCCATCTCAAACTTTCCATTAAGAAACAATCACAGAATTTTTGAGGTGGGGTTTGGTTTCTTGGTGGGAATCAATATAAAGAATTGTCAATGGGACCAACCCTACCTCTTCTTCAAGGTGCGTTCTGTTCTCACTGTCGCCTTGAAGCCTTCCTAGACTACACCAGCCTGCTGTAAGTGCTGGCTCCTCTCATCTTGTACTCGTGCAGTATACATTCTCTTGTAATGGTTCTGCCTCCAGTGTATAAGTTTTGTCTTCTGTAAGACAGCTTTCTGGAGGACGGCAAGGGCCATGTCTTCTCAATCCTCAGCTATCCCACAGAGTGTCCAGTAAGAAATTAGATGCATAATGATGCTTTCGAATTTGTCTAAGAAACACCAACCACCTAGGATCCATCTCAAAAAGACTATGACTTCCTCTCTGACATATTGCCATTATTCTAGTGACCAGAGAAATCAGTCAACCTTCTGTGGCCAGACAGATAAACAGGGCAGTTTTGACCCATTTTTTTCCCCTGCTATCCTTGTATTACTGGCAGTTCTGACAATGTTTTAAAATGTTCTTTTTAAAATCCATGATTCAGACAGATTTGCCCCATATGATGCACCACCCACACTGGTTCTGTCTCCTCCTCAAACCCATGACTTGATTTATTTACATTCTCCCTTGGCTGTCTTCCATTGAAGAAAAAGTGTGACCTGGATTGCATTCTTCTAAGTCAAAGGCCAAATAAATACTACCTTGAAGCTACACCAGGGAAATGTAAAATGAAAATATGATAAATTAATGGTTACTTATCCTCACCTAAAAATGTTGAAGAGAAAATAACATTTTATTTATATCTATCTGTGGGAAATATGGAAACTTCTATAGATTAGCTTGGAGTGTCTATCATTCATGATTTTTCTCTGCCACATCCCTTTAATTAAGGAAAAAAAACCACTAAAGTTTACACAGATCACCCTGGACTTTGTTCCTCATAAGGCTCACATATTTTCATAATATTCCATTGAAGTTGTTGGTACTTGATTAATTTGTCTTAAAGGACAAGATTGATAACCTAGTCAACATTGGTGCTTGCCAAAGTCTGAGATAATTTAGCCAGACATGTAACTAAAAATCTCGAAGGTCACATCATTAGAGCTGGTATTCAAGGAAGCTGAGCACTTCCCAAAGTCAATGACTCCATACCCTTATCATGGATGGTTACTACCTTCTCACTGGCTTCTTTTCGAATACATTTATGAAAGTCAGGAGAAATCATAAATGGAGTCCAAACTTTGCAGTGGAAAGCAATGCTTAATGTCAACTACATCACTAGTTCTGAAACTTGGTTGCACATTGGAACCATCCAGGGAGTTTTGGGGAAAAAACCCTGATGCCTGAATCCTATCCTAGAGATGCTGGTGTGGTGTATGGCCTGGACATCTGGAGTTTTAAAAGCTCCCCAGGTGATTCTAAAATGCAAGCAAAGTTGAACCACATGATCTAATTTGTTCTTTTACTTTACAGAGAACCTGATGAGAATGACTGACTTGTTTAAGGTAACGGTTATATGTGACCTAGTGACAAGACAAATGACTTTCTAAATGTGATTCTTCCTACTCCCCCCCACTCCCCACCCCCTGTCATGGCTAAGCTGTCATAAACTGCTGTCATTTCTCCCCTAGCCTTTGGGAATGTGGCTTTCCCTTATCCCTCCTTGACATGCCAGCCATTCTTAAAGTTCATCCTTGAGGGTGGTGGTGGTGTTTTTGGAACTGATATTCAGAGACAAAGGGATGAGTAAAAAATCCAACTTACAGACCCTAAAATTGGCCCTTTGGGACCTTATTTCCCTAACAGTGATTGCATCCTAACTTCTCAGCCACTTGCTTTTCTAAGAAGAGTGTACTCAGCCTCTGCACATCATAGAATATCCTAATCAAAGCTTAAACTTCAGTAATGTCCTTGCTCAGGCAGGCGTGCAAAGCACCAGTGACCACCTGCTGTGGAGGATGCTCCCCTTGAGTTATCAAGTCTCTCAGCTGTTCATTAATTCCAGGAAAATGTGCAAGCCCTCAATTGCTGTAGCTTAAACATGGCCTATGTTAGCACAGCCGTATATAATTTTGAAAGGTCAGCATCTCTAGTGGGGGTGAGAGAGGCTGGGGATTATTTTCCTTTGGGAATGAGGTGGTGAATAATACTTTGCTGCTCTTAATATCAGCTAAGGATTCAGGAGCCAGTCTGTTTGCCCAGGCAGAGGGGAGGGGCAGGGGACCTGAGATTTTATTCAATTTGCAATGTGTCTTAGGTTATGTATTTTCTGCTATTATATGACAATTTGAATTAGACCGAAATGTTATGAGCTGCCTGAAGTCCCTCTCTGAGTCTCCCACTCTCACATATCACCCTTTTCCCTCAGTCTGTGTTCCAGTCTCCTTGGCCTTCTTCCCCTTTCTGGGCAAGAGTTCACATCTTTGGGTCTCTGACACTTGTGTATGGCTGGCAATTCATTTTCCTGCTTAATTCTTTTCATGCTTTGAATCTGTTAAATATCAGTTTCTCAGGGAAGCTGCTCTGACTGACCCATTCTTTTATCAGGACAGGCCTCTGCTCTATACTTGACAGCACTGGGCATTTTTTTCACTAACACTCATTGAACATGCAAGTGTTTGCTTATGTTCTGTCTTCTCCATCAAACTCTGAGCTTCTTGAGAAAAGAAGCAGTGTCTGTTTTGTTCTTGACTGTATCCCCAGTGCCAAGCCTTGCCCAGCACGCAGTGGTGCTCAGTATGTCTTTGTGGAAGGGATGCCTGTAGGGTGCCTTCCCACTATCTCTGTGACACTTGTCCTGCTCATTGACATGTCAAAGGGGAAAGAGACCCATCAACACCCAGCAAGGGTTTAAATACTATAGTGAGGGGAACTGAAGGGTAGAGCTACATTTTATTTGTCTTTGTGAGCAGCACTGTGGCTGGGACTGGAAGAACAGAGAATAGGTGCTCAAAAATGATCCGTTGCCATGTGGTTGAAGGAGGACAGAGAGATTTAGGAAAAGTGGCTTGGCTAGTACCAAAAGCCCAGGCTTTGTGGAGACCATGTTGGAGGTCTAATTCCTGGTTTTTTAGTTTCTAGCTTGTGTGACCTAGCCAGGAAAAGCTACTTAGCTTCTTTGAACCTTTATTTCATCTGTAGGATTGTAAGAACAACTTATTGCATGGTTAATGAAAATGTGTAGAAATCACTTTGAACATAAAAGTTACTGAAAAATCATCTTTCCTTCTTCTCTTCCTTTCATCTCTCTCTCTCTCTCCCCCACCCTTCTTTCTCTTTTCTGCCCCTCTTCCTCTCGTTCTTTCATCCATGAAGAGTGAGGAAGATGTTTTTAAGCACTGTTGAGACACATGAGAAGATGACCCTGAACGAGTTTAGGGGGTTAAGGCCTTAAGAGTGGGCCAAGGGCGGGGCGTGGTGGCTCATGCCTGTGGTCCCAACACTTTGGGAAGCCAAGGCAGTGGATCACGAAGTCAGGAGATCGAGACCATCCTGGCTAACATGGTGAAACCCCATCTCTACTAAAAATACAAAAAATTAGCCAGGTGTGGTGGCACGTGCCTGTAGTCCCAGCTACTCGGGAGGCTGAGGTAGGAGAATCACTTGAACCTGGGAGGCAGAGGTTGCAGTGAGCCGAGATTGCACCACTGAACTCCAGCCTGGACAACAGGGTGAGACTTCGTCTCAAAATAAAATAAAATAAAATAAAAAAATAAAGAAAAAAAAGAGTGGACCAAATACTGTGATAATGGAAAGAAATGAGAGGGAAAGCTCTCATCAAATGCCCATGTCATCACCAATTTGGGTCTGTGTAAGGTTGGGGGCTGCACTTCTGAAAAGAACTAATTGCTTTTGGAGAAAGCTAAGCACAGAAAAATAAAGAGAGCTGCAAAGCTGAAAAGTCTGAGAGGCAAGCTGAATGCATTTGTCTTATCTCTTTCGGATAAGAGAGGAGTTGATGGAGCATCAACAATTAAGGCTGGGTTGATTAATAAAGAAAGTATCTTTTCTGCAGTTGGAAGATGGAAAATTCTATTAGGAGCCTCAGTGAGTTGGGTAGAAGTCACACCAATCAATGGAATTAATTCTAGAAGATTGTGGTGGAAGACATTATATTAATGATTCCAAGAGACCCTGATGTTGGCTTCTGAAAAATTTAACATCTTCATTGTAAAGGGAAGGGTGAGAATGTCCCCAAGAAGCTATGCCATGACTCAGTGGCCTCTTTGAAAGATTCTCATTTTAATCTAAATAGTGTGACTTCAGTGAAGGTCAACATGGTCTCAGTTTTAAGAGGATCCCAGGCATTAGCCACTCTGGCACCACCACCTGGCACTGGTTATGATTATTGGGAGTCACTGTAATCCCAGAGAAAGGGCTGGATGTCCAGGAGCTTTCCTGCTTGGTGGATGACTGGTCTCGTCATAGTTCATGAGCACAAACATGGGGCCAAAACTGCCCCTTGGATGATATTGTTTGTAATTCCTAGACTGGGTGGTTTTGACGGCAATACTTGCTTTAACTAAGAGCAGCTCCCTCCCATGCCCTGCCTCATCCTGTAAGAGATTTTCTCCTTTGGATACAATTTCACATTAATTTTACTAATACTTACTCTCAGTGTGTGGGATGTCCACACAACTCCTTACCTTAAGGAACTCACAATCTATATAGCTTAAGAGCCCTAGCTCATGTAAATAGGGATAATAAAAGGAAAATTTTAAGAAGGATGTATCTGGCCACTAGTAACAACTATTATTTGAAATACTAGTTATCATTGTCATTATTATTTACTGAGGGCTTACTGGGGCCCAGGAATTTTGCCAAGCTCTTTATATCCATTATTTCATACAATCCTTACAACAATGTTATGAGGTATGTACTAACACTGCCTCCATTTTGTAGAAAATGAGGATCAGAGGCCTGGTGTGGTGGCTCACGCCTGTAATCCCAGCACTTTGGAAGGCCGAGGTGGGTGGATTATCTGAGGTCAGGAGTTTGAGACCAGCCCGGTCAACATGGTGAAACCCCATCTGTGCTAAAAATACAAAAATTAGCTAGGTGTGGTGGCACACGCCTCTAATCCCAGCTACTCAGGAGGGTGAGGCAGGAGAATTGCTTGATGGAGATGGAGGTTGCAGTGAGCTGAGATCATGCCACTGCACTCCAGCCTGGCCAACAGAGCAAGACTCTGTCTCAAAATAAATAAATAAATAAATAAGGATCAGAGAGTTACTAAAACCTAAGATGACATAGTTAACAAATGGAGAAGATAGAATTTATGCCCAGACGTTCATTCTCCAGAGCTTCTACTCTAGATGATGATGCTGTACTGTGTCTTAGACAAGCAATGAGAAGAAAGGGACTCCTTATAATCTGTACTGGGCCAACTCTGGGCCTCTGGCTTGAGTCATGGTCTATAGAGAAGGTTTTGAGGGATGGTACAGGTTGTAGCTACCCTAGTTCTTGTCCTGTTCCCCTTTTTTGCCACCGGAGTAAACTTTCCTCATTTTGGAGGGTAAGGTAGGAGAGTCTTTAGTCCTGTGTTTTGAATGGAATGGTCAAAGAGCTTTGAGTAGGTTCTAGGAGTCCTTGTGTGTGTAGCCAACCTCCTTGGAGGTCTACATTGGGTTTAGAGTCTGAAGCCCATGCCTTTGTAGTTCTTGTCATTTGAGAGGACATGAGAGGGACCTGGAGATGGATGAGCTGGTCAAGAGTAGGATTGGGGTGTTCCTAGGTCCCTGGTGAAATGTCATTGAACTTCCATTCCTTAATTGTTCCTTGTTGTGTCTTGGAGAAGTTGCCTTTTAAATGGGCTCTATGAAACAGAAGACAGGGTGAGGGATCAGCCCATAAAAAGGCACATGAGTGGGAACATGAGGTGGGGGCGAAGGTATGGAGTACGTGAGGAGAGCAGATTGCTAGGGTGGGAGTGGGGTAGGTAGGCTGACAGGGAAATGCTGAATGCCAGGACAGAAGGCCCCCAGCTCCTCATGTACAGAACTAAATACAGAATTTCTAAACAGAAGGAGCAAATGCTCAGAGATGTCTTCTCCAAGGGCTACCCCGGAGGTGTGTGTAGGATTGAGGGTCCAAGGCAGGGCGAGGCTGGGCAGGAGGCTATGTTTGGATCCAAGAGTGGGCATACTGAGCTTGGAGGCAAATGTCTGTTGAAAAGTAGGCTTCTTAGGGTACAATCTAATAAAGCAAATTCTACCAAGGGATCTTGTTAGTCTTGTCAAATCAAAGTAACAGTATAGGTCAGCATATCACCATGGCTACATTGCCCAGAGGGACTGTACTTCTTTCCCCTTCTCTATCTAGATCCCACCTGTCCTTCTGAATTTTGGCATCTTCCTGGAAGCCTTCTTCAATCTTTCTTCTCTAAATTCCTATAGGCCTTCCTATCTATACCATAGATTGCCTCACAGAGTAATTATTTTGTGCCCATTCTTTGTGGAAGGTGAAAGGTGCTGAAGATCATAGAATGCACCTCCCTCCTCTCTGAGTCCTCATGATGCCTTGATCATGGTATTGTTCACATGATTAACTTCCACAAATAATTTCTTACTGAAGCTAAATGTTGAGGGGCCTTGAAGATCATTTAATCCAAACTGCCTTTTGATGCTTGAATCCATATTCTTGTCAAGAGTTATTCATCCTCTACTTGTATACCTTCAGTGATGTTGAAGCTTGCTACTTTTTGGGATATTCTAGCCTTTCTTTAGACAGCTCTTTTAGAAAAGTAAATTTAGTGTATCGTGTTAACATTTATCCTCTATCACCTTTAGTCATCTGTTCTTGTTGTATACTTTGGGACTCCATAGAACTAGCCTGTTTTCTTTTACCACTTGGAAAATATTGGTATTTTACAGACAGCTCTTAAATCCTCCACAGTTCTCGTCTCCAGTTCCCTTTAGCTACATTTGATGTGGTTTGGGGTCATCTCACTAATCTGCTTACCTTTCTCTGCACATGGTCCTCTTTGTCAATGTCTATTTCTTAGAGTGGAGCCTAAGAAAAGACCCAATTCACCAGGTATGACAAGGTCAGCACAGAGTAGAGGGTAGACATCCTTTCCCCTCTTTTGCAGCCACACTTCTGATGAAACTTCAGAGAGAATGAGCCTTGGTAGCCATCACTCTTGCCTCTCGCTGCGCTACCTATCCACGTAAACCACTAACCTTCAATCTCACCGACCCCTCTCTGGCAAATGCAATTTTTTTCTTGGGCCTTGTGTCTGGCCTGACACACCCCATCTTCCTTCCTTTCTCATGGCTGCCTTTGTCCCCGTCACCTTCCTCGTAACAGCTTCCTGCTTCCTGTCTTGTGCTGACCTCAACCACCTGTCATTCCCCACCCTTTCTAGCAAAGGGACTCCCAGGAAACCCAGCTGCATCACAGAACAGGTTAGGAAAAAGGCCCGGGAAGACGGTGCCACCTTCATCCGCTTGGATTCACTACGGGATTTGTAGCAGAACTCGATTAAGGCAACCAGCATGGCTAGTCCAAGTCCTCCGATCAGGATGTAGAACACGCCTGCCACATTGCTGAGGCTCAGAGCGCTTGTCTTGTCCTAAGAAGAGGAGGAGGGAAAGGAAGGGGAGGGGGAAGAATAAAGTGAGTCAAGAGGCTAAAGACCATCCAAGCAGCAGCATATTTTCACACATACACTCAATCCCACACCCTCTTTAACATTTGCAATAGCTGGATAGGCTATTTATTCATTGACCAAGTGTTAAACATTCCCCAGGAAAAAAGTGTGTGTGTATATGTATTTATACATTTTCCAAGCTTCCCTGATTATGTTGAACTTGTAATTACAATTCCCCACTCCTCAATGCCTTTTCTAGGGTGAGAGATATCACAAGAAATTTAGGGCAGCTTCTACCAAAATTTGCACCTTTGAGCTTAGCCCATTCTTTCAAAAAACCATGTCCCTTCCTTTTCAGCTCGATTCCTGCCCCCCGCCCCCCCTGCCCCAATTTCCTCTGTTGCTTGGTAACCCATTGGCCTCACTCATTGTTTATGTCCCCGAGCATTTTTCTGAGAGTTGGTACTTACAATGAACTTTCCCCTAGATGTGCATTCGATTTCAATTTAATAAGACAGTTATTGTATATATAATAAAGACCAACTGATATATATGTTAACTTACTGCTCTGAGTGCCAGTTTAGGGGGAAGAAAAACTAGGGGGCTTAGAATAGTAAAAAGGCTCTGAGATAGAAAAATGGCTCTATTAAATCTTAATAATTATGCTTAATTGATATCATTTTTCTGTTGGAGGTGCTTGCTAAAAACACTGGAGGCAGACCCAGGTGGCTGAATTTAGAAATCTCTGTTGCCTGAGATAAAAGATCTTACACTGGTTTGGGATGAGCAGGGTCACAGAAAAGGGTGCTTCATTCCTAGGAGTCTGAAGACAAGTACTCATGTCTAGTGGGAGGTGGCCAGGGCTCACCCTGTGGAGCCAGAGGAAGGCCACTGGTCTCCTGAGATCATCCCTGAGTTCTGTCACCTCCAGTGGAGTTCAAAAGTGAAGGTCTCAGGGACAACACCTTCCCAAGTGGTGAGAACAATCAAACACAACTGATGGTCATGGTGAGAGGTAATGGCTCAGGAAGCGCAGCAAGTTGCTCAGTCAAACTCTTGACACAGGCAAAAGAACATCTTTAACTACTAGGAGAATACTCATTCCTAGATGTCATGGCAGCTCTAACACCTTTGTTTATATTGTTTGTTCATGTACAATAAATGTCTCATTGAATTAAAATGAAATGCATGCCTCAATTGGCACAGGTACACACCATCGTTGGCTAGTTGGTGGCACTGGATAGGATATGGCCTTTATACCTCTCCATGTGTTCCTTTTCAGGTGGGGAAGTAGGTGAGCCATGCAAGGGGTGGACTGTATTGCCCTAGAGACTCTTCGACTGACGTCTGCCTATTAGAATCGGGGCATATGGAAAGGAATCGCTTATTGACCAATAAGTCAGTGGCCTCTGCCCTAGTTCTAGTTGGTGCATTGTACAGGATTCAGCAGGACTGAGCTTGGGGACTGTAGCTGGTAAATAGCAGCATCCCTTCCCTTCCAGTAGCAGCTTTGGCCAGCAGAGCTGTAGGATTATCTAAAGCATGCCCCCTTGGTGGCTTCCTGTATTGCTAAAGCAGATGGCTCTTGAATATAGGTTACACTTGGCAAGGCATAGCCTGGCTTTGGAAGCAGTAGAAATGATTATTCAAAGGACTCAAAGGGGCAAAATTTCTCCTACTCTTCTATAATGGCCTGATAAGGGTAATGTGCAAAAAATGAGTTCAGTGCTTGGTTCAAGAGTTGGCTGAACAGGTAAATTCCCACTTCACATGATTTTTAGAACACTCAAAATGTCTCCCTGTTTGTTGTTCAGAAGGCATGTATTTCTTCCTCTGGAGAGTAATGCTTTAGAGTCCTTGGGGGACTTACAGTTCACAGAAGTTCCTATGAAACTCTTCTGTTTAAACAGGGGTAGGGGTGGGGTTAGGAGGCATGTATTATCAGCTCAAACCTTAGTAAAGAGTGGTTGACAGTGGAGCTCAGAATGAGTAGGTAGAGGGATAGGCCTGAGGGCAGGTGGTAAACAAGAAAGCTGGAGGCTTCTGACTTCATGAGCTGATCAGTCTTTCAATAGCCAAAGCACACCTTGCCCCTTTGGTCACCAAGCTGTTTTCTTCTTGAGGTTTACCTTGGTTGTGGATAGCCTCCAAGGACAAGGGAGTGACGGGCATCTTTTTCTGTTATTATCTTCAAAAGGCCCTAAGAGGGTATCTGCCTCCCTGGTTTACAAGGAGGAGCATTCACTTCCAGTATATCCAGGAAGGAAGTAGGGTGAGATTTTCATATGGACGGGGGTGGAAAGGCATGTTCTATATAGGCAAAGAAGGAGGGCCTAATGACTGATTATGTCTGGAGGTGAAGAGCATCCTTCACTTTAGAAGAAGGTCTCCGGCCCAGGGAGATGGTAATGTGTGTGAGGGGGGATACATCCTTTACAAAGAGGACAGCTAGACGGTATAGGAACTGCCACCTTTTGAAGGATGCACAGTGTCATTGATCACTGTTTATGCTGACACAGCTCTGTAGTAGAGGAATCAGGAAAGACCTCTGGAATCAAGGGAGAACCTGGGCCCAATTGCCACCAATATCACAGGTAACACAACCACCTAAATTCAGATTTATTTAATAGGATGTGGGATGAAGGACTGGTGTTGGTGTAGTCTTAGTCCAGATAGCTGAGGAGTTTCAATTTACACAAAATGTTCTGATTCCCCTTAAGCGTGTCATTAGCTTTTTGATACGATCTTTCTAAGGAGGCCTCAGGCCATGGTCTTCTGTTTAGTTGCCTTTACTGACTCTCTTTGTCTCACTCTGTAGGAATAAAATGGGAAATCCTTGGGCAGGGACAAAAATCCCTTTTATTTGAGGACCACAGCTCTGGTTCCTCTGGTCTGCAGTGTCCATAAAAGAGGCAGCTTCCTCGTGGGTCTGTGTATAAACAGCTACTCACATTTCACAGCTACACACTTCCCAGCTGTGATCAGGGACAGGGGAGAGATGGAGTTTGAGTCTTCTGAGCACCCCTCAGGGTACCCCATTCTCCTATTCCATAGCAGCTGCACACCAGAAAAGCTAGGCAGCTTGTCAGGGGGGGTGGAAAAGTCACAATTCACCTCCCGCCAGGAGTGGGGAAAGAGAGTGACAGTACCAAGAAGAGTGACAGGTGAAAAGAAAAATATAACTCCTGTCTTGCAGAATCACTGGGCTTGTTGCTATGGTGATGAATGGTGATGAGTGGTGATGAACCCCCCCCACTCATCTGTTCTCTTTAACCTGTTGTCTTGATTTGCTGTCTCCCTCATATGGAAAGGAGATTCCCCCCCGCCCATATTTCTCCTTGTTCTTTCCACATACTGGGGGACTGTCTCAGGTTCCCTCTGTGCTTCTGAGCCAACATCCCTTCCAAGAATGTAGGGCTGATTCATGAGGAGGTCTGAGCTAGTCCTAAGGTAGAGAGACTTGAAACTTTCTTTATGGAATAAGCAGAAAGCTCTAGGGAGAAGCCAAGGCTTTTGGCCGTCAGACCAGTGACTTCCACTGAGACTGGTGTTGCCTGCCATCAAGACCTGCTAACTTCGGGCCAAGCTTCAGTTTCTCCAAATGCTTTCATTCCTTCTTATCCTCTTGGAGAAAGTATAAACTCGTACAAAGCAAAAGCACAGTTTTGCTTCTCTCTATATCCTATCTAAGTTCCATACATTTTTCTGTTATGTTTACACCTGGATTTTTAGGGGGAAGCCTACGTGCCCTCCACATGCTGAATCTGTAATCTGACTTAGCCTTTTAGGGCCACAAAGAAAGGTCCACCCATTAGCTTTTCTGCTACAGTAGGCTTTCTCTTGTGCTTTCTCAAAACTTGTATTTTTGGCTTAAGGACCGTTTCCCTGAGCAGTTGACTACTTCCTGGGAGTGAAGGCTGAGTGGTTGGCTAGGCTCACTCATTAGCTAAGATCAAAGTGAGAAAATTACGGGGAGGTGGATTTGGTTCAACTAAAGGAGAGCTTTTAAATAAACAGCTGTCAAAAGGTGGAATGCACTGCCATAGGAAGTGGTGAGTTCCTCAAACATGAACACATTCAGGAAGAAGATGACAAGGTCATGTAAGGAATTCAAGCACTGAACACAGAACTGGACCAAATGACCTTTGACACTTGTCCCCACCCCCAAAACATTTGAGGCACCTAAGGAGTTTCTAGAGGGTCTGGGATCATGCCTTTTAAAAATTCTCCCTAGAGACTAATACCTTTAGGGAATGCAAAAAAGGAGCTCATGTTAATTGGTAACGTCTGCTCTTCCATTTCCAATCTAGGCCAGTTCCCTAGCCTTCATATTTTCCCCAAGAGCGACATGGGATGAGAACTGGCCCATTGTTCTAATAATCAGCAAGGCAAATACTGTGAAAGTGATGGCTGTGGGGGTGGCTTTTCTCAGCAGTGTGTGCTCAGGGACCAGCTGCTGTACAATGCACCGCAGAACATCCTGACTCAAAACAAAATTGCATTGAGGAGATGATGTGGCTTGCAGAGGGGAACCCAAGGACTGGCTAAGGCTGAGGCCTCTTCAAAAGGGGGAGGTATTTTTCAGAACAGAAGCATCAGTCTGAGGGTAACATGGGTGTCCCCACAGAAAGCCTTCACTCTGAGTTGAATATGTGCTTGGACTATGCATTGGTTAGCAGGGGCCTTGTATGTTGGGAAATTGTCCCCAGAGGTGTTTCTGGCTCAAGGTCCAGAAGAGAGTTTTAAAAGAAACACTTTTGTTTTTGTCTAGTCCCTTCCTCTAGGGCAGTGTTAGAAAATTTAAGGATGTGTGGCTTTGGGACTTTGGACAGGATCCAGGGTGTTTTGACATTCAATCTCTGATATGGATAACTGTTGTATGTTGGACATGTTATCTTGGACCACACATAACTCCCAGAAGATTCACCTAGAAGTCACTGGTTCTCTCCAGGCTGTTGCCTACTGTGCCTTACAGAAATCAGGAAACCTGACCCTGAGCAGGAACATAGCTGGAGCCCAAAGTCTCTAGGGCGTGGGGGTAATGGAATGACTTCTGCATGTCTTGGTCTCAAGGGCTTTCTTTCTCCAATCACGTCCCTCTGACATTGCCCTCCTGGGGTCTCTTTAGTGCAGGAACATTCAGTGGGAAGGGGAAGGAGCAAGCGGAGCAGAGCATCATTGTGTGAATTCCCAGGTCCTTCCAGATGGCCAATGCTCTTTACCTGTGAGGAGGGCAGGGATGGGGCTTGTACACAGTGTGTTTTCAGTCCTTTTGCCTCCCAGGCCTTGCTGACAGTAGGGGAAAGAAAGTGAGTACATCCAGAATGGATGGACTTACCCTGCTGATGGTGAAACAGTGTGGCATTATATTATAAAACAAGCCGGGGGGTGGGGGTGGGGGCAGGAAATCTAAGCTCAATTCATGAATTCATGCCCAGCTTTATCCTTGAGTCACTGGGCAATCTTGGTGAGTGTTGCCCACCTCTGGATGGTAT